>NC_141145.1:61933064-64333064 GCF_053477565.2 Lygodium microphyllum
ATGATTAAGGCCTCATACACTCTCAGTGTAAGATTAATATGGCGTAGAATTACAGAGTGACCAGTTTTTTGAGATAAATGTGACTATGCAATTAATTTTCACGGTTTCAACATCAAGTGGGTTTTAAAATGTTTGTATTTTTTCTCTCTTAACATTAGGGTTAAAATTTATCAATCATGCATGAATTAAAAATTCTGTAAATGTGCAAGTATATTAAGAATTTACATTTCATTGACAAAATCACTTGTTCAACATTTCTCGTACATTAATTAAGTTGTTTTGAAACTCACATTGATTTATTGATTTGAGCTCTATAATGGGGATAATATGATAGTCTCATATCTTAGATAATCTTGGTAATAGAGACACTCCTTGCTTGTATTATACTCTCATATCTTAGCTTATTCCTTGTTTAAGCTTCCACGTCAGAATACTTCTTATGGAGAATGGAATGGTGTAAAAACTTGAGGATAAGGTTGTTAAGTATGGACATAATTGTGAGTCTTCGTACCTTGGCAATGCTATTAATAAGAAATGTTGCTTGGCTTAAGATATCCGTAATAACATTGTCCTTTCCTAATTCGTATTTGATCTCAAGAGTCAAAATCAAACTCTTGTAGCATCTTAATCCATATTTTATGTTTAGATCAACTTGGGTGAAGATATGCTTAACAATGTCACATGGTTATGTCTATAAGTTGAAACTTACATATCTTTATTAGTTGCAGTATTTTATATATGAGTGTATGGGATCAAATTGTGATGGTTTACACTAAAATTTACTTTGTCTATGATCAATTGTCAAGAGATTTGAGGACAATTTCACACCGTAATTGAGCTCCAAGTGTCAAGAGCTCGTATGGATAGCTAGTGGTCATGTTAGATGGACCCAAGTCATATTTTAAAGTTGAGTTTGATATGTGAATTAAGTAGGGGAAGCTCCTATGATTTTTGCTATGGTTTTTGACCTATTCTAGGCACCTTATATGCGAGAAATAAATAAAAACAAAGGTCTTGATTTTTGTCTAAGAAGACGTAGGGAAAGTAAGGAGGAGAGTAGGGCAACACATGAAGAAGACTAGGATATGCTTGTGGCCATATGAAGAAGGATAGGTCCATGTATCTCTGGACTACTATGGATCGATATCTAAATAGATTAACTAGGTTTTTTGCTATTATTTATAGCTTGGACAACCAGTTATAACTTGAATTAGTGAAGTCTATTACTCATGGTTGTCCCAATTAGAGAGATATATATTGTGGTCGATTTTTTATTTGAGATTGTTTTGAGCTTTGTTTTTGACATACAAGTGTTGGGACAACCTATTTCATACTTTTTTGCATAGGTTGAACCTACAAAATAGATCACTTACATTATTCATTGTATAGACACTATATATAAGTAACCAAGCATTGATAGCCAATGAGAGAGGCTGCTAGAAACAAGTAGTTTTAGGTTGTAGGTTGCTTGATTTGTTTGACACATGTTACAAATTACAAATTTCACAATTTTGGAGTTATATGTTGCCTATTATTGTATGCAACAACAACTATTACTATAGAGACTTTAATGTATATGCTCTAACAACTCTTGAAATGTGCATACTAGCACACTACCTTTGCATAGCTACTCATGAACAAGGAAAAACGTTTTTCTTTGATGTGTTGCATTGGTTTCCAAGATTTTAATCTACTTGTGTACTGTTAAATAATTGGAAAGAGTATTTTATATGGATAAAAGGAGGCCCCACATTAATGATGTAATAAGTTTGATGCCTTTATGCAATCTCATAGCTACAAGAGAAGTAATATAGACTACTGCTTATAGTGTTATCATCTATGTGGATGATATGTTGATAGCTGGAAAAACCAAGTATAAGATTGATGCCTTCAAGAAAAGGTTAATGGAAATCTTTTATATGAAGGATTTGGACATGAAAATCACATTGTTTATATTCATATAATCATGGATAGACTAAAGAGATTGCTCTATTTGTACCAAAACTTAGTGCTAATGATTGTCCCAAATTTTGATGAGAAGAGGTTTGAAATGGCCAAGATTTCAAAATCATCATGTGTGGTAGTCTCAAATATGCTATGGTTGGCACTTGCTTGGACATTGCTTTTGTAGAGGGAGTAGTAAGAAAATACATGTCAAATCTTGGCAAGGTATCTTGAGGTACTTAAGCACTTGAGTGGTACAAGGGATACGTGCATGTCTTGAGAAGGAGTAGTGGTGTACTTGGGTACTATGGAGGGGTGCTCACACTCAACCACCAAGACCCACGGACCGCTTATTGTTTCAAGTGTTTCAAGCAAGCTCTAATAGCCAACGTGTCTTCGAACCTACGAATGTAGTGAGCTTCAATGCTGAAATGAGTTGCCTCCTCCCTCGCACGCATTGGTAGCTCCACGATCGTAGATGCTAGCTCGAGCATCCTCAAGCCTCCTCCATCAAGCTCCATCCACCATAACTATGCGTGTGTGAGAAAAGAGAAGAGAAGAGAAGAGAAGAAGAGAAGATGAGATGGTGAAGAGCTTCAGCCTCTTGATCCCTCACTCTCACACCCTCACTCCCTCACACTCTCACACTCCCACTCTCAAAAGCACACACACAAGTAAGATGAAGAGAAGAAGAGAAAAAGAGAGAACTCTTGTTAGGCCACATACCAAAGAATGAGCTTCCATTCACTTTTTGAACTTTATATACAAGCCCTAAAATCCCATGGGTACCCATCCCTTTTTACGTGGCTAGCCATTGTGGCAAGGTCCTTTTTCCTATTTCCCTCTTCTTGCCTCATACCTTAAGCCTACACCCGTCTATTCTTTTACAAATGGCACAAGAGGGAACCTGTCACTCTTCGTCTCTATGCCTTTGCTCTTTTTTTGTCCTTTTTCCTCTCTTTGCTTCATATTTCTGCCATCTTGAATTGAGGTTCATATTTTCACCATCTCTAATTGCGGTTAACATTACTCCCCTCCGAGATGGGTGCCAGTCCCATGGCACTTCAAGCTCTTTGTTGTGGAAGGGTGGGCTTTGGGCAAGTGGCTGGTGAGGTGATGATAGGGCCACATGTGGACTCCATTGATTGGGAAGCTTTGGTAATGATTTGGATGGAGAACCCAAGGTGGGAAGCTTTGGTAATGATTTGGATGGAGAACCCAAGGTATGTCGAGTGGATGATGGGTTCCTCTGAAGTTGGTGGTTTGCAGCATCTTGTTGTACCTAAAAGGAGAAGGTACTCTACCTAAGCGGAGTGTTTACCTCACCGTGCAGTGCTCTGTGCTCGTGCTGGTGGAATGGGGAATTGGGTCTAACTATAGGCAAGTGTTACCTGCCTAGGTATGTCCTACCCTTGTGTGTAGCTTAGGGTGACCGCCTAGTATTACCTCCCTAGGTATGTCCTACTCTTGAGGTGCCCTAAGCGTGAAGTGGGGAGTCAAAAAAAGGTAGGGGGTTAGGAACGCAACTGGTCAACTGAAGCCACCGGACGTGTCTAACTTGAGGACCCCTAGGTGCAGTGACTGTAAGCTATGTGCTGGAAATTGTGTTTGGATGTGTCGTGTGCTCCTTTCATTGTTATTTATTTGTTGCCTTTGTGTTTGGACCTCTCTTTTCTTTTCTTTGTTTTTCTTTTCTTTTCTTCTTCTTTTTTTTTTTGCTTGTTGAGTTACAAGATTCGGGCAATAGCTAATTGCTAGTTATTATCATCAGAATGTGGTGGGAAAGGGGATTTAATGGAGTGACTCAAAATTTCTAGCTCTGCATGTAACCCTTAAGGTTCAAGTAGACATGGAGAGAGGTGGTGGAGAGGAATGGGTGGTTACAGCAAGTGAATTGGCTATCACTCATATCCTCGAGAATAGCTAGGCAAAAGGAAGGTAGAAGGTTGGCTCGCATCATTAGGTGGGTCATTGCACATCTATCTATGGAATTAGGATCAAAAAAGAGTGGGGAAGACCACGTTCTATCAGGGTGGGATCTTGCTTAACATTTTTAATAGCTTAAGGTACTTGCATGTGGTAATGAAGGCATGATTGAGACAGGGGGAGAGGTTAGCAATGAAGCGGGTCATGGTAGCATCTAGGTTGTCCGAGGTGAAAGTGAGGGCTTGTGCTAAGGTAGTAGTACGAGGGTTATATATGATGGGGAAGTCGCAACGACCATGGATATTTGTATCAAAATCTACTCCTACCCTACCAGGATATGCCATGAAGGTGGAGTTGTTTCTCTCAGAGGGGAGGTATTTACAAAAATTCATCCATAAGAACACATTGTCGTCGCAAATGTGCCTCCACCACAGTGGCTGGCACTCGTATCCGGGCACAAACTGAGGCACTTCAAAAAAATTATTTTGTCAATACTCTACATCCTCGATGCCCCAGAGGATGGGATTCTTCTCTCTTTCTTCCAGTCATTGTTGGCCTAGTCAGCTTCCAACACCGATCACCTCTTCCACTACTTTAATGGGAAGGACTCTGCACAGGCGTTGGGGAGGAGGAAGCTGAAGTTAGAAGGTTGTTTATCTTTTCCTTGTCTCTCGGAGACTACGAGTTCTGCATGAAAGCTGGCCAACAGGTCACGTAGGCATGGTGGAAGAGGTGTAGACGGTTGTGCCATAGGTTTGGCCCTCAATCTCTGTCTGGCTTCTTCCACCATTTTCTTTCTCTTTTCCCTCAGGGTGGTTTTTCTTTCTATAGATGTGTCTGTTGACTGCTTCTATTCTTCAGAGTGGGGTGAAGGGGGTTGTGGGATCACTTCTTCTTCAAATCTGCCCATGTTAAATTGCAATTCAACTTTACCCCTTTGGTGATCCTCTTGATGTACCTCCTCCACAAACCCCAGTGCATCAATCTCCTGGGGGGTTAGGCTACTTGCGTTGTTCATCAAGGCTCAACCCAACCGCAATGGGTTGCGGCGGCATGGGTAGCCCTACTTGCAGAGCTCTTCTTTACCACCTCAAGGGAATCCCCTTCCTCCGTGTGAGTGGCATCCATCAAAGTATTCAGGAAAGCTCATTGTTGAGGATTAAAGCCCTTTTGGGCTACTTCTGCTCTGTTTTCTGCTAGGACTTTCTCTTTTTTCACGAGAGCCAAGCAACGCCCCAAGGTTTTCACTCTTCGTTCATTTTGGCCTACCCACTCTTCGGCTCTCTTTTTCATCTCCTCCATACTTTCTCTTTGTCTTTGTACCAGGGCCATGAGTCTCTGCTCTTGGTCTTCCAATTCCCTACTCATTATCCCTTGCTCTTTTCTTTCAAGGCTTAACTTTTTGGTCATGGTTTCCATCTCTCTGTGGTGTTGCTCCTCTTCTTGCTTCCTTTCTTCTTCCCTTGCAGCAAACTCTTCCATGTCTCGTTTGATCCTATCTATGTTTGCTGCCAAATTCTCATGTTGCATGATTAAAAGTTTATATTCTCTCTACATTTTCACTAGCTCTTGATTTTCATCTTCGAGCCGTTGCCAGCTTTCCTCCTTGTCATCTTTGGCCTTTAGTTCCTACTTTAGATCAAAGATATCCTTTTGTTGCATAGCTATTTGCCCCGTCTTTTCAAGTTGGAAGGTTGCCATCAACTCCTTTTCCGCTTCCAACTTAGCTACCACTATCTTTTGTTCCTCCTTTGCCTTCTCTAGCTGAGAGAGCAATTCAGCAACATATTCATCATAGTTTGTTGGTGGCATCATAGTAGTAGGGATTAGAGTGGTCAAAGATTCCACCTTTTGGCGTTTCGAATCATGCCTAGACTCAGCATCTATGGTGGTCTTTTTTGCCCAATGGCCATAGTCTCCACACTCTTTCCTTGGGCCAATTCCTTATTAATAAAGTACTGTATCTAGGCCACAAAATTGTTTACATCAGTGCTGGTTGGGATGCTTGGAGTGAGAGTGGTTGCTTCACTAGTGGGCACTAAGAGGAGCGGGATGAGATGGATGGGAGCCTTGCCCTTGCCTTTGACGACCACAAGCGGTATGACTTCGGGTACATGAGTGCTTGAGCCAGGTCCCTCATCCCTGGGCAGACTTAAAGCCCCTAGGTCATCGAGTCAGCTTTGTTGTTGTATGGACCGCCGAGTTGCTTCGGCTGTTTCTTCCTCCTCCTTTCTCCTCAACTTTGCCTCCTTTTTTGCAACTCTTTTATCTCTCTCTTCCTCTATTTTCCTTGATTCTTCTGCCAACTTTTCAGCTTTTTCCTTCTCTTTCTTCTTCCTCTCTTCAACTTCTTTTTCCAACTCCTTCTTGGCTTTTTTGGCTTTCTCTTTCAACGTCTTTGCCTCTTTCTTTTTCTTCTTCTCCCTCTCTTCAGCCTCTCTTAGGATTCCCTTTTGGCTCTCTCTAGATCTTCTTTTTCCTTTTTCCTGCCCTCATCCTGTTTCTTCTTTTGAGCTATCTTTTTAATGGGCTTCTTTGGTTTTTTCCTTCTGGATTGAGCCTCCTGATCCTCCTCTATCTGTCTCAATTTCTATCTTGTCGCTTGATGGATCTTTCTCCTTGTGGATTGGTGACCTATTTGGAGTCTCATCCTCTCCTTCTTCTCCTTGTTGAGCTTCTTTTACAGCCTCATAGACGATGGCCGTTAGCATACTTCCATATCCGATGAAAGAGGCTTTCGAGGAAGGTTTCTTTCTCTCGGTACTTTTAGAGGCTGGGGACTCTCCGCCTGTCGATCTGCAGCTCAATGCTAATGCTTTGGCTGCTTGGTCTATAGTCTTGCACACATAGCCATTCCAGTCTACCTCATCCAAGGTGTGGGCTGCCACATTCTCCAGCACAGGCACACTGATTTGGTGCATGAGGGAGTTATAGCGCTGGTTGGAGAAAAGTGAGTGCACCATTTTTGCCTCCATGCGGGCCTCAGAATTAGGGATATCCTATATATTGATGTCTTTGTTTGTCAAAACATCCTCCCTCTTCATCTTTAGCATAGCATACACATCTCTCTTATGTTTCTTCTCTACCTTAGGTTCCAACCCTAGTGCCTTCTCCACCAAGGCGTGGTTCAATGGCACCTACACCTGTTTAGCCTTCTCCCCTCTTCCCACAATCACCATTTTGCATTCTTGATCGGGGTTGTACATTCTCAAAAATTCCATACACTTTGTGTGGTCAGGCTCCTACACAAACTTCTCTAGGTACTTTGAGAGGTTACAATGTTCCACCACTCTCCTTGCAGCCTCCTCCTTGGCTACCACCTTCTCGAGGTTGTGGATACTATGGAATTTTAGCTGATTATAAGCACAGTTTTCTAATTTGATGTCGTACTGTGTCCTCTCCTCCTTCGTGAAAGGGAGTCGGTGAGCATGATCTTGCTGCAATAACTTCCGTTCTTGTCATGAACCATGATTGCCATTAGTGCTTTCAAAACAATTATTTGCTGAAAAGAAAGACTTCATGTTTGTTGAATGAAAACATTTAAGCTCCAAAATAAACTTTCCTTTCATACTTTTCACCCTTTATTTCAAAACTTTTTGTGACATTTTTCCTCAATCACAAGTTAACATGTTTCTTTTCTTTCTACGTTGTTTAAGTGTAGACTGAGGTTTTCACGGTGGTGCATTTTTTCTTATGTGTTTATGCATTTTCTTGATTTTGATTGGTTCTAATTTGACTCACCTTACCCCCTCCCCTTTCGGATTTGAGAAGAATCATTCCTAGGATTGAAGGTTAGTGGGCCAAGGGCATTTAGCGTATGGGTCGAGCATTTACTTTCGCATGAGCCAAGCATAGAAGTTTGGATTGTACTCCAACTGAGCTTCGCGGTCCAGATCGAAGGATTGGCTGCCTACGTGTGTGACATAAGTAAGGACATCCTTTAGGAATTCGCCGAAATCGACATGGCTGGCAATATGTAACTCTTCCTCGATCAGGAGGCGATCAAGGTAAGGGTGTTTTTTTATGTGCTCTTCCATGGGTCGGCCACAAATAGTTGTTAACACCCTATATGAGGTTGGAGCAACATAAGTTGGGCCATCCTTTGATGTCTTGATTGAGTGTCGTTGCTCAACATTGGTCATTATTTGGCATCCTTTGAGTTCCCATTGCAATTGAAGAGTGTACTAGTCTTATAAGAACGGGGATTCAATTTTAGCAAGTTGTTTCAACACCTCGATTTCTTGGTCAGTGTGATAGCACAAGTAGCTTGCTTATCATATGATGTATTGAGAAGCTATTTGATGGCTTGCTCTCTAGATATCTCAGTGCTGAGAAACTCTGCAGCTGAGTGGGGTGCTTTAACGAATGTGAATTTGAATGTGTCCCATGAACAAGGCATCGTACGAACTTCGATTGTTGTTAAAGGCTCTTGCAACAGGTCCAAGTCCAAGTGGTCATAGCTCAGAGCCAGTGACATGAATGTGGCATCTAAGCATCTAAGCAAGCAATCGCGTCTTCGACTAGATCTGCGGGTCAGTGTCAAGAATGATTTTCGCTCATAGGAGGTTCTAAGGCCTGCGGCGGCGGGTGGTTAGGGTTTGACAGAACTAGAGATTTTGGCAGAGCAAATGGTTGCAGTTTTGGTTGTTCTTAAGATTGCGGTTGGGCCCCTTGCACAACGGGCTAGGACTGGACTTCTTGTGGATGCGGCTTCTTGAGTCTTGGTAGAGTTACGTGGTACTATTTTGGGAGTAGCAGGTTGAGATTTGGGCCGATAGACTTGGTCAATCTTCATGGGAATAATTAGTTGTGAGTTTATGGGCTTGGTGTCTTGAGGATTATACAAGTTTAGGCCTTGACACGTTCTATGGTTGGGTATGGCTAAGCATGAGAGCGGCGTTGTTGAGATATCGAGCTCCACTCGTGATATGCCAGGGTGACCGTTGTGCATTTATGTCACCGACTTGTTAGTTGCAGATGCGGTTGGTACACCGCCCATGAATAATAGTTAGATGATAGCTATCCTTATCTACTCTAGTTCGTGGCTCAGTTAGTATGCTACCTTAGTTAGTTGAGTTTGGTTTGAGACCCATATATAGGGTTCTTCTATTTCTTTGTATAAGAGTTCTTTTGGCTTACACAACTAAGAAGAGGAAAATTGTTTTCAACCTCCACCTCGGTGTGTATTCCCCCATTGTGCAAGCAAGAAAGCTACAAGTGAGACTCCTTCCTTCTCTCCCACAATCTTGACATGGTATCAGAGCCTTGTTCGTGGTAAGGAGCTCAAGAAAGCAAGCCAAGTTCGCGGTGTTCTGGTAAGAAGACCAATGTTGCTTTCATTTTTCTGGTGTGGGAGCAAGTCTCTGCAGGTAGCACAACTGGAAAGTGCAGGAGTGCATTGTCTCAGGTTGAGACACTCTTCGCGGTGAAGCAAGAGGGCAGTATATGCTGCGGGAGATGAGGCTTTAGCCCCGGTGACCCTGTTTTTTTGATTTGAGGCCATTTCGGGGCCTGTTTTGGAGGGGAAGTTTTTTGCACGCACTCAGGAAAAGGCTATGTTTTATGCTATGCGACCACTGTTCTACAGGTCGATGAAAAGTTACCACAGAAATTGCATCGTATGCTTGTGTGCAGAGACATTGGGAGTTACAAAATCATCCTTGGTTCCTGTTTATGCAAAATCGTCACTAGGAAGTGACTGTGTAGTCAAATACCACTTTCGCCAGTTTTGCAGATTTGTCCTTGTGAGGGTGAAGCTGTGTTTTTTGCAGTGACAGAATTTTTTTGCTGTGTTCTGTAATGGCGTCTGATTCTCTTTCACAGATTGTCACTGAAAAGCTTGAAAAGAACAACTTCCAAGCATGGAAGTTTAGAATGACGAATTTCCTTATGGAAAAAGGATATTGGAAATTTGTTGCAAGAAATGAAGAAGAACCAGTTCTTCCTGATGTTCCCAATCAACAGCAAATGCATGCATTTAAAACATGGCATGAGAGAGCCAGGAAAGTTATGTATTGGCTGTCTATCAGCATTTCAGACTCTATGATTGTGCATATTCAGGATGCAAGTACGCCAAAGGAGGCATGGGATACTTTGTCAAAAATGTATAGCACAAATACGCAAGCCAGGAAAATGCAGCTCAAGCAAGAGTTGCACAATGTGCAAAGAGAAAGTATGAGCATCAATGACTACCACATGAAGGTGAACAAGATTGCAGATGCACTTGCTTCCATTGGGTCGCCAGTGGAAGATGATGGTTTAGTCTCAGTGACCTTGAATGGTCTAGGAAAGATTATGCACAATTCCGAACATCCATTTCCGTCCGTGAAAGATTTCCTGATTTTGAGGAGTTGATTGCTCTTCTAATTTCTGAGGAGCAGAGAAATGGTGGTGCATCTTCTTCAGAAGGAACTTCAAAAGAAGATGTCTTCTACTCAAATGCTGGAAGAGGTAGAGGCAGAGGTAGAGGAGGCCGATTTGGAGGCCGTGGTAGAAATCAGAATATGCAGCAAACTGAAGAAAACCAGTCCTATGGAGGAGGACGTGGTAACTCTAGAGGCAGGGGAAGCCAAAGAGGTTGTGGTGGATGGAAAAGAGGCCAAAATGCAAACAGTAATGTTGAATGCTACTACTGTGGTAAAATGGGTCATATGGCTAAAGACTGCTATAAAAAGCAGAATGACATCATGAATGGAAAACTGCAACAAGGAAATTATGCATCTTCTAGTAGACAAGGTGATGACAGAAATGAGCATTTGTTTATGGTGCAACACATGAACAATTCTGTGACAAGTGCAGAAGAAAGCAACGAAGTGTGGTATGTTGACTCAGGTGCATCAAACCACATGACAGGTCATGCAGAATGGATGGAGGATGCAAGGAAAATGGAAAAACCAGGATTTGTGGAGACTGGTGATGATACTGCACATCTTATTGTGCAAATTGGAAAAAATCCTTTGTCTATGCAAGATGGGAAAAAGAAATACCTGTCCGATGTATTTCATGTCCCAAATATCACCAAGAATCTGGTTTCTGTTGGTCAAATGGTTGAGCAGGGCTTGCAGGTCAGATTTAATCCTCATGGATGCTTTGTTAAGGATATGAAAAATAAAGGTCGCTTGATAGCAAAAGGAAAGAAGAAGGGTAGAATGTTTACGTTGGATGCAGACATGCCTGAATTGAGTGTAGCAATGTTTGCACATGGGACCGGTGTTGTTGCAAATATTGATATCTGGCATAAACGCATTGGTCATGTTAATGTACAGCGACTTAAATCAATGCAGGCCCAAAATATTGTTGCAGGATTGCCTAAATTCAAGGTTGCAGAAATGCATAAGGTATGTGAAGCCTGCCAATTTGGAAAACAGGCAAGGAAACCATTTCCTAGACATGTTCAAGAGAGTAAGAAGCCATTGGAATTAATCCACTCTGATGTGTGGACTACTAAAGCTGCATCTCTTGGAGGCTGTCATTATTTTGTCACTTTTATTGATGACTATAGTAGAAAAGTTTGGGTGTATTTTATGAAAAAGAAAAGTGAAGTTTTTGGGCATTTCAAAACTCTTAAAGCTATGGTTGAAAAAGAAACAGGCCTGCAAATAAAATGCCTAAGGTCAGATGGAGGGGAAGAGTACCTCTCAAATGAGTTTGCAAGGTTCCTGCAGGAGCATGGCATAAAGCAGCAATATTCATGCAGACATACCCCACAACAAAATGGAATTGCAGAAAGGAAAAACATGCATATTGGAGAGGTATCTCGTGCCATGCTCAACGAAAAAGACTTGCCAGATTTTTACTGGGCTGAAGCAGTTGCTACAGCAGTCTACATAACGAACAGGACTCCCACTGCAGCAATACATGGGATGACTCCAGAGGAGAGGTATACTGGTAGGAAACCAGATATTTCTCATTTGAAAATTTTTGGTTGCATTGCCTATGTTCATGTGCCAGATGAGTTGAGATCCAAGTTGGATCCAAAAGCTGAGAAGTGCATCTTTATTGGTTACTCTTTGCAGCAGAAAGGGTATAGATGCTATAACCCTTCTACTTGTAAGTTTACAGTGAGCAGAGATGTTGTTTTTGATGAGATGAGTAGCTGGTATAAACCAATAAATGTGATTGATGATGTAGATGCACAAAATGGTAATGTTGCACAGAATTCACAGCAGCAGTCCCAAAATATTAGTGGACCTGGAGCGTCCTCTATCAGTGGTTCACATTCTTCGCCATGGACAGGCAGATTGAGATCAGGAGAATCTTCTCAAAGCAATGTAGATAGTGGTATGCACATATCACGAAAAGGAAAAGAGAATGTAGATCAGCCCATGTTTGATGTGAATGCAGGTCACTCTTATGTGGATGGTGAATCTAGTGGCTCAGAACAGAGCATTGATGATGAGTTGGGTATTCCTTCTATTGTTACACCTAGAGTAAGGAAGACCAGGGATGTTTTGAGAGCACCTGGGAGTGAATATACTTTGCGCAGGTCTACCAGAGCTAGGTATCCTGTGGATAGGCTGAAATATGATGGATTTACAGCCATTCACTATGCCTATATGGTCAAAGTGATATAGGAACCAGAATCCACTTCTTTTGAGCAAGCCATGGGAAAAGAAAAATGGGAGAAAGCCATGGATGAAGAAATGGATGCCTTGGAAGCAAATGCTACATGGGAATTGGTACCTTTGCCTAAAGGTAAGAATGCAATTGGCTGTAAGTGGGTTTATAAGGTGAAGCATAATGCAGATGGTTCTGTGAACAGATACAAGGCAAGAGTAGTAGTCAAGGGGTATGCACAAACATATGGCATTGATTATGAAGAAACATTCAGTCCGGTTGCAAGGATGGCAACCGTAAGAGCAGTCATTGCTATGGCTGCATCAAAGGGATGGTCTTTACATCAGATGGATGTAAAGAATGCCTTCTTGCATGGTGATTTGCAAGAAGAGGTCTATATGGAGCAGCTACCAGGTTATGTGCATGCTGTTCATCCTGAGTTTGTTTGCAGGTTGAAGAAAGCCTTGTATGGCTTGAAGCAAGCACCTAGAGCATGGTCTGGCAAGATAGGACACTATCTTGTCACTATTGGCTTTCAGATTTCCAAGGCAGATTTCTCAGTTTATGTGAGAAAAACAGAGAAAGGTATTATGCTACTTGTCATTTATGTTGATGATTTGATTATGACAGGTGACAGTGATGAAGATATCCTTCATGTGAAAATGCTATTGAAGCAAAAGTTTGAGATGAAGGATTTGGGAGAGCTGTGTTATTTCTTGGGCATTGAGGTGATTAGATCACCAAGTGGGATACAGCTCTTGCAGAGGCAGTATGGATTGGACATGTTGTCCAAATATGGGATGACAGGCTGTAAGCCTATTTCAATTCCTTTGGACCAGAATGTGAAGCTGAGCGCAGATGCAGGTGAGCTTCTGGAAGACCCTACTATGTACAGACACATAGTAGGAAGTTTGATTTATATGACTATTACCAGGCCAGATTTGAGCTATGTTGTTGGATTGGTAAGTCAGTTTATGAAGGCTCCAAGGAAACCACATTTGGATGCGGCTAGACGCATACTCATATATGTGAAGTCCACATTGCAGTATGGACTATTTTATGAGACTAGGGTTCAGATACAGTTGCATGGATACACTGATGCTGATTGGGCTAGTAGTATTTCTGATAGACGATCTACCAGTGGATATGTGTTCTCTTTTGGGAGTGCTGCAGTCACTTGGAGCAGCAAGAAATAGCCTACAGTTGCCTTGTCGAGCACAGAGGCTGAGTACAGGGGTGCAGCAATGGCTGCATGTGAGGTAGCTTGGTTGCATAAGCTACTTTATGATATGCATCAGCCTACAGATGGGCCAGTTGTCATTTATTGTGACAACATGAGTAGTATACACTTGGCAAATAACCCAGTCTATCATGCTAGAACAAAGCACATTGAGGTGCATTATCACTATGTGCGGGAGAGGGTTTTACTAGGTCTTATTGATCTAGTTTATGTCAGCACAGAGGATCAGGTAGCTAACATATTTATGAAGGCATTGGGTACAAAGAAGCTGCGCAAGTTCAGAGACCTGCTTGGTGTGCAGGAATTGGGATTGAGCTCGAGGGGGAGTGTTGAGATATCGAGCTCCACTCGTGATATGCCAGGGTGACCGTTGTGCATTTATGTCACCGACTTGTTAGTTGCAGATACGGTTGGTACACCGCCCATGAATAATAGCTAGATGACAGCTATCCTTATCTACTCTAGTTCGTGGCTCAGTTAGTATGCCACCTTAGCTAGTTGAGTTTGGTTTGAGACCCATATATAGGGTTCTTCTATTTCTTTGTATAAGAGTTCTTTTGGCTTACACAACTAAGAAGAGGAAAACTGTTTTCAGCCTCCACCTCTGTGTGTATTCCCCCATTGTGCAAGCAAGAAAGCTACAAGTGAGACTCATTCCTTCTCTCCCACAATCTTGACAGGCGTATGATCAGTGCCTTTGGTTGTTTTAGCTTTAGGGATCCATATCCAAACATTACCCTCATAATAGTCTTGCACTTGCAATAGGGTCTTAGGACCGTACATCGCTATATGTAGCTTTGTCTTGGCCTCCTAGGTTTTGAGGTTGTGTTCTTAGCCTTGCGAAGGCATGGCCTTAGCAGGTTGCTGGCATAGAGGCTTGGCAGGTTGTAACAAGTTACAACCCCCCTCCTTAGACTTGGCTACAGGTATTTCTACCGATGGCTTTGTGAATCTCGTAGGAGTCTTGCAACCCTTCCTGAAGGCTGCTACTATGTGGACATTGCCAATGGCTAGGTGGATACACTGTAACTCATAATCAACATTGTAATGAGCTTGCTTTTTAAAGGTTCAACCTAGCAGCGACTCCATGCATGCATCTTTAGTGTTTGGCAACACATAAAAGATCATTGGTATGCTCTCAGACTTGATAGAAATTGCGGCCATGTACTTCCCTAGGAGTGCATATGATCGGCCCCCATATGGGCTTAGTTTGGCAGTAGTGGGTTGTAATTGTGTTTTGCCAATGTGGGTCCAATGATCATGGCTTAAGACATTGAAGTCTGCTCCCTCATCTATCAAGGCATTGAAAGTGCATGCCTGCTTGGCAGTGACCGTGATGCGAAGGTAAGCAGGTTCTACGGCTTCCTCATTTTCATTGTCAATCTTCATGATTGTGGCTACTCGTACCTTGACAGGGGGTTCTAACATTGGTGGTTCATGCAGAGCATGCATGGGAGGGTAGTACTTTTTGATGCAACTACCATTGAAGAACCCTATTCCCTCGCCTTCTAGAGTCTCGCGTTCGACATTACCAGTTCGGCTGATGGCATGAACCTTGAAAGGCCCTAGACTTTTAAACTTCATTTTCTGTTTATGCCCCTTAACGGAGTACAAGAGAACTAGGTCTCCATGTTCAAAGTCGTGCTACTTGACATGCTTGTCAAACCAACCTTTGCCTCGTGATTTCTCGCATATGAGTGCATGGGTAGCTAGAAGTCCAGTTTTCAAGAGGTGTTCGAGTTCAACTAGACATTCTGTCCATGCTTCCTTCCCTTCTCATCATTCGTGAAGTGCGATCCTCAGGCTAGGAACAAAGAACTCTACAGGTAGAATTGCTTCAGCTCCATAGGTTAGCCTAAAAGGTGTCTGGCCTATAGCCGCTTTATAGGCTATGCGGTAATCCCACAAGGCTGCCATCAACTTGTTATCCCAGTCACTGTGCGAAGCAGAGACTACCTTGGTCAGGATGTTTACTAGAATTTTATTTGTGGATTCCGCTTGGCTGTTTTCCTAAGGGTAGTATGGCGAGGATTTTTTATGAATAATTAGAACTTCATTAATGAAGTGTGTGCCCTGGTCACTAACCAGTTCAATGGGGCAGCCGAATCGTAAGATTACCTACTCCCATAGAAACTTGGCAATCATTCTAGCATCATTCTTTCTTGTAGCTCTTGCTTCTGCCCATTTTGTTAGATAGTCAGTGCCTACAATGATGTACTTGGCTTGCGAGTATTGTGCCGCAGGACTAATGGGTTCTATTAAGTCAATTCTCCATTTTTCGGAGGGTTGTCATGCAATTATTGGGGTTAGCTCCATCTGATCCTTGCGAATTGGGACCTTTGTCTGCTGACACTCATCACAGTGCTTAAGGAATTGTGCTGCATTGCGAAAAAGTATGGGCCACCACAGTTGAGACTGCAGCACCTTGCGGGCCATCGTATCTCTACTAAAGTGTCCCCCAATGATTCTTTTGTGCACCTATGAGAGCGCATCGTGCATCTCATGCTTGCATACGCATCTACGCAACAATCCGTCTTGCCCTAGCCTATATAGCTAGCCTGATATCAACTGATAGGGTTGGATCTTGAGGGATAAGTTGCCTAAGTCGGGCTTTCTCTATCAGTCGTTCATGTAGTCCATGCTCAAGCACTTGGACTATGTTATCTGCCCAATATGGCATCAAGTTGGCTCAAAAGAAGTCTCTCACTGGATAGGCTAAACAAGTGCGTGTTTGGCAACTCATCGGCGATGCCTTGTCCAGCGACCTCTCCCGTGAGGATGCGTGACATGTGGCCGGCCATGTAGTGCTGCTTTCCTTTTCATACAACCACAGAGAAGTAAAACTCTAAAAGCAGAAGGAGCCATCAAGCTATGAGTCTTGTAGCACAAGGTTTGTTTACTAAATATAGCAAGGCTTGATGGTCCACAAAGAAAGTGAAAGGCGTGGCTAATAATTAATGCTGAAATTTCTTCACAGTAAATACCATGGCTAGATCTTCTCTTTTTGTCGTCGAGTAGTTTATCTCGGTCTCAATGATTTTTCTGCTACTAGCAAAGCTCATTGGATAGTCAAGATTGTGTTCGCTAGGTTGGCACAACATTGCCCCCACATCGAATTTTGAAGCATCAATATGCACGTGGAAGGTAATGGTCCAATCTGGGGGCTTGTAGAATCGGTGTTGTGGTCAGATACTTTTTTAATTCTTCATATGCACATTGGCATTCTTCAATCCATTCGAATATAATCAACAATTTGTACAAAGGTCTAGCAAACAATGCATAATTCAGCACAAATTGCCGACAATACCCCGTATGACCTAAGAAGCATTGAACTCCCTTATAGTTGGTTGGGGGTGGAAGATCAATAATGACCCTAACTTTCAAAAAGTTCATGGCAATGCCGTTCTTTGACACCACGTGCCCTAGTATGCATACGTACTTTACCCAGAACTGGCACTTTAAGGGATTCAGAGAGAGACGGTATATGCGACACCGTTCAAAAACTGCTCTGAGTTTGTCTATGTGTTCTCTCTAGGTCAAGTGAACACACAAGTCGTCTATGAAGACTTCTAACTCTTTCCTGAGCATGTCTTCAAATATAGTGCACATAAGGCATTGAAAGGTGGCTGGAGCATTAGTCAACCCGAAGGGCATGACTATGTAGGCAAAGACATCCCACTCAGTGGTGAATGCAGTCTTATGCCTATCGTCAGGATGCACCTGCGCCTGATTGTATCCAGAGAAGCCATCTAGAAAACTATAGGCCTCTTTGCCCGCCACTCTCTCGATCATGTGCTTGGTGTACGGCAACGGGTATTTGTCCCTCTTAGTGGCAACATTCACCTTCTTGTACGCACACTCTAATTTTTCTGTTTTTCTTCATTACAATGACTATGGGTGACACGCAGTCTGCATGCTCAATTTTGTAGATGAATCCCACTCTCATCAGCTTGTCAATCTCTTCCTTGACTGCATGAGCGTGTTTTGGATTCATAGGGTACGGTCACTGTGCTTAACTGGCGTTGCATCTGGTATCATGGGTATGTTATGAGTTACTACACTCGGATCTACCCCCTTAAGCTCTTCAAAAGGACCAAGTGAATACATCTATATACTCTCACAAGAGAGCAATGAGACTTGTCTCCTCTTCCTTCGTCGTCATTGGCAATAAAGATAGGTCAGGGTATCTCCCCTTCCTGGGCGGTTCACCCCCTTGACTTTGGCAGGTCCCTCAATGGGTTCACTTGCTTGCCCTTGATGTTTGGCACCCAGTAGGATCACTACCCTATCACCCTTCTTGAACTTCGTAAATGTCTTAGGAGGTCATGTGGTTTTCGTTGTTCGCTTTCTCGTGCATCCTTAGGCTATTTTTCCCTTTCTTCCTTTAACCATCTATGTCTCAGGTGGACGGGTAGGTCCCCCTTGGTACATCTAGTCTGGGAAGGCCTAGGTATTTCTGGGTCGCTCTCTGAACTCACTTCTGACTCGGAATCAAACTCCCCATCTTCGCTAGAAGAGGTAGTCTCTCCCGGTGGTCGCAGAGAGGGTGGCTCTGTTCTAAGCACTGGCATGGTACCTGGTTGGGTTAGGCCTACTTGTTCAGAGTCTATGGCTCCTATAGGTTCCAACCAAGTGCGGTCACAATCCACATGCATGACCCCTCACTCTATCCTGAAGGTCTTCTTTCTTTGTGGCTTGGAGTGTGCTCGTATCTGTTCTATCTCTCGTCCTTTAGTGTCATATGCTATGGTATCTATCACACCCTCACTCTCATCACTAAAGGAGCAGCAGTCTTCGTATTCGTCATTGGAAGCATCTTCGTTAAACTGCTCATCATCTCCTAGGTATTGGTATGTCTCGTGTCTTTGATTGGGGACTAGGGCCTAATTGTACATGAGGTTTAGGTCATGCACCCTGGTCCATTGCCACCTTGTTTCATCTAAGAGATCTTGGAGTGGCTTGAAATTTGATACTTGATTGCCAGCTAGCTTGCCGGTCAAATACTCTAAAATCTCCTGGAGTTCCCTCTTGTTGTTTGGAACTTGGAAAGTGACATTGTGGGTCTTCTACGAAGATTTCCTGCCATCATGCAGACCAATACCGAGGGTATACCCTTGGACTTGCCGATCATTTTAATGGCATGTTCGTACTCCTCATCGTCCGAGAACGGTAGGTCGATGGTAGCAAGGATATGCATCCAATTTCGCTCGTCTTCAAGACATGGCATATACTTAGACAGGGGCCCGTAGGATTTGTTGATTTGAGCATCACCCTTAAGCATTACAAAAATGGCATCGAGGTTGATTGGTGTAGTCTTCCGTGAGTCCATTTCTACCCTTACGGCTTCTATTGTATTTCCTAGGAAGATGAGACCATTCCCCCAATCTTCGATCACTCTAGCATTGCACATCCATGGTCGAACCAATAGGATATCGTAGTCCACTCCCTTCATGACTATAAAGTTAACTGAGAATTGGACGTCTGTGATTTTCACTGGCCAGCTTTTTAGCACCCCGAATGACTTCACCTTCTTTCCATTAGCTAATGTGACATTGAACCTAGCAGTCTCAACAGGTGGGCTGCCCCAAGTTTAGAGCACCGTGTGGCTCAGTATACTAACTCCTGGCCATGTGTCTACAATCCCTTTCCTTTTTGTGTCGCCTAGGGCTAAGACCGATAAGACCACATGCATAAGCATTAGCGTGCAAGGACTTAGGCACGGAGTGCAAAGTCAAACTTGGTATCTGGGTTTCTGCATCATGTTCTTGTAGATTTGCAACAGCTTACTCTCGTGATTCTTCAACCCACTGCTTCAAGTCTTGCCATAGAATCGGATCCTACCTAAGTGTATCTCCCTGGCCTAGCATCACAAGGGTGGTCACTATAGTGGTGAGGAGGTCATTGGCTACTCGTCTTTCTCTTATTTCGGATTGTCCTGGACAATGGCCGTATTTGAATTGCTAGCCCATAGCATTAAGGCTTTGCCTAAGCACTGCTTGTGGTGCAGTCGCATCTCTCGATTTTGGTCAAGGGGGTGAGACTAGTGTGCTTATGCTGGAGAGATCCTCGATCTCGTCCTCTAAGATGGGCTCAGCATCTTTTAGGTGTTCTTGGGCCTCCTTTACCCACTCCTTCACCTTCTTGATGGCCTCTACTTGGTGCTTCGGGTTAGTGGGATATCAACGAAGAGATAAGTGATTCAGCTCAGGGCACCTTAGGTCAGTCTTGTCTCTATTTAGTTGCTCCCTTTCAGGACAGCGTGAAGAGTGATCGCTCACTGGATGTTGAAGCTCTCTCCAAACCTCTAGAGTTGGTCTCTCTCTTGGTTCAAGTTCCTAGAGCTCCTCTCCTTCAGCTAGTCATCTACTCGAATGGCTTCTTCAAACACCCTAGCTAGTGTCTCGCTACAAGCTCGAGTTGCCTGACAAGGCTCTATAAAGCTCCTCATTTCATATTCCACTAATGAATACCGTCGACACTGCACTTTCAGTTGGTCATTCACCCATCGGGATTCTCTTGAAGAGACTCCTCACGTGGGTCACATAGTTGCGGATATCCTCTTTTTCTTTCTGCTTGACATTCATAAGCTATACTAGCAGGTTTTCAAAGTATCCGGGCTCGGAAAATCTCTTAATGAAGAGGTTTTTTAGGCCATTGAAGTTTACTCGCTCTATGGCATCTAGACTTGTGTACCAAGTTCGACCCTTATCGCCTAAGCAAAGCCCGAATGCTTGAGAGCGCTGAGTAAAGTCAGTGAGATCGTTGGCCTCGTAGACCTTCTCGAACTACTCTATGAAGTTGTATGGATCATCGTGGGACTGGTATTTATCGAGCTGCTTAGTGACAACTGGTATCTTAGACTGGCTCTTGGAGCACCCTGCTAGTAGTGAAATCGCTAACATTGTAGTGCTCTGCTCTGCTGATGTGTTGTCTAGCAATCGCTTCATGAGAATCTCACTCAACATAAAGTCTCCTTCTAGCGCTCTCTCATGGTCAGTTCGATTCCCGCCTGCTAGGTTTAGCACTCGATGTATCTCTTGCATCTCTATGTTCTGCCTCAAGCTCCTAGTCTATTGGTCTTGGTTGTATTCCACTATGCCTTCTAGTGCTTTGTTGGCTAGCTTCCTTTCCTCCTCTAGGTCAGCTATGATGGCTTCTCTCATTCTAGCACGATGCTCATATCGAGCGTGAGAATCATAGCTATTCACCAACTGTTGGATCTCTTCTAGAAAAACTCCTAAGTCGAGTACCTCGTTCTCTGCCTGCGATCTAAGCTTCCTTTTGACATGATTACGTTCTTATGCTCCACCAAGTTGTCGATAAGGTTAAGCAGGTCGGGTAGATCCACATCTCTATCACTGTTTGCTTGGTCCTACACTATGCTTCGATTGCCCGTTGGGATCTTCTCCTATTGGTGGGTTCCTTCAAGTTCTTTTATATGAATGAGTTGCTTAATTATTACATAAAATCCTCAAATTACCTCCACTCAGTGTATGCGTGTATGTATGTGTGTGTGTGTGTGTGTTCTTTTCCATGCACTTGTGCTCAATCAGGCTTTCGGCTGTTCTTAGGTGTACTTCAAGTGATGGAAATCAAGATGAGTGTGAAGAACAAGTGTCTAAGTGGCTTATGCACTCTCGTTTTGTCTTAGGCCGAATAGGTTTGTTCGATCAATTTCTAGTCGTCTTGATAGGTTTTAGGGTTTCTTGCTGCGTCGTCTTACTCGTTTTAGGTTCATTTCGGGGTCTATGTCTCCATTGGTTGTCGTTAAGTTGTTGACTCTCTCAACAACCTACTCAAGATGCTAAGCGGTTGTGTCTTGCGAATTCACCTATTCCTTGTGCCTGAATCGAGTTCTGGGCGTCGGGATGGCTCACAAAGGTTTGCGAGGTTGAAATCTAGTTGGTTTTGGTGAAATTTTCCAAAAAATTTAAAAAAATCTGAGTCGGCCCAACTCATCTGAATTGCAAGGGCCGAGTGGTGGATTCGGATGGCGGGCCGAGAGGGCCAAATAGAAACAGTGGCCGAATTTGCGGCTCAGAAGGCCGAATGGACGTGGCCAAGGGCCGAGTCAGGTTAGTGGACTGAGTCGATCGTTTGAACGGGCCGAGTCAAAAAGGGCCGAGTGGAAATGGCCGAGTTGGTTTGGGGCAAATTGAGTTGGCCGAGGGCCAAATCCAAACAAGACTGAATGGTATGTTCGAACGGGCCGAGGCGCAAGGGCCCAGGGCCAACTTTAAAGGTGTTGGCCGAGTTGTCCGTTCGAACGGGCCGAATTGGCCAAATGCAAGAGGGCCGAGGGCCGATTCTGGGACTCGGCCTGAAACCAAGCCACTCAGACTGGCCAAGTTGTGCGTGACGACGACAGGGCTGAGGATGATTTTGTTAAATCCAGCAATCTAAGAAATCACAAGGCACACAAACTTCCAGATCACAACAAGGACATAGGAGGAAGGATTTGATATACCTGACGCGTGCGAAGAACTCCCTGATGGCAAGATCAAATCAAATCACCAATAGAAGCTCTCTCTCTCTCTCTCTCTCTCTCTCTCTCTCTCTCTCTCTCTCTCTCTCTCTCTCTCTCTCTCTCTCTCTCTCTCTCTCTCTCTCTCTCTCTCTCTCTCTCTCTCTCTCTCTCTATGCTAGGGTGAAAAATGAGCTCTTCTATGGTCTCTTGGCCCTTAAACCCCTTCCCGAGCAAGGTCTTGCTATCCCCAATCACTCACTTGCCGACATTAATAATTTCAAACACTCTTTTTTCTCCGTTTAACATGATTTGTGCCCTATTTTGCCCTATTTTATAGCAATAAACCCTACGCTTTTCCAATCCAATTTCTTAATCCTAACCTACACTAGATGCAACAAGAATCGAAAGCAAATAATTGAAATGATTTCCCCTTCTTTTCTAATCATCAAACAACCAAAATGCTTACTTGTATCGAAGATCAAACAACCCAAACTTTCTACCTATCTCAAGCTCTATTTCGGAGATGAATCCCTTACTTCTTCGATGCTCGATATAAGGTGCACAAGTGCTCAAGCTTGAATCCCTGGCCTGGCAACGGAACCAAAATGTGGAGGGGCACTCACACTCAACCACCAAGACCCATGGACCGCTTATTGTTTCAAGTGTTTCAAGTGAGCTCTAATGCCTATCTCTCACCTAGCCGAGGCGCCTTCGAACCTACGAGTGTAGTGAGCTTACCTCAATGCTGAAATGAGTTGCCTTATCCCTCACACACACCAGTAGCTCCACGATCCTAGATGCTAGCTCAAGCATCCTCAAGCCTCCTCCATCGAGCTCCATCCACCAAAGCCACACGTGTGCGAGAAAAAAGAAGAGAAGAGAAGAGAAGAAGAGGAGAGGAGATGGTGATGGTGAAGAGCTTCAGCCTCTTGATTCCTCACTCCCACACCCTCACACTCTCACACTCCCTCTCTCAAGAGCACACACACAAGCAAGATGAAGAGAAGAAGAGAAGAAGAGAAGAAGAGAGGACTCTTGTTAGTCACACACCAAAGAATGAGCTTCCATTCACCTTTTGAACTTTATATACAAGCCCTAAAATCCCATGGGCACCCATCCCTTTTTACATTACCGACCATTGTGGCAAGGTCCTTTTTCCTATTTCCCTCTTCTTGCCTTATGCCTTAAGCCTACACCCATCTATTCTTTTACAAATGGCACAAGAGGGAGCCTGTCGCTCTTTTACAAGAGTTTTTAGAGGTTTTTTAGGCGCCTTCCATTTAAAATTACACTTTTTGCCTTAGCTTAGCTTTAGGACCCGCCTCTACGCCTTTGCTCTTTTTCTGTCCTTTTTTGGCTCATTGCTTCATATTTTCGCCATCTCGAATTGAGGTTAACATGTACATAAATGCAAACTATGCAATGAACATTTACAACAAAACTCAACCACATGATACCTTATATGGTGGTGCAATCTCATGGATGTTTTGTTTGCAAAAATGTGTGGCATTATCTACCCATATATTGCAACCACTAAGGCTTACAGACAAGCCATATGACCTACTTGTCTAGTGGGAGATGTGGGCCTTGATAGAAATGCCATTATTGCACAATGATAGTCACAATGCCATCATGCTAGCAAAGAATCATGTCTCATGCAAAAATCAAGCATAGAAGTGAGTTATCACTTCATTTGTCAGGTGCTCATTGTAGGAGTTTATGTGCATTGGGTGAGGATACCTTGCATGTCTTTATCTCACATATTCTTTATTTTTTCTCTCTTATAAAGACACATTGTCCTTTAAGTGGGAGGTTGTCAAGGTAAAGAACAATGTGACTAGCCACTCATCTTATTCACACTAACCTCAATTGTACATGTACACGCTCATTCTTTATTCTTTAAGTGATAAGACAATAAGGTGGTGCACACATCAAAGCAATTGGAGGCACCACAAACATGTTATCCTCTCTCTCTCTCTCTCTCTCTCTCTCTCTCTCTCTCTCTCTCTCTCTCTCTCTCTCTCTCTCTCTCTCTCTCTCTCTCTCTCTCTCTCTCTCTCTCTCTCTCTCTCTCTCTCTCTCTCTCTCTCTCTGCCCATGTTCCTTGTAGTTCCATCATATTTGTGTGAGCATATGTCTTAAAGCAAAACTACAATCAAGGCATATCAATAAATGCTCAACTAAGCCATTGCCTAAGGCAAGCTAAATCCAAGGCAATTCTTACAAATCATTTTACTAATTGGAATGCCTAGGTCTACGTCATCACTTGTAGTAACTACATTCCCATCGAATAGTTGAATTCCAATGTTATTCCAATGCTTAAAAATGATCACGTACTAAGCATGTGTGTGTATCCGCATGCATGTAGACATGTATAGCAAGAGAAAATGTAACATCACAAAGGAGCATATATCCACTATCTTTTACCTTAATTACCAAAGTCTCTCTTGATAAGCATACCTAATCCCCTTTTACATCTTCATCAATAGCTTCAAAGAGGGAACTTATATATCAATTGGAAGAAGATGCTCCATTATAGAAACTAGTTAGAGAGGTGAAAGCTTTGTATCACTTTTCACTAGCATTCTATAGGCCTATAGAGCATTCACTAACTCCAAAACCTAAAACATCTTGTTCTCCATGGTTATCTTCATTAGGATGATCATAATCTCTCCATTTAACCTCTTATTAATGCCTTTGCACTAAGGACAATATAGAGTATTGTATCTGTGACAAATCATCTTCACACAAAAAGTTTACAATATCTTCTTGAAAGCTAGGCCTCTTGTCAGATCATAATCTGTCCTCATAGATGAAGTTTTCAACATCTTTCTTTGGATGGAAAGAGGCTCTACCCTCTTTCCATCAAGAGTAGTAATCCCCTAAAGTGACCATGTGCATGTGTCATCTCTCTATCCCTACTCTTGTTCAAGCTCTCAAGAAAAAGCCTCACATAGTTGTATGAAATGGAGTTTGTGAATAGCAATCATGAGCCAATGGATCAAGATTTTCCAGTAGATATTCAAAATCCTCATGCTATTAGAGGTATTGCTAGAACATGAGCCCTTGATATTCCTAATGTGGGTCAAATATCTACATGTGTGAAATTAAGAGTAGACTTAGAAAATCAAGACTTGAGCAATCTACCAACTACACATTTCAATACAACAACAAAAAAGCCAATTTAAGGTCAATCACAAAGTTCTATAATCATTTCTACATCATAACTTTATTTACTAGCTATATGTTGTAGCTTTGTTTATTGTTTATGTTTATATATGGATATATAGGTGCTTGCAAGAAATAAATATTGTGCAAGGACATTCAATGCAAGCAAGTTCTCTTAATATTAGCACCGCTTATGCTTGAAAGAGGTGTTATCATTTGATCTATCTCATCCCTAAGGAATGCTATGAGCTACCATAGAGAGAGCCATAAACTTCCTTGTTGATGGTTTTAATATCCTCTAGGGGGTGTTTATGCTAGCTAGGTAAGAAAGCAAGTCCAGCATCATGTTTTTAAAAGGTACCTTTGAGGAAGTTACCTCAGTCAATCTAATCTGTTTGCTCTACAAGTGACCCAACGCTTACGAGTCAACTTCCATGTAAATACTTACAATTACTTAATACAATCGTGCATTATTATAAAAATTATTTTGCAATATAACAATGTCAATTGTGCACTATTGCAATTGCTCAATATTATTGTGCACTATTTTACAATTTATTTTGTTGATGTAACAATATCAAAGAAACCCATTTCTATTATTTTGCAATGTAACAATATCAATTGTTAACTATCACAATTGCTTAATATTATTGTGCACTATTTTACGATTTATTTTGCTAATGTAACAATATCATAGAAACCCATTTCTAGGTGTTCCAAGGCCCAATACCAATCAATTATTTTGAAGGTTCATCCCTTTTCTATATATGCTCTCCATTAAGGTAAAGAATAAACTACACCATTGTTTAAACATTGTAAAGCTTAAGCATATTGCAACATATTGCTATGAAAGAGAGAGAGAGAGAGAGAGAGAGAGAGAGAGAGAGAGAGCACACTTTACTAGACTTAAGTTAACTTAGAGTAATTCAATTACTAAAGTGCACATCGGCCATTAGAATAGCATGCCCTTGGGAAGAACGCCAACGACAGCAAACTTTTTAGTTGGAATGCTGTGAATTGGAGGGCTCTCTTGGCTAAGCTCCACAAGTTTATAACAAACTTTGGTGTCACACGAAGATACACGCAAATCTCATACACTAGACCTAGTGACGATCCACCAAAAAGCAATCCACACGATAAGATGACGATGGCAATGATGCACTACAAACTAAAGCAAACTACAAGCCCGTTTCAATAACAATTAGATAGATTAGTCTTACAACCATAAACTCTATGAATACGCTATATGTTAAACAGTCAGAGAAAATATGTTCCAGAGGATGCCATCAGATCCTGGAGCACGAATAATGGCTGATTGCAATGCGAGCAATTTGCTGATAAAAGTATTGCACCTTTGGGTAATTGTCAAAGCTGGTCTGAGAACCTGAAGCAACTCATGACGATGAGAGGATTGAGACTCATCAGTGCTGTCTGTTAATCATTTGGCAATGTTCGTAGGGGGGAGCAGCATTGTTTATGTGCTATTAATCGATCCAGTGGCAATTCTCATGGGGGAGCCACCAGAGCATTGCTCTCCCCCAGAGCATTGTTTCCAGCTTTCTAAGGGTAAGTGTACTCCAGCATTGTTTCTCAAACCCTGCCATGGTTCTCCACCAGCCTCCTGGCGATTCGTTCCAAGATCCACTGAATTATATCAGAGAAAATGATGCCGACATCCTGGTCGTACTCCCCGGCAAGCAAGGCATGCCACATGTCCTCATATATCTTTAGGGTTTTGTCAGAGCTCCTGGCTTTCTCAAACAGAGCCTTGCTGACCTCCGGATCTGTGACCACATCCCGGCTTCCGTGAAGCACCACAAAAGGGAGGCTCACATCCGCAAGCCGCTCCCCGAGGTATGTCGTAACCCTAATCATCTCTGCCGCAGTGCCGAGCCGAGGTTTCCCTGCATAGCGCCTAGGGTTACGCTTGGAGAGCTCGCACTTGGCCGGATCTTTGAAGGAGACATCGCGCAGCTCCTTTGTCGGGACAATTCCCCACGTCGGGGCGAGACGGCTGAAGAAGGCGAGCGTCTGCGGCAGCGGCCATGGCGGCTTGACAGAATCAGAGATTTTGCACATGGGGGAGAGGAGGATCATGCCATCAAAGCGAGCGTCAGGGTCGGCGAGGTGCATGAGGAGACCGACGCCGCCGCCAAGGGACTCACCAAATAGGAAGAAGGGGAGGTCGGCGAATCGAGGGTCGGACTTCTGGGCGTGGAAGAAGGCCAGAAAGTCCTGCGCCACCATGTCCAGGTTTGGGACATAGCCCTTGAGGCCGTCCGACTGGCCGTGGCCTTCCATGTCCATGGCGAAGGCCGCGAAGCCTGCGGATGCAAAGCGGATGGCGGTGTTTTGGAAGGTCCAGCTGATGTCGTTGGTGTAGCCGTGGACCATGCAGATGCAGGCCAAGGGCGCCTGGGAGGCAGGCACGAAGGTCCTGGTGAAAAGGCGAAGGCCTCGCGGGGAGTCGAAGAAGGAGGAGGAACCTGAGACCCCATGGCGCCTGTAGTGCTCGTCCTCGTCCTCGTTCCAAGGGTTCGAATGCTGCTGCTGCTCCTCCTCTTTCTCCTCTTTCTTCAGCATTGCCATCGTCTTTGGTTACAACAACAATAAGCAGCTTTATCGGTTCCAAGTTTTGGACAAAACATATGAAACGACCGGCTTTCACGATACATGAAACGATCATTTTTATAGTCTTTTTAGTTGTCAAAGTTTATTCTTCTTCTTCTTCTTTGCTAATGGGACCATTGCATAGTCGTTTGAGTTATGTAGGGTAGTGGTGTAGTGCTTTAAGTGTGGGTTGAGTTACATGGGTGCATGAGTTCAAAAACCCTGGTTGCTCACTCAAAGGACACCTAACTGATACAATATATATATATGTGTTACTTCTACATGAAAGCGAGCCATTGGCACTTCAAATTTTCCGAAGATAGTTAAAATATTGTCAACCATTCCTCAATCTTGGGAGCTTCACCGTATTGAAACCCTTACTATCACATGTGTTCAAGGCCTAATGTCAAAATCCTCTCTCTCTCTCTCTCTCTCTCTCTCTCTCTCTCTCTCTCTCTCTGTCATAACTCTATAGAAACAGAATTTGTATCCTTTTTCATTAATTTGTTTATATAATGATTTATTAAATTTATTTCCTTTGCACTAATTAAATATAAAGAAAAGTGCATTGGAGCTGGCCACTGATGAGTGGTCACAGGTTATGGTGGACCCACGCGGTGGGTTAGAGAAAAGATAGTTCACACTTCCACCTATATGGCCCGATTGGGCGCTTGTGACTAGAACTCACGCATATCAGGGTTAGACTCGCACACAGAAAGGATTGATGCCTTGAAGTGTGGGCTAGATCCACCAAAACAAACAGTTACAATCAACAAGATGGCATGATCATGAAATGCTTGTATAATGTGCATGTGTGGGCTGAAAGCTTGAAATGCACATTTCTTTGCATAGGAAAGTCACATGAAGATTCGGATACCATTTTTGCGATGTACACGGAAAAAACTTTCATATGACATCCATATTGAGGGGGTCCCTAAATTTTAGGAGATCCCTAAATTTTAGGAGGTCTCTAAATTTTAGGAGCCTCAAATTAGCTTAAAAATGCTAGTCCTAAAAAATAGGGATGTCATTCTAAAAATAGTAAGTTCTGTACTCTAACTGTGCTTACTAAATTTGATTGTTTCTATTCTTGACAGTATTCAACCCAAAAAGGAAGGCCATAGAGAAGAGACAAGTGTCAAGACACTTGTCACACAAGTTTCCAAGTGTCCCACCACTTGTCACATCTCATGACATGTGGCTAGACACTTGTCTTGTGCTACTCCACTTTCCCCTTTTGTACTAGCTCTTCCCTCTCCTATAAATAAGAGCTCGTTTTTCTTCATTCAGCATCATTTTTCTTTGCTATAAACTCATGTACAGCACCCACCACAGATAGCCAGAAATTGGCCCCATCCATCCCCATCATCATCCCCCACTTCTCCATTATCAAATTCCTCCATATTCCCTCGTCTATCACTGTTGTTTTACAGGACAGTAAGCCTGTAAATTCATTACAGCACCTCCTTTTCGAGCTCTTTCTTCCATTTTAGCAACAAGAAGCAAGCCCTATCCATGTACTGCTGATCAACTATGGAGAAAGGCTGATTTCCCCTCTTTCTTCTCTCATACAGTAAAGAATCAATTCTTATCATTGCATAATAGATAATGCATGTGTGTTTGTACATCTTTGCATGATCTTGTGAGAGTGAGAATTACTTCTCCTCACTCTCAGGTTGATTGTAACTGAGCTCTTCCCTAAGGGACTTGGGTTGAGTAGAAATACATTCCTTCGGGGGGGTTGCCCATCTTCAACCCTCAATCTTGTCTCCATTACTTTTACATTTTCATGGCTGTAATTTTGTGAGTAATTTTCATTTTCAGCTTTAAGTGTTCATTCTCTTTTATATTAAATCTTGAAAACAAGCGAATATCATAATTGTTAAGCATACTACGTTGTTCGGGGCGTTTACAGTGGTATTAGAGCTTTGGTTCGGTCCCCACCCCAACACTGGTAGTGCTTACAATTATAAGTTTTCTTGTTTTCAGCCTTTGCATTGAGTGCTTGAGCTTTTTTTTTTTCCTTAAGAGTCTCAATGGATCAGTGGAGTGCTATCCTTCAAGCCATTCAAAGTCTTAGAGAGGAGAATCAGCAAATTCGTGAGCAACTTCTCAAACTAGAAAAAGTTGAGAATCCCAAAGAATTCAAGGAAAGAAGCCCATCTACTTCAAGGAGACAAAGCCATACCAATGAAAGGAGCCGATCAAGAAGTCCAACTACTTCTAAGAGGTAGTCCCATTCTACTTCAAGACAAAGAAAGAGATTGCGTCGAAGCTCATCCTCTTCTTCAAAGTCATCTGGCGCCTATTCTGATGGATCCTCTTCTAGTAACAAAGAGTCACATCCTTCTCGTGGAAGACCTCATCATCATCAAAGGCATCGACATTCTTCACCCTCGTCTCCATCTTCATCCCCATCAAGCACTTCATCATCTTCAACCTCAAGATCCGAGCATGGACGAAGGCATAAGAAGAAGAAGACTAAGTCACTATCTCAACTTGAAAAGAAGATCAAGTTCAGTATGTATGATGGTTCCTGAAATCCTGATCTTCTTCTGAAGTTTATTCGTCAATTTCAAATTTTGTATGGTCGTGACAAGTATAAAGAAAAAGAAAAGATTAAGTTTGCAGCTTTATATTTAACCGACTTAGCCCATACTTGGTGGACGGGGTTGGAATATGATCATGCTGCCCCAAAATCATAGCGGTCCTTTGTTCGCATGATACAAAGCCAATTTCTTCCTGTTCATTTCAAAAGAGATGTAAAAATGGAATGGGATCGGCTTTGGCAAAGGAAAAATGAGTCACTTGGTGACTATACCATGAGATTTTGGGAGTTATTTTTGAAGGTCCAACATTTCAAGAAGATCAGCAGTTCGGAAAAGCTTAGGAAGTTTCAAGGAGGTTTGCATTTTAAACTTCGTACTGCTCTTAATCATTATCATTGTTCTAGTCTCAGGGAACTCATTGACCATGCTGAGACATGGGAAATGGAGCGCAATGGCAACAAATCATTCCAAAAGAATGATAACAAGAGAGTAGCTGACGATGAGGAGTATTTAGCCCCAAATGAAGGACAAAAACAGCGGCAAAAGTAGCCATCAAATCAAAAGAAGATGAAGCCCTATGCACCTCCTAATGCTCCTCAATTTCGCTCCAATCTATACCCACAAGCAAAGCAACTTTCCGAAGAAGAAAAGCAACGCTTCATGAAAGAAGGGAAGTGCTTTAAATGTGGACAAACAGGCCACATAGCGAAGCAATGTCCAAACAAGGGACAAAGCAAGGTTTCTGACAACAAGCCTAAGTCGCTAGTGAAAATCAATGCTATCAGTGATGTAGTTGCAAACACAAATCACACTCCAGAGACGCGCAAATTATTAAAAGCTTGGGGACAGTTGCAAGGTAATCAAGCACTATTCTTGATAGATCTTGGGGCGAATGAAAATATCATTTCCTTGCAATTAGCTAAAGAGCTTGGATTAAAGAATGAAGAGATGGACACTCCGGCAGAAGTTCGCCAAGCTTTAAATGCTGATGAAGGTGACACAGTGAAGACTGTGATACCCTACATTGGCAAGCTCAAGTTTCAAATTCAAGGCTACAGTGACGAAGATATCTTCTGTATTGGAGACCTTGATGGTTGCGATGTGATTCTTGGCATGCCCTGGAATCATAGAGTAGATTCAACCATTTTCTCTCAGAAAAAGAAGGTAGAACTCACCAACAAAGGCAAGAAGTACGAGATCCAAGCTGGAGTTTCTGGAGACACCATACCTATGGTAAGCCATATGCAAGTCTCTAGAGCAATTAAGGATTGTGTTCAATGTTGTCTGCTTTATGTCATTGATGTAAAAGATAATATGAATGCTGAAAACCAAGAGCAACTTTAGCTCTTGGAAAAGTATAAAGATTGTTTTTCGGAAGATCTTCCTTATCAGCTTCCCTCAGAAAGGCCAGAAGACCATCATATTGATATTATCCCGGGCAGTTCTCCTCCTAATATAGCACCATACCGTGTGAGCCGTCCTCAACAAGAAGAAATCAGAAAGCAAGTCGAAGACCTACTCAACCGTGGGCTAATTAGGCCAAGTAGCTCACCATTTTGTTCATCGGTTCTTCTTGTTCAAAAGAAAGATGGCACATTCAGGATGTGCATTGATTATCGAGCCCTCAACAAAATCACTGTGAAGAATCGGTTTCCTATTCCCAGAATTGATGACATTTTGGATCGTCTAGGAGGCTCAAAGGTTTTCAGTCGCATTGATCTAAAGAGTGGTTATCATCAAATTAGGGTAATACCACAAGATGTACACAAAACTGCTTTCCGCACTTCATACGGTCTTTATGAATTCTTGGTGGTTCCTTTCGGATTAACCAATGCACCAACCACCTTTAATCGAATGATGGAGCGCATCTTTAGAGAGCATCGACAATATGTTGGTACTTTCTTTGATGATATTCTTGTCTTTAGCAAGAATGAAGAGGAGCATCATCAACACTTGGATATTGTTCTACAATTACTTCAACAAAATCAACTCTTGGTAAATGGTAAAAAGAGTGAATTTTTCATGCATAAAATAAATTACCTTGGGCATGTCATCTCTTCTAAAGGGATTCAGATGGATCCTGGAAAGATCAGGATAATCCAAGAATGGTCTCATCTTCATGATGTACATGAGGTGCGATCGTTTCTTGGCTTATGCTCTTATTATCGCCGCTTCATCAAGCATTTTGCACATATGGCTTCTCCACTTCATGACCTTACAAAGAAGAAGATCCCTTTCCAATGGAAGGAAAAAGAGAAGGCAGCCTTCACAAGGCTGAAAACAGCTCTTACTTCTGGACCTGTTCTTATCATTCCAGATCTGGTAAAAGCATTTGTGGTGGAAGCATATGCTTGCGGTGATTGTATTGGTGCAGTGCTAAATCAAGAAGGCCATGCCATAGCCTTTGAAAGCCGCCGTCTAAATGATGTGGAGAAAATGTATGACATTTATGAAAAGGAGCTCTTAGCAGTGGTTCATGCTTTAAAGATATGGAAACACTATCTTTTAGGTAATGAATTCCTTATTAAAACTGATCATCAAAGCTTGAAGTATTTCAAGACTCAAAAGCATTTGCAGGAGAAACATTCAAGATGGGAAAATTTCTTGTCTATGTTTCATTTTCAAATTATGTACACTCCAGGGAAACAAAATGTAGTTGTTGATGCACTTTCTAGAGTGCCTCGCATTGCAACTATTACAGTAGCTCATCATGAAGATTTTCAGACGATGAAGAATACTTATGATGAAGATACTGATTTTGCAGCAATTTGGTCAAATTTACAGCAAGGAGGTTCTCATCCAGATTATTCCATCAAAGACGGTTACCTTCTCATGAACAATCGCCTTTGTGTCACTCTTCATGTTCGACAAAAGGTGCTTAAAGAAAGTCATGAACCCCCTTATGTAGGGCATAGAGGGAGGGCAACCACTCTAAGTGCAATTGAGCGCTACTTTTATTGGCCAACATTACGAAGAGATACACATAACTTCATTGAGGCTTGTCTGGTATGCCAAAAATTTAAATATGATAGGCAGAAGATTCCAGGATTGTTGCAACCTCTTCCAGTGCCCAAAGATCCATGGGAATCTATCACAATGGATTTCATCTCAGGTATTCCAAGAACACCTCAAGGTCATTATATGATTTGGGTCATAATTGATAGATTCAGCAAACAATCACATTTTATTCCATGTCATAAAACATTGAAATCCGCACAAGCTGCAAGACTTTTCATTCAACATATCTTCAGATTATATGGTATGCCTTCTGAGATCATTTCAGATAGAGACTCCAAATTCACAAGCAACTTTTGGCGTGCTTTATTTGAGAATTTGGGAACCACTTTAAAGTTCTCCTCAGCTTTTCATCCTCAAACTGACGGCCAGACAAAGGTGATGAATCTCATCCTTTTGGATATGTTGAAAGCTTATGTTAGTGAACATAAGTCACAATGGGAGAAATATCTTCCATTATTGGAGTTTGCTTACAACAATACAGTGCACTCATCCACAGGGAAAGCTCCAAATGAAATAGTACAGGGTAAAGTGATTCCTCCTCCAATTATTCGCACTAACGATAAGATTTTTGCTGCTGATGAGTTTGCTTCAGATTTAAAAACCACAATGGTTCAAGTTCGAGCCACTATCAAAGTTGCCCAAGAGCGACAAAAGAAGCAAGCAGATAAACGAAGAAGACCTTTGGATTTTGAAAAAGGTCAATATGTCTTGCTAAAGTTTGATAAAAGCTGGCTCAAACAAGGTTCTAGTCAAAATTCATCTTTTCCAAAGCTCTCCAGTAGATACTTTGGACCCTTCAAAGTGATTGAGAAAATAAATGAAGTTTCTTATCGACTTGAGCTTCCTACTCATTGAAAAATACACAATGCTTTTCATGTAAGTTTGCTAAAACCTTACATAGGACCAGAACCAAAGGAACCCATTACTAAAGATCCCCCAGAAGTTGAAGAAACAGAGCAACTCTTGGAACCTAAAAAGATTTTGTTTCTTACTAAAATTCAAGAATCTACCCACAACAGATGCACAGTGGGTAGATGAAAAATTCATGAAGGATTACCCAAATATTCTACAGTAATATCAAGAAGCTTTTCAGCTGAGGACAGCTGAATAAAAGCCAGAGGGCTGTCACAACTCTATAGAAATAGAATTTGTATCTTTTTTCATTAATTTGTCTATATAATGATTTATTAAATTTATTTCCTTTGCACTAATTAGATATAAAGAAAAGTGCATTGGAGCTGGCCACTGATGAGTGGTCACAGGTTATGGTGGACCCACGCGGTGGGTTAGAGAAAAGATAGTTCACACTTCCACCTATATGGCCCGATTGGGCGCTTGTGACTAGAACTCATGCATATCAGGGTTAGACTCGCACACAGAAAGGATTGATGCCTTGAAGTGTGGGCTAGATCCACCAAAACAAACAGTTACAATCAACAAGATGGCATGATCATGAAATGCTTGTATAATGTGCATGTGTGGGCTGAAAGCTTGAAATGCACATTTCTTTGCTTAGGAAAGTCACATGAAGATTCGGATACCATTTTTGCGATGTACACGGAAAAAGCTTTCATATGACATCCATATTGAGGGGGTCCCTAAATTTTAGGAGATCCCTAAATTTTAGGAGGTCCCTAAATTTTAGGAGCCTCGAATTAGCTTAAAAATGCTAGTCCTAAAAAATAGGAATGTCATTCTAAAAATAGTAAGTTCTGTACTCTAACTGTGCTTACTAAATTTGGTTGTTTCTATTCTTGACAGTATTCAACCCAAAAAGGAAGGCCATAAAGAAGAGACAAGTGTCAAGACACTTGTCACACAAGTTTCCAAGTGTCCCACCACTTGTCACATCTCATGACATGTGGCTAGACACTTGTCTTGTGCTACTCCACTTTCCCCTTTTGTACTAGCTCTTCCCTCTCCTATAAATAAGAGCTTGTTTTTCTTCATTCAGCATCATTTTTCTTTGCTATAAACTCATGTACAGCACCCACCACAGATAGCCAGAAATTGGCCCCATCCATCCCCATCATCATCCCCCACTTCTCCATTATCAAATTCCTCCATATTCCCTCTTCTATCACTGTTGTTTTACAGGACAGTAAGCCTGTAAATTCATTACAGCACCTCCTTGTCGAGCTCTTTCTTCCATTTTAGCAACAAGAAGCAAGCCCTATCCATGTACTGCTAATCAACGATGGAGAAAGGCTGATTTCCCCTCTTTCTTCTCTCATACTGTAAAGAATCAGTTCTTATCATTGCATAATAGATAATGCATGTGTGTTTGTACATCTTTGCATGATCTTGTGAGAGTGAGAATTACTTCTCCTCACTCTCAGGTTGATTGTAACTGAGCTCTTCCCTAAGGGACTTGGGTTGAGCAGAAATACATTTCTTCGGGGGGTGTTGCCCATCTTCAACCCTCAATCTTGTCTCCATTACTTTTACATTTTCATGGCTGTAATTTTGTGAGTAATTTTCATTTTCAGCTTTAAGTGTTCATTCTCTTTTATATTAAATCTCGAAAACAAGCGAATATCATAATTGTTAAGCATACTACGTTGTTCGGGGCGTTTACACACACACTCTCTCTCTCTCTAAAAAAAAAACAAACAAACAAACAAAACAAAAGCACACACAACCTAACAATAGTATGCAGGCAATCCAAAGGGCAATGGTTAGATGTATTTTGTCACTTTATACTTTGATATATATTAAATAATATATTCGTGTCCCTTTTCTTTTTGTCAATGTGGTTGTAGCCGCTAGCCCAAGTGCTCTGAGTGTGTACATATATACAAGGCTACATGAGTTCAAACCTTGGATATATCCCTTACAACATTTTTCAAATTTCATGTCTTCTAATTTGTTTAACTAGTTTCTTTTTCTCTTTTTGATCATATGAGTTCAAGTGATATTTCACATTGCTTTGGCGAGTGGGCGAGAGATGTTGTAAGGAAGAGAGTTAGGAGCAAAATATCAGTCATAGGGCTAGGTATAAAAGGTGTAAAGTGACTCAGTTAGGGATCATCCAAAAAAATAGCAAACTAATTCTATTTACCTTCCTCACAACTTTCATGTCTTCTCTTTCTTCTTTACCTCTCTTTTTGTCTTTCTCTCTCCTTCTCTAGTCTTTCGTTCTCCTTCCAACGGTCTTCTCTATCTTCCCTTCTCTCTTCTCAGTCCTCTTCTTTAGAATTGGTATCAAAGCTTTAGCTTTGGTTCCTTCTTCTTTCCCTTTCTTCATATCCAATCATATATTTCAATTAAAAACATTAGTTTAAATAAGCATAATAGGTATAGAAGCTCTCATGGAGTACTCACATCTGAAGGGAGTGAGCCCGAAGTGGAAGCGCGTGAGTGGAAGCAAGAGCTAAGGTGGGGGCAAGAGCAAGAGATAAGTACACACAAGATGTGGAAACTCCAACGGTCGAAATATGTGACCGGACTTCTCTTATTCAAATGTCATTGAAAGAATAAAGAATAAAGTGACAATGATGGGCCTTTGCCACCTATAGTGTACATGTATGAAGGTACTATTAGCATAATTAATACATGGGTAGTTATATGTCTTTACCCCCAACAACCTCCCACTTAAAGGTGAATGTGTGCCTACTAGTGAGGAGAGAACGAGAAAAAAGTGACAAAGTACAAATATACATAAGTATAACAGGATGAGAAAAGACACCATCTCATTCGATGCCCATCAACTTCCTAATAAAGGCAGAATGCTCTATTGAGAGTCTTTCATGAGCAGATCTGTAGGATTTTAGTCAGTGGAGATCTTGACAAGATCAATAAACTTATTCTCAATGACCCCTCTAATGAAGTGGTAACACACCTCAATGTGTTTTGTGTTCGCATAGAAGACCAAATTCTTTGCTAACTTAAATGCACTCATAGAATTCGAATGCAATGTAGGGACCACATCACTCGTACCAAGGTCTAGATGGCCTAATTAGAGAGCCTCCTTGCAAGCCTCAATAGTGGCTGCAATATACTCGGTCTCAGTAGTAGAGAGGGTTATGCATTTCTATACCCTAGACATCCAAAAAACAACATCTCCAACAAAGGTGAAGATATAGCCATAGGTAGACTTCCTACTATATGCATGTCTTGCATAATCAGAGTTAGTGTACTCCACGGTTCATGTATCCTAGCCACCATGACATATGCACATAGTTGTTGTGCCCCTTTAGGTACCTCATGATACCCTTTATGGCACCCCAATGCCGTCTATCACGTGTAGCCATATAGCGTGCCACAATGCCCAATGTAAATGTTATGTCAGGACAAGTGGCTATCATGGCATACATCAAACTGCCAATTAAGGATGCATCAAGGATCTTGGCCATCTTGACCTTCTGCTCATCAATCTGTAGACAATCAGCTTGACTAACCTTCACGTGAGAAGGAAGAGGACATCCAATAAGTATCTATGGAAGATGTAAAGCGCTTAGCTAACTCTAGTAAAGCATCTCAAAATAGGTGGATCCTGCATAACAGCAAGTGGATCTTGGACCATTGGAGCATCAATTGTATTGCAGGTTGTTTACTAGCTATACAAGAGTAGGAATCTCCTCCTAAAAGATCACCATGCGTGCCTTAACTACATGCTCAAGCTACTTATCCATCTTGTTCTCATGGCAAACTACATCATGGTTGTGGATAACCTAGTGAGCCTACGGATCCCATAGGTGATAGCCCATCTCACCTACATCCCCATAACCAAGAAAGATGCATTTCATGGACTTAGGATCTAGCTTATTATGCTTGTCCTTGGGAACATGGTAGAATGCCTCACAATCAAATATGAGAAAATGAGCATATGATGGAGATTTCCCAATCCATATCTCCTCTGCAACAACCTGGCACAATCAATAGTAGTGCAGGGGGAGCTATTAATCAAGTGGATGGCAATAGTAACTGCCTTAGTCCAAAAACGTTATGGTAAGCTTTCCTGGCTAAGCATACTGCAAACTCTCCTAAGAATCTCCGTGTTCATGTATTCAACAATACCATTCTAGGGAGGGGTGTAAGGGGCAGTCAACTAACACTTAATACCCCATTCATCACAAAATTGCTCTAAATTTTTTAAGACATACTCATTTTCATTATAGCATCCCATGCATTTTAGCCTATATCCAAAGTGGTTCTCAACAAGAGTAAGTCAATGCTAAAAGGTAGACAAGACATCTAATTTTGGCTTAATAGGGAAAGAGTGTTGACCTTATGTGATTAATCATCAATGAAGGCAACAAAGTACTTTGCACCACCTAGTGACTAACAAGGCATGGGACCATATACATCCAAATAAACAAGAGCCAAAGGCTTATCCATGAGCTTCATACCAAACTTCTTATGCATACTTTGTGTATTCCTACCATATAAACAATGATCATAAGACTCAAAACACTTATAGTCTAGAGGCGGAAGATACAGCAAATTGATAAGCATTTTCATTCCTTTCAAAGACATGTGTCCAAGCCAATGATGCCAAAGAGTAACATATGGAACTATAGCCACAACCAAAACATGGTCAACTGACCCAAATACAAGCAAGGGATAAAAGGTCCTAGACTTAGCACCACATACAATGACAAGATCTGCACATGTAATCTTCTATGAGGAATCACCAAACGAGGCAACATAACTTGCATCATCCAAGGTGCCAGCAGAGATAAGGCTCTTTGTTAGAGTCGATACATGATGTACATCATAAAGAGTAAATAGGTTGCCTAGTACCAAAACATAGTTGGATATTATCTCCAATGCTAGGTCATTACCCTAGGTCATTACCCAAACAGACAAATCCAATCATACTACATTAGGAGTGAAACCACTCTTTATGATAGATCACATGAAAGGAAGCCCCTGAATCTATCAACCAACACTGGGTATAACCTGATAAAGCATCAATCAGCTATGTGAAGCATCCAAGAAAAAGGCTACAAATATGAGATCATTAGACATGTCAAGCTACACCACATTAATCTCCTCAATCTTGACACTAGACTTACTAGGCAAAATGTTATGATCATCATTCTTGCTCTGCACTTTACCCTTGGCCTTTTCCTTACACTTGTCTTCGCACATTTTATGGCACTGCGGCCAAATATGACTTGCTTTTCCACAATAATGACAAGTAAGACTAGACTTACAATCATGGAACTTACTACGAGATTGTCCATAGATCTTAGACTGAGACATTTGAGAGTCTCTATCATAGCCATTTTCATCCTACCAGCCTCTCATAGTCAATGCATGTGACATATGGAAAGCATCTACATTCTTTCTATTCATCTCTTTTGTCAAGCGAGCACTTTCAACATCATGCAATTTCAACCCATCCTTGGCACATAAAGCTGTATGGAAAGTGTCCCATGACTCAGGTAGAGTACCAAGTAGAAATAAAGGAAGCAAAGGATCCTTGAACTTGGCTGATGATAGAGTGACACTCATTCAAATGTGCAAACATAGAAGTTCCTTCATGCGAAGGTCCATCAAAAGTTTCAGCCAATATATTTAAGATATAGGACTCTACTTGTCATAACGATTATTATTCTATGTCCAAAGCTTATATACAATTTGATTTTTAGCTACAACATTGTCGTAAACCTTCTTAGAGAGTGATAAAATGATTCTGGACTTACATAGCTCATCTAGTTCCTCCTAATCAAATCATTGTGAAGAATCGATATCCCATTTCACTTATTGATGACATGTTGGATGAGTTGAAAGGGATACACTTCTTTACTAAGATTGATTTGCGCTTTGGCTACCACCATCAGATCTGTATGAGGGAGGGTGATGAGATCAAAATAGCTTTCAAGAATAATTGTGGGCTTTATCATTTTCTAATGATGGCTTTTGGGTTGACTAATACCCCCAACACATTCAAAGCCTCACAAATAAGATTCTCCACCCCTTCTTGTTCAAGTTTGTTCTTGTTTTCTTTGATGGCATTCTCATTTATAGCAAGTCACAAGGGAAGCACTTGGTACATGTTAGAAGGGTGTTTGATATCTTGAGAGAGCATCAACTCTTTGCTAAGGAAAGTAAGTGTATCTTAATGTAGACATTAGTGGAGTACTTAGGACACATTGTTAGCAAAAATGGCATAAAGGCTAACCCCAAGAAGGTGCAATGTGTTAAGGATTGGCCCACTCCATCCACCACTACCTCATTGCATGGTTTCCTTGGCCTCTCTTCATTTTATAGATGCTTCATTCAACATTATGCCACCATTGCAACACCCTTGACTAATCCATTAAAAAAGGAATCATTCTTTTAGGATGGTGCTACTGTTTAAGCTATAAACAGTTAAAAGGAAATGCTTACTTCAGTCCCCATCCTCATATGCTTACTCCTAGTCCACTTGCTTTCCATTTTGTGTCGAATTGAGCTACATGGGCATCAGGGTCTTCCTTTTTGGACTCACCCTTGAAGTTTGCAAATTTGACTTTGAGATTTGTTGGATTAGGGGGTTGTGCCATTGATCCTGGCTGTTGTGTTGCTGCAACCTTTCTTCCTCTTCTATTGTCCAATTCTGAAACTCTTGTAACAGAGCATGTGCAAAGGATTCCCATTCCTCCTCTTCAGTAGTCCAATACTGAAACTCCTCAAGCCATGAATCCATTTCTGACTGTATCCTTTAACTCATGAATCTTCTGCACCTGTTCCATTTTTTGAACCATCCTACCTGATGCCCAAAGACTAATTTGTAGGATTGTCAAGTGTTAGGGGTTAAAAAGCCTCCCCTAAATTAACCCAAAATAGACATCTCTCTGGTATAAAACAAATTCAGATTGTGACTAATATTGGCCTTTCTATCTTTGTTAGAACACACCATTGAACATCACTTCAACGTACATACTAGCTTTCCACCAAACAAAAATCATTTCGGAATTCAAATACACTTTAAACCAAGACAGGAAACATTGTAAAAGATAGATTGAGACACACAAGGTTAATATGTTCTGCATATTCAACATCTTCTACTTAGAAACAATGATTACAAACTTCCCTGTTCTCCTGACTTGAACAGACACGAACAGATTTTTTACGAACACCCCTTCTAACTTCCCAAAAAGACTCATATTCTACTCATGACTTTTCACATTTGAACAATTACAAAGGCTCAAAACTACACTTAAAGACTACTTAATAGACCCCTAGGTTATGCCCTTACCCTGCCTTTAATAGTGGGCATGCAGAGTATCCTCCATTTTAGAGTTACGTAGTGTTTGGATTGAGGACCTTCAAGAAGCTTATTTGTTGGATGAGGACTTTAGCCACATATTCTAGAAATTATAGCATGGGGTAATGACTGAAAACTCCCAATATCAACTCAAACATGACCTTATTTGGTCCCATGGCAAGATTGTCATCCCCCATGTTTCTCCCTACACACAGGAAGATAATGGAAGAGATGCATTCTTACCCCATTGCTGGTCACTTGGGTGTTTTTGAAACATATGATGGGATTGACAAGAGCTTTCACTCGAAAGTCTTATGAAGGATGTCAAGGATTTTGTGACCAAATGTGTTCACTCTCTCAAATGTGGGCATGTAGAGTATCCTCCATTTTAAAGTTGCATAGTGTTTGGATTGAGGACCTTCAATAAGATTATTTTTTGGATGAGGAATTTAGCCCTATATTCCAGAAATTATAGCATGGGTTAATGGTTGAAAACTCCCAATATCAACTCAAAAATTGTCTTATTTGGTCCCATGGCAAGATTGTCATCCCCCGTGCTTCTCCCTTCACATAGAAGATAATGGAAGAGATGAATTCTTGCCCCTTTGCTAGTCACTTGGGTAGTTAATCACCTTATAAAGAAAATAGGGTACTTTTGGAACAACCTCCCCATTACAAAGAAATGATGGAATAGTATATATGTGGTAGTTAATCACCTTACCAAGGCTGGCCACTTTATCCCCACTAAGATGCAAAACACACTCTCTCAGGTGGCCATGGTTTATGGAGTATGTCTTCAAGTTCCATGGATTACCACAAGTCATAGTGTATGATCAGGATGCCAAGTTTATGAGCAACTTTTGGCAAGTAGTTTTTATGCCTATGGGCACCAAGCTTGCTCCATCCACTGCATACCACCCACAGACAGATGGCCCAACCAAAAGGATAAATAAATGGCTTGAGATGTACCTTTGGCACTTTTTCCATGATGTACAATACAGTTGGGATAAGTGGCTTCACTTGGCTGAATTTTCATATGACAACTCTACCCACTCTAGCATTGGAATTTCCCCTTTTGAGGCATTATACGGGTATAAGGTCCCCCTTCCTACAATCTTATTCAATGATAAGATCAACCCTCAAATTAAAGTAGAGTTGGATTGCATGCAGGTCCTACTTCAGTAATGCAAAGTGAATCTTCAAAAAGCACATACCCACATAAAGCTCTATGTTGATGAGAAAAGAAGACATTTTGAATTCCTAGAGAGAGAGCTAGTCCTCTTGAAAGTGCCCAAGTCCTGTTACTCCACTCTCAAAGAAGGCAGTGGTAACAAGCTCATCCACTATTTCTATGGCCCCTACTGAATCATTAAGAGAGTTGGTGACTTGGCCTATTGATTAGGCCTTCCCCCTACCATCATGATTTGCAATGTGTTTCATATCGGCCAGTTGAAGCCCTTCATGTGCATCTCAATGGACTATGTGGAAGAGCTTTCATCCATAGATGAAGAATGTATCATTTAGTACACCCTTGAGTCAATCACATTGGCCAATGAGATAAGCACTCAAGATCTTGATCCATCAAGGAATACTGCATCAAATGGCAAGGCCTACCCTTGGAAGAAGTCTCCTAGTGCCCAGCCACTATTATCAATTAATTTTCTCACCTCCAAGATGCCCAACGGGCTAAAGACTAGCAAGTTATGTTCCCTTTTAACCACACCTTACTTGCAGACTACACATTATTTTAGAACAATTTTGTACCTTCCCAAATCATAACCATGTGCTTCCTACATAGCTAAAAGTACACGTCATAAGCTCTGTTTCAACATGCAGCACACCCCATTTGGAGTAGCTTATCAAAATTTATGGTAAATTTAACCTTAGCAGGTATGTAGTGGACATCATGCTATCCATAGTCATCACCCACCCATTTTCATTGTAATGTGGACCAAAGTAGTACTCTCCACCCCACTCCTTAGCCCCACAATCAAGCCCACCCAATTGTCTTTTGTTTTTTATGGGAAAAACTTTCAAGGTGGGAATGGATTGTAACGAGCTAGATACATGAGAACTAGGGGTTAGACACCCAACCACACACTGATTGGGGTATAGAAGGTATAAAAGACCTAGTTTAGGGCATCCAGTTATTATCAAGAGCGTACTCTTCACCTTCATCTCTAGCTTCCATGGATTTCTCCTTCTTTTGTTCCTCTTTCCTATCTTTCTCTCTCCTCTTCGTCTTTCTTCTTCTTCCTCCTCTCTTTCTTTCTCTTTAGCTCATTCTCCTCTCTCCTCTCAGCTTCATTTATCACATTGTATGCCTACATACAAATGATTTTGTGGTTGGCCATAGAGTTATAAATATAGTGCGAGATGGTCTCTCATTTATTTGAATGGCATGAATAGTACTCTTATTTATATACTATGAATATGTCACAATAATATTTGAGTCCTAAATATCTTTAAACAATTTATTTTATGTTATGCATGAATTTTTACAAGGATTCTCATGATAGGCTATAGTACAAGGGTTATATCATATGTATGTGCTATTTGAATGCACATTTGTGAGTGCATTTGAATATGCACACATGTTAGGATGCCATGAAATCTATGTGTTGCATAAAAATATTTATATATGTTTGGAATCCATGTACCTTGAGAGAGAGAGAGAGAGAGAGAGAGAGAGAGAGAGAGAGAGAGAGAGAGAGAGAGAGAGATTGTGGGTAGAGAGGGTTCTATAGTAGTGGTTCTTTTGAGAAGTGGTTGCTCCATGATGCAAATTATCCATACCACTCCAAAAGTTCGCCAATCAGTCATCATGGTAAAAATTAAGAGACTTGGGATTCTCAATACTTTTTATTTGTAAATAAGTGGGCCAATATTTATTGATCAAAGATCAATATTTTAGAAAATTGGGCAAGTTTTCTTTAAAAATAGTATTTTAAAGTGTTGTTAGGAAAATTTTAGGCAAAAATATGTAACATTCTTATATATATGGGTTATCTTTTGAGTTTTCAAGTCCAAAATTTAGATTGTGACCCTTTGGGTCTTATAAAGAAGTAGGATATACACATAGCTCTAAATCAGCAAAAGTTATTAAGCTTAAGCTTGATTGAGAGGAAATTTGTTACGTGTTAGTGTTGGATTTGCTAAGATTTAATTAAAAATATTGTTTAAAATTGTTTGCTTCCCTCCTCTTGTGCTCTATTGAAACTTTTTAGAAGATGTTTCCATTTTGATATTTTTTTAAATCTAATTGTGCCTAGTAACATACTTTTCGGTTGTTTTTGGGGATATACATATGGCTTGTTTTACAAAAAAATTAAAGGAGAGTGAAGCTATACTAGTTTTTTTAATCTACCATATACCTAACAAAAGAGAAACTGGAGCCTACATGGCATACATCCCAAATTTCTGGTTATTTTCTCTTTTTTCTTTACTTTTCTCTACTTTTTTAATAGATTCATATATATATATATATATATATCATACATCTTGCATGCATTTAAAGCACCCCAAGCCTTTTTTTATTATCTCTCTTTTTTTTAATCTCTAATTTATTATATAACTTTTCAAGTTCGTATATATTAAATTGGAGCAATCTATACACATGATTTGCACTTTACAAGCATTAAGCAAGTGCAAATAGCGTAGAAAATGTAGACAAGAACCACATCCAATGAGTGCAAGTTGAATATATGTGGGCATTTCTCTTCATTATGGGATAGTTCAATTGGTGTAAATATGGTCATGGCCCTTTAAACCACTAAGTAGTTAATCAAAAAGTTACTTTTGTGTGTGTGTGTGTGTGTGCGCGCGCGCACGCGTGCTATCAAGTTAGGATGTAGAGGGGAAAGGGGAAGGGTTTAAACAACACTGCTTTACAAAAGTGCCCTATTGACCCGTGCTTGCACGGGTCCTAGGCATGCAACACCTAGTGATCATCTTTTGAGAGAGAGAGAGAGAGAGAGAGAGAGAGAGAGAGAGAGAGAGAGAGAGAGAGAGAGAGAGAGAGAGAGAGAGAGAGAGAGAGAGAGAGAGAGAGAGAGAGAGAGAGAGAGAGAGAGAGAGAGAGAGAGAGAGAGAGAGAGAGAGAGAGAGAGAGAGAGAGCATGAGACCTAGCTCCTTTGTGCATGCTCATCCTTTTGTGCTAGTGATCATCTTTTGAGAGAGAGAGAGAGAGAGAGAGAGAGAGAGAGAGAGAGAGAGAGAGAGAGAGAGAGAGAGAGAGAGAGAGAGAGAGAGAGAGAGAGAGAGCATGAGACCTAGCTCCTTTGTGCATGCTCATCCTTTTGTGCTTATTGATTCCATTGTATCTGGCTCATATATGATGGCCTAGAGCCACCCTGCATTTTTTAATGTTGTTAACTTATACTTTTTTTGTAATGAATATAACTAGCATTCCTTGTGCACTTCATGTATGTAGAATGCTATGCTGAAAACCGGCTTTGGGAGCGAAGCAAAGTTGTTGTGATAGCATAGCAACTTTGCTTCCCTTCAGCCAACAACTTTGTTTTTCTCTCTCCCTCTTTTTTCCTTCTCTGTCCCTCCCTTCTCCGCTTTTTCCTTCTCTCTCTCTCTCTCTCCTCATTTTCTTTTTTCTATTTTCTATTTTCTATTTTCTATTTTTTCCTTCTCTCTCTCTCTTTGTTTCTTATTTTCTCTATCCTCTTCTTTTCTCTCTCTATGCTTGTTTCTTTTCTCTCATTTTTTTACATTTTCTCTCCTCCTCTCTCTAACTACCCTCTTTTTCTCTCTCCTATTTTTCTTGGATTTTCTCTCTCCTCTTTTCCTTCTATCTTTCTCTTTTTTCTTTTTTCTTTTCTCTCTCCTATTTTTTCCTTCTCCCTTTTGTATTCTTCTCTCTATTTCTTTTTTGTTCTCTTTCCTCTTTTTTCCCTCTCTTTCTCTCTTTCTTCTCTCCCCTTCCTCCTCTCTCTCTCTCTCTCTCTCTTCTCCCCCACCCCCTCTCTCTCTTCTCCCTCATTTTCTTTTCTCTTCTCCCTCCCTCTCTCTCTCTCTCTCTCTCTCTCTCCCTATATTTTTTCATCTTTCTCTCTCTCTTTGCTTTTTATCTCTCTTTTCTTCTTCTTCTTCTTCTTCTTCTCTCTCTCTCTCATTATTTTTCCCTCATCCCCACCAAATTATTTTTCCCTCTCTCTCTATTTCCTCAAACTATTTTCCTCTCTCTTCAAAAAAATCAATCTCTATGTCTCTCTCCCCCCAAATTTATCTCCTCTCTCTCTAAAATCTGCCCCTCCCCTCAATCCAAATCTCTCTCTCTCTCTCTCTCTCTCTCTCTCTCTCTCTCTCTCTCTCTCTCTCTCTCTCTCTCTCTCTCTCTCTCTCTCTCTCTCTCTCTCTCTCTCTCTCTCAGGGGATGCAATGGCAATGGAGAAGGAGAAGAGGAAGATGCGAGAGAGAAGAGCACACACAATGTAGGTGCTGTCAAGAATGATATGACAGCCTTATTGCACTATCTCATATATATGAATAAAGAATATGGGCGATCACTATACACAAGCAGGCCTAAGGGCCTTTTACCCCAATAACCTCCCACTAAAAGGCCAATGGGCCAGGGAGTGAAAAAACAAAGAAAAAGGAAAAGAGCCAAGGTGAGAAATCATGACATCTCACCCAACGCCCAATCGAAAAGCGAGCTGTGCAATAAGCAGGAACCTCTGTGAAAGAAGAGTCAAGCATCCCCGAGTCCATGTCATCTAGGAAACAAACGATCCCGCAGCTTCATATAGTGGAGCAATCCAAGAATGCTTCTCATGAAGCAAGCACAACTCATGAATGCAAGGCTATGATGCATAAGCATCAGAGTAGCGCATAGTATCAGTGTGGCGCATAGGAGACATCACTGAGAGCACATAGAATCTCGAAAGTCAATCATAGAAGAAGGACCATGGGATCTCAAGATAGTATGCGGCCTCAACAAAGCAGAAGACTGATATACGATTGAAGCCTCAACCATAAAGTGCACTAAATGCACATCAAGAGGCTTGAGCGATGTCTACGTCTCATAAAAGACAACATGATGGCTGCATATAACCTACTGGGCATCCAAATCCCATAACCTGTAAGCCTGAAAGTCACCATCTCCATAACCAAGGAGGATACATCTGCGTGACATAGGCATATTTGGCATACATACAAATGCCTAGCAGCCAAACATCCTCAAGTAATCATAGGAGGGTCTCATACCACTCCATGCCTCGTGTAGTGTAATACCATCCAAAGTTAGACATGGCGTCCTATTAAGCAAGTAGACTGCCGCCATAAGGGCCTTAGTCCAAAAGCCATAAGATAACCTAATTGTGGTAAGCATAGAAGCAACCTTTGCATGTAAAGTCACGCACATGCCATGAGCAATCCCATAACACCGTGGGCATAAGAAATCAATGCTAGATTGCTGACAATAGGATTGAAAGCTTGGAGAGATAGCACGACTCTCGTAATCCATCTGTAAGCACCTAGGCTTGCAACCAACAGCATCCATAAACCTATCAAGCATAATGCAGCATCCTCAATCCATACTAAGGAAAAAGCCCAAACACAGCGGGTAGCATGATGATCCACAAGGGTCATAAAGTACGACACTCCACCAAGTGACTGGGAAGGCATAGGTCCATATACTACACAATGGACAAAATCTAGAGGATCATGCCTCTCACGATCGCCATGAGCCAAAGGGGTTTTGCAAGGACCATAAGTACAATCAAAGCAAGCATCAAGATCTGCATGTGACAAAGGAGGTAGCAATGAGTCTAAACAAGACAAGATCTCCATCTCTCTGTGGTGCATATGGCCTAGGCGATAATGTCATAATAATGCATGTGGTATCCGGATAACTGCAACCATAGAATATCCCACATAAGAGACATGCACTGGGTAATGAGAACCAACTCTAGAACCTTTGGCCAAAACCAAGCAACCATAACAAGTTTTCCATGACCTATCCTAAAGAGAAACAAAGTAACATGCATCACGTAACTGCTCTTACTAAGCATGGGAACATGTAGAACATCCCTGAGCATAAGAGAAGTCCCATTAGGCAAAGCTAGGTGTATGTCCCTTGTACCAATAATAGCATAAGTCTGCTTAAGGCCCAAATCAATACATCCATCAACCTCCCTGTAAGAAGAGAACCATGCTCTATGAGGGGTAACATGACAAGATGCCATAGATTCCAAAAGCCAATAAAAAACATAGGCCCGATCACTAAGCAAGTAAGTTGTAGGGAAACAAGATGACAAGAGTACATGCTCAACTACATCATCATGGGTAATTGCATGTATCTCACCACTAGTAAGAGTGGTAACACCTGCTACATCTATTGTATCTCTGACTCTCTACTCATGTTGACCGTCTCTGTCTCTGCTGCTCTCTAATCCGTCTAAAGCATTTTCTTTGAACATGCCCAAGCTTCACACAATGGAAGAAAACAACATCTGAAGTAGAAGAACCTATAGAAGACGACAAGGAATCCAGAATAGGGCTATCTACATCCAAGGAACTCAAAGAGTCTAGGGCTATCCCAACATAGGAAACCTGCTCATCAAGACAGCTGTCATTAGAAGAACAAGTAGTAGAAGCATGATGCTGCAAGTACTCTTCCATTCTCATTGGAGAGGGAAGCACAGAAGCATCAACAAGGGATGCAAAAGCTCCCACATGAAAAAGACTCGTAGCTAAGTGCATGACATAACCAACCACAATATTGTAAAATCTAAGACATCTGTCAAAAGAGCATATGGTATTCAACCATGAAATCAGCCCATAACCATAATGGCAAACATGACTCTGCAATACATCAGACCACATAGTAGCACCCAAGTCAATGAAAGACCAGTAAGTGGCATAAGATTCTGCAATGGTCAAGCTCTAGGAGAAGCCCAAGTATCTGTACAACAACATCCAAATAAGTGGCTCTGTAAAGTACATGACAGTAGACAAAGTGCATAGCCGAGTAACGGGTAAGCATCAAGAGCAACTACTCTTCTCTGACCTGTATGGGCAAAAGCAACCCAACTAGCATACAAGCTAGGCAACACAGAAGCAACAAATCCATAACCACTAAACCCAAGCACTGCTAAGAAGTCCACTGATCAAGGAGTAAACCACAAAGAACCAAGCATCAATCTGCAATGAACTCTCAATAACCAACTGCCAAGACAATGGAGCAAGCACTGGTCAAACATGTAGCTGCATCCAAGTAAATCTAAGATCCATAATCGAGGCATTAAGGGCCAAATAGCATCCAAGCTGTATAAGTGATAAGCCTCCGACCAAATGCAAACTACTTGTAATATTTCCACACAATAAAAGTTAGTTGGTTCGTTCAAAAGTTAGTTAGTTAATTAATAAGTTAGTAAGATTACTAATTAAAGACTAACTAAGGTAAAAACTAACTAACATTAATTATTAATAATTTTTATTTAATTTAAAATATTTTATTTAGAAAAATCAAGAGTCGTAAATTCGATATTTTTTTCGAATTAGCAAGGAGCGTAGCCACCCTTCACGTAAATTACAACGTGAACGAAACTTATGAGTTATATTAATCACTATGATAATGTGTATAGTTTGGATGGTCTAAAAATATTAGACTTTTGGACAAGACTAGAATAATTTAGATATTCTAGAGATTATCTTAATTTTTTTTTAAAAAAGAGAGATATGGAGATTTCTAGAACTAGATGTCATTTAAAAGAAAAAAACAAGTGATGTGTTAGTTAGTTTGAAGATTTTATAAAAAGAAAAATAAAGAAAAGTGACTGGCGAAATCGCGTGCGCCGCGATTGCAGTTCACAGGCAGTAGACAACACTTCGAACAGAGAAAAGAAGAAGGAGTGAACTGAGAGCTTTCTAAACAAGTGTCTTGGGGTTTTACCCCCCTTTCGGAGCCAATGGAACCATCAGATTTATGATCTGAGCATCAGATCACTGATCTTTCCAAGATCCCCCTCCACAAAGAGCTCCACTTCTCAACCACAAGCCCTCTTCTCCAATTCACTATAAATATGAGACATGGGAGAGGCATAAGGGACATAAGGAGACCCCGAGAGGCTGTGAGAGAGAAGAAGAGAGAAGGAGAATACTCCTTCAAGAGGCTGCAAGAAGCTAGAGAGAGAGAGAGAGAGAGAGAGAGAGAGAGAGAGAGAGAAAGAAAGAGAAAGAGGAAGAGAGTTAGCTCAAATCCCTTATCTCGATCTTTAACTAAGACATTTTATCTTACCCTCTCTCATCTAAAATCTATCCCACCTTCCCTATCTCTCAAACTCCTCGTGGATGATGGCTCCAAAGCGACGAAGTGGAAAAACCATGGAAATCAACGCAACCGGTCAAGCAACAGGTATTGCCAATGATACGGGAGTGCCCGAGGTTGCGGGAGTTGCCACTACAAATGGAATATCGGGTGTGGCTAATGCGAGCATGAGTAAAGATGAAGTTCCTAATGTCGCCATGCTACCAAACCAGGTTATTCATTACTAGATTATCATTTTTCAATATAAGATAATTACATAAGATATTAGCTTTCATATTCTTCATTAAACTGATAACTCATCTAGAAAGACATATTAGTTCAAGCATAAAACGATTAATCACTATGATTTGTAGCTAGAATAGTTGGGATACTAAGGCATAGAATCATGATAGAATTAATTGCCAAAGGTTATTATACATATGTCTTTATGTGCATTCAATATAGTTATGATCAAATGCGACGAGGTTAAGAATTGATTAGTGAAGGTTATAGAAACTGATTATCTATTTAGGAATCCTATAGATCATCTCGTTGAGTTATTGACACAATATATTTCCTTAAGGGATTTTGCTTATGTTGGATAAGTGAATCCAAATGGAAAACTCATGCCTTGCTTAACATGTTATAAGAGGTGTACTCAACACTTCTTTATGGGGAGAAGAATCCTCATTAGAATGAAAGGTTACCTTCGGATAAGGTCTACCTTGGCTATGGAAACTGTGATTTACATGTTGGGATGATTGTCATTGCACTATTTGATACATATTTGAAAGGACTGTTTGTGTTTGCTAGAATCTAGATTTTTGATTGAAATTATTGCCAAACAGAATAAAAGGAAGGATCGTGCTAGGCTACCCCCAAGCTAGCGGTGAGACCCTACTCCAAGGGGGTCATGATTATCGTTACGAGAGGCTTGGACCGGCTCCGTAGGCGAAAGGTCTGTCAGTAGGGATAGTCTCGGGCAGTAGGAATTGTAGGTGCCAGAGGGGGCCCTGGCTGTAAATCCTGCATTGTTCCAAGAATCTGACGAGCCCCTTCGTGACCCAGGATGGGATCCTGGAACCCTAAATACTAGTTATGAGGGTGCAATCTTGGTGGACAGAATGTCCTTATGGAATTCTGTGTATCTTCCGTTGGGACGGAATGATGGAAATTGTAATAAACTTCCAATATAATAAAGAAGTTTGCTTTACTGTTCGAATTGTATGCGTGTTAGTGAGATAAATTATGTGAAGGAACGTGTGACTTAATGGACTAATTAAGGAAGCTGGTTGTATATGTTCCAATAAATGTGTTGTAGGTAATTAAAAAACTAAAGATGACCCATCATCAGAGGAAAGCGGGTGGGCGTAACACCCGACGGGTCCGTCCAATGGTAGGGTGGTCCCGGTTAGCTGGGAGCTTTTCTACATCGAATATAGAAATAGGAAGACGATAAATTGACCAAGTAGTCATTAGGTAGAACCGACTTGCATTGTTTTAGGGGACCGGAATGGGATTTTGCCTTATGGGCAGGAGGGTTGACGTACCACACTCCCCTCCGTCTCCCATTCTCTTTGAACCAAGTGCAATGGCAAGTCCGCTTCAGATCGAGTAATCCTCTAAAAAGTGGAACTCGAAATTACTGACGCTAGTTGGCTGCTAGGAGACCCATCCGATTTTAGGAACCCAAGACTTCAGGTCGATCCTAGTGGGTTCGGCTAGAACTCTCCCGTTGCGAAGTAGACTCGGTAGGACCTAAGTGACAACCCCGTGATGTTCCAAGGGAGCACCGGGCGGCATCATTTATGGGAAAACCTACTGATGGACTACTAAAAGGTGTGCCGTGGATTGGGACTAGCGGACACCTTATAGTTGGTATCAAAGCCCATGTTAGTATAGATTACGACGTAAGCTTAAGAAAAATATTATTTTTTCTAAGCATAGCCTAGGACATGTTTTGTTCTCTTTATTAACGTATGTTTTTTGAATTATGGCAGAGTAATGAATCTTGGAAGCAATTCTTGATCTTTCAAGTAATGTTTATGTCAGCTATGCATTCATCCAGTTTTTCCTGGAGAATTGAGATGATGCAAGTAGTAGATCAGTTGTACAACCCGTCGCCTCTATATCGTGAAAGACGGTGGATGATTAGTGGAGGATATTGCTATATTGATGCAAGCCGTCTAGCTTATCTTCAAAATAATCTGAAAAGGGTAAAATGGATGGAAGATCTTAAAGTTGTTAAGATCTATCTATTTCATGAGGCCACTGTAAACTCAACCATGTATACTAGAGGCAAGAAGATCAAACTAAACCAATATATCTATGGGGAAGTTACGAAGATCCTTCCGGCTGATAGAATAAAAGTCATAGGTCGCTCTAGCCGCCGCAACTGCAAAAAAGACGGATTTCCTGAACTCCCTCAAAAATATAGATTCCTAGATATGTACTCTCCGAATCCAAGTTACTTCATAAAGGATGTATCAGAGTGTCGTACTTAGATTGTAGTAGGGAATCCTTTCCTGAGAGAAAATAAGATGAGCCTGCGAGCCATCTGAATAATGTATTTCCTTCCATCTAATTACCTTGTACATCCGTTGTAATAAAAGATTGATTGATACTTTATCAATCAAAGAAATAATGCAATCCTATTTCATTATTTTTGTCTTGAAACCTCTGAAATTGCAATTTAACTTTATGGGAAGAAAGTTGATTTGAGAGTTGTTTCAGTAAACTAAGCGATAGATATTTTGAGTACTGAACTCTATTATTGACGCTACATAGAGTTGTAAAATTTAACTTACGAATTGCTAAAAATTTCCCAGAATGTCGCACCTACAACAATTTCCAATGAAGCTCAAGGGAAAAGGAATCTTTTGAAGCAAGTCAAACCTCCAGAGTTTAATGGGAAAGGCGAAAATGTGGAAGCTGATGCAGAAATTTGGATCGAATCGATGGAAGATTATTTTATTGCTATTGGAACTATCCCAGCCAAGCAAGCCATGATAGCTAAGCTAAAATTAATTGGCGAAGCTCGACTTTGGTGGAAGCAGTGGTGCTGAGATCAAGGTGTCCCTGAAAATACCATTACCTGGGACTTGCTGAAAGAAGCTGTAAGAGGAAGGTATTTACCTCCAGCTTATCGCACCCAAAAGATGAACGAGTTCTTCAATTTGAAGCAAATGGGACTGACCTTGGAAGCATACTACTCCATGTTTGTTTCTCTTCTTAAATATGCACCCCCCATGGATACTGTTCAACAAGTGTCCAAGTTTTGCAATGGGCTAAATTATCCTCTGAACACTCGTTTAGAATCAATGCGCCCAATAGACCTCCAGGATGCTTTGATTCGAGCTGCTCCTATTGTGTGGGAAGTACAATCAAAGCCTAATAACAATAAGTTATGGAGCTACAATAACCAGAACAAAGGAGGATTCAAAGGTCAAGCAAAAAGAACCCAAGTACAATTTTTCCAAGGACAAAAGAAGAAGGCAAAATCCAATGCAGTTGGAAATTTTGTTCCTACCCAGGGAAACAGGGATGGTCTTAGGTGCTTCCACTGTAATGAGACAGGACATTTCAAAAGAGATTGTCCAAAGCTTGGTAGAAACCATCACCAAGGCCAATTTCGAGGTCAAGGCAGAGCTGCCCAAGGTCGTGGTCATGTAGCTTTGGCAAGAGGAAGAATGTCAAATATTACCCTAAGAGAGACTAATAAGGAGGAAGACCCTACTATGGAAGAAGACATTGAAAGAGCAAGTGTTCATGCTGCATTCCACAGGAAAGGACCAAATCGTCAATATTCGGTAATACAGACACCGGCTAGTTACCAAGGTAAATCATTTAAATTTTTGATTGACTGTGGAAGTACACACTCATTTATTTCACCCAAGTGTGCTAAGAAGATAGGTATAGATACTGTAAATGCATCAAAGCTGCTTGTGGAATTAGCAAATGGAAAGGAAGTACTTTCTACACAGCAAACTGCCAAGGTAGAGTTTAACCTAGGGGAAAACCTTTCAAGTATGAGGTTCAGAGTAATGAACCTAGGAGCCATGAATGTTTACTAGGAATGGATTGGCTGATTCCCAATGATGCTCATATCCATTGTGGAAAAGGTCAAGTCACATTTCAAGATTTGAATGGGGAAATAGCAACTACACAAGGTGAAACAGGGAAACCTAAAGTTCAATTGGCAAAAGCTTCTCGAATTGTGAAAGGCTTGAAGAAAGGATTACATGTTTACTTGATCAAGCTTAACAAGATAAATCAAGATGATCATGCAGAAGAAGAACCATCCTGGTTAAAAGAGTATGCTGACATATTTCCTGAAGAGCTAACTGAGTTACCTCCGGAAAGAGAAGTTGATCATGAGATCAAACTTGTTCCAGGAGCCGCTCCAGTGGCAAAAAGACCTTACAAAATATCTATTCCTAAAGCCATCGAACTAAAAGAGCAACTCAAGCAACTGCTAGAACAAGGGTATATCCGGCCAAGTAGTTCACCATGGGGAGCCCCAGTATTATTCCAAAAGAAGAAAGATGGAACTCTCCGTCTTTGTATCGACTATCGAGGGCTAAACCAGGTGACAATAAAGAATAAGTACCCAATCCCAAGGATTGATGAGCTTCTTGATTGTCTACAAGGAGCAAAGATCTTTTCTAAGATTGATCTTCGGTCAGGATATTACCAGATTAGAGTCAAGAATGAAGATATTCCAAAGACCGCCTTCAACACAAGATACGGCCATTTCGAATTTATCGTGATGTCATTTGGATTGACAAATGCTCCAGCTACCTTCAACAGGTTAATGCAGGACATTTTTAGACCCCACCTTGATGACTTTGTCCTTGTATTCTTTGATGACGTCCTAACTTATTCTAAGGAGGAAGAGGATCATGAACCACATCTTTGCATTGTCCTAGAGACAATGAGAACACACAAGTTGTATGCCAAGAAGAAGAAGTGTGCATTCTTCAAAAGAAAGATTGAATACTTGGGATTCATAGTGTCTATTGAGGGTATATCAGTAGAACCTACCAAGGTCAAGGATGTTCAAGATTGGCCACCTCCAACCACTATCAAGGAAGTGAGAAGTTTCCTTGGCCTAACAGGATGGTATAGGGTATTCATCAGAAACTATGCTCAAATTGCAGCACCTCTTACAAATTTACTTAAGAAGCAAGTTGCCATTAATTGGACGCCAATCGAACAGTCTAGCTTTGAGCAACTAAAGCATAGTCTGGTAACTGCTCCTATCTTAAGGCTACCTGACTTAAGCAAGGAATTTGAAGTTGTCACAGATGCCAGCTCTCTTGCTTTGGGATGTGTACTAATGCATGAAGGACATCCTATAGCTTACTCTTCAAGAAAATTGAAAATCCATGAGCAAAAATATGCTACTCACGACCTGGAGTTATTAGCTGTGATTCATGCTCTCAAATTATGGAGACATTACTTGCTTGGAAATAAGTTTTCCTTAGTCACAGATCATAAAAGTCTTAAGTGGATTTTTACTCAGCTTGATCTTAATATGAGGCAGCGACGTTGGATCGAGGTTCTACAGGAATATGACTTTGAAATTAAGTTCAGACCCGGTAAAGAAAATGTAGTAGCAGATGCCCTTAGCCGTAAAGCCTTCCTTAATACTGAAGAACCATCTAGGTCAGAAACTCTGGCTACAATGGTATCGATGCCGACTAATCCTATCATCGAGTTGACCAAGGATGAAGCAAATAAGGACCCAGACTATCAACAATTGTTTTGGGAAGTTCAGAATAAGGAACAAGATCCCAAACTCAAGACTAAGTATCAGGAATTCTCTATAGATGAAGATGAAGGACTTGTTTATTTCAGAATGAGACTATGCATTCCTTCAAGTCAGACTCTCAAGAGAAGGATACTTTGGGAAGCACATGATCCTCCTTTTTCAGGACACCCAGGATATGCAAAAACTCTTTATGCTGTCAGGAAAAGTTATTACTGGCAAAAACTCAAGGGTGATGTACTTAAGCATGTTACTGAATGTCTAAATTGCCAAAGGGTAAAATCTAAACGTGTCAAGTTACCAGGAAAACTCCAGTCACTTGACATTCCCCAGATGAAATGGGAATTTATTAGCATGGACTTTGTAGTTGGGTTACCTTCTGTACAAGGAGGATATAACTCAATAATGGTGATAGGAGACATGCTAACAAAGATCGCTCATCTTCTCCCAACAAAAACCAATTACAAAGCTTCAGATATTGCTAGAATTTTTGTAAAATAGATTTTTAGGTTACATGGGTTACCTAAAAGGATCATCAGTGATCGTGATTCTCTTTTCACATCACACTTCTGGAAGAGTTTATTTGAAGCCATTGGAACCCAACTTTGTTTCAGTACTGCTTATCATCCACAAACTGATGGGCAGACAGAACGAGTTAATCAAGTTATTGAGGATATTCTGCGTGCATATTGCAGCAAGGAACCTAAAAGGTGGATTCAGTATCTATCCTTAGTGGAATTTGCCTATAATGCCTCCTATCATCGAAGTATTCAGATGACTCCATTTCAGGCACTATATGGTCAAGATTGTCGTATGCCACTTAATTTTTTCGATCCTACTCTAAGGGTAGAATCCTCGAGAAAAATGTTAGAAGAAATGGATGATCAAATCAAGATCATCAGACAGGATATTCAAGCTGCCAAGGATCGACAAAAGGCGTATGTTGATCTAAAAAGGCAAGAACGAATCTTCAAAGAGGGAGACATGGTCTTCATCCGCATCCATCCAAAGAAGAGTTCTTTGTCTTTAGGAGAGTTTAAGAAGCTAAGTCCAAGATATTGTGGACCCTATAAGATTCTCAAGTGCCTAGGATCAAGCACTTACAAGATACAACTCCGTGAGAATATAAAAATCCACAATGTATTTCATGTTAGCTTATTGAAAGCATACGTAGCTAACCCTAACCATATCCTTGATGGTGAACAAGTTGTAATACCTAGCCAAAGAGTCCTTGAGCTACAACCTGACAGAGTAATTGATGTAAGGGAGAGAAAATTGAGGAGTAGAACCCTTAGAGAATACCTTGTCCAATGGAAGGATTACCCTGAAGAAGATGCTTCATGGATAGATGAGGATGCTCTTCATCAACAATACCCATAGTTTCTCTCGAGATGAGGACATCTCGATTTCTCTAAGGGGAGAAGGATGTAATATTTCCACACAATAAAAGTTAGTTGGTTCGTTCAAAAGTTAGTTAGTTAATTAATAAGTTAGTAAGATTACTAATTAAAGACTAACTAAGGTAAAAACTAACTAATATTAATTATTAATAATTTTATTTAATTTAAAATATTTTATTTAAAAAAATCAAGAGTCATAAATTCGATATTTTTTTCGAATTAGCAAGGACCGTAGCCACCCTTCACGTAAATTACAACGTGAACGAAACTTATGAGTTATATTAATCACTATGATAATATGTATAGTTTGGATGGTCTAAAAATATTAGACTTTTGGACAAGACTAGAATAATTTAGATATTTTAGAGATTATCTTAATTTTTTTTAAAAAAAGAGAGATATGGAGATTTCTAGAACTAGATGTCATTTAAAAGAAAAAAACAAGTGATGTGTTAGTTAGTTTGAAGATTTTATAAAAAGAAAAATAAAGAAAAGTGACTGGCGAAATCGCGCGCGCCGCGATCGCAGTTTACAGGCAGTAGACAACACTTCGAGCAGAGAAAAGAAGGAGTGAACTGAGAGCTTTCTAAGCAAGTCTCTTGGAGTTTTACCCCCCTTTCAGAGCCAATGGAACCATCAGATTTATGATCTGAGCATCAGATCACTGATCTTTCCAAGATCCCCCTCCACAAAGAGCTCCACTTCTCAACCACAAGCCCTCTTCTCCAATTCACTATAAATATGAGGCATGGGAGAGGCATAAGGGACATAAGGAGACCCCGAGAGGCTGCGAGAGAGAAGAAGAGAGAAGGAGAATACTCCTTCAAGAGGCTGCAAGAAGCTATAGAGAGAGAGAGAGAGAGAGAGAGAGAGAGAGAGAAAGAGAAAGAGGAAGAGAGTTAGCTCAAATCCCTTATCTCGATCTTTAACTAAGACATATTCTCTTACCCTCTCTCATCTAAAATCTATCCCACCTTCCCTATCTCTCAAACTCGTCGTGGACGATGGCTCCAAAGCGACGAAGTGGAAAAACCATGGAAATCAACGCAACCGGTCAAGCAACAGGTATTGCCAATGATACGGGAGTGCCCGAGGTTGCGGGAGTTGCCACTACAAATGGAATATCGGGTGTGGCTAATGCGAGCGTGAGTAAAGATGAAGTTCCTAATGTCGCCATGCTACCAAACCAGGTTATTCATTACTAGATTATCATTTTTCAATATAAGATAATTACATAAGATATTAGCTTTCATATTCTTCATTAAACTGATAACTCATCTAGAAAGACATATTAGTTCAAGCATAAAACGATTAATCACTATGATTTGTAGCTAGAATAGTTGGGATACTAAGGCATAGAATCATGATAGAATTAATTGCCAAAGGTTATTATACATATGTCTTTATGCGCATTCAATATAGTTATGATCAAATGCGACGAGGTTAAGAATTGATTAGTGAAGGTTATAGAAACTGATTATCTATTTAGGAATCCTATAGATCATCTCGTTGAGTTATTGACACAATATATTTCCTTAAGGGATTTTGCTTATGTTGGATAAGTGAATCCAAATGGAAAACTCATGCCTTGCTTAACATGTTATAAGAGGTGTACTCAACACTTCTTTATGGGGAGAAGAATCCTCATTAGAATGAAAGGTTACCTTAGGATAAGGTCTACCTTGGCTATGGAAACTGTGATTTACATGTTGGGATGATTGTCATTGTACTATTTGATACATATTTGAAAGGACTGTTTGTGTTTGCTAGAATCTAGATTTTTGATTGAAATTATTGCCAAACAGAATAAAAGGAAGGATCGCGCTAGGCTACCCCCAAGCTAGCGGCGAGACCCTACTCCAAGGGGGTCATGATTATCGCTACGAGAGGCTTGGACCGGCTCCGTAGGCGAAAGGTCTGTCAGTAGGGATAGTCTCGGGCAGTAGGAATTGTAGGTGTCAGAGGGGGCCCTGGCTGTAAATCCTGCATTGTTCCAAGAATCTGACGAGCCCCTTCGTGACCCAGGATGGGATCCTGGAACCCTAAATACTAGTTATGAGGGTGGAATCTTGGTGGATAGAATGTCCTTATGGAATTCTGTGTATCTTCCGCTAGGACGGAATGATGGAAATTGTAATAAACTTCCAATATAATAAAGAAGTTTGCTTTACTGTTCGAATTGTATGCGTGTTACTGAGATAAATTATGTGAAGGAACGTGTGACTTAATGGACTAATTAAGGAAGCTGGTTGTATATGTTCCAATAAATGTGTTGTAGGTAATTAAAAAACTAAAGATGACCCATCATCAGAGGAAAGCGGGTGGGCGTAACCCCCGACAGGTCCTTCCAATGATAGGGTGGTCCCGGTTAGTTGGGAGCTTTTCTACATCGAATATAGAAATAGGAAGACGATAAATTGACCAAGTAGTCATTAGGTAGAACCGACTTGCATTGTTTTAGGGGACCGGAATGGGATTTTGCCTTATGGGCAGGAGGGTTGACGTACCACACTCCCTTCCGTCTCCCATTCTCTTTGAACCAAGTGCAATGGCAAGTCCGCTTCAGATCGAGTAATCCTCTAAAAAGTGGAACTCGAAATTACTGACGCTAGTTGGCTGCTAGGAGACCCATCCGATTTTAGGAACCCAAGACTTCAGGTCGATCCTAGTGGGTTTGGCCAGAACTCTCCCGTTGCGAAGTAGACTCGGTAGGACCTAAGTGACAACCCCGTGATGTTCCAAGGGAGCACCGGGCGGCATCATTTATGGGAAAACCTACTGATGGACTACTAAAAGGTGTGCCGTGGATTGGGACTAGCGGACACCTTACACTACTCCACAAAATTCTCAAATGCAAGTCGATTCAAGCCCAAACATCTGTCATACTACAACCGAATCCAAAAGCATCCACATCAGACATCAATCCCATAATGGGTAGCACATGGCATAAACCTAGTCAAGTGAAATGCCAGCTGCAAAGAAAATGACAGTGAACCAAGAATTGAGCTCTACTCTTTGCTCAAGAAGCGTCTCGAAGCATAAACATCAAAGTGGCATCATCCAAATACATCAGCATATCATCCTTAGTAGTCAAGAGAACTCGTAGACCATAGGCATAACCAAACTGGGTAAAATAACTTGTCAACCAAGGTAGCATAAATCCCAACCAACAATGAAGTGTCTACATCCAAATCAAGGCTCAATAGCTCTCAAATAGCATACCCAGGCATAAACCATGATGACCAAGCATCAATGCATCCAACAAGACACCAGAATGTTAACAAAGAGCATTATGCATAAGCTATCCCTGATAAAACCTTGCTGCCCAAACAATATACAGCAGTAAATCCCTACTTAAATCGATCTATGGAAGCTCAAACCAAGTCCCAAAGCATCTCAAAACATTGGGCAAACATTCCCAAAGCATCTAGGCTTCAAATACAAGCCTTGGGAGCATCACATAAGCTAAGAGCATGACATTTTCCTATAGTAAATCAAACTTAGATCTGTTTCAAAACATTATGTGATCAGAATTTGGCAGATGCATGCCAAAACCTCAACTTAGACTCTTATCTTGCCGAAATCAGGTTTCGGACAGGAGATATGAGAAAAATTGGGATTTTTGAGCCAGATTTTGAAACAAGAGTAAAAAAACATGAGTTGCTTCTGTGGGGCCCTTATCCTAAGGATAAAGGGGCAAATGGGGATATACAAGGTGCCCAATGAAGCCAAGGAACACCTGCAAAGAGCCTATGAGGGCTGGGGAGACGTGGAAGATGAAATCTTACCTCGGGGGGAAGAAGCCATGGCTGGTATTGAAGCTTTAAGCTCTAGGTCTTCAATCCGAGCTGAAGTAGTGAGGGTTGTGGAGAGGTGGAAGATGAAATATTACCTCGAGGTGAAGAAGCAATGGCTGGTATTGAAGCTTTAAGCTCTAGGTCTTCAATCCAGGCTAAAGTAATGGGGCCAAGCTCACGATCAAGCTCTGATTCAAAGCTCTGGTACCAGTTGAAGGGGATGCAATGGCAGTGGAGAAGGAGAAGAGAAAGATGCGGGAGAGAAGAGCACACACAATGTAGGTGCTATCAAGAATGATATGACAACCTTATTACACTAGCTCATATATATGAATAAAGAATATGGGCAATCACTGTACACGGGCAAGCCCAACATCTCTCTCTCTCTCTCTCTCTCTCTCTCTCTCTCTCTCTCTCTCTCTCTCTCTCTCTCTCTCTCTCTCTCTCTCTCTCTCTCTCTCTCTCTCTCTCTCTCTCTCTCTCTCTCTCTCTCTCTCTCTCTCTCTCTCTCTCTCTCTCATGCTTGGTTGCATTACAAGAGAATTGTATGATGTATAAGGATAGACACCCATATAGCCAAATGTAGGCTTGTAGGCCAAAACAATGGCCTTTTTTCAAAAGTAAGATAGTCGAAGAGGGAATTTATAGACTATAGAATGGAAAGGCACAAGATGAGGATGGTCTAGTAACATAACACTTCGCACATGCATGTGACATTCTAGCACCCATACTAACACAAATGTTCAATAATGATATTTATGAGTTATGCCATGAGATTTGGTTAGACCATACTATAGTTTCACTATTTAAAAGTGTTGATCTTTTGATCCCTAGTAACTATAGGATCATTGTAGTTGGCCACACACTAGCCAAGATATGTGGCTCCATATAGGAACACGAGCTTAGGACCTTAGCTGAGAGGGAGAATAGAAGAGCACAAGGATATGTTGGTTTCAAACATGGATACATCATGTTGGATCACATCCTCACACTAGAGCGATCATTGAGGAAGGATGGGCCAATAAAATTTATTGTTTCTTTGTAGACATCCATAAGGAATTTGACATATTAGCTTAAGCACATTTCATGCAAAGACTATAGGAAATTGGTGTGCCAAAAGGTATGCTGTGGAGAATTTGTGCATTGTATGAGAAAATAATAGACCGTATATGCACATCTGGAGGGATGTCTGAAATAATTAATGGCACCATAGGAGTAAAACAAGGATGTCTGCTCTCACCCACATTATTTGGATTATACATAGATGAGGTGTCCAAATACATTGATAAGGAGAAGGGATTGGAGTAACTTATTGATACCAATACTATAAACGATAGTGTGCTTATCTCTGATTCACGAGGAGGGCTTGCAACACCACTTGGATGCATTGCACTCTTTTTGCAGGTATAGAGACCTCATAGCAAACCTTGGAAAAATCAGTGATGATATTCAATATATTAGCAACATGGGTGACCCAATCTATATATCAGTTCACATTTGGAGGGGATGCAATGGAGCATGTATACTTGGGAGTCACCTTTTTTGGACCGAGATTATCATTGAGGGGGGCAATTGAAGCGTGATTAGTGAGAGGATACGTAGCACTTATAGGCCTCAAGAGTCCATGTGCTCATGTACAATTTCAAGAACCCTGCACCAAATTATGGCTATTTGACACCTTAGTTACTCGTATCCTCTTGTATGGATCTAAAATGTGGGGTTGCAACCTATACCATATGACAATGAACCTTGATCTTAGATCACACTGACCTAGAGAGAGTACACTATGACCATTGGGATTGCATACAAAGGCCACTGATAATGATGATATCACGTATAATCAAGAGTAAGGCCTCTACATCACACCCTATCATCAGAGTGAAGCTAGGGACAACACCCATACTTGTAGATGATTGATATTCCTACATAGGGTATGTGAGCTTCCAAGTCATAGGTACTCTAGATTGGCATTGGTCTCTTCCAAATAGTTTGTAGAGGAAGGAGAGACAGATTGTTGATACTCACAAATCACATGGACATGTTAAGAATGTAGATCTAGAGCATGGCAAGAGTTATGGAGGATGGAAGATGAAGGCTAGATTTATGTTAACATAAACAATGTATAGCAATTGTTACACAAGTGAACTAGGTTCCAAGATAGACTAGCTTGGACTCATAAACACAATCTTGTGGACACTGACAATGACAAAGATACTAAGTGAAAGTACCAAGTATCATGATATTGTATTCACCATTGTTAAAGTGATAGTCAAGTACAATGCTTTATAGAAGTTGAGTTGTTCCACTCTCCTCACTGTGCATATGGGATTCAGGACAGCTCTTCTTGGAGCATACATCATTTGTCATTTCTCAACACCTCCCCTCAAATGATGAGTCCTTGCACTTTTTGGCTTTTGCCCCCCTACATGATAACATGGCCCAGGAGACTAGCTCATAGGTACCCTAGTCAAGTTAAAGCTTGAGAATTTACATATTTGGCAAGGGTTTTTACAAATCAAATCCACTAAGGGAAACATAGAGATCCAATCCACTATGGGAAAAAAATTCCTTAGAACAATCTGTCAGAGTTGTTGATGGTAATGAAAGCATATTCTTCTTCTTCTTCATTCATGAATTGACTTTGGTGGTGGTCATTCTACATCTATTGTGCTCTTTTCTTGTGAAAGCATTCATTGGCAATATGGCCAGTCTTACCACAATAATGACATGGCATTCGACTTTTGTTGTCAGTGTTGAATTCTCCACCTCTTCCTTTGGGTCCAGTAGCTCCTTCGGTATATAGGAGATTTTCCCTTGAGCTGGTCTCTTTTACGTCTTTGCTTTTAAATTTTCTTTCTCCATCAAATAGTGAGTGATCAGTGTCTTTGAGTGAGAGACTGGGAACATTACTTGTCAAGAATCACGTGGTGGGGGCACTTGCTTGAGATGCGGCGCCAAACACACACTGTATACACAAGAGGAAGCTCGCTCAAGAACACAAGAAAAGAGATGGAGACCAAAACGTTTTCTTGCTGGTTTCTTCTTCTTCTTCCACACACTACACAAAGTACACAAAGTATAGATAAGATACAACATAAAGGAAAGTGGTCTACTAGTTCAAACAATGCAAAACCGACTACACTAAATCGACTGGCGCTATGTCTTTGCCAACTGTAGGTAGGTGTAACAAACTAAATATAATAAGTGATAAGTCAGTGGCCATGTGAGTATCATAATGACCACCAATGTCCTAAGTGTAGATGTGCGGACCCATCTAGCCAGGCGGCCTATCATCAATGTCCGCACGTGCCATCTCAACACTCCCCCTCAAGCTCAACTCTATCTCTGCAACTCCAAGTAAGCTTCGGAACTTTTGAAGCTTCTCTGCAACCAATGCCTTTGTGAAAATGTCAGCTATCTGATCATGTGTGCTGACATATACCAAGTCAATCTCTCCTGCAAGTACCTTCTCTCTCATAAAGTGGTAGTGCACCTCAATGTGTTTTGTCCTAGCATGAAACACTGGATTCCTAGCTAGCTGTATGCTGCTCATGTTGTCAGAATGAATGACAACTGGACCATCTCCCTGCACGTCCAATCACCTAATAACTTTTGTAGCCATACCACCTCACATGCTGCCATAGCAGCACATCTATACTCAACCTCTGTACTCGATAAAGCAACTGTAGGTTGCTTTTTGCTACTCCATGTAACTGCTGCACTACCAAGGGAAAACATGAATCCACTTGTAGATCTTCTGTCTGACATGCTACCAGTCCAATCTGCATCTATGTATCCAAAGACCTGTATGTCCTTACCTGCCTCATAAAAAATTCCATAATGTAAAGTGGACTTCACATACCTCAATATACGTCTAACTGCATCCAAATGAGGCTTTCTAGGCATCTGCATAAACTGACTGACAAGGCCAACAGCATAGCTCAAGTTTGGCCTTGTGATAGTCATGTAAATCAAACTCCCTACTATCCTCTTGAACATAGCAGGGTCTTCTATCTCATCTCCAACATCAGCATTCAACTTCACATTTTGCTCCAATGGTACTAAAAGAGGCTTACATGCTGTCATACCATACTTGGATAACATATCCAAGCCATACTGCCTTTGGGATAGCCATATACCATCATCACATCTGATCACCTCAATACCAAGAAAGTATCTCAGCTCACCCAAATCTTTCATCTCAAACCTCTTCTTCAAGAAGTCCTTAACTTCAACAATCCCATTGTCACTGTCACCTGTAATAATCAAGTCATCCACATAGATGACTATGATGACCAACCCTGCATCTCCCTTTCTCACATAAAGTGTGTGATCAGCATCAAAAATACAAAATCCAATATTAAAAAGATACTCTCCAATCTTGTCAGACCATTTTCTAGGTGCTTGCTTCAGCCCATAGAGCGCCTTCTTTAACCTGCATACATATATGGGATGCTCTAAATCCTCATAACCTGCTGGCTGCTCCATATACACTTCTTCTTGCAATTCACCATGCAAGAAGGCATTCTTAACATCCATTTGCTACAAAATCCAACCTTTGGCTACTGCCAAGGCAATCACATACCTAACAGTTGCCATCCTAGCAACTGGACTGAATGTCTCTTCATAATCTATGCCATATGTTTGAGCATAGCCTTTTGCAACTAGTCTAGCCTTATACCTGCTAGCTGAACCATTTGCATTATGCTTGAATTTGTAAAGCCACTTACAACCAATATCTTTCTTACCCTTAGGCAAGGGTACCAAATCTCAAGTCTTATTGGCTTCTAATGCAGCCATCTCCTCATCCATTGCTGCATCCCAATGAGCATGACCAACAACATCCTCAAAACAAGTGGGATCAACATCCTCAACTAGTTTCACCATAGCAGCAAAATGGTGAGCTGTGTAACCTTCAAAACCAAATCTTTTAATAGGGTATCTGACCCTGCTAGATCTACGTACCACCGGATCACTCAATGGAGCCTTTACATTACTATGAGCTCTCTGTACACCTAGTGTCATGACTGAAGGAATACCAAGCTCATCATCCAAGCTCTCCGAACCACTAGAATCTCCATCCAATCCCAAATGACTTGTAGATGCATCATTACCATCCAGCACTTTCTTCTTTCCTTTGTCCTTCCTTGCGACACTTATAGACCCACCTGAAGATGTGGGGCTATTCCTTAGTCTCCCAGACCAAGGGCTCACTGTAGGTGTAGTACTAGATGATGTTTCTAGTCCATTAAGACTCCGTGATTCTTGTTTATCTTTCTGCACATAGCTGTCCTGATCATTATCATCATCCAAGTAGGTGTATACCAACTTCCCATCTCATCAAAGATAGCATCCCTGCTCACTCTGAACTCACCTGTGAGACAGGGTTATAACAACGATGCCCTTTTTTCTCTAAAGAGTATCCAATAAAAACACATTTTTCTGCCTTTGGATCAAGCTTCTTCCGTAGCTCATCTGGTACATGAACGTATGCAACACAGCCAAATACCTTCAAGTGTGATACATCAAGCTTCTTGCCATTAATGCCCGTGCAACTTATGCAATATGCCTATTTTTTCTTTCTACAACACCATTTTGCTGTGGGGTATACCTGCAAGTAAATTGCCTCTTTATCCCATGAGTCCTCAAGAAGCCATTCCTTGAACAGTCATCAATAAATGTGACAAAGTATTTGCTGCCACCAAGAGATACATTCTGTGTAGGCCCCCAAACATCTTGAAGGGTTGTCTTGCATGCTTACTAAACTGGCATGCTTCACAGACTTTATGCAATTCTACAACTCTAAATGAAGGCAACCCTGTAACCAATCCTCTGGATTGCATTAATTTTAGCCTTTGCGCATTTGCATGTCCAATACGTTTATGCCATATTTCAATATCTGGAACTACTCCTTTTCCTTTAGCATATATAGCAGCATCCATTGCAAGAATTCCAGCATCTAAAGTAAACATTCGGCCAACTCTACTTCCTTTTGCGACCAACATGCACTTATCATTAAAGTCTTCTACAAAACAACCTTTTGCATTGAATCGGACCTGCAATCCCTACTCTACCATTTGGCCAACAGATACTAGATTCTTTGTAATTGATGGCACATGTAATACATCTGTCAAACTCTTTGTATGGCCATCATACAAGGACAAGGGAACCTTTCCAATGTGTGAAATTGGGTGGCATGAATCATCACCCATCTGCACATAACCTGGATTTTGTAAGCCTTGCATCTCTCCAAACCATTCAACATGACTGGTCATATGATTAGATGCACCTAAATTGACATACCATACATATCATGTGTCCCCTTTCCTATAACTGCATTCATCATATGCTGCATAACAAACAAATGCTCATTTTTGTCTTCATTCTGTCGTGAAGACGATGCATAGTTTCCTTGCTGCAAATTGCCACTGCGAATATCATCCTTCTTTGCATAGCAATGGGATGCAATATGGCCTATTTTGCCACAATAATAGCAAACAATAGCAGAATTTGCAAACCCTCTATTCTGCCATCCACCTCTTCCTCTAGAGCTCCCCTTGCCTCTAAAGTTTCCTCTGCCTCCAGAAACCTGCATTTCACCAAATTGTTAATTGAACCTGTTTTGCTAGTTATCGCCAGCGCGTCCCATACCACGGCCTCTCGAAGAGGATCTACCACGTCCCCTTCCTGAACTTCAGTAAAATGCTTGGACCTGTTCACCATTTCTTTCAGACGAATCACCCTACATATTGATCTCTTCAGTAATCATGAGAGAGATTAGCTCATCAAAATCTGGAAATGGCTTTTGTACATATACTAAAGAAACAAATTATTTCCATGCCTTCTCATTGTTAAGGCCACTCAGAGTGGATGAAACCAAATCATCATCATCCGGCATTGCATCAATCGCTGCTAAAGCATCTGCAATGCTCCTCACCTTTAACACATACTCATTGATAGACATTTTCCCTTTCTTCAAGGGATTCAACTCTTGCTTGAGTTGAATCTTTCGTGCCTTTGTATTTACTGAAAACATGCTCTTAAAACTTGTCCAAGCTGCATGTGAAGTTTTTGCATTCCTGATATGTCCCAGCATAGTATTATTAATTACTGCAAATAGCCATTACATCACCTTTTTGTCTTTCACATTCCACTCTTTCCATGCTTTTAACTCATCTGTAGTCGGAGGGATACCCAGCTCTGGCTCCTTTTCTTCACCTGAGACAAACTCATAAAGGCATTTTCCAATGAGGAAGTTCATCACACGAAACTTCCATGAAGAGTAGTTGTTCTTTCGAGCTTCTCAATACTGGGATTTCACTATTCTCTGCCATTATCACAAACAAGGATATAACACAGCAAGCTAGTCTTCTGCAATCTTCCACAACACGTGCACAGTAATACACCAAGCAATCTTTTTCACTGATTGCTCAACAGTACATGTAATCTGCAACCTATTTGCAGATAAACCTTATGTTTGCTTCCTGCAAACACCTCAAAAATTACAGATTCGCAATCTGTAACCTGTGCACCCACTTTCAGTCAATACAGTTGAAATCACAATGTACCATGAAACTGTTGTCTGCAACCTTACGGCTCTAAAACGGGGCCTGAAACGGCTTCAGATGCCCAAAATAACTGCGGGCAAGTCCTAAAGGGCTTATCTGCAGAATATATAGTGATCTGCTTGCACACCAAATCTCACAGAATTCTGAGATTTTTGCTCGACCCTGCTTCCGATGCCTCCACAAGCACTATCCAAGAGAGAGAGTGGAAGAATGGGAGAGCTTCTTACCTATGGCTTGCTTGCTCGAACCTTGCTTCTTCTCCTTCACTTCAGCCTTCGAAATCATCCTCTCTCAGTGGCACGGCTCTGATACCATGTCAAGAATCGCATGGTGGGGGGACTTGCTTGAGCTGCGGTGCCAAACACACACTATATACACAAGAGGAAGCTCACTCAAGAACACAAGAAGAGAGATGGAGGCCAAAACGTTTTCTTGCTGGTTTCTTCTTCTTCTTCCACACACTATACAATGTACACAAAGTATAGATAAGATACAACATAAAGAAAAGTGGCCTACTAAGTCAAACAGTGCATAACCGACTACACTAATCTACTGGCGCTATGTCTTTGCCAACTGTAGGTAGGTGTAATAAACTAAATATAATAAGTGATAAGTCAGTGGCCATGTGAGTATCATAATGACTACCAACGTCCTAAGTGTAGACGTGCGGACCCATCTAGCCAGGCGGTCCATCATCAATGTCTGCACGTGTTGAGCTTGCCATCTCAACATTACTTAGGGTGGACACAAGATTCTCATATGGATCCTTATTTACACTTGCAAGCAGTACGGCTATTGCTTCATCTTCATCAATATTATTCTTATTACAAGCTGGAATTTTAGGCTCTTGAACTTGTTAATGTGTGTGGTCATAGAAGCATTGTCTTTGATATCTAGTTTATAAAATGTCATGAGTAATTTTACCTTTGAATTCTTTGTTTTAGTAACAAACATCCGGTCAAGTTCCTCCCAAGCAATTCTAGCATCTCTAATGCCAGAGATATGATGTAGCACATCATTGCTTAGTCCCCATGCAATAATGCCTAGTGCCTTGTTATTCATCTTCTTCCATTCTTTGGTTTTGATCTAGTCTTCTTCAACAAACCCGTCTTCATCATCATCCTTCTTGCTATCTGCATCATCTTCAAACAGGTCCCACAAGTCCTTTTGCATAAGGTGATACATGGTATTCTCCTTCCAGGAATGAAAACCTTCACCATTGAATTTAGCTATTTGATCAAGCTCTGCCATGTTGATAAGCTTCAATTAACCAGCAAAAAGGTTGTATTTTAATGTGTCAAGAGATACAAGAAGATCAGTATCAAATTGACACTAGTTGAGTAATAATGGATACTAGTTGATACTTGATCTGCTTTCTCTCATGAATTTTGTGGATGACTTCTGCGCTTCCTCGAGCACTTCCAAAACTGTAATGAAATTCAAAGAGTGTTTCTCAGTTATTAAAATCACTATTGATAGCTTCAATGAGAAGAAACACTGAAAAATGTCAAACTTTAAAGCTTTGGCTATGGCTGCCCACAAAGATAACAGTTAGGGTTTCACAGATTGTGACAGATAGAGAGAGAATTCTAAGGAGCCCTTTCAGCCTGATATTTCCCACTTAGAGGGCTTCAAATGCCCCACAAAGATTTGGAGAATTGCGCATTGTGCTGAGTACTGGATCAAATGGAATCTCTACCTACGAATTTTGTGCCAGTTTCACAATTTCTTGTAATGCTAGGTCTTGCAGGGCACAATGTCACCCTTTGACATGACGAGGAGAAGCACCTTACGTCAAGAACAACTCTCTTGAAGAGAGTAAGAGCTGAGATGCCTTAGTTTGCTCACGCTACTTCCTCCAATGTCAATAAGTATGACAGTCTGTAGACACAATCAGGATAGCAAGCAGTAGTTTGTGCAATGTTGAAGCTATACTTTCCCAATGTAAATGTTTGATGTGCCAAGGAGTAGCTCTGGAAGTAGACAACATAAGGAAGTTTAGAGAGATTTGGCTTGTGGAGAGAGATATGAGAGCTTCAAGCTAATAGGGTGCTGCTGACTATGGCTACCATAGAAGCTTCATTGAAGGTAGAGATGCAAATGAGGTTGGAGATGGGGTCCAACACTCAAACTGAGTTGAGAAGAGATGGAGAGCAACTAAACCATGCTTCATTGGACTCTGATACCATGTTAAGAATGAAAATCTAGAGCACGGCAGGAGTTATGGAGGATGGAAGATGAAGGCTAGATTTATGTTAACATAAATAATGTAGAGCAACCGTTACACAAGTGAATTAGGTTCCAAGATAGATTAGCTTGGACTCATAAACACAATCTTGTGTAGGACACTAACAATGACAAATATACTAAGTGAAAGTACCAAGTATCATGATATTATATTCACCATTGTGAAAGTGATAGTCAAGTACAATGCTTTATAAAAGTTGAGTTGTTCCACTCTCCTCACTGTGCATATGGGATTCAAGACAGCTCTTCATGGAGCATACATCATTTGTCATTTCTCAATAGGATAGGCCTACATGGACTAGACATCACCCGACTCCCCCCATTTGACTATAGTCTCGATTGCCCTTAAACTCCCCCTTACCAAACCTAATCCAAATTCTCTCATTAGCGTTAGCATTTTGAGAGTGGAAACAAGGAGAACTTGGATCTAGCCATGTCTCCCTCCAAGATCGAGGGTGGAGTATCACCAAGATCATTTCTATATTTCTTTGAGGATGGATTCATTATTCGACCACAATACATGGAGACACACCTCTCCTATGGTATGGGAGTTGCTATTGGAAAGATGAGCATCTCCTCCCACTAACTGAGGTTAGAGATAAGTAGATGGATAGATATTATAATAGAGGATATGATATATTAGCTCTATGAGATCAAGAGCCCAAGACAGAAGAACAATACACATGTAGATGCATAGTTTGCTATGATATGTGAGGGAGGTATCACTATCTCTTCCATGAAGGATCTGGTCCTCTTCTATGAGTCATGGAGCATGAGGACTAGAGATGGTTAGGACTTTTTCTCCTAGAGCTCCAAAGGTGTCACACAACATTGCTATGAGATAGGAGACCATCCCACCCAAAGGGACTTGTAAAAATTACGCTGCATAGTGAATAGAATTTGAGCAAAAGATAGAGAAAGAGAGTACACATCAAATAAGAGGAGAACAAAAATGATCTTTAACTCCAAAAAATTTGATACAAAAATGGCTCTGTCCACTCATGCACTTCCAGTGTGAAGCTCAAATGATGGCGATCTAGATAGAAGATAGGTGAAGAGCTTAAGGCTAGTTGGAATAACTCTGATTGGGTGAAAGGATGGACCATGAAAATTGTGAAGGGGTCTACATTTTATAGCCTATGAAGGGGGTCATGATGGATGACCTTCCATATACACCTATGCCTATTGACCTTCCATGTGTACATGTGTCTATTGACCTTTCATATGCACCTCCACTAGTTGGCTAGGAAATATTCCAAGGAATATTCTCTACCCCTAGCCAAGGGCTACTTCCATGGCCCTCAGACCCAAAATAGGGGACCTTGATAAATTTATTACCCCCCAAAACTCAATGCGGTGTGCCTCGAGTTGCTACTAGCTTTAACTACTCTGTCTAATCCAAAGGCTAGACCCGTAACAATCACCTTTTGGCCATCTAGTCACATAGACCTTATCTGACATACAAGTCAGGATCCACCAATGTCCATGCTCACACATGGCTTCTCCTCATAATGGGGACCTTACAGCTTTGAGCGCCCTGGATCCACACCCTCAGTGTCCACCCTCAATGTCCACCGCAAGTGAACTAACTCCTTGGCTCAATGACGAGTCTCTAAAGATGATGAACTTGAAGCAGATCCTTTGAGAGTGGTTTGGTGAAGATATCTACTCCATTCTCCTCTATTGGAGAGTATACTAGCTCCACTATCCCATCCTTAATCAAATGACACACATAGTGATACCAAATCTCCATATGTTTTGTGTGTGCATGAGACATTGGATTCTTGGCAATTGTGATACAACTCTAATTCTCACACCTTAGCATAGTCGAGTTTTCATCCTGCACTTCCCATATGCCGTAAGATCCTCCTTAACCATGCTACTTCACATGTAGCAAAAAAAGCCGCCTTGTACTCTTCTTTGGTAGAAGACAATACAATCGTTGGTTGCTTCTGACTGATCCAAGAGAAAATTCTTGAATCTAAAGAAAAACAATAACCAAAAACTAACTTTCTAGAATTACTGTTTCCTACCCAGTCTGAGTCACAGTATCCCACAAGAGAAGTACCCGAACTGTATGTGATACCATAGTCAAGAGTTCCCTTCAAGTATCTATGTAGACATACAAGTTAGAATTTGAGGCACATCTTTTGAAGTTTAAGCTTAAAAAGAACTTATCTATCTGTTGGCACCATGCTCTAGGGCTTGTTTCAGCCCATACAATGCCTTCTTTAGCTTACACACTTTGTTCTTAGAATGGGGGGCCTCAAACCCTAGTGGTTGAAACATGTACACCTCCTCCTTGAGGTCACCATTAAAGAATGTTGATTTAATATCCATTTGATAAACTAGCCACTTATCATGGGTGGCCACTACAAGTACTATGCGAATAGTAATCATTTTGGTAGTTGGAGCAAATGAATCTTGAAAATCAAGCCCTTCAACCTATGAAAATCCCTATGCAACTAGTCTGGTTTTGTAATTTTCTAAGGTTCCATCAACCTTGTACTTGGCCATCTAGACCCACTTGGTGCCAACAATCTTTCTCTTTCATAGCTGATCCACTAGATCCCAAAGGTCATTCTTCATTATGCTGACATACTGATCTTGCATAGTTGCCTTCCATGCTGGATCTATAAGTGCTTCTTCCAAGTCAGCTCGCTCCTTTACTTCTCTCATTACCTCAACCATTAAGGCCATATTGACTATGTGAGCAAAATCCCTTCTTTGCTTCTCTTTTCTCTAATACCCTTGGTCCATCTACCTTCTCCTCAATAGATGTGGGCATAGGATCATTTTGGTCATAGAGTTGCTTCACCCATCATGGCAATGGATTTTCTAGTGGTGTGATGTCAGGATAGTGAACTTTCTCTTCATCATCCAAAGATGATTCTTCCTCCTCCTAAAGGATTAGGGGTAGCTCTTGGGATAGAATCATAGTGGACTACTTCTTTGCTTGATGATAAAGTGGAAGAACTTTCCTTCTCCTCCTCCATTATATGCGGCTACTCCTTGAACACCACATCATGGCTCACTATGATCTTATTTGCCTCTTAGTCATACAATTTGTAAGCCTTTTGCTCATCACTATAACCCAAGAGGATACATTTTTAGCTTTTTGGTTTTAACTTGTTTATTTTCTCATCAGGAACATGTGCATAACATTCACATCCAAAAATTGTGAAATGTGAGATAGATGGTTTCTAGGCCTCATGTGGTGTTTTTCCCTTGAGAGCCTTTGTATAGCTTTGATTGAGAATGTAGGCTGTAGTATTTAGAGCTTGGTCTAAAAATGGTTTGGTAATCCCTTTCCTTTTAGCATACACCTTGCCATCTCCACAATGGTGCGATTTTTGCATTCCACAGCACCCTTCTATTGAGGTGTATGAGGCATCATCAATTGATACTTGATACCTTTGCTCTTGCAAAAGTCTTCAAACTTCTTTGATTGAACTCACCACCACCATCTATTCTAAATTTCTTCACACTTTTCCTTGTTTCATTCTCAACGAGTTTTAACCATTTTTTAAACTTACCAAAAGCTTGAGCCTTATCACAAAGAAAGTATACCCACATCTTTCTATTGTAGTCATCAATGATCAACATGAAATAAGAAGATCCTCCCAAGGCTTGTGTAGGCATCTTACTACACAAATCAACATGTATCAACTCTAGACGAGCGCTTGCTCTATTCTTGCTTTATTGTGTAAATGCCTTTCTCTATTGCTTTCCCATCATACAACCTTCACATGAATCCTTCAATTCTATAATAACTGTAGGTAGGTGAGCAACTATACCTTACTTATGCATCTCCTTCAAAACTACAAATCCAATGTGTCCAAACCTTTCATGCCAAAGCTTACTTATGCCCACTCTAGCGGTGGCTATAAGAGCACTTAGCTCATATAGGTTGTTCCTCCTTTCTTCTTTGCCAACAACTTTTCCAACATTATCAAGAATTTTTGCACCTGTCTTGTTGAATCTCACTTCATGGCCAAGATTAGTTATGGCAGTAAACTGATAATATATTTCTCCTAATTTCTGGAACATACAACACATTTGAAAGATTTTTTACTTCACCATTTGTAGCAACAAAGGAAATATTGCATGTGCCGGTAGTAGGGCATTTTGCATTGTTTCTAACTGTCACAGTGATGGATTATTGTAGAGGCTATATAGAACTATATAGACCTTTCTTGTTGGTCATGTGACGGGATGCACCACTACCCAACACCCATGAGTCATTGGTAGATTCTTTTTATGCTCGAGGAACACACTTCCTCGATGGTTGCCATGAATAACTCTGGCTTTGCTTCAGTCGTGTTGACTATCCCCTTCCCCTTACTTTTAAGGGTATCATTCTTTTCATTTGCTTTCTCGACATGACAATCTATTTGTATGTCCTTTCTTCTTATAGTAGAAACACTCTCCTTGAAATTTCTTCTTATCACCCTTCGTCTTTTTGTCACCATCATTTTTGGTAGAGGATCCACCTTTGCCTTTTGTGTTGGAGGAGAATGCAACATCTCCACTGTTGCTTCCCTCTCGGGATTTCAACCTCAAATCCTCCTCCATTAACAATGCATAAAACTCCTCCAAAGTCAAAGCTTGAGGTCTCACACGAGTTTTCAAGGCAATTACCAATCCATCAAACTTTGGTGGACAGATCTGAAGACCGAGCTAGCTCCTCACTAGTCTTTTGTATCCCATTGCCAAACATTTGGTCATGCAAATTCTTAATCTGAGTGATGAATGTTTCATCTCTCCTTCAAAAAACTTCTCCACTGCTAGTTGATTCCCTAGGTTTTGAATCCTTGTTTGATTTGATGTTTTGTACTGACTTCTCAGTACAATCCACACTTCAATGCTTGGGTTTTATGTTAAATCAAAGTCAAAGCACTATTAGAACGACTTGTAACTAAGGCACACAATACATTTGCATTCCTTCATTCCAAGCTCATAGAAGATCTACATTTAGAGGAATCATCACACTTGAATTTGATGGGTTGAGGGTCAGTTGTGGTTTTGGTCAGTCCCTAGCATTGTCTCTAGGAGCTCATAAGAATCAAGGATTTTAGTGATTTTAAACTTCCACAAAGTATAGTTTGTACAATCTAACTTGCCTTCACAAAAGGTTGGTGGATAAATCCTTAGTGTTTGAATAGCCAGTATAGCAGCACTGCTTCTTGATGCACCAAAACTGCTTGTGGAAGTCGATATCCCTCTTCCTTGGTATTGAATCCTTTGTCTCTCATGTACTCGTTGATCCCTAGAGCCCCCTAGGCTCTAATACCATGTAAACATTACATGGCATAGTGAATAGAATTTGAGCAAGAGATAGAGAAAGGGAGTACATTGTAGAGAGGAGAACAAAAAAAATCTTTAACTCCTAACAAACCGATACAAAGATGGCTCTGTCCAATCATGCACTTCCAATGTGAAGCTTAGATAGTGATCTACACAGAAGATAGGCAACGAGCTTAAGGCTAGCTAGAATAACTCTGATTGGGTGGAAGGATGGATCATAAAAGCTATGAAGGGATCTACCTTTTATAGCTTGTGAAGGGGGTCATGATGGATGACCTTCCATATGCACATGTGTTTGTTGACCTTCCATGTGCACATGTGTCTATTGACCTTCCATATACACCGCCACTAGTTGGCCAGGGAATATTCCCTACCCCTAGCCAAGGCTACTTCTACAGCCCTCGGACCCAAAATAGGGGTCCCTGATAACTTCCTTACCTCACAACTCAATGCGGTGTGCCTCAAGTTACTACTAGCTTTAACTACTTTGTCTAACCTAAAGGCTAGATCTACAATGATCACCTTTTGGCCATTTGGTCACATAGACCTCATCTGACATACAAGTTAGGACCCACCAATGTCTAGGCTCACACATGGCTTCTCCTCACAATGGGGGCCTTACAACTTTGAGCACCATGGATCATTGGTGGCACCTTATGAGGGTAGGGCATTGAGCATATCTAATAGATTTAAGGCAAATGGCAGTGGTTGGCAAACTTCTTTCATATATCAAACTCCATAAGTTCTACTAGCTCAGAAAATCCATCCCCACCTATCCAAACTGTGTCTATATCATGCCAGCAAGTCACATTAGATCAAGCCATTGCACTTTGCAAAGCACAATGACCCCAACCAGCTGATCGACAATGACTAAGAGGCCCATACTATAATTAGATTAGAGCCATCATTTCAAGACACTGGATACTCACCCCTCGATACATTTAAAAAGTAGCCTTGGACCAGGATGGAGATTATTTGATCCTGAGACCTAAAAAGGAACCACTCTAGGTAGATATCACACATATATAGTCTTTAGTTTTAGAACCATTTTTTATTTTAATAGATCTTAGCCTCACATTGGGATACATTTAGATAATGTAACTTCACTTCAACTTTACTGTGATGACATGACATTGGATATAGATGTATTGGTTTTTGTCTCATAGGCTACATTGGGCTTTTGCAAATGTGTGTGTGATGTGTGTGTGTATCTCAATTCTTTAATCATATTTGATAAAAACCTTTGTTTCTTCCCTTTAAACACACATACACACTCACTCACTCACACACACACCACACACACACACACACACACACACACTCTCTCTCTCTCTCTCTCTCTCTCTCTCTCTCTCTCTCTCTCTCTCTCTCTCTCTCTCTCTCTCTCTCTCTCTCTCTCTCTCTCTCTCTCTCTCTCTCTCTCTCTCTCTCTCATGTGTCCATCATATGCCATGTTGTGCTGCCTTTGCCATTGCCTCCTCCACATGCTATTGTTGTCCATCCATCTATACCATTGCCTTCTCAACCTCCTACAAACCTATTGGCATCTATCACTTGGTGTGGTGCTTGGTTACCCTCATGTTTGCCTACCGTTGGTCTACAAGCTGGCCACTATAGCACTGTTGTTGTCACCCTTGCCATTGTCACCACTTCCCTTGCCACTATAGTTGCCATGTGCGGTCAATGATTGCCCATCAATGGCCCTCATTAGTCAATGCTTCATGAGATGAATAGAGAGAGAGAGAGAGAGAGAGAGAGAGAGAGAGAGAGAGAGAGAGAGAGAGAGAAGGCTCTTCAGCACAACATTATTGAGTAGCCTCACCATCATCACCCTTGTCCCATTATTCACTACATTTACCTCGTCAATCTAAATGCTTGCTGCAAGAGAGAGAGTGTGTGTGAAGGCTTCATGAGCCCCACACACACATACACACACACAAGGCTTCATGAGCCCAAAAGCATTAAGGGAGATTTAAGATCACTCTTTAGCCTTGTAAGAAATTGACGAGAGAGAAAATGTGATACAATTTATTAAAAATATTATTGGGAAAATTTTTCACTTCTCAAGAAATGTTTTCCCTTTTGTACCTTGGTATTTTCATTCTCTATTATTCATTGATGTGATGAACCTCAAAGGCGTCATATGCACTTGTCACCTTTAATGCTTCATTTCCATTTAAAAACTTTCCTTCATGCTTGAATGATTCTCTCAAAATATTGCCTCCTCATATTCAAACTTTCATTTCAGGGGACTATTAAACATCCAATTGCAAGTGTGGATAACCATAAACGTCCATACAAGCTCCATATTGATATGGATGATGAGTACGCACTTGTTCGCAAAAGAAATAAGGTGTCTAGTAACACATTAAGCACATTGGAAGCAATGAGATCATAGGAAAAAAAGAAAATCAATTTATGGACTAATGATAGGTTGTATCCTATGGATCTTACAATAAGAAGCAGCCCTCCATTCTCTTCGTGTTCCTCATTACCAAGGTTCATTGAAGATGGTCATCAAGGGATTCTATCTTATACTCAAAATCATATAATCCATTCAAACATTTTAAAGCTAAAGAACCAATGGTTACACTAGGAAATATATACAATGAGGAAACAATTAGAGGAGAGCTAAGGGCAAAAAAAGAAGTCTAGGAACCGAACTATGTACAGCCAGACAAAGGGAAACAATGTTGGGGTTACATGAAAGGCAAAGGAGTCTAAAGATGTCAAGACACTCAAGCTTGGAAGTGGAGGTTGTGGAAGAAGAATAGCAACAACATGGTAACAGTTGGTCACTCGCCCTAAGCTATATGAATTCTTCTATTTGTTTTAGGAGCATCAAGACCAAAGCAAGTGCTTATTCTGTGAATGCATTACAAATCCATGCTCATATGTGTGTCATCATTTTTTTGGTAACCAAAAGGGTCGTTCTCCATCCAAACAAAGCAATGACAAACTTGGAGAGAGCATCGCAAGCCTAAAATAACATCATTCCTCCCAAATTTGTAGAGAACATGTTATGGAGAAGAGGTTTAAGAAAGCCACAAAGCAATGCATTGAAAAATTCCTACAAAGGTCTTGCTTAGACAATGAGGACATCCAAAGCACCTTGGACAAAGTGGGGATTAGTAGATAAAACTACACTTAGCTCTTCAAAGTTATGTAAGAGACATTGAAAAAGAAAAGAGTCAAGGGATCTTTGCTTCCAAAGCCATCCTCAGTTCAAAAAACAAGAGGCAACATCAACCAAAGAGTCTCGGAAGTCCCTGGTGAGCCCTTTCACATTATAGATAGCTATCTTGGAAAGAAAGAGTGCTAAAGTCCAACAATTATAACAATGTATTCTTTGACCTGAGGACTTTGCAGAGAACTATGATCAAGTTTTAGAGGCTAGAGTATACAATAGCAAAGGGTTGCCATTTTTGTTATCAAGATGGATGAAACTAAGATTGTAAAGGGTAAGAAGATGGAGAGATTTTCTATCACCTTATTGAATAGCACTCTTTAGCCAAGTAGTGAGAGTGATGAAAGGGAAAGTGGTGATTCAGTAGTTTTCTTTTCTGTCATTTTGCTCTACCCAAGGAATGGAGAAGTTTCATTACCAAGCAAGGACCAAGTACTTCATACATACAAGACACAACAAATTGTGCACACACGACAAACAGCCTACTGGAAGTTTTCAAGTGATTTTACAAAGTAATTTGGCAAAGGATGAGGATAGAAGAAGCAAAAAGAACATGCCAAAAGTCAGACATAGCATTTGCATTACAAATGGCAAAACAAAATAGACAAGAAGCTTATAATAACTCATGTACAAATGAAAACTTTTTATCATGGCTCGCCTCTAGGGAGAGGCAATGCCAAAAATGGGGCTCAAAAAATGGATAATACAAGCATTTATTCCTCGCTACATAGGCTCAAAGAATATGGTTTCATCTTTTTTGCCAACATTTCATTATCTTCATTGTCCTCATCCTCTAAGGTTGGCAGTTGTATATGTGTTGCTGGTTCTAGGGATCCAACTGCAATGCTTTCCAGTAATGGTACCACGATTGTGTTCATAAGGGCATTGTATCTTTGACTAGAGAAGAGGGCATGAACCATGTTTGCCTGCATTTTAATTTTAGGGTTTGGGATATTTGCCAAGCTTATCCCATCAATTGTGTGCACAACAGCCTTGCTCACCCCCAGCATGTTATACACATCCCTCCTTGGGCATTTCTCAGTCCTGCTGGGGCTAAAACCCAGGGCCTTCTCCACCACCACAGAGCTCAACTTGAACTCTACTTGGCAAGCTACTTCTCCTCTTCTTACCATCACTGTGCCATATTTTCTTTCAGCTTCAAAGCTCCTAAAAAAAATTTCACACTTGATGTAATCAAGAGCCTGCCCGACCTTCTCTACATACTTCTGTAGACTGCATTGGTCCACAAGTTGTTTTATGGATGGCTCCTCCGTGATGGCATCTTCTAGGTTTAGGGTATGCTTAAAGGTGAACTGGCTAAAACCTTTGGTTTCTATCGTCAAGTCGTACTTTGCTTGCTCTTCCTCTGTGAATAGGAGCTTGCCACCTTTATATTGCCCTGTTATTTTAGGTTCCTGTCATATATCATAGCTCACCATTAGTTTTCTTGAGTCAACTTATACAAGGAGGTAGATAAACATACATGAAAGCTCTTAAGAATGTGAAATGCTTAAGTATAGAGTAAAATTTCCGCTAAGCAATCCACGCAACTAAAAATATCCATAATAATTTTTTCCACATTCTAATTCTTGTCATTTAAACATTGATTGACGTTTAAGGCATGTTTGTTTTCTTCTTTTTCAGTTTTTTTTTAAATGCTTGTTTCCTTTCCACCTTACCCCCTCCATCCTCCAAGAATGATTTGAATCTTTCCTAGGATTGGAGAGTGAAGGGTTAAGTGCGTTTAAGCATGTGTGGGTAGGACATTACCTTGCAGAAGCGAGGCATAGAATTGTGGGTTATATTCGAACTAAGCATGGCAGTCCATATCGTGAGGTCTAATGCCTACATGTGTGATATATGTGAGGACATCAGTGATAAGATCACTAGAGTCGATCCTGCTTGTAATGTGTAGCCCTTTTTCAGTAAGGACTCGATCTAGGAAAGGGTGGCTCATGGCATGATTGATTGCGAGTGATGGCCAATACCCTAAAAGAGGTAGGAGCTACATAAGTGGGATCATACTCGGGGGTCTTAAGGCACGTCGTTGCTCAGCATTGGTCATGATTTGGCAACCTTCTTGTTCCCACTAGAGTCAAAGAGCATACCACTTGCATAAAAAAGATGAGTCATTATATGCTAGCTTGTGAAGTTGTGACTCTTGGCTAGTGTTAACCCTCAGACGAACAAGATGGAAAATCCAGAAAATCTAAAGCAGAAGACAAGGCCAAGGCAAAAGTGAAACGGAAGACGAAGGGGTGCCAAGAAGAATCTGGAAACACAAGAAGTAGAAAAAAGTCCTAAATCAAGGAAAAAGGTGCACAAGAAAAAGTGCATGTCAACACTTTTGTAAAAGAGCACAAGGCACACCATGATTTATTTTAAGAGTGCCGGCCCATCCAAATTGTAAAGGTAGATGGGCGGTAGGAAGGAAGTTAGGAAGATAAGAGGACAATGGGAAAAAGGGCCTAGGCCACGGCCAGCCATGTAAAAAGGGAATAAGAGTATGACCGCCCCAAAAGGGATTTAGGATTTTGTATATAAAGTTGAAAAGTGAATGAGAAGCTCATTCTTGTGTGTGGCAAAAAGTAGCTCTTGTCTTCTTCTTCTTCTTCTTGCTTGCTTGAGCCTGTGCTTGAGAGAGGGAGTGTGAGAGTGTGAGGGAGTGAGTGTGTGAGGGTGAAGGGCTATGGTGGAGAAGCTCTCCATCTTCTCCTCTCCTCTCCTCTTCTCTTCTCTTCTCTTCTCTTCTCTTCTCTTCTCTTCTCTTCTCTTCTCTTCTCTTGCTCGCACCAATGGAGCTTGGAGCGTGGAGTGTGGAGCGTGGAGCTTGAGGATGGAGCTTTCTTGAAGCTTGCACTTGGATCGTGGAGCTACCGGAGTGCTCGGGAGAGGAGGCAACTCAATTGGGCATGGAGGTAAGCTCACTACACTCGTAGGATGGATAGCACGTCAGCTATATGAGAGGTAGCCATTAGTGCTTGGCTTGGAATGCTTGAAACAATAAGTGGTCCGTGGGTCTCCGTGGTTGATCGCCTCTACATTTTGGTTCCGTTACTGGGACCACATATTCAAGCCTTGAGTGCTTGCACGCTTTGAATTGAGTATTGAAGTAGGGTTTTTCCCAAATCGGTGCTTGAGGTAGATAGGTAGGAAGTGAGGGAGTTTGAAGAGGTATTCGATCTCCTTAGCAAGTAGGTTTTGGTTTTTTGGATTTGAAAAAGTAGGTTGGATCAGTGTAGGTATTTTCTTTATAATTTTTATTTACATTTAGGTAGGATAGGAGCAAAAAGTGTGAGTACACAATAGGGTTTCTACTGCTGTATAACAGGCTAAAACAAGAAAAAGAAGGGCAAAAAAATGAAATTTTGGGTTAAAAGCTAGTAAGAGGAGTAAGACTAAGGTGAATGCAGACCTGGGCAGGGAAATAAGAGGCTAGGAGTGGTAAGGGAGGCCTCATTTGGCATTTCAGTGATTACGGAGAGCTAGAGAGAGAGAGAGAGAGAGAGAGAGAGAGAGAGAGAGAGAGAGAGAGTGCTTGCAGGTCCAAGCCTACATCAGATTGATCGGAGCTTATCGGGACTTGCAGTGAGATTCAGGTATGGAATGTCCTTGGCCCACACTCCTCCTTGATTCCTGGAAGTTCTGGTAGCCACTAGCAACATCTAGATTTAGATTTTTGGCAAATAAGTGATCAACACATGTTTCGGCCCGGCAGAATCGAACACCCATTACAGTGTCCGATTCCTAGAATCCGACTGAGCGAACCATTTGATTCCTAGAATCAGACACTTGGACAAACCCACCGGGTCCGAGATTGAACACCTTGTCCGATTTTGAAAATTGGACAATCCAAAATCTAACCACTTGGACTCGAACCATCTGATCGTGATGATCGGACCACAGAATCGGAATAATAACCTTGTCCGATCGAACATACCCTGATCAGACCAACCCATCCTGAATTAGAAACTCGATCTGATTCCCAGAATCAGACCAACCCATCCTGTCTGATCAGACATACCTTGTTTGATTTTGAAAATCGGACATCCTAGATTCAGACACGAAAACCAGACCATCCAGGTTCATACACTTCAAATCGGACACCTACCAAATCGGACGTCCGATTACTAGAATCGAATGCAGGAAAATCGGACACACGAGGATTGAACACATGAAAATTTGACATCCCATAATCACACATTTGATTCCTGCAATCAGACTCTCAGAATCGAACCACCTAAATCGAACCACTCAGACTCAGACCCGTCCGATCAACCGATAAGAGCAACCTAGAATCGGATATCCGATTCTGATAATTGGACTCCTCAGAATCAAACAGAAAATTGTCAACATTGGATAGGTGAATAGAATACATATTTGACACATCTAAGCCTTGAAACCGACCCAGAGACCGTATAGAGCTGAAAGCACATCATAGATCTGAAATCTAGATCTAGTTCAAAACTTGGCTACAAACAGTCCTTCAAATCATGCATGATATTTAGCATACCAGCCCTCGTACAGGCTGATGGGGACTGTCCCCCCCAAACCCCCATAGAGGGGGCTGCCCCTCCACACCTCCCCCAAGTAGGCTGGAGAGAAAACGTGTGCCGTTACAGGTCCTCCAAATTAGATCCTAGTGTAGTAATGGCTCTACACAAGCATAGATTCTCACTTGCAAAACAACAACCAAAAGCCCATACCTGAATAAAGACAAACAGAGACCCTAGAACCTCAATAAGCCAATCTAGCCAACAAGGGTAAAAAGGCCACAGCATAAAAACATGTATATGTTGCATTCGAATTGCATCTAGTCCAAGCGGAATGAAACAACATCAAGTTACAATTGCGAGGATGACTAGACATGGCAGTCCTGATGATAGATGCACCAAGCTACAATTGCGAGGATGACTAGACATGATAGTCCTGACGATAGATGCACCTTGAACGGCACTGCACAGAAGACCCAAGATATCAATGGAGAATCCACATCTGGTTGTGCAGTTGGTCACTCAAATGCATGTATCACAAGGCTTGAATTTATAAGCCAAGACCCGAAAGATGGAGACATAGTACCATAGTACTACCTACTTACCTTAGGGTCAAACTCACCGCAAAAAGAGAGCATAGTGTCGATGCTCTCGTCGATGAAGGAGTTGATTTAATATCTTGACCTATGAAGCATGGACCCTACTAGGCCACCCAGAGCTCACACCAACTGATGCAACTCTTAATCCTTATGGGGGACACCCACAAGCACTTATAAGGAAGTACCAAATCCTTATAACTATTGAAACTGAAAGCTTGCCTATCCTATTCCATGTTCCTCCAAATAGTGCTAATTGTGGAAAGTAAACCCTCCTAGGACGACACTTCAAAAGGGCGACAAAGTGTGAGGTCAATTATGTAGCACATAGGATACACTTGGCACTACCAAGTGTGAGGATAATCACAACTTTTAGTAAGGGTGACCTCATCAAACCTCGAGGGAAAGATAAGGAGCATTCTGGCATACCAGGCAAGCCTAGTGATGAGAGCAAGGACTTCTTGAAAGAGTTGATACAAGCACATGTTGAACAGAGAGAACCAGTGAGCGAGACCATGCTTGAAACAAGAAGATCAGGAGACAATGCCAAGGATAGGCTTTGGACTAACAAATATTGTAGAAGACCATAAAAGAAGGCCAAGCCTTATAGATGAAGGTACCGATGGAGAGCTAGCACAATGCCGCGATGGATATCCAAAGCATTGCTATGTGCTCAAGGATATTACGCAAGTAACCGATGGATTTGGATACCAAAACCCTTGGCTAAACCACCTATGTTAGCTGAAGGCCAGGCCATGTCAAGAGCAAAGAAGTGCAGTAGGAAATCTAAACGAAAAACCAAGTCTCGAGTCAAAAACATTGGAGTGACAAAGCCCCTCACGATTTAAATGAAGAAACAAAACAGGACTATTCGAAGGGTAGATCCTCGGCCTAGCATGCTTAACAAGTGGATATCAAATGTAATCGTCGAATATGCACGAAAGCCACTAGTGCCCAATAGGCCTATGACTTGCCAAGATGATAATGAGCAGCACAGGTGCAATGTTGCTCATGATAAGGCTAATTGCTCAATAAAGCAAATGGTAGAATCCTCTAATAGCCATGAGCAAATCTTTTAGCCAATGCCAAGTCCACCTAGGAGTCCCAAGTCTCCTACACCATCTTTTCCTAAATGGACACAGGAAGCTCAAAAGTAGTCATCAAGTGTGGCTACTCAATCCCAATCTCTATATCCATCTAAGCTTCCAAATGTCCAAGGTGTGGGACATGACAACACCCCTAATTCTCAACCTAGGGATATGCCTATGCAATCCCCCATGGCTAGCTCATCTACACAAGTAAATGCTCAAAGGGCAACAAAAAGACACGACCACTTCTTATCTACTCAAGGACTTGACACCGTAGTCGGCCAAAAGTAGCCAGCAATCCACTAGACTAGCTGCTACTACATCCAATCGAGAATCACAACAATCATAGCCTTTGGCTGTGACAATGCCCCTTGCAGAATGTGTCCTTAGCAATTCACTTGCAGAAGAGATGTCAAAACCAACATCCTTGACATCTCCATCACTTTTAGGAGCACCTAAAGCCTAGGCTTGAGGAGAAATATCTTGAAGATTTGGCCAAGGAGATGGCACATCTGACCAATGAACCAAAGATGAGGCGCATGATGAAGCTTGATCACAAACTGATAGCCATCACACATGCGTATATCCATGTGGACATTGGAAGGCCAAAACTAGAGCACACAAAGCTCCTAACTGAACCCCTGACTTGGGATGAGCAACAACATGTTTACTCCCACTATGAAGTTATTGCTGAGGAAGTCATAAAGGACATCCCAAAGGCCACAGCTATAGAATTGCACTTGATACCCTCACTCTATACTACTCAATGTGAGACAAACAAGGAAAAGCTCGAAGCAATCAAATGAAAAGGGAAAGGACAAGGTGAGTTTGTGCAAAAATGGTACTCCAATCAAAGTTTGGCAGCCAAAATTGGCCACTGACTAATGACACTTACTGAGCAAAGGAAAGCCCTTTGGACATCAATACATGATCCCACATACATTGCCTCAACCTCATTACGAGTGTTGGCAGCAATCCATGAGGTCCAACTTTCTGCCACTGTCCAAAAGCATACCTTGTACAACAAACTACTTCTAGAAGAAGATCTACACGTGGCTAGCAGGCTAGGAGTAGAAAGCATGGTACTTGATGTTAGTGCATATGTCTTTTGCCTCACTCAAGACCTTGCAATCCTAGATCTCTATGCTTCCCATCAATACGAACTTGACTTCTTTAGTTGGTTCCATCCTAGCCTACATGACAAGAACCCTAAACGATCTCTTGGTTCTACACTAGAGTCACTCGAACCTCTAGAGCAAGAGAAAAACAGCTCTAAACACAACATTCACTTTGATAAGAAGCAAGGAGGCATGTTCCAATGGGTGAGGACAAGAGTCTAAAGAAAATGACCAACCAAAAGCACCTGCCAATACAATCAGATGAGGAGCTAAACGGAGGGAAATTAGCTGAAGAGCTAGGCTCTCCAAAAAGAGAGGCAATTGTACCCTCACAACCTAGCGAGGCTATTCAGCAGGCCGCAACTATGTCCCATGAGGACACACTAGAGAAAGAGAATGCTGAGGCCCAACCAAGCACATCAATGCGACTAACCTAGTTCAAGGTCTCAAGTCTTCAAGGGATACACCTCACTTGCCCAAGGAAAAAAGGAGGAAACAATGAAAACAACGACTACAAGTGGTTGTAGATGGCAAGAAGATTGAGACCAAGAGTGCTGAAGAGCTAAGGAATAAAGCATCGAATCCACCGACGAATGAACCCATTGCCATCTCTCCTAACAGCGGTGAAACCTCAAACACATCCATGTGTTCCAATAAGTCAAAGCAACCATTACCATCAAAGGTTGCTTGCAACACTCAATCCACCAACAAAAAAACTTGCATTAACCAATCAATAGTGGATATAACACTGTCACAACAAGGTGACAAAACTATATCAGTCACATCCAAGGAGAACCATGACACAATAACAGCAAAACCTCAAGAGAAACATAAAAACCCTGAGGACATAAGAAGCCCTAGCATTGACCAATCTTGCTCATCTAGGCCTGAGCCCCCAGCTATGCAAAAACCTAGGGAAACCCCTAGAACCTGGCATGAGATAGCAATCGAGCAAGCCTTCATAGAACATAGAAGTGTCGTAGAGTGCTTGACTGAGTTGGATGCTAAACTCAAAATAATCGCATGTGTCTACGTCCTTGTAGACATGGGCACATTCCCTAGGGAGCACCTTGAGGAATAATTCCCATATTCTCTATCCTGGGAAGAGCAAGAATATCTTAATGAGCACTATGACAAGCTCCTACATGAACACATGCAACTCATCTCCGACGAGGAAGCCGACAAACTATGCTTAACTATGACATTCAACGATGTGCTTTGCCAACCAAATCTCTTAGAGATAGAGCAACTGAAGCAACAATCAAAGGGTCTAAGTCAATTTGAAAAACATTGATTTGAAAACCGTGCTATAACGGCCAAGCTTGGAACCCAAGTTTTAGAGGAGTGATTGGCCAAATGGTGGTCTCAAAGAGACCTGACCTATGTGGAGCCAACTTCCTTTTGAGTACTGACTGCCATTTGGGGCATGGACTTAGCCGGAACTAGCCAAAAGAACTCTCTGGTTGATAAGATTCTCACTAAGGAGGAGCTACATGTTGCGACTAGACTCGGTGAAGGTACCATGCTACTCGATGTTGCAAAATATCTATTGTTATTGAGTAGACTGCCACAAGTACTAGATGTGTGTGCCACACTCTAGTACAATCTTGGGTTCTACAATTGGTTTTTATCCTCACGAAGTGACATGGATTCATAAATGTGTACATAAATAAACAATGAGTTTTGTAACTATGTATAGCTAATACTAACAGACACAAGCAATGATAATCAAGTGCCGAAAGAAAATTTTGGGCTTGACAGGCTGAGCTCCTCAGGTCCTCCTCTCATCACGCATCTAGAAGTCGTGTGACCATTCCCACCTCCAGGTGGAGGGCATGCAACCCTCATTGCCACCATTGGAAGCCTTGGCCAACACCTTTAAGGGTGTGGATGGGGCGTTGTCCCCTCCTACAGGCTTTCCCCCTTTTCGATCTATTCCTCTAGGGACGAGCCTTGCTCCATTTAATCACAGCCAATCCACACAACCTGGCATGAGCAAAGATCTACTACTAGCTGGAATCCGTCCCACACTAGAGGCAGGACAAGTATCATCACAAGGGTCGTCCCCTCTACAACAATTACTGCATGCGTCACCTCACCCCTCCTCATCATATGCACATGTTAACCCGCTATTTAATCCCTCTCATGCGAGTAGCTCTGTCCTGTCTCAACGTCTAACCCTTGGTTCACATTTTGTAGGTTCCTCAATAGTGGCCAGTCATGGAGTACCCCATGCCGCTGGCCTACAAGGAAGCTCTCCTCTACAAAAGGGAGCACATGGCGCAAGCTCCGCTGCTAGAATGCTACATGCCCACCCTGAAGAGATATTTGTCGAGATGAGGCCCAAATCAAAAATGCCCACGCAAGTCGAACGTACGAACTCCTCCCCAAACCAAGAAGAGGAAGGTTCAAAGGAACGCCCGAAGGGTGGCAACCCATGACGTGTAGACCTTACACAGAAGCTCTAGAACCAGATGCTCAAAAGAGGAAAAAGAAGAGAAAATCAAGAATGAATTTGCTGAACTATTCCAAAGCATTCTTAATACGTAGCAGCCAAGGACTACACCATCTGGATTCCAACCAACGCCTCCACTGCCCTTAGCCCGAGTCAAGATGTGCAACTCTCCCCGACTGCTCAGACTCTGGCCCCTCACATGATGGATCAGGACAAGGGTTTGCATGCACATGCAGTTTTGTGCTATCTTGTCATGACTTTTAGTCTTTAGGTGGTTAAAAGGGGTAGGTTCCCCAACTGTACAAACGTTCCTTACCTACTTCTAATACATTTCACGCCTTTAAAGAAAACAGATAATAAGTGATGTCTCTTTGAGTTATACGTGTTCATTATAGTTGAAGTATATGACTTGCATGTACTCTCATGAGTTATCAAGTGGATACAGGACGACACAGATCTCAGTACAAAAGCGTTCAAATGTCCAAGTTACCACAAGATTACCAACCCCACAAAGAGCCATTATAGCAAAAGCAATAGAAATACCAAGAACAAAGAGCCATGACGGAGGCCTCACTGCTAAAAGAGAAAATCACCCTTGCAGAATGCCCACATTACATTTGAGCATGGCCCAAAGCATAGTCATTGGCTACTCTCTCTTTCTTGGCCAAACTCTACATTTGGCTCACTACAGTTGCTACCTCAATTGTACCGATATCTCACAGGTTAGAAAGAGGTTTGCAAAGTCTCAAGTGTATCTCTCCATCTCAACAACTGTTCCTCTAGTATCGAGGCTAGTAACACAATCATTGTTGTAATATCCATTTTCACAGCCTTCGGATCTTGACATTTCCCAATCCAAATGAAAGGCTAATAGCCTCAACGTATTACAATGGTTGTATTCATGTTATCAAAAAGAGAGAGAGAGAGAGAGAGAGAAAGAAAGAAAATAAAATAAAATAAGAAAGGCACCCATGTTCACAACACGACACCTAGGGGTCCTCAAATTAGGTACATCCAGTGACCTTGGTCGATTGGCTCTGTCCCTAGTCCCCTAGCCCCTTACACATCCCTCACAATTGTTCAAGGCGCATCAAGGGCAGGACATACCCAGGGAGCTCGCATATGGTTAGACCTATCACCCTGACCCATTTGCATGATTCTTTTTTCACACTCCATCTTAGTACCATTGCAATCAATAGTGGTAAGCAACGCACGAAAGACCATGGAAAGTACACCATACTCTTTGAAAAAATACACATAACCACCAGCTACCAAATGTTAAGGTGTCAATGAGCTCAATTATGCTACATCGTGTTGTCAAAATCACAAATGATGTCTCAACAAACCTTCTTTTGTACTTCTCCTCAACATCAACAATTTTTTCCACCCCATTGAATCCTTGCTTCATCCACACATTACTACAAGGAATCAAACCAACATTCTTCTAACTATGTAATATCTAAGTATGCATGGGCACTCACATGCTATCTAAACTACAATCTACACGCAGTTTGGGTCCTCAAGTGCAGGACATTACTCTCAGCTCGACCTGCCTCCCAAACTAATCAAACTATGTCTTATGCACACAATAAGAAGACTAGCACTAACCCCTAGGGAGAGACCATATGAGAGGTTTTCAATTGTAGGTATCGACGACTCCAACGATAGTACCATTAGCTCTTCATCAACACTCAACTATGAACTCATGTCCTTTCTCATCATGCAAGCCCACCAAAGAATCGTCATGTGTAGAATCCCCAAAACCCAACACTTGTGCCATCCCATCAATGGAATTCCCAACAAAGAACATCCCTATCACCAACTCCAACAACCCTACCACCAACCACCCAGGCCAACTACGTGCCCCCAATGACCTTCATCCACACCACCACCAAAACTCCTCCAAGGCAGCCCACAGATGTCCCTTCCACCCACGTCTTCGGTGCATGCCAAAGCCTGTTACTTAATGACAGTGAGTGCCATGGGACTGGCACTCGTTTAGGAGAGGGGTAATGTTAACCCTCATAAGGTGGAAAATCCAGAAAATCTAAAGTAGAAGACAAGGCCAAGGCAAAAGTGAAACGGAAGACAAAGGCGCGCTAAGAAGAATCTAGAAACACAAGAAGCACAGAAAAGTTGCAAGCTAATTTTTGACTCCGTGAAGTGCTTAAAATTTGCCAAAAAATTCGAATTTCAAGGAAAAAATAAACTCTGTTAAAGATGGTAGCTATAGTCAGTTCGATTTTAAGCCACAAGCAGTTGCTGCATTTTTTAAGTGCTTTAAAGATACACCAACTGATAGTTGTGGATTTTTCATAATTTCTTCGACTACCAAATTGGATCCCGGGAGATGCCCAACAGTGGGGAACCTCGAGATGAGAGCACAAAAATTTTCAATTTGCAAAACGGAGGCCAGACGCAAGACTTGGAGTGCCCGAAGAGGTGGAGGGACAAAAGAGAAGCAAGTAAAAAATAACTTTAAGCAAAAGGGTGTGACCCTCGGGGGCTCCCCTTAGGGCCCCCTAAAAATTTGATGAATGGGGGGAGGGGGGGCATTTTTTAAGCCGCACATGGAGAAAAAGACACCATTGTTGCACCGACAAGTTTTGGAGAGGAAGAGGGTAATTGTCACTTCAATATAACCCCCCAAATTGATTGCATCAATGATCTACTGCTTCTCTTCTCTCTCCATCGCCACCCTTTGCTCTTCCAATGGCTACCCAGATTGACATGAATGCTCATCCGGCGTGGTACCGGATTGCTTCCAAATTGAGTGGACCTGAAGATGGATGATTGGAAAAGGTTTGAGCATCAATGTTGGACTATTTTGCTGTCCTGAATTAGATTTTTAAAAAACCCGCAACATGCGCATAAGCAGTATGCCTCAATTTTTACAAAGGAAATTTGCTTTTTTTTAAATGTTTGATGGTCTAAATGAAATTCATATGGAACAAAAATTTGTTTAGATATTTTTTGCATTATGATTGAGGGCTATGCATAAAAGAAATGTAGACCCATAATGATAAATAGTCGCAATAATTAAATTATAACCTGAAAAGTGACTTTGTAGAGTAAAAATGAATATTTTGTTGGTTTCGGGTGGGAAAAAGAGATGTACATGGGATAAAACTCTGATAAATTTTTCAGCTGTCATAATCAGTCACTAATCATAGATCAGAAAATAACCTATTTTTATGTATAAATAAATAGTGAAAATAGCTTTAAAATGAGAAAAATAGGATTTTCATGTTATAAAAAATCTAGAAAATTATGATTCATGGTTGTGGCTCTATAACAAATCTGAGGCATGAAGTTTGGCTTTAGTTCAACTTTGTTTATGTGTCATAGTTCATAGGTTTTTCCTCTTTATGAGAAAAATACATACGAAATGAAGCATTATACCTATGCAATGCATCACAACCTAAACGTTAGAGGGAAAGGGTGAGGTTAAGAGATTAAGAGGGTTGAGAAGGTTTGTATCTTTGAAATATTTGACTATGCATTTCATTTAGAATTGCAATATTTTAGTTTAAGAGGCTAGTAGCACAAGAAATCGATGCTAGTCTCTATACATCGAAGCATATGTTTAGTGAAGATCATGAAAGAGTTGTTTTTGCACATCAGAACATGTTGATTTGGTAAATATTGTTTGTGCACTAGGATCATATGCACTATGCATGATGCATGACATGGTATCAATCCTGGACTGCATAGTAATTGTCTTCCTAGGACATGACTTATACGTGGAGTGAAAAGGAACCTAAGTTGTAGGTTAGTTGTATGATTTCCTTGGGATTGCTTGGTGAGGATCTATATACTCCTGGATCGTAAAAAATAAGAAAATAATGGAATTTGTACGTTATGTTTTATATGTTAGGCAGCGCATCTTGGGGCCAATTCCTTAGATGTAGGAGAGCTGTAGTGGAGCTGCGGCAGTCAGCCGAGAGGTGCTTCCCTATGTATGTGATACGATGTATTATACCTATATGTTATGGGATCTCCCTCTGAGGAGAAGAGAAGGTAAACGTTGGACTGTGTCCTATTACAAATGCAAAATCAATATTAGAGTTTAATGTAGAGTGAGTTTTAGACGCTCCTGGTCGCGAGGCCGTATGGGGTGTCTTGTGTGTCTTAGACGTCCGGCTAGTGCTAGAAAGCCAATGTCGGGCCCATTTCAGGTCCCGACAAGTGGTTCATTTGCCGGGAGCCACCAATAAGGGGTGGTTCCGAATCTAGGGTCTCTAGGGACCAAATAGTCAGTTTATGTCCTTTGACAAGAACCATCAAGCTGAAATACAAAAAGAGTAACATGCTGAGAGGGCTAGATGGCAAGATGAGATTATAAGGCATTATTCTCCTTAAAGGAGCAACTCGATACGCATAAGTGGTAGTGGTTTTAATAACCCAAGTGTCACAAGCGGCCCTTAAGTGCAAGAGGAAGTCCTAATACTTCCCCTCTTCTAGTCAATCAACCCACTTCAAGTGGGGGTGTAGTTTTACCTACACAAACTCCTATTGTCAATCTAGTTGTAGCCATGGCACAACCCATCACAATTCCAGTAGGGACATCAGATTTACCGGCATTTCTTGTAGCCTTGCTATCTCCATCTTCATCTCAGTTAGCTCTTAGCTTTGGTCCACACTCTTCCTCTTGTCTTGGGTGCTAGGGGCTGATCACTCACTAGATGTAGCAGTTTTCTCTGAGCATCCAGAACTAGTGCTATCTCAAGTTAAGGTCCTGGAGCTCCTCTGCTTGAGCTGGTCATCCACTCTTATGGCTTCATGGAAAACCCTATCTAGGATGTCTCTCTGTAGGCTGGAGTTGCTCGCTAAGGCTTGTAAAGCTCTTCGCTGCATATTCCATTGATGAACACCATGGAGACCACTTGTTCATTGGGTCGTTCGCTAGATGGGATTCTCTTAAAGAGACTCCACATGTGGGTAACATAGTCCCTTATGTCCTCTTTGTCCTTTTAATTGACGTTCATCACTCGAACTATGAGGTTGTCCCAGTACCTTGCCTTAGAGAATCTCTTCATAAAGAGATGCTTGAGGAGGTTGACATTGTTTCACTCTACTGCATCTAAGCTAGTGTACCAGGTTCTTCCCTTGTCACCTAAGAAAAGCCCAAATACTTGGAAGCATTGGGAAAGGTCCATGAGACCATTGGCCTCACAAACCTGCTCGAACTGCTCTACAAAACTATATGGGTCGTTGCTAGGTTGGTACTTGTCCAATTGCTTGGCTACTGCAGGGATCTTGGACTAGCTCTTGGAGCCTTGGGCCTGATTCCTAGCCATGCAAGCAATGAGGTCGCTAGTGCTATTACGCTTTGCTCGGAAGCTATATTGTCTATGAGTCGTTTGGTAACAAGCTCGCTTAGCGTTAGGTCAACTTTTAGCACTTGCTCCCTCTCTGCATTAGGACCTGTCCTATTTCTACTGGCTAGAATGAGGACGTGTTGGACTTCTCACACTTCTATGTCCTACTGCAACTTCCTAGCCCTCTGCTTGTGGTTATAGGTCACTATGCTCTATAGCACCTTCCTAACTAATCTTCTCTCCTCCTTGAGGTCTATGATGATCTCCTCTACTAGCCTACCATGGTGGATTGTACTGGCTAAAACATCGTATTGTCCTACCATCTAGTGGATTTCGACTAGAAATTCTCCCAAGTCCAGTTGGTCATCTCCTTGATTTGCACTAGCTCCTGACGTATTGGCAACTTCAAGCTCCACGAGACTGGCAATTAGCCTGATCAAATCCGATAGCTTTGTGTCTTCAATGATGTTGGTCTCTATGGTCCCTTCTATTGTGTTTGAAGGTCCTAGAATTAGGGCTCTTGGGCACACGTCTATGTCTTGGGTCTTCTCCTACTTGTGGGTTCCTTCAGCTTATTAACTCTGAGTGCATTCCTTCTTATTGCAACCAATTCTTAAATTATTTACACTCACTATGTGGTGCACATTAGTGCATGGTGCAAAATCAGGCTTTCAACTTTTTAGTGCACTTCAAGTGATTAAATCAATATGGGGTGCAAATGCGAAATGGAAAATGTAGCTCATGCTATTCCCCTTTTTGTTCGCAGCCTAATGTGGCTCTAAACGCATGCTCTAGCTATTCCTAAGAATTATCTAGGGTCTTTGCTGTTGTCCCCTGCTCAGTCAGGGTGGAATTGGAGTCTATGAGTTGGTTTTGGCTCTAACTAGGGTTGGACTCTCGACTAGGCTACTAGACGTTGCCTCTAGGCCGTAGGTCACAATTTTTCATGTTCTCAGCTTTTCTATAAGCCAGATCGTTTATCTATAGGAGATTTGGGATCTGGTTCAACTGATTCTGGTCAAAGGCTGGGTGATTTGTCACTATTTTTATGTTATGTCCTATTGATCCAGTCCGTCGGCTCTAGGAGTCCGACAGTTTGAGTCCTCCGACTTTGGTGTGTCTGATCGGATGCAGTCTAATTGGACCAAGGTGGTCCAATCTAAGTTTGGTTCGATTGGGGGTTGTCCAATTGGACAAAAAGGTGGTCTGAATGGGGTGTTTGATTGGACAGAAAGTCATCCGACTGGCACCATTTTGATCAAATGGTTTGATCCTACTGGTCACTCACTGGACCCCAAGCCCAGTCGCCAGACCAATCGGTGTGGTTGGTCCAGTCACTTGATCAATGGCTAGTCTGATTAACTAGTCACTAGCGATCAGTGGTTGGTCCGACTAACCAATCGTGGACGGTGTGATTCTACTGGTTGGACTATCCAACTGGTCCAACTCTGGGAGTCAGACACTAATAGGGTGGTCAAATCATAGCGGGCGCAAACACAGATGCTAGTGCAATCAATGCCAAGGTTCACCAGGGTTTATGGCATAACCTATAACCTTCCAGAACAAGCAAATAGAGCACAAGGAAGGCCTGGAGGTACACCTTCCATGGAGCATCATCGACAAATGTGACAAATTATTTCTTTCCTCCTAGAGATAGCCCCGATATCTGACATGCATTGGAATGCACTAATTCTAGAGGCAAAGATTTTAGTGAAAGAGACTTTTGTGAGATGTATGTGCATGCTTACCATAAACATAATGACCACAGTGCTCAAAATGAGCACAACAAAGACAAGACAAGTAACCCAAAAGAGAAAGTACTTTCATTCATATTTGACTCATGTGTCCCAACTGGCCATGCCATGAGGAAACACGTGGCTGCTTGATCACAGCAACAACATGGTCAAGCACACTAGATACATGGAGAGGATACAAAGTATCACTCTTTGAGCCTCTAGCAATAACCCTAGATCCTCTGCAGATCTTCCATTTCCCATCGCCAAAGGTGGTATGAAATCCATCATCATCTAGCTATCCAGTATTAATCAAGATCTTCTTGAGTTGTGGTACATGCCTTACATTCTGAAGAGTAAAGACAGATCCATGTTGAAATTATAGTTGCATACTACCAATGCCTACAATGTCACATACATAATTGTCCCCAAGGTGGACAACACCATGTCGACCTCCTATATAGTGTGTAAACCACTCATGGTGAGGAGTGACATGAAAAGAGGCACCTGAATCCAAAATCCAAGTGTGCATGTCATCATCCGTATTGGCTATCAAAGCATGTGCACTAAAACATGAAGAGACAAATAGTACATCATTCCCATTGTTGCTCTTCGATCTTTACACTGCTCTTCTTAGTAGGCTGACTCTCTTTCTTCTCTTCCTTGTTGTCATCCATCTTCTTGCCCTTCCCTTTCTCTTTTTTCCATTTACAGCAATCATGTTTGAAGTGACCCTTGTTGCCACAATGATGGCATTCAACATCCTTATTGTGTGATTTACTATGTCCCTTACTATCAGATTTGCCTTTCTACTATGATGTGCCTCTAGTATGCAAAGCATTGGAAGACTTAGTGGATGCATTGTTTTGCCGATTTATTTCTTCCATGAGTAGAGCACTCTCTACATCAGTACACAAAAGCATAGCAGTAGAATTGCTCATAGCAGTCCTGAAGGTATCCCAGCTCTCTGGTAGAGTGCAAAGCAAGAATGTAGCTTTGAACTCATCACCAATATTGAACTTCAAAGGGGCAAGCTAGCTAAAAGTGGATTTAAACTCACTAAGGTGAGTAGACATTATAGTACCCTCTTTCATATGCAAATCCATGAGTTTCTTCAGCCAGTAGACTTTGATTGTAGCGCTCTTCTGGGCATACAATTCTTCTAGTCACTTCCAAAGGTCATAAGCAGAATCCAACCCTTCAATGTTAAACAACAAGGCATTAGAAATCGATAGCTCAATGGTCAAGTGTGCAAGCTCATTCAGCTCATCCCAATCGTCTTGCTCTACATCAACTAGTTTTCTTCCCTTTACTTTAATTAGCTTTGCTTGCTTCTTCAGCAACAAGATATTATAGCATTGCTTTTGCCAAACTGCAAAGTTGTGTGCTCCTCCAAGCTTCTTGATATGCATACGATGATTGTCACTGCTGCTAGCCATGATTCACAGCCAAATAACTGTATGACAGTAAATGACAGCTAATGCCAAGCAATGGAAGCTCCAAAATCCACTCAGTACTATGTTAGGAATATCCCCAAGTATGTAGCAATAAGAACATACATCAGTTCATTACCCAAAATGTCTCAAAAGCATTCAATGATAGTAAACATACCAATTTCTTGACAAAAACAGAGTGCAGTCCTGAAATTCCTGACAATACAGGTGGTTGTCTTGCAATTCAAGAGTGCATTCCTGACATTCAGAAAAAACCTGTCCTAAAAATTCAGAACTAAAATAACCTCTTAGACTAACTGAGATTGAGCTCCAAAGATCATGCAAAGCTGCTCAAAACATTACCATAATGTTCTTGCATAGAAACATATCAAATTTCCTAATAGTGAGATATGTTGTCTTGAATAGATAGGAAACTGTCCTGAATGTACAACAGTAGACTTGTAGGTAAAGCTAATCCAAAAATGAGCTTTAATCACTGCTCAAATGCATTTCGGAATCAAATCCATGGTTTAAAATGCTCGAGACCAAGTCTAGAAGCAAGATATAATGCATACGCAGTCAAAATGTCATTCAACCCTATTATTCCAACAGCCCAATCTCTGTAAGAACCAATCAAAATGATGACTCTAATCACCCCAAAACAATCTCTAATCATGGATATAACATCTCCAAGTCATGTAATACTAAATGGGCATTAGATAGCCATCACATAAGTGAATCATAAGCATTATTCACTTAAGAAATAGTTGCTGCCCTATTTCCAGCCACAAATATGTCTACAAAACGAGCCAAATCCTTGCTAGGATTAGCTCAAAATGGCCTCAAGACAATTCCACATGGTTCCCAAAGCATCCAACATCAAGATACATCCAAATAGCTATCATATGAGCATCAATCTCAAGAGATCAGTTGCTGCCCTGTTTATTACAGATATGAATACTATGAATTTCAGGCCTGAAGCTGAATGTATATCAGTCTCGAGTGTAATACTACACTTCAATGCTCAATGCTAAGCATTAGATGCAAAGTTTGGGGAGCACAACCATGATGTCAAATGAAGAGGAGCAGTTGTTGGAGGTCCTGAGCATGCTCAAAACCAAATCTACATACCCACATTGATGGCGCCTTCAACAGCCCTGAAGAGATTGAAATGATAGTCCAAGTGTTGGAGATGATGGGGAGGGTCCCTAAGTGGCCAATGAAGGTTGCCAACAAGCTCAAATGAAGAGGGAAGTTTCAAGCTTCAAGAAGAAGCTTCAAACCTTGCTGCCCTGCCTACAAACTCTTCATAGTGAACTCTTCTTCAACTTCAAGATCCTGCACTTGAAGAAATGCCAAGCTCCTTGATGATGATTGCATGAACCAAGCTCTGATACCACTTTGTTGAGTTACCTGCAATGGAGCTTCTGTGTAGAGATGCAAGTTGAGAGAGAGAAGAGATCTCTAGAGATGCGATTTTGTGGTATTGAAGAGTACCTCAATAATGTTTTAGATAGGTATATGTACTATGTATAGCCTAGCCCTTATGAGTGGACACGGGCACTACCCTTTATCCCAATAGAGGAGTGTACAAAAGAAGGTAGAAATTCCACAAGCTTAGAAGCCTATGGGTAGAAGTGTAGAGGATGAATCTATAGATGATGAGTTCGGTATACCACATGTTAGAACTCCAGGAATAAAGAGTGTAGAAAAGTATGTACCACCACATGCAAGAACGATTGAGACACCATCTAGTGCACCTTACTTGAAGAGATTGAATAGGCATCTAATTGACAAATTGACATATAATGGCTTTATGAATATGCATTATGCATATATGCATTATGAATATATGAATATGCATTATGCATACATGGTGTCTTATGTGTAGCATGTGGTGCTACTTGATTTGAAGAAGCAAATGGAATCAAAGATTATAAGGATTCCATGAATGAGAAAATGGATTCATTGACAAAAACAAGACATGGGATCCAATTGAGCTGCTTTATGGTGGCAAGATAGAAATTGGCTAAAAGTGGGTTTATAAAGTCAAGTGCATATTGGATTGCTCATTGCAAAGGTACAAAGCAAGGTTGATCATAAAGGGTTATGTATAGATATATGTATTGGACTATGAGGAGACATTTAGCCTATTGCCAAGATAATTAGTGAGATCGGTAATCGACTTAGCTTCAATTTATGGTTGGAAATTACATCAAATAGATATCAAGAATGCTTTCTTGAATGGTACATTGGAAGATGAAGTATATATGAAATAGCCACAATGATATGTACACCCTAGGTATAGCCACATTATGTCTACAAGTCAAGGAAGGCATTGTATGGATTGAAGCAAACACGTAGAGATTAGTGTGAGAGGATCAATAGGCTCTTATGTAGCATGGGATTTCAACAAAGCATGGCTGATTATTCATTTTATGTTAGACATATAGAGGATGGAATGATGGTTGTGGTAATCTATGTAGATTATCTTATCATTACAAGGATGCTTGAAAGAGAGATTATTGAAGTAAAGCTTGGGCTACACAAGGAGTTTTACATTAAAGACCTTGGTTTATTGACATATTTTCTAGGAATTGAAGTGATTGACACTTCACATGGAATGTGGTTAGTACAATAGCATTCATTGGAGATGTTAGAAAAGTATGGAATGATAGCATGTAAGTGATCAAAACGTAGAGATGGTGGATGATGGATAGTATGTTGAGGATGTTACTATGTTTAGAAATATGGTAGGTAGCTTGATCTACTTAACCATAACAAGGCCAAACTTAAGTTATTGAGTGGGAGTGATAATCCAATTATGCAAAAGCCATGCAAGTTACATTTGAATGCAGTGAGAGTCTTGAGATATATGAAGAAGATAGTTAGCTTTAGCTTGTTCTATGAGAAAGAGATCAAGCCTACATTGTTTGGGTAAACAAATGTGGATTGGGTAGGAAGTATTATGAATAGGAGATCCACCAATGGTTATAATTTTTCATTTGGTTCATAATCATGGTGAGTTGAGCAACAAAAAGCAACCTACATTTACTTTATCTAGTACAAACATAGAGTATAAGGGTATAGCATTGGCAACATGTGAGAAAACATAGTTGAGACTACTTCTATGTGATATGGGGATTGAGATAGATGGTGGAGTTATCATGTATTGTGATAGCATTAGTAGCGTCATATTGGCAAAAAATCCAATTTACCATACAATGACAAAGCATATTGAAGTGCACTGTCATTTCATCAGAGACAAAGTCATGGATAGAGAAATAGACTTAGTACACGTCAAAACTAATGACCAAGTCGTGGATATCTTTACCAAAGCATTAGGTAAAGATAAGTTCGGGTAATTTAGAAGTGCACTTGGGGATATCATATCTATAAGCTTATTCTAAGCTTGAGGGGCAGTATTGAGAAATACAACATAGGCTAAGTCTATATCCTATGTATGCACTAAATAAAAGAGAGCATGTGTGTAAAGAGACTCAACAGTCACCCCTAGCCCCATCTCGATCCCTAGCCCTAGTCCCAAGCATCCTCATCCCATGAGCCCAAGTCCGAGCCCCTACCCCAAGTACCCTCAACCTAGCCCCACTAGCTACACCTCTATCCTCTACCTTTACTGTAGTTGATCTTAGCAAATCTCACCAACTACCACCACTTTCGATGGAGGAGGGACATGTTCTTGATAGAGAGCTCAATACCATCCTCAATGAGTGCATGATCGACTTGACATGCATAGAGCCCCCCACCCAATCCATTATATCCTTAAGAGGACAACAATTGTAAGTTGAGCTCGACGCTCTTGGCATTCAAGTGCTCTCTATTATTAATGAAGAGGTATTGACCAACTCCATTATGGTTTTCCTGCAATATTAAGTTATCATTGTTTGTTGCCTAGCCTACATCTTTATCCTTAATCTCATTAGGTATGTTGCTTTAATAATCTTTTTCAATCCCCCTTGTATTAATAGCTATGTTGTAGCTTTATTGCCACCACCCATGCACAATTCTGTATATTGTCTTAATACGCTAATATCAAGGGCTCTGTAAGACGATGGCCAATCATACCCCCTGCTTTTGAGGGCATTTCCTTACATGAGGATGGATGATATGTGAGTCATTTTTATTTCCTATCATGAGTAATAAGTTCTTGATCAATAGCTTTTTTTATTTGTGTTCACTTTCTCCTTCTATCCTAGTTTTAGTACTAGTACTTTGGAATTCTTATCTTGTTTGATAATTGAATAGGGACCACTGGAGTCTTATATTGTCTGATATGCAAACAAATATATGTTACTTTATAAAAACTATTGGCAGAGGCTATCATGGAAGAGCCCAACAATAAACATCTATGTCTCTCCTTTGAGATTAGTGTTGAGAATAGCAAATGATGCTTGCCCATAAAAGGCTTTGTATGAGAGATAGACACAGATGTATACTCTAGAAAGAGAGGTTCTAAATCCCATATGCACAATGAGGAAGAGAGGTACTATCCAAAAAGCTATATAAGCATGTACTTGACAATCATCTCAATGCAATGGAACTATCAGTTTGAGTTACTCAAGATTGTGTTTATGAATCCAAGCTAATCTATATTGAAACCTAATTCACTTGAGTTACAATCTCTCATTCTGATAATGTATCGTGTGTTTGATTTGCATCCACCATAGCTAACTAGCTCTAGCTCCGCGTTTTTAAACATGGTATCAGAGCCATGGCTGAGCTAGGTAGCTAGTGGGCATAGTCTTTCAACATTTCCTTCTCATTTTTTTCTCCCTGTACAAGCCATTCAAGATCTATTGTTGTGTAGGAGGTGAAGAAGCTTAAGGAAGTGTTGCAATGCTATTCAAGAAGATCTGTTTGGAGTTCATATTGGAGGCATTGAGGTCCATTATCATTTCCATATCCTCAAGTTGTCATTTGGGAGAAAAGAGAGAAAGGCTACAACCATTGAAGGCTAGCTTGTGTTAAAAAACAAGCAATAGCCACAAAGGAAGAAGCAACTGGATAGAGGTAGAGAAAAGAAAGGAAGATTCAAAGGGTGCTACTAGCCTTTAGTTCTCCGTGGGAAGGATTGCTCGCTACCTCTGCTGTAAGAGGATGTGTTAGATTTACAGTTGTGCAGTGCCTGTTCAAATTCGAGTGGAGGATAAAAAAATCATGAAACAATTGTTTTGAACCTGATCGTGATGTACATCAGGCTTTGTTTCGCCGAACAGGAGTACCTCAAGAATGACTGCTATGCTCAACGTATTGGCTCTGGTGCCTCGATCTACATCGCTACCAGAGCAACAAAATGTTGTCATATCTACCTCTTCCTTCCTTCTCTTCCACAGGCCACCGATGGAGAGATTGCAAGAGAAAGCAAAGCAGGGGCAGATCAGCACGACAATGCTGAGAGATAGTGCCGAGACAAGGGACTAATTTCTGAGCTGTATCTGGAAATTTATAATCTGCAAAGATGGTAAAGTTTACAACTAAAGAGCCCCGCATGATCATGGACAAGAAACATAACATCCGAAATATGGCTATTATTGCACATGTGGATCATGGAAAATCTACCTTAACTGACTCCTTAGTGGCTGTTGTTAGTATTATTGCACAAGAGGTTGCTGGAGATGCCCGTTTGACTGACACTCACCAAGATGAAGCAGAGCATGGTATCACAACTAAGTCTACCGGGATCTCTCTGTATTATGAGATGTTTGACCAATCCCTAAAGGATTTCAAGGGAGAAAAGAATGGGAATGACTACTTGATCAATCTAATAGATTCTCCTAGGCACGTTGATTTTTCCTCATGTTACATCAGCCCTTTGTATCACAGATGGTTTGCTTGCACTTTGCTCAAGAATACAGTGTCAAGAGAAAATTAAATGCCATTCCTTTTAGTAAGTCAAAGCCAAAATTCAAAAAAATAAAATATAATCATGCATGTACCCCAAGATCTATGAATGTCAAGAAGGGTCTGACAAACCAAGGCAATGTGCCCACTTGTATCCATTCCAAACTCACTAAACAAAAGGATTACACCAAGAAGACTGGAGCACAAGAAAAAGTACTAAGCATCAATCAAAAGAACGAAGAACAAGAGCATGAAGAAAAAGAAGTCCAAGAAGACAAAGTAAACCAACTAAGAATGCAAGAAGATCAAAGACACCCAAAAGATCGAGAAATTAAAGGATACCAAAGAAGCACGAAGAAGATACTTTCTAGTGCCACAAACAAAATGTTTTGCAAAAAAATTCCCATAGAGGATTGTTAACCCCAACACGAAGAAAGCAAAAAGAAGTGGAAAAGACCAAGGGCAAAGGCGGAAAAAAGGTAGCCCGACTGAAGAAAGAAAAGGAGAAAAGGCTAAAAGCGCAAGGGCAACCTTAAAAGTCCAAGGCAAAGGCAAAAGGGAAAATGCGCATTTTAAAATAAAAAGGCACACCCTGAAATCTTGTAAAAGAGCGCCGGGCTCTCACCCGTGCAATTTGTAAATGTAGACGGGCGGTGGAAAGGAAGCTAGGAAGATAGAAGGACAATGGGAAAAAGGGCCTAGGCTATGGCCGGCCATGTAAAAAGGGAAAAAGGGGATGACCGCCCAAAAGGGATTTAGGGTTTGTTATATAAAGTTGAAAAGTGAATGAGAAGCTCATTCTTGTGTGTGGCCAAAAGTAGCTCTCCTCTTCTTCTTCTTCTTCTTCTTGTTCTTGCTTGCTTGAGCTTGTGCTTGAGAGAGGGAGTGTGAGAGCGTGAGGGAGTGAGTGTGTGAGGGTGAGGGACCGAGGAGGAGAAGCTCTCCATCGTCTCCTCTCTTCTTCTCTTCTCTTCTCTTCTCTTGTCTTGCTCGCGGCAATGGAGCTTGGGGCGTGGAGCTTGAGGATGGAGCTTGCTTGAAGCTTGCACTTGGATCGTGGAGCTACCGGAGTGCGCGGGAGAGGAGGTAACTCGAACGGCATCAAGGTAAGCTCACTACACCCGTAGATATGGATGGCGTGTCGGCTATGTGAGAGGTAGCCATTAGTGCTCGGCTTGGAACGCTTGAAACAATAAGTGGTCCGTGTGTCTTGGTGGTTGAGTGAAAGCTCCCACATTTTGGTTCTGTTGCCGGGACAACGGATTCAAGCCTTGAGCGCTTGCGCACTTCGAATCGAGCATCAAAGTAAGGGGTTTCCCCCGAACCGGTGCTTGAGGTAGATAGGTAGGAAGCGAGGGGGTTGAAGATGGTATTCGATCTCCTTGGCAAGTAGGTTTGCTGCTTTCTGAGATTTATGTTGTGGAATGGAGTAGCATAGGTATTTATTTTGTGATTTGGATGCATTTAGGATAGGAAAAAACAAAGAAAAAGAAACAAACAGTAGGGTTCTCTGTTGCTGTATAATAGGCTAAAACAGGGAAATAGGGGACCAGATTCAAGTTCTGGGTAAGATAGGGACAGGAAACTAGCTGTAAGGTTCTGCAGTGCTGGGAAAGGACCTTAAGAGGCCTGGGAGACCAGGACAGACCTCATTTCCTTGGTTTGCCTTGTGTGTGTGAGAGAGAGAGAGAACTTCTGGTTCACAGGACGAGGAAGCGCTGCCCCGATTTCTAGGCGCCGGTGATTCATGCTGCTCCAGGTGAGTTTGGTGTTTTTCAACAAGTGCTCTTATTAGATCTAGAAAGTCTGAGGTGATTTTGTGCACCAGACAGTGAGGAGGGGACAAACGCGCAGGAATCGCGCCCGCCGCCGACGTACTCAGACCAACTCGCTGTGGTCCGATTCCCAGAATCGGACCACCCGAGTTCGGAAGTCAGACCGTCCGATTCCCAGAATCGGACCAGCCAGATCGGACGTGCCACATGGCACTCGGACCAACCCGTCGATTTTGAGAATCGGATGCTCGGACCAATCCGTCCGACTCGGACACTCGGACGAGTCCATAATCGGACCACTGACAATCGGACCAGCCTGAATCGGACCACCCTATTCTATCCGATTCCCAGAATTGGACTACCTAAAAATCGGACCACTTTTTGATCCGACTCCTAGAATCGGACGTGACCAAAATCGGACCACTGGTCCGATCGGACCCACCCAAAATTGGACGTCCGATTCAGATAATCGGACTCCTGAAAATCGGAGAAAAACTGTCAGAATCGGACATGTGGCTAGAACACAAATTCTGATACATCTAAACCCTGAGACTGGCCCCTAAGGCTACGTAGAGCTGAAGGTACATCACAGATCCATAACCGGGCTAAAATTTAGAGCACGTAGTTCAAAATTTGGTTATAACCGGTCCTCCAAATTGCAAATGGCGTCTACTGTAACGGCCCTGCGGGCCGAGGGGGACTACCCCCCTGGACCCCCGCAGAGGGGGCTCCTTCGCACCTCCCCCGAGTAGGTTGGAGGAAAAACGCGTGCCGTGACAAGTCTTCCAAATTGGACCCTAATGAAGCAATGGCTCTACACGAGCATGGATTCTCACTTGCAAAAGAGCAGTTGAAAGCCCATACCCGAACAGAGAGAAACAGAGAGAAACAGAGACCCTAGAACATCAATGGGCCAATCAAGCCATCAAGGGCAAAAAGGCCACACCACGAGAACACAAAGACGTTGTGTTCAAACCGTGTCTAGTCAGAGCAAAATGCAACTTCAGCAAGCTACAAATGCGAAGATGACTAAACATGACACTCTTGACGAGAGATGTACCTTGAATAGCACTGCATTGACGATCCAAGATAGCAATGGAGAATCCACATCTGGTCGTGCAGTCGAGAACTCAAGGGCATCTGTCAGAAGGCTTAAATTTATAAGCCAGGACCCGGAAGATGAAGACATAGTACCACCTGCTTATCTTAGGATCAAACTCACCACGAAAAGAGAGCATACTATCGATGCTCTGATTGATGAAGGAGCAGATTTTAACATCTTGACCTATGAATCATGGACCCTACTAGGCCAACCAGAGCTCACACCGACTAGTGCAACTCTTAGCCCTTATGGGGGACACCCACAAGCACCCATAGGGAAGTGCAAAATCCTTGCGACAATTGAAACGGAAAGCTTGCCTATCCTATTTCATCTTCCTCCAAAAAGTGCTAGCTACAGGAAAGAAACCCTCCTAGGAAGACCCTTCAAAAGGACGACCAAATGTGAGGCTGACTATGTAACACAGAGGATACACCTGACACTACCGGGTGTGAGGATAGTCACCACCTTTAGCAAGGGTGACCTCATCGAACCTCAAGGGAAAGGCAAGGAAGGTGATGACATAACAGTCAAGCCTACAAACGAGGGCAAGGACTGTCAAGATTGTGGGAGAGAAGGAAGGAGTCTCACTTGTAGCTTTCTTGCTTGCACAATGGGAGAATACACACAAGGGTGGAGGCTGAAAACAGTTTTCCTCTTCTTATTGTGTAAGCCAAAAAGAACTCTAGTACAAAGAAATAGAAGAACCCTATATATGGGTCTCAAACCAAACTCAACTAACTAAGGTGGCATACTAACTGAGCCACGAACTAGAGTAGATAAGGATAGCTATCATGTAGCTATTATTCATGGGCGGTGTACCAACCGCATCTACAACTGACAAGTCGGTGACATAAATGCACAACGGTCACCTTGGCATATCACGAGTGGAGCTCGATATCTCAACACTCCCCCTCGAGCTCAATCCCAAATCCTGCACACCAAGCAGGTCTCTGAACTTGCGCAGTTTCTCTGCGCCCAATGCCTTCGTAAATATGTCAGCTACCTGATCCTCTGTGCTGACATAAACTAGATCAATAAGACCTAGTAAAACCCTCTCTCGCACATAGTGATAATGCACCTCAATGTGCTTTGTTCTAGCATGATAGACTGGGTTATTTGCCAAGTGTATACTACTCATGTTGTCACAATAAATGACAACTGGCCCATCTGTAGACTGATACATATCATAAAGTAGCTTATGCAACCAAGCTACCTCACATGCAGCCATTGCTGCACCCCTGTACTCAGCCTCTGTGCTCGACAAGGCAACTGTAGGCTGTTTCTTGCTGCTCCAAGTGACTGCAACACTCCCAAAAGAGAACACATATCCACTGGTAGATCGTCTATCAGAAATACTACCAGCCCAATCAGCATCAGTGTATCCATGCAACTGTATCTGAACCCCAGTCTCATAAAATAGTCCATACTGCAATGTGGACTTCACATACCTGAGTATGCGTCTAGCTGTATCCAAATGCGGTTTCCTTGGAGCCTGCATAAACTAACTTACCAATCCAATAGCATAGCTCAAATCTGGCCTGGTAATAGTCATATAAATCAAACTTCCTACTATGCGTATGTACATAGTACAGTCTTCCAGAAGCTCACCTGCATCTGTGCTCAGCTTCACATTCTGCTCCAAAGGAACTGAAACAGGCTTACAGCCTGTCATCCCATATTTGGATAGCATGTCCAATCCATACTGCCTCTGCAAGAGCTGTATCCCACTTGGTGATCTAATCACCTCAATGCCCAAGAAATAACGCAGCTCTCCCAAATCCTTCATCTCAAACTTCTGCTTCAATAGCATTTTCACATGAAGGATATCTTCATCACTGTCACCTGTCATAATCAAGTCATCAACATAAATGACAAGTAGCATAATACCGTTCTCTGTTTTTCTCACATAAAGTGAGAAATCTGCCTTGGAAATCTGAAAGCCAATAGTGACAAGACACTGTCCTATCTTGTCAGACCATGCTCTAGGTGCTTGCTTCAAGCCATACAAGGCTTTCTTCAACCTGCAAACAAACTCAGGATGAACAGCATGCACATAACCTGGTGGCTGCTCCATATCGACCTCTTATTGCAAATCACCATGCAAGAAGGCATTATTTATGTCCATCTGATGTAAAGACCATCCCTTTGATGCAGCCATAGCAATGACTGCTCTTACGGTTGCCATCCTTGCAACCGGACTGAATGTTTCTTCATAGTCAATGTCATATGTTTGTGCATACCCCTTGACTACTAATCTTGCCTTGTATCTATTCACAGAACCATCTGCATTGTGCTTTACCTTATAAACCCACTTACAGCCAATTGCATTCTTACCTTTAGGCAAAGGTACCAATTCCCATGTAGCATTTGCTTCCAAGGCATCCATTTCTTCATCCATGGCTTTCTCCCATTTTTATTTTCCCATGGCTTGCTCAAAAGAAGTGGGTTCTGGTTCCTGTATCACTTTGACCATATATCCATAGTGAATGGCTGTAAATCCATCATATTTCAGCCTATCCACAGGATACCTAACTCTGGTTGACCTGCGCAAAGTAGGTTCACTCCCAGGTGCTCTCAAAACATCCCTGGTCTTCCTTACTCCAGGTGTAACAATAGAAGGAATACCCAACTCATCATCAATGCTCTGTTCTGAGCCACTGGATTCACCATCCACATAAGAGTGACCTGCATTCACATCAAACATGGGCTGATCAACCTTCTCTTTTCCTTTTCGTGATACCTGCATACCACTATCTGCATTGCTTTGAGAAGATTCTCCTAATCTCAATCTGCCTGTCCATGGTGAAGAATGTGAACCACTGCTAGAGGACGCTCCAGGTCCACTAATATTTTGTGACAGCTGCTGTGAATTCTGTGCAACATTACCATTTTGTGCATCTATATCATCAATCACATTTACTAGTTTATACTAGCTACTCATCTCATCAAAAACAACATCTCTGCTCAGTATAAACTTACGAGTAGAAGGGTTATAGCATCTATACCCTTTTTGCTGCAGAGAGTAACCAATAAAGATGCACTTCTCAGCTTTTGGATCCAACTTGGATCTCAACTCATTTGGCACATGTACATAGGCAATGCAACCAAAAATTTTCAAATGAGAAATATCTGGTTTCCTACCAGTATACCTCTCCTCTGGAGTCATTCCATGTATTGCTGCAGTCGGAGTCCTGCTCATTATGTAGACTGATGTAGCAACTGCTTCAGCCAATAAAAATCTGGCAAGTCTTTTTCATTGAGCATGGCGCGAGATACCTCTCCAATATGCATGTTTTTCCTTTCTACAATTCCATTTTGTTGTGGGGTATGATTGCATGAATATTGCTGCTTTATGCCATGCTCCTGCAGGAACCTTGCAAACTCATTTGAGAGGTACTCTCCCCCTCCATCTGACCTTAGGCATTTTATCTGCAGGCCTGTTTCTTTTTCAACCATAGCTTTAAGAGTTTTAAAATGCCCAAAAACTTCACTTTTCTTTTTCATAAAATACACCCAAACTTTTCTGCTATAGTCATCAATAAAAGTGACAAAATAATGAGAGCCTCCAAGAGATGCAGCTTTAGTAGTCCACACATCAGAGTGGATTAATTCCAATGGCTTCTCACTCTCTTGAACATGTCTAGGAAATGGTTTCCTTGCTTGTTTTCCAAATTGACAGGCTTCACATACCTTATGCATTTCTGCAACCTTGAATTTAGGCAATCCTGCGACAATATTTTGGGCCTGCATTGATTTAAGTCACTGTACATTAACATGACCAATGTGTTTATGCCAGATATCAATATCTGCAACTACACCGGTCCCATGTGCAAACATTGCTGCACTCAATTCAGACATGTCTGCATCCAATGTAAACATTCTGCCCTTCTTCTTTCCTTTTGCTATCAAGTGACCTTTATTTTTCATATCCTCAACAAAGCATCCATGAGGATTAAATCTGACCTGCAAGCCCTGCTCAACCATTTGACCAACAGAAACCAGATTCTTGGTGATATTCGGGACATGAAATACATCGGATAGGTATTTCTTTTTCCCATCCTACATAGACAAAGGAATTTTTCCAATCTGCAAAATAGGATGTGCAGTATCATCACCAGTCTCCACAAATCCTGGTTTTTCCATTTTCCTTGCATCCTCCATCCATTCTGCATGACCTGTCATGTGGTTTGATGCACCTGAGTCAACATACCATACATCATTGCTTTCTTCTGCACTTGTCACAGAATTGTTCATGTGCTGCACCATGAACAAATGCTCATTTCTGTCATCGCCCTGTCTACTAGAAGATGCATAATTCCCTTGTTGCAGTTTTCCATTCATGATGTCATTCTGCTTTTTATAGCAGTCTTTAGCCATATGACCCATTTTACCACTTCAACATTACTGTTTGCATTTTGGCCTCTTTGCCATCCACCACGACCTCTTTGGCTCCCCCTGCCTCTAGAATTACCACGTCCTCCTCCATAGGACTGGTTTTCTTGAGTTTGCTGCATATTCTGATTTCTACCACGGCCTCCAAATCGGCCTCCTCTACCTCTGCCTCTACCTCTTCCAGCATTTGAGTAGAAGACAGCTTCTTTTGAAGTTCCTCCTGAAGAAGATGCACCACCATTTCTCTACTCCTCAGAAATTAGAAGAGCAATCAATTCCTCAAAATCAGAAAATCTTTCACGAACTGAAATGGATGTCCGAAACTGTGCATAATCCTTTCCTAGACCATTCAAGGTCACAGAAACTAAATCATCATCTTCCACTGGCGACCCAATGGAAGCAAGTGCATCTGCAATCTTCTTCACCTTCATGTGGTAGTCATTGATGCTCATACTTTCTCTTTGCACATTATGCAACGCTTGCTTGAGCTGCATTTTCCTGGCTTGCGTATTTGTGCTATACATTTTTGACAAAGTATCCCATGCCTCCTTTGGCGTACTTGCATCCTGAATATGCACAATCATAGAGTCTGAAATACTGATAGACAGCCAATACATAACTTTCCTGGCTCTCTCATGCCATGCTTTAAATGCCTGCATTTGCTGTTGATTGGGAACATCTGGAAGAACTGGTTCTTCTTCATTTCCTGCAACAAATTCCCAATATCCTTTTCCCATAAGGAAATTCGTCATTCTAAACTTCCATGCTTGGAAGCTGTTCTTGTCAAGCTTTTCAGTGGCAATCTGTGAGAGAGAATCAGACGCCATTACAGAGCGCTGCAAAAAATTTTGTCACTGCAAACAACACAGCTTCAGCCTCACAAGGCAAATCTGCAAAACTGACGAAAGTGGTATTTGACCACACAGTCACTTCCTAGTGACGATTTTGCATCAACAGGCAACAGGGATGATTCTGTAACTCCCAATGTCTCTGCGCACAAGCATACGATGCAATTTCTACAGTAACTTTTCACCGACCTGTAGAACAGTGGCTACACAGCATAAAACTGGGCCTTTTCCTGAGTGCGTGCAGAAAACTTCCGCCTCCAAAACAGGCCCCGAAATGGCCTCAAATTAAAAAAACAAGGTCGCCAAGGGCTAAAGGCCTCTCCCGCAGCATATACTGCCCTCTTGCTTCACCGCGAAGGGCGTCTCAACCTGAGACAATGCACTCCTGCACTTTCCGGCTGTGCTACCTGTAGAGATCTGCTCCCAAAACAGAAAATGAAAGCAACACTGCTCCTCTTACCAGAACACCGCGAGCTTGGCTTGCTTTCTTGAGCTCCTTACCACGAACAAGGCTCTGATACCATGTCAAGATTGTGGGAGAGAAGGAAGGAGTCTCACTTGTAGCTTTCTTGCTTGCACAATGGGGGAATACACACAAGGATGGAGGCTGAAAACAGTTTTCCTCTTCTTAGTTGTGTAAGCCAAAAAGAACTCTAGTACAAAGAAATAGAAGAACCCTATATATGGGTCTCAAACCAAACTCAACTAACTAAGGTGGCATACTAACTGAGCCACGAACTAGAGTAGATAAGGATAGCTATCATGTAGCTATTATTCATGGGCGGTGTACCAACCGCATCTACAACTGACAAGTCGGTGACATAAATGCACAACGGTCACCCTGGCATATCACGAGTGGAGCTCGATATCTCAATAAGGACTTGTTGGAAGAGTTGATACAAGCACAGGTCGAACAACGAGAACCAGTGAGTGAGGCCATGCCGGAAACAAGAAGGTTAAGAGACAAGGCCAAGGACAGGCTTTGGACTTACAAATATCGTAGAAGACCCCAAAAGAAGCCCAAGCCTTATGGACGAAGGCATCGATGGAGAGTCAGCACAACGCCGCGATGGATATCCAAAGCGTTGCTACGTGCTCAAGGATACTACGCATGTAACCAATGGATTTGGGTACCAAAATCCCCTGCTAAACTGCCTCCATCAGTTGAAGGCCAGAGTGCCTCAAAAGCATGGCACAGGAGGAAATCTAAAAGAAACTCTAGGTCTCAAGGCAAGAAACCAGACATGACTGTTCGAAGGAAAGAGCCCCAGCCTAGCATGCTAAATAGACAGATGTCATACGTAGCCATTGAGCAGGCACAAAAATCGTTAGCGCCCAAGGAGCCTTTGATTCCCCAAGGGGAGAACAAGCATCATAGGCACAACATTGCTCAAGGCAAGGCTGATCGCTCAACAAAGCAAATGGCACAATCGTCTAGTAACCTCGAGCAGATCATTCAGCGAGTGCCAAGTCCACTTAAGAGTCCTAGATCTCCTACGCCCTCTTCTCCCAAACAGACACAGGAAGCACCACAACAGTTGTCAAGGGCGACTGCTCAATTCCAATCTCTATCTCCATCCAAGCTTCCAATCGTCAAAGAAGTGGGACATGATGACATCTGTAGCTCTCGACCCAAGGGTATGCACGAGCAACCTAATGTGACTAGATCAACTCATGCTCGATCTACACAAATGAGTGCTCAAAGGCCAACAAAAGACACAACCACTTCTGATCGCCCTAGGGACTTGACACCGCAATCCACCAAGGGTAGCCAGCCCACTAAACTAGCTGCTACTACTTCCAATCAGGGACCACAGCAATCACAGCCCTTGGCTGTGACAATGCCCCTGGTGGAACGTGTCCTTGGTAGTTTACCTGTGGAGGAGGTGTCGCAACCAAATCCCTCGACAACTCCAGCACTTTCAAAGTGCCTAAAGCCTAGGACGGAAGAGTCAAATGCAAGGGAGTTGGTTGAAAAGCTAGACTCTCCGAAAAGAGCGGCAGTTGTGCCCTCACAACCGGGCAAGGCTATTCAGCAAACCACGGCTATGTCTCATAAGGATACACTAGAGAAGGGAAATGCTGAGGCCCGACTAATCACATCAACGGTCGATATAGCCCAGGGTCCTGAGTCATCGAGAGAGGCACCTTCATTGACCAATAAAAAGAGGAGAAAGTAGAGAAAACAGCAACAGATGCAGGTGGTTGTGGACCCCAAGAACATTGAGATGAAGGGCGCTGGAGAGCAGATGAAGAAAGCATCGAGTCCATCCACCAATGAACCCACTGATGCCTCTCCTAATAGCGGTGAAACCTCAGACACACCTGTGTGCTCTGACAAACCAAAGCAACCATTGCCATCAACAGTTGCTTGCAACACTCTATCCACTGACAATAGAACTCACATTGATCAATCGAGGGTGGATACAACGTCATCACAACAAGGTGACAAATCTATACCAGTCACATCCGAGAAGAACCATGATGAAATAACAGCAAAACCTCAGGAGAAACGTGAGAACCCCAAGAGCATAAGAAATCCAAGCGTTGACCAATCTTGCTCAACTAGGCCTGAGCCCCCAGCCATGCTAAAGCCTCAGGAAACTCTTAGAACTTTTCATGAGATAGCAACCGAGCAAGCCCTCGTTGAACATAGAAGTGTCGCAGAATGCTTAACTGAGTTGGAGGCTAAGCTCAAAGTGGTCATGCGTGTCTACATCCTTGCGGACATGGGCACAATCCCCAAGGATCAACTTGGAGATTACTTGACCTTTCCTCTATCATGGGAAGAATAAGAACATCTTAACAGGCACTATGACAGGCTGCTGCATGAACAGATGCGACTCATCCCTGACGAGGAGGCTGACGAACTATGCTTAACCGTCACGTTCAATGAAGTGCTTTGCCGACCGAATCTCGTAGACATAGAGCTACTAAAGCGACTGTCAACAGGCCAGAGTCAATTTGAGCAGCGTTGGTGCGAAAGCCGCGTTGTAATGGCCAAACTAGGGGCTCAGATCATGACAGTCTCTGAGGAGCGATTGGCCAAATGGCGATCCCAAAGGGACCCAACCTATGTGGCACCAACGTCCCTTCGAGTACTCACTAACATTCGGGGTACGGACTTAGCTGGGACTAGGCTACATGGCCCTTTGATTGATAAGGTTCTCACCGAGGAGGAGTTGCATATTGCCAGTAGACTCGATCAAGGTTCCATGCTACTCGACGTGGCAAAATATCTATCAGTATTAAGTCAGCTGCCACGAATACTAGATGTGTGTGCCACGCTCCGGTACAACCCCGAGTTCTACACTTGGTTCTTATCCTCGTGATGTGACATGGATTCATAGATATGTATATAAATAAACATTGATTTTTGTGTCACCATGTATAAACAATATCAACACACACAAGCAGTGATAGTCAAGCGCAGGGAGAAGAGTCGGGTTTGACAGGCTAAGCTCCTCAGGTCCTCCTCACATCACACTTTTAAAAGTCGTGTGACCAGTCCCACCTCCAAGTGAAGGGCATGCAACCCATATTGCCATCATAGGAGGCCTTGACCAACAACTCTGACGGTGTAGACAGGGTGTAGTCCCTTACTATACACCTTCTTCCCTTGATTGGTCTATCCTCCCAAGGATGTACCCTGTCCCACTCCACGACAACCAGTCCATGCGACTTAGCATAAACTAATATCCTCTAATGACTGGAGGCAATGCGAACATCAGCATGGGGACCATTCCCCTACAACAAACACCGCATGCCTCACCCCTCCCCTTCTTGTCATATGCGCTTGATAAACCACACTAAAATCCCTTCCATGCCAACAATTGTATCATGTATCAAGGTCTAACCCTTGGATCGCACCTTGCAGGTTTCCCTTTTTAACGGAACGCATGGAGAATCATGGAGATTTGGCTTGCAAAGATGCTCTTCGCAAGAGACGGGAGCATGTGGCACGCACCCCTCCACCGGAGCGCTACGTGCCCACCATCAAGAGGTATGCCAAGAAGCGAGGCCCTAAGTGACATTGCCCAGGGCCAAGGCCGAAGAATCCTCAAGTCAAGAAAGTCGAGACTCGAAACCCGCAACAGGCCGCAGCACTAGTGGTACGCACTCCCAGCTCCCGCTCGGGCCCCAGACGCTCAAAGGCAGAAAGGGCAGCTCGGGAAAGAGAAGAATTTAATGAACTATTTAAAGATATTCTGGAGACGATAGCGGGCCGGGATTACACCATTCATATCCCGGCCGACATGTTCCCTGCTCACCCCCACGGGAGTCCCACACCAGCAGAGCCCCAATCACTCGGCCATCCAGACTCGCCCCGCCTCGTACAAATCGAGTAGCCCATAATGCATAAGGGGCTTATCAAATGATAACTGGCCAGGACTTTTTGTTTTAAATGGTTGAGTGTTCCCGACTTGTTAAGTGTTGACATGTTCCTGACTTGTATGAACTTATCATATCTGCATTTAATATATGCTATGCCTTTAGCAAAAAAAAAAAAAAAAGCTAATCAAGCGCAGGTGAGAAATGTCTAGTCAACACCATAAAATTCAAATAAGTGATGTCTCCTTGCATTGCACTGGTTTATTATAGTTGCGGCATACACAATGCATATGCTCTCATGAAGCGACAAGTGGATGCAGGATAACACAGGTCCCTGTGTGAAAATGCTCAATGCCCAATCACTGCAACACCCACAACCCCACAGCGAGCCACGGCAAAGCCACGCTGCCGAAAGCACCCTTGCCAATCGCCCACATTGCATGGCCCACAAAACATTCCTGGGCCACGCCCCCTTTCTTGAAAGGTGAGAAGGATCGAAGTTTGCACGCGAGCTATGGCGGGAGAGCAAGAGCAAGAAAGAGAGAGACAAGAAATGGAAACTCCAACAGTCACAATGTGTGACCGGGCCTTCCTTTATTCAAACTATCACTAAAAGAATAAAGAATAAAGTGACGTGACGGGTGCCCGCCACCTGCAGTGTGCAGTGGCGGGTACTGTCAGTGTAGTAATACACAAGGCAGCACAGCGGAGGCGCCTTTACCCCCAACAACCTCCCACTTAAAGGCGAATCTGCCCTAGTGAGAGAGAAAAGAAAAAATAAAAGACAGTACAAATGTACATAGGTACAAGGGATGAGGAAAGGCGACATCTCATCCAATGCCCATCAACCTCCTGAGGAAGGCAAAGCGCTCAGTAGTGAGGCTCTTCGTGAGCAAATCTGCAGGATTCTCGTCAGTGGAGATCTTGACAAGGTCAACAGACCTGTCCTCCACGACACCATGTATGAAGTGATACCTCACCTCAATGTGTTTCGTCTTCGCATGGAAGACCGGATTCTTAGCCAACTGAATGGCACTCATAGAATCCGAATGCAGTGTAGGTGTAGCATCAATCCCAAGGTCAGCAACTAGATGGCCTAACCATATGGCCTCCTTGCAAGCCTCAGTGGCTGCAACATACTCGGCCTCAGTGGTAGACAAAGCCGTACACTTCTAAACCCTGGACATCCAAGAGACAGCCCCTCCAGCATAGGTGAATACGTAGCCAAAAGTGGACTTCCTACTATCTGCATGTCCTGCATAATCGGAGTCAGTGTACCCCACGACCCCTGTATCCTGGCTGCCATAGCAAATACACATATCTGTTGTGCCCTTCAGGTACCTAATGATACCCTTCACGGCATCCCAATGTCTGCTGCCAGGTGTAGCCATATAGCGTGCCACAACACCAACTGCATGCGCAATATCTGGACGAGTGGCTATCATGGCATACATTAAACTGCCCACGACTGAAGCATAAGGGATCTTGGCCATCTCGGCCCTCTGCTAATCTGTCTGCGGACAATCGGCCTGTGATACCTTCACATAAGAAGGTAATGGACAGCCAATAAGCTTTACGTCCTGCATGCGGAAGCGCTCAAGGACTTTATGAATGTACTCCCGCTGTGAGAGATACAAAAGCCCATGATGCCTATCGCGCTTAATGCACATCCCAAGTATATGTGAGGCATGTCCCAAATCCTTCATCTCAAAGCTCTTCTTCAGCTGAGATTTAAGAGCATCTAGCTCATCATGAGCTTTCCCTGCTATCAGCATATCATCAACATAGAGTACCAAGATAAGCAAACTGCCATCACGGGCTTTCTTCGTGTAAAGACACGGATCCATAGCACTCCTGCTATAGCCCTGTGACTGCATAAAGGCATCAAACTTATGATACCATTCCCTAGGTGCCTGCTTCAAGCCATACAAGCTCTTCTTCAACTTGCACACTAGGTGCTCCCTGCCAAGTTCTGCAAAGCCCTTAGGCTGATCCATATAGATCTCATCATGCAAGTCCCCATGTAGAAAAGCCGTCTTGACATCCATCTGATATAGATCTAAGTCAAGCTGTGCAACCAAAGCCAAGACTAAGCGCAGGGTGGTCATCTTAACCACAGGAGAGAAGACCTCATCAAAGTCCACACCATGTTCCTGCTTAAAACCCTTTGCTACCAATCTAGCCTTGTATGCCGGCTTGGGGTGTCCAGGGGTACTTTTCAGCTTGTACACCCACTTGCATGGCAAAGCCTTCTTGCCCTTAGGCAAGGCAACCAAATCCCAAGTCTCATTCTTATGCAGGGAGTCTATCTCAGATTGCATAGCCCTCTCCCAAGAGTGACTGTCACCCCTGCGCATAGCCTCATCATAAGTGAAAGGCTCTCCTGCATCTGTAACCAAAACATAATGCATAGAGGGCTGAAATCTGTCAAGTGGACGTCTGTCTCTAGCACACCGTCTCACCGCAGGCTCTGCTGCCTGTCTAACTGCCTGTCCAACACCCTGGCCCTGTGGAGAAACTGCTGCAGGCTGTACTACTGGCTGTGCTGGAGCTCTAGGCTCCTCCTGAAATATCACTCTGCGGATCTCAACCACCTTCTCAGGCTGCCTGTGCATCTTGTCTTCATGGAAGACGACATCATGGCTGCGTACTATTTTCCGCGCCTGCGGATCCCACAGGCGATAGCCCATCTCTCCTGACTCACCATAGCCAAGGAATATGCATTTAATGCTCTTTGGATCCAATTTACTCCTCTTGTCCTTGGGCACATGGCAGAATGCCTCACATCCAAAGACACGGAGATGCGCATAAGAGGGTGGCTTACCAGCCCAAACTTCCTCTGCAACCTAGAAATCCAATCCACTGGAAGGCGATCGGTTTATGACATGCACTGCCGTACTAACTGCCTCAGCCCAAAAACTCTGGGGTAGGCCTGCATGGCTAAGTCCTGTTCATGCGCTCAGCCAAACCATTCTGGGGTGGGATGTAAGGGGCGGTCAACTAACGCTTAATACCCCTGTCATCACAAAACTGCTCAAAAGCATGCGAGACATATTCTCCCCCATTATCTATCCTAAGGCATTTCAGCCTATACCCAGTCTGGTTCTCAACAAGAGCAAGCCATCTCTGAAAAACTGCCAAGACATCGGACTTCTGCTTTATGGGATAAGCCCACACTTTCCTAGAAAAATCATCAATGAAGGTAACGAAGTACTTTGCGCCACCCATAGACATGCAAGGCATAGGCCCACAAACATCGGAATGCACCAATGCCAAGGGCTCACTCATGCGTGGCCTACCCGATTTCTTATGCGTAGATCTATTCTGCTTACCATAAAGACAATGATCACACGAGTCAAAACATGCATAATCCAAAGGCGGAAGATACTGCAAACCAGATAACATTTTCATTCCCTTTAAAGACATATGCCCCAAACGGGCATGCCAAGTGATACATGTGGGATAGAGCCCACTGCCAAAACGTGGTCTACAGAAGACCCAGATACAACAAGAGGATAGAGGCTACTAGCCTTGGCGCCTCTAGGAAGCACAAGTCTGCCTTTGGTGAACTTCCAGGCAGAATCCCCAAAACAGACATGAAACCCTGCATCATCCAACTGTCCTGCAGACATAAGATTGCGCGTAAGCGCAGGTACATGATGTACATCCCTGAGCAAAAAGGAACTGCCAGTGGAAACTGCAACTGAATATCTCCACAGCCCATAATATCAAGAGACCTGTCATCTCCAAGTCTGACTGATCCAGATACAGTACGGTAAGAGTGAAACCACTCACGGTAAGGTGTCACATGGAAGGACGCATCTGAATCCAATAACCAGCACTGTGCATACATACTAGGTATCTCAGTCAAGTATGAAGCATCAGAAGAACTAGCTGCAAGTATAAACTCATCACCACTATCGGACTCCTCAGTCTGCGTGACATTAATTTCCTCAATCTTGACGTTGGACTTCGCAGGTACTATGCTGCGATCAGAGGATTTCTCCTGCACTTTATCTTTCCCCTTATCCTTGCGCTTCTCATTGCGCAACTCATGACACTGTGGTCTAATATGGCCCTTTTTCCCACAATGATGACAAGTGACATTTGCATTGCGCCCACGCGACTTATTACGCGACTTGCCATGAGATTTAGACTGACCCTTCTGCGAGTCACGGCCTCGGCCATTACCACGGTCATACCTGTCATTCCTGCCTCTAACTGTCAAAGCATGACTACCACGAGAGGCATCCAAGTTTTTGCAATTCACCTCTTCCTGAAGAAGAGCACTCTCAACATCTGCCAATTTTAGAGTAGCACTAGAGGCACAAAGAGCAGTACGGAAAACATCCCATGACTCATTCAGAGTCCCAAGCAAGAAAAGAGGAGTTACTTCCTCTCCAAAGGTGATATCCTGCGAAGTCAGGTTCTTCAGTATAGCATGGAACTGGCTCAAGTGAGCAGACATAGTCGCATTATCCTTCATGCGCAGATCCATAAGCTGCTTCAACCAGTACATCTGACTTGCCGGACTTTTCTTATCATAAAGATTCTTGATCTTATTCCATAGATCCCATGCACTCTGTGCTTCCTCAAATACATTATAATGTACCTTTTTAGTGAGAGACAATACAATCGTGGACTTGCATAGCTCATCAAGTTCAAGCCTGTCATCATTGTCCATAGTTTCAGGCTACTCCCCACTCAACCGAAGTGGCTTAATCTGAGATTTCTGCACCAAGACCTACCAAATTTGACTCTTCCACTAAGAGTAATTGGTACCATCCAACTTTGTAATGTTAAAGATGGCACTATCATGCGAAGATGACACCATTATGCAGGCTGGAAATGCCCAAACAGTCCAAAACTGCTTGCTGTTTTACTGCAGAAACTGCCCAAAAATGACCAAAACGGGGTCCAAAGGGCGAGCAAAGTGTGCCAAAAGTTGCTGCCCACTTAGTACTAGGTACGATATACCAAATCAGGATATTGCAGCATGAAAAGTACACCTCAGTCCACCAATAACTGCTTGCTGTAATAAATTGCAGGTATGCAGTCTATAGAGCAAACTGTCCCAAAATAGGATCCAATGTCAAGCAAACAATGCTAGGTCCAAAGCCGGCATGAAACAGACATAAGCAAGGCCAATGTCAATGAAAAGAACATGAGCTCAACACCGAAGCATGTCAAAATAACATCTGCCAGTGAAAGGCACACCCTCAAACACTCTAGGCAAAGTGTTCCTGTAACTGCCAAAACCTGACACAAATAGGTGTCTGCTCAAAGAGAAAGATCCAAATATGAGACTCAGCTCATAAGCATCCTGTGAACCAAGAGTACATCAATGCATATCCATAAAGATCGGAGTATGATCCCAAAGTCTCAATGCATATGTAGCTGCTCAAGATATAAACTGCTCCAAATACATGTAAGTGCTCCAATAGCATGCAACTGTCAAAGGTCAAGCAAGCATGTAAAATGTTCCCACTGGCACAAAAGACATACAAAGCGAGCTCAGAAGCTCAAACAACCCAAGAGAAAGCACCAGTGATAAGTGACCATGTCAATGCATCAAGCGCATCCAAGAGAGCATGACATACATGAAGCACCGGTCGTATTAACCATGAAGCAATACATAAGCCTAAATAAGCTCTCGGTCAACTCAATGACATCGAAATAGCAACCAAGATCAGTGATCAAGTAAGCCAAGGATGCTCAAATACATCCAAATCCAAGCTCCAAATGTCGGTATGGCATACATGAACCAAATAGCATATGTCACGAACCAAAGCATGTAATGCAAAAGCCTAACTGTCAAGCAGAGACATGAGGCATAGGCGGTCCATGAGCATGCCAAGTCGGTCCAAATGCCAGTGAAGACGGAGCTAATGCGAAGCTCAAAAGCATCCCATAATCTCATACATATGCTCCAAGTCGTCCCCAAATGTCAAAGACATCATGCCAAAGCTCAAAGCATACATCCGGTATCGGTAGGTAAGTGCCAAAGCATGTAAAGTACCTTCAGCCCACTGTTATTCCAGCATGTATTTACTGTTCTAAACAGTAGATTTTAGCCCTGAATTCAAGCCAAAATCATGGTCAAACCAAATGCATACATCCCAATACATCCGGATAGGAAGTAGACCGCATATGGGCATCAAATAAGGTAACCGGAGTGGAGTATAAGCATCAAATGCCAATGCCAAGTGTGGCTGCCCTATTTCCAGCACTGTATAATAGTAAATAACAGTCCCAAATCAGCCAATATTTCAGGCCAAAATCATGGCATAATCATGTGCATACATTCCCAAGGCACTAGGCATCATGTAGACCGCATACGGGCATCAAATAGCACAACCTGAATGGAGTATAAGCAACAAATGCTAATGCCAATGGTGCTGCCCTATTTTCAGCCTATTATGATAGTTTATGACAGTCCCAAATCTGAAGAAATCAGCCCCGAATGATCAAGACCAATGCCCAAAGCTTGAATGACATCAAACATGAAGTCTATAGCCCTCTTGATCAAGGTAGAGAGCAAGAAGCAATGGCCAAGTGTGGAGCTGAAGTAGACGAGTGCTAACAACCTGGAAAAAAATGGTGTAATCTGCCTTGTTGGTGCTAAACTTGCTGCTGCTTCACATGGGCTGAAAAAGGGGTAATGGGGGGCTCAAGAAGGGCCTATCAAAGGCCTATGACAAGCCTCTTTGAGCCTTGATAGGTGTAAGGCACAATATGAGGAGAATAAGCTTCAAGGGTTTGAAGCCATGGCTGGCCTTGCTGTTTGCAACCTGTAGACTGAAATAAAACCCTGAAAGAATGATCAAATACCTCAGTATCAATGCCTTGAAGGTGCCTCAATAGGCCGGGAAGGTGCTCGGGAAGCCGGGGAGTGACGGGAGCTCGAGGAGATCGGATATGGCTGCCGAGATGGAGATCCAATGCATGAAGGGAGTCGATGCGAAGGTAGAGAAGCACCGAGTCGAGCTTGACCAAGAGGAAGCCAAGCTCTGATACTAGTTGAAAGGTGAGAAGGATCGAAGCTTGCACGCGAGCTATGGCGGGAGAGCAAGAGCAAGAAAGAGAGAGACAAGAAATGGGAACTCCAACAGTCACAATGTGTGACCGGGCCTTCCTTTATTCAAACTGTAACTAAAAGAATAAAGAATAAAGTGATGTGACGGGCGCCCGTCACCTGCAGTGTGCAGTGGCGGGTACTGTCAGTGTAGTAATACACGGGGCAGCACGGTGGAGGCGCCTTTACCCCCAACATTTCTGGGTCAGGCTCTATAGTTGGCTCATGGCAATCGTTACCTCAATTGTACCAACATCGCATGTGCCGCAAGGAGGGTTGCAATATCTCAAGTGTATCTCCCCCTTTCACCAACTGCTTCTCTAACAGCGAGGCTAGGGCACCATCATCATTATACTATTCATTTTCTGAGCCTTCGAAGCTTGACATTTTCCAACCCATTGAAAGGCTGATAGCCTCAACATATTGTAATGGTTATACTCAGGCAAAAAAAAAAAACAAAGAAAAAAAAGAAAAGAAAAAGAAAAGAAAAGAAAAGAAAAAGAACTGAATGGAAAAATAAGAAGCACCCACGATCACAGCATAGCACCTAGGTCCTCAAATTAGGTACGTCTGGTGACCTTGGTCGACCGGCTTCGTCCCTAGTCCCCTAGCCCCTTACACTCACCCACAATTGTTCAGGGCACATCAAGGGCAGGACATACCTGGGGAGCTTGTCTCGCCTAGGGTTAGACCTGTCACCCTGACCCACTTGCATAATTTTCTTTTGCACTCTGCCTTCGTACCATTGCAATCACTGGTGATAAAAGCACCGCACGATTGGCCATGCAAAGTACACCGTACCATCAAGCAAGTCCAATGGTTTCTAGCTCTACTGAAAGTGCGGTGTCCTTGTATTCCATTATGATACATCGTGCAGTCACAATGCAAAGGATGTCTCATATGCCTTCACGCATACTCCTTCTCCACATGGACAACTTTACTTTATCCACGCATTGTTATGAGAAACTAGCCCACGGTCTTCTAACTATGTAATATCTAAGTATGCACGAGCACTCACATAATATTTGCACCGAAGTATATCCACAGTTTGGGTCCTCAAGTGCAGGACAATACTCTAGGCTTGCTTAGCGTTCCACCTGTCTCCCAAACTAATCAAAATATGTCTTGTGCACGATGAGAAGCCTAGCACTACCCCTTAAGGAGAGATCACAGGTGAGGTTTTCCAATTGCAGGTATAAGGTGTTGTTTGCTCTTCATCAACGCTCAACTTTGATATTGTCCCTTACCATCCAACAAGCCTACAAAGAATCGTCATGTGCAGAATCCCCATCAAACTAACACTTGTGTTGGCCATCAATGCAATCCCCAACACAGCATAGCCCTACCACCAACTCCCACAACCTTCCACCAGCCACCTTGGCCACCAACAGGCCCCGAGGACCTTCTGCCACACCACCACCAACACTCCTCCACGAAAACCACAGGCGTCCTTATCACCCACGTCTTCGGTGCATGCTACAGCCTGCTACCTACGACGGTGAGTGCCATGGGACTGGCACTCGTCTAGGAGGGGGGTAATGTTAACCCCAACACGAAGAAAGCAAAAAGAAGTGGAAAAGACGCAGGGCAAAGGCGGAAAAAAGGTAGCCTGACTGAAGAAAGAAAAGGAGAAAAGGATAAAAGCGCAAGGGCAACCTTAAAAGTCCAAGGCAAAGGAAAAAGGGAAAATGCGCATTTTAAAATAAAAAGGCGCACCCTGAAATCTTGTAAAAGAGCGCCGGGCTCTCACCCATGCAATTTGTAAATGTAGACAGGCGGTGGAAAGGAAGCTAGGAAGATAGAAGAACAATGGGAAAAAGGGCCTAGGCTATGGCCGGCCATGTAAAAAGGGAAAAAGGGGATGACCGCCCAAAAGGGATTTAGGGTTTTGTATATAAAGTTGAAAAGTGAATGAGAAGCTCATTCTTGTGTGTGGCCAAAAGTAGCTCTCCTCTTCTTCTTCTTCTTCTTCTTCTTCTTGCTTGAGCTTGTGCTTGAGAGAGGGAGTGTGAGAGCGTGAGGGAGTGAGTGTGTGAGCATGAGGGACCGAGGAGGAGAAGCTCTCCATCGTCTCCTCTCTTCTTCTCTTCTCTTCTCCTCTCTTGTCTTGCTCGCAGCAATGGAGCTTGGGGCGTGGAGCTTGAGGATGGAGCTTGCTTGAAGCTTGCACTTGGATCGTGGAGCTACCGGAGTGCGCGGGAGAGGAGGTAACTCGAACGGCATCAAGGTAAGCTCACTACACCCGTAGATATGGATGGCGCGTCGACTATGTGAGAGGTAGCCATTAGTGCTCGGCTTGGAACGCTTGAAATAATAAGCGGTCCATGGGACTTGGCGGTTGAGTGAAAGCTCCCACAAGGATCTTTAATTCCCTGAGTGAATCTACTTCCCATAATGGATGTAAAAACCCTACCAAGATGTAAAGTTTCAAGCCTTAACTTGACTAGGTTGCCAAAGAGCTAGTCTCTTGGTCCATGTTCACATGAAGGGGGGGCAAAAGCTAGCATGGGTAGAGACTCATCATTTGAGGGGGGGTTTTGAGAATAGAAAATGATGCTTGCCCATAAAAGGCTTTGTATGAGAGATAGACAAAGATGTATACTCTAGAAAGAGAGGTCCTAAATCCCATATGCACAATGAAGAAGAGAGGTACTATCCAAAAATCTATACAAGCATGTACTTTACACTCATTTCAATGCAATGGAACTATCAGTTTGAGTTACTCAAGATTGTGTTTATGAGTCCAAGTTAATCTATCTTGGAACCTAATTCACTTGAGTTACAATCTCTCATTCTGATAATGTATCATGTGTTTGATTTGCATCCACCATAGCTAACTAGCTCTAGATCCATGTTTTTTAACAATTAGTTTATGCTCTTTGAAGGTGTCATCAAGAATAAATTTGGGGCATGTGTTTCTAGGACCACACACAAGCTTGCTAGCTATATGGAAAGCCTTCTATATAATCAAGATGACCTTGTGGTACCATGACCACATGAATTATGCAAGTCCCACAACAACCTGATTAAGATGTTAGTTGTGGATGGAGAATGTACCTCAACATGTTTCTTATCCTCAATAATATATATGATCTTCCAAATGTGAGTGGTTTCTATAATGCATTCTTATTTTCACCAATCGAAGCTTGCATTTTGTAAAATTGTTTTTTGGCACATGATATTAATATATGAAGCTACTTTGATTTTGATGTTAAAAAGTTTAAGATCACCCACTGTCCTCCAATTTATCGTAGCTTGCATTGCCCAACATAGCAAGGAGGAGGTGGTTTGAAGAGATGAAGTGGACAAAGAGAGTGTATAAGCACCGCCAAAATGAAAAAGCTCAATTAATGGTTGTACATGAGTATTTACAAGCCATACAACAATTTCAAGTCAATATGGCAAATGTTGAAGAATGGCTACAATCGAGGGTGACTATGGAGAGTAGATTGTAAGTGGTGGATAGTAGGCCACAAGGGATGGAGAGGGGGGAGCCAAGATTGGAAGCCTTGTGGCTTGATATGGAGGATACCACATGTCAATCCTCCCAATCTCAACCCCAAATTCACCACCAATCCAAATTCCAACCTCATCAACAATCCCAAACCAACCTCACTGCCCACAAAAACCCCGCCACTCAAGCCGCAGTTGCCCGTGTGCTCAATCTTTCGGCCCTTTTCCTTGAGGGAACTCTTGAGTGTGGCCTTCATGGCCTTTACACTGTAATTCTGGAATAGCTCGACCCATCGTACAATTTTACACTAAAATGAGAAAATAGGAATGCAAAAAGAGGGTTCTCATTCATATTGTAGACTTGTTGATTCTAATTTTTTGAGAGTATTGTCTTTCTTGTGTGCAAAAGGCACCTGAAATGTTTGTCCTTCTTATGTGGAAAAAAGTTATGTAATGGCCTCTACTAATACTGGTATGCAAGTTGAATTAATGGCTTTCTAACATGCAGATGCACAGTATTGTTTTGTTATCTCTTTACAAGTAATGCTATTTTCCTTTCTCATCGGGACCTGGAAAACATCAAGAGAGAATAAATGGAGATAATGTGATGCAGAAAAATCCTTTGATCATGTGAATGTAAAGCAAAACAAATAATGCAAATAGCAATGCACATTTTTATCATCAACATAGAAGTTTGTGGGAGCTTTTGCTCAACCGCCAAGATCCACAGACCGTTTATTGCTTCAAGCGTTCCAACCCGAGCACTAATGGCTACCTCTCACATAGCCGACGCGCCATCCATATCTACAGGTGTAGTGAGCTTACCTCCATGCCGATCGAGTTACCTCCTCTCCCGCGCACTCTAATAGCTCCACGATCCAAGTGCAAGCTTCAAGCAAGCTCCATCCTCAGGCTCCACGCTCCAAGCTCCATAGCTGCGAGCAAAAGAAGAGAAGAGAAGAGGGGAAGATGGAGAGCTTCTCCTCCTCGGTCCCTCACCCTCACACACTCACTCCCTCACACTCTCACACTCCCTCTCTCAAGCACAAGCTCAAGCAAGCAAGAAGAAGAAGAAGAAGAGAGCCACTTTTGGCCACACACAAGAATGAGCTTCTCATTCACTTTTCAAATTTATATACAAAACCCTAAATCCCTTTTGGGCGGTCGTCCCCTTATCCCCTTTTTTACATGGCCGGCCGTGGCCTAGGCCATTTTTCCCATTGTCCTTCTATCTTCCTAGCTTCCTTCCTACCGCCCGTCTACATTTACAAATTGCAGGGTAAGAGCCCAATGCTCCTTAAATTAAATCATGATGCGCTTGCACTCTTTTACAAAAGTATTGACTTGTCCTTTTCCTTGTGCGCCTTTTTTCCTTATTTAGGACTTTTCTGCACTTCTTGTGTTTCTAGATTTTTCTTGGCGTGCCTTCGTCTTCCATTTCACTTTGCTTTGGCCTTTGTCTTCTGCTTTCGCTTTTCCAGATTTTCCACCTTTGTTTGTCTAACGGTTAACATTACCCCCTCCTAGACGAGTGCCACTCCCATGGCACTCACCGTCGTAGGTAGCAGGCACTTTGGCATGCACTGAAGACATGGGTGGAAGGGACATTTGTGGTTGCCATGGAGGAGTGTTGGTGGTGGTGTGGAGGAAGGTCATTGGGGGCACGTTGGTGGCCTAGGTGGCTGGTGGTAGGGTTGTTGGAGTTGGTGATAGGGCTGTTATTTGTTGGGGATTGCACTAATTGGCCAGCACAAGTATTGGTTTGTTGGGGATTGCACATGACGATTCTTGGCAGTCTTGCAGGATGATAAAGGATAAGAATTCAGAGTTGAGTGTGGATGAAGAGCGAATGACACTTTCATTGGAGTCTTCAATACTTGCAATTGAAAATCTGTCATAGATGGTCTCTCCCTAGGGGTAGTGCTAGTCTTCTTTATCGTGCACAAGACGGAGTTCAATTATTTTGGGAGATAGGTCAAACTCTAAGCAAGCTGAGAGTATTGTCCTGCACTTGAGGACCCAAACTGTGTATATATTTCGGTGCATATATTATGTGAGTGCTCGTGCATACTTAGATATTACGTAGTTAGAAGACCGTAGACTGGTTTCTCGTAATAATGTGTGGAAGAAGCAAAGTTGTCCATGTTGAGAAGAAGTGCACGTGAAGGTGTCTGAGACATCTTTTGCATTGTGACTGCACGACGTAGTATAATTGAACACAGGGACACCGCACTTTCGGTAGCTGGGAGCTAGTGGACTTGCTTGATGAGGATGGTGTACTTTTCATGGCCATTCGTGCGGTGCTTACCACAATTGATTGCAATGGTATTAAGGCAGAGTGCAAGAGGGAATCGTGCGAATGGGTTAGGGTGACAAGTCTAACCATAGGCGAGACAAGCTCCCTAGGTATGTCCTGCCCTTGATGTGCCCTAAACAATTGTGGGTGATGCTAAAGGGCTAGGGGACTAGGAACGGAGCCAGCTGACCAAGGTCACTGGACGTACCTAATTTGAGGACCCCTAGGTGCTATGATGTGATCGTGGGTGCTTCGTATCTTTTAGTTTTCTTTTCTTTTCTTTTCTTGTTTTTTTTCTTTCTTTCTTTCTCTCTCTTTTTTTTTCTGGACTTGCTTGCGTACAACCATTGCAATATGTTGAGGCTATCAGTCTTTCAATGGGTTGGGAAATGTCAAGCTTCAAAGGCTTAGGAAATGGATATTACAGTGATGATTGTGCCCTAGCCTCGTTGTTAGAGAAGCAATCATTGAGATGAGGAGATACACTTGAGATATTGCAACCCTCTTTGGAATGTGCGATGTTGGTACAACTGGGGTAACAGTTGCAATGAGTGCCAACGTAGAGTGTAACCCAAAAAGAGGAGGTGGTTAAGATCATGCTTTGGGCCATGCGACATGGGCACTCGCATGGGCGATTTTTGCTTTCGGCAGCATGGCTTTGTCATAGCTCTTTGTGGGGTCGGTGGTCTTGCGGTGACTTGGGCATTGAACACTTTCGCACAAAGACCTACATCATCCTGCATCCACTTGTCACTTCATGAGAGTACATGCACGGCATATGGCACAACTATAATAAACCAGTGCAACTCAAGGAGACATCACTTATCTCAATTCCATGGTGTTGACTTAGATACTTATCACCTGTGCTTGATTAGCTTTTTCGTTTGCTAAAGACGTGAAATATATTAAACACAGATATGAAAAGTTTGTACAATTGGGGAACATGTCAGCACTTAACCATTTAAAGACAAAAAGTCATGGCTAGGTAGCATTTGATAGCCTTTTATGCAAGATGGGGCTACTCTATTTGTATGAGACAGGGCGAGTCTGGGTGGTCGAGCGACTGAGGTTGTGCTGGTGAGGGGCTCCAGTGAGGCTGGGCGGGGAAAATGTCGGCTGGGACCCGAATGGTGTAGTCTCTGGCCACAACTGTTTCTAGAATGCTTTTAAACAATGCATCAAATTCCTACTTGTCTCAAGCTGCCCTCTCCTCTTTTGAGCACCTGTGTCCGAGTGTCTGGTGGGAGCCTGCACGACTAGTGTTGCCATGCCCCATGTGCTCCCTTGAGCTTCTATTTTCCTAGCCTGGGGATTTTTTGGCCTACGTCCGGGGTGGTGTTGCTTGGGGCCTCGTTTCTTTGTATACCTTTCAAGGGTAGGTACATAGCGTTCCGGTAGTAGAGGAGCTTGTGCTACATGCTCCCTTCAATAGCGGATAGCGTCCTTGCAAGCCAGCTACACTAGGTTCTCCATGTCGGCTACTGTAGGGGGACCTGCAATATGCGAACCAAGGATTAGGCTTTGAGGCATAATAAAACTATTTGCATGGAAGGGATTATACAATGGGTTATCAAGTGCATATGATGAGGGGGGGAGAGGTGAGGCATGCAATGTTTGTTGTAGAGGGATGGCCCCCATGATGATGTTCGTTTTGTCTCTAGCCATTAGCAGATCTTGGATTATGCTAAGTTGCGTGGACTGGTTGTTATGGAGTGGAGCAGGGCTCATCCCTGGAAGGATAGACCGAAAAAGGGAAAAGGTGTATAGAAAGGGACGGTGCCCCATCTACACCATCAGAGATGTTGATCAGAGCTTCGTATGGCAATAATGAGGGTTGCATGCCCTCCTCACGGGAATGGTCACACGATTTCTCAATGTGTGGTGAGAGGAGGACCTGAGGAGCTCAACCTGTCAAACCCAACTCTTCTCCCTGCGCTTGACTATCATTGCTTGTGTGTGTTGATCTTATCTATACAGGGTCACAAAAGTCATTGTTTATTTATATACATATTTACGAATCCATGTCACTTCATAAGGATAAAAACCAATTGTAGAACTCGGGATTGTACTGGAGTGTGGCACATGCATCCAGTACTCATGGTAGCCTTCTTAATAACATCAAGTATTTTGCAACGTCAAGTATCATGATACCTTGTCCGAGTCTTCTTGCAACATGTAGCTCCTCCTCAGTGAGAACCTTATTAGCCAAAGAGTTCTCTTGGCTAGTTCTAGCTAAGTCCGTACCCCGAATGGCAATTAGCACTCGAAAAGAAGTTGGCGCCACATAGGTTGGGTCTCTTTAAGACCGCCATTTGGCCAATCGCTCTTCTGAGACTCTGTCATGATTTGGGCTCCTAGTTCGGCCATTGCAACACGGTTTTCAAACCAATGTTTCTCAGTTTGACTTTGACCCTCCGATTATCGCTTTAGTTGCTCTATCTCTAAGAGATTTGGTTGATAAAGCACATCATTGAATGTTACAGTTAAGTGTAGCTCGTCGGCTTCCTCGTCAGAGATAAGTCGCATGTGTTCATGCAAGAGCCTGTCATAGTGCTCGTTAAGATGTTCTTGCTCTTCCCAGGATAGGAAAAATGGCAAGTATTCTCCAAGCTGCTCCTTAGGGAATGCACCCATGTTCGCAAGGACATAGACATGTGCGAACACCTTGAGCTTAGCATCCAACTCAGTTAAGCATTCTGCAACACTTCTATGTTCAGCAAGGGCTTGCTCGGTTGCTATCTCATGCAAGGTTCTAGGAGTTTGCCTAGGCTTTAGCATAGCTAGGGGTGTAGGCCTAGATGAGCAAGATTGGTCAACTCTAGGATTGCTTATGCTCTTGGGGTTTCCATGTTTCTCCTGAGGCTTTGTTATTGCATCATGGTTCTCCTTGGATGTGACTGGTATAAATTTGTCACCCTGTTGTGACAACGTTGTATCCACTCTTGATTGGTCAATGCGATTTCTGTTGTCGGTGGATTGAGTGTTGCAAGCAACCGTTGATGGTAACGACTGCTTTGATTTTTCAGAGCACACGGATGTGTCTGAGGTTTCACCGCTATTAGGAAGACATCAATGGGTTCATTGGTAGATGGACTCGATGCTTTATTCCTCAGCTCTCCAGCGCTCTTGGTCTCAATGTTCTTGGGGTCCACAACCACCTGTAACTGCTGTTGTTTTCGTTGTTTTCTCCTCTTTTTCTTGGTCAGTGATGAAGGTGCATAACTTAACGACTCAAGACTCTGAACTAGATTAGCCATTGATGTGCTTGGTTGGGCCTCAGCTTTTCCCTTCTCTAGCATGTCCTAATGGGACGTAGCTGCACCCTGCTGGACAGCCTTGCTAGGTTGATTGGTCAGATGCACCATCTCCTTGGCCACATCTTTGAGAGGTTTCTCCTCAAGCCTAGGCTTTAGGTGCTTTGGAAGTCTTGGAGTTGTCAAGGATGCTCGTTGCGACACCTCCCTCCCAGGTGAACTGCTAGGGACACGTTCCACAAGGGTCATTGTCATGGCCAAGGGCTGTGACTGCTGTGATCCTTGATTGGAAGTGGTAGCGGCTAGTCTAGTGGACTGGCTAGTCCAGTGGGCTGGCTAATCTTGGTGGATTGTGACATCAAGTTCCTAGGGCGATCGGAAGTGGCCGTGTCTTTTGTTGCCCTTTGAGCATTCACCTGTGTAGATCAAGCATGAGTTGATCTAGTCACATTAGGGTCGCACAGGCATATCCTTGGGCTGAGAGCTTCAGATGATGTCATGTCCACCTCTTGGACATTTGGAAGCTTAGATGGAGATAGAGATTGGGATTGAGCAGATGCACTTGATGACTGTTGTTGTGCTTGCTGTGTCCGTTTAGGGAAAGAGAGTGTAGGAGACTTGGGACTCTTAAGTGGCTCTGACACTGGCTGGAAGATTTGCTCATGGCTGTTAGATGATTTTACCATTTGCTTTATTGAGCATTTAACCTTGCCATGAGCAATGTTGTGCCTATGATGCCTACTATCCTCATGGGGAATCAAAGGCTCCTTGGGTACTAGTGGCTTTTGCATATCCTCAACGATTACATCTGATATCTGCTTGTCAAGCACGCTAGGCTGAGAATCTACCCTCCAATTGGTCCCATTTGGTTTCTTGATTTCGACCGTGAGGGGCTCGGTCACTCCAATGTTGTTGACTCAAGACTTGGTTTTTCGTTTAGATCTCCTCCTATTCTTCTTTGCTCTTAATACGATCTGGCCTTCGGTCGACAAAGGAGGTTTAGCAGGGGGTTTTGGCACCCAAATCCATTGGTTACCTACGTAATACCCTTGAGCACATAGCAACGCTTTGGATATCCATCGCGATGTTGTGTTGACCCTCCATCGATGCCTTTGTCTATAAGGCTTGGGCTTCTTTTGGGGTCTTCTATGATATTTGTAAGTCCAAAGGCCGTCCTTGGCATTGTCTCCTGACCTTCTTATTTCAAGCATGGCCTCACTCACTGGTTCTTGTTGTTCGACATGTGCTTGTATCAACTCTTCCAACAAGTCCTTGCTCTCGTTAGTAGGCTTGACTATTATATCAACACCTTCCTTGCCTTTCCCTCGAGGTTCGATGAGGTCACCCTTGCTAAAGGTCATGACTATCCTCACACCCGGTAGTGTCAGGTGTATTCTCTGTACTACATAGTTGGCCTCACACTTGGTCACCCTTTTGAAGGGTCTTCCAAGGAGGGTTCCCTTCCCGCAATTAGCACCATTTGGAGGAACATGAAATAGGATAGGCAAGCTTTCAGTTTCAATTGTCGCAAGGATTTTGCACTTCCCTATGAGTGCTTGTGGGTGTCCCCCGTAAGGGCTAAGAGTTGCATTAGTCGGTGTGAGCTCTAGTTGGCCTAGTAGGGTCCATGCTTCATAGGTCAAGACATTAAAATCTGCTCCTTCATCAATCAGAGCATCGATAGTATGCTCTCTTTTCACGGTGAGTTTGACCCTAAGATAAGCAGGTGGTACTATGTCTTCATCTTCCGGGTCTTGGCTTGTAAATTTAAGCCTTCTGACAAATGCCCTTGAGTCCCCGACTGCACGACTAGATGTGGATTCTCCACTGGTGTCTTAGATCATCAGTGCAGTGCTATTCAAGGAGTATCTATCGTCAAGACTATCATATCTAGTCATTCTCGCTATTGTAGCTTGATGTTGTTGCTTTTCGCTTTGACTAGATGCAGTCTGAATGCAACACGTATGTGTTTTTGTAGTGTGACCTTTTTGCCCTTGTTGGCTAGATAGGCCCATTGAGGTTTTAGGGTCTCTGTTTGTCTCTATTTGGGTACGGGCTTTTGGTTGCTCTTTTGCAAGTGAGAATCCATGCTTGTGTAGGGCCATTACTACACTAGGGTCTGTTTCAGAGGACCTGTCACGGCACGCATTTTCTCTCCAACCTACTCGGGGGAGGTGTGGAGGGGGCAGAGCCCCCTCTGCAGGGGTCTGAGGGGGGGGGGACAGTCCCCCCTGGCCCGTAGGGCCGTTATTGTAAATGCCATACGTGATTTGAAAGATGGTTTATAGCCAAATTTTGAACTACTTGCTCTAGGTTTCAACCCAGTGATCGATCTATGTTATGGTTCTGGCTCTATATGGTCTCTCGGTCAGTTTCACTGTCTTCAGGTTAAAATTTAAAAAAATCTAAATTCGGCTCAACAAGTCCGAATTGCAGGGGCCGAATGCCCGATTTGGCCCCATCCGAGAGCCGAGTGGAAGGTCCGAATGTAACTGGTTCGAATGTCAAATTTCGGCTAGTCCGAGTCTGGTTGTCTAAGGGTCGAGTGGGCCAAGGGCCGAATTTTAAAGTTGGTCTGAATGCTCAATTCGAATGGGCTAAGCGGTGGGTGTCCGAGTCGAGTGGGCCGAGTCAAGTGGTCCGAGTGGTAGTGGGCCGAGGGTCGAATGGCCGAGCATCCGAGGACCAATTATGGGACTCGTCCCAGAATCGTCGTCACTCGAACACGCCGAGCGCTGTGCATTTTTTCACTGGACTTCATGAAATTCGTTGCGTCGAGCGTTGGAGGCCTTCCCATTGGTCGAGCATCTCCAGATTCAACCTACTCATGTAGGGAAAGGTGTAGAATTACCTGGGATGGGCAAATAACTCCCAGATGGCAAGATTGAAGTGGATCTACGTGATGAAGCTTTCTCCCTCTCTCCTGCTGTCCTGAAACCCTGCAATGCATAATGTGGCCTTTCTTGCCACTCTTGGCCCCTTATCACCCTGTCCAGGCCTGCAATCACCTTAATCTTTCTTCCCTTACTAACATTTAACCCAAAATTTCATTTCTTGCCCTTCTTTTCCCTGTTTCAGCCTGTTATACAGCAACAGAAAACCCTACTGTTTGCTCCAACGTTTTTCTCCTATCCTTTCCAAATGCAAGAAAAAATCATAAGGAAAATACCTACACTACTCCATCATACTTTCCCAAGTCCAAAACAACAAAAACCTACTTGCTAAGAAAATCGAATACCTCTTCAAACTCCCTCGCTTCCTACCTATCTACCTCAAGCACCGGTTCGAGGAAAACCCTACTTCAATGCTCGATTCGAAGCGCGCAAGTGCTCAAGGCTTGAATCCGTTGGTCCCGGCACCAAAATGTGGGAGCTTTCACTCAACCGCCAAGACCCATGGACTGCTTATTGCTTCAAGCGTTCCAAGCTGAGTACTAATGGCTACCTCTCACATAACCGATGCGGCATCCATATCTATGGGTGTAGTGAGCTTACCTCCATGCCGATCAAGTTACCTCCTCTCCTGTGCACTTCGGTAGCTCCACGATCCAAGTGCAAGCTTCAAGCAAACTCTATCCTCAAGCTCCACGCTCCAAGCTCCATAGCCGCGAGCAAGAGAAGAGAAGAGAAGAGAAGAGAAGAGAATAAGAGAGGGGAAGATGGAGAGCTTCTCCTCCTCGATCCCTCACCCTCACACACTCACTCCCTCACACTCTCACACTCCCTCTCTCAAGCACAAGCTCAAGCAAGCAAGAAGAAGAAGAAGAAGAGAGCCACTTTTGGCCACACACAAGAATGAGCTTCTCATTCACTTTTCAAATTTATATGCAAAACCCTAAATCCCTTTTGGGCGGTCGTCCCCTTATCCCCTTTTTTACATGGCCGGCCGTGGCCTAGGCCCTTTTTCCCATTGTCCTTCTATCTTCCTAGCTTCCTTCCTACTGCCCATCTACATTTACAAATTGCATGGGTGAGAGCCCAGCGCTCCTTAAATTAAATCATGATGCACTTGCGCTCTTTTACAAAAGTATTGACTTGCACTTTTCCTTGTGCACATTTTTCCCTTATTTAGGACTTTTCTGCGCTTCTTGTGTTTCTAGATTTTTCTTGGCGCGCCTTCGTCTTCCGTTTCACTTTGCCTTGGCCTTTGTCTTCTACTTTAGATTTTCCCGATTTTCCACCTTGTTCGTCTGACGGTTAACAAAGTTAAATTAGAAGTTCACCATTCAACCAAATATCAATGTCTAGCACGGAATTTTCAAAAATGTCTTTCATATCTTGGTCTAATGGCACCAACTTCTCGCAAAAATGGTGCCATCTTCTGTATGAGAATATCATGATGAAGTTTTGAGTAGCAATCATATACTTGCCAATAGAATCTAGTTGCACCTTGCAAGAGATTCCATCTTATAACTTTGCATCCCAATTTGTATCCACAAACTCTAGGATGCTATTTGGATATGGGCGATTCACTAGGAACATGGTTCTTGAGGTCTGGACTTCAATGCTAGAGAAGAAATCCATAAAAATGGCTATATGCATAAAAGTAGATATTTTTCTTTGCTTACTTGAAATATTGGGCTTTAGGCATTTCTACATCTCGTGAAAAATTTTGCATCTGTAATTCTCACTTATCCTTCAATCTACTAATGGCCACTCTCTGAAATGGAGAGAAGGATCAAAGCTTGGACTCGAGAGCTATGGCGGGAGAGCAAGAGCAAGAAAGAGAGAGACAATAAATGGGAACTCTAACAGTCACAATGTGTGACCGGGCCTTCCTTTATTCAAACTGTCACTGAAAGAATAAAGAATAAAGTGATGGTGACGGGCACCCGCCACTTGCAGTGTGCAGTGGCGGTGACTGTCAGTGTATTAATACACGGGCGGCTAGGTGGAGGTCCCTTACCCCCAACAACCTCCCACTTAAAGGCGAATCTGCCCTACTGAGGAGTGAAAAGAAAAAGGAAAAGACAGTATGACATGTACACATGTACAATAGGATGAGGAAAGACGTCATCTCATCCCACGCCCATCAACCTCCTGAGGAAGGCAAAGCACTCTATAGAGAGGCTTTTCGTAAGCAGATCTACAAGATTTTGGTCAGTTGAGATATTGACAAGATCAACAGACTTGTCTTCAACGACCCCACATATAGAGTGATACCTCACCTCAATGTGTTTCGTCTTCGCATGGAAGACCGGATTCTTAGCTAGTTGAATAGCACTCATAGAATCCGAATGCAGTGTAGGGATAGCATCAATACCAAGGTCAGCAACCAAACGACCCAACCAAATGGCCTCCCTGCAAGCCTCAGTGGTTGCAACATACTCGGCCTCTGTAGTAGAAAGGGCCGCGCATTTCTGCACCCTGGACATCCAAGAAACAGCACCTCCAGCATATGTGAATACATAGCTGGAAGTGGACTTCCTACTATCTGCATGTCCTACATAATCAGAGTCAGTGTACCTCACGACTCCTGTATCCTGGCTGCCATAGCATATGCACATATCTGCAGTGCCCTTCAGGTACCTCATGATACCCTTCACGGCATCCCAATGCTTCTTGCTAGGTGTAGCCATATAGCATGCCACAACACCAACTGCAAAAGCAATATCTGGACGAGTGGCTATCATGGCATACATAAGACTGCCCACCACTGCGGATGCATAGGGAATCTTGGCCATCTCGGCCCTCTGCTCATCTGCCTGCGGACAATCAGCCTGTGATACCTTCACATAAAAAGGCAATGGACAGCCAATAGACTTTACGTCCTGCATGCGGAAGCGCTCAAGGGCTTTATGAATGTACTCCCTCTGTGACAAGTAGAGGAGTCATTGATACCTGTCACGTCTAATGCACATACCAAGTATGTGAGTGGCCTGTCCCAGATCTTTCATCTCAAAGCTCTTCTTGAGTTGAGCCTTAAGAGCATCTAGCTCATCATGAGCTTTCCCTTCTATCAGCATATCATCCACATAGAGTACCAAAATCAATAAAGAACCATCTTGGGCTTTTTTCGTGTAAAGACACGGATCCATAGCACTCCTGCTGTAGCCCTATGACTGCATAAAGGCATCAAAATTATGATACCACTCCCTAGGTCCCTGCTTCAAGCCATAAAGACTTTTCTTCAATTTGCACACTAGGTTCTCCCTGCCAGATTCTGCAAAGCCCTTAGGCTGCTCCATATAAATCTCATCTTGCAAGTCTCCATGTAAGAAAGTCGTCTTGACATCCATCTGGTATAAATCAAAGTCAAGCTGAGCAACCAAAGCCAAGACTAAGCGCAAGGTGGTCATCTTAACCACAGGAGAAAAGACCTCATCAAAGTCCACACCATGCTCCTGCTTAAAACCCTTTGCTACCAATCTAGCCTTGCATGCCGGTTTGGGGTGTCCATGGGTACTTTTCAGCTTGTACACCCACTTGCATGGCAAAGCCTTGTGACTGTAACCCCTGCACATAGCCTCATCATAAGTGAAAGGCTCTCCTACATTTGTAACCAAGACATAATGCATCGAGGGCTGAAATCTATCAGGTGGACGTATGTCTCTAGTAGACCAGGCTCTGGTGTTGAGAAATAGACAAATGATGTATGCTCCAAGAGGAGCTGTTCTGAATCCCATATGCACACTGAGGAGAGTGGAACAACTCAAAGTCTATAAAGCATTGTACTTGACTATGAAATGAACACAATATCATGATGCTTTGTACTTTCAGTTAAGTGTCTTGTCATTGTCAATTCTACACAAGATTGTGTTTATGAGTCTAAGCTAATCTATCTTGGAACCTAATTCACTTGTGTAATAGTTTGTCTCTACTTGTCCATGTCATTATGAACTTGGTTTACATCTTTGATCCACTATAGCTTGTGTCATGTCCTAGATCCACATCGTTAAAATGGTATCAAAGTCCAGTTGGGCATGGCACACCTCATACTCTGAATCTCTAGTCTCCCTTCACCTCTGGTGATCTCTAACCAGCTCACATTCAGCTCATATCTCCAGTTTCAACTTCAAATCTCAGTTGGACCTTGTGGCAGCCATAGCCAGACTGCACCTACCCACCTTGGAGCACTTGGATCTCTCTCTACGGGCCATATCTTCAAGTGAATGCTTCTAGAACTATCTTTCCTTGCTCAAGACGCTTCAGCCTATCACATCGGACGGTGACATTATCATCCACAGAAGGCAGCATTGTGCGATTTGAAGAAACGGTGCAATCTACAACAGCGTGACGATTCGTACAGCTGCACACACAATACGCAGCACAATTCACGCAGCCACCATAGGGCTTTTGTAGCCCATGAGATAAGCTTCATTGCCATGTAAAAGTTTTGAGAATGATCAAGTGTGTAATCCACATAAACCAAAAAACCAGGCTGCTACAAAAACCCTAATCCAGGAAGCCATAGCCATCAAGGTCCAAGCTCACTTTTTTCTTCAAATTCTTATTCCGTTCAATTTAGGGGACACACTGCCACTCTTATCTGAGTCTGAACTCAGTTCCCAGCAAGATTAACACTTCAAATCAACAAGCAAGAAGAAGATCAAGTACCAACATTCAATACTAAGCTCAAGAATAGTATCTATTGATACTCAACTAGTGTCAGTTGACACTGATCTCCTTGTGACACTTCACAAATTTCCCTTGCTGGTCTTTTTCAATAAATTGGAGCTACTCAACATGGCAGAGCTTGAGCAAATAGCAAAGTTCAATGGAAAAGGCTTCCATGCCTAGAAGGAAAAGACCATGTATCACATAATGTAGAAAGACTTGTGGGACCTATTTGAAGATGATGCAGACAACAAGAAGGAAGATGATGAAGACGGGTTTGTTGAAGACGACCAGTTCAAATCCAAAGAATGGAAGAAGATGAATAATAAGGCACTAGGCATCATTGCCTAGGGATTAAGTGATGATGTGCTACATCATATATCTGGCATTAGAAATGCTAGAACCACCTGGGAGGAACTTGATAGAATGTTTGGTACCCAAGCAAAGAATTCAAAGGTAAAACTTCTCATGCAGTTTTATAAACTGGATATCAAAGACAGTGCTTCCATGACCATACACATTAATAAGTTTAAGAGTTTAAAAACTCAGCTTGCATCTCTTAAAAAGAATATTGATGAAGATGAAGCAATAGCCGTACTACTTGCAAGTGTAAACAAGGATCCATATGAGAACCTTGTGTCCACTCTAAGTAATGTTCCGAGTCTCTCACTTAAAGATATTGAGCACTCACTGCTTGATGAAGAAAGCAAATTTAAAAGTAAAGATGTAAAAGAAACTAGCTCAAGGGAAAACCTCTTATACACTAGAGGAGCTACCGGACCCAAAGGAAGAGATCGAGGATTCAACATCGACAATAGGAATCAGATGACGTGTCATTATTGTGGTAAAACTGGCCATATTGCCAGTGAATGCTTCCACAAGAAAAGAGCACAGTAGATGCAGAATAACCACCACCAAAATCAATTCATGAATGAAGAAGAAGAAAAAGATACTTCCGCTACCATCAACAACTATGACAAACTGTTTTAAGGAATTTTTTCCCTTAGTGGATTTGATTTGTAAAAACCCTTGCCAAAGATGTAAAGTCTTAAGCTTTAACTTGACTAGGTTGCCTATAAGCTAGTCTTCTGGGCCATGTTATCATGTAGGGGGGGCAAAAGCCAGCAAGTGTAGGGACTCATCATTTAAGGGGGGGGTTGAGAAATAGACAAATGATGTATACTCCAAGAGGAGCTGTCCTGAATCCCATATGCACAGTGAGGAGAGTGGAACAACTCAAAGTCTATAAAGCATTGTACTTGACTATGAAATGAACACAATATCATGATGCTTTGTACTTTCAGTTAAGTCTCTTGTCATTGTCAATTCTACACAAGATTGTGTTTATGAGTCCAAGCTAATCTATCTTGGAACCTAATTCACTTGTGTAATAGTTTGTCTCTACTTGTCCATGTCATTATGAACTTGGTTTACATCTTTGATCCACCATAGCTTGTGTCATGTCCTAGATCCACATCGTTTAACATCTGCTGCCTGCCCAGCTACCTGTCCAACACCCTGACCATGAGCATCTGCTGCAACTGTAGACTGTCCAACTAGTTGTGCGGAAGCTCTCGACTCCTCCTGAAATATGACCCTGCGGATCTCAACAACTCTCTCAGGCTGCCGATGCATCTTGTCTTCATAGAAGACTACATCATGACTGCGGATGACTTTCTGCACCTCCCCAGAGATGGTAACCCATCTCGCCTGCATCCCCATAACCAAGAAAAATGCATTTGACACTCTTAGGATTCAGCTTATTTCTCTTGTCCCTGGGCACATGGCAAAATGCCTCACATCCAAAGACACGGAGATGCGCATAAGAGGGAGGTTTTCTAGTCCATACCTCCTCTACAACCTGGAAATCCAAACCACTAGAAGGTGATCTATTTATGACATGCACAGCTGTACTAATTACCTTAGCCCAAAAGCTATGTGGTAGGCCTGCGTGGCTAAGCATACTATGTACACGCTCCTGGATGGTTCTATTCATCTGCTCAGCCAAACCATTCTAAGGGGGGGGGGGGGGGGGGGGGGAGGTGTACGGGGTGGTCAACTGACGCTTAATACCCCTCTCATTACATAACTACTCAAAAGCACGTGAGACATTGATGCCAAGAGGCATATTCCACGGTGGATTCTGTGAGGTTTTGCGGTGGATTTCGTAAACTTTTATTACCGGGGCTCATACACAAAGTGGATTCTTTGTGCGAGAAGTTGATGGGGACGCCTATCCTTTTTGGGCGTTTTGTTAATTTTATGTGTACATGGGTGATTCCATAGCAGGTGATTCCGCAAAATACATATTTAAATTAATAAACGTTTATGAGTTTAGAGTGCGCACTCGTGATAAATTAAGGTTAGGATTGATTTCTAACCAATTTATTTATATAGCTGAAGACTGCTAGGTATTCACTTTTGTCGGTTTAATTGTATTATTTTTCTAACAATTGTGAATGCTTCAGTTGATGTGTAGAGCAAGCAGCGGTAGCAGTGGAAAGCATTGGAGGATAGCGTGTATTTAAGTTATCGTCAATATTTTTGATGGGCGCATATCTTAGGCACGGCGCCTATATTTTGTCACTTTTATTTATTAAAGCGCTTGATATTTATTTATTATTTTTGTATGCGCATGGGCACATGATTTAGATATTTGTATTGGACATTGTATTTGGGTACGCCTGACTTCTTGGGCACCCATTAGCTTTAATTCTTTATTGGCACAAAAGTAAAATCAAAAGCTAAAGTGTGCTATTTTGTAATTTGGGCTATTATTTGAGCTTGAAGATGATTAATATATGAAATACATGCTTTGTGGAGCGCTCACACAAGGCGTGGGGGGAGATTGCACCCAATTGGTCTCTTGTTCATGTCATGCAAGCTTTCTACATTGATTTGTGTGCAAAAAGTAGAGTTCTTTTGTTCTTGGGGACCTTCTGACGCTCACTACGCGAGCTTATGGCATCCAATCTGTGCACCGGACATACTCACCCCCATTATCTGTCCATAGGCATTTTAGCCTATACTCAGACTGGTTCTCAACCAATGCAAGCCATCTTTGAAACACAGCCAAGACATCGGATTTTAGCTTAATGGGATAAGCCCAAACTTTTTGTGAAAAATCATCTATGAACATAACAAAATACTTTGCACCACCCATAGACTGACAAGGCATGGGCCCATAGACATCCGAATGTACCAATGCCAAGGGCTCACTCATGTGTGGCCTACCAGGCTTCTTATGCGTAGACCTAGTCTGCCTGCCATAAAGACAATGCTCACATGAATCAAAACATGCATAATCAAGGGGCGGTAAGTACTGCAAACTAGAAAGCATTTACATTCCCTTCAAAGACATATCGCCCAAACGGGCATGCCAAAGAGATGCATGTGGGATAGAACCCACAGACAAAACATGATCAAGGGAAGAAGCTGATACAATCAGGGGATAGAGGTTGCCTGCCTTGGCACCTCTCGCAATCACAAGTTTGCCACAAGTGATCTTCCATGTAGAGTCTCCAAAACATACACGATATCTTGCGTCATCAAGCTGTTCAGCTGACATGAGACTGGGTGTCAAAGTAGGTACATGACGTACATCCTACATAACAAAACTGCTGCCAGAAGGAAACTACAGCCTAACATCACCAATGCCCACAATATCAAGAGAGTTATCATCACCCAAGTGCACAGAACCCGAAACAGTACAGTATGAATGAAACACTCTCGGCAAGGTATCACATGAAAGGACGCACTTGAGTCCAAGAGCCAACACTGTGCATACATAGAGTGTATCTCTGTCATTTGCGAAGCACTAGAAGAAGCTGCTAGGATATAATCATCATCATCAACATCCTCAAGCTGCATAACATTGATTTCTTCAATTTTAACACTGGACTTTGTAGGCACTATGCTGCGATCAGAAGACTTATCCTACACTTTGTCTTTCTCCTTATCTTTGCGCCTTTCATTGCGTAGCTCATGGCATTGTGGCCTAATATGGCCCTTTTTCCCACAATGGTGACAAGTAACATTTGCATTCCTGCCACGGGATTTACTACGTGACTTCCCACGAGACTTGGACTGAGATTTCTGAGAATCCCGTCCACAGCCACTGCCACTGCCATGCTTTCCATATCCATCATTCCTGCCTCTAACTGTCATAGCATGCGACACACGAGAGGTATCCAAATTCTTACGGTTAACCTCTTCCTGTAGAAGAGTGCTCTCAACATCATATAATTTCAAGGTAGTAGTAGAGGCACATAATGCAGTGCGGAATACATCCCATGACTCATTAAGAGTACCAAGCAAGAAAAGAGGAATGATATCCTCTGCAAAAGTGATGTCCTGCAAAGTCAAGTTCTTGAGTATAGCATGGAACTGAATCAAGTGAGCAGACATGGTCACATTCTCCTTCATGTGCAGATCCATAAGCTGCTTCAGCCCCAATACATCTGACTCGCTGGACTTTTCTTGTCATAGAGATTCTTGATTTTATCCCACAACTGCCATGCACTCTATTCTTCCTCAAAGACATTATAATGAACTTGTTCTGTGAGAGACAATACAATATGGACTTGCATAACTCATCAAGCTCAAGCCATTCCTCATCTGGCATAGGTGGATGCCCACTCAATCTCAAAGGTTTGATCTGCGATTTCTGCACCAATACTTGCCAAATCTGGCTCTTCCAATAAGAGTAATTCGTACCATCAAGCTTAGTGATGTTGAAAATAGCATGATCAGTGGACGAACTCACCATAATGCAGGCTGGAAGACTGTAGACAGTTCAAAATTGCTTGCTGTTTATTGCAGAAAATGACCAAAAAATCACCAAAATCGAGAGAAAATTGCGAGAAAAGTGGAATCAAAGCTGCTACCCACCAAGTACTAGTGAAAGTACATCATTTTAGAATGTTTCAGCATGAAAAATCCATGTCAGTCCATACATATATGCTTGCTGTAATAAATTACAGATTTTAGTAAATGAGAGCTAACAGTGTCAAAATTGGATCCCAAGACAATCAGATACTGCCAAGACCAAAGCTGGCGTCATGCGGGCATAACATAAGCATATGACGATCAATAAACATGAATCCAACACCCAAGTATGTCATACAAACATCTGCTAATGAGTAGGCACACCCCCCAGTCAACGGGGCAAAGTGTTCCTACCACTACCAAAACTTGACACAGGTAGGTATCATCTCACAAAGATACGGATCCAAAACTGAGACTTAGCTCATAAGCATACAATGAACCAATACATATAATATATCATCCCAAAGGGTAAGAAATCCCAAAGTCTCAAGTGTCTGTAACTGCTCAATGCATAAAAGCACCGCTTGCTCAATGTCTGATAAGCATTCAAGAATGCTCCCACTGGGACAAAAGCCATATGTACGAGCTCAAGAGCTCAAACCAAGGCAAGACACAGTGCCAATGACATAAGTCCAAGACAATACATCAATAGTGCATCTCGAACATGTAGGCGGTAGAGCATCCGTATGTAGCATCCATAAGCATGTAAGACATCAAGTACATCCCAATCCAAACTCTGACAAGCCAAGTAACATCCAAGACAACTCCAGATAATCTAAAATGCATTCAAGGTAGAGCTTCAATGAGCACTCAAGCTCAATGTATGCATAGGGTAATCAACCGGGACATGAGCATCAAGCCGTAGGCAACGGGTATGCATAAACCCAAGGCATATACCACTGCCAAGCATGAACCATGTCAACGAGTGTGTAATGTCAAAGCTCTTCCAAAAGCATCCGGAATGAAATCCAAGCTCGAAGTCGTACCCCGAAGATCAATACTTCATGGCATATATCCAAGACATAGGCCGGAACCAATAGGCATAACCCAAGGCATGTGTAATAGCTTCAGCCTGCTTTTATTACAGCCAAGAATGACTGTCAAAACTGAGAAATTTCAGCATGCAAATCAGCTCCAAATGGTTGCCAAACAATAGGCATACATTCCCTTAACATGTAGGCATCATACGGGACCAACCGGGCATCAAATGACAATGTCGGGCAAGCATAAACATCAAATGTTACTGTAGCACTGTTATAAACTGTCTGTGGACCATTATGACAATCCCAAAACAATGCTAAATCAGACCATAAGCAATGTCAATGCTCAACCTTCGACACCAAGCATCAAAGCATGTGCAAATGCCTCAAATGAAGCCTGTTGAAGTGCCCAGTGGCCTGGAGCTTGAGGAGTACCGGTGTGATGAAGATGGGGATTAGCCTGGAATCAGGCGCAAACAGTGTGTTGCTGTCCTAGGTGGCTTGCAACCCACATGGCACAACTGGGGTGGCACTCAAGTAGGTGCCCAAGGGGGCACACACCAAGCCTCAAGGGGTCTTGATCAAGGGCAATGTAGATATGAAGCAATGGAGCTTTAATGGTGACTGCCCCAAACTGTTCACAGCCTGTGTGTCCTGAGAACTGAAGTAAACCTTGAAGAAAATGATCAAATACCTTTGCTTGAATGCCCTGAGGGTGCCTCAATAGGCCGGGAAGAAGCTCGGGAAGCTGGGGAGTGACAGGAGCTTGAAGGAGTTAGATATGGCTGCTGGGAAGGAGACCCAATGCGAGTAGGGAGTCGATGGGAAGTTGAGAATGCCACGAACCAAGCTCAAGAGTCAGGAAGCCATGCTCTGATACCAGTTGAAAGGGAGAGAAGGATCGAAGCTTGGACTCAAGAGCTATGGCAGGAGAGCAAAAGCAAGAAAGAGAGAGACAAGAAATGGGAACTCTAACAGTCACAATGTGTGACCGGGCCTTCCTTTATTCAAACTGTCACGAAAAGAATAAAGAATAAAGTGACGGTGACGGGCGCGCGCCACCTGCAGTGTGCAATGGCGGTGACTGTCAGTGTAGTAATACACGGGCGGCTAGGCGGAGGCGCCTTTACCCCCAACACTCTTTGCTCTTAAAATCTCAAAGGGGAAGGTTGGACAAGGTTCTTCATTGCCAATTGGAGGGAGATTAAATGTAAAAATGATTGTAAAAGAATATGCCCCTCTCAACTAGTGTTGCTTTGGTCCTCCCCTTGTAAGGCTCTTCACCAAAATGGAGATGTGGATAATATCTAGAACATCTGTCGCACATTCCATTGCCACTCCTCGAGGCTTGATGGATATAAGTCTGTTAACATCAAATGGTCTTATCACTTACAATATGAATAAGAAACATGAACCTTCATTCATACAAGAAAGTAAATACAACCACATTGCACTAACAATTAGGTCTATGCAAAGGGAGATTGGACTCATTGGGTGAAGCTCCCTATGCATAAAAACATGCTACACATGCACTTCTTTGATTGTCCTTTTAGAGCCACCAAGCCTAAAATCCATTACCATGCCCTTCTAGAATAATAAGAAAGGGTTGGCTATCAAGGATCTCTTCCACTTTTTTTGCTACATGATTATCCAACTTCCATATATTATGGTCAAGAGAACCCACTTGTCTTACTTATCAAGCATGGTGTTATAAGTGACTATGGACTCAATGAAACCACTATATTTTTGGCACCGAGCAAACGCCTCCATGGAATAGGAAGATGAAGAGCACAAACTTGTGGTAGAGTGGAAAGAAAACAAGGAGGAACTCCAAGGGTTGTCGAGTAGAGAGAAGAGAGGAGGGAAATAAACACTAAAAGATTTCAAATAGGAGTAACCTACTTGTCTTGCTAATTGGGAATAGTATTATAAGTGACCATGGACTCAATGGAAGCACTAGGTTTTTGGCACCGAGCAAATGTCTCCACGGAGTAAGAATATAAAGAGTAGAAACCTGCGACAGAGTGGAAAGAAAACAAAGAAGAACTCTAAGGATTGTCAAGTAGATAAAAGAAATAAGAAAAATGAACACTGAAATATTTCAAACAAGAGGATTCCACCACCTTTTTTCCACCTCAATAAGAGAATAACTGAAATACGACGGTAAAATATTTTTATTGAAAATTGACAATCATTTCAACCCCTCTCTCCAAAAATAATAATTAACCCACATTACTACTGGAACGTAACAATTACTTGAGCCATTTTAATAAAACTAATAATTTTAAAAATGTTAAAATTATTTTTCAAAAATACCAAAATAATTTTTGATAAAAAAGTTACACAGCAAAAGTCTCCTCCTCATTAGTGGAACGCTCTCTTTCTTCCCACACTAAATGGCCAAGAATGAGAGAGAGAGAGAGAGAGAGAGAGAGAGAGAGAGAGAGAGAGAGAGAGAGGCTCTCCGTCAATGAGAATGGCATGTTGTTCACACACACACACAAACAAAGAGAGAGAAGGGGGAGATATAGAAAGATGCTTTCTCTTAGAGAGAATGAACTACTTCTGTGTGCTTTTGACGAGAGAGAGAGAGAGAGAGAACCATTTTTACTTGTGTGGAGGAGTGTGTGATATTTAATGTATACTTCCAATTTGAATTTAAGTTTGGAGGTTTGGGTATGGAAAGAGGTTCGTATATGTTTTGGGAGGTTCAGAAAATTTTTGATGCTTTGATGATGTACAGAACCTAAAACCAAAATAATAATATAATTTAAATATAGAAGATAGATTTGAATTTAAGTTGGGAGGTTCAAAAATTCTTTGATGCTTTGATGATGTACCGAACCTAAAACCAAAATAATAATATAATATAAATATAGAAGATAGATTTAAATTTAAGTTTGGAGGTTTGGGTATGTAAAAAGGTGCAGTAAAATTTTGGTGTTTTGGTGAATACCAAACCTATAATAAAAAATAATAATGTAGTATAGTGCAAATGACCAACACTGCTTCAAAGTCGTACAGAAGGGCACCTGCCTAGATGGAGGATTTCCATCCAAGCCCAACTCCCCTACTAACCATGTACAGAGCATAGGTGGAGAAGATTTGCATGGCTATAGTTTACCTTTCAGGAAGATCCAGTAGGAAAAATGTATAATCAAGTAGCTGAAAGATCCGTCAATGATCTCAGAGTAAGGAAGTCAGAAGTAACAGGTATAGCTTCAGAATCATGCAGAGCTGGAGGGCTGAAGTTATGCATATGCATCGGAACATTCTGCAGCTGCCCTTGTTTGGGGATTCAGAAGGTTTTCGATCCCTCGCCAACAAGAATAAACACCAAATCCTCGACGTTACGGTGTATTCTTACTTGCGCTTCACCTAGATCAACATCGCAATAGCCACTGAGGTCAGCCTTGCTCAGTTTAAAGATTGAAGACTTAGCACAATGAACACTACGTTACCATGGACTTGTGACTTGCTCTCAAGATCAACTTCTGTCTTGGATGTGGACAGGCCAGCTGCAAACTGCTCTTGGCATGCCTCCAGGCCATTTTGCATGGACTTGGAATTCAGGCCATTAACTGTGAATCTTGAATTATCCTTATCTTCACAATCTGGACTAGGTGTCTGTGTCATTAACCATCCCATGACCTCTTCCATGTCTGCTTGACCATCTTTGGGAGAAGTTGAGGCCAAAGCATTGTAGTCCTCGACCTTCAATGACAAATAACATGTTCAGTTTCTCATCCGAATCTCGAATTGAATCTTGGCAAAGCTTAGTACATGCCAAAATGCTGGTAACTTCCTTAAAAATGGCAGCTTGTAAGTCATCACTGATCTGAAACTTTGAAGGAAAGGATTTCAAACCCTCACCTCATGCATAACCAAAGTGTCTGAGGTTGTGAAAGCAATCACAGGTTTCTTGGCCTTCAAACCTGGAAAATGAAACAGTAACAAGGCTTTATAGAATCACTTGAATAATGGTCGGTTTCTTGGTTAGCCAATGTCATCAACCCAAGCTCTTCATAGCAAGCTGACACTTTGATCCACACACATAAGTTTCAAGTACAGAGGCAAGACCAAAAGGGTTTCAACCAGGACAAGCAGTTGAATCAAACAGTGAGAGTCTGCATTTGAGGACTTACAAAGCAAATCACGATCTCTGGGTAAGTCTACACTAAATTCTTGCATCATGAAATCTGTTAAACACATTGGTACACTACAACCAGGGTTTTCTCTGCAGACATCACACAATAAGATCAACCAGATTTCATAGGAGTGAAGTACAGAACTGATGCACATGCAACTTATGCATGCAGTTGCCTGCTTTCTGATTATCTATTTATAAAGTATGACTTTTTGTTTCGTAAGCATCTGTAAGTTAGAAAACGGAAGACAAGGATAGGGTAAAGAGGAAAATTATACAACTGAAAAACAAGATAACTATACCCTAGCTGGCTGGGGGTAAGTCTCCTGTACATGCTGGGGAGATGTCAAAAGTTTAAAAGGGCAATGACTATGTAATCTAACCATGTTTCTCTGAGAGGAAAGGACCCTGTGACCAGATATCCACATGATAGCCCATTCTCGTGGGATGCTGCTGCATTAGGGAATCCCTGAAGCCTCTCCCAACAACCTTTGAGTGTATGGATAAAGCCAAGCCAGGTAGGTCACAGTGTATCTGCTGGGTACTACGGGCTTGATCAACCTGACACTGTGCTGCCCATATATTCTGCATAGCGAGGCTGGACATTTTCTTCCATCTCTTGAGGGGCTTTATCTTATTTTACAATGCAGTCTGTTTTCTCTTTCTTGGGTGAAACTGTTAGCGGTGGAGATTTGATGGGTATTGGGCACATTATTAGGTTGTTATTTGGGCACGTATATGGGCAGTTGCGCAGCTCACTTAGGACTAGTCAATTGGTCTCGGATCTCGTCTTGCAGTCTATATACTCCACTCCTCCACTATTGTAGTATTGGAGACTACAGGTGCTGCTGGCCCCCATCTCTATGCTACATAGATGAGATGGCACCATGCTTCTTCTCAGTGGTGATCATGTTGACTGATCAATGGTGGTGACCGATGTAGAGAGGGTCACCAGGTTCTTTGGTGGCATGGCCGGTTGTGTTTGATTGCTTGACAGATGGCTGCTCCATCGACAATTGGCCCCTCCAACTGACTTGGAAGGTGGTTCCGTGTCCAGGAGGGAGGCCAACTTCTCCTATGGCATGGCTATGCTGGTTTGGCGGGTTTGGTCATGTGAGATCCGGCATTCCCTGATCTCCTCAATAGTGGCACCTATTCTCCTCCAGTGCATGTCTTGACATGGAGTGAGGACATCCCTATTCTATAGTAGTGAAGTGGTGCTCCTCATAATCCCTGGGCCAAGAGGAATGGTTGTGAGAGGGTAGAGATAGGGCATGCTAATGCCTGCCATACATTTACATGATATAGTGGACTCCAAGGGAGGCTTTCTACATGTATCAACATAGTCAGACTGTTCAAATTGTGGAGTTAGTTTGACTTTTAAGTCCATTATGGGATGATTCAACAGCATGAGCAATGTTTGCTCCTAGTTAGTTCCCACATGGAGAGACATTTTGGCAGTTTGGTTAAAGGAGGGAAATCCATGGTCATGGGCTTTTGCAGCCGACTATTTCCACTTTCTATTATCAGGATTTCAGTATGATTAAAATTGATTAAGGTGCCTTCTCCGATGCATATCTGGCATTGGGGGTGGTGCTAGAGTATCCATGGTGCATTCTTCGTCATTGTTGTATGTACTATGATGTTACAGGCTTCTGGGAGATCATTGTTGCGGTATGGAACATGGTGGTGGTTTGTAGGGGCCTTGTATGTTCCCCATCATTGTAAATTTTATTTGCACTGATCAGCCATGGTCTGAGAGAGGGTGTTAGTGGTATACATCTCATGGATATTGGGCACATTATTAGGCTGTTATTTGGCCACCTGTACGGGCAGTTGGTGGGCAGCTCACTTAGGGCTAGTCCATTTGTCTCAAGTCTCATCTTTTCCACTCCTCCACTCTTGTAATATCGGATCACATCCATCTCGAGAGAGGGAAAGTGAAGGTACTGCTGGTCATCGCACGTGCCATCACTTGTGGTTTGTACAATATATCTCATTTCTTGTGTTATGGATTCCATTGCCTGTGCACTGATTCTTTGAATTCTAATATTCTCTCTTTCGTTGCTCATTCTTTCCAGTGTTCAACAGTTCTGTTCTTCTGCTTCTTCTCACAAAAACAATTGACAACATCTGTTAGTAAATTGTAAATTGCATCCATACGGAAGTTTTATGTTACCCATATGGTAGCTGTCATATACATACTGTTTTTGTGAGAGCCTTGAAAGTAGTTGTAGAACTGGAATCACTAAACTCCCAAGAATGCATTGTTCCTTTGAGCCCAAATTTCTCTATAACACCCAAATCTTACATGAGTGAATGAATATTTGGAGTATTTTATTAATCAGGATGAAAATGTGCCAAATAACCACAGAAGAATGTCTTGTATGGGAAAATTCTAAACTCTTCTTGGAAACATTCAATCTTTTTCATCCACACATGGAAATCTCTATGTAAAAAATCTAAACTCGTCTCGGTTTTGGCAATCATAAATCTTCATCCGCTTCCTTGGTGGGTTTCACATGTAAGAGTATTGGACAATGCTAAAATCATGACTAGAGACTTCAAAGGTTCATTGTTCAAGAGTGGGCATCAGGCATACTCTATGGATGCAGAGCACGGGAGTGTGCAAGATTACATACAGGTTGGTGCACTGTAGCCTTTACCCTTGTATAAATATTTGTTACTAGTGTAATACATAAATAGGAGGATTGTTTTATGGAAAGTATCAGCCAACTCAGGGACCACACAAGGAAGTAATGAGCCAAAGATCAACATGCAAAGGTGAAGTTGATACAGAAAATTTTGTGTTTCATATGAGGGCCCATGTCCTAGACCTAGTGGTTGCACCAAGGTTCCATTAGCCAAACCTACCCATACTACCTTCAATATTAGGTCAAAGGGCTCCGATCTTCAATTCCCTAGCTTTATCCCTACATTTCAGCTTTGGCAAGGAGAGTTTCAAGAAATCCCACTCTTTTTATTTCTTCTTCTCCCCAGAGCAATAGGACAAGGTGTGTTCCTTAAAAACAGACAAGAAAGAAGAGGTGGCACAATGAACGTGCCATAACCAAGGATAAACTATGTGGGTGTACTCTAGCTATAGAATCATTGATATATCCTCATGTCGGTCATCTAATACACTAGTGAATAATATCATGCCATATCACCAAGGCACGTAGTGGATGCCATGTTGAGAAATAGACAAATGATGTATGCTCTAAGAAGAGATGTTCAAAATCCCATATGCATAGTGAGATATAGTGGTACTATCCAAAAAGCTATAAAGGCATGTACTTGACACTCATTTCAATGCAATGGTACTTTCTTTTTTGTGTCACTTAAGATTGTGTTTATGAGTCCAAGCTAATCCATCTTGGAACCTAATTCACTTGAGTTACAATCTTTCACCTCTACCATGTTCCATATCTATAATCTGCGTCCTCCATGGCTAGCATGGCTCTAGATCCGTGTTTCTCAACATGGTATCAGAGCTGTGGTGAGCTATGTCTAGCCACACCCATTCTTCCTCTTCTACTTCTACTACCTCTTGTTCTAGCTTTCATGGTAATGATAGCAGTTTAGTTTAGGAGGAGTAAAATCTGTTTGATAGTGTAGGCCCATCTTCATCTCTTTCATTGGGACAATGGTCTCACCAACCATTTGAATAGATTTGACTCCTAGTTTATCTGAGGGTTCTTGAGGAGAAGCAACTGCAACAATTGCTGGGATTTGAACCACCTTCCTAACATCTCCAACCTGCACCATTTGGGGTTCAGTACATCCGAATAGAAAGACCTTCTCTCCGTAAAGCTTTCCACCCTCTTGCACTGCTTGCTCCAGATTAGAAAAGTCCCACTTGATTTCATATACACGGTCAAAATTGTACCACTCAGTGCCAACGGGAAAGGCTTCCTTCCACAAGTCTTTCATAGGAGAGGGTGAGGGAGGTGCCTCTTCTTCCTCCTGAGCTTGGTGCTGCGGCTTCTGAGCGGCTACTTCTTCCTGAGCTTCCTTCCGTATTTGAGGAGGGTATCCAGTGCGTGGAAGGCCCCGCTTACTGCCCTTGCGCGCCAGCAGCCGCTCTTCTCTTGTTTTGAAAAACCGTGAGAGAGAGAGAGTTCTATTATCAGCTTCCTGGTTCTGAGCATAACAGACAACTCTCGGTGTTGTACTGTTGCCGACAGGGATGCAGACTTGGGGTGCCCTCCGCCTGAAGGAATTGGTAGGGATGGCAAGGAGGAATTGACTGTAGAGTTGACCAATAGTGGTCTCTCCAGCCACAGCATTGCACGAGACGACAAGCTGGAACCTGTGAAAGCCATTGATTAAGGTAGGCTGAATTGATGCTGACCACCGAATGCAGAAAATGATATATATTTTTTTACTATATTAAACCTTATCATTAAAGGTTTGGAAATCTCCCTTATTAAAGCCCTGTACACACCTCTGGTTGCATTCAAACCTTCACTGAAATTCAATATCAATTTTGTGAAATTGTAATCGGGATTAGACATTGCCATTGAGCAAGATTGTCAATTGGTAAGACTTTCCCGCATGAAATTATTTGCTTGCACAATTATCAAATCCCTTGTAAATCTCAATCTTCTTGTAAAAGGATAGACACTGCCCAAGAGTTCTTGTGGTAAGACCTCCTACTAAAGATGATTAAAGTGGAACATATAGCAAAATTTAATGGTGAAGGCTTCCATGCATGGAAGGAGAAGACCATGTACCATCTTATGCGGAAAGACTTATGGGACTTGTTTGAAGACGATGCAGATAACAAGAAGGAAGATGATGAAGACGGGTTCGTTGAAGAAGACCAATTCAAATCCAAAGAATGGAGGAAGATGAATAATAAGGCACTAGGCATCATTGCTTGGGGATTAAGTGATGATGTGTTACATCATATATCTGGCATTAGAAATGCTAAAACCGCCTGGGAGGAACTTGATAAAATGTTTGGTACTCAAGCAAAGAATTCAAAGGTAAAACTTCTCATGCAGTTTTATAAACTGGATATCAAAGACAGTGCTTCTATGACCATACACATTAATAAGTTTAAGAGTTTAAAAACTCAACTTGCATCTTTTAAAAAGAATATCGAGGAAGATGAAGCAATAGCCGTATTGCTTGCAAGTGTAAACAAAGATCCATATGAAAATCTTGTGTCCACTTTGAGTAATGTTCCAAGCCTCACACTTAAAGATATTGAGCACTCACTACTCGATGAAGAAGGCAAAGTAAAAACCAAGAATGCAAAAGACAATGTCTCATCATCTAGGGACAATCTTTTGTACACCAAAGGAGCTGTTGGACCTAAAGGAAGAGGTCGAGGATTCATCAACAACAATAACAAGGATCGGATTACATGTCACTATTGTGGTAAGACTGGCCATGTAGCCAGTGAATGTTTCCACAAGAAGAGAGCCCAACAATTGCAAAGTGATCATCACCAAAACCAATACATGGAGGAAAAAGAAGAAGAAGAATATGATTCCACTACCATCAACAACTCTAACAGATTGTTTTGAAGAACTTTCATTGTATCTCTCATATGTTAGTGAATTTGATTTATATAACCCTTGCCAAGATGTAAAGTCTCAAGCTTTAACTTGACTAGGCTGCCTATGAGCTAGTCTTCCGGGCCATGTCATCATGAAGGGGGGGCAAAAGCCAGCAAGTGTAGGGACTCATCATTTGAGGGGGGGTGTGCTCTAAGAAGAGATGTTCAAAATCCCATATGGACAGTGAGGTATAGTGGTACTATCCAAAAAGCTATAAAGGCATGTACTTGACACTCATTTCAATGCAATGGTACTTTCTTTTTTGTGTCACTCAAGATTGTGTTTATGAGTCCAAGCTAATCCATCTTGGAACCTAATTCACTTGAGTTACAATCTTTCACCTCTACCATGTTCCATATCTATAATCTGCGTCCTCCATAGCTAGCATGGCTCTAGATCCGTGTTTCTCAACATGCCAGCTCATGTAGAGCTTGACATCTCAACACTCTCCCTTGAGCTCAGCATGAGCTCATGAACTCCAATCATAGTCTTGAAGCATTGAAGCCTCTGAGCTCCCAAGGCCTTGATGAAAATGTTAGCAGCTTGTTCCTATATACACATAAACCAAGTCAATATCACTTGTCAAAACCCCCTCTCAAATGAAATGGTAATGGACCTCAATGTGTTTGGTCCGCGCATGATACACTAGGTTCCTAGCCAATTGAATGCTACTAAGGTTATCACAGTAGATGATAACCTTCTTGTCCACCTGCATCCCCAAGTCACCAAGTAACTTGCGTAACCAAGCTACCTAACATGCTACAATTACAACACCTCTGTACTAGACAAGGCAATTGTCGGTTATTTCTTGTTGCTTCAAGTAATAGTGCCACTCCCAAAGAAAAACATAAAACCATTGGTAGGTCTTTTGTTTGAAATACTACTAACCCAATGTACATCTGTGTAACTATGCAAGTCCAATGGTACATCTATACCATAGAATAAGGTATAGTCCAATGTGGACTTGACATAGCGCAATATGCGCTGCACTACATTCAAATGTGGCTTCCATGGAAGTTGCATAAACAGACTCTCCAAACCAACTTTGTAGTTTAGGTCTGGTCTAGTGATCGTCAAATAGATAAGGCTGCCCATAATCTTCCGATGCATAGTGACATCTTCAATCAAGTCACCCTCATGTACACTAAGCTTAGTATTAACACCCAAAGGTATAGAAATAGGCTTGCAATCAGCCATACCATACTTCTTCAACATATCCAACACATACTATCTCTGTGACAACCATGTATCCTTTGGAGTCCTAATTATCTCTATATCAAGATAGCACAACTCTCTCAAAACTTTCATCTCAAGTTCAGTCTTGAGGAGACCCTTCACATGGTCAATCTCTGTCTCACTATCATCCACAATGATCAAATTATCCACATACATAGTAATGGTATAAACTGCACCACTCTCACATACATAGAGTAAGTGATTAGCCTGTGCTTTGTGAAATCAAATGCTGACAAGGTATTCTACAATTTCATCATGCCATGCCTTGGATGCTTGCTTTAGTCCATAAAAGGCCTTACGAAGCTTGTATGCATAATCTAGATGACTCTTATCTATATAACTAGGTGGCTACTCCACATAAACTTCTTCTTGCAACTCCTCGTGCAAGAATGTATTTTTTACATCCATTTGATGCATAATCCAACCCTTTGATGTAGCCACTACTATGATAGCCCTTATAGTGGCCATTTTAGCCACTGGAGCAAAAGTCCCCTCATAATCAATACCATAAGTTTGTGCATACCCTTTGGCAACCTCTCGTGCCTTGTAGGGCTTAATAGATCTATATGACTTATGCTTGACCTTGTAAATCCATTTGCAGCCAATAGCTTTCTTGCCTTCAAATAAGGGCACTAACTTCCACGTGTCATTATGCGTAAGTGCAACCATTTTTCATCCATTGCACGATCCCAATACTCATTACCCACTGCATCCTCAAAACAAGTGGATTTCACGTGTCAATACCATAAGTTTGTGCATACCCTTTGGCAACCACTCGTGCCTTGTAGCGCTTAATAGATCTATATGACTTATGCTTGACCTTGTAAACCCATTTGCAGCCAATAGCTTTCTTGCCTTCAAATAAGGGCACTAACTTCCACGTGTCATTATGCGTAAGTGCAACCATTTTTCATCCATAGGACGATCCCAATACTCATTACCCACTGCATCCTCAAAACAAGTGGATGTCACATCCTGCATAACCTTAGCCATGTATGTATAGTGATTAGCTGCATAGCTATCATATGACAATTGTTACGTTGGCTTTCTCACTCTACTTGACCTACGTTGTCGTAATGTTGTGTGTCCACCACTGCAAAGCCACTTTGGAGTGTTGTGATTCTGTCACTTTTCTTTTGTGCTTAAAAACTGTTGGTGATACAAAAGTTTTAGTGACAGGCCATCTTTTACATGTTGAAACAATCAAACGGGTTTTGGAAAGAGCTACTTTGGTTGGCAATATACTTGTGGACATGTATGGTAAATGCAGATTGCTTGCGGAAACACGGCAAGTGTTTGATAGGATTCATATGAAAATTGAAAGTTCGTGGAATGCATTAACCACAACATATGCTGATCATGGATTTGGTGAAGAAGCATTTAATTCCTTGGAGAAAATGCAAGTTCATGGAGAGGTCATCAAAAGGGGATTTGAAAGTAGTTCCTCCATTGGCAACACCTAGCTAGTTAAAGTGGGTGACTTTGTGAGCATCTTGGAGAAACATTTGAAAAAGAAAGCTAAGAGAGATGTTATTTCTATGCCGGCAACAAGTGATGTTATGTTCACACATGCGAATGTGACAAAAACTCAGATTGCTCTTGGATACAACCCCACTACAGACTTGAACATTGGCTTGTAGCTTTTTGTAAAATGGTACAAGTCTTACTATAAACATGGAGGTGATCATGAAGACATGTTAAAGGGATACAAATCCTATTGATGCAAGACTGTGTAATGACCCTATGGATTCAAGAGTGTGTATATGAATATGTTCCTTGTTTTGACCCTTCCAAAAGGGAGAACAGCGGGATAGGAAGACGACAGAGGAGAATAGCTTTGGAAAATAAGAAAAGCTACGAGCTTTTCAGACCGTGAGTGGCAGATTGAACGAAGATTTTGGCGAAGGGCACGCTATCGTGCTAAAGAGGAGATGGACAATTGGAGGAGGGTGATTGTTGTTTTCTGAGGGAGAGGTTCGAACGAAAGAAGCATGATCATAGCAATTGGTTGCAAGAGCATACAATCTAGTCAAGGTGCATGGTAGAGCTATGACAAACTGTGCTGTAGTTGGGGATAGAGATATGTCGTGCATAGGCTGAGATAGTAGCCTCAGAGGGATCTAACTAACGTGGATAGATTCGTGAGATCAAAAGATGGAAATAGCAGCTCATGTTTGTAGCGTAGATGAGTGAAGGAAGATGATTGCTTAAATCAACATCGACTTTGTTTCATTAGGAATGTGAGAGCTAAGATTGCTGCGGGGTGTTGGCTACTTCAGAATTTTATCGAATATGGTTGTGCAGAGTGTCACCAGGTGGTGATACCTTTTGTAGTTGCTTTCCTTATTTACTTGTATAAATATTTTATTTTTCTTTTCTTTAGTTGCTGTTACTTTTTGCCCCCAAAGTTATCTTGGATTAAGCCGGGATCTTTGCATGGCTAGAAGAGACAACCATTGGAACAAATTGGACGAATGGTTTGTCTGAGCCTTGGGACCGGATTGAATGGGCACTGAAGAATAGAATGCCAGTGGTTTGGGACTGTGTGCTTAGCCATTGGAGACGGTGCAAGATAATGAGCCTGGCCAAGACAGAAGATGCACATGTGAGAACGCTCATGGAATAAAAGTCACTGTAACTAAGCCACATTACACTTTTTGATGTGGTTGCGATGATAAAGGTTGCTCAGAACAACTTGAGGAATGTAGGGGTCACCATCCCTAAAATTCAGGGAGTTACTATTTTTGGACCCCAAAATCTGTTCACATCATTATCTTCGTTTTTGCACAAGGATTAATTCTCTAGTTTATGCCGATGTCAAATTTTGCACTGATCATGGAGAATTTTAGACTGGAAATTTGAATTCTTTTATGTAAGAATTTAAGCTTGGACAATTTTGGGTGAAAAGGCCATACACACACGTTTACAGAGATTACAGGTGGGAAGGACTACGAGATTTTTTTTCTTGGATACAATATTTGTTGGATACAGGACTAGAGATATGGTAGACATGGACAAAGGCAAAGGAAAACACCCTCATGAAGAAGAGAGTTCATCTTCTGCTCATAGACACCATAAAGAGAGTATTGGTACACAGGTGTCAACACCTTCTAGAACCGAGATTGAACCACAGGATGAGGAGCAAGAACAGGACTTGTTTATGGCACAACTCCTCAGTATGGTTGACTCTTTCGAACAACTTGTAAAGAATCCTCGGATGCAAAAATTTTTGAAGTCACATAATGAGGATTCTCAGGCTGAGTCATCACATCATACCATGGAGCGTTCAAAAAGGCAAACCTCTAATGTGCATGAGCATGTGGAATTGTGCATTGAAACACACAATATATCATGCTCATCTATTGTAACATTTCTTTGAAAACAAAGTCTTACCTCCAAAAACGAAGATAATGACACGAACAGATTCTAGGATCCAAAAATAGTAACTCCCTAAATTTTAGGGATGGTGAGCCTTGCATTCCTCAAGTTGTTATGAGCAACTTTTATCATTGCAACCACATTAAAAAGTGTAATGTGGCTTAGTTACGGTGACTTTTATTCCGTGAACATTCTCACATGTGCATCTTCTATCTTGGCCAAGGCTTATTGTCCTGCACCATCTCCAATGGCTAAGCACATAGTCCCAAACCACTGGTATTCTATTCTTCAGTGCCCATTCAATCCGGTCCCAAGGCTTAGACAAACCATTAGTTCAATTTGTTCCAATGGTTGCCTCTTCTGGCCATGCAAAGATTTCGGCTTAATCCAAGAGAACTCTGGGGGTAAAAAGCAATAGCAACTAAAGAAAAGAAAAATAAAATATTTATATAAGTAAATAAGGAAAGCAACTGCAAAAAGTATCACCACCTAGTGACATGGAACCATGAAATTGCAATAGCAATAGCAACTAAAGAAAAGAAAAATAAAATATTTATATAAGTAAATAAGGAAAGCAACTGCAAAAAGTATCACCACCTGGTGACATGAAACCGGTCTATGACTCACATAAAGCGATAGTCCCTTTAATTAATACTTGGTCTTTTCACATGTACACACAAATAGAAACCTCACTCCCTCGCTCAACACCAGATTGGCCCCGAAGACCGGCGCCCCTTTCGGTATTTCTTTATCAAGTAAAAGATGGAAAGTTACAAAAAAAAAAGTTTCAAAGTACAAAACCTGTGAACGGTTAGCTTTCATATTTTCTGAGTAAATTTCAGCTGCATAAGGACAGTACAACATATCCAGACTAACATCCCAAGTAGGAAAACACTTTCTGTGACCATAACTCAATAATTAAAGTGTAGAATTGCAATCTGCAAAACTTTGTATTTACTATTTTTCACCTCTTTCTTGACCTGTTCTCAGCCTTATTCCATTCCAGATTTGTTCCATACCAATTGAACTAAAAATCCTTTGACCTTGGCATCATTCCAATAGTAAAAAAGTCCCACATAAAACACTAAATCAGAGTTGAAAAACCCTGTTCTTGTGTGGTATGGTCATCACTTTCTTTAGTTTTTGCATTGAAGAAGCAATCATCTGCTCTTGAACTTGGATAGTGAGGCCCTTGCCTCAGCAGAAGAGCAAAGAAAACAAAGAACTGTACATTTGATGGAATCAGTCCATCATGCAGAGCATTTCCTTTGAGAGAACAAATCTGGAATGGAATAAGGCTGAGAACAGGTCAAGAAACATGTGAAAAACAGTAAATACAGAGTTCTACAAATTGCAATTTTACACTTGAATTATTAAGTTATGGCCACAGAAAGTGTTTTCCTACTTGGGATGTTGTTTTGGATATGCTGTACTATCCTTATGCAGCTGAAATTTACTCAGAAAATATGAAAGCCAACTGTTCACAGGTTTTGTACGTTGGAACTTTTTTTTTTTTGGGTAACTTTTCATATTTTAATTGATAAAGAGATCCCGAAAGGGGCTGGTCTTGTTAGCAGATATTAGTCAGCTCATGGTGTGAGTCTGTGTTAGAGGTTGGGCATTTTATGCAGTATTTTATGGCACATTTTAGTGGCCATTTATGATGTATTATTTAGCATTTGTTGCTGGCCGACCAGCATTAAATGCTGGCCGACCTGCATTTTATGCTCCCCACTTTTGTGGCTATTTATAGGGCTCCTCCTCCACAGTCTTTAGTACTTCATCCATCAGTGGAGATCCTTCTGGGAGAGAGGAGCCGGTGCTGAGGAGCCCACGCAGCCAGTGACTCACCGTTGTATGCTGCTGTCTCGTGTTCGATATGGATTCCATTTCCCGAGCATACATTTGAGTTCTCATCTGTCTACTGTGTTCATTCTTTCTTCTGTCTTGTGTTTCAGCATTTATTTCAGCATATTCTTTACGCTTCCATTGCTGCACCACTTCTGACATGGTATTAGATTTCAGGCTGCAACCTATTTGTGCTGTGTTTTCTTGCTGTTTTCAGGATTTACACCCTTCTTGCTGATCAGGCGGCTGTCCTTCCTGCTGGCGACTGCTGATTTGCTGCTGGCGACAGTGTTTCAGCATTTGCGTTTTGCGTTTTGCGTTTTTCTGGACAGATTTGCGTTTACTGCTGTTCCACTCTTTGCTGCCCGTGTTTTCTTCATCCAACTGCTGGCAACAGTCTTTAGCCCCTGTTTCTTCAGTTTGCAGCCTGCGTTTTGCTGTTTACAGCATTATTTTTGCTTGTTTTTCTGATTATTCAGGCCGTTTTTGCTGTTTTTGGCAGTTTTAACCTGATTTTTTCACTTTGTGCAGCAGCTTTTGGCTTATTTTGGTCAGCCTTTGGGTTATATTGCATGTGAACTCACTATTTTTGGTGTTTTTGGTTGCGTTTTGGCTGTGCTCACTCTCCCAACGACCTTCTTTTCTTCTACTTTTCTTTTCTACCTCCTCCAGATGGCCCCTCCGTGCACATCAAGTGAAGATAAGCTACAGGGACGGCTTCCGTCACAGTATGGAGGGTCAGGTGAGGCTCTTGGAGCTTCAGAGAGGGGTTCGAAGAAGAAGAAGTCGCAGCCACAGTGTTACCATTGTGGGAAGAAAGGTCATCTACGGAAGGATTGTATAAAGTTAGCGGCGTCCAAGAAGAAGGAGAAGAAGTCGAAGCGGGATGCGGACTCCTTCGATGAGTCATCATCTGCCTCTGATTCTGACTCCGATCCTCCAGCCTCGGCCACGGCCAAGACGCGGAAGGGATCGTCTTCGACAGATCGTGGGAAGGGATTGATGGCCCCTTCCACAGCTGCTTTCTAACGATGGCATGATGTCATCCCTCACGACTCCTCGGTGCCAGAGAGGGAGTGTGAGCGGGTGTTGGTGGGGCTGCCGTGCCTCATCTATATTTTGATACAGGTGCATAGGATCCAGAGAGGGATGTCCCTGACGCATCGACGGTATCTGGCAGTGAAATCCTAGAGACTGGTGTTGATTTCTGGGTTCATGATGAGTTGTTCTTCTTGACAGAGAGCGAGAGGCTTTCGTCTGGAGCTCACATGAGGGGACACTTTGGTGGTTTGGCCAAAGGCGGGAACTCCATGGTCACATGTTCAGAGACATGTTTGGCAGATTGGCTTTGTATGTCCTGAGTAACATAGGTGACATTACACAGAGAGCTGCTATGAGTCTTCTCTATTTTCAGGTGTTGTTGGTACGATCGACATCGACATCAGATACTCTCCGAGGTATCTTGGTGGTGGGCTGGCCACTCACCGCTTGGACATCCATGGTCCTTCTGGTGTTACTTTGTTGTGTAGTTTATGATTCTCCATCATTGTACTATTTCATTGTATCCGATCACACATGATCTGAGAGAGGGTGTTAGCAGATATTAGTCAGCTCATGTGTGAGTTTGTGTTAGAGGCTGGGCATTTTATGCAGTATTTTATGGCACATTTTAGTGGCCATTTATGATGTATTATTTAGCATTTGTTGCTAGCCGACCAGCATTAAATGCTGGCCGACCTGCATTTTATGCTCCCCACTTTTGTGGCTATTTATAGGGCTCCTCCTCCACAGTCTTTAGTACTTCATCCATCAGTGGAGATCCTTCTGGGAGAGAGGAGCCGGTGCTGAGGAGCCCACGCAGCCAGTGACTCACCGTTGTATGCTGCTGTCTCGTGTTCGATATGGATTCCATTTCCCGAGCATACATTTGAGTTCTCATCTGTCTACTGTGTTCATTCTTTCTTCTGTCTTGTGTTTCAGCATTTATTTCAGCATATTCTTTACGCTTCCATTGCTGCACCACTTCTGACAGGTCTTTGGGGCCAATCTGGTGTTGAGCGAGGGAGTGAGGTCTCTGTTTTTGTGTGTATGTGAAAAGACCAGGTATTAATTGAAGGGACTACCGCTTTATATGAGTCATAGACTGGTTTCATGGTTCCATCCCCGGAATTTGAATTCTTTTCTATAGGAATTTAAGCTTGGACAGTTTTGGGTGAAAAGGCCATACACACAGGTTTTACAAAGATTATAGGTGAGAAAGACTATGAGATTTTTTTTCTTGGATATGTGAGAGTGCGCTGCGGAAGAGGGAATACGAACACGGAGGGAGAGAGAGAGAGAAAGCAGAAAATAAGGAAGAGAAATCTGCACTGACTGAAATGAATGCTGAATACAAACGGGAAGGCGGAAGAGACTGATCAGTCCCTGCACGCAGCCCACAACGTCAGTGAGGGCACCAGATCAGGCTGATGATGATGGCAGCACCACCACGGGGGAGAAGGAGTGTCGGAATCTGCAAGAAGACAAGTGACCAAGTGGGGAGGGGAGCTGCCAATAAATAGGCAACGGACAAACCCTAACCCTAACCCTAAAATGGGCGCAAACCCTAAAAGTGCCCTAAAATGGGCGCCCCACAACAGTGACCAAAAAAGTGGCCGGGTAGCAAGTGGCTGCCCACTAAAAGAGGCCAAAAAGAAATACACAACCTAAGACAGCCAGTCAAGAGTGACTAGCCTCTTCCATCATAACACATGACAGACATGTCAGAGCTCCTAATGTCCTCGTCTGACTCAGACTGAGGCTCACAGGCAGGAGATGACAAGGCATGACAAACATGACTGCTAACACCCCCTCTCAGATCGTGGATGTGGCTGAAGGCCAAAGAAGAAATAGATCCTGGGGTGGCAAGAGGAATGCCAATGTCGATGAAGTCCGTCGATGTAGACTGCCGCTGAAGGAGCTCCTCACGATCCTGGAAATCCCCCTCTAAAACACTAGGGGACAGGGAATCCACAGCCGCATCATCGAGATCGTCCCCTCTGAAAGGGATGGGGGGTACGAGGGAACCACCGGAGGAGAAGGTGGGGGATGGGAAGGAACCTGTGGAATAGAAGATGCACAAGCGGGAACGGGTGTAGCAATAGACTGCCTCGGAGGACCCTGCATCAAAGAAGGGGAATGGAGCCTGTAAAGCCCGCTCTCTTGCCAACCTGTAGATAAAACATCTCCTGTAAGAGAATCCTCAATAACAACGGCATGCTCGGTGAAGATCACTCGTGTGCCAAGCCTCGTAAGGCCATAAACTGAGAGGAGGGGAAGGCCCAAATCCGGAACATGTAGGGCCTGTGAAAAGGAGCTCGAAGGTCGGTCGGTAAACAAAGGCAATGTGCCAACACCACTAATAGGCACCGATAAAATGTCACCAACAATGACTGAACCCTCTGATGGACGGAGATCCTGTAACAAATCACCTCTGGGAGTCATATGACTCGAAGCACCACTGTCCATTAACCAAGGCTGCGCAGAAGACACTGCAGCCACGGAAGAAGAATCCTCCTCCAAAGCATGGATATGAAGGAACATTGACTCATGGGTAACAGCTGGTGTAGAGGTAGAAGAAGGCTCCGATGTAGATCTATCCTTCGCTCCCGGACGAAGGTGAGGGTACTTCTTCCAGCATTTCTCCTCGGGATGTGTCCCTTGCCCACAGTGTGGGCACTTCGGTCTCTCTGAATCTGTATCAGAGCCTGAAGAACTGTCCTTCTTCTTAGCCTTTGACTTCTTCTTCTTCTTCTGTCCTCCCGAACCTGCAACAAAGGATCTAGTGGAGTCGGATCCACTAGCACTGACCTCTATGAGTCGCTCGTCATGCTCCAAGACAAGCGGGGATAGCTCCTCCCATAGAAGCTTCTCACGGGTCCTCGATGTAAGAAGGCTGGTGTAGAAGACATCAAACCGAGGCGATGGCAGCTGAGTCAAAAGAATCATAGCCATGTCTTCAGAAGATATCGTCCGACCGAGGGATGCAAGCTCATCCCTCATATCCTGTAATCTGTTGATGTGGTCCTTCATGGAAGGACTATCATCAATAGGAGCATACGCAACTTCTTTTCGAGAGATATCCGGTGGGCAAACGTCTTCTGTTGATAGAGAGACGCGAGCTTTCTCCACACGTCTGCTGCATTCTTCAACCTGTGAACATGAACAAGGACAGAATCCTGCAAACTCAGAAAGAGGAAAGATCGGGCTCTAGAATTGAGCCGATCCCATAAGGCTGTACGATCCATGGATGTCCCATCTGCGGGATCCACCTGAGGCCGGGGAATAGGAACAGAAACAAGCTCCCAAAGATCGAAGGAGTCCAAGATACACTCCACCTTGCAGGACCATAGTGAAAAGTTGGAGCCATCCAATCGGTCCTCTTTGGGCAGCTGAGGAAGTACGGGTACCTGTACAGGGGGTACCAAAGGCTGCATCTTCAGCCCACTGGAAGGGGCTCGCCGAGATACATGAATAGAAGGGGGACGGGAAAGAGGAATAGACTCCGGACGACGGTCCTTGTGATAGAAATCACGCCTCCGTTCAGATGAGTGTCGAGACAAACGCTCGTCATCTGAGTCATCAAAGCTCGTAAACTGATGAGAAGACATCTTTGATATCTGCAAACACCAAAACACAACAAGGGAAGGTTGCCGGTGCTGAAACACAAACACCAGAAGCTCCTGAGCTGGCCGCCTTGCACAGAACGCAAGGATGATGTCAAACGCAAATGCTAACGATGCAATCACCATAGAAAAACAGCCTCCCGCCTCAAAACGCAGCCTGGGAATAGGTCGCCAGCAGGAAAAGAGCCGCCTGAAGATGGAACAACAGCCAGAACAGCAAGGCGTAGGCTGAAGGAGTGTTGCCCAGCTGGAGGAGGGCCGCCCAGGCTGAAAACGCAAGCAGGAAGAGGTGGGTGATGACGTGGCAGCCACTGGAGAAGGCGCCAGCAGCAAACGCAAATATGTGACACCAAAACAGGCCGCCTTGATCAGGGAGATGGTGCAGAAGGTGACGCCTCAGCTGTTGGAGACGTCTTGACCAGCAAACGCAAAGTTGTGGGTGTTCTCCCGCGTAAAACTCAGCTCCGTGTACTCTCCTTCGGCTCTGATACCATGTGAGAGTGCGCTGCGGAAGAGGGAATACGAACACGGAGGGAGAGAGAGAGAGAAAGCAGAAAATAAGGAAGAGAAATCTGCACTGACTGAAATGAATGCCGAATACAAACGGGAAGGTGGAAGGAGACTGATCAGTCCCTGCACGCAGCCCACAGCGTCAGTGAGGGCACCAGATCAGGCTGATGATGATGGCAGCACCACCACGGGGGAGAAGGAGTGTCGGAATCTGCAAGAAGACAAGTGACTAAGTGGGGAGGGGGGCTGCCAATAAATAGGCAACGGAAAAACCCTAACCCTAACCCTAAAATGGGCGCAAACCCTAAAAGTGCCCTAAAATGGGCGCCCCACAACAGTGACCAAAAAAGTGACCGGGCAGCCAGTGGCTGCCCACTAAAAGAGGCCAAAAAGAAATACACAACCTAAGACAGCCAGTCAAGAGTGACTAGCCTCCCCCATCATAACACATGACAGACATGTCAGAGCTCCTAATGTCCTCGTCTGACTCAGACTGAGGCTCACAGGCAGGAGATGACAAGGCATGACAAACATGACTGCTAACGGGATATAGTATTTGCTGGATACAGGACTAGAGAGATGGTAGACACGGACAATGGCAAAGGAAAACTCCCTCATGAAGAAGAGAGTTCTTCTCTGCTCATAGACACCGAAGAGCTCGAGTATCGGTGCATAGGTGTCAGCACCTTCTAGAACCAAGATTGAACCATAGGATGAGGAGCAAGAACAGGAGGACTTGTTTATGACATGACTCCTGAGTATGGTTGTCTCTTTCGAACAGCTTGTAAAGAATTCTTGAATGCAAAAATTTTTGAAGTCACATAATGAGGATTCTTAGGGTGAGTCATCACATCATACCATGGAGCATTCAAAAAGGCAAACCTCTAATGTGCATGAGCATGTGGAAAAGACACCAAACATGGAGACAGGTCTAGTGCAACAAGAAGCACAAGCATAGGACCAGGGAGTGAATGGTCAAGGCAGTAATACACAAGTGGCACAACAGACTATTCCTCCTTAGTTTGCTACTTATCCTGGTTACTTTGGTGGTGGGTCAATTTTTCAAGCAATGGCTATATTACCCACTGGTTATCAGAGATACTTGCCTAGAGGGCCACCAGGAATGATGCCTATTGAGTCAGTGAACCCACTTTATGCTAATATTGGTCTACAGGTCGGTTATCAGACTTTGCAGAGTTCTTGTTTGATGCTTGGAGTACAAAATGCAATGGCTAGTTTTTCTCAGCCCAGTGGGCATATGGCAGCTAAGACAGGTGAAATGATAATGCGCCTAAGGGACTCCCCTTTTTACAGCCACCTATCTATGACAACTTGACACCAAAAAGTGTAAAGCCTAAAGACTATAAAGAGGGTGGTCAGGCATTAAAGTTTGAAACCTTCAGTGATATGCAATATAAGCTGAAAGCTTTGACATTTATACAACAATTTGATGCAGCTTACACTGGAAGGAATTCAGTGTAAGGAATTTTACTGAGACTTCTAAGGTATGGAAGGCTGCAACTTTTTTGAAAAGTAATGCTTTGCAATGGTGGAACATATTGTTGATGCAAGGATATGCATCTGCCACTTGGGTCCATTTTAAATAGTTGTTTGCAGCTTCATGGTTAACTAACACGTTTGAAGTAGATGTCATGACTGCATGGCATAAATTGGACGCAGCAAATTGTACCGATTTAGAAGAATACAATAAGAAATTTTGGGAAGCACTTTTGCCCTTGAGTTCTTACAAGACAGTGCCCCTGTGAGAACAAATTGAAAAGTATTGTTGCGGTTTGCTCGAAGCCATCAGGGATTATTGTACCAGGACTAGGGTTATAAATATGGTACAATTAATTGAAAATGCTAGTGTGGCAAATGCATTTTTGAAAGGAAAAGCTGAGAGCTTTAAAGGCACCGAAAAGAAGGACTCTCAGTTTAAGCAGGATCCTAGCAAGAAGAAGAAGCAATTTCCATAAAAAACCAGCTTTACAAAGAAGTCTTTTTGGAAGAAAAGTTTTTAGCAGCAGCCTTAAACTTCTTTTAAAGAGGGCAAAGGACAGAAGAGGCCACTTTTTGGCAAATAATTTGAAGAAAGAAAGGCTTTAATGATGGCTAGGAAGTGCTTTATATGTGAACAGAAAGGCCATATTGGTTCTAAGTGCCCACAGCAATCTTCTAAAGATGCGGAGGATAAAGATGCATCAAGTAAAAAGAAGCGCTTAGTGCCTGATATGGTGGGCGATCAATCAACTGATGATACTACAGAATTGTGCAGAGCTTGGGGAAAGATCAGAGATTTCACAGTGCTTATTTTCTTTGATCTTGGAGCTCGTGCAAACTTTATCTCACCGGCATTGGCAGCTAAGCTGGGTATACGTCCCGAGGAAATGGGATCAGTTGGACAGGCTAATTTGGCATGCTAGGACATACTGAACGTGTCACCCCCATTCTTGGCAAACTCTGTATGCACATTCAGAGCTATGTGGACACAAAGGAGTTCCATGTTATGCCTTTAGAGGGATGTGATGTTTTGTTGGATGTTCCATGGTGCCACATGAAGCATACTATCTTGGATACTTACAACAGAACGATTACTCTTGTACATAAGGGCAAGACTCATGTGTTAGATGTGAAGCTTAAAGGAGAGTCTGTCCCAGTTGTTTCTACTTTTGCAATTACTTCTGTAATGAAAAATCATATTTTTGCATATTTGGTTTTTGCAACGCAAGTTAATGAAGTTGACAATAATGTGTTTATACTAGATGAAAGTAGAAGGGCATTCTTGGATAAATTCAGTGACTGTTTCTCAGATTCGTTACCAAGAAAGTTATCCCCTAAGAAGCCTGAAGATCATACCATAGATCTTATTCCATGGACTAGTCTGCCCAATAGGCCACCGCATAGGGTCAATGCAGCGCAGTAGAAAGAGATTTTGACTCAGGTTAATGAGCTTTTAGAGAAGGGACTAATTCAGCCTAGTAGTTCCCCGCGTTTTGTTCACTTGTGTTGCTAGTTCAGAATAAGGGCGACTCTTGGCGAATGTGTATTGACTTACAGAGCCTTGAATAAGAACACGATCAATAATAGGTTTTTGATTCCAAGAATAGATGACATTCTTGATCGATTACAAGGAACATGAATGTTTAGCAGGATAGATTTGAAAAGTGGGTATGATCAGATCAGAATCGGGTTAGAGGATATCCATAAAATTGCTTTTAGAACGACATTTGGTCTCTATGAACTTTTAGTCATGCCGTTTGGATTGACCAATGCTCTTGCCACATTTAATAGGATGATGGATAGAATTTTCCGCCCTTATCGAAGTTTCGTTGACACATTCTTTGATGATATGATTATCTCTTCAAAGAATGAAGAGGAGCATAGAAAACACTTAGTTACAGTCTTCAATGAGCTTAAGCGTAACAGATTGCTCATTAATGGCAAGAAGAGTGAATTCTTTTTGGAAGAGATTCACTTCCTTGGGCACATAGTTTCTAAAGATGATGTGAAGATGGATCCTGCAAAGATAGAAGCAATTGTCTCTTGGCCAGACTTGAAAACCGTTCATGATGTTCACAATTTCCTTGGCCTATGCTCTTACTATAGAAGATTTGTAAGACACTTTGCAGAGACTACTTCTCCTTTATATTTGCTTGAAAAGAAGGATGTCAAATGGCAATGGATTGACAAAGAGAAATTAGCATTTAGATGTTTGAAGGGGAAAATGACTATAGATCCAGTACTTATTTTGCTAGATCTGTCTAAGCCATTCGTAGTGCCGTATGATACATGTGGAAACAACATTGGTGTTGTATTAATGCAGAATGGCCGAGTTGTGACATACGAAAGTAGAGTACTCTCTGTCGTTGAAAGGACTCACTAAATTTATGAGAAAGAGTTACTGGCTATGATCCATGCACTTCCTAGTTGGAAGCAAGCACTATTTGCTTGGTGCTGATTTTGTAGTGCAAACGGATCATCAAACACTTAGATACTTTCTCACACAGGCTAAATTGTCAGAGAAACACATGCGTTGGGCAAATTTCCTATCTATGGTTCATTTTCAGGTAGTGCATGTGGAAGGCAAGAAGAATATAGTTGCAGATGCTTTACCTCCCAAACCACGTGTCAGCTGTTTCAATTTCTTATCACTATGAATTGGATGATATGAAAGAGCAGTATGCTGATGACGAAGATTTCTCTGAAATCTATGAATAGTTGATCAATGGCCAACATCATGATCATTGTATGTTCAAAGAAGGCTTTATCATGATGCATGGAAGACTATGCGTTACAAAACAGCTAAGGCCAAAAGTTTTATTAGAAAGTCATGCTCCACTGTATGCAGGACATCGTGGTATAGATGCTATAGTCAAAGCGGTAGAGACTTTCTTCTATTGGCCAGCTTTAAGATCTAATGTTGATGCATATGTCAAATCTTGCCTATTCCAAAAAGGCCATGGGAAAGTATTGCCATGGATTTCATTTTTGATCTTCCAAGAACTTCAACGAATGATAGAATCTGGACTATCATTTGCAGATTCAACAAACAGGCACATTTCATTCCTGTAAGGAAAAAGGTTAAGTCAGAACTCATGGTAAAGATATTTATGCATAATATCTTCAAGTATCATGGAATGCCATGGTCAATTGTCAGTGATAGAGACCCAAGAATGACTAGCTTGTTTTGGAAAGCATTGCTTGAAAACATGGACACTATGCTGAAATTTTCATTTTCTTTCCATCCACAAACTGATGGATAGTTTGAAGAAGCAAATTCGACTTTTTTAGATCTACTGAAGTGTTATGTTTCAGATCATAAGACCTCTTGGGAACACTACTTGCCATTGGTTGAGTATGCATACAATAATACAATGCACTCATCTATTGGCAAAGCAACTGCTTCCCATTTTGGAGACAAAAGATAACATTTTTGAAGCTGATCGTTATGTAAAAGATTGGGAAGAAGCATATAAAAAGGTCAAGTATGCCTTAGAAAAGTCACAAGCTAAACAGAAAAGAGCTGCTGATAGTCATCGTCGGGAACTCTTGTTCAAAAAGGATGATTGGGTCTTATTGCATTTTGAAAAGGAACGTTTGAGAAAACAGCAGGGTAAGGAATGTTTGTTTCCAAAGCTGAGTATGTGTTACTATGGCCCTTTTTAAGTCTTAGAGAAGATCAATGACGTGGCATATAGGCTGAAATTGCTAGAGAATTGGAAAATTCATAATGCATTCCATGTGAGCCTATTGAGGCCTTTTATTGGTAAAGTGCCAGAAGATATGGTTTAAGAGGAACAGCTTGAAGTTGAGGAATTAGATGAGATTCTAATTCCTGAGCAGATCCTGGCACATAAGGATAGAAAAGTGAAATGTAGAGTTATAAGAAGATTTTTGGTGAAGTTCAAGAACTATCTACCAATGGATGCCAAATGGATGGAAGAGGCTGAATTGACAGATTCGCCTCAGTTATTGTAACTTTACCGAGAAGCTTTCTTGCTGGAACCTACAGTGACTTAGAATGCTTTTGAAAGCAATGTACATTCTCTATTGTATAGTTGAATACTGCATCTCATTGAATAATGCACAATGTATAGTTTACACTTAGCATTAACATGTGTATCATTGAATGAAATCTCAGTGCTTTGAAGTTGTATTTGTTACACTTCAGTTGAATGATTATACATGTTGTGACACTAATAGTTCGGAGATACGTGCTATCGACCTGTGTTGCATCCGGAAACATATATATTAGAAAGGCTTCTAGTAACCATAGTTGGATACAAGATGTGATCCTCCACCTATGTGAGACTTGAACTTGCAATGGCACAAATGGTAGTGGGGAAACTCCTACCATCGCCTCGTGTCATCTATTAGCAAGTGATACATGCGATGGCACTAATAACATGGAGAATCTTGCTATCGTCTTGTGTCATGTGTTAGCATGTGTGGCATGCAATCAAGGTCGCTTGCTTTTTTCAAGAGGGGGGTATGTCACCAAGTGGTGATACTTTTTGCAGTTACTTTCCTTATTTACTTATATAAACATTTTATTTTTCTTTTCTTTAGTTGCTATTACTTTTTACCCCCAGAGTTCTCTTGGATTAAGCCAGGACCTTTACATGGCCAGAAGAGGCAGCCATTGGAACAAATTGGATAATGGTTTGTCTGAGCCTTGGGACCGGATTGAATGGGCACTGAAGAATGGAATGCTAGTGGTTTGGGACTGTGTGCTTAGCCATTGGAGATGGTGCAGGACAATTGAGCCTAGCCAAGACAGAAGATGCACATGTGAGAATGCTCACGGAATAAAAGTCACCGTAATTGAGCCACATTACACTTTTTGATGTGGTTGCAATGATAAAAGTTGCTCAGAACAACTTGAGGAATGCAGGGGTTACCATCCCTAAAATTTAGGGAGTTACTATTTTTGGACCCCAGAATTTGTTTGCGTCATTATCTTCATTTTTGCACGAGGATTAATTCTTTGGTTTGTATCAAGGTCAAATTTTGCACCGATCATGGAGAATTTTAGACCGGAAGGTTTAAACGGAAAATTGTTATGTGTATGCCATGTGGCACAATTTGGGCACAAATTCCCAAAAGAGAGAGAGAGCACTAAAAAAAAAAACGTAATAGGCAAGAGGGGCAGATCTGAGCATGAAGTTTTGAGGGGCTGATGGCAGATTGCTGCAAGTACATCAGCTATGGAGAGTACTTCTTTGTCTGTGACTCATGTACGGAGGTAGAGCTTCCTCCCTCTGGTCAACTCTCTCTCTATTCTGAGAGGAAATGCTCTGCATGATGGGCTGATTCCATCGAATGTACAATTCTGTGTTTTCTTTGCTCTTTTGCTGAGGCAAGGGCCTCATTGTCCAGCTTCAGGAGTAGCTGATTGCTTCTCTAATGTAGGAACTAAAGAAATTGATGACCATGCCCACAGGAACAGGGTTTTTCAGCTTTGATTTAGTGCTGTTTGTGGGACTGTTTTATTGTTGGAATGATTCCAGGGTCAAAGGGTTTGTAGTCCAACTGGTATGGAACAGATTTGGAATGGAATAAGGCTGAGAAAAGGTCAAGAAACAAGGGAAAAATAGTAAATACAGAGTTCTGCAGATTGCAATTCTACACTTGAATTATTGAGTTATAGTCACAGAAAGTGTTTTCCTACTTGGGATGTTGTTCTGGATATGTTGTACTGTCCTTATGCAGCTGAAATTTACTCAAAAAAGATGAAAGCCAACTGTTCATAGGTTTTGTACTTTAGAACATTAAAAAAAAAACTTTCTATCTTTTAATTGATAAAGAAATACCGAAAGGGGCGTCGGTCTTCGGGGCCAATCTGGTGTCGAGTGAGGGAGTGAGGTCTTTGTTTGTGTGTGTATGTGAAAAAACCAGGTATTAATTGAAGGGACTACTGCTTTATGTGAGTCAGACCGGTTTCATAGAGAACAGCGAGGTTGCATTAATGTTGATGTTTGGCTGTGTAACAAGCAAACACAACTACTGGTGGACCAGGTCACGGACCTACGTAAAAAGGGGCATCTACTTCTTCAGGAGAATGAATTAGTAAAATCTAAGCTTTATGAGATGTCGGTGATGCGATCACACAGTGTAATTAGTACCCAGGACATTCAGGACACATCAAGTGTGAAGTCTGCAAGCTTTGGCTTGCAGCCTGCACCATAAAGACCAGGACGCCACCAGGATTGCCAAAATCTATCATTAGGTCACATTTGCTTTGTGACTACTATTGGCTATGTGAAGATGCCAGCTGCTTTTGAAGATCACCTTTATCGTGCTGGCACCATGGCCATATGAGTGCAAGAGGGAAGAAGCTTTAATCATAGGGCATCGACTCTAATGACTACAGGGAGGAGGATTGACTCTCGCCATGAAAGGAAGCGGCTAGAGATGATACTCAGCTTCAACGGGACTATTACCTAACAAATCTACTGTGTGGTGTGCCAAAGCTAGTAGTTCGGCTGCATAATTATTGGCATGATTATCAGAATTGTTACATATCTACGTCACTTGCAGGAGCAATCACCATCAACATCAAATTTCACCCTACAACTTAAAGCTGGAGTAGTTAGAGCTTATGTCTATCGATGGGAGTTGCCTTAGCTTAGGGATTATGAAGAGAGAACTTTTAAGTTGCCGTCACTCTCAGTGCTTGTTACTCATCTTTCAGAAGCATCTATGATTTCAAAAGATTAAGGTAGTGATTTGTGTTTGTCATCAACCTCTACCATATGCTTTCCCTCTTATTATTCTAGTTATCTCTAGGTCTTCCTACCCGTATAAAAAGGACAGATTTTATGAAGAATGTAAAACTATGACCATGCAAACTCAATCACATGCAAAGGAAGTGTATCTCAAGGTTTTAAGCTATTCTATTTGGAAGTTCTAAGTAAGAGAGATTAGGGATAAGGAGGAGGATATGTAGGTATTGGACAAAGGCAAGAGCGTTGGACTGGAAAACAAGAATGTTCTAACCCTTAAGAGCAGTGTTCCCCACTTTGCCTTACCTTGACCACATATGTATTCGATTGAATGAGAAACCTAACCAATCTTCTTACTCCATGTATTTATCTTGAGTTGAGTACTCTTCATCATCCTTTGCTCCTACCTCAGAAAGCATCCCTGCGGCGAGCGACTTTCATGAACCCTTGTGTGTATCTCGTGCGACAACGTGGACCTAGATTGCTACCATATGCTTTAGTACCCTTTTATGCCTTCCACACACCAAGTGTTTTAATAGACAGAATTCCAAACTCCTCATCCAAGATCTGTTCAGAGCCATCTAAATTAGCATCAACATAAGAGAAACCTGATGATACATTCGTCACAATAGATGAGTCTCCAACCTTCTCTTTATCTTTTCTTGACATCTATGATGTACTTGGTGAAGTAACCTGTGATCTCAATTTGCCACTTCAAGATCTATCAATAGAACCATGACTAGGAGACTCTTGTGGTCCACTCAATGTCTGTGACTACTGACTTGTTTTCTGCACGGCCACACTCTTATGCTCATCAACCCCAACTGCATTTTACACATTACTATACTAGCTACTCATTTCATAAAAAATAACATCCCTGCTAACTCTCAACTCATGTGTAACAGGTTTATAATATGTATATCCCTTTTGCTCAAGAGAATATCCAATAAATACACATTTTTCTGCTTCGGGGTTCAATTTCCTACGCAACTCATTAGGAATATGCATATAAGCAATACATCCAAATACTTTCAGATGGGACACATTTGGCTTTCTACCCGTAAACTTCTCTTTAGGTATCATACCATGTACAACAATAGTGGATGTCATGTTCATAATGTATACAGCAATAGTAGCTAATTCAGCCCAATAGTAATGAGGTAAGCTTCTTTCTAACATCAATGCACAAGTCACCTCTACAGTATATTTGTTTTTTCACTCAATAACTCCATTTTGATACGGAGTATATCTGTGTGTATATTGTATCTGTGTATATCATTTTTCTGCAAAAAATAAAAAAACTCATTGGATAGATATTCTCCCTCTCCATCCGATCTTAGATACTTAATATGCAATCCTGTCTCCTTCTCAACCAAAGCCTTAAAACTTTTAAAGTGAGCAAATATCTTACTTTTCTCATGATAAACTAAACCCATACTTTGCGAGTATGATTATCAGTGAAGCAAACATAATACTTGCAACCACTCAAAGTTACAATCTTTGTAGGACTCCACATATTAGAATGTATCAATTCAAGTCGCTTCTTGTATACATGCTTTTCATGTGGAAACGTGTGCCTTGCTTTCCAAGTTGATATCCTTTACATACTTTATGCATCCCATCAACTCTAAACTGAGGTAAGCCATCCACAATCTATTTTGACTTTATGTCTTTCAACCGTTGCACATTCATATGATCGATTCTCTTATGGTAAATTTCAATATCAACCACAACACGTGAACCTTGTGTAAACATGGCAACATCCATTTTAGGCAGACTTACATCAAGAGTATACAATTTACTAGCACGTTTTTCTTTTGCAATCAACTTGCAATAATTTTTTAGATCCTCTATATAACAACCATCAAATGTGAACCAAACTTGCAATCCTTGTTCTATCACCTGACTAACAAAAACCAAATTTTTTGTAATATTTGGTACATGTAGTATATTAGCCAAGATCTTAGTTTTGCCATCCTATATACTCAAAGGAGCATTTTTAACATGAGTAATGGGGTGAGCTGTATTATCCCCTATCTCCACATAGCCTGGAGAGATGCATAATTGCCTTGCTGCTTTTTTCCATTTCTAATTTCAGTTTTCTTTTTGAAGCAGTTTTTAGAAATGTGGTCTTTTTGACCACCATGTCAGCACTCCCTGCTATCACCAAAATTTTGTTGCCTATTAGAATTTGCAACTTGTCCTCTTTGACTCTCCCTTTCTCAGGATTATCCTCCTCTATTCTGTTATGCATCGTAACTTTGACCATGGTCACCACCTTAGCCTTTGCCACGACCTCTATCTTTGCTAGTAGAGTAAACACATGTTCACACTTCTTTTTGCTTTGAGAGGAAGAGGAATCGAAGCCAAGGTTCTTCTCCTCAAGTATCAACATAGAAATCAAGTCTGGAAAATTAGGGATATTATCCCTCATATTCATAGATGACTTGAAGCTCTTGTATTTGTTATGACAGAGAGCACGAGGATCAAGACATGCAATACTTTCTCCCAGCACAGAGAGAGAGAGAGAGTGAGTGAGTGCAGATGAAGGCAATGGAACCTAATTGTTTTCCCCCCCTCCATATTGAAACACTACAAAACCTTGGAGATATACTCTTGTTGAGATAGATAGAGTAATCCTTTTGATCTATCTCTGAGTATTTGCATGCCAAGAATGTGATTTGCATCACCAAGATCTTTCATGTCAAAGCTGCCATGAAGACTTTGCTTTAGTGAGTCCAAGGCATGAGTATCCCTACCAACAATCAGCATGTCACCAACATACAGAACCAAGATAATTAGGCTGTCATCTACTGCCTTCTTGGTATACAAGCAATGATCCACTTGATTTCTATGAAACCCTTGAGATTGCATAAATTTATCAAACTTATGATACCATTCTCTTGGTGCTTGTTTCAACCCATACAAACTCCTTTTGAGTTTACATACCATCTTCTCTTTCCCTTTTGCCACAAACCCTTCAGGCTGCTGCATATATATGTCTTCATGCAGATCACCATGTAAGAATGCAGTCTTTATATCCATCTGTATGAGCTCCATATCTTCAGTTGCAATCGAGCCCAAAATGGTTCTCAATGTAGTCATTTTGACTATAGGAGAGAGAAGATATCATCAAAGTCAACTCCATGTTCCTGCTTGTACCCCTTCGCAACCAATCTTTCTTTGTACTTTGGCAAGGAACCAGAAGTAATCTTCATCTTGCAAAACCATTTGCATGGAAGGGTTTTGTGCCCTTTAGGCAACTGCACCAAGTCCCAAGTGCCATTTTTCTCAAGAGATTCCATCTCTGACAACATGGCTTTATACCATTTTTTGCTGTCCTGTCTATCCATTGCTTCCTTGAAGCAAGACGGCTCACCACAGTTTGTCAACATGACATAATCAGCTACATTGTTTGCACTAGGAACGAATCTATCAAGTTGTCTAGTAGCCCTAAACGATCTCCTAACCCAATGATCTTTGTTTGTTGGCTGTTGAGCCTGCAAATTTCCATTTTTGGCTTGCTGTCCTGGCATTTCAGCCTGCAAATCAGCATTAACAGCTTGCTGTCTTGGCTGTTCTTGCACATCCAGTGGCTCATCATTATGGGCAATGGCTGGCTGATCATTTCCAGCATTATTTTCTGCATTTGCAGGTTCATTTACAGCAGGTATTTGCTGCTGTACAACGGGCACATTTTGCTGTCCAAAAGGTATTTCTTCCCAAAATACAACCCTACGGACCTCCTCAGTCTTTTCTGGCTGTTTATGCGTGCGATCTTCTTGGAAGAAAATATCATTGATGTGTACCATTTTCCTTTTCTCGGGATCCCATAATCTATACTCCATTTCACCCTCGTCACCATATCCTAGGAAAATACATATACAGGACTTTGGCTCAAATTTGCTGCGTTTTTCTTTACGAATGTGCACAAATGCTTCGTAGCCAAATACTTTCAAGTGTGCATACGAAGGTGGCTTTCCTGACCATGCTTCTTGGGGAACTTCCCCCCCCTCCCCAAAGACCTATTTGGTGACCGATTAATCAAGTGTACGGCTGTCATAACAGCCTCTGCCCAAAAACCATGAGGTAAAGCAGCATGAGACAGCATCGTACGGACCTTATCCTATATGGTCCGATTCATACGTGCCCCAACTCCATTTTGGGGTGGATTATGAGGGCAGTGAGCTTCCTCTTTATCCCTTTGCTGTCACAAAATGCATGAAAGGCCTTGGATACATATTTCCCACCATTGTCAGAGCGAAGACACTTAAGTGTCTTATCAGTTTGAATTTCAAACAATGCTAAGAATTTTTGAAACTTGTCAAGCACTTCATCCTTGCTACGAATTGGTAAACCCATACCTTCCGTGTATTATCATCGACAAGGGTGACAAAGTATTTTTTTTCCCCTAAAGACAACCGTGGCATCGGACATACATCGGAATGTACTAACTCCAAAGAAGAAGATTTCAGCGAAAGAGACTTTTAAATTGCACAGTGCCAATACTTGCAATGTCACATGCATAGTTGTTCCCAAGATGGACAACACCATGTCGACCCCCTGTATAGTCAGAAAACCACTCACATGAGGGGTGACATGAAAGGAAGCACCTGAATCTAGAATCCAAGTGTGCATGTCATCATCCGTATCTGCAAGTAAAGCATGTGTACTAAAGTGTGAAGAGACAAAGAGTATGTCATTCCCATGGTCACTGTCATGAGTGACTACATTCATCTCTTTAATTTTGACACTCCTCTTCTTAGACTGACTCTCTTTCTTCTCTTCCTTGCTATCATCTCTCTTCTTGCCCTTTCCTTTCTCTTTCTTTCATTTGTAGCAGTCACATTTAAAGTGACCCTTCTTACCACAATGATGTCATTCAACATCCTTACCACGTGATTTATTGCGTCCCTTGTTATCAGATTTTCCTTTTTGTTGTGATCTGCCTGTAGTATGCAAAGCACTGGAAGACTTACTAGATTCATTGTTCTGCCGATTCATTTCTTCCATGAGTAGAGCACTCTCTACATCAGCATACAAAAGCATTGCATTAGAATTGTTCATAGCAGTCCTGAATGTATCCCAACTCTCTGACAGAGTGCAAAGCAAGAACGTAGCCTTAAATTGTTCATCAATCTTGAACTCCAAGGCAACCAACTAGCTGAAAATGGAGTTAAACTCACTCAAGTGAGTAGACATTGTTGTACCCTCTTTCATACGCAAATCCATAAGCTTTTTCAGTCAATAAACTTTGTTTGCGGCACTCTTCTAGGCATAAAGTTCTTCCAGTCGAGTCCAAATAGCATAGGCAGAATCCAAACCTTCAATGTTAAACAGCAAGGCATCAGAAATCGATAGCTCGATGGTTGAGCATGCAAGCTCATTTAACTCATCCCAGTCTTCCTACTCCATATTTGCGGGCTTTGCCCCTTTGGTCTTAATCGGCTTTGCTTGCTTCTTCTGCAACAGGATATTATAGCACTGTTTTTGCCAGACTGCAAAGTTATGTGCTCCTTCAAGCTTCTTAATGTGCATCAGATGACTGTTGTCACTGCTGGCAGACATGATTTTCAGTCCAAATGACAAAAAAATTCAGCAAATGCAGGCCCAAACTGTCACACAAGTGACCAAGGTACAAACAAGTACCAACCAGCAATAAATGACCACGTAAAAGCAGAAATTTCAGATCTGCAATTAAGTTTTCAGAAGCACTCAACCTTGTGCTACAGCACTCCACAACTGATTACAGCTGTTCCAAGGACAAATACATCACATTATTACATGAGAAGTCCCAAATTTTAGCTGTAATTTTTGTTGTACATGCACCCATGGGCACAAAATTTGACACGCATGGTCAAAAGCCCCAAAATTTTTGTGCTCAAAGCATCAACCATACATCTGCACTATCTCTGACATGCATAGAATAGGCCAATTTTGCCAAAATAGAGCAATTTCAGCAAAACCCCCAAAATTTTCCAAGTGCTAGGTGTCCAAATTGCATGGAATTAAACCCGCATGTACATAAAATGACCAAATGGCGCAAAAATTTAGTCCAAACAGCAAAAGCCCCAAATTGCACGGGGTCCAATGTGCATCAATGTCGAGAAATTGGGTAATTTTCAGCCTAATTCTTGCATGTACATGAAAAGCCCCAAATGTCGAAGGCAAAATGTCACAAATTCCTGCAATTTCTGAGCCTAATATCACTGTTGTGTCTTGCTCGCATCAAATTTGGACAAATCCCCAAATTTCTTGGGCCTGGTGTGCACAAATTCCAGTGAAATTGAAAAAATTACACTAAATTGTGAAAAGCCCCAAAATCCTCGGGTAAATGTGCGCCGATTTTGCAATTTTTGAGTCAGATTGTCCAGTTCTGCATTAAAGTCTCCAAATCCGGGAAAAGCCCCAAGTTTTTCTAAGCGAGATTTACACAGATTTGGAAACTGTGCTTCCCCGCGTGAATCGTCAAAGGAAAGGGGGTAAATTTAAAAAAAACTGTTGTGGGGTTTGTTGACCTGCTTGCCTGTCGCGTCAGTCACGTAACACGGTCAATCGCCTGTCTTGTCGTGCGCTTGCACACTTGGTCCACCTTTGCCACACACGCCTTCGTCAATCCGTCTAGTCCCGCGTGCTAGTCGTGTGACCCGTCAGTCGCGTGGTCTCAATATCCTGTCGCCCGCCACCTGGTCTTCGTCAGTCCTGTTGATTGTCGCACTGTGTGCAGGTGTCGTCCAATTGACCACTGTCTGACGCGTGCCTACGCTACTTGTCAACCACCTGGGCCTGACTACTATCACTGCCCATAACTAGTGGTTGTGCATTGACTGTGGCTGCTGATTGCAGCTGATGACTACTGCCTATGACTGTCAATGTTACGACTACCTGCATGGACCATCAGTTCTAATACCTGTTTGTTATGACAGAGATCGCAAGGATCAAGATATACAATGCTTTCTCCCAGCACAGAGAGAGAGAGAGAGAGAGAGAGAGAGAGAGAGAGAGAGAGAGTGTGTGTGTGTGTGTGTGTGTGTGTGAGTGTAGAGTAGAGAGTGAGAGCGATGCACGATACTTGATGGTCGGTACAAAGACTAGTGTACCTCTTTAGGTTTTAGATAGATATATATGAAAGTACAAATGTGCTAAGGGTGTGTTCACACCCGTGCACATATAAAAGGCACGATGGCCCTTTATTCCCAACAGTATTTATCTCCAAGTCCATCTAAGCATGCACACATAACATCATTATCATCAACTACCGCATGGATAGATCCAAGAGCTTTCACAATACTCTTGATCTTTAAGGTATAATCATTAATGAATAGGTTCTCTCTTTTCACTTGGTTTAGCTTTGACTTGAGCTGCAACTTTCCGGCCTTTGTATTTACTTCGAACAGCCTTACCAAAAATTTCCATGCAATAGTGGGGTTTAAAGATTCTTGCAAACAGCCCATCATGCTATTTGTAACATTGACAGACATCCAATATATGACTTTACTCTGCGTCTGCTCTCCCAATCTTTCTTAGCCTTTACCTATTCTGCAATAGCATTTTGTGTTGAAACTTCAGGTGCTACTACCATATCTCCTTCAATGTAATTTCAAACACCTTTATCCTTTAAGAAAATTTTCATCCTAAACTTCCATGTAGGAGAATTGTCCTTATCAAGCTTCTCACTAATAATCTGGTTGAAGTTGTCACACATTTTGATAAAACAGAATACATTGCAAAAAATTGCAATCTGCAAGCAAGTTGATACCAAGTATATCACAACTAAACATGCAGCCTTTTACACTAATTGCACAACAATAACTATAGTCTGCAATCTATATGCAGATGCTTTCTGTGTTTGCAACCTAGCAAACACCTAAAACCTTACAGATTAGAGATGTGTAACATGTGCACCTGTAAACAACTGACACAGTCGAAATTGTTGTATGTCCAAAAACTACTGCCAAGACCACTTGCAGGTCTAAAATGGAGACCGAAATGACCTCAGAAGCCAAAAATTGAGTTTACCTACAATATATACACCGTTATTCCTACTCACCAAATTTCACTGCAATCAGAGATTTCAGCCTTTTGTCAGTCTTAGGAACCTCCTATAGTTAAACCTCAAGCAAATTGTGTTAGCAGTCATGTTTGTCATGCCTTGTCATCTCCTGCCTCTGAGCCTCAGTCTGAGTCAGACGAGGACTTTAGGAGCTCTGACTTGTCTATCACTTGTTTTGACGGAGGAGGTAGCTCATTCTAGAGCACTCAGTTTATTGCATTTCAATGCATTTTCTTCTCCAGTCGGGATTTTATGTGCATTTCCCAGGGCAGTTTTTGCATTCTTCAGCTTGCCTCACCTGTTGGACATTGTCCACCCTTTCCGGGATTTTTCTGAGCATTCTTGGCATTTTTACCAGCATTAAATGCTGGTCGGACATATTTATGACCTCAAATTTCAGGTCGGCCAGTTTTTTGGGTCTTTTGGCTATTTATAGCCATTTCCCACTTGGCAGTCAATTGTATTATCATCTTCCCTCCTTCTTTGGCAGGTGCACACTCCGACTCCGTCATCTTCCTCCGTCTTCGGTGCTGCCGTCATCATCAGCCTGATCTGGTGCCCTCACTGACGCTTCGGGCTGCATGCAGGGACTGATCAGTCCATTTCAGTGTATTCAGCATTCATTTCAGTCAGTGCAGATTTTCTTCCTTCATTTTCTGCTTTCTCTCTCTCTCCCTCTGTGTTCGTGTTTCTTCTTCCGTTGCGCACTCTCACATGGTATCATCGCCTAACTGAGAGTACAGAGGAGAGCTTCCATTGCAGAGGAGGACACCATCAAGTGCAGCCTTTCTTCCCTCCTTTCCAGCCCTTGGCGGTGCTGTTCAGGCTGAAACGCAGCCTTCCATACCTGTGTTTTGTTGTTTTGCAGCATCAGGAGGAGTAGGCGACAGTTTTCTAGGTGTTTGCAGCCTGCGTTTGCATCAAATGCAGCCAACAGGAGGTGGCCAACATCAACAGAGGAGAAGGCGTCATCATCTGGAGGATAGGCGGTAGTTTTTCTCTCCAGGTGGAAGCATTTTCTCTCCTCTTACAGGCGACATCTTCTGCTGGGTCTTTTTTGACATAGGCGACTCCATCTTGGCTGTCTGTTGGTTGCAGATTGTTTGGTGATTGTAGATATATACGAAGATGTCTTATCACCAGTTCTTTGCTGATTCAGAGGATGAGGTCTCTATTCCTTCCTCTGAGAGACGAAGAGACTTTCGCGCTAGTTCACGCGACGATCGGAGGTCACCTAGCCCATTTGACCGAGATCCCTCTATTCCCCGTTCTCTCCATGTTACATAAAAGGCTCGTTCTGCTGGCCTTCATATGCCCTCCATGGCACCCTCTATACAGGTGCTCGTACTCCCTTCTTTGCCCAAAGAAGACCGGCTTGATGGTTCCAACTACTTGCTTTGGTCGTGTAAAGTGGAGTGTATCCTTGATACCTTTGATCTTTGGGAGTTTGTTACCCACCCTATTTCCCGTCCAGTGGAGGATCCCATCGTTGGATCATCGATGGATCGTGCGGCCTTATGGGATCGGCTCAACTCATGAGCTCGATCTTTCCTCTTTATGAGCTTACAGGATTCTGTCCTAGTGCATGTGCGCAGGTTGCAGAAAGTAGCAGAAGTGTGGACAAAGCTTGCTTCTTTGTACCATCAGAAGACTTTTGCCCATCGGATTACTCTCGAGAAGAAATTACGAATGCTCGTTGTGGATGATTTTTCTTCCATGAAGGATCATATCAATAGGTTGGAGGACATGAGGGATGAGCTTGCGTCCCTTGACATGATGATCTCTTCCGAGGATATGGCCATGATTCTTTTGACTCAGCTGCCATCTCCCCGTTTTGATGTCTTCTACACCAGCCTTCTTACATCGAGGACCCGTGAGAAGCTTCTATGGGAGGAGCTTGCCCCGCTTGTTTTGGAGCATAACGAGTGCGCCAAAGAGGTAGCTAGTGGATCCACCTCCATCAAAGCTTTTGTTGCAGGTTCGAGAGGGGGGACACAAAAGAAAGGGAAGTCACAAGCTAAAAGATAGGAGAGTTCTTCAGGTTCTGACTCCGACTCGGAGAAGCCTAAATGCCCATACTGTGGGAAGGGGACACATCCAGAGGAGAAATGTTGGAAGAAGTACCCTCACCTTCGTCCAGGAGCGAAGGATGGAGCTAAAACATTTGAGCCTTCTACCTCTACTCCAGCGGTTACCCATGAGTCAGTGTTCCTTCATATTGTTGACTTGGAGGAGCCTTCTTCAGTGGTTGCTTCATCTTCTGAGAGGCCTTGGTTGGTTGATAGTGGAGCTTCTAGTCATATGACTCCCCGAGGATCTATGCCCTTCTGAGGGTTCAATCACTGTTGGTGACATTGTTTCGGTGCCTATTTGTGGTGTTGGCACTTTGCCTTTATTTTCCAACCGTGTGTCGAGCTCCCTTTCCCAGGCTCTTTATGTTCCTGACTTGGGCTTTCCATTCCTCTCAGTCTATGGCCTTACTAGGCTTGGTACCCGGGTTGTCTTCACCAAGCAGACCATTTGTATTGAGGATTCTTCTACAGGGGCTGTTATTGCGATAGGTTGGCAGGAGAGCGGGCTTTATAGGCTCCATTCCGCTTCTCTTATGCAGGGACCTCCGAGGCAGTTATCTATTGCTACACCCGTTTCCACTTGTGCACCCTCTTTTCCATAGGTTCCTTCCCATCCCCCACCCTCTCCTTCGGTGGTTCCCTCGTACCCCCCATCCCTTTCACAGGGGGACAATCTCGGTGATGCGGTTGTGGATTTCCTGGCCCCTACTGTTTTAGAGGGGGCTTTCTAGGATTGCGAGGAGTTTCTTCATCGGCAATCTTCATTGGCGGACTTCATCGACCTTGGCATTCCTCTTGCCACCCCAGGATCCGTTTCTCCCTTGGACTTCCGCCACATTAAGGATCTGAGAGGGGGTGTTAGTAGTCATGTTTGTCATGCCTTGTCATCTCCTGCCTGTGAGCCTCAGTCTGAGTTAGACGAGGACTTTAGGAGCTCTGACTTATCTATCACTTGTTTTGACGGAGGAGGTAGCTCATTCCAGAGCACTCAGTTTATTGCATTTCAGTGCATTTTCTTCTCCAGTCGAGATTTTACGTGCGTTTCCCGGGGCAGTTTCTGCATTCTTCAGCTTGCCTCACCTGCCGAACGTTGTCCACCCTTTCCGGGGTTTTTCTGAGCATTCTTGGCATTTTTACCAGCATTAAATGCTGGTCGGACATATTTATGGCCTCAAATTTCAGGTCGGCCAGTTTTTTGGGTTTTTTGGCTATTTATAGCCATTTCCCACTTGGCAATCAGTTGTATTATCATCTTCCCTCCTTTGGCAGGTGCACACTCCGACTTTGTCATTTTCCTCCGTCTTCGGTGCTGCCATCATCATCAGCCTGATCTGGTGCCCTCACTGATGCTTCAGGTTGCGTGCAGGGACTGATCAGTCCATTTCAGTGTATTCAACATTCATTTCAGTCAGTGCAGATTTTTTTCCTTCATTTTCTGCTTTCTCTCTCTCTCCCTCTGTGTTCGTGTTTCTTCTTCCGTTGCGCACTCTCACAAATTGAGCAAGGTGGAAAAGCGTATTACCCATTGCTTGCTTGCTTGCATTCATGCTCCAACACCTTCATCTTAGTCTTCAATCGAGCTCCGCATAGCCGGGGGCGGGCTCTGATACCATGAAAACAGACAGGAGGGAAGAGAGATGAAGATACCAAGAGCACATGCACAAAACAATGGAGACAAGAGGAGGGCCAAAATCTTCTTCTTCTTCCTCACAAAAGAACTAAGTCTACAACATGATAAAAGACTAATATAGAAGTACCACAACTTACGTACACGCAATCACTAAGTGTAAGCCCACTAAGGAAAGAAGAGGTGGCACAATGAGTGTGCCATAACCAAGGATGGATTATGTGGGTGCAGTCTAACTATAGAATTACTAACATATCCTCATGTCAGTCACCTAACATTCGAGTGAATAATATCTTGCCACATCACCAAGGCACATAATGGATGCCAGCTCATGTAGAGCTCGACATCTCAATATTCCTCACCATGGTGGTCCAACATGAAGAGCTTATGTTGCAAGTGGAGGTAACGACATGGATACAATGGTCCTTTGTCAAGAGCTCATGCTCTACAAAGCCAAATGAATTCTTCATGCCTGATAGTCTCATGAATTTTGGGGAGGTTGTCAACATGGAGAAGTGCATGGAATAGAGGTTGGATCACCTTGAGCACTTGGTGGCCCTAGATTCAATGCCTTCACTACCTTGCGCACCTAGTAGTGAGAGGGTGCCTCATTGCCTTCATAGTTCTAGAAGTCTTTTCTACTCCTAGTGTACACGAGGGAATATTTCATAGCCAATGGTAGTGCTTTTCTACTCTGCCACATGCTTCACCCTATTTTATCCTTCCCCATCTTTTCCTCTATAAGTGGGTGTAGAGGCCACTTTGTGCATCCAATAATTCATCCTCGAACTTTGTGGTGAGATGGTATCTCACTAATTGGTAGTAATTGTCAGAGAGAGAACTAGAGAGAGAAAGAGGAGAGAGAAGACTGCAGAAGAGAGAGAAAGACTGCAGGAAGAGAGAGAAAGAGAGTGACGAGAGAGAAAGACTAGAATTGGAGAGAGAAAGACAGGAAAGAAAGAGAAGCCATGGAAGCTATAAGCAAGATGGGAGAGAAGGACAATAATTGTATTAATGTGTCAAAAGATATGAAAAATTACACGTCCTCTGTTAGAGATCAGTGATCATAGCCTGCACAGTCGGACCAGCAGCTGCACAGTCGGACTGTGCAGTCGGACTGCCACGTGGCAGTCCGACTGTCTGCAGCCCAGTCGGCTGCATTTAATGCAGCCGACTTATTCCAGGCTGCACCCTATTTCTGGCGCTCCAGTTCGTGGCAGTTTTCGACTATTTATAGTCGACTTTTCCAGCAGTCTGGCCACTCTACTCTGTCGCAGATTACAGACCGGTGCCGCGCAGTTTTCTGTCTCTGTTCACAGATTTCAGACAGCAGATAGTGCAGACTGCAGCAGACTTCGAGGTGGACAGCAGGTCGCATCGTCGAGGTGGAGACACACAGTCCAGCACACTGCGCCCGTGTATATCTTTGTATTCAGCATTCTATATACAGCAGATCTTCATCGTCCACTGTCTCTTTCTCTCCCTTCTCTCTCTGCGTTCTCTCTCTCTCAGTCCTACGCTTCCGCACCGCTGCACTCTGACATGGTATCAGAGCAGTATTTGAGGGCTGACTGAGCGCAGAATCAACCTGAAGAGGAGTTTCCATCGTGACACAAATTTGCGTTTTTTGCGTTTAAGGGCAGACAGGAGGGCTGCGCCTTGGAACAAGGCTGAAACGAGTGTGGGCGCACAGGAAAGGAGTACAGGTGGTGGATTTGCTGCTGTTTACTGCTGTTTGACGCGGAGGAAGTTTGAGTTTTCAACCTAAAAGTGCAGGTTTTGCTTTTTCATCGCCTCCAGCGGGTGAAGAAGCTTCAGGACGCGGAAGAGCCTTAGCAGGCTGAGTTTACCCAGTCAGAGGGGGCTGCTTTTGCGTTTGAGAAGGCATTGCAGGTGAAGATGTCTACAGAGATGGACTTGGTGTCCAGGCGATTATGGACCGGAAGGTGCCTGTCTTACCGGCTCTTTCTACAGATCAGAAGCTCGATGGCGACAACTACCGCATTTGGCGCGTTATGATGTTGGCCATCCTTGAGTCCTATGATTTGGCGGAATTGGTACAGGAGGATATTGACCGGCCTTCGGTAAGAGATGAGTCCAAACTCTCTTCCGATGCTTGTGCGGAGTTGGCCAGGGCCCAGTCTCATTGGGACAAACTGAATGCCAGGATTCGATCCTTTCTCTTTCTATCATGCACTACAGCCGTGATCGCTCACATCGAGCACTTGACGGTGGCTCGTGAGATATGGCTGGAGCTGATCAAATGTACAATCGGATGACCCTGATAAAGAGGGTTTCTTTGGAGGTACAGATGCGGACCTTGTCCGTAAATAAGTCTTCTTCGCTAAGGGAACACATTAACAAGCTAAGGCAGCTACAGATGCAGGTTCAGAATGCGGGGAAGCCGATTTCCTCCGAAGACATGGCGATCACACTATTGTCCCAGTTGCCGCCACGATTCGGTACATTTTACTCTGCCCTTATTGCTTCGGGGCGAGAGTCTACTCTTCGCTGGGAAGAGTTGGTTCCTATGGTCTTGGACCAAGAGGAACAGTTAAAGGGACAGAATGCTTCCAAGACGGAGGCGTTGACAGGTCAAGCCTCTCAGAAGAAGGGGAAGGACCAAAAGAAGAAGAAGGGGGATAACAAGTCCAAGAAGGACAAGGACAAAGACTCCACATGTCATATTTGTGGAAAGACTGGCCATTGGAAGAAGGATTGCCCTGACAAAGACACGAAGGACACCAAGAAGAAGGATACCAAGGATTCTGGAGCGGTGGCTGCACCCTCATCCGCTGCATTTCTACATCTAGTTGTCATTGAGGACGCTTCACCGAATGCTTCTGATGCTGCGATGACGGCTCCCCAAGCTCGAGAGTGGATTGTTGATAGTGGTGCCTCACGGCACATGACTCCTTCATCAGATGGTGTTGCCCAGCTGCGATCTTCGCGTGGGCAGGTTCTCATTGGAGACAGCTCTTCAGTTTCTGTTGCAGGTCGGGGTAAGATGCAGCTTATTCCGGATGGACGAGGTGGCACCCATACCTCAGAGGTTTTGCATGTACCAGGATTAGGGTACCATCTCCTTTCAGTTCATAAGATTTGCTCCCTTGGTCTTTTGGTGGAGTTTGACAGTTCTACTGTGCGAGTCCTTGATCGTGAATCGAGGAAGGTTCTATCATCTGGATATGAGGAGAACGGCATTTACAAACTGAAGTCTTCCACTGCCTTCTCTACTCTTCTTCTTACCTCGCAGTCACAGTCTGAGTTATGGCATGCTCGGTTTGGTCATCTGAACTATGACTATCTTCGGAGGGCGTCACGAGGACAGCTTGTTCGAGGGTTGCCGGATATAGTGGTGAGCCAGCAGCCATGTGTCTCCTGCATACGGGGGAAGCAGCATAGAGATGCCATTCCCCACACAGCTTCGCGGCGGTCTACTTTACCGATGGAGCTAGTATCTACGGATCTATGCGGCCCTATGAGGAATGAGTTCCTGCGTGGGAGTTCGTACTTCATGCTGATCGTGGATGATTACAGCAGGATGACATGGGCCTATTTTTTGGCACTAAAGTCAGAAGCTTTCTCGCACTTCAAGGATTGGCTTCTCTTTGAGGAGAACCGATCAGGCCGGAAGTTGAAGACCTTGCGATCCGATAAGGGCGGTGAATTTGTGTCTAATGAATTTGCTCGGTTTTGTGCAGATAGAGGAATTCACCAGGAGTTTGCCAATACCAATACTCCTCAAGAAAATGGTCTTCTAGAACGGAAGAACCGCAGTGTGATCGAAATGGCGCGCACCATGATGGAGCACCGACAGACCCCTCAGGTTCTGTGGGCCGAGGCTGTGGCTACTGCAGTTCACATCCTTAATCGATCCCCTACTTCGGCCGTGGAAGGGATGACTCCATTTGAGGCTTATTTTGGGACGAAGCCAGATGTTTCTTATTTTCGAGTCTTTGGGTGTGATGCCTATGTTCACATTCCCAAGGCTCACCGTGATAAATTTGAAGCGGCTTCCCGAAAACAGGTATTTGTTGGCTACAGCTTCCAGTCCCAAGGCTACCGACTGTATGATCCCGTCAAGCGGGATGTATATACTAGCCGTGATGTGTGGTTTGTAGAGGTTCCGGCTACTTCAACGAGTGAGGAGCATCCAGTTCTTGGAGATCCAGGGGAGAGTTGGGCTCCTTCTACAGTTCCACTGGAGCCCGTGCCTTTTGATTATGATTCTGTTTCTGACACAGAGTCTACTGTTCCACCGGACCCTTCTGACGAGTTACCCCCGGTGGACATTCCAGAGTCTTCTGCTGATGGAGAACAACAAGGGGAGGTTTGGCCTCCTCCTCGCTGGGCCCGTGACACACTCCGTGATTCAGGGATCGAGGGGGTTCCTGAGGAGTGGGGACCGCAGGATGGTCCGCGGCGGTCACGGAGGCACCAGGCGCATTCTTCGGAGCTTGTTTGCTCCAATTATTGTTTGATGTCCCGTATTATGCAGGATCGAGAGCCCACCTCCGTGAAGGAGGCTTTACAGTCCGCCCCATGGAAGAAAGCTATGGAAGCTGAGTTGGAGGCTATTGAGAGGAATGGCACTTGGTCACTTGTGCCACGCCCCCCGAAGAAGAAGGTGATTGGAGTCAAGTGGGTCTTCAAGACCAAATATCTCAGTGATGGTACTTTGGATAAGCACAAGGCTCGCCTTGTTGCTAAGGGTTTTGCCCAGCGCCCAGGGATTGACTGTCATGACACCTTTGCCCCCACAGCTCGTATGGCAACCATTAGAGCTGTTCTTGCTTTGGCTGGCCATAGGAGATGGCCTGTTTATCAGTTGGATGTGAAGTCGGCCTTCCTGAATGGTGATTTGAAGGAGGAGATCTACGTTGAGCAGTCTCCTGGCTTTGGTTCTTCAGATGGGAAAGTCTACAGGTTGAAGAAGGCCCTGTATGGCCTCAAGCAGGCCCCGCGAGCTTGGAACGAAAAGATTGATTCGTTCCTCCAGTCTCAGTTGGGATATCGGCGGTCCAAGGCCGATCCGCAGCTGTATGTTCACACTTCCGAGGATGGTTGTGTGCTATTTGTATTATATGTTGATGATTTGATTGTCACAGGTGATGATGCACAGCAGGTCCAGGAGACAAAGTCAGCTTTACATCGGACGTTCGAGATGACGGATTTGGGGCTACTCCATTTCTTTTTAGGCCATGAGATTTATCAGTCTCAGAGGGGGATCTTTCTCTCTCAACAGAGATATGTACAGGAGCTCTTGGTGTCTTTTGAGATGGAAGATTGTCGGGCCCTCTCTACTCCTATGGATCCAAACTGGAAGGCCACTTCCCATTCAGCTTCTCCTTTGGCGGATGCGTCCCGCTATCGACAGTTGATAGGGTCCTTGATTTGGCTTCTCAACACCAGGGTTGATCTATGTTTTGCTGTTGGGCTCTTGGCAGGGTTCATGAGTGAACCTAAGACGGTGCATTGGCAGGCTGCTCAGAGGATACTTCGGTATCTAAGGGGGACGTCTGATTTAGGGATTCATTACCCCGCAGGGACAGATGGGTCAGAGCTTGTACTTGCAGGTTGGAGCGACTCGGATTGGGCCGGTGACATGGACCACAGGCGGTCTACAACAGGTTACTGCTTTACTTTGGGTGCAGGTGTTATTTCATGGAGTAGCAAGAAGCAGCCCACGGTAGCCCTTTCGTCTACTGAGGCGGAGTATCGGGCCGCGTCTTCCACCACATGCGAGGTTGTGTGGCTTCGGAGATTATTGGAGGAGCTTGGGTGCCCCCGGACTCGTCCTACATTGCTGCGATGTGACAATGAGAGTTGCATTGCCTTGGCGAGGAATCCTGTTTTTCATGCCCGGACGAAGCACATTGAGATTCAGTATCACTTCATCCGAGAAAAGCTTCTGGATGAGACCATCACTGTGGAGTATTGCAAGACGGAGGACAATCTTGCGGATTTGTTTACGAAGGCGCTTCCTCAGGCTCTACTTCGGCAACATTCCAGATCCCTTAGGCTTCTGCCCTGTCCAAGCTCTGAGAGGGGGTGTTAGAGATCAGTGATCATAGCCTGCACAGTCGGACCAGCAGCTGCACAGTCGGACTGTGCAGTCGGACTGCCACGTGGCAGTCCGACTGTTTGCAGCCCAGTCGGATGCAGCCGACTTATTCCAGGCTGCGCCCTATTTCTGGCGCTCCAGTTCGTGGCAGTTTTCGACTATTTATAGTCGACTTTTCCAGCAGTCTGGCCACTCTACTCTGTCGCAGATTACAGACCGGTGCCGCGCAGTTTTCTGTCTCTGTTCACAGATTTCAGACAGCAGACAGTGCAGACTGCAGCAGACTTCGAGGTGGACAGCAGGTCGCATCGTCGAGGTGGAGACACGCAGTCCAGCACACTGCGCCCGTGTATATATTTGTATTCAGCATTCTATATACAGCAGATCTTCATCGTCCACTGTCTCTTTCTCTCCCTTCTCTCTCTGCGTTCTCTCTCTCTCAGTCCTACGCTTCCGCACCGCTGCACTCTAACATCCTCTCCTTTTATACCAATGTCAGTGTGACATGGCATAATATCAATATTATTTTTTACACTAAATCCTTATTTCCAGCTTCTTACAATCCATCCCTTCTCAAAAGTTTTTGTCCTCAAAAACAAACTTGAAAGACTAGAAAAGGATGGATAGAACAGAGTACTACTCTGTTTTACAGCTTTACAAATGGGAAAATGAGTGAAGAATGACCAACATATGGACTAAAATTGAAGAATAAGAGTAGGCCTCAGCTATATACATGATTTGGAATACTTTAAAAGTATATGGAGCCATAAAATCTTCAACAGATAGTCTCAAAATGAAGTAGACAGCTTGCTGTGTAAACAGACCCTGCTGGATCAAATTTGCCATAACTTTTAGTAGAAGTGTCCAAATGAGGCGTGCCATATATCAAAACGGAGCTCTTGAAGAGTACTTTAAGCCCATGTAGATAGCTTAATTCTAAAAATTAGACACAATGAAAACTGTTCTAAAACAACGTGCTGTCCTGATCCTGTCTGCACCATAACTAGCTCCATAATCAATAAGCTTCAACCACTAATGTATCCCTTAAGAAAGGAAACTCATCCAATATAGAATCAGGCCTCCAAGAAGCTTCCTCAGGTGGTAAACCTCTCCATTTGATCAAATATTCCATGATAGAACGAGATCAAAGCTTCTTATCATGATAACAGTCTCTAGGATATACTGAATAAAACCTTCTTCATCAATAGGTGGCAGCTCATCAATTATATCCACTGATCACCATAAAAAGGCTTGAGCTGACTAATATGAAAGACATTGTGAATCTTTGTGGAAGAGGGAAGCTCTAATCTGTATGCCAAGTCTCCAATGCGCTTAAGGATCCGACAGGGGTCATAAAACCGGTGAGCAAGCTTATTACTAGATTCATCTTTTAATGTAGAGTATCTAGACTTAGGCACCTTCAGTAAGACCAATTCTCCTTCTTGGAACTCTAAAGGCCGCCTCTTCTCATCAACATAAATCTTCATTTGGTCTTCAGCTTTCCTAAGATTCATCTTGCATTGCTGAATAAGGGTTTGCATTCTTTCTAACTCTTATTTCCCATGAGGATTGATCCTTTCATTAAAGATGACTATGGGTAAGGGCACCTTGTAACCATACAGAGCCTCAAAGGGTGAAACTCCAATAGTAGCGTGGGTAGAGTTGTTATAAGCAAACTCAACCAAGTGTAACCAAGAATCCCATGAAGTTTGGACATCATAGCAGAAATGATGAAGATAAGTCTCAAACCATTTATTAATTCTTTCTGTCTATCCATCAGTTTGTAGATGATAGGCCGTAGATAGAGTCAATTTAGTGCCCATAGATGTAAATACCGCCTGTCAAAAGTTACTTATAAACTTTGAGTCTCTATCATGAACAATCACTTGCGGTAATCCATGTAGTCTAAAAATCTGCTCCATAAACTGACTGGCCACTTGAGAGGCAGTAAGCTGGATCTTAGTTGGAATAAAATGGGTTGCTTTGGTGAGTCTATCTACCACCACATATATACTATTCCATCCCTTCTTGGTAGTAAGCAAGCCAGTAATAAAATCCATAGTAATATGAGTCCATTTACATGTAGGAATAGATAATGGCTGTAACAAACCTCTTGGCTTATGGGTGCTGTCCTTATTCTGCTGACAAGGCATACACTTCATGACAAAGTCTTTGACATCTTTCCACAGTCCTTTCCAATAGAAACTTTTGCTGATCCTGTCATAGGTCTTGAAAACTCCTAAATGTCCAACTAAAGGCGAAGAATGTAGTTCCTCCATAATTTTCTGTGTAAAAGAAGAGGTAGAAGGAATGACAATCTTGCCTTTCAACCAAATAAGGCCATTTTTGAACTGATAATGCGAGTTGTCTTCCGTAAGACCTTGCTGTAATTTCTGAAAAAGATGACCAAATTCTTCATCCAAAAGATAAGCCTCCTATAGTTCTTCAATCCAATCACTATGTAATTCAGTCATAGCTGAAACTTTGCAAGCCTGCATACGAGAAAGAGAATCAGCCACTATATTGTTTTTGCCCCTCGTATGAGTGATGTGAAAATCATAATTCTATAGTGTAGCTACGCACTGACGCTGCTTAGGAGTAAGATTGGACTGAGTAAGGAAATACTTAAGAACCCTGTGATTATTGTGTACTCTGAATCGGCTGCCATACAAGTAATGGTGCCATTTCTTAATTGCATGCAAGATAGCAAACATCTCTTGGTCATAAACATTCATGGCCATTTTTTCATCTGTAAGCTTACGGCTCTCAAAGGCAATCACTCCATGCTCCTGTAACAAAACAGCCCCAATGCCACGACCACTAGTGCCACACTGTATAGTAAATTCTTTGGAGAAGTCCGGGCATACTAAGATAGGAGCAGAGATAAGGAGTCCCTTTAACTGGTTGAAGCTATTATCTACAAGAGCATCCCAAAAGAAAGCCTCCTTCTTCAACCTATCAGTCAAAGGAGCTGCAATAGCCGCATAATGCTTGATGAATCGGCGATAGAATGAAGATAAACCAAGGAATGCTCTAAGAGAAGTAGTAGTAGTGGGTGTTGGCCAATCTTTTATACACTGCACCTTCTTGGGATCAGCTTGTATTCCTTTTTCACTGACAATATATTCCAAGTATTCCACTTTAGTCTGCATGAAAGGGCACTTCTTCTCCTTAGCAAAAAGCTTGTGATGTCTCAATACATCAAAAACCCTCCTCATATTTGCCAAGTGATCCTGTAAAGTCTTACTGTAGATCAGAATATCATCAAAGAACACCAAAACAAACTGAAAGAGAAAAGGCTGTAAAATCTTGTTTATCAGGCTCTGGAAGGTAGTTGGAGCATTTGTAAGTCCAAACGGTATCACTAAGAAATGATAGAGCCCTCGATCAGTCCTGGGTATTGGATACCTGTTCTTCACTGTGATCTTATTAAGATCCCTCTAGTCGATGCACATTTTGAAAGATCCATATTTCTTTTTGACTAACAGAACTGGAGATGCATAAGGTGAAGGACTTGGTTCAATGAATCCCATCTCAAGAAGTTCCTTGATTTGCTTGGCTACTTCCTCTCGTTCACACTTAGATAATTTGTAAGGTGGCTTATTGATTGTCTTTGAGTTGGGCTCCAAATCAATAGGATGATCTACTGCTCTCTTGGGAGGCAATGAAGTAGGCACCTCAAACAAATCCCTATACTCCTCAAGAAGAGCTGTCAAGGCTGGATGGTTTGCTGAATTATTGGGCTGATCTTGTATCTCTTTATTCAAATGCAAAACAAATATTTGTTTTGAGTGCCTCTTGTACTCCCTTTTGAGTTGTTGAATGGTAATAAGCTGAAAATCTGATCTACTAGGAATTCCTTGTAAATGGATGAGCTGTCCATTGAAGATAAACTCCATATACAACTGTGAGAAATTCATAGTGATCCTGCCTAATGTCATCAACCAATCACAACCGAGTACGATGTCTATAGGTCTCATTTTTAAAGTAATCAGGTTTCTTTTTTGCTTCAAAATTTTCAGCTAGTTGTAAAGAAACTTGTGGGCATATCTGTGTGCTGATTTCTTCTTCACCATTGGCCACTTGAACTCTAATGGGCTGCTGTAAATCTGTGGGAATACAATTCAGTTTGTCCATGATGGACTTATTCATGAAACGATGGGTACTGCCACTGTCTAGTAGAATGAACACTACCTTTCCATGAATGTTACCCTTCATACGGAGTGTATTAGGGCTCTTAGATCCTATCCAAGCATCCATGGAAATAGAAGAACTAGTGGCAGCAAGTGTGTCATTACAAGTCCCACCTAGATCAAAAGGAAAGGAATCAAGATCTTCATTTTCAGCATTGAGTGCAATTGCAGTGGCTTCATGCATCTCATCTTCAAGATCCTCAAAGACTAACATACTTTGAAGCTTGGGTTTGACATTTTTATATACACACTTTGAGGCATGATCAGGTGTATACTTTTCCCCACACTTAAAACATAAGCCTTTCTCCTTTCTTTCTTTGTGAAGATCCATAGGAAAGGACTTGGGATTCAAGTTGACCGAATTGGATTTAGGCTTGCTGTCCCCTTGTTTGAAGTCAACTCTAGGACTGTTTGCTGTCCTGAAATTATTTTGAGGTCTAGAAGCATTGAACGGTGGATAAGTTGACACCCGTAAGCTCCCATTTGGCACATGATTGCTGCCATAAGTGTTACCAACTTGCCCCTGTTTAAAAAGTCCTTGGTTGTCCAAAACCAGGCTGAAATGAAGATTCTCTTCTATATTTTCTTCCATAGTGCTCCGCAAGCTCAATAGCCTTAAAGATAGAAGTAGGATTTTGTGCCATGACATTAGCTGATAAAGATGGCTCTAAACCATACATGTACTTGTGGAGCTTAGCCTCATCACTGATGCTTTCTACATACATGGTTAGGTTAAGAAATTGGTTAGTGTACTCTCTTACACTTAGGCCTCTTTGTTCCAAATCATACCATCTACGTGCCAATTTCTCTTTTTCAAGAGGGGAGACAAATACTTCAGCCATAAGTGCCTTGAAAGCTTCCCAATTCTCTAAAAGTATGTTTTCCTTTTTGATATACCTCCACCAAGTATGGAAAAATCCTTCCAAATGCAAAGAAGCAAAATGAATCTTCATGTCATGAGGTTTGGGAAATATGTCAAAGTAAGATTCCATCTTAGAGGTTCACTCCTCTAAATCAGATGGTGAAGATGATTGACCATTAAACTTGGCTAAAACAATATTGTCCTTTAGCTCTCTTTCATGGAATGGTTGCTGTCCCAAAATAGATTGATCATGAGTACCATACATTGAACCCCTAAATTGAGGTGGAAATCTCCCAATAGGTGGCTGAGAACCACTATGCAATCTTCTTGTTGGTAGAGGATCCCTAGAAAGTTGAGTATTCAGTATAAAATCTTGAGAGTTAGCTCCATTCAAACTGCCCAAATAGTCATCATGCCTTTGTGAAGTCTCACCTACTTCATATTGGCTATTTGGGATGTCTCTTCGTCCAATAATCCCATGACCATGACCATTTTGGTTGAATGGCTAAAGTGGGACTGAAGGCTCACTGTTTGAATAGGCTTTCTTCTTAGCTTCTTTAGATCCCATTTGCATTTGCATCCATTGGAAGAATTGAGCCATAATTTGAGCATTAGATTCCACTAACTTTTCAATAGAAGCCTTTGTTTGAGTTGTTGAATCTACTAACTTCTCAATGGAAGACGTCGTTTGATCAGTAGACAAAACCATTTGCTCCATTCTTGATAATAGGGCCTCATGACGTTCTCTATGTCTTTGTTCATGTATGTACAAGGTATCATTGAGTATACTGATTTCCCCTTGTTGTTAAGGCTCTTCAGGGCTCTCTTGAGGTACATTATCCAATATGGAATCCCTGATTTGTTGAGCATAATCATCCTGGATCTTATTTTTACCTTTATGCCCTGCCATAATAGTGCAGTCCTACAGTATCCCCTGTCAGAAAAATGGCTATAACTTTTGCTAGGAAACTCCGATTTAAAATTTTTTTAGTTCAAATCGAAGCCAAGAATGCCCTCTTCGAGATGAGCTATAGCACGCTATAACAGATTTAGGACAGAAAATTCTGCATCTCAATCTCTGAGTCTGAACTGTCCAGGTCTGCACCCTATTTTGACCTGTAAATGCCTTATTTTGACCCTGTAAGGTAAAATAGTAACCCCAAATGGTTACCAAACCCTGTAGAAGGCTGAGTAGGACCTGTGGGTACCTTGTAATACCTGCACCTGTACATCAATAATGAAGGGTGTACCTGTAACAACCTGTAAATGCCCTGTAGTGCCGTGTAAAATCCCTATTTTATCTTGTTTTGATCCTGAAGATACTTGAGCCTTTGGAAACTCTTCAATCTTCAATTCTCCACTCACTATACCCGTGTGAGGGATAAAATGGTATGACAAGCTCCCTACACGGGCTCCGAATCATCGGGAGGTGAGCAAAATTTCCCCCGGGTCGGTTGGTTGCACTTCTTCGGGATCCTTGATAGTGAGAGAGGGTTACCTCTCTTTTGTCTCACTATCTCCCTCGGCATTCACCTTTTTCCTCGGTGGATATATTAACATGGCAATGACATTCTATTCTAATCAATCAATATGAAATGTATTGTTGGAATATTCATTCAGCCCTTTTCATGAGATGCAATTGAATGAAATCTGAAAAATTTGGATAAGGAAAGGGTCTTACCAATGCAATTCAGTGACTCACTGATTGCTTTAGTACTTACCCTTGTATAATATTTCAGCTTGGCTAAAAGAATTCAACCAAAACAAGTCAAGGTTATACATCAAACTTGGCAAATGATATCTATGATGAAGTTATGATTGAATCAATACTGAAATTCAATGGAATAGACTGAGATTAATGAGGAATAACACTAATCTCTAATCTATTGATTAATTCAGAGAATTAATTGATCAATAATCTCTCATCAACAAGTGGAAAAGTATTGACAAGTGGATTATTGAGAGATTTCAGAGATTAAGTGAAAGAAATACCTTGATTAAGCTTGAAGAAGATGATAGATGTCAGCTCCAATCCCGTTGATGGAAGAATTCTTCAAAATCCACCATGGAGTTTGAAATATCCACTAAATCAGTCCATATGAGCTCCAATATACTCAAATCCGTGAAGAATCAATGCCCCGAGCTTGCTTGAACACTTGAATATCAAAGATTCAAGCCTCTTGAAGAAAAGCCCTAAAATAAACCTTCAATATGAGCTCCAATGTCCTCCCCGGGCTGAAATCTTTGCAATTTGTTGAAGAATCCTCATTGAAATGATGCCACGGGTTGAATTGATGAAGAATCCTCAAGAAATTGTTGAAGAATGAGAGCTTGGGCTGAAGCTTTCATGGCTGCCCATGGACTGTTTATGTAGGGTTTCAAGAGAGAGAAAGGATGAATAATATAACCCCATTTTGGAGTCTACACATTAGAGAGTTGAAGTAATCAATGCCAAAGACCATTGAGAAGCATCAATGTTGAAGATTGGCTGAAGATTAGTGAGAAATAGGTTGGAAAAAATCAGCGCAAATTTCGGGCTGCTGTCCTGCATATATGGCTGATCCTCTAGTTAAGAAAATTGTATGCAACCTGTAGCATTTGATACCTAGAAGGCCATTATGCAAGCCATTGTTGAAGGAGAGCAAGGATCAGTGAATAAGGAGAAAATCTCAGCTGAAGAACTCTATGAAAGCTTGACCAAAGCTTGGAGAAAGAGGAAAGGAAGACCTCTTTTGAAAAGTAACCACAATTTAATCCCAAACTAAGCTCGGTTAACTCTCATTCACCCAGTTACCTTTAGTTTTACATGAAATTTGATGACGATTTGTCACTTTAGCCATCCTCCGTCATATTTGACCTTGGAGATCTCCAGATGTAGTCTCTTACTAACTGTAGATGGTCTGCAGCACTCCACTAGTCACTGTCTTATACAATACTTGTCTGAAATTGATTTTGATGGAAAAAAATAGGATTAAAAATAGAAGAAAAAATAAATCAAAGACCAATGCTCTGATACCACTTGTCAAAGAGAGAACTAGAGAGAGAGAAAGAGGAAAGAGAAGATTGCAGAAGAGAGAGAAAGACTGCAGGAAGAGAGAGAAAGAGAGTGACGAGGAGAGAGAAAGACTAGAATTGGAGAGAGAAAGACAGGAAAGAAAGAGAAGCTATGGAAGTTGTGAGCAAGATGGGAGAGAAGGATAGTAATTGTATTAATGTGTCAAAATATATGAAAAATTACATATCCTCTCGTTTTATACCAATGTCAGTGTGACATTGCATAATATCAATATTATTTTTTACGCTAAATCCTTATTCCCAACTTCTTACACTAATTGGGGATACCCTATATATTTAATGGATCTCAAAATATTCTTTATCAAGAATGAATAAGCAACCAAATAGTGAAAAAGTATGTCATCCCAAAGTTCACTGGCAAGTGGGACTCCAATATTGTGTACACTTCATGGAGAGTGAAACCAACCTTTCTCCTTGGATAGGGTGGTAGATAACTTGATTAAGCACTAATTACAAACAGCATAAAATTCACGTAAACTAAAAATGCACACTTTACCACTTTAATATTGGACATTGGACACGTTGTTGGCCCCAAATTGGTGCCCCTTGTGGTATTTCTTTATCTTATATTGCAAATGGAAGAAGTACAACTGAGATCCTCTAATCTCCTCCGCTAATCTAAGTGTGTCTTGCTATTAAAACTGACCAGCAAGCCTCCAGACCAATTTGCCGCTTGGTTTGCTTGGGGACTGGCCTTCACCCTACTCCTTGAAAGACAAATTCAGCCCCAAATCTAATATTGGTTGGTTGGTTTCTTGAATCTCCTTGAAATTCCTCAATTTCAACTATCGAAATTCAAGTCCTAGGCCCTCAATTTAAGTACACATCCCAAGGCAACCATCAAAACTCTAATTTTTGCTGTAAATTAGAGTTTACAGTAGAGACTAACTGAAATCTCTTTCTTTAATTGCTCAAACTGTTGGAAATGTTGAGATAACTTGAGAGATGGTTGGGAGATGAGAGAGAATATTGTAGAGAGAGAAATTTCAGAGTTTCATAGCAAGAAATGTTAAAAAGCTATTACTGGCCTACTAAAACAGCCATGGAAGCTATCACTTATAGCTTAGGACCACCAGAAAGACTACTGCCCCTCCCTATCTACTATCACCTACATGAGAAGGACCTTGGGCTGTTGTCACCTACTCTTGGAGGGCTCCAAATTGCTATCACATATTGTAGGATTGATCCTTGGTGGTTGCAAATCACATCAGCAGCCTCTCCTTACTCTCTAACAGTCTCCTTTTCTATCACAATGATTAGAATAGACTTCTACTAGCCCATAAAAACGTTTTTCCCACTTACATGGGCAAGTTTTGCCAAGTGACCGCCTTCTAATTTCATTTTTCAGCATTATCCACCTTATTAAATTACTTTTTAAAATATTGAGACTGAAAATTAATTTAATAATTATTCTAGTGCTCAAAAAATCAATTTCGCCATCCAATAATTAAATTAGCTAGGCCAATCTGTCTTCTTACTATCCTTGAGCAGTTACTAGCCCTTAGATCAACATTAATTAATTAATTAATATTTAGTCTCTATTGTCACCACTGACATTAGTGGCCAATGAATTGGTCTAGGCCCAAATTTGACATAGGGTACCACCTAGTACCTGTCAGGCATAACTTATTATAACTTTTGCATTTGGCACCAATTGATATCTCGGGGTCTTAGGTCCACACTATGAAATAATTGACTTTCATCTCACATGTGCAAGTCACATTAGTACATTTGATTAACTTTTAATCAAATGCTAAGCAAAGCAATAAAATTCCATGTCCTTGTGACAGAGAGTGCCCTTACCTATGCATGGTAAGGGAAGGGCTTAAGATTCTTTAAACTTAGAAGATCTTACAAATGGAGTGGCTCCTTTGTGAAATTCATACTTCAAGGGACATGTAGTGAGCAATTAGGCGAAGATGTGCTCAACCATTTTTCAACATTTAGTCCAATGGACCACAACTTTTTGCAAAGGAAAGAGTAGAAATCCTTTTGTTAGAAGCAAGAGGACAATGTTTGGACATATGCTAGGGTTTGCACTGAGAAAACACAAAATGCACCAGCATGATTTAAACAAAATAACTTCGACAAAAATATAAAAAATGCAAAAAATGTGAGAATAGGGTAGAGTAGAATCTAATGAAATTGAATGAATGCTAAAAGTAAATGAGTAAATGTACACAATGCTCAAAGACAGAGTAGTGCAACACCTGATGACTTTCATGAGTATGGGCTAAGGGAGATGTTGATGTGTGTTATCCACCAGAGATGGATCTTGAGTGTAGTACCACCAATTAGAGGTTGATGAAGAAAACAACTGAAAATGCACAAACAACCTATTGTAGATGAAAATGTAGATCAAGCTGATGCCAAAAAGTGCTGGAAAACTGAAAATGCAGCAAGTGGCAGCTGAAGTGATGATGTGGCAATTGGGGTGGCCTGATCAGCAATCATGGAAAGTAGATCAGCAGTTGTGTGAAGCTGAGAAGTGGCTGGAAACTATGAATACAACCTAGTTTAATGGTGGGACAGGCTGCTGCACAAGTGACCAGGAGGCTAGGCAGCTCCAAGATGAAGCAAACACAGCAATAGAGAACCTCTAAGGTATTGAGCAACAAAAAGTCAGTAAGTGCATTGCATTACCTTAATTCCTGTTTTGGTTTCCAATTATAGCCTCAAAAAGCTTTATTTGTATCATTTATTGGTGTCTGGGTGCCACCCTAGAGAGTCGAGGCTCCATCCTAGACAGTTCAGCAACTCATGTGCCTATAAATAGGGCTTGGGCATTCATCACTACACACGTCTCACTCTCATTTTCCTTCTCTCCTCAACACTCTACACTCACTCTCTCATTCATTCTTCATCATTCCTTTCCCTCATCACACCTTCAGCCTCAGCCCTCTACCATTGCTCTCCACAACCCTACCTTCATGGATATCTTAGTTGTGATGCTGTCCAGTTGATCGTGATACCATGCTAGCAGGAAATTTCATTTTGGATGTCTTCTTCACATTGCTATCAACTGTATACACTCCAGATTGCTGCATTTTTTAGTCCACACAGCCTGATGGTCTGTTCTTCATCACCCCCGTTGCTACATTTGCTGGTTTGACTCCCTGGACTGGTACAATAGATCATCTTCATCAATATTGCTCTTGCTACCACCCAGCACCCAAGCGACAATTCCCAGCCATCAACCATTTTATGGAGGCTGCTTTTGTAGCAGATTCAAGCCCTTTGCACAACAGGTTACACCCCTCATTATCAGCCCTACTTTAGATACCTACGTCTTTGTATTTTCTTCACTCCTAAATGGCTGCCCAGCAGTTGCCTTGATAGCAGCATCATGTCAAAGAGATTTCAACATATCCCTCATCTCCAACAACTCTTGAGGACTGCATTTTACTCCCTCTACTATTGTCCATCCTCTTGTAGTGCCTACTCTGACATTCAATTGCCTAGAGGACTGCATTTTGCTCCCTCCATAGAGCAGCCCTTTTCCTTGTCATTGACACATTTGCCAGAAGAATTATGTTTTGCTTCCTTCATAGTATAGATCCCCTTTAGGTGTTGCCACTAGGACAGCACACTTATCTCTAGGCTCCACTCCTGTATTAACATGATTCACTGTTCATTATTCTTCATTCATCATTTTCTTTACTGTTTCTGAGTTGCTTTGTCTCAATGTTTGTGGTGCACCGTATGTTTCTCCCCACAAATCCAACCGTCTCTTGACATGGTATCAATGCACATCATCCTATCTGTGTTGAATAGGTGCTGAAGCAGCTATGGAGGCTGATGGAGATGATGTTGAAGGATGGCAAAAGGATTCTGGATGTGCAAAGGGGCTGGACAGACCCCTATTTATAGACACATGACCCAAATAACTGTCTAGGGTGGCACTCAGGTGACTTGAAGACACTCAAGTGCATATGTAATGTGTCAAAAGGAGCCAAGTCTAGATGTTCTTACCTGTGTTGCATCTCTCTAGCTGTGTAGTTGAGCTCAAGCAATTGGAATAGAGTCCTCTCTAGGCACATCAAAGACCCACACTGCAAGTCAATTCTAGATATTCCTTTGGTCAATGCTCATATCTGCACACTTCATGCACTTTGTAGAATAATTAAAAAGCTCATTCATCTTTACATAGGGTTTGTTGTTGCTCGCTTTTGTTGGAAATGTTGAACAAGGTCTACTAGGTTATTAGAAACACTTCGATGATAATACTCATATGGTGTTGGAAGCTAAAGCCCTTATCACTTAGAGAAGATGCTATAACAAATATTGAGAAAGTTTTATTTGCAATTGGTTTGCATGGAGGTAATATTGTCATTAAACCAGATCCTTAAAAGTCCAAGGATAGAAATTCTCTCTCCAAAAAGCCATTTATTAGTGGGGTGAGGGCTAGAAGGTTTCTAGGCTTTGGCACCCCAACACTTTTGGGTTCATTAAATGTTAGCACCCAAACTCTTTAGGTACATTTGGTATTTGAGTTTTGGGGATGTTTGATAAGTTGAAAGAGGGGGATTAAAGTTAATTAACCCTTTTTGCTTAACACCTCTGCACAACCCAAAAACTCAAGCCAACAAGAACCACAAACATAGCTTGATCAAGAGGTCTCACCCCATAGCAACCAGGACATTGGGCAAACCCCTACCAAGACTACAAAGGCGATCAAGAAGTATCTCTATTTTACCCCAAGAGGTTCCACCCCACAATAGCTAGGATATCGGTTAATAAATGCTCGTCAGTTGCTCCAAAACTCAAATATTAAATGTGCCTAGCATGTCAAGGCACCGACATTTGATGCATCCAAAGAGTCTAGGTGCCACCTGAGATAGCCTAAGTGCCACTCTAGACAGTTGGTTGGCTCATGTGTCTATAAATAAGGAAGTCCAGCCACATTGCACATCCCAAAACCCTTTTGCCATCCTTCACCATCATCTCCATCAGCCTCCATGACTGCTTCAGCATCTATTCAAAGAACCCCAACTGTTGTCGCCATCGTTCAAAGTATTGCATTTGTTGTCTATAGTAGGCCAACCTAATGTCACCAACCCTTGGAGGTTCTCTACTGCTGCAATTGCTTCATTTTGGAGCCTCCTAGCCTGCTGTTCACTTGTGTAGCATGTTGCCATCATCAAACCAAGCTGTGTTTACAGTTTCCAGCCACTTCTCAGCTTCGCCCAGCTGCTCATTTGCTTTGGTGACCACTAACCACGCCACCTTGACTGCCATGTAATCACTCTTTCTGTCAATTGCAGAGTTTTTCGTCAACTTGATCTGCATTTTCATCTACATCAGGTTGTTATGTGTTTTCAGCACTTTTGTTCACCAACCTCTACTCCGATTGGTAGTTACTTCACTAGAGATCTACCTCTAATGGACAACACACATTGACATCTCCCTTTGCTTAGATTGGTGGTTACTTCACTTGAGATCTATCTCTACTGGATGACACACATCGACATCTCCCTCGGCCCACTCCCATGAGAGTGCAACACTCAAGCTAAGTCCTTGCATGTGTTTGAATTTATCCAAAGTTCTCATTAAGCTAATAGAACTCAATAATGGAAACTTAGACTATCTTGGTGGACTAGTTTTGATCCTAGAAAAACCTCTCAGGATCATGAGTAAGTATCCCATAAGCATATATATAAATACTTGTATAGATGTCTTTCCCTTGCTTTTCGTTCATTGAGCGTCTAGCCACATGACAACATTCACGAATTGCACACTGAAGAGGCGACCGCAGAGACCCACCCTACAAGACCTTGTGGCTCTGTAGCCACTTGGATTGTGGAAAATGGAGCTACACATCACATGACCCTGCTTGATGACCTATTCATCTCCCAAGCCTCTATAGCTAGGAAATGTCAGATGCAAAAATAACTCCTCAAGCAAGATCTAGAGTCTCAGTTGTTCCAAGTTTGATACTAAGAAAGGCTCTGATCTCACTTCACTGCACGATGTTTACTATGTTCCCCTCACTTGGGGTAAATCTCTTATCCGTCCAGCAGTTTTGCCGTTTGGGATAAGGAGTTTTCTATACAGCGACCAAAATTGAGGTACTTAATACGATTAGCAGTATTGTCGGCTTATGAGTGAGTCTGGGATGTGCTAGGCATTATTGTTGGGTATTTGACTCACCCCTCACTTACACCTACGCTCATATGGGAGTGTCGGTGATTAGTAGGACACTAGGGCACTTTTTACTCTCAGTAGGAGAGGTTTTTCCCCCAGACTTATAGTCTTATTTTCGTATGTGCTTATGTGCTTATATTATACACTTATGGACACTTACCGTGTTCGGGTGTGAACACCCCCTACAACCCTAAGGTTTAAGGGTTGTACTTTGTACTTTCATTCCACACCCTTTCAGTCTATTGGATTGGGTGTCGTGCTTCACTCTGTCTCTCTCACTCTCACACTGTCAACTGTACTCTCAGTTGCATTTCGATCCTATCACCATCCTTACATTTGGTATCAGAGCAGTTTGTAGTCTGCAGACTGTAGCCCCCACTGTCTGCGGCCCTCCTCAGTTCTGCAGCTCTTGCTAGTATGGCTAAAGGCACCATCAGTACTTGTGTACGCCACCTGTCCCAGCAGCGCCTCATCCTCCTCAGGCACGACCTGCAGCTCGTCACCCGTACTGCTCGTCAGCTCCACTAGCCTGGTATTCATCTGCCCTCACCTACCTGTGCAGTTGCCAGCAGGCCTGGGCGTCGCCTGCCTCCAGCACGTCTGCCTCCAGTGTCGCTTGCCTCCAGCACGCCTGCCTCCAACTCGTCTGCCTGTGGCCAACACACCACCTGTCTGGTTGCATCATCGACGTTGCAGCGCCACGTCGTTTGCGCGTGATTTGACCGTCTGCCCAGTCCACGTCAGCTACCCGCCCGATTGCTCCGTTTGCCAGCGACTTGCCTAGCGTCCGCCCTGACCACGTTAGGTATTTTTTTTAACAAAAAAATTATCATCCCTTTATTCCAGAATAAATTTCTGGCAGAGGAGGTTCATACGCAGCAGGCACAGCATACAGGATACAAGTGTGGGCTAAATTTGATGCAAATTTCTGGGCACAGTCATCAGAAATTTTGGGGCTTTTATGTATTTTGAGGACAGTTGCATATGAACTGCAGTTACAGTCACAAAAAGACTGTTTTGAACACATTTGAGGCAAAAATTTTGGGGATTTTGATATTACAGTGTTGCTGAACACTGTTTGTACCTTGGGAAGCGTGCATTTAAGACAGTTTTTGACAGAGTACGCCCTTGCACATTAATTGCAGAAGTGTGCTTGCTGCAATTTCTGGAAATTTGCAGGTTTCCAGTCCTTACTGCTTTGACATTGCTCATTTGTCTTTGGAAATTTGTCATCATGGCAAATCAGGGAGGTGATGTATTTACGTATGTATCCAAGGAAGACAGATTGGATGGAAACAATTATTCGCTATGGTCATTCATGATGAAGAATGTATTAGTGGCCAAGAATTTATGGGATTATGTCAGTGGAGAGGAAACTCAACCGGGAGTTGTAGCTCCCGTTACTCCTCCTCAAGGGCCATGTGGACAACGGGGACCTCAGCCCGCTCCACCTCAGTCACTTCCTCCAAGAACTGCAGCTCAAAAAGCTTGGGATACACGTGATGTATAGGCCTTGTCGCTGATTGCTTTGGCAGTTCAGCGCTCCATCATCCCTCACATTCGTTCAGCATCTTCTTCACGAGATGCATGGCTGACTTTGGAGCATATGTTTGCAGGAAAGAATGAGACTCGGATCTCTTTCTTGAAGAAAGAGTTAGATACTTTGAAGATGAATGAGGGTGATTCTATGCAGGATCACTTGAATAAGATTCAAGACTTGAGGGAGCAGCTCATGAATGTAGATGAGTACTTTTCGGATGCACAGTTGATATCCACCACCTTGAATTCCTTACCTCCTTCGTACTTGTCTTTTCATACTGCATTGAACCTCACCATGAGAATTGCCGAGCACCCACTCACTTTTATTCAGCTGGTTAGTTTGCTTCTAGAGGAGGAGCAAACAAGGAAAAATAGTGATGTGGATACTATAGTCTCCGAGCAGGCTTTTGTGGCAAGACAGAAAAGGCAAAAACAGCAAGGTAAAAAATGCTCCACAATGTTCTGGCTCTTCGGGCACATCGCAGAATCAGACACAAGGGGGGACGCAAGCTAAAAAAGGGAAATATCATTATTGTAAGAAGCCAGGCCACTATATCACTGAGTGCAGGAAGCGCATTGCCAAAGAGAAGAAGAAGGAGTCAGGAATGTCAGTTTCTACTACTCCTTCCACTGCTAGTGAGTCCGCATCCTTTGTTGTGGACAGGGACTATTGTTTTTACACTTGCAGTTATGACATCTCTTGGGCCGATAGAGCACTTAGCTCTACAGAGGATGCTGACACTTGGTTCTTTGACAGTGGTGCTTCTAGACATATTACATCTCGCAGAGATCTGTTTGCTTCAGTTAGTGCACCTCCCGTTGGGAAATCTGTACAGTGTGCCAATAATGCATCATACCCTGTTCATGGTATTGGGGAGATTCAGCTCACAGCCCCACTGATGGCTCTATTCCCCGCCTGCAGGATGCTTTGTTTGTGCCTGGAATCAAGAAGAAATTGCTTTCTATTTCTTCTTTGGCACGTCGTGGTTTGCAGGTCACATTTGATGATGACCGTTGCATGGTTAGAGATAAAGAACGCATGACTTTGGTCTTGACGGGATCTTTGTGTCATGGTTTATATGAGTTGGATGTGCTTTCAGTAGATCAGTCGGCATATTTGACATCCACTCTTACTCCTGCTATGATACAGGCGGAGTTATGGCATGCTCGTTTGGGGCATGTAAACTTTGGCAGCTTGATGCTTTTGCAGCGTACTCAGATGCTGGATGGCTTACCTCTCTTGGAGAGACCTCCTGAGCACTTATGCGGGGGATGCATTTTGGGAAAAATGCATCGTTTTTCATTTCCCCGTGATGTTGCTTTCAGAGCAACAACCAGATTGCAGTTGGTGCATTCAGATGTTTATGGGCCTATGCAAACAATGTCATTGGGCGGTTGTTACTATTTTGTGACATTCATTGATGACTTTACACGTTTTTGCTAGGTCTACTGTTTGAAAAAGAAGTCAGAAGTGTATGATGCATTTTTGGCTTTCAATGCACTTGTTGAAAATCAATCTGGATGCAAAATTAAGACTTTCCGTTCAGACCGAGAGGGGGAATACATGTCCTCTATGCTGAATTCCTTTTTGAAGCAGAAAGGCATAGTCCATCAGTACACTACTGCCTATACTCCACAGCAGAATGGGGTAGCAGAGAGGAAGAATCGGTCACTCATGGAGATGGCCAGATGTATGCTGAAGGCAAAGAGCTTGCCTCATAGTTTTTGGATGGAAGCAGTCATGTGTGCTTGCCATATTTTGAACAGATGCCCTACCAAAGCCTTGAAGACCATCACACCTTTTGAGGCTTGGAACAGTCGTAAACCTTCTGTTGGCCACTTCCGTACCTTTGGGTGTCTTGCCTATGCCCATATTCCACAGGTACTTAGAAAAAAGTTGGACAACAAGGCTGTTAAGTGCATTTTTATGGGATATAGCAATGAGAGCAAAGGCTACAGACTCTATGATCCTGTTACAAAGAAGGTTTTTGTCAGTAGGGATGTTGTTTTTGATGAAAAATCAGAATTATCCTTGGCTGGTTTGGACACATATCAGGCTGCCCGTGATGTTTTTGAAGGCCTGCTGCCCATTACTTTTGGTGATTCAGTTGGAGCTTCAGAAAATGAACCTAATGTTCAACCAGCTGCTCCTATGGAAAGTGCAGAAATTCAGCCATTGGCTGATCGGAATATTCAGCATAATGCTGAAACTGAAATTCAGCAAGAGCTTGCACACAGTGAGGAAACTAGACAGTTACCTAGATGGTATTTGCAGACTATGCAAGATAGTCCTTTGGATGCACCCATGGCTGGTCGTACTAGAAGGCAAACTCATTTGCATGATTCAGCACATACCATGGAGTTTGTTATGGCAGCAAGTACTTTTGATAATGAAGAGCCTGAATGTTTTGAGGATGCACAACACAGTGTGCATTGGATGGCAGCAATGCAAGCTGAATTAGATTCTATTACTAAGAATCAAACTTGGATTTTGGTGTCTTTGCCATTTGGAAAGAAAGCCATTGGAACGAAATGGATCTACAAATTGAAAAGGAAAGCAGATGGATCCATTGATAAATACAAGGCACGGCTTGTAGCTAAAGGCTACGCACAGAAAAAGGGCATTGACTATGAGGAGACATTTGCTCCTACTTCCTCTATGACGACCATCAGGTCTATGATTGCTTTGGCTGCACATTATGGTTGAACAGTGCATCAACTGGATATCAAGACTGCATTTTTACATGGGGAATTTCAAGAGGAAGTTTATGTACAGCAGCCCATTGGTTTTGTAGTTGAAGGCTCAGAACATTTGGTATGCAAGCTCAAAAAGGCACTATATGGTTTGAAACAAGCTCCTAGAGCTTGGTGTGCAAAAATAGATGCTTTCTTGCTTGGTCAGGGGTTTCTAAACAGCTCATCTGAGTCTACCCTTTACGTATGTAAAGAAGGGGAATCTATGCTGATTATGTCTTTATGTTGATGACCTTTTTCTCACTGGAACACATGCTGATCATATTTCAGCATTCAAACAAAATTTGCAGCAAACTTTTGACATGTCTGACTTGGGAATTTTGCATTACTACTTGGGCATCCAGTTCATACATGATGCTCGAGGTATTGGGCTATCACAGTCAAGGTATATTGGGCAGCTTCTTGAGAAGTTTGGCTTACAGGATTGCAAGCCAGTTTGTACCCCCATGGAACCTGGACTGAAACTGTAATTACATGATGACAGTGATTTGTTTGATATACATACATATGCTCTTGCAGTTGGATATCTTATCTACCTATGCAATACTAGGCCGGACATACAGTTTGCAGTTTCAGCTTTGAGCAGGTATATGCATCAGCCACGTATGTCACATTGGCAAGCTGTCAAGTGTGTTTTTCGTTACTTGCAGGGTACTCGATCTCTTGGGTTGCTTTATGCCAAGGGGGGACCACTGCAGTTACATGCTTACAGTGATTCTGATTGGGCTGGTGATTATGATACACGTCACTCCACTAGTGGCAATTGTTTCTTTCTTGGCTCTTCTTGTATTTCTTGGCTTAGCAAGAAACAATCCACTGTTGCCACATCGTCATGTGAAGCTGAATACAAGGCAGCTTTCACTACCACAGTTGAATGCGTATGGCTTAGACGCTTGCTAGCTGATCTGGATGTATCTGTTATGGAGCCTACTCCTTTGTTCACTGACAGTCAGAGTGCCATTGCAATGGCACGGAACCCAGTGTTTCATGCCCGCACGAAACACATTGAGATCCATTATTACTTTGTCAGAGAGAGGCTACATGCAGGTGATATCAGCCTTGTCTATTGTCCTACCACGAGTAATGTGGCAGACATCTTGACCAAAGCTCTTCCTCATGACAAATTTGAAGCATTTCACGATGGTTTAAATTTGATATCCTTTGGTGGCGGATGATCCTTGTACTCTTGATCACTCTTCACTCCAGGGGGGTTTGTTGGGTATTTGACTCACGCCTCACTTACGCCTACGCTCATATGGGAGTGTCGGTGATCAGTAGGACACTGGGGCACTTTTTACTCTCAGTAGGAGAGGTTTTTTCCCCCAGACTTATAGTCTTATTTTCGTATGTGCTTATATGCTTATATTACACACTTATGGGCACTTACCGTGTTCGGGTGTAAACACCCCCTATAACCCTAAGGTTTAAGGGTTGTACTTTGTACTTTCATTCCACACTCTTTCAGTCTATTGGATTGGGTGTCGTGCTTCACTCTGTCTCTCTCACTCTCACACTGTCAACTGTACTCTCAGCTGCATTTCGATCCTATCACCATCCTTACAATTATTGTGTTATTTAGGTAATTTTTGAGTTGTCATTATGGTGATTATTTTAGCTTTTCATGCTAGCCGACCAACATTAAATGTTGGTTAATCTAATCATTTTATTTGCACCATTTTGTCCTATTCATTCGGGCCTCTCCTCCACATTTAATCATTCATCACTTGCAAGTCCAATGCATGCCTTGTTGGAGAGAGGGAGCTGGTGCCAATGACCACTCAACCAATGACTCACTGTTGTATGGGATTGTCTTGTGTTTGGTATATAGATTCCATTTTGCGAGCACATCTTCGAGTTCTCCTTTGCAATGTTCTTATGTTTTCTCTTTTCTCTCTCTTCTATCTTATGTTCAGGAGTTTATTTCAGCTTTCTTCTATGCTTCCATTATTGCATCCACTTCTAACATGGTATCAAATTTTAGGATCTACACTTCTATTGTTGTTTTCTATTGATTACTGATCCTCTTTGTTTGCTACAGTTGGGTAACCAAATTTCGGGACTTTTTCAGCCATTAGATCTTTGCATTTTATTGTTGTAGCCATCATTGACTGCATTCAATGCTATTGTTGCCTACGGTTACTCATCTTGTCTTCTTTTACTACAGGCGACAACATTTAATGCTTCCTTGTCTACGTTTTTTCGTCTGCATCCTTTGTGTTTTTCAGCCTCTACCCATCTCATCTTGGCTTATTCTTCCTGTTTTTTGCAGATTTTATGATCCGTTATCCTCAACACTACGTGTAAACTCCATTTAGTGTAATTTGTATTGTACTTTGGCTGTACTGTCTCTCTCCTTCTCTTCTTTCCTATTATTTTCTCTTCCTATCCTCTTTGGATGGCTCCCCCCTCTTGCTGTTCTACTGATGACAAACTTCACACCCCTAATTCTCTAATATTGAGTGTTGTTAAGAAAGGTCGGTTTGTGCAAAAGTGGTTATGGTACATTGTTTCTAGAGCTCTTGAGCGTCCTAAGCCTCCCACTCCTCTTCCTATTGTTTGGGACCAAGACAACTATGAGGAAGCCATGCTTACATGGGATTTCAATGATGCTCGTGCATAATTTGCTCTTCTTCACTGTATCTTTAAAGAACTTCTTCTAGTGATCACCTCTTATAGGACCTCTTTAGTGATATGGGCAAAGTTTTAGATGTTGTACAAGGTTCTGTCGGCTATACGTGCAATTACCCTCCATGGCTAGCTTCTGTAGATGAAGTTTGTATCAAAGGATATTATGCAATCATTATTGCTTCGTGTTACATAAGTATAAGATCAACTTCATCACATGTAGTCTGTCTTTCCAAAGGCTCATCTTGTGGGGACTGTGCTTTACAATCTTCCTCTAGAGTTTGGAGTACCCAATGCTTTATAGGCCCAGGCGTCATCAATGCCAGTGAGCTTTACCCATATGTCCTTGATGTTGCTTGAGCATGAGGCATCTTTGTGATTACGTATGGTGGCTTCAATGAGGCATTTGCCACTTTAGAGAGGATGACAAGAGAAAGAAGTTGAAGGCCTAATGTTATCACTATGGTAAGAAGGGACATTTGCACAAGGATTGCAAAGAGTAAGCAGCTTCAAGGAAGAAGTAGCAAGATACAGAGAATCTCGATGCCTGTTACAAATCAACTCCACAGAAAGCACATCATGACCATGACTTACGGACCTTCAGCCAAACCACCAAAGTATCCCCTCATGTGAACTCTTACTAGAAGCAAAGACTGCTCTTGTCAAGCAAATCATCCCATCATAAACTTGGATATCGATCCTGGCTCTTGAATTTCAAAAACTGCCAGACTTCAAAAATGCATACAAGAAGCTGCACTTTGAGTCCACTATACCTACATATCAATAAGGCAAGGATGCCCCAACACCACCACCCTCTCACGCTCCCTCTCTAGCACTAGAGAGTCACGAGTGATGAAACACCAACCACTAGGGCTAGAAGGCAGAAGAGGAGGCCTAAATGGCCTTCATATTCACCACAAAAGACGTGCCCTTCGTAGCCTTGGCTGTCACCTTCGCCAAAGGGTTTGAGTTGGAATCTAAATTTGAAGATGATGTGGATCATGACTTGTCAGGTTATCCTTACCCTTCTTCTTTGTCTTCTCCTTCTCCTTCCATTGTGCCGCTTGTACCTCGCATTCCTTTTGGAGATGCCCCTTCTTGCCACAATAATAACACTGGACCTTCTTCTTCTTCTGTATGTCACCCATCTCTATAGCCGAAAATGCTTCTTGCGTGCCACCATATCGAGACGGTAGTCTCCCATATAAATGCACAGAAGCCTTAAGCTCAAGCAACATAGAGAATATATGCTCAAAGCTATTAGGCATTGATGATGTCTAGGCTTATAAGGTATTGGCTACAACATCAAACTTTGAAGGAAGCTTGTAGAGGACAATCCCCACAAGATGTGCTTCTTCAAGGGTCTGTTGCATGTATCGAAGTTGATCTTGTATCTATGTCACCCAAACAAGGAATGACTGAGCTGTATCAATCACCTCGAATTTGATAGTCTATCGTTGACTAGAGAGGGTCACAACTACATGGTCAACGGAGCCTCATACATAAGCTATAACTTCTCCCACACTTTTGGAGATGTCTTGCAAGAGGTAACCACCAGAAAAACTTCTTTAAAGATACATCAAAGAAGAGCAAAGTAGGCATATGTATCATCTGTCTCCCAAGTAAGCATTGCTTCCTCATAGTTGTTTCGGTCCCAATTTTTTGGAATAGGAGAGGACATTTAGGGACACAAGATAACTCTTGAGATGACAAACCACAAGTGCTCCTGCACAAACCTAGCTTTCATCATATCACTCTAGGTGAGATAATTAGGTGCCTTAATCTCATCATCAAAAGAGCAGCATGGGAGTGCCATTTGAGAGATGCAAAGAAGATGAAGTTAAGAAAAGGGATCAGAGAGAGATAGGTACATGCCAAGATTCAGCCCAAACCATGAGCTCAGTGCAAGCCGTATAATTCAAAACACAAGATGAGGAACAAAAGCAAAGAGAGTGTAGTGACAGAAGCACAATTGACACGTGTGGTCCATCCAATTTTATCAAAATCAGGCTGAAAAATGCAAACTAGCTGAAAATATAGACTGCCAGAGAACAGATCAGCGGGAAAAAAAAAAGAAAATGCTGCACAAACATCAAAATGAAAACGCAGATTGCCACAGACTACCGCCCTGCACAGATGCAATCACCCGACCAGCTGGAGAGGGACCAGCCTGGCTTGTGTAGTTTGTGCGATCAGACCTGAAAACAACAGTCACAATCAGCAGGTAGCACCAGAACCGAGCAGAATAGACTTTGATACCATGTCAGAAAAGTGTGAGAAACCGGAAGCAAAAAACATTGCTGCAATAGATTGCAAGATCACAAAGAACAGAAGAGAACACTACAAGAACACAAGAACTCAGTCTACCACCAGGATGCAATTGTGCTGAAGGATTGAGTATATGAAGCACTTAAGTGATCATATGTGGAGGAGGAAGCATGCTTATAAATCAGTAGAGAATAATGCCAAATAGAAGATCAGTTGGCCAGCTAAAGACCTAGTGCCAAAACACCAGTTGGCCAACCGCTAACATCTCTGCCATAAAATAGGGAATGCACACAAACACAGACTTGTACACCCATGAGATGTACACTCTGCTGCTAACAATTGTCTATCTAGCCTTCACAAAATCAAGGTGTTTGGTCATGGATCCAACAGTCATACAACACTCAATGTCCACTTGTCTCACCTCCTAGTGTGACTATAGAGCCATCTATCCTCAAACATTTGACTCCATGCCTTTAGTGTCCAGTTCCTTGTTCAAATTTCTTTGTATCAGGTCGCAAGCAACGCTACAGCCTACAAGATGGATGGATCTCCTGAGTGACTTAGAGGATGAGTATATGCGCACACTCAAGTTGACAAAGGTTCAAATACACTCAAGAACCAACTACAACTGTTTGGTGCAATTTAAACCCCTGAAAGATCAATTGAGGACAAATGAGACTGCTAAAATTTAAGGATGGTCATCAAACCAAGTACGCAAACGAGTTCACAATTTTGTGACATTCCGGCTTATAACTATACTAACATCTAATGTAGAGAAGTGGCATTTTTGGTACATGGACGACAAGAACTCTTTTTCACTGTTTTTCTTTCTCCACATGAAAGAAAATGGTTAAGATGAGAAGTAAATCACCAAGAGCTAAAATGACAAGCCTCCATTATGCACTTCCTTCATTTTTTCAAGCTTGTTTACTTCCGATATATCATATCTCCATAATTCTTATGTAAAGGTGTGAAAGGATGAGCACTTCATCAGGCGATCCAAGTCATTGGCTTGTAAGGTGAATACTAGATTGTTACACTTGATTTCTTGGTGATTGAGGTGTGATTTTTAAATCCAGATTTTCTGATCTTTCCTTTTTGTTTTGATCTATTCTTCCCCAACAGTTTCAATACAAGGTGAGGGAAAAGTACAAAATCCACCAATATTGAGTAGTAAATTTGCATAAGGCTTGTTATCAACTCTGATCAAAGATATTTCTTATTTCTTGTAGTACTTGGGAAGAATGGTAAGAAAAGCAGAAGATTAGAGTTCTATGCATTTGAGTCGAGGAAAACTTGTTGAAGGTCAGGGAAAGAGGCAACATACTTCTGGGTACTTCTATTTCAAAGAGGTCCAATACACTTGGACCACCTTATATTTTGGTAACGCTTGACTTTGCATCTAAGTGCATCTGAACTATTCTCCTTGCTGTGCTGTTGCACCTATACTAGTATACTGTCCCAAAAGTGATGACCTAGCGATTAGCAATCAGGCTCACAATCGTAAGGTTGTGGGTTAGAGTCTTGCTTGCTGTGTCACTTTGTTGGACACCTATGCTCATACAGTGTGTTCGAGTAAGTCTGGGCTCTTACCCACTTCAACACTTGGTCCCTTCCACTTTCTTGGGTCATCAAGGAGGAGGATCCTAGTGCGATCAAGCTCCCCTGTTCATTCGGCTTGCAAGCTATCCTATACGCACATAGGAAAAATGCCAGCATGGCTCTTACCCACTCTCTTGGCCAGTTTTCAGAGGCAAGGCACCCTCCCTTATGGGCGTATGGCGGTGTATGTCTTATCTCAGGAAAAAAAACTATATTGGTATACTCTTCTCACGACAACCACACATTGTCCTATCACACAAATGAGTGAAATTGTTTTCTTCTTTTTCATGATCACACCAGATACAAATCTTTAAGATCTAATCAAGAAATATTTATCTCAGACATCTACAGACAACTAATGTTTGTTTGAAACCTTGCCTGAATCCTTCATTGTTTTTGCTCCTCTTACTTTCCCTATCTGTGAACTCCACAAAATCTAGCATATCATGTGTACTCGACACTGTGTTTGCTGAGTTGGATTTATGAGAACGTTTTTTGCACAATGCATTGAACCGATTCTTGACAGCATTATCTGTCCTGAAATCTCCAAAAAACCAGAACTATTCTTTAAAGGATTTCTACAGATCTCTTCAGAAGGCTTTAGTACAAGATTTCTTTTAGTCAGTATCCTGTTTAAAGGGTTATCACACATGTACGCATGAACGTCGTCTATGTTCACATACATATGACAAGTAAAATAGAGTGCTTCAAAATTCATCCACAGTACTTTTCTACTGAACAGATCACGTCTTAAATCTACTGATAAATTCAGGGCATCAAAAGCAATTAGTGAGTAAGAGAAGTAGAAGCTGTATTGCAAAGTGGATTTGTAAAGGATGGCCATCTTACCTGCCAGGCACGAGTTTAGCTATCTCAGTCCAGCGATTCCCAAAAGTATTATGACCCTGATTAGCAGGAAAGTGCTCAGAAACGTGGGAATAGACTATCCATTCTATTATCCCTCCTGGAGATATAATGCCTAACTTAGATGGAGTATGAAACCTCAAGTAGAAGACGATCTTCATCAGCACTCCAGGTGCTTTTGTTCATACACATGTGAAGATATGTCTGCCATCTGCAACTTGTTGAAGTAATAGAAAATCTTAGCCATTTGTCATTTTTAGAAAAATCAATCAACAGCGATGATGCTTGAATTTGAAAAATAACACTGGTACACTCCAATTAGAAAGACACTTCCAAAGTTCTATGTCATACTGCAGGAGAGGAGGTCAAATCATTTATTGATAGTCTTGGTGATGATTTAACATAGTTTCCAGTTTATTGCCCTTTTCATTGATTGGACATAGTTTCCAGTTTATTGCCCTTTTCATTGATTGGAACATTACAGGTTCCATTGTATTACACCTTTTCCTGCATTCACGAGGGGTTTTGTTTTGCATTTTAGCTGATATGATATGCCACCTGTACAGTTGATAGTGACATGTATGAGAACCATCAATGTGTGGATCCACACAATTTTTCTTCAATGTATGGTCAACTATGACAAAGCTTCATAGGTAATTTACTTCTTTGTCCCATGACGTTTAACAAGCTCTTTAAGAAGCTCGTCCTCCTGTACAAACCCCTGATGTTTAAGTTGTAAATATACAGAAAACACGTGGAAGTTGTGTGATGTGTAAACAGTGATATTTAAAAGAAGCAAATGAGTAAATGTTAACATCTGCACTCTTTAATTGACTGTATTCCTTTGTCCAACATAACATAATTACATGAAAACTAGTCATTTCTTGAGTGATGTTTTTCATGCCAAACAAGAGATTGGAAATAATTAGCCGGGATGAGGGTAATTCCAGAACAGTGATGGAGGTACTTGTATATTGGCCACAGGAGGACTTATCAAGTGGCAAATCCTGCAGGTTTTGGGTGTTCATGTCCCTCGGACTCAATGGAGTCCTCATGAAATCTTCATATTGGATCCATCACAAGACTTCTATGAGATACCTAGACTGTCATGTAGGGGTTGGCATTGTCTCTGAGCGGCAGTCGGCACCCTTGCTAGCGGACATTAGGCAGAAATCACTGCATTGGCACACATCTAGACTCTCTTTGCACAAAGAGTGGTGGCCCCTCCAACCAGGTACTCTTAATGCCAATGTGTTATATCATTTCTTGATTGGCTTTCTATAGATCCTGCATGAGTGAGCAGTTAATATAAAACCTCATTTGGTCAGGAGAAGATCAGAGTCTAGCATGGGTGAAAGGCTGTGGGAATGCAAGATTCATAGGGAGACTTAAGTTCTATTGATCTCGATGCAGCTTTGTAGTTTAAAGCCTTCTTTGTCATCTCCAGATTGTAACAATGGCACTGCAATTAGAGGACCTTGGAGATGCATTGTTTGTCATGTTAGAATTCCAAGTATTTGTAGAGCTGTATGACAGATTTGCAGCAGCCAAAAGCAGAGATTGGGGAACAATAACTTTTTCCCCTTTCCTTACTTACCCTCAGCTTTTTGAAGAGAAGAGGAGGCAGGCACTTTATTCATATGAGACATGAGGCCATCTTCCCTGATTGGCTCACTCAGGAGTAGACTAACCAACTGGATGGGACTATTTACCAAAGACTTGTCTTGCTTACAGTGGTGGCTTCACATGAAAAAAAGCTCTTAACCTTTCCAGTCCAAGATGGGGTCAATTGATCATACAGGAGGGTGACTTGTTGAAATTTCCAAGGTGTTCTAGCAACGGATTCAACTGACAGCTCACTGAAAACCCCACATAGATCCAACATATGTATTTACACAACACAAGCCATACAAGCATACATAAATCAACATGGAAGGTGGAAATCATGCCCACCTCCCGACTAAAGAGCCAATGCAGAGTCACGGATCCCATGAGCTTGGAATCAGCAGCATAACAGGTCAAGGTCCCAACCTAAGGTCTGGTGCCCCATAACAGCAGTCCACACCAACCAGATACTGATAAGTCTGTCAATGAGCCTAAAAGTCTAGCTGCAATGATCACACAAGTTGTGGTACAAATGAGACCTTGAGCACCCCTTTTATAGAGCTCCTTAGCTGCCTTCACCCCTGGTCACCTTGTGAGCCAAGGTCAATGGCTAATGTTGTAGCATCCATCTTGAATGTCTAGAAATGTACACTTCCACCTTATGAATGATTCCTATCCTCAGTCAAGGGATGAAGTTGGGAAAGTGACTCTTAAATGAGCTACCGACTCTTGGCCACCAAGTGGTTCTTCCACTTGACTATGTATTTGGGATAAACAATTAGTAATATCATTTGGTCCGACATCGAGAACTGATTCAACTTTTCATAGAATATAACAAGCAATGCGGAATGAACTTGATCGAGATAATTGAGATAATACGATCGAACTATTTCCCCCCGTGGCATGCTTCACTGATGCACAAACGTCACAGCCCAGGCATGCCATAATGAATAGATAATACATTTACAGGCGAACTCTTTCTTGCTTATGTATGTCCGTGGCAATTGCTACCAATTCAATTCGAATGCCACATCGGCTCCAGATGAAAGCAATTGTTCCCTACTGTTTTTCCCGTGTAGTTTGTACCAAAGCAAATGCTACATGAGTTCCGGAAGAATGCAATCATTCCCAATTATTGAGCCAGACTGAATTCGAAAGACTACTTGAGAGCATATCTGAGCCAGAAATCATGCAAACATATAATTGACTACTCGCAGGCGACTAAATAATGAATCCTACCTTACACAACGATCGAAGCTTAATTGAGCATACATACCTGCTCGGTGAAGGCCACATGTTGGTGAAGACCGGAGCTTGTATCCAAGGGAGAGCCGGAAGGAGAAGCTGCTGCAGCTGCGGGCAAAATGCCGCAGGACAGGATGGGCAGATTGGTTCTGTTGGAAAAGCTGCTCGGGGTGGGCAGCCCATTATTACTGGTGGTGGCGATGGCGCTGTTAGTGCTGCTGATGATGCTGCTCTTATTATTACTTAAACCCTGCAAACAGGACTGGGAGCAGGTGCTCCCATTGATCATCTGCGTGTAGTGGAATTGATGGGAAGTGCTGTTAGTAGAAGAGGAGAAATCAAACGGGAGACAAGCGCATGGCCCCTGTCTCTGTTGTTGCTGTGAGCAACAGAGCTGCGGCATCGCAGCAGGCTTCGCTGCCATGGAGGGAGGCGGGGGCGGCGGGCGGGAAGAGAGGGAATATGGTTTCAGCTGGCTCGCCCCCACATGGTGTGGGGGGTACGAGACTCTCCTATTGCGGAAATTTAACCGTCGACAGTTGGCTGCGGACAACGAATTTTACTCTTTTTGGAACCCAGTCGCCTCGTCAAATATTCCATTGCATTCTCTAACAAGTCGTATGTGCCCGAGGGCCGAGGCTGGAGCCGCTTGAGCCTGGCGAGGACTTTAAGGCTGGTTATACACCAGGATGTGGACGGCCATTTTCGAAAAAAGAGTGTTCGTGAATGGCGTGTCGCGTTATAACAAGTCGTGAAATTTATGGACGTCGGATATTTTTGGGTGGGGATCTCCCCCGTCTTAAATCTCGTCCGTGCCGAACACACTAGGTGACAAATTCTATACATTAAAAAAGTATGCTATGCCTGACAACAATTGAACCACCGCCAATGGGTGATGGTCAGAGGCATTGTTACCATTGGGGCATCCGTCGTTTTGTGAAAAGCTACCATGCAGCTTAGGGTGTAAAGGAAGTAAAGGGTAGATTGCATGCTACCCAAGCCGTTCGGGGTAGTGTGTACTCGCCTTAAGAGAACAAGTCTCCAGAGCGCAGCATTTTTCGGTGTGCCCTTTTCCATAGTGAACACCTTGGGCAACAATTTTCTTAGCTCTTAAATTTTAAAAAAATATTTGAAAATTTTCTATTACAAAAATAAAATCTCTCCAAGTAGTTGCTTTCATCCCTTTGGATCACCAATGAACTCAATGGAATTTCTCTCTCTTATCTCTCTCAACACTATTTCTTTTTCTACACAATATAGTTGATAGGGCTATTATTGATGAGAGATTTTGTTTTTGTATACTCTCTCTCTCTCTCTCTCTCTCTCACACACACACACACACACACACAACCGTAGTAAAGATATATTCTCGTCTCTGGCATAGAGTACATTGGTAAATTCATTGTTTGCTTCTTGGGCCGGGCCTCATCAGGGAAGTGGAGGCCATGTTAGAAAGAGAAATGTAGGGCGTGTGAGTGTGTGTATTTATCTCTAAACTCTACTACAATGCTCAATTAGAGGTCGGTCCTAGATGAGGACTATTACCTCATTGAACCTTTGCATACACATTGTTTAAATAATTTTCCATTTCCAACAAGAGATTGATCATAACATTAGACTGCACATTGACCCACTCATTATCATCACTATTGTCATCAAGACATAGGCTACAATAATAATGAATTACAATCATCAAATACATTCATTTTGTACTCCAAAATATTTTGTGTACTTCATAACATGCTCTTTGCTTATGGCATCAATGGAGGCCTTATTATTTTAAAAATAATTGTCGACTTGTATGTGGCTACCTTGTTGTTCATGATGATAATTAACCTTTATAAGGTTTGTTAATTATTATTAACCTACTCTTCATGGTCCTCTTTGTTTTTGCTAATGGCATCTTCACGCAACTGATTGGGGTCATTAAGTATATATTTTAATTTAGTTAACACTTGTATATGTTAAATACAATTACACATTAAATTTGGATTGCAATGTGTTGAGTTTGGACTCTACATCATTCTTTACCACAAATGAAAGAAACACACACACACACACACACACACACACACAAAAAGATAGTGGTATATATGAATATCAGGTTTTAGACAAGAGAAGATTGTCATTGCTAATATCATTGCTTAACACAAGAAGAAGATGCAATGTCTAAAGTGAATTGGCTACCAAGATGTTTCACAAATTCTTTTTTAATTTCTCTTTTAATACATTGATACTTCTTCATATTACAATAATTACCTTATTCAAAACTAGAGATTCTATTGGATGCTTATGGACACATCACATTGAGGGTTTTCTCATAGAGAAAAGTCAAAATTTGTAATGAAACCACCACCAAAAATATTAGCAAATGGGATGTTACAAAGATGAGGCACCAATGTGAGATTCATCTGATTAGGTTTCTCATATTAGGTAGTATCTACTTTGATTGCTCTCTCCAATATTTCAATTGAATGGCAGGAATGTACCATACAAGAGTAACATATTGCATGCCCTTCAAATTCTCAAACACTTCAATTGAATTTCCCTACACAAAATAATGTAGGAGGAGCTACAAAATGGACCACCTAAAGTGCATATGGTAGCTACATGAACTACTTCCAAGCTGCATAGGTCAACTCTTCAATGCAACTAGTCTCATAAGTAGCATAAAAGGACTTCCCACTTCCAACCACTCTATTCTTTTACAAGCCAAGACACTAGAAATGTGTGTCAATAAAGCAATGATGCTTGCATGGACAAGTAAAAGTGCATTAGAGGGCCTCTTACACATTAATGACAAGCAATGCCCTAAACATTAAAGGGTTTCTCTTTTCATATCTTTATGGAGCAAATGATACCTCTATTGCATAACTATTCCACATTGGGTGCAATTGCAATTGCAAAATGCTATGCACAATTTCTCCCTTCATGGGAAACTCCAACTTTGCGACGAGTGAAGCCTCTCTTATTGACAAGATGTTTCACCAATAATACACATAAAACATGTTTTTATTCTTATAGCCTATGCATGATATAAATGTTGTATGATCTACTTTGCCAAAGTCATTTGTACGATATAATTATTCTCCTTTCTAGCCAAGGTAATCACCAAAGCACCATAGTATTGTTAATCCTCTCTTGATCCTAAGTCGCAAATGCAAATTATTACTCCATAATCTCCAAAAGAACAAGTAGTCTAGTTCTAGCTAAGATACTGACCAAGGCACTATAGTCCATCAATTCCATATTGCAAGTGTATTGTGATCCCTAACATCTAAAACAAATAGTTTCCTCTTGTGAAAAAAATAGAAAGAGAGAACATAAATGTGGGTGCAAGCTCATGCATAGTTCAAGAAATCGCTGAGTTTGAGGGAAGAAAATCTCAATAAAAAGATGGAGAAAAGACTTCCAAGTGGTGTTGGAAGAACCCCATTAAGCAGCATCCATGAAGCCAAGGTTGAGAAGGCTAATAATGATTTATCAAAAGAACAAAGTCTTTGTGTACTTGTTCAATAAAACATCTAAATCAATGATTACGAGCTAAAATCCTACAACCTTATTTTGTTTCTACCATGGCCATGGTTGCCCCTTTAGATTTTTTTAAGATCCTAAATTATAAACAACTGCTTTCGTTAAGGTTTAGGATTCTATCAACTAGACAACTTCCTAATCTCTTGCTTTGATATTTCTAATAAAGCACTCTACATTTGGGTTTGGTCAAAGTATGCTTAATGCCCCATCACCTTCTTGAAATGTAATGAAAGGTTCAATCTCCATGGCTCCAAATCCTCTAACATCCAATTTGGTTTTTGGACCATCTAGACCATTTCCACTCATTCCTTGATATCATAGCATCCCCCTTCTTTTGGGTGTGGTATTGGCTCCAAAACTAGTTTTAGACATCAATTCATATTAGTATCTCCCTCTTGTATCCTAATAACACTAGAGCACTTGCATTATTAGGATACATGAGTATCTTCCTCATGCATCCTAATAATGCTAGAACACTTGCTAAACTGATAAATTTCCTAAACTGACCACCTAAAAAGTGAAAGCTAAGGAGCTAGTTTCTATTCCTCTCAAAAGTCCTAGGACAGTATTGCTAGACAAATAGCATCCGAGGTTTAGAGAATCATAGAGAACACACTCAATTTGACTAACAACTCACAAGGTAACCCTAGAATACTCAAATTTCATTCAAATTGAAAAGATTAATCAAATTTATTTCTGATAATGCTAAGGAGGTAATTGATCCCTTAAGGCGTGAGCTATCACAAACTAGGTCTACCAAGAAAATATGATCCCTATCTTTATATGTATGCAAGAAATGAAGGTGGTTGGGAAAATGCCTAAATGTGGTTTCTAATAATTTGAATTGGGTCTCCAATAATCACTCTTTGGAAGTGATGGTGATGTCTTCCACATCAACCCCTATTTTAGCCCCATTTATTACTCGTATCTCTTGTGATTTTGAAAACAAATGGGTTACAACACACCTAAACCTGGAGGAGGAGGTGACCATTATCTCTCTTTATGCTTGAGGTTGTAGTACTACTGGTGATACTCTTTGGAATTCCCTCTCTATCTTCTTGTGACCTTTAACTATTGTTAACCCCGCAGTACAAAGAAAGCAAAAGGCAAATTAAAAAGACAGAGCAAAGTGGAAAAAGGCGGCCTGGTTGAAGGAATAGGAGGAAAAAACACCAAAAGTGCAAGGATAACCTTAAAAGTTTAGGGTAAGTGCAAAAGAGAAAATGCACATTTTTAAAATATAAAAGCACAGTCTAAATCCTTGTAAAAGAGCGCCAAGCTCCCTCCCTATGCGCTTTGTAAATGTAGGCAGGCATAGGTGAATGCACAATGTGAATAGAGGGGGAATAGGAAAACAAGACCTAGGCTAAAATGTCCAAGCATGTAAAAAAGGGATGGGTGCCCAAAGGGGATTAGGGTTTTGTATAAAAGGCAAAAAGTGAATGTAAAAGCTCATTCTTGTGTGTGGCCAAAACTAGCTCTCCTCTTCCTCTTCTTCTTCTTATTCTTGCTTGCTTTTGGGAGAGGGAGTGTGAGGGAATTAGTGTGTGAGGGTGAGGGACCGTGGTGGAGAAGCTTTCCATCTTCTCGTCTCTTCGTCTTCTCTTCTCTTGTCTTGCACACGGCAATGGAGCATGGAGCTTGGAGCTTGAGGATCAAACTTGCTTGAGCTTGCACCTTGGATCATGGAGCTACCAGAGTGCGTGAGGGAGGAGACAACTTGATTGGGAATGGATGTAAGCTCACTACACTCATAGGTGTGAGAGCACGTACGGTTATGTGAGAGGTAGCCATTGCATTGGGCTTGAAATGCTTGAAACAATAAGCGATCCGTGAGTCTTGGGGGTATCATGCCACTACATGGACATAGAGTTAAAAACTCTAGAGTGTATCGTCATCCGAATTTCTTATTGATCTAGAGAGTCAATGCCATATTAGTCATTAGTGTCAGCGTCTATAGTATAGATGGTCCAAAAATACTAAATTTTTGGACAAAACTAGCATATTTTTTATATTTTGGATATTATTTATTATAAATATTCTAAAAAGCGGTAGAAAACTTCTAGAATAGGGTGACATGCAAAAAGCAAGTTGCTTTTTCAGCCAGTTTGGGGAGATTTCCTAAAAGAAGGATTGGCGAAACCGCACACGTCAGAATCGTAGTTTACAGTTAGCAAACAACACTTTGAATTGGGAGAAGAAGGAGTGATTTGGGAGGTTTTTGAGTGGGTATCCACGGGTTTTACCCACCTTTCGGAGCCAACAAAACCATCAGATTTGTGATCTGAGTAGTAGAGAAGAAGCTAGTGTTTGATGCACGTTTTTAGCCTACAAGGGAACTCCAGGAGATCTAATGCTTGGAGATTGCTTTTGAGTAGTGCCAAATAAGGAATTTTAGGTTCTGGTGCACAGTATCGAGCGCCGGAAGGTCCCTAAGAACAAAAGAACTCTACTTTTGCACAAAAAACAAGAGAGAAGACTCGAACGACATGAGCAAAAAGGCCAATTGGGTACAATCTCTCCTCATGCCTTGTGTGAGCGCTCCACAAAGCATGCATTTAATATATTATTCATCTCCAAGCTCAAAAATGGTCCAAATTTACCATTTAAAGCACGCTTTAGCTTTTGTGTTTGCTTTTTTCCCAACTAAAGAATAAAGCGGTTGGATGTCCAAAGAGTCGGGTTGTGCCCAAATACAATGTCCAATAACAAATATTTAAACAGTGTGTCCATGCGCGTACAAAATAATAAATAAATATCAAGTGCTTCAATAAATAAGCCCGTCAAAATAAATACTGGTGCCACGCCTAAGATGTGCACCCATCAAAAAATGATAATTTCTTCTAAATAACTTGAATACACGCTATCGCTCAGTGCTTCCCAATGCCACCATTGTTTGCTCTACACATCAACTGAAGCATTCACAATTGTTAATAAAATTAAACCAACAAAAGTGAATACCTAGTAGTCTTCAACTACAAAATAAATAAATTGGTTAGAACTCAATCCTAACCTTAATTTATTACGAGTGCGCACTCTAAACTCATAAACATCCATTAATTTAAATATGTATTTTATGAAATCACCCACTTGCACATTAAATTAACGAGATGCCCGAAAAGGATAGGCATCCCTATCAACTTTTCGCACAAGGAATCCTCCTTGTGTATGAGCCTCGACAATAAATATAATTTTACGGAATCCACTGCAAAGCCTCACGGAATCCACCGTGGAATATGCCTCCTGGCATCATAGTGGTTTGATTCATTGTGCTTTGTATTTATCTTATGTACCCCTTGTCTATTCTTTTTCTTCTCTTCCATCTCCTATTCTCTACTTCCTTCTATCTTTGATCCTCGGTGGATATGACCTTTTGACTAAATCCCCTTCGACATTGGTGAACTAGACGTGAACGGTCATCAGAAGGAAAGACAAGATAGAAGAACCTTCAAGCACAATCTCTAGTGATGTTTTGCAGCAGTTAGTGCTAAATATGAACATGCTTATGTAGATACAACAACAACAACAGGTGATGCAGGCTTTTGCTCAAACAGAAATTGTTGTGATAAATGCTCTATTGGTAATAGAGCGTGAGATGAACTTGTTTAATGGCATGAATGTATCTACATATTTGCATGCCTATGCTCAAAAGATGGAGTTCTTTGGGATGGCTCAACTTGCATTGAGCTAGTATTTTGTACATGTCATTGTACATGAATTGGAAGCCCGAGTTACTAAATTATACATGCAGGATGCTGATTGGGTAGCTTTCAAGAAGACACGCAAGGAAGAATTTTACATTGAAGACACTAGTTTGATTACCCCCAAGACTTTCCAGAGGTGGGTTCTACAATCCAATAAGGGTCTTGTGGCTACAAAGTTATTAAGAGAATTTGAAAGTCAGTTTGAGTAGTTAGATCTTGCAAAACATCAAGCTCTTGCAAGTTAGAAAATTGAATTGTTTCTATAAGCGGCAGATCCTGAGCCATGAATGCCTTGGAAGATCTTGACTCAGGATCTGCCGCTTGTAGAAACAATTCATGGATCCTCATAAAGCTACAAATCAGCCACCTCTCGAGCATGTTATGGAAGAAGCTTTACAGGAGCAGAAATAGGATAGCAAGCAAGAAGGCAAACAACTGGGATATAAGTTGCACTCTGATATTGAGACAACCATGAATGCCTTGGAAGATCCTATAGTGGAAGATTCAGCCATTGCATCTATAGATTTTCTTAATGCATCTGAAGAGGTTTATGAAGCTCATGTTTTACTTGATGTAGGGACTTAGAGGGAGATTGGCTAAGCGTTGGATGTATATGATTTGCATGATACATTTCTTGTTTATGAGACAGTTCATGAGCTTGAGGATATGCCTTTAAAGGATGTTAGATATAAGGCTCCACAGTTGGAAAATATTTCGGATGCTTTATCAAAGGCCTTGATAGGCAATTCTAAGATGCTTCAAGATATGGACCACTTCACTATTTTCGATGATGGGGAGTATGTACTGGATACAATTAAGACTCAGTTTGATACACAATTATTAGTATAGACAAATTTCTATGTGCTCGACTTTGAAAGAGCAAGCATGTTGCTATGTATTTGTTGATGGGTGCATTGATAGTATGTATATAGAGATTCAACAGCCTCCAATATATGATACATATGATGCTAGGAGGCATATTCCACAGTGGATTCCGTGAGGTTTTGTAGTGGATTCCATAAAATTATATTTATTGCCGGGGCTCATACACAAGGTGGATGTGTGAAAAGTCGATGGGAACACCTGTCCTTTCCGGGCATCTCATTAATTTAATGTGCAAGTGGGTGATTTCATAGCGGGTGATTTCGCAAAATACATATTTAAATTAATGAAAGTTTATGAGTTTAGAGTGCGCACTCGTAATAAATTAAGGTTAGGATTAAGTTCTAACCAATTTATTTATTTTGTAGCTGAAGACTGCTAGGTATTCACTTTTGTCAGTTTAATTTTATTATTTTCTAACAATTGTGAATGCTTCATTTTATATCATTTTTTGATGGGTGCGCATCTTAGGCGTGGCGCCAATATTTATTTTAACGCGCTTGATATTTATTTATTATTTTATATGCGCATGGACATATGATTTAAATATTTGTTATTGGACATTATATTTGGGCACATCGCGACTCTTTGGACGCCCAACCGCTTTATTCTTTAGTTGGAAAAAAGCAAACACAAAGGCTAAAGCGTGCTAATTGTAAATTTGGGCTATTTTTTAGCTTGGAGATGAATAATATATTAGATACATGCTTTGTGGAGTGCTCACACAAGGCATGGGCGGAGATTGTACCTAATTGTTCTTTTTGCTCATGTTGTACAAGTCTTCTCTTTTGTTTTTTGTACAAAAGTAGAGTTATTTTGTTCTTGGGGACCTTCTGGCGCTCGCTACGTACGCATACAGTATCCGATTTGTGCACCAGTGGTATCAGAGCAAAGCTGAGATCAAGGGCTTCCAATCGCTTACTATCTTGCGTGAAGGCGAAGCTCCTAGAACGATCAAGCTCTACAATTAGTCTCGTTGCAATCCGTCAATACGAATGTGTTCCTGGCAGTGAAGAACCCCTGCTACACTATTGGATCGCGAAGGACTAGCCTCTACAGGCGGAGGACCATGCGGAAAGCTTCTTCATCAAGTTTTCTATTCTCAAAAAAAAGAGATAAGAATTTTCAATTAGTGTGACTATAAAGCTTAATAGGCTTTTTATAAAGCTTAATCTTCTAAAATTCAACGGTAGCGGTAGCAAGATGAACTCGACGGCGTCGACTGTGATTAGGATATGCCGCCATCCTGAAACGAAAAATTTACATTATTAAGCTTTTTCAAAACTTAAAGATTTTAAGCTTCTCTAAAGCATAAAACAAATTTCCTTCTTATTCATAGCAGTAGTTTCCACAGAAACAATCACAAACTCATCTTCAACCTCCCAGCAAGTCCCTGTTCACACCTGTGCTGTGACAACGTTGATTTCTAGCACATAGATTGCTACACGCAGTCTACATGGATGAAGTATCCTCTTGGAAGAAGACCGTGACATCAACTTCAGCATCCACAAAGAAGAAATACTACAAAAGCCATTTATTTAAAAAAAAGCCTTATAAACCCAACTTTGAGCTACGCTCATCTCGCTAACAAGATTTTGAGTGTGTGAGGTTGTTTGAAATTTTGCAAGATGTCTGATCAAACCATGGAATATTTTATAGCCGAAGGTGATTTACCGGAACCAATGATGGAGCAAAAATTGGACCTAATCATAATGCAGCTTCAAGAGGAACGAAGAGCACGTCAAACTTTGCAAGCTCAATTGGCTAGTCTGCAATGATCTACCGCCGACCAAGATGGACCGCAATCTGAAGATCTTATATGACGTACGATCGATGCGATACTTAAAGCACAATCTATTCGGAAAGAAACAAATATAAGTAAAAGAAATTTCAAATTTCGTACTTTCAATGGGTCACACGATGGAAAGACTGTACTTGCTTTTATCAGTTAATTTGATGATTATTTCCATGAAGAACAGTATGTTGAGAAATACAAAATTAAGTATATCACTAATCATTTAGTGGACAGAGCATCCCTATGGTGGACTGTTGTCCGCAAAAGCATTGTTTATCCTACTACTTGGGAGACTTTTCAAAAGAAATTTTTGCAGAATTTTCTTCCACCCCAATTCCACGAAAAAGCAATTAAACAGTGGGATCTTCTACAATAAAGGGATCGTGAGCCTATTTCACAATATACCGAGTGTTTTTTGAATACTTTATTGCAACTTCGAATGCTCGAAGATATACCTGAGGCAACCCATAAACGCAAGTTTATGTCTAGCTTACTTGGTCATTTTTATGCGGAGGTGAACATGTTCAAGCCAACGACTCTCGAAGATGCAATTTCCTTCGCCAAAAACATTTCATCATTAATAAAGAATGGAGATTTGGCATACCTGGTAAAGTATCTGAAGTAGTACCGATATCATCATCATCTTCCGTGAAATTTGGTATTTCTTCATGGTCTTCATCTTCAATCGCTCCCAAATAGTTGATGTGAACAATTGGCTTTTTTGATTGACAATTCGCCGCTAGATGTCTAGGTTGATGGCATTTGTAATAGACTATGGATTTGGCCTTAGACACATTATTGGTAATAGCGGGAAGTTTAGGAATGTTGGGATTTGGCTGGAAAGATGGCTTAGGATTTGGATTTGTGTTTGATGGTAAAGCAGGGGGTCGTGTCCAAGATTTACGGAATGAAGATGGAAGGAAAAAATTTTGATTGAATCTTCGAAAATTTGAATTCAATTGTTTTGAACCAAAGTTACCATTAGTTGGGAATTGTTGCGGTCTCTTCTCTCATCCTCGAATTTTGTCTTCAACATCAAAGAAAAGACTGTTTTACATGATGATGGGAGCACACACGACTTTATTTCTACAAAATTGATCAAAGAATTAAAATTACATACTGTTTTCACTCATTATCGCATCAAGGCTGCATTCTTAGACACTAGATACAATGGAACACAAGAAGTACATGACAGAAATAAAAATTGGTGATTATGTTGAACGTAGAAATTTCTTAGTTGTGCCTTTGCAATCTAGTGACATTATCTTAGGAATGCCTTGGCGTCATAAGTATAATCTCGATATAGATTATTCCACGCATTCAATGAAGATTCATTCTAATGGGAAACAAATCACATTGCATGGTATACACACTTTCAATAATTTTCCATTGCTTAGTTATACACATGCTAAACGTGCATTACGAAAAGGTAGCAAATCCTACTTAATATGGTTGAATGAGATTGAAGCTAAAGAAAATCAGGTGCATCCTAGGCACGCACAATTTCTTTCACAATTTCAGGATTGTTTTGCTGCTGACTTACCACCTATACGTCCCGAATATCACAAAATAGACCTAATTCTTGGATCACAACCACCATGTAAAGCACCATATAGACATAACCAAATTGAACAAAAAGAAATTCAAGTCCAAGTTGAAGAATTGTTAACCCGAGGACTCATTAGACCCAGTAGTTGTCCATTTGGTGCACCTGTTTTATTAGTGAAGAAGAAAAGCAATACCTATAGGATGTGCATTGATTATCATGCCCTAAATAAGATCACTGTTAAGAATAGATATCTAATCCCTAGGATAGACGATCTTATGGACAAACTACCAGGGTCTGCAATATTTAGCAAGATAGATCTTAAATCTGGATACCATCAAGTACGATTGGAAACATCTGATATTTTCAAAACTACATTTAGAATACATTTTGGACACTATGAATTCCTTGCCTTTTGGTCTAACTAATGCACCAGCCACATTCAGTCGTATGATGAATCACATATTTTTGAAGCATTAGCATTGTGTCATTGTTTTCTTTGATGACATATTGGTTTCAGTAAGAATGAGAACGAGCATTATGAACATTTATCTTTGGTTTTCAAACTATTGAATTATATGCTAATCCTGAAAAGAGTGAATTTTTTCAAACACAAATTGAATACCTAGGGCATATTGCTTCATCTGAAGGTATTAAAGTTGACCCTAAAAAGATAGAAGCAATTTTAAATTGGCCGATACCTAAAAATGTGCACGAATTACATTCGTTCTTAGGTCTTGCTAGCTTTTATAAAAAATTTGTGAGAAATTTTTCATTGCTTGCCTTACCTTTGACAAAATTATTAAAGAAAGGCATTGTGTATCATTGGTCCGACAATCAACAAAAGTCCTTTGATTTACTGAAACATGCTTTAACTCATGCTCCTGTATTGCAATTACCTGACTTCAATAGACCATTTTTCCTAGTAGTCATTGACGCTAGTGGATCTGGAATAGGAGTAATCCTTATGCAAGATTTCCATCCCATAACCTACTCTAGCTGTAAGCTTAAATCCTCTGAACTTAAGTATTCTACCTATGATAAGGAATTGCTAGCTGTAGTACAAGCTTTTCACCAATGGAAACACTATTTAATGGGATTTGAATTCATGATCAAAACTGACCAACAAAGTACTAAACATCTCCTTAGTCAACCACAAATATCTGACCGACACATTAAATGGGCTGCTTTTATTCAAAGTTTTCATCCACTTATACAATATCAACCCGAAAAAGAGAATGTTGTTGCCGATGCTTTGAGTAGAAGACTGACTATTCATAATATCTCTGTGATATCTTTTGATTCTCTTCTCCCTATTAAAGATACCTATGACCAAGATCCTAGTTTTCAAGCTGATTGGAATAAACTTAGTTGCAAATAACTGGATTCCAATTGATTCATTGTCTTACGTTGATGGATTTATGTTTTATGAAAAAAGATTATGTGTAACTGTTCCATTTCGAGTATTTGTCTTACACGAAATTCATTGTCTCCCATATCAAGGCCATAGAGGAATTATTTCTACTTTGGGTACATTGATTGAAGATTTTTATTGGCCACACATGGAATCTAATGTATCTAACTTTGTATCTGAATGTTTAATTTGTCAAAGAGTTAAACAACACCATGGTAAACAATATGGTTTATTAATGCCTTTACCAATTCCAGAACGACCATGGGAACAGATTTCAATAGATTTTATCATTGGTTTGCCTAACACTAAAGCTAATCATGATATGATTTGGACTATTGTAGATAGGTTTAGCAAACAAGCATATTTCATTCCATGCAAGAAAACATTAACTATATCTCAAGCTGCTCAATTGTTTTTGAAATTTTTTTTCACGAATCATGGTTTGCCAAAAGCTATTATTTCTGACTATAATTCTAGATTCTGTAATAATTATTGGATTACTTTGTTTGCTAATTTAGGAACAAAGATTGATTTTTCATCTGCATTTCATCCTGAAACAAATGAAAAAACAGAAGCTACTAACAGTACCGTTTTAGATCTTTTGCGTGCATACACAATTTCAAAACCACAAACATGAGATACATATTTACATTTACTTTAGTTTACATACAATAACACACCACATACAGCTACACAGAAAGCACCATTTGAAATTATTTATGGATATAGATTGCCTACACTAGTTACATCATTGTCAAACAAAGTTTAAGCTGCTGATGATATTGCTAACATGCATGCTACTATTTTTTATGAAGTTAAAGATATGATTGTGAAAGCCCAGCAATCATATACAAAATAAGCTAACAAGAAAAGAAAAGCTATGAGTTTCAAAATTGATGATTATGTTTGGTTACGCATTGAAAAGAAAAGATTACAAAGTGTTGACAAACACCCTGTTGTAAAGTTAGCTCCTAGATTTTATGATCCTTTCAAGATCATTTACAAAATCAATGACAATGCATTTAAACTAGAATTACCACAACACTGGAAAATCCACGACACTTTTCATATCATTTTATTACGACCTTTTAGAGGCCGATTATCTGTACATCCTGTCTATGAAAATCCTCCTTTGTTAGAAGAAGAAATTGAAATCCTTGAACCATAAACTATTTTAGATACTGACTTTATGACCACTAGAACGGGTCGTAGATATTCTAGATATTTGGTTAAGTTTAAAAATCATCCTGTTGAAGAGGCCCAATGGATGCATGCTCGGGACCTAAGTGCTTACCCCTCATTGTTGACTCCACATTGAGCTAACAGCAATTGAGGACAATTGCTATCCCACCCCAGGGGTATGATGCCAAGAGGCATATTTCACGGTGGATTCTGTGACATTTTGCAGTGGATTCTGTATAATTATATTTATTGTCGGGGCTCATACACAAGGTGGATTCCTTGTGCAAAAAGTTGATGGGACGCTTGTTAATTTAATGTGCAAATGGATGATTCCATAGCGGGTGATTCCGCAAAATACATATTTAAATTAATGGACGTTTATGAGTTTAGAGTGCGCACTTGTAATAAATTAAGGTTGGGATTGAGCTCTAACCAATTTATTTATTTTGTAGCTGAAGACTACTAGGTATTCACTTTTTTCGGTTCAATTTTATTATTTTCTAACAATTGTGAATGCTTCAATTGATGTGTAGAGCAGGCAGCGGTGGCATTGGGAAGCACTGGGCAATAGCGTGTATTCAAGTTATTTAGAAGAAATTATCATTTTTTGATGGGCACACATCTTAGGCATGGCGCCAATATTTATTTTGACACGCTTATTTATTGAAGCACTTGATATTTATTTATTATTTTGTATGTGCATGGACGCACGATTTAAATATTCGTTATTGGACATTGTATTTGGGCACAACTCGACTCTTTGGGCGCCCAACCGCTTTATTCTTTAGTTGGACAAAAGCAAATACAAAAGCTAAAGCGTGCTAATTGTAAATTTGGGCTATTTTTTAGCTTGGAGATGAATAATATATTAAATACATGCTTTGTGGAGCGCTCACACAAGGCATGGGGGGAGATTGTACCCAATTGGTCTTTTTGCTCATGTCATGCAAGTCTTCTCTCTTATTTTTTGTGCAAAAGTAGAGTTCTTTTGTTCTTGGAGACCTTCCGGTGCTTGCTACGTATGCATACAGCATTCGATCTGTGCACCGACATACCCAAGGCCTTATGACCTAGAAGGGGCACTAGGTGTGGCTCAAGAGTTATGGTGATACTGAGTGTTCTAATCTATGATCTAGGGGGATGCTTTCTTATGTGCATGATAAGCGACAAGTTGACGCTATGGGTGTTTGACCCATGTGGTGTATCAGTGGCACAAACCAGAGGATGTGTAGGTTCAAAAAAGGGGATGGATGTCATGCCACTACATGGACATAGTGTGAAAAACTCTAGAGTGCATCGTCATCCGAATTTCTTATTGATCTAGAGAGTCAATGCCATATTAGTTATTACTGGCATTGTCTATAGTATGGATGGTCCAAAAATACTAGATTTTTGGACAAAACTAGCATATTTTTTATATTATCTATTGTAAATATCCTAAAACGCTGTAGAAAAATTCTAGAATAGGGTGACATACAAAAAGAAAGTTACTTTTTTAGCCAGTTTGGGAAAATTTCACGCAAAAAGGATTGGTGAAATCGCGCACGTCGCGATCGCAGGTTACAGACAGTAAATATTACTCTAAATTAGGAGAAGAAGAAGGAGAAATTTGGGAGGTTTCTGAGTAAGTGTCCTGGGTTTTCCCCCCCTTTCAGAGCCAACGCAACCATCATATTTGCAATCTGAGCAGCAGAGAAGAAGCTAGTGTTTGATGCATATTTTTGGTCTATAAGGGAGCTCCGTGAGATCTAATGCCTGGAGATTGCTTGGGAATTTCAGGTTCTATCAATACATAGTGCCTTGATTCATTGTGCTTTGTCTTTATCTTGTGTGTCTCTTGCCTATTCTTTTTCTTCTCTTCCATCTCCTATTCTCTACTTCCTTCTATCTCTGATCCCTAGTGGATATGATCTTTCAACTAAAACCCCTCCAATAGCAGTCAAGTGAGAAGCTTCCACATTTTGGTTGCTCTCTTTTATTAACATGATATTGTTGATATTAGTAAGGCCCCCCTTCCTTTTAGTCTCAACCTTTTTAATGAACCACATTACATGTATACATACTTACAAACACTACATCCGCTTATTGAGGTCTATTGTATATCCATTTATTAAGGTTGGTTATATATCCATCTTTTACAAAGGTTGCTTGTCATTGTATAAGGTTTGTACATGAATCTATTATATGTCTCAAGTTTATCTTTATGATTGGCTACTCATATGATGACCTTAGTGCTTTGTGAATTAGGATATCAAATAGTTTCACTAAGGGTTTTCTTTGAATCAAAGTCCCTTTGGTTTGATGCCACTTAATTATTGCATGCCCTACTTCCTTTTTTCATGCCTAAATTGTCAAGACCAACGGATTCAAGCTTTGACTGCTTGCACGGTTCAAATCAAGCATTGAAGTAGGGTTTCCCCCAAACCGATGCTTAAGATAGGTAAGAAACGAGGGAGTTGAAGAGGTATTCGATCTCCTTTGCAAGTAAGTTTTTCTAGTTTTTTTGGGATTTAGGTAAGTAGATTGAATTAGTGTAAGTGGTTGCTTATGGTTTGGATGCATTTAGGTAAGAAATTAAAAAAAATAAATAGAAACACACATTAGGGTTTCTATTGTAACTGTAGGCCCAAAACATGGAAAAAACATGAAAAAGAGAGCTTCAAGGCATTACGATAGCAAAGAGAGAGAAAGGGTTTAAGAAGCCAAGAGGATAGAGAGAGAGCTCATTTGTGTGCATTCATTTAAGAGAGAGCTTGAGACAAAGAGAGAGAGAGATAGCTACAGGGAAATAGCACAAATTTATTCATCAATTCTCATTCCCGCATCCCCGGGCCCTATAGGTATGCTCTAAGTGTCAACAACTGATGCTTGTTGATCCTAGTCAAGACCCTGGTTGCAATGTTAGGATAGGAGCTAGAAGTATTTAAGTGATTTTTCGTCATTTTGGACCCTTGACTACCGCACTCAGACAAATTCCATAGTTGTCTAAGTCCCACTACTGCTTGGACAATCTAAGTCCTCTGTCCACTCGGACTCGGATGTCCCACTACCACTTGGACAATCTGAGACCTCTGTCCACTCAGACTTGGATGTCCACTTGGACTCGAACATGCCCACTAGGACTCTGACATCCAAGTTTGAAACTCAGATGCTGCATTGTCACTCGGACGAGCTATGCAGAACCCAGATTCTGGTAAATTGGACCCACCTTACTAGGGCAGGCAAAGGCTATGCCCAATCTAGACAACACCCTCGTAGGCCTCCAAACACATGGAACGTCTCATAGGGCCACCAAACTCACAAATCGCAATCTAACGGCCCATAAAACTACCGCAGCACTGACCCTCAGCCCCGTGTCCCAATAGAGACCTTGCCCATAGTACCACTTTGCATGATGGCCAAGAGCCCTAGTAGACAAACCAATGCCTGTCCCTTTCCACATTCTATCTAACAAACCCGAACTCTAGGGGACACTTGAATACTTGACAAGAGGGCCAGCAAGTAACCTAGTTGCCAATCTCAAACCCCTTAAGGATCTCATGGATGAGTCAAAGTGGCATTGGACTAAAGTGCACAACTTGAACCTAATGTACAATTGGGCACAGATCATGGATGAGAAGAGGGTTGAGAATTGGTGCACAGATCGGATGCTGTATGCGTGCGTAGTGAGCACCGGAAGGTCCCCAAGAACAAAAGAACTTTACTTTTGCACAAAAACAAGAGAGAAAGCTTGCACAACATGAAGCAAGACTCTAATTAGGTACAATCTCCCCCCATGCCTTGTGTGAGCACTCCACAAAGTATGTATTTGATATATTATTCATCTCTAAGCTCAAAAAAATAGCCCAATTTTCAATTAGCACACTTCAGCTTTTGTGCTTGCTTTTGTCCCACTAGAATTAAAACTATTGGGCGCCCAAGGAGTCAAGCGATACCCAAATACAATATCCAATACAAATATTTAAATCGTGCACCTATGCGCATACAAAAATAATAAATAATTGTCAAGCGCTTCAATAAATAAGCGCGTCAAAATAAATATTGGCGCCACGCCTAAGATGCGCATCCATAAAAAATGATAATAATTTGAATACATGCTATCGCCCAGTGCTTCCCAACGCCACCGTTGCTTGCTCTACACATCAACTGAAGCATTCACAATTGTTAAAAAATAATAAAATTAAACCGACAAAAGTTAATACCTAGGAGTCTTTAGCTACAAAATAAATAAATTGGTTAGAACTCAATCCTAACCTTAATTTATTACGAGTACGCACTCTAAACTCATAAACTCTATTAATTTAAATATGTATTTTGTGGAATCACCCACTTGCACATTAAATTAACAAGACGCCCAAAAAGGACAGGCGTCCCCATCGACCTTTTGCACAAGGAATCCACCTTGTGTATGAGCCCCGGCAATAAATAAAATTTTACGGAATCCACCGCAAAACCTCACAGAATTCACCGTGGAATATGTCTCCTTGCATTATACCCCCGGGGTGGGATAGCAATTGTCCTCAATTGCTATTAGCTCAATGTGGAGCCAACAGTGAGGGGCAAGCACTTAGGTCTCGAGTGTGCATCCATTGGGCCCCTTCAACATGATGATTTTTAAACTTAACCAAATATCTAGAAAATTTACGGCCAGTTCTAGTGGTCATAAAGTTAGTATCTAGAATAGTTTCAAGTTCAAGGATTTCAGTTTCTTCTTCTAGTAAAGGAGGGCTTTCATATACAGGGTGTATAGGTAATTGTCCTCTAAAAGGTCGTAATAAACTTATATGAAAAGTGTTGTGGAGTTTCCAGTGTTGTGATAATTCTAGTTTAAATGCACTGTCGTTGATTTTGTAAATGATCTTGAAAGGTCCATAAAATCTAGGGGCTAATTTTACAATAGAGTATTTGTCAACACTTTGTAATCTTCACTTTTCAATTCGTAACCAAACATTATCATCAACTTTGAAACTCATAGCTTTTCTTTTCTTGTTGGCTTATTTTGTGTATGATTGCTGGGCTTTGGCAATCATATCTTTAACTTCATCAAAAATAGTAGCATGCATATTAGCAATATCATCAGCAGCTTGAACTTTGTTTCACAATGATATAATAGGTGTAGGTAATCTATATCCATAAATAATTTTAAATGGTGCTTTCTGTGTAGCTGTATGTGGTGTGTTATTATATGTAAACTGAAGTAAATGTAAATGTGTATCCCATGTTTGTGGCTTTGAAATTGTGTATGCATGCAAAAGATATAAAATGGTACTGTTAGTAGCTTTTGTTTAGCCATTTTTTTCAGGATGAAATATAGATGAAAAATCAATCTTTGTTCCTAAGTTAGCAAACAAAGTAATCCAAAAATTATTGCAAAATCTAGAATCATAATCAGAAATAATAACTTTTGGCAAACCATGACTAGTGAAAACAATTTTCAAGGACAATTGAGTTGCTTGAGATGCAGTTAATGTTTTCTTGCATGGAATGAAATATGCTTGTTTGCTAAACCTATCAACAAGAGTACAAATCATGTCATGATTAGCTTTAGTATTAGGCAAACCAGTGATAGAATCCATTGAAATATGTTCCCATGGTCGTTCTGGAATTGGTAAAGGCATTAATAAACCATATTGTTTACCATGATGTCTTTTAACTCTTTGACAAATTAAACATTTAGATACAAAGTTAGATATATTAGATTCCATGTCTGGCCAATAAAAATCTTCAATCAGTGTGTGCAAAGTAGAAAAAATTCATCTATGGCCTTGGTATGGGGGACAATGAATTTCATGCAAAACAAATGATCGAAATGGAACAGTTACACATAATCTTTTTTCATAAAACATAAATCCATCAGTGTAAGACAATGAATTGATGGGAATCCAATTATTTGCAACTAGTTTATTCCAATCAGCTTGAAAAGTAGGATCTTGGTCATAAGTATCTTTCATAAGGAGAAGAGAGTCAAAAGATATCACATAAATATTATGAATAGTTGGTCTTCTACTTAAAGCATCGGCAACAACATTCTCTTTTCTAGGTTGATATTGTATGAGTGGATGAAAACTTTGAATAAAAGTAGCCCATTTAATGTGTTGGTCAGATATTTGTGGTTGACTAAGGAGATGTTTAATGCTTTGTTGGTCAGTTTTGATCATGAATTCAGATCCCATTAAATAGTGTTTCCATTGATGTAAAGCTTGTACTACAGCTAGCAATTCCTTATCATAGGTAGAATACTTAAGTTCAGAGGGTTTAAGTTTGTAGCTAGAGTAGGTTATGGGATGAGAATCTTGCATAAGGACTGCTCATATTCCAGATCCACTAGCATCAATAACTACTAGGAAAAATGCTCTATTGAAGTTAGATAATTGTAATACAAGAGCATGAGTTAAATCATGTTTCAATAAATCAAAGAACTTTTGTTGATTATCAGGCCAATGATACACAATGCCTTTCTTTAATAAATTTGTCAAAGGTAATGCAAGCAATGAAAATTTTCTTACAAATTTTATGTAAAAGCTAGCAAGATCTAAGAAAGAACATAATTCATGTACATTTTTGGGTATCGACCAATTCAAAATTGCTTCTATATTTTTAGGGTCAACTTTAATACCTTCAGATGAAACAATATGTCCTAGATATTAAATTTATATTTGGAAAAATTCACTCTTTTCTGGATTGGCATATAATTGATTCTCTTTTAATAATTTAAAAACCATAGATAAATGTTCATAATACCCATTCTCATTCTTACTGAAAACCAATATGTCATCAAAGAAGACAATGACACAATGCTGATGCTTCAAAAATATGTGATTCATCATACGACTGAATGTGGCTGGTGCATTAGTTAAACCAAAAGGCATAACCAGGAATTCATAGTGTCCAAATTGTGTTCTAAATGCAATTTTGAATATATCAGATGTGTTCAATCTTACTTGATGGTATCCAGATTTAAGATCTATCTTGCTAAATATTGCAGATCCTTGTAGCTTGTCCATAAGATCATCTACCCTAGGAATCGGATATCTATTCTTAACAGTGATTTTATTTAGGGCACGATAATCAATGCAATGCGATAGGTATTGTTTTTCTTCTTCACTAATAAGACAGGTGCACCAAATGGAGAACTACTAGGTCTAATGAGTCCTCAGGTTAACAATTCCTCAATTTGGGCTCGAATTTCTTTCTGTTTAATTTGGTTATGTCTATATGGTGCTTTACATGGTGGTTGTGATCCAGGAATTAGGTCTATCTTGCGATCTTCGGGACGTACAGGTGGTAATCCAGGTGGTAAGTTAGCAGCAAAGCAATCTTGAAATTGTGAAAGAAATTGTGTGTGCCTAGGATGCATCTGATTTAGCTTTGATTTCATTCACCCATATTAAATAGGATTTGCTACTTTTTCGTAATACGCGTTTAGCCTGAGTATGACTAACCAATGAAAAATTATCAAAAGTGTGCATACCATGCAATGTGATTTGTTTCCCATTAGAATGAATTTTTATTGAATGCGTGGAATAATTTATATCAGGATTGTACTGATGACGCCAAGGCATTCCTAAGATAATGTCACTAGACTGCAAAGGCACAACTAAGAAATTTCTACATTCAATATAATTACCAATTTTAATTTCTAAGTCATGTACCTCTTATGTTCCATTGTATCTAGTGCCTAAGAATATAGCCTTGATGCGATAATGTGTAGAAACAGTATGTAAATTCAATTCTTTGACAAATTTTGCAGAAATAAAGTCGTGTGTGCTCCCATCATCATGTAAAACAGTCTTTTCTTTACCTTGCACAAGACATTTCATCGTTAATAAAAAATGGAGATTTGGCATACCTGGTAAAGTATCTGAAGTAGTACCAATGTCGTCATCGTCTTCTGTGAAATCCGGCATTTTTTCATGTTCTTCATCTTCTATCACTTCCAAATAATTGATATGAATAGTTGGCTTTTTGGATTGACAATTGGTTGCTAGATGTCTAGGTTGATGACATTTGTAACAGACTATGGGTTTGGCTTTGGATACATTATTGGTAATAGTAGGAAGTTTAGGAATGTTGGGATTTGGTTGGAAAGATGGCTTAGGGTTTGGATTTGTGTTTGATGGTAAAGCAGGTGGTCGTGTCCAAGATTTACGGAATGAAGATGGAAGGAAATGACTTTGATTGAATCTTCAAAAATTTGAATTGAATTGTTTTGAACCAAAGTTACCATTAGTTTGAAATTGTTGTGGTCGCTTCTCTTATCCTCGAATTCTGTCTTGAATGTCATTGGCCAAGGAAATTGCATCATCGAGAGTCGTTGCTTGAACATGTTGACCTCCGCATAAAAATGTCCAAGTAAGCCAAACATAAACTTGTGTTTATGGGTTGCCTCAGGTACATCTTCAAGCATTCGTAGTTGCAATAAAGCATTCCAAAAATGCTTGATATATTGTGAAATAGGCTCACGATCCCTTTGTTGCAGAAGATCCCATTGTTTGATTGCTTTTTCGTGAAATTGGGGTGGAAGGAAATTCTGTAAAAATTTCTTTTGGAAAGTCTCCCAAATAGTAGGACAATCAATGCTCTTGCGGACAACAGTCCACCATAGGGATGCTCGATCAACTAGATGATTAGTGACACACTTAATTTTGTCTTTCTCATCATATTGTTCTTCATGGAAATAATCATCAAATTGATTGATAAAAGCAAGTACAGTATTTCCATCACGTGACCCATTGAAAGTATGAAATTTGAAATTTCTTTTACTTATCTTTGTTTCTTTCCGAATAGATTGCGCGTCAAGTGTTGCATCGATCGTATGTCATATAAGATCTTCAGATTGCGGTCCATCTTGGTCGGTGGTAGATCGTTGCAGATTGGCCAATTGAGCTTGCAAGGTTTGACGTGCTCTTCGTTCCTCTTGAAGCTGCATCATAATCAAATCCAGTTTTTGCTCCATCATTGGTTCGGGTAGGTCACCTTCAGCCATAAAATCTTCTATGGTTTGATCGGACATCCGGCAAAATTCCAAAAGACCTCACACACTCAAAATCCTGTTACCGGGATAAGCGTAGCTCAAATTCGGGTTTACAAGGCTTATTTCTTTTTTTTTTAATGGCTTTTTGTAGTATTTCTCCTTTGTGGATGTGGAATTTGATATCACGGTCGTCTTCCAAGAAGATAATCTTGCGTGTAGACTGGGTATTATAAACTGTTTGTTGGAATCTGGCTCTATCAGAATGCAGGCACGAACAGGGGCTTGCAGGGAGTTATAGAACCAGTTTGGGTGTATTTCCATATGAACGGAGGCTATGTAAGAGATTAAGAATTGGATTTTAAGCCTTAGTAAGACTTAAAAGAGACTTAAGCTTTAATTAAAAAGATTGACTAACCGTTTTGATGACAACCAGGATGGTGGTAGCTTTTCGTTGACAGCATCATCATCGAGTACATCCTCACGCAGCAAATCGTCAAATTTTGAATAGCTTAAGCTTTGTAAAGCTTAAAGCTATTACTAATGAAGATTTTGCTTACTGTATCTCTGAGAAAAAAATGCCTTCCAAAAGAACTTCTCGGATAGTCCTTTGTCAGCAGAGACTGGTCCTTCGTGATCCAACAGTGCAGCAGGGGGTTCTTACCACCAGGAACACACTGGTATTGACGGATTGTCGCGAGGCTAACTGTAGAGCCCGTTCGTTCCAGGAGCTTCGACTTTGCACGAGATGGTAAGCAATTGGAAGCTCTCGATCTCAGCTTCGCTCTGATACCACTGATTCACAGATCAGATGTTGTATGCGCGCGTAGTGAGCGCTGGAAGGTCCCCAAGAACAAAACAACTATACTTTTGCACAAAAAAAAGAGAAAAAGCTTGCACGACATGAAGCAAGAGACTAATTGGATACAATCTTCCCCCATGCCTTGTGTGAGCGCTCCACAAAGCATGTATTTGATATATTATTCATCTCCAAGCTAAAAAAAAATCCCAATTTACAATTAGCATGCTTTAGCTTTTGTGTTTGCTTTTGTCCCACTAAAGAATTAAAGCTATTGGGCGCCCAAGGGGTCAAGCAGTAACCAAATACAATATCCAATACAAATATCTAAATTGTGCGCCCATGCACATACAAAAATAATAAATAAATGTCAAGCGTTTCAATAAATAAGCGTGTCAAAATAAATATTGGTGCCATGCCTAAGATGGGTACCCATAAAAAATGATAATAATTTGAATACACGATATCGCCCAATGCTTCCCAACGCCACTGCTGCTTGCTCTACACATCAACTGAAGCATTCACAATTGTTAGAAAATAATAAAATAAAATTGACAAAAGTGAATACCTAGCATTCTTTAGCTACAAAATACATAAATTGGTTAGAACTCAATCCTAAACTTAATTTATTACGAGTGTGCACTCTAAACTCATAAACGTCTATTAATTTAAATATGTATTTTGCGGAATCACCCGCTATGGAATCACCCACTTGCACATTAAATTAACAAGACACCCGAAAAGGATAGGCGTCCCCATCGACTTTTCGCACAAGGAATCCACCTTGTGTATAAGCCCTGGAAATAAATAAAATTTTACGGAATCCACCGCAAAACCTCACGGAATCCACCGTGGAATATGCCTCCTGGCATCAAGAATAGAAACCTAGGAGACAATGAGGAGTTAGAAGATAATGATCCGGATGATGAGTATGAATTCTGCTACTCTACAAATGAGGAAAGTGAGGAAGAGGCCGAGACAATAGAGTATGACACAAAAGAACAGCCAAATGATCGAACAAATATGACTAGACTCCAAGCCACAAAAGGCTAAGGTCCTTAGGATCAAAAGAGGAGACTTCAGAATAGCATGCAACTGTACTTGGTTGGACTACCTATGGGTGATAGACCACGGGCAAGTTGGATTAGTTCAACCAAGTAGCGCACCACTCCTTAGAATAGAATCAACCTTAGAGCTACAACCACCAGGGGAAACTCCTTCTAGCAAAGGTTGTGAGTTTGACTTTGAGTCAAAGTGAGCTCTGAGATTGACCCAAAAATGCCCCGACCACCTAAGGCTAAATGCACCAAAGGGGACCTCCCAGTCCACCTAAGGCACGGGAGGTTGAAGGAGGACAAGAGAAAGCAACCAAGGGGATTGGAAGCCGAAGAACAATGGAAATCCCATAAGCTACCTAAGTACTTCACAAAGTTCAAAAAGGGCGACAAGGTAGTGATCTTAATAGGAGCTAAGAAGCAAGGAAAAGCAAATGAACCTATCGAAGGGCCTACTAAGGTCAAGGAAGCCAACTTGGCAAGGGAAGGGGAAAAGCCTTGACCAATGTTCATAGTTGAGACGACCTGATTGAGCAAGAAGAGGTTGATCTCATTGCTCTCATGCGGGAGTATAGAGATGTTTTTGCTTGGTCCTTAAATAAATGAGTGTGTCGGACCCATTTTAGGTCCCAATAGGTGGTGCATTTGCCGGGAGCCACTAAAATATAAGTGGTAGTGTCCAAATCTCGATTGATAGAGACTAGTTTATTAGTATATACCAAAAAGGCAGTGAAATAGATCCAAAAGAAAATCAAGCCAAGCTTCAGAAGCAAGAAAGGTCGTCCTTTCAGAGTTAAATGAAGGACGAGCTTCAGAAGCAAGAAAGAGATGTTCTTTAATATGACTCTGGAAGGACGAGCTACATTATGGTATCACAACCTAGAGGCTGAAACCATAACTACGATTTATATATTTTTTGCAACATTTTGGAGAGAGTTTGCCCCTAAAAGGGGAGGTTGGTATTAGCTATGTGTTTTTAATGTAACACGTCAAGAACCTCACGAGAATGTTCGAGGCTGTGCCAAGAAACTGAAGGAAGTATTTCTTAAGTTGTAGACTTATATTCCCATTCCAGTTGTACTCAGCTACAATACTTTTTGCATGGGTCGGATGTTAACATCCAGGTGCAATTGAGCAATGTTTCTCTTGCTGACATTGATACGACTATTACACGAGTAGAGGAGGTAGATTCATGATTACGAGTAGCCTATACCTCTAGGAAAAACTAGAATCCGAGTCTAGGTACCGAAAATACTTCGGCATTGATAAATGGAGGTCAAGGGACACCCATGAGTACTTCCAATGGGAGAGGAAGCATGATTCAGAATGTGCCCATGTTGCCAACTCCTCCCACTTGGACCATGTTTATGGTTAGTCAGATGGCTCCACTAAATGTTGGAAGCCAAATGACAAATTCTAATGTTGTTCCAAGGAATCAACAATGAATTCCCAATCAAGTGGTTAGGTCAATGAAATGACAAGTAGATGATCACGTCTATGAGTCAAGTGTCTTGAATGTCCTTAGCAAAGTTAAGGATATAATGAAGCACTATACTGACATGATTATCAAACAATATATGCAAATAGTTGTTGATTTCAAATTTCTTAAAAAGCAATAGAATTTGATAGGGAGTCGACATCCTGAAGAGGATGCCCCCTCCAGATTCAGTTGTAAGTGGTGTGGTAGCCAACATTTGCCTAGAAAATATCCAAATGTTAAATGTGACACATGTAGCAAGTCCAGCCACTTAGCTAGTATCTGTGGTCCAATAAACCATTGAGCCTAGGGGAATAATCTCTAGTAATATGAGGGACCCAAACAAATACTGCAAAGAGGGAAGGCTATTGTAGAGGAGTTGCCTAATGGCAATGGAGTTAGCCTTATTGAAGCTGTAAATATCAATGGCACTAAAGCTTCTAATTTAAGAGTCATTACAAGAGGTCAAAATGCTAAAGATTATAACAAAAACAAGGTAAAACCTGTCAAGGGAAATCCTAAGCAAGATGATAAGGGGATGCAAGTCCTTAACCTTGATGTGGAAAGAGGATCCCTAAAAGCTACTGATAGTAAAATTGACCCCAAGAAGGATAATGAATTTTCAAATAAGAAGGAAATTTCCAAGAAAGAGGCACCAAACCCTATTCAAAGATTGAATGAGAGAATGGTATGGCAAGAGAAGAGAGCTATTGCTAACTATCATGATTTTGATTTAGCAAGTTCTCTTTACGAGGTTAAGCCAAATGTAAATCTTCTGAAGCTGATTAAGTTATCCCTAGGAGTGCATTAAGAGTTTAAGAAGGTTCTATGCACTAGGTATATCGTGGAGCCCTTAGGCATAGTGCGAGAGTAGGAGGTGATTGGTTTGAGCATGATAAAAAGCATTGTCCAAGGGTAATAGCATATGTGGACGGAATATTAGTAGAACATGCTATTGTGGAAATGGGATCCTCCGTCATTATTATGAGTTCAGAATTGATGAAGAGGTTAGGGTTAGAAATCCAAAAAGATGCCTCCATGATTCTCCGAATGGCTAATGATAGTTTACAACAATCTAAGGGTTGCATCACTAATGTCCACGTGACTATCGCTAATGTGAAATGCATTTTGGACTTTAGGTTTATCAGGTTTGTAGGGTGGCCTAGCTATCAAGTATTGCTAGGTAGCCCATGGATCTTACAAGTGGACTGTTAGGTTGATATACCCGCTGGTGAGTTAATCTTTGTTAGAGGTGCCAAATATGTGGTAGTAGATGCCTACCTTGAATCTCCTCAAAGTGAGAGAGTTCCTTTATCTTCATCAAAGTTAGATACATTAGATGATCCATCTACTAGTGAGATGTCAACAAGTGATGAATCCAACAAGGGGTCCACTACAGAGGATATCTATCAGGTAACTTTAAATGAACCGATAGAGGCTCAGGATAGGATAAGGGACACAGATTTAATTGAGTTGGACCTTGGAGGGGACGATGAATGATTCATGACCAATCAAATTAGGGTCCATGCTCAATTTGGAAGAAAGGGAGGACTATGCATCCTTGATTCAGGAATTCCGCGACATTTTTGCTTGGGGTTATGATGAGCTGAGAGGTATTCCTCCTAGCCTGGTTGTTCATACCATTTTCCTATAGGAAGGTAGCTGCCATGTATGACAAAAAGTAAGGAATATGCCTTTCAAATTAAGGGACGGGCTATTCAAGGAATTGACAAAATTATGGAAAGATGGTATAATATTTCTGGTACAACACACAGAGTGGTCTTCACTAGTTATTATTTGGAAGAAGAACAATAATCAAATTCGGCTTTGCGTAGATTTCAGAGAGCTTAATAATTAGATGGTTAAGGATTACTATCCATTACCATTCATTGATCATATTTTAGATCAATTAATGGGTAGGCAAATTTTTTCATTTATGGATTGCGTTGAGGATAGGTCTGTTGACCTCTTGTAGACTTGCTCATGAAGAGCCTCACTACCGATGAGCGCTTTGCCTTTATCAAGAGATTGATGGGCATTGGATGAGATGACGTCTTTTTCCTCATCCTAATGTACATGTATACATGTTGCACTATCTTTTATTTTTTCTCTCACTGGGGCAGATTCACCTTTAAGTGGGAGGTTGTTGGGGATAAAGGCGCCTCCACCTAGCCTCCCATGTATTACTACATTGACAGTACCTACCATTGCACACTGCAGGTGGTGGGTGCCAGTCACAGTCACTTATTCTTTATTCTTTTAGTGACAGTTTGAATAAAGGAAGGCCCGGCCACACATTGTGGTTGTTGGAGTTTCCACTTTTGAGTCTCTCTCTTGGCTCTTGCTCTCCATCTGCCATAGCTCTCACCGCCAAGCTTCTTCCTCCTGGGTTCCACTTCCCTTTTAGGATACAATCATGTGCAAGTGCATCCTAAGGATAGGCATAAAATTGCAATTGCCACAAAGTGGGGTGTCTTTGCCTACATAGTTATGCCTTTCAGGTTGACTAACGTGCCAACTTCCTTTCAATGACTTATGTGTATTATATTCAAAGATATACTTAGGAAGGAGTTAGAGGTCTTCGTGGATGACTTGTGTGTTCACTCTACTTGGAGGGAACATTTAGTTTGAACGGTGTCAATTATGTCGTCTTTCATTGAACCCCTTGAAGTGCCAGTTTTGGGTAAAGCACGGATGCATATTAGGACACGTAGTGCCGAAGAACGGCATTGCCACAGACTTCTCAAAGGTCATGGTCATTGTCTTCCACCCCCAACTAATTACAAGGGCGTTCAGTGCTTCTTAGGCCATACAGACTATTATCTGTCGAGAATAGCAAATGATGTATGCCCATAGAGGCTGAATGTGTGCCCAAAAGAGGCTTGCCCATAAGTGGCTTTGTATGAGAGAGAGCCAATGATGTATGCTCTAGGAAGAGATGTCTGAAATCCCATAAGCACAGAGAGGAAAAGTGGTACTATCCAAAAAGCTATAAAGGCATGTACTTAACACTCATTTCAATGGAATGGTACTTTTCACTTTGAGTCACTCAAGATTGTGTTTATGAGTCCAAGTTAATCTATCTTGGAACCTAATTCACTTGAGTTACAATCTCTTCTATCTATCATGTATCGTGTGTTTGATTTGCGTCCACCATAGCTAACTAGCTCTAGATCCGTATTTCTCAACATGGTATCAGAGCCATGGCTGAGTTAGGTAGCTACCAGTGTGATTTCTTCTTCCTTGCAAGCTCCATAATTTGTCCCTCTTTCATTCTCCTCCTTGTCATCCAAACAGCCATAATTGCATATGAGGTGAAGAAGCTCAAGGAAGGAGGTGTGCTATCATTTAAGGGCTTATTGTGGTTCATAGCTCAAAGCTTTGATTATATTCAACAACTGCATGAGGTTGAACCATATCCTGAGAAGAAAGAGGGGTTGAGCTGCTTGGTTCTAATCATTGCCTGTTTGCAAAGATAAGTTGAGGCTCTGCTTCAGTCTTGGTGGACAGAGAGAAAGAGAAGAAGAGAGTCTTAAATCTTTGTTTTTCATAGCCTTTTGCCACGAATAGGGAAGAAGCCATACTTTCCTACCTTTGGACAGAAATAGAGAGTGAAGAAGAGATTGGTTGATTTCAAGATCTGTTGAAAAGGGGAAGAGTACAACCAAATCAGGTTGAGCTGAATATGTGAATCGACTAGCTAATCAGGAAGAAGGAGATTGTGGAAGATTAAAACCCCAAATTGCATTGCTTGCTGATCAAGTGTGCACAGGACCAGATAACGCTGGAGGAAACACATTCAAGTCTATTTTTTGAATAGCTGAAGCTACTCATAAAAGAGGTAAAGAAGATTGAGCAAAGAGAGCTCTACTTGGATCAAGGCTGGGAGTGCTGCTACAGATCAGCATAGATTAACAGTCGTCGTGCAAGCTATCAAGGTGTCTGCCTATGGATGGTATTATCACAGCTTCGCGAGGGGCGAGCCTCATAGAATACCCTGGCAGTTGGTGGAGGCAGAGATGTTGCTGATACGGCCTTGCTGGAGGACATTACATGCGGTGCTTACCACTGTCACTGCGTGCAAAACCATGACCTGCATGACAATAACAATGCCACTGCTGAAGGAGCTCGCCAGATTCGTCGCTTACTACAGTATTCGTGTTTTATTATTCTCTAAAGTCTAAAATTTAGATTGAGAAAAAAAAAGAAGGAAACCCCTAACTCAATATCTCCTTTCACACTTACCATCAAGTGTCATTTGACACTGGCATTGTGTACTTTTTCAATATTTGTGAAGCACCTTGTACAAGGGATTAGACACTACCCGAGTATACTCGTGGTAAGACCTTCTCACATTTGGCATGATTTTTTTTGCACCGTGCATATGTGTCTAGATTCAAAGAATATCCAATGTCATGTCAAACCCTTTCAATAATTATCTATCTATTGACCCAAATAAAATCCAAAAATCCATGTATTCCAAAATTCATCTCATGTGTGAGAGTTTGTCAAACAAAGCTCATGTATCCATCAGTGTACTCACATGTAAAAGCATGAAGCAAAACTACTGTGTCAAGAAGATTGAAGCAAAAAGAGAAGTACCATGCACAACAAAAGCCAAGGAGCATGGAGATAAAGAAGTCCAAGAAGACAGAAGATCGAAGACTGGAGCAAAAGACCAAGAAGAAGACAACTACCAAAAAGAAGATGAAGAAATTGTTTCCGCTGCTAATGACAAAGAATTTCCCTAAGTGGATCTTGTTTCCCATAGTGGATGTAAGAACCCTACCAAAATGTAAAGTTTCAAGCCTTAACTTGACTAGGCTGCCAAAGAGCTAGTCTCTTGGTCCATGTTTGCATGCAGGGGGGGGCAAAAAGCCAGCAATGGTAGAGACTCATCATTTGAGGGGGGGTGTTGAGAATAGCAAATGATGTATGCCAATAGAGGCTGAATGTGTGCCCAAAAGAGGCTTTCCCATAAGTGTCTTTGTATGAGAGAGAGACAATGATGTATGCTCTAGGAAGAGATGTTTGAAATCCCATAAGCACAGAGAGGAAAAGTGGTACTATCCAAAAAGCTATAAAGGCATGTACTTGACACTCATTTCAATGGAATGGTACTTTTCACTTTGAGTCACTCAAGATTGTGTTTATGAGTCCAAGTTAATCTATCTTGGAACCTAATTCACTTGAGTTACAATCTCTTCTATCTATCTTGTATCGTGTGTTTGATTTGCGTCCACCATAGCTAACTAGCTCTAGATCCGTATTTCTCAACATTATCGGTGGTTTATGTTGAACTATACATTGAATGCTAGATCTCTATACAAGCTATTGATCATAATCAAATGGATCAAGGAATGCCAACGTGCGTATGAGGAATTGAAAAAGGCTCTGACCATAGCACCAATTCTACAAGTCCCAGATTGGACACTCACATTCCATGTGCACATTGACGCTTTGAAATTCGCCATATGAGCTGTGTTGTGCCATCCTGGTGAACACAACCTAGATTACCCAATGAGATTTTCTAGCAGACAACTCATTGAGATCGAAATAAATTACTCAACAACGGAGAGAGAGGATTTGGCCATGGTATTTGCTGTAAAGAAATTTCAGCATTATCTTTTGGCTACATCTTTTACCTTCTTTGTTGACCACCATCAAGCCTTGTTATATCTTGTTAATAAACCTGTCCTATAGTAGGCATCACTCGATGGCTACTTTTCCTTTTAGAATTTGACTTCTCCATGGTACGTAAAGGGAAGTAGTACTACATGGCTGACCATACGTCTCGCATCCCCATAGAAGAAGTTACTGGGTAAGGTATTGTAGACGAATTGCCAGATACACATCTATTCAACTTATCTAGTGAAAGAGAATTGTTTAGAGCCGACATGATGCCGTATTGGGCAGATGACATAGTCCAAGTGCTTGAGCACAGACTACCTGACCAACCAATAGAAAAGGCATGGCTTAGGCGACTCGTTCTAAAGATTCAACCCTATCAATTGATAGTAGGCCAACTCTATAGGTTGGGGCGAGATGGGTTGCTACACAAATGAGTGTGTGAGCATGAAATGCATGATGTACTCATAAAGGCACATGAAGGAATCGTAGGAGGACACTTCAGTGGAGACATGATAGCCCGTAAGGTGCTATAGTCCCAACTGTGGTGGCCTACTCTTTTTCGAGATACAACACCATTTGTAAAGCACTATGATGAGCACCAACGGACTAAGGTCCCTATTCATAAGGATCACATGGAGCTAACCCCAATCAACCCTTCGAGAAATGGGGGATTGACTTTGTCGGACCCATCACAGTATTCACAAGCTAAGTACATCATGTCTCCATCGATTATCTAACAAAATGGACAAAAGCACAAGCTATAAGAAAAAATGATGCTAGGACCACTGCCAAGTTCTTATGGGAGCAAGTGATCTCACGATTTGGCTACCCCATTGAACTTGTTAGTGACCAAGGCACACAGCTGAAATCTTGGTGAACATTATGACCAAGGTAGTCTTTGCTTCGCACAGTGACTGGGATAACAAGTTGATGGCGACCTTGTGGGCCTATCGCACAGCCTATAAAATAGCTGTGGGTCGACTTTCTTTAGGTTGACCTATGGAACTGAGACAATTCCACCCTTATATTTCTTCGTTCCTAGCTTAATGATAGCCCTTCAAGAGAGATAGGATGGGAAGGAAGCATGGATGGAATGCTTGGTTGATCTCGAACACTAATCGAAAACTTGGCTTCTAGCCACCCATGCGCCAATATGCGAGAAGGCAGGTTTGACAAGCATGTCAAGCAACAAGACTTTGAACATGGCGACTTAGTACTATTGTACTCAATCAAGGGACATAAACAAAAAATGAAGTTTAGGGGGTTAGGACCTTTCAGAGTTCGGGCCATCAGCTGAACTGGCAACGTAGAACTTGAAACCTTGGAAGGTGATGGCATAGCCTTCTTCAACAGTAGCCGCATAAAGAAGTATTACCCTCCCACACACCCATTGCATGAACCTCCAATGCTAGAATCCCCTATCAATGTACGAGTAGCCACTATCATGGAGATTGACGATGAGGATGAGGAAGCTGTAAAACCAGCTTACCTAAGTATAGCAGTCATTGCCAAGCACATATGCACCTTCAACGCATTGATCGATGAGGGAGCCGACTTTAATGTCTTAACTCACAATCATTGGATTCGAATTGGCAAACCACATTTACAACCCACCAATGCTAAACTCAGCCCATATGGGAGCCGATCATACACACTCTTGGGAAAGTTCAAGGCCATAGTTTTTATCGAGTCTAAAAGCATGTCGATGATCTTCTATGTGTTGTCTAACACTAAAGATGCAGGCACAGAGTCATTGTTAGGATGAACCTTTAAGAAGCAAGCTCATTGCAATGTTGACTATGAGTCATAGCGTATCCATCTAGCCATGGGCAATGTCCGCATAGTTACAGCTTTTAGCAAGGGTTGCGCAACTCCTTCCAAGTCCAAAAAGCCACCGATAGAGAAATTTGCCACCAAGTCTAAGGAGGGGGGTAGTGCTTCGTCACAACCCACTAAGCCTCAACACCCGCAAATTATTGAAGTCAAAGCTAAGGCCCATGAGACAAAGCTTTAATGGATGCCTAAACTACAAGGAACATTACCTAGGAGCAGACACCCCCACAGCCCTACAAGGCTAAGAACCCAACCTCGCACCCTAGGAGGCCAAGGCGCAACTACAAACATTGATGTACGGTCCCAGTCACAGTGGGTCCCCAAGACGCTATTGCAAGTGCAACGTTATTACAAGGGCAATGCCTGGATATGGATTCCTAAGGCTAAATTGGCCAAAGGTACTATTTGAACCCCACCTATATCTTGACCACACAAGCCTACATGACACATCCAAGGCTAAGGCCGCAAGAGCCTCTAGATTCAAAGCCTTCAGAATCACAAACACCCAAACCTGTGAAAACTAAGCAAGTTTATTGACCCAAACCACACTCTTCTACTTACACACAGGCCATGACTTATCCTACAGCTCATGGAGCATCACTCGAATGTCATAGTGCATCGATAGCAACCACAACCCAGCCTACTATACAAAAGGCCCACCCGCAAGCTCAAGAACAACCAAAGCGGCTGTCATCAGCTGCCGAACTCTATAGTTCTATCAAACCCCAACCCCTAGCCTGCCTTAGACCCTCTTATGAGCCATGATCGATTCTGACTTTGGCCCTGGACTTAACAGAAAACACATGGAATACTTGGTTGCCTGTCTTAGATGTTTAGATACAACCTTCATGTTGCTTGCTAAAAGCTATGACCGCTTAGACTTGGGACTCTTGGACGAGCCTATAGTGACAAAAGTATGGACACTTCCTTGATTGTGGAAGGAATCATAATTTGTGTTTGTCAAGGCTGAGGCAGCTGAGGAGCTGATTGCCACCAATGTTTCCCGTGAACAAGTGCAGAAACAACGCCTCATCACATCATATGACAAGTGCACAGCTTATGCCAATGATCAAGAAATAGAAGACTCGAAACAACTTGCTGACAAAATGACTCCCCTTTCTTGCGGAAATGGTACACTCTTTGCCTTGAACGAGAGCTTGAAGGATGTCAGATCATGACAAATGCAGAGCAATGACGCGCAATCAAAACATCGGAGTATGACCCAACTTATGTTGCTCCAACCTCTTATAGGGTATTGACGACCATTCGTGACCCGACCCATGGAAGAACACATTCAAGGATACCCCTACTTAGATTGCATCCTCAGCAAGGTGGAATTGCACATTGCTAGTCACTTAGACTCCGATGAATTCTTGCTCGATGTCTTTACTTACATCCTTAGCAAGGTGGAATTGCACATTGCTAGTCACTTAGACTCCGATGAATTCTTGCTAGTCACTTACATCACCCAGGTAGGCATCCGACCTTTCGACATGGACCGATATGCTTGAATGGAGTATAATCCAAACTTCTATGCTTGACTCATGCGAAAGTAAAGCACTATTCCCATTCATTGAATGCCCTCTACCCTCTAACTTTCAATCCTAGGAAGCATTCTTCTCAATTCCGAGGAGGAGGGGGTAAAGGGTTAAGGTGAATCAAAATCAACTCAAACACATAAGGAGACAAGAAAAGGAAAAAAATACCTTAAAAGCCTCATTCCACATCTAAGAGCAAAAAAGAAAGGATAACATTAACTAGCGATTGAGGAAAATGCTAGAAGGGAAACAAGAAGAAGATGGAATGCCAAAGGAGTAATGGCACCACCGGCACCTATCCCACGTGTAAGGAAAAATCCCTAGCAAGCTTCCACGCTGACCTTGTGATTTGGGAGAGGCAAGAAATAGCCAAGAACCCCTTCGATTTTAATATCCAATTCGCCACCACCTTGTGTAGAGTTTTTCCCATCAAGGTGGTGGAGGAGGTGATTAATATTGGAGGTAGGCTCGGGGAGAAGTGGCTGAAGGAGAGAGATCAGAACCCCACACTATGGGGCATTGAAGATGTAGAATTTTGGCAAAACAAATTTTTTGAAGTGTCAAGGTCTGTGCTTGGTTATGAATGCCAACCTACATGGAGAAGGCGGATATGTGACATCAACATGGATACTTGGATGGCCTTTTGCAACACTCAACCCTTTGAGCGGAACAACCCGATATTCATGCCATACCCTCGAAGGGTTGGAGTGGATTTTGACCCCAATATCCATGGCCGGCATGACTTCTCAATAATCTATAATCTGCATTGTACTACATATGAAGATGCCCTTATCTCCACATAAAAAAAATTATATGATACCATGGTCCAATTCATCAACAAATTCTCTTCGTACCTTGACCCCGTCTTTATTACCACATGTAACTACCTTAGATTGCTTAGGATACTCCTTAGGCAAGACCCCACTCTACAGGGGAGCATGGCCTCCCAACCCTCCATTTTGATCCGAATGCTATAGATAGTTGCACGATGGCTCAACTAATGATGCAAGCTGCTCTACTACCTTCATTTTGCTTAGCTCTTCTAGAGGATATGAATGATAGCCCCTTCACCAACTATAATAATCCATTCCTCTCCACCACCACCCTTCAAGTCCACCTAGATCTCAAGGGGTATCTCCAAAGCCACCAATTCCTTAACAAATCTATTAAGCCTCCTTCTCTGCCTCACCCTGATGAGAAAGACTAGCTTCTGTCATGACTATGTAACTAAAAAAAAAGGGGCAAGAAAGTGCAAAACAAAAAGAGGAACAAAGAAAATGGAAATGGAAATGGAAAGAGATATCACACAAGGCACAGCAAGTTGCACATAGACCACTGTCACTGCACCTAGGGGTTCTCAAGTTGGGTGTGTCCGGTGGCTTTGGTCAGCCCCTAACCTCATTTGATTCCCCACTTTACGCTTAGGGCACATCAAGGGCATGACATACCTAGGGAGGTAACACTCGCCTATGGTTAAGACCTGTCATCCTAAACTACATGCATTGCACCTCCCTTATGCAGAAACCGGGTCCTCAAGTGAGGGACAATGCCTAGGTTTGACCCAACTCCTAGTCCCATTAGCACAAGCACAATGCACCACACGGTAAATAAAGCACACCCCTAGGTAGTGCACCTTATTTTCTTTTCAAGTACAAACAAAGGCTCCAACCACTAGCTTTTGAGGCCCCATCATCCATGCAATGTTCTCCCGGCCTCCACTACCTTAAATGGGTGATCCATTTCTTCCCAAGCCCAATTCCCTTGAGACCCTATCAACATCAACTCACATGTCTTACCCTTTCTCCTCAAACCTTCATCAGCTCAAAATTGCAAGTGTCTTGGAACAAGCACCTGCCTAATAGAGGGGCCATCTTATGTGACAATGTCACCATACATGCGAACCAAGGCAAAGGAGGACCAAGGTAGCCCCAGTCAAAAAGTGAATGAAGAAGCTCATTTGGAACAGTGTAGGAGAGGGAAACCGCAGAGGGCCAAAAGATGGATCTGTCTAACACCACCGTCAATTTCAAAGATGGATCCGCCCATAAGCCTCTCTCCAAGCAGGGATCCATCCAACATGATATTCAATTTCACAGATGAATTTGCCCATCTCAGCCTTTCTCCAAGCCGGGATCCATCCAACATGATATTCAATTTCAAAGGACAAATTTCCTCAAGGCCAGCATCAAAGAGGGACCCATCCCAATTACATCTTCAATTTCAAGGATCAATCCACCCAACACCAACCCCCACAAGGGCTTGTATACAAACTCAAAAAGCCATTGAGCTACGCCCATCCCTCCTTCCAACCCCTCCACATTAGTGCCATGGGACTGCCACTAAACTAGGAGAGGGATAATGTTAACTTAAGCACAAGAAGAAAGCAGAAAAAGTAGAAAAGTGCAAGTTGGGCCACCTAAAAGAAGGGTGGTCTCTAAAAAATCAAGTCAAAGGTAAAAGCGTAACTATTATAAAAGAGTGCCAGGATCCCTCCTGTGAAAATTGGAAAAATGACCATGCCACAATGGCCAGTCATGTAAAAAAGGGGATAAGGGGATGACCGCCCAAAAGGAAATTGAGGGTTTTGTATATAAACTTGAAAAGTGAATGAAGAAGCTCATTATTTGGTGTGTGGCAAAGTGGATTCTTCTTCTTCTCTCCTTCTCTTCTCTTGCTTGCTTGTGAGTGAGGGAGTGAGTATGTGAGTATGTGAGGGTGAGGGATCTTGGAGGTGAAGCCCTCCACCATCTCCTCTATTCTTCTTCTCTTCTCTTCTCTTCTCTTCTCTCATCTCGCGCGTGGCTATGGAGGTCTTGGCGGTTGAACGTGAACTCCATTTATACCGTCTTTGGTGGAAACAGTGGTGCAAGGACCAAAGAACATTCGAAAGCACTATTACTTGTTGGGACAAGATTAAGGATGCTGTATGTGGGAGATATCTTCCATCCACATATCAACACTAGAATATGAATGAGTTCTTCAACCTAAAGTAGTTAAGCCTAAGCCTAGAGGCTTACTACTCCAAATTTGTAACACTTCTAAATTATGCACCTATGATGGATGTTTCACAGTAAGTATCCAAATTTTGCAATGGTCTAAATTTTCCCCTGAATATACGTCTTGAATCAATAAGACCATTGGATTTATAGATGCATTGACTCGAGCAACTCTAATAGTTTAGGAGATCGAACAAAAGCCAAGAAATGCAAAAATTTGGAACAAAAATAGTCAGAATAAGGGCAACTTCCAAGGTTATGCAAAAAGAGCCCAAGGGTAGTACCACCCAAATAGGACGAAGAAAGTGAAGTCAAATGTAGTGGGAAACTTTGTACCTGCGGGAAAGAGCAATGAGACTCCAAGGTGCTTCTACTGCAAGGAACAAGGACATTTCAAGAGACAGTATCTGAAGCTTGGCCATTCGCGAGCAAAGCCAAGATGCCAGGGGGAAGATCATTGGAATAAACCTAAAGGAGGTCAGTAATGATAAAGATCCTACAATCGAATTTGATATGGAAAGAGCTAGAGTACACACCACTCTTAGTAAGAAGGGTTCAAATAGCCAATTCTCAGTAATTCAAATACCATTAAATTATCAAGGTAAACCTTTCGAATTTTAATCGACTGTGGAAGTACCCACTCTTTCATATCACCAAAATGTGCAAAAAGGCTAGGCATAAACACTACTCTTGCACCTAGTTTGCTTGTGGAGTTAGAAAATGGCAAAGAAGTTCTATCAACACAACAAACTAGCAAGGTAGAATTTAGCTTGGGTGGCAATTCTTCCAAAATGAGCTTCTAAATTATAAACCTCGGGGGCTTATGAATGTTTGTTAGGAATGGATTGGTTAATTTCAAATAATGCCCATATCCATTGTGGAAAGGGCCAAATCACATTTCAAAACTCAAAGGGAGAATAAGTAACCACTCAGGGAGAGGCAGGGAACCCTAAGATTCAGCTGGCTAAAGCTTCCCGAATAGTAAAAGCGCTAAAGAAAGGATTATCCGTCTATCTAATGGAACTCAACAAGGCCGAGCAGGATAGAGAAGCCAAGGATCAACCATCTTGGCTAAAAGAATATGCGGATGTTTTTCTAGAAGACCTGACAGAGCTTCCACCAACAAGGGAACTAGATCACGAAATAAGACTCATTCCAAGTGTTGCCCCCATTGCCAAATGGCCCTACCAAGTGTCAATTCTTGAAGACATTAAGCTAAAAGAACAACTTAAGCAGTTATTAGACCATGGATACATCCAACCAAGTAATTCACCATGGGGAGCCCCATTACTAATTCAGAAAAAGAAAAATGAAACACTCCGCCTTTTTGTCAATTACTGTGAACACAATTTTAGTGAATTTGGGAATCTTTCAAGTCCCATTCTTCATTATTTAGAATAGTGAGACTTTAAAAAACATATTTAAATTTCCCAAATCTATCATGTAACACACAACTGGACACCTTATAAAAAATGGAATCTATTGAGCTATTGAATAATAAATTTTGTGCAATGGTATGAGAGTTATAGCAAATAGAAAGTTTTGACCATGAGTCCTAAACTTGTGGAAAAGTCCCAAATTCACTAATAGTGTATTTGTGAATTAAACCATGTGACAGTGAAAAACAAATATCCAATTCCCAAGATATACGAGTTGCTTGACCGTCTCCAAGGAGCAAAGGTATTTTCAAAGACCGATCTGAGATCAGGCTATTATCAGATAAGAATTAGGGAGGAACACACCCCAAAACTGCCTTTAACACAAGGTATGGTCATTATGAGTTTATTGTGATGTCATTTGGCTTAACAAATGCTCCTGCCACCTTAATAGGTTGATGCAAGACATTTTCCGGCCCTACCTTGTACAACTTCGTCCTCCTCTTCTTTGATGATACCTTAACATATTCCAAGAATAAAGAAGACCATGGACCACAGCTACGAATAGTTCTTGAAACAATGAGAGCCCACAAAATGTATGCTAAAAAGAGGAAATGTGCATTCTTCAAAAAGTAGATTGAATATCTAGGATTCATAGTATCAGCGGATGGCATTTCAATGGATCTTGCCAAGGTCCAAGATGTACAAGATTGGCCACCCCCAACAATGGTCAAGGAAGTGTGAAGCTTTCTAGGCTAATTGATTGGTATAAAGTCTTCATTAAAGAGTCTTTCTCAATTTCCGCGCCTCTCACCAACCTTCTCAAAAAGCAGGTCTCCATTACATGGACATCTAACAAACAATCTAGCTTTGAGAATCTTAAGTAGAGTTTGGTAACCACCCCTATCTTTAGGCTACCTAACCTAAGCAAATAATTCAAAATCATAATTGACACAAGCTCTCTTGATTTGGGTTGCATGCTTATGCAAGAAGGACATCCAGTAGCCTATGCTTCAAGAAAATTAAAGTTCCACGAAAGAAACTATGCCACACATGATCTAGAATTACTTGCTGTAATTCATGCCTTTAAATTTTGGAGACATTACTGCTTGGTAATAGGTTTTCTCTAGTCACTGATCATAAAAGCTTAAAGTGGATTTTTAATCAACCAGATCTCAATATGAGACAATGTCGATGGATTGAGACCTTGCAGGAATTTGACTTTGAAATCAAGTATAGACCAAGCAAGGAGAATGTGATTACAGATGTCCTAAACTGTAAATCATTCCTTAATGCTCTAATCTTAGAGGAACCCTCTAGGGATGGAACTCTCGCTACAATGATTTCCATGCCTAGTAAACCTCTCATAGAAGTGGCTAAAGAAGAGGCAATGAAGGATCCAAGACGTTAGAGATTGTTAAGAGAAATTTCTGTCAAGGATTCAAATCCAAATTTCAAGACTAGGTATCAAGATTTTTCCATAAACGAGGAGTTTTCCTTGTCTATTATAGGACAAGATTATGTATTCCTGCAAATCAACAACTCAAAAAGAAAAAAATTTGGGAAGCTCACGATTCTCCATTTTCGGGTCATCTTGGTTATGCTAAGACTCTTAATATAGTCAAAAGAAGCTTCTATTGGGAAAGACTCATGGGTGATCTACTCAAGTATGTTATCGAATGCCTAAATTACCAACGAATTAAGGCCGAACGTGTTAAGTTGCCATGAAAGCTCCAGCCACTTGACATCCCTCAAATGAAATAGGAGTACATCAGTATGGGCTTCAAAGTTGGATTACCTCTGGTACAAGGTGGATATAACTCCATAATGGTAGTCATTGATATGCTAACAAAAGTTACACATCTTGTTCTTGTAAAAACCAATTAGAAGGCTTCCGATATCGCCATGATTTTCATTAAGGAAATTTTTAGGTTACATGGATTACCCCAAAGAATTATCAATGATTACAATTCTCTCTTCACCTCAAAATTTTGGAAGAGTTTGTTCAAAGCTCTAGAAACACAGCTCTGCTTCAATACTGCTTACCATCCCCAAACCGATGGTCAAATAGAGTGAGTCAACCAAGTTATTGGAGACATACTGAGAGTTTATTGTAATAGGGAACCCAAATGATGGATCCAATACCTACTGTAAGTTGAATTTGCCTACAATGCATCTTACTATCAAAGTATTCAAATGAGTCCTTTTCAGGCACTATATGGGCGAGATTGTTTCACACCATTAAATTTTTCTGATTCTACCCTATGGGTAGAAGCATCTAGGAAAATGCTGGAAGAAATGGATCAGCAAGTGAAAGCTATAAGACAAAATATTCAAGCTGCCAAGGATTGACAAAAGGCATATGTTGATCAACGAAGGCAATAACGCACTTTCAAAGAAGGTGACATGGTTTTCATACGAGTTTGTCCAAAGAAAAGTTCCTTATCTTTGGGGGAATTTAAGAAGCTAAGTCCTAGGTATTATGGGCCATATAAGGTGCTAAAATGTCTAGGACCAAATTCCTACAAGCTGCAACTCCCTAATAACTTGAAAGTACATAATGTATTTCATGTTAGTCTATTGAAAGCGTATGTTTCTAACCTAGACCATGCACTTAATGACCAAAAATTTGTGATTCTGAGTCAACAAAGAGTTCTCAAAATTTAACCAGAAAAGATACTTGACGTGTAGGAGAAGAATCTAAGAAGCAAAAACCTTAGAGAGTATCTCATCCAGCTGAAAGAATACCCCCTAAAGAGGATGCCACTTGGATTTAACCAAAAATCACTATAAACCAAGATCCCTACTTTCATTCGAGATGAGGAGGACTTCTCGATTCCCTAAGGGGAAGGGGATGTGACACTTTGAGTTTATTTTCAATCTTCCTGACTTCTCGCAAATTAGACTTGAAGAATTCTAAATCATTAAATAGAGAAAGTCTTGAGAAAAATGGTCCGGAGGTTCATAAGCTGACATTTTATCGGATTGATAGGGACTGGAGCCATTTGTCTCATGGAAGTTACCACGCGAATGCGAGTCATGGGTCGTAACTCAAAATTGATCAAATGCTTGGCATCTCTGGTAGCCTCTCTGGACCTCAAAGATCAAATCACTAGCATTAGATTGCATCTTGAAAGCTTCTAGATTGTTGATTTGCCAAGATACCCTCCATAAAGAGCTCTTCTTCTTGGCTACAACCCTTCTTCAATTTAGCTATAAATATGAGGCATGAGTAGCCTTAGGAGGGCAGCTTAAGCAAGAGAGGAGAGGCCCTTCTCAAGAGTATAGAGCAAGAGGGAGTAGGGCAAGAGAAGCGCAAGGATGGAAACTCTTGTCACAAAGACAAGGAGGATACTCTTCGAGCTCTTGGAATCGAATCCTATATACCTTCTACCCTACTTCCCTATGGAATCAAGACTCTTCTTGATTTTCCTAAAATCCTAATGATTGCCAACCCCCATCAATCAAATTCTCATCAATCCAATTGCAACGACCCCAAGCTCTCTTGCCAAAAATCCCCTTTACGATCTCGCAATTAAAGACCTGGCTCTGAAGAAGAAAGTTATGAAGGTCGCAGAGGCAGGAGCTTCCAATAACGCTGCAGATACAATCACTACAAACGAAATGACAAGTACTCAGATTACAAACAAAGCTGCGAATACCATCAACCAAGCACTCATCATGGATCCCTAGGTACTATATTTTTATAATAAAGACAGGTATTTGGCCAATATCCCATGAATTAGCAACAAAGTTGCATTCGTAAAATAGAATTTTATTCATTTCCTACATATAATATTTTAAAGGAATTCTTAACAGCAAATTCCAAGGGGTAACTTGGGTTTGTACAGGATGAACCTAAGTGAGTATAAGCAAGGTACTGTATCCCTAAAATACTTAATACTTTTTATTTTTATTGATTTAATGAAACCTCTAATGGATAATCATAGACGCTAATTCTTGGTATATGAAAGACCTTGAGATGGAATTGTCGAAAGAATACTTTTCGTAATAAAACTAACCAAGATCTTTTTATCACGGGCAAGGACCCACAAAACTCTAAGGGAGTTGTTCTCAAGAATAGAATTCTTGTTTAGATTCAGTCTAAACTAGAATCCGAGGAAGGGGAGTGTCGTGATCTAAAATGGGCCCGATACTGGCTATAGCACTAGCCGAGCCTCTATAACACTCACAAGACAACCCCACACAGCCTTACTGCCAGGAGCGTCCAAGGGCACACTACCCTAATCACCACTATATATATTGCATTTGTAATGAAACGTATTCCAACGATCACCCTTCCCTACTTCTCAGAGGGAGATCCCATACATCTTGGTATAATATACCACATACTACAAACATAGGAGGCAACCCCTCGGTTGAATGCCATGGCCCCACTTCAGCTCTCCTACATTGAGAGGATTGGCCCCTCGATGCGCTGCTCTAACAAAAATAACATACGGACACTTTCCACTCTTATATATTTTGAATGATCTAGGAGTTTTGATATTTCCTTACCAAGCTTGCCCCAAGAAACCGTTCATCTACCCTACAGCTCGGATTTCCCTTCACACTCCACGTAGGTTGAATTCAGCTTGTAACATAAACTTAATTTCAACGATAGTGGAATCATCATCTCCAATTATAATCAAGCCATCAACATAAATGACTAAGAAGACATAACTTGTATTTGTCTTCTTTGTGAACAGACTATGATATGCATTCCCCATATCAAATCCAAGTTTTTGTAGATAAGAGTCGATCCTAGCATTCCGTGCCACAAAGTGCCTTTTTTAGCATGCATACATGATTAGGATAATCTGGATATACATAATTTGGTTGCTTCATGTATACTTCCTCAACTAGATCTCCATTCAAGAATACACTTTTTAACATCCATGTGCTAAAGTTTCCATCCTTTAGATGCTGCCAAAGCAATGATAGTTCTCACGGTTGCAATTTTAGCAACTAGGCTAAAAATCTCCTTATAATCAAGTCCATACTACTGTGCATAACTTCATCCATTTAGCCTTGCTTTGAATCTCTCCAAGGACCCATCTACTTTGAATTTCACTTTGTAAACCCATTTGTAGCCAATGGGTGTTTTACATGTAGGTAATCTGAGCAGATCCCAAGTATCATCTTTAGCCAATGTAGTATACTCTCCATCCATAGTTGGCACTAATTTTTATTAACAACTGCTTCATTGAATTTTGTAAGCTCTTCATAACCCATTACTTTTGTCATATATCAAAGTATTTGGCTAAATATGCACTGTAAGTCAGCCTATCAATAGGCTTTCTAACTCTCTATGATATTCTCAACTGTGATGCACTATGAGACTCCCTCTCACCATGAGGCGGCAGATACTTGTTTTGCCTAACTCCAATCATAGTCTCACTAATGGTATACTAAGGTCAATGTCTAAGTTATCACTCCTAGGTGACTCGTAACCAAAAGTAAGTCGCCCAGTAACATCTTCAAATATTTTTCCTTTTCTTTATCCAATCTCCCCCTCACTGACATATTCATGTTAGTGGACATAGAACCATGATTGTGCAAGTGGCTTGTAGAGGATGTGTTTCCTGTAGGTCCACTAAGAGTGGTACTATCCATATTACAAATTTCAACATGAGTATCATTTGCTAGTCCATAATAAATAACCACCTTTTGATTGCCATACCAAGAAGCTAGCTCATCAAATGCAATATCTCTGTTAAACAATGTCTCACACGTAGAAGGATTATAGCATTTGTATGCTTTCATGTCCTGTGCTGCATAACCAACAAAGATAGAATTGAGGGCCTTCGAATCTAGCTTCTTCCTTTTCTCATTGGGCAAATGCACATAGGCAATACATCCAAAGGCTTTTAAATGGCTAATATTGGGTTTGTGCCCATACAATTTCTCATAAGGTGTAATGTCATGAATAACTGTAGGAGTCTTATTTAAGACATACACTGCAGTCACAACTGCTTCAACCCAATAATAGTTTGGTAAATTCTTCTCATTCATATGGCTCTTATAACTTCCATGAGCACTCTATTTTTCCTCTCTTCTATACCATTTTGTTGCAATGTATAATTGCATGTAAGCTACCTTTTGATTCCAATGCTTAGCCCAATACCTATCAAATTCATGAGAGGCATATTCATCTCCTCTATCTGATCTCAAATAAGAGATATAAGAATTGGCATGACTTTTTAAATCCTTAAAGACATCTAGACTTCATCCTTTCGCTTCAAAATATATAGCCTAGTGTACCTACTATAATAATCAATGAAAGAGACATAATATCTTACACCATTGAATGATGCATTATGTGATGGACCCCAAACATCCGAGTGTACTAATTGTAATGGGATAGTACTATTCTTAACATGTCTAACAAATGGAAACCTAGCTTGGTTTCCAAACTAGCAAACTAAACACACGTGTCCTAAGTCCTTATACTTAAATCTTGAAGAAACGGTATAATATCTTTCTACTACATAGTTTTCAGTCGTTGTATATTAACATGAACAATATGCTTATGCCATATTTTAACATCTCTAATTGCTCCACTTTCATGAGCAAACACGACTACCTTTGGTTTAGGAATAGTGGCATCTAGAGTAAGCAATTTACCATTCCATTTACCGTTCACAATCAACTTATAGGCATTCCCATATTCTTCTATAAAACATCCATCTTTGTTGAATCTAACTTGCAGATTATGCTCAACCATTTGTCCACCAATAGATAACAAGTTTTTAGTAATAGATGGTACATAACATCATAGAGTCTCTTTTTCTTCCCATCATGCATGACCAAAGGTACAACACCTGTATGCTTAATGTCATGCTGTGTATTATCACTTGTATATACATAAACATGAGATCCTATAGTCATCTCATCAAACCATTCTCCATGTGGGGTCATATGATTCAAAACACTTGAGTCAATGTACCATTTCTCATCAACTTTTCCTTGCTTATGCATGTCTTCCGATACATGTGTCATGCAAACAATCTATCTGATTGATCATCATTAGCATTACTAGACAATACATACTGACCATGTTGTCTGTCCTTAGCTTTCATATAAGCTTGCTTCTTGTGACAATCCTTTGCAATGCGACCATACCTGCCATAATAATACAATCTTTGTCTCTATTTGACTAATCAATAGACTCCCAAGTACCTCTACCTTTAGGTGATCTCCCCCTACCTCTAAAAATTCATGAGCCTCTCTAGCCCTATGCATTTGAACCATTCCAAGAATTTGGTTGTTGTTGTCCATAGCTATTTCGAGTGTCACCACAGCCTCGAGATGCTCCTTGAGACTTGCTATATCTAGTTCTCTGACTAGAGGAAAAAACTATATCTCAGCTCTAAGAGGTACTACATCCTATGCTTGAGCCTAGGTTGACTTCTTCCTGTAGCAACAATGCAAGTAACTCATCCCAATCAGGGGGTTCTGGTCTTACAAAAATAGATGTATCAAAGGCCTTGTATTCTTTGCCCAAACCAGTCAAGGTAACTGCAACCATATCATCATCCTCTTGACCTTCTATCCAATGGAAGCAAGCTAATCATAAGTGATTTTAATGCTCAAGACATCTCACACAACATCCCCAAGTGTCCAAGCATCATCGGAGCATGAGCAGACATAATATGAGCTTCAACAAACTTCAAATAGTGATATATATGTTGTCTTTGTATGTATTACTAGGCCTACCTTGTTTTAATAGCCAATGGGGAGCTCAAATCCAATGCCCAATGTAAATGATTGATGTCATGAAGAAAGATATGCAATCCCAAGAGTTCCAAGAGATATTTTAGTGATCTCAATGCTTGACAAATGATGGCAAGAGTATTAGCAACATTGTGAATGAGCTGTCTAGATCAGCCTGAGAGAGAAGCACAATCTACATGTTTGCTACAAGGAATGTTGGTGATCCCCTTGAGCTATATGAGCTCAATGATGCACTCTAGGGTGCTCAACTAAGCCTCCATAATCCTTAGAACAAGCACAAAAAATCTTGAAGGAGGCTGAAACTAAATGCTTACCTTAAGAAGGAAAAACCATGGCTGCCAATGTCTTCAAGTTTTTTTTTTTCATAGGCTGAAGGGTGGCAAGCCAAGCTTCACAACTCTTGCTCTCCACAAAGCTTGCTCTAATACCATGTTCAAAGAGGAGGTGAGAGATAGACACATGATGGAGCCATTAAGAACAGAGGGTAGTGTATTCTTATTCCTTCATTATTTCATTGATGCAGAAGAAGAGTCTTAGTCACACACTCCACTGGATAAAGATAGGTCACTAATTGACCACACACACTAACTATGGTTGAGTCACACTGTCTCATTTATTAGGTCATACATGATGGTTGCAAGCTTGGCTACAACTGTCCTACAATGTTAGTCATTGACCTTGATTCTCAACATAAGGGATGGTCCTTTCCGTAGATATATGTTCTTGCTATCCACCACCATACTATAAGTCTCTCATGGTAGTTATGGGAGCTTCTCGCTCGACTACCATGACCCATGGACGGTTTATTGTTTCAAGCATTTCAAGCCAAGTGTAATGGCTACCTCTCATATAGTCATACGTGCTCTCACACCTACGGGTATAGTGAGCTTACCTCCATGCTTGATCGAGTTGCCTCCTCCCTCAAGCACTTTGGTAGCTCTATGATCCAAGGTGCAAGCTTAAGTAAGCTTGATCCTCAAGCTCCAAGCTCCATGATCCATTACCATGCGAGAGACAAGAGAAGAGAAGAGAAGAGAAGAATAAGAGAGGAGAAGATGGAGAGCTTCTCCACCACAGTCCCTCACCCTCACACACTCACTCCCTCACACTCCCTCTCCCAAGAACAAGCTCAAGCAAGCAAAAACAAGAATAAGAAGAGGAAGAGGAGAGCTAGTTTTGGCCATACACAAGAATGAGATTCTTTATTCACTTTTACCTTTTATACAAAACTGTAATCCCCTTTGGATACACATCCCTTTTTTACATGCATGCCAACCATTTTAGCCTAGGTCCTATTTTCCTATTCCCCGTTCTATTTGCATTATGCATTCACCCATGCTCGCCTACATTTACAAATTGCACAAGAGGGAGCCTGGTGCTCTTTTACAAGGATTTAGAGTGTCCTTTTATATTTAAAATGATCCTTTCCTCTTTTGCACTTGCCCTAAACTTTTAAGGTTGTCCTTGCGCTTTTGGCCTTTTTTCCTCCTATTTCTTCAACTGAACCACCACCTTTCTTCGCTTTGACCTACATCTTTTTAATTTTATTTTTGCTTTCTTTGCATGGGGGTTAACATTACCCCCCTCCTAGCCGAGTGCCACCCCCATGGCACTTATGGCAACTTGTTGATGAGAGCCCGAGTGGTTAAAGGGTTGCCATGTGGGTCGGTGATGGGGCTTCGTGGAGATTGTATAGGGAGAAGAAGCATCAAAATTGGATGAGAGATTGTGGAGGACGAGGATAGATTTGAGTGGGTAATGAGAACCTCCAATGTTGGTGGTTGATTGCAGTTGTTGAGTGTACTTGAAAAAGGCAAAGGAAGTGCACTACCTAGGAGTGTGTTTACCTCACCATGTGCAGGGTGTGGGGTGTCCATGCTAGTGAAATTGGGAGTTGGGTCAAATCTTAGGAAGCTTGTGATATTGTTCTACACTTAAGGACCCACTTTGTGTATAGTGGAGGTGTTGTGGGTGTGACTTAGGGAGATAGGTCTAGAGCACAAACTCCCTAGGTGTGTCATGCCCTTGATGTGTCCTAATTGTGAAGTAGGGGGACAAGAAGGGCTAGGGGGTTAGGTATGAAGTCAGTAGATCGTGGCCACTGGATGTATCTAGCTTGAGAACCCCTAGGTACAATGTTTGTGCCACTCTGATATTATACGAAAATTCCATTTCGTCCTTTTCTTATGCTTCTTCTCTATCTTTTCTTGTCCTTTTCTCCTTTCTTTTTCTCTTTTCTTTTCTTTTCTTTTTGCTCTTTTTTTTTGACACTTAATACATGGTGAGAAAGTACACTAGGTGTTATCCCTATGCTCTTTAGGAGCTATGCTACGAGGGGGCCTAAGGGACTTGGTAAGGAAGGATCTACTACTCTGCAAGTAGTTTTGTATGTTAACATGTACATTTAGAGGTGTCATTTATAGGAAGGGGTGGCTGCACCTGATGAAGTGGCTATCATTCATAACTTCCAAGATGGCCATGAAAAAGGCCTCATTAGATGGGTCATTGAGTAGCTATCAATACCCACGTTTATATTAAAAAAGAGTGGCGGGGGAGTGGGCCCTCTTTCATCGTGGGCTTTTGCTTGAGAAAATTTCTAAGTACCCTAAGATAATTGCATGTGGTAATAAAGGCGAGGTTGGGACACGATGAGAACTGGTCGAGAAAGTGCATGATGGATGGGTGGATGTCCTGCCGCTCAGTGAAGATTAGGCACTCCTCTAGGCTTTCTGTATTCACATTGCCCCTATTCTGTGCGGATATGGCATGTAGGTAGGGTCGTTGCACTCATCTGATATGGTACTGTAGAAGGCCATCCAAGCATCAAGGTTAGTGTCCTAGATGCATCGCCACCGTTCTGGTTGGGATTCGTATCCGTTGACAATCTTCAAAATCTCCCAAACCTTGGCTTGCTAATAATCTACGTGCTCTCTTTGCCACATCGTGGGGTGTCTTATTCTCTCCTCTGTCTGCTCTACCAGTCGTTCTCGTTCAAGGAGAGCCATCTAAAGTTAGTTTTCCATCTCTATTAGTTTTTTGGCTGCCACTTCATCTCTTTGTGCGTTGGCTCAGGTAGTTTCTTGAGTAGCTTTTCCTTTTGTTGTTTCTCCTTTTTTATACACTTTGTGTAGGCTTAGGTCCTAACCCTTTCTGGCTCCTCAGTGAGCTCATCTCCAATTCTCTTTAGCTGGTCAAGGTAATCTCTACAAGAGAATCAAAAAGTCCTCCTCTAGCATCACTTGTTCTCTACCTCCCTTGCCATAGGGTTCTTTTGCAACTTTCTCCTCTGTTTTCCCTTCTATTGCATTTTTGGCTTCCAACTCTTCCCTCAAGTCACTTATTTGCCTTTACTAGGTGGCTATTTGGCGCATTTTTTTGAGTTGGTAGGCTGAGAATGTTTCCTTTTAAGTTTCGAGCTATGCAAGTGTTGCCTTCCTCTCTTTTCTTTTATTCTTTTTAGCTGACCTAGCAATTCCTAGATGTACTCATCGTAATGCAATGACCCTGGCATGGCTGAGGGTATGGACATGGTCGAGGCTTCCACCATGACCTTCTTTGGGTCCTTCCTAGACGATTCAGCATCCACAATGGCAAGCCTCTTTGTTCCTAACATGGGGGACTCCTCCACTAGGTGTTGGTTTAAGATGCTGCATCATGTTGACTAGATATTGCACCCAAGCCATTACATTGCTTCGGTCCACTACGGCATCCATGGTTTCTTGGGTGGTAGTAACAGTGGCGACCATGATGGACAGGGGCGGTTCCAATGGGGCCTTCCCTTTCCCTTCCACCATGGGTCATTTGGCCACTTCTACTATTGTGGAGCTCGATCTAGGTGCATCATCTAGGCTCCTTCTGGCTAGGGTGCGGGAGGGTTGCTTTACCAATAGCCTGATGGTGAGAGCCACTTGCTCATCCTCTTCTCTCCTTAGCCTTTCCTCGTTTTCTATTTGCTTTCTTCTTCGTTCCTCTTCCTCCCTTCTTGACTCCTCTTCCACCTTTCTTACTCATTTCTCTTCCTCTTCCTACTTCTTTCTCCGTTTATCTTTTAATTCTTTCTATTCCCTTTGTGCATCTTCTACTTTCTTGTCTTCTTCTGCCATGTTTTTCTTCCTCTTCCGTGAGATGCTTAGCTTGATTTTTCTTTTTGCGCCTCAGATTGATGGGATGATTGAGCCCTCCTTCCCTTCCTCGCACTGATGGTTCTCCTACTTGAGGCCTCTTGTTGTTGGTGGGCTTGGGGTGGAGATTCCCTCTTTTTGGGTGATGGTATTGGCGATTTGTGGGCTAGTGAGTGCTTGGGAGGTTTCTTCTACTACTTCTTGTCTTTCCAAGTCCCCAACAACCTCCTGGATGATGGCGGTGAGTACAACTCCAAATCCTATGTTGGAGGCCTTAATTGCCAGCTTTTTCCTTACCGTCTCTGCTATTGTGGAAGCCAGAGACTCCCCACCTACTGCTTTGGCTCTTGTGGCTAGCGCTTTTACTGAGGATTCCACAGTCTTACGCATGTAGCCATTCCAATTGATCTCATCTAGAGACTTGATTGTGAGGCTCTCGAGCAGTGGCAATCCAATCCTGCTCATCAAGGCATTGTACCTCTAACTAGAGAATAGAACATGGACTATCTTTGCTTGCAGATTGATGTCGGGATCAGGGATGTCAGCTAAGATAACTCCGTCATTTGTGTACACTTGGACCTTCTCCATTCCTAGCATACTTTGAAATTTATCTTCTGCTTATGGCCCTTTACAAAGTACAGTAGCACTAGGTTACCTTGCTCAAAGTCACGTTGTTTGATATGTTGGTCAAACTAGCTCTTTCGTTTTGCCTTTTCGCAGATGAACGCATGGGTAGCAAGGAGTTGGGTCTCTGAAAGGCATTCTAGCTCTACCAAGCATTCCATCCATGCCTCCTTTCCATCTCATCTCTTGTGTACTATCACTTTCAAGCTTGGAATGAAAAACTCCACTGGTAGGATAATTTTGGTCTCGTATACGTAAGCTTGAATGGTGTCTTGTAGGTTGTTCTATTGGCCCATATAGTACTACCATGAGTTTATTGTCCTAGTCGTTGTGTGGGGTAGAGACTACCTTAGTCACTACGTTCTCACTAGGATTTTGTTCGTGGATTTCGCCTGACCATTAGCTTGAGGGTAGTATGGTGATGATTTTCTATGGATGATCAAGAATGTAAATAGTAAATATTGCATAGGGTCAGGACCGAGCATGCTTGTGCTATTGAACCCTTTAATTCTCAAACCACACGTGTCTTATATACCAAGTTGATAGAAAAAAATCAAATTCAACATGTAATCAACACTTATTACCACTCCTCTCCCTACCGCTTTAAGGTTGCGCATTCCGATGGTAGGTTTAGAGAGCATTTTGATGTTTTTTTTTTCATAAAGATAGGGCTAAACTAAGGCTAATTCTCATGCTTCAGTTATACCATACATCCACAGACACATATTATTTCTCACTATTTATAAAGCATTAAAAACTTATTTTTTCTCTATTTATTAATCAATAAATACAGATACTTTCCAATTTTTTGATATGACTTGATTAGATTTGCAGAGAATTATTTTCATCCCTCATTTCATCCCATGCGAACACCATTAACACATCAAAACCCCCAAATCCATGATTTACCTTAAAACCATATTTTTACGGGTTTCTTATGTTTATAGAAAAATTAATAGAAAACCGATTCTTGCTGATTTTCTTAATGTTTCCCATAAACCAGACCATTAACAATCAAGAGCAATCATTTTCAACCATTTGCAATCAAAATTTATCTGAAAACGATAAAATTTATCACTTACTCATAAAACCGTGCTTTATCTCATGTATCTCGCAATTGGAAAGCCACTAATGCTCATTAACAATTGTTAATGCTCTTCCAAACATCAATCTACACTCTATCATAACTCAGCATCATCTCTTAATCAAAATCTCTCAAATCAGCCCACCCCCCTCTCACATAGATTGAGCCATGGGAACAAGGTGTAGAGAGGAGAGAGAAAGACTAAAATAAGAGATTTTCATTCCTCACATCATATCACGTGTGCATATAGTCAAATTGAAGCCCTCAATGCATAGATCGAGGATATGCCTTCCATCTCTGATCAATCAGCCTGGTTGAAAAGCCATCAACATTCCAATCGATGAGGCCCCAAAAAACTATGCCCCCTCTCTTCTCCATGCTGAAGAAATGCTTTTTTATTAAGCCCTTAGCTTAATCATTAATCTTAGAAGTCAATTGATTGTTCAGTTTTTGCATGTTCACACTACCCAGTAAATGGTCTCGTCTCTGTTGAATGTGCAAACGGCCTCGGAATCGTGCTATCTTTGTAGCATAGAAATATATCAATTTGACCTTCGTCACACTTTTTTCGACTCTCGGATCCTATAGCCGCTTTATAACACGAAACCTTGCGGGGATTAAATGGGGGGTCAAATAGACTTTGATCGATGAATGGAGACTTGCGTTGGGTTCCTAGAGTCGAAATCTATTTGGGAAATCTCTAGCTCATTGATCTACAACTATTTCATTTTCCATGAAAATTTGCTCTTTTATGTCTCTTGGGCCACTTTTTGCAAATTAAATTGGGCATGAAAAATCCACTCTCATTGGTGACCATGGGATAGGGTGACTCAACCCATCGAATCCACGAATTGATCTACACAAACAACAACCATAAAGAGCATCAAGCTGCCACAAAACAAAATACTCAACAAAGCACAAGAACAACTCTCACCCTACCTCCTGATCAAATTAAGGCATGAAGATCCACAAGGGATAGGCCCAATAAAATCTGACAGAAATCTAGAGCGATTCACTAACCAACTGCTCCAACATAGACTGGCTAAAAAAAACCATCAAAGAAATCATCCTAAGTGATGGCTTGAACTATCAACCAACTAAGGACAACTAGACTAGGAACTCCTACTAGGCAAGGACTCCTATAGCCTAGCCATCATATATTTCAAATTATGATATTTTTCCTTTACGATTCCATACTCGGGCGTGTAAAAAAGAAGGGAGCTGAGTGTAGTGACCGAAGGAGAATATGGCATTGGCCTCAGGTCTCTGACTTGGTACCTAAGAACCTATCAAGCTCTCACAAGGCAACACTTAAATCTTTTCTTTGCGCTCACTTTTATTTTCGCTCCAAACTTTCTTAGTATTTTTCCTAGCTAAATGCCACCCCTAGGAAGACAAGGTGGCATTGGTGGGTCTGACTCGTCCATAGGAACCTACCAAGCCTTTGTAAGGCGATGATCAACTGCTCTTAAGATTTTTCTTATTTTTCCTTTTCTATTTGAGGGGTTAGAACCCCTTTTTACTTTTTACACACCTATATATTTTTATATTTCAAGTATAATCAAAATTTTCTCTTCTTTTTACTTTGACAGGCTTCTCTAATGGCCTCACTACTAACCAAAGCTCCTAGAAACAACGGTCTAGCGGTTAGTAGAACAAGGTCACTACTAGGACTGCCTTCTAAAACAATTCTTAGAAAGCCTGACAATGTCTTGACAATAGACAATTGCTCAAACCTCCCTTAGGTACACCTAACCTAACCCAAGGACTTCATGCCTTGATTGCCAATCCCCAATAAAAGAAAAATCTCCTACAAGTTCATAAACGCATATAGCACAGAGAGAAAGTACTCACAAAGGAAAAATAACACATGAACTTGGCCATAAGAAGCTTCTACGCAACAAAAGGCTCCCCCAAGTCCCATTGAATTTGTATAGCACATCACTAAAACAAGACCATTAACCACACCCGCACTAGACAAACACATGGCCCTCTTGACCTAATGAAATATAACACTTCACTGTAGAATAACTGGTCCTCTTGGCCTAACAAAATAATTCCTAAAATGACCATTCAACAGTGTACTACTAAAATAAACCCTTGATCTTGTCATAACTCTGATGAAGCATAAGATCGATTGAGGGCTCCTCCGGCTCTACACTGAATGCATCAGATTATTCGCTAACCCCTTGCATAAATAGTAAGGATTGTTTGACGAATATGACAATAAACACTCTTATGCATCCATGACAGAATAAGAAGTAATCAACCACCACCTGACTCATAATCCATATTAATAACTGACGGTGGTCAAAATAGGACATGTCAGCAATAAATCTCCAAAGTAGCCTTCAATTGATATTAGGAGGCAATTGTAAGAGCACCCCAGGACCATAATGGAAAAAGATATCCTTAACAAAAGCATAATTGGCCAAGAAATCTGCAAAGCAATTCCACTATCGGGGAATAAGCTGGCAAGCCACTACCTCAAAAAGATGAATCATATCCAAAGCTACACGGTGGTACATCCGCAGAATAGGATCGCTCACACTATAGGTCCTATTCAATTGATTGATCACTAGTTACGAGTCACCCTTTACTAATAACTGGCATATACTACCACATCATGCTGCATTTAGTCCCATGATTAAGGCCTTGTATTCTGCCATGTTATTTGTAAAAGCAGTGCCAAGATATGGTCCCATTTTCATAACAACTCCATGCTGAGGATCTTCAATAACTACACCAACACTCACATGCTTAGTAGACCCTCAAGAAGCTCTATAAAAGTACAAAGTATAGACCCAGTCTTCATTTGATAGGCCACGCTTTACTGATTAGCTCACTTGTGCTTATGATAATCAAAGTCGAGAGCCGAGAGAGAGAGATAGTAGACCCTCAAGAAGCTCTATAAAAGTACAAAGTATAGACCCAGTCTTCATTTGATAGGCCACGCTATACTGATTAGCTCACTTGTGCTTATGATAATCAAAGTCGAGAGCCGAGAGAGAGAGAGGATGTATAATAGGTACAATCCCTCCTTCCTTGCTGAACTCGATGGGAATACTCATAAGAATCCTTTGACAATGGTGGTAGTAGACCTTAATATCCCACGTAACACAATATTAGTGAATTTGGGACTCTTCCAATTCCCATTTTTTGAATACTAAAAAGGTGGCACCCGGATAACATGCCTATAAGTTTCTCAAAACCATATGATTTGACCTATCATGAAAGCACTTGAAAAATGGAATCTATTGAGATATAGAGCACTTGATTTGGAGTTATACTGTTCAAGTTATGACCAATCCAAAGATTTGACCACGTGTCCCAAACTTATGGGAAATTCCCATATTCCCCAATATGGTGTTACGTGAAATATATGTATTGCAACTCAATAATCTGATAACATTTACTCTATTAGATCGCTCGACCTTAGTGGTAACACTACTCTAAATATGAATGGTCAAGATAAGGAATGATTCTTCCCATCTAATTGTCTTGGTACCTACTACAAGTTAAAGTTGAATCCTGAAGGACATGCATAGGCACCAAGCCCAACATTAGCCTTTATATGTAGTAAGGCTTTAACTTATTAAATTTTACCTTATTTTTGAACTCTACCCCCTGCAAGTTAGCTAAAATGGCTGCATAGCCATCCTTTCCTATACGAACAATTTTGTATGGCCCATCCCATTTGGGTTCTAGTTTACCAGGAAATAGCTTATGATGAGCATCATAGTACAATACCAACTAACCCTTCACAAATTTATATTTCTTAGCCCGAAGGTTGTGAAGCGCTTTTATTCTCTTCTTCCCTACGTCTTGACACAATAAAGCTTGCAATTAAAATTCATTAAGATGCGTAACAGAAACAAATCTTTCTTGCAATGCTTCTATCTTACCCAATGTATGATTGAGAGCAAAACGCACAATGGGCAACTCTATTTTCAATGGTAAGATATACTCTTCCCCATATACCAGCTTGAATGGGGTGTGGCATGTAGCTCTCTTAAACATCTCATTGTAAGCCCAAACTGCCACATACAATTTCTTATCCCAATCTCACTTACTTTCAGACACTATCTTGGATAAGATCCCTACAAGCTGTTTATTCGTACTCTCAGCTTGACCATTTGCTTACTGATTATATAGAGTGGTTTTATTGTACTTAATCTTCAAAGCTTTAGTTACTATAACCTTATTTAGAAAGTGTGTCCCTCGATCAAACACTGATTCCGTACATGGACCAAAATGGCAAACAATTTGCTCCATAATAAAACTGGCTATCTCCTTAGCGTTATCCTTCATCATTGCTCGAGCTTCAGACCACTTTGAAAAGTAGTTCGTTGCTACAATGATATAACGCTTTTGTGTAGTCGATGAAGGGTGTATTGGTCCAACAAATCGGTACTCCATTTTTTGAAGGAAATTTGATGGCCACCAATATCCAACACGTAGAGCTCTCTGGGCAGTAATCCATCCAGCAAAATGTCCCCCACATGTTGAATCATGGCATTCCTCAAGAATAAATGGTACCTCATTAGGTACTACACATCGACGTTAAATCTCATCCACACCTTTCCCATACAAGACACCCGCTATAATCGAAAAGTGTAGTGCTTGCTACTTAATCTTTCTCTACTTTGACTTTGATAGAGTAGCCCCAACCTCTCCTGTAGATAGATAATGCATTATAGCTACATACCAAGAAGGGATGGAAGTTGTATCAATTTTGAATAAACCTTCGATGTCACTTCCTTCAGCCAGAATTTCCTTTTGCTCCCCAAAATCCACAAGACATTCCACAATGCCTTGCAGTTTTAGTGGCTTACTCTTAATCTCATAATCAAACTCCTACAAACCACTTTGCTAAATTATCATGTGGTTGCAACTTTTTCATCAATAGTCTAAGTCCCTCTGCCTTCGTAAAAAATACCATCTTCTCATAGAGAATATAGTGCCTAAATTTCTATGTTGCAAAAACCATTCCAAGGCACAATTTCTCCATATAAGTACAATTGATTTCAAATATTCTCAATTTATGACTAGCAAAGACAATTGTATGATTTTATTTCTCTTCCTAAATTTGGGCTAAATAGTAGCTAATACTATGCATTATTGCTACTAAAAATATATAGAAGACTTCCCCTATTTTGGATGCTTTTAGAATTGGCACTTTTTCTAGTTCCCGCTTTACATCCTCAAAAGGTACTTGACAAGCTTCACTCTAATTAAACAAACAGTGTACCTCTTTTGGAGTGTGTGGTAGGCTCATAGCAACTATGACCTTTATCTTTTCAAGGTCAATCACAGACAATAATAGCTAAACTAACCACATGGCCCAATAACAACCTATAGAAACCCCAAAGGCACACTTTCGTGGATTAAGAGTAATGCAGAATTGCCTGCAACGCTCAAAATATTTCCTTAAAGTGATCGGTTGTCTATCTCTTATGGTGGCTGCCCCTAGATCATCGATGAAAACTTTTAACTCCTCTAGGGATATGTCACCTAAAGTCTTATTAGTTGTCGTTGCCAAGAACTAGGTATATTATTGCCTAACCAACATCCTATCTAACATCAGCATGTCTAGCATCTGGGCCATGAGCATCAAGTGATGCCGCATGCTGTCTAGCTGGCCGTGGAGCAATAGGCTGAACGGGAGTAAGTGGCTCCTCCTGAAAGATAACTCTGCATACCTCAACCACTTTCTCAGCCTGCATATGCATTTTTTCCTCATGAAAGATGACATCATGGCTGCGGATCACTTTTCGCACCTACAGATCCCATAGATGGTAACCCATCTCTCTTGCATCTCCATAGCCAATGAAAATGAATTTGACACTTTTAGGATCCAGCTTATTGTGTTTGTCCTTGGGCACATGGCAGAATGCCTCACATCTAAAGACACGCAAATGATCATAAGAGGGGGGCTTGCCTGCCCATACCTCCTTGCAACCTGAAAGTCAATGCCATTGCTAGGTGACCTATTAATGAGATGCACTATAATAGTAATTACCTCAGCCCAAAAGTATTGCAGTAAGCTAGCCTGGCTAAGTATGCTATGGACCATTTCTTGAATGGTCCTATTCATGCATTCAGCCATATCATTTTGGGGAGGGGTGTAAGGGGCGATCAACTGACGCTTAATACCCCACTCATCACAAAATTGCTCAAAGGCACATGTGATACATACTCACCCCCATTATCTGACCTTAGACATTTGAGCCTTTTCCCAGATTGGTTCTCTGCCAATGCAAGCCAACGTTGAAATGTGTCTAAGACATCAGATTTTCTCTTTATGGGATAAGCCCAAACCTTATGTGAGTAATCATCTATGAAAGTAACAAAGTACTTTGCCCCACCAAGTGACTAACATGGCATGGGCCCACATACATCTGAGTGCACAAGAGCCAAGAGCTCACCCATATGTGTCTTACCAGACTTTTTATGCATATTTCTAATCTGCCTGCCATACAAACAATGATCACAAGAATCAAAATGCGAAGAGTCAAAAGGCAGAAGATACTGCAAAGCACGGAGCATTTTCATTCCTTTAAGAGACATATGCCCCAAATGAGCATGCCAAAGGGATACATGGGGAATAGAACCCACAGACAAAACATGATCAAATGTAGCTCCACATACAAGTAAGGGATAGAGGCTGCCAGACTTGGCACCTCTTGCAAGTACAAGCCTGCCACGAGTAATCTTCCATGTAGAGTCTCCAAAAGACACAAAATACCTTGCATCATCAAGCTGTCCAGCTGACATAAGGCTGCAAGTCAATGCACGTACATGGCATGCATCATGCAAAACAAAAGAACTACCAAAAGGAAACTATAGCCTAACATCTCCAATGCCCACAATGTCAAGAGACCGGTCATCACCAAGACGCATAGAACCAGAATGGTACGATAGGTATGAAACCAATCTCTACAGGGTGTCACATGAAAGGACACACCCGAATCCAAGATCCAGCACTGCGCATACATAGAATATATCTCAAAAGTTTGTAAGGCATCAAATGAAGAAGCTGCAAGTATGTAATCATCATTTGAATTAGTGGTGTGCATGACATTAACCTCTTCTATCTTTACACTAGACTTTGAAAGTACAATACTGCGCTCAGAAGACTTTTCCTGCACTTTTTCTTTTCCCTTTTCCTTGCACTTATGATTGCGCATTTTATGGCACTACGGCCTAATATATCCTTCTTTCCCACAATAATGACAGGTAAGATCATACTTTTGTCCACATGACTTACTATGACCACATGATTTAGACCTGGACTTCTGAGAGTCTTTGCCCTTATGATCACTATCATGCATGCAATGTCGGCCACCTCTAACGGTCAATGTATGTGAAGAGCAGGAAGCATCATTGTTTCTCCTGTTGATTTCCTTAGTCAATAAAGCACTCTCAATATCTTTGATTTTCAGCCCATCAAGCTTGTTCGTGCATATGGCCGTACGAAAGACATCCCATGATTCAGACAAAGTGCAAAAAGCAGAAACAACGAGTGCAAGTTGTCTTTGAACTCAATACCATGTGACAACAAACTCTTCATGATAGCATGAAACTGACTGAAATGAGATGAAAGGGAGGTCCCCTCCTTCTTGTGAGCTTTAGCCAATACATCTGTGACGCAGGACTCTGCTACACATAAAGCTCCTGAATCTTCTCCCATAAATTCCATGCACTCTAATTCTCATCTTCAACAACATTATGATGGACCTCTTCTAAGAGTGACAAAATAATGGTAGGCTTGCATAGCTCATCAACTTCCATCCAAACATCATCATCCATATCCTCAGGTTTAAAACCTTTGAAATGTGAGGGTTTAATCTGCAACTTCTCCACCAAAACCATCCATACTGTCCCAAATCAAAGCAAAAAGTAAAATTGCATGTTGCTGTAATTAGCAAAAAATGCACTAAAACCACTGCTAAGACTGGCTAAAAGGGTGGATTTCACCAAGAGAAGCACCTGTCCACCAAATATGACCAAGATAACATCAAATAGTAAGCATTACCCTCACGGAAGTGCTCAAAATCTGCAAATTTCAGCTTGTTGTAATAAATGACAGCAATATGTAAAATTGTCCCAAAATGAAGCAATCACTGATACATATGTCACTGCAACTGCCAGTTAGCAAGATACATCCAACAGTGAGTTTCCACAGGCAAGAATGTACCAAGAATTGTCAAACCAATCACGTGTCACGCAAGAGACATCTCATAGGTCTAGAAGTCATGCATGTAATGGGTCTCAAGGTAAGAGAAGAGACCAAGCACAAGTACAACTAATAGAGCAAGAAGCTCAATACATAACCATCCAAGATGCATACAAAACTAACAAACTTGTGACAGAGATGGGTGCCCACTACACAGACAAATTGCAAGCATAAAGCTCTCAAGAGACCAAATGTATGTAACTGTCCCACAAGCTCAAGCTCATCTGTAAATAAGACTCTGTGTACATCTGAATATACCAAGAGGCTCCCATTGGAAGTGAAGTCAGATGCAAAGAGAGCAAGCAATGCTCTAATACATCAAGTACATAGCATCAGACATGCCAAATCCCAATAGGGTATATCTGAAGCATAAATCCCAGACCCGTAAAGCATAAGCCTAAAAGCATTCAAAGAGCATGTAACTGACAACCAAATGTAATGCCCAATAGATCCAAAATGTTCAAATATATCTAAAGATGAAGCTCCAAGTAACTGTCAAGCATGGGCAAACCAAGTGGCATCCATATTTGACCAAAGCATAAATGCAAGAAGCATAAATGTCAAGCAGTGATAATAGGCATAGACCGGTCCAAAGCATGCCAATGAAAGCCAAATGCCAGTGAAGAACAACCAAGTCAGAGCTTAATCCAAGCTCAAAAGCGTTCCGGAACCAAGAAGAAGCATTTGACAACCTCCAAATACATCGGTATGATCATTCAAACGTCCAAGAAGCACCTTGTATCCATGAACCAATGCATACACCAAGTAAATGAGCTTCAGCCCACTATATTACAACAAGCAATTTACTGTTAAATGAAGCTCAAACGGTACTCAAATCTTTTCCAAATCAGTCCCAAATCATAGACATAGCATCCCATAACATCCGGGCATCACCGGGCATCAATAAGCATCAAACGAGCAATGCCAAGAAGCATTAAATAGTAAATGTCAAGTGTTGCACTGTTTTGACAGTCCTGGGACTGTGTATACAGCAAAGGACTGAAAGGGAAGCACTCAAATTGATCACCAAGAGTCAAGCACTAATGTCGAGGAGTCAAGCAATGCTCAAGAAGGTTGCCAAGAGTGCCGAGAAGCCGAGGAGAAGCAGGGAAATGCTAGGAGCAAGTCAGCCCAGCCCCCTAAAAATGCACTAAAAATTGTGTTGGCTATTCCTGGGGGTTGGGGGTCTTCAACAGGCCTCGGGGGCACTTGGCAATGTCGAGGGGCTCCAATGCAGCCCGAGAAGAAGCCGATGAAGATCCGAAAGCTCGGGGAGGAGGTAAGAGATCAAAACATACCTACAAATGAAGGTGCCAAGGCTACCATTGAAGCTTGGGTTCAAGCTCTTCAAATCCAGGCTGAAGGAAATGTTGGCCAAGCTCCAATGCCTTTGCTCTGATACCAATTGAAAGGGAAGTGAAACCCAGGAGGAAGAAGCTTGGCAGTGAGAGCTATGGCGGATGGAGAGCAAGAGCCAAGAGAGAGAGAGAGACTCAAAAGTGGGAACTCCAACAACCACAATGTGTGGCCAGGCCTTCCTTTATTTAAACTATCACTAAAAGAATAAAGAATAAGTGACTGTGACGGGCCCCCACTACCTGCAGTGTGCAGTGGTGGGTACTGTCAGTGTAGTAATACACAAGCAACTAGGCGGAGGTGCCTTTACCCCCAACATATCTAGAGAAGCTATCTAGAAAACTATAGGCCTCTTTGCCAACCACTCTCTCGAGCATGTGCTCAGTGTGCAAAAATGGATAGTTACCTCTCTTCGTAGCAGCGTTTACCTTCTTGTAATTAACACACACTCTAATCTTTCCATTCTTCTTCAATACGATGAGTATGGGAAAAAACTAGTTCGTGTGCTCAATTTCGTTGAAGAATCATGATCTCATTAGCTTGTCAATTTCCTCCTTGATGGTGTGGGCGTGCTTTGGATTCAAAGCATACAATTGCTGTTTTGATCAGCACTGTGTCAGGTATCATGGGTATGTTGTGAGTCACTACACTCCGGTCTAGCTCTTCTCTAGGGACCAAGCAAAGACGTCTATATACTCTTGTAAGAGAGCAATGAGACTTGCTTCATCTTCCTTAGTCAAGTCATCGACTATAAAGACAGGTCGAGTTGTCTCCCCTTCCCTAGCTAAATTTGCCTCCTTGACCTTGGCAGGTCCTTCGATTGGTTCACTTGCTTGCCCCTATTGTTTGGCTCCTAGCAAGATCACTACCCTATCTCCTTTTTTGAATTTTGTGAATTTCTTTGGTAGGTCTTGTGGTTTTTTTTTCTCTTCTGCTGCCTGCATATCGTTAGGCAGCTTCTGTCATTCCTCCCTTAACCGTTGGCACCTTAGGTGGACGGGTAGGTCCCCTTGGTGCATCTAGTCTTGGAAGGTCGAGGCAACTTGGAATCACTTTTGAGCTGACTTCACACCCAGAATCAAACTCTCTATCTTTGCTAAAAGAGGGAGTCTCTCCTTGTGGTCATAGCTCGAAAGGTGAGTCCATTCTCAGCAGTGGTGCGTCACTTGGTTGGGCTAGGACTGCCTACTCGTAGTGAAGTGTGCCTATATGCTCCAACCAGGTTCAATCGCAATTCATGTGCATGACTCCTCTTTCTATCCTAAAGGCATTGTGCTTGTGTGGTCTAGAGTCAACTCATATTTGTTCGATTACATGTCCCCTAGTGTTGTATTCTATAGTGTCTATTTCCCTTTTGCTCTCATCATTGAAGGAACAACAGTCTTCATATTCATCGTCAGAGCTATCTTTGTCCAACTGCTCATCATCTCCCAAGTCCTGATACATATCTTCTTGTTGGTCTGGGACTAAGGCCCAATTATACATCAAGTTTAAATCGTGCATCTTGGACCATCGCCACTTAGGCTCATCCAAGAGATCTTGGAGTTGCTTGAGATTTGTTGCTGGATTTTCATTTAACTTGTCACCCAAATATCCTAGGATCTTAAGGAGCTCTTGTCTATTGTTCAGGACTTGAAATGTGAAGGGTTGGGTATTTCGCATAGGCTTCCAACCATCATGCAGACTGGTACTGGGGGTGTGTCCTTGGGCTTGCCAATCATCTTGACAGCTTGTTCCTACTCCTCATTGTGCGAGAATGGAAGGTCAATGGTAGCAAGAACATGCATCCAGACTCGCTCGCCCTCAAGACATGGGATATACTTGGTTAAGGGCCCATAGGATTTCCTAATCTAGTTGTCACCCTTTAGCATGGAGGAGATGGCATCTAGATCAACTGGAGTAGTCTTCTAGGTATCCATCTCTACTCTTATAGCCTCCATTCGATTGCCTAGGAAGATGAGATAGTTGCCTCAATCTTCTATGACTCTTGCATTGCACATCTAGGGTCAGCCTAGCAGGATGTCATAGTCCACTCCCTTCATGACTATAAAGTCAACATCGGACTCTTGCGATCTTTACTAGCCAATTCTTTAACACACCGAATGGTTTCACCTTCATTCCATTAGCCAGTGTGACATTGAACCTAGCAGTCTCGATAGGCAGATTACCCCAAGTTTGGAGTACTGCATGGCTTAGCACACTAACTCCCGCTCCTGTGTCACGATTCCCTTCCTTGTGACATCTCCAAGAGCTAAGATTGGCAGGAATGCATGCATCTTTGTGCCTTCCCAGAAAGCATTGACGTGCAAGGACTTAAGCATGAAGTGCAGCGTTAGGCTCGGTATTTGCATTTCTGTGTCATGCTTGTGCAAGTCTACAAGAAACTTGCTCATTTGATTCTTTGACCCATTGTTTCAGCTCTTGCCATAGCATTGGATGATGCCTAAGCATGTCTCCTAGGCTTAGAGTTATAGGGGTGGTCACAAATGCATTAAGGAGGTTGCTAGCTGCCTGCCTCTCTCCTAACTCTGTGGTTCTTAGCCAATGGCCTCGGCTAATTTGCTGGCCCATAGCATTCAGACCTTGTCTAAGCAACACTGCTTGTGGTACACTCGCATCCCTCAATTTTGGTTGTGGGGGTGAGATTGGCGTGCTTATGCTTGAGAGATCATCGATCTCGTCTTCTAGTATGGGCTTGGCATCTTTCAGGTGCTCTTGGGTGTCTTTCACCCACTCCTTCACTTTCTCGATTGCTTCGAGTTGGCGCTTCAGGTTGGGGTACTCCCTGACCTTAGCACTTCCCTTCTCAGCCGTCTTTGGAGCTGACATTTCTAGCTTTGCATCAGTGACTTTCTTCCCAATAGGCAGTGTTGTGGCACTTTTAGTTTTAAGCGTGACCTTAGCGTTTGGTCTCTTCTTCCTTCGTCTCCGATTCTTCTTTCCAATTGAGGTTGCATCGAGATTACTAGGCCCTGGCAATGATATGTCAGCCTGCTTTGTCTGTGTGTAGGTCATGACATGCAATGGGATAGGTGTGGCCTCCCCATCAAGTGTCTCAACACCAAACAACCCCAATGGGATTGATGGCTCGTTTACTGCAAACTAAAGGATGGCTTCTGTCTAGGGAAATTGACAAAGAGATGAGTGATTCCACACTCAATGCATCTTAGGTCAGTCTTGCCTCTACTTGCTTGCTCCCTCTTGGGACAACGCGAAGAGACGTGTCATGGGTGACCGCAAGTCCACACAATTGGCTCTTGGGTTTGCCCTCCTAGGCCTCTGCCTCTCCCTCTACCTAATGCCATCATAGGTACTAGTTGGTAGTCCATGAGGACTGCATTGCCTTCTTCGTCGTATGATACGTAGTAAGGGTGTACATAAGACTCGTCACCATTCAGCTCCTCCACATAGTGGACTGGAGTGTCACTCAATGGATGGGTCACGTAGGGTCCAAGTGGTCTAGGGATACCCGTAGGGTTTATCTCCATCCTTGGGATGGTTGACTTATCATCATTAGGTGCTGGAAGGGCCAATGGGGCTCTCCTTTCAAGGAAATTTGTCTGCCTATTCGCAAGGTAGGATTGATCGTAAGGCTGCGAGTATGGGCGTCTCCGAGGTAATCGACAATGCATGGTATCATGGCCAAATCTACCATAATTAGTGCAAGGTCGTGACCTAGGGTCCTAACACTTAGCTAGTAAGTGGTTTCTGCCACAATACATGCATTGGACATGTAGGTGCATTGGGCGTCTCATCATCTCCTGCAATTTGGCTATTTCCATCATCTTTACTAGCTCTTGTCCTGAGTTAGTATCCTTCCCTTTATCCTAAGCACTTGGGCCTGATCTCTCGCTTGACATTGAAGCCCTCTCAAAATTCCTAGTGCTGGACTATTCTCGATTTGAGCTCTTGGAGCTTCTCTCCTTAACCTGCTCGTCCACTCTACTAGCTTCTTCAAAGACCCTTGCCAGCGTGTCTCACTACATGCTTGAGTTGCCTACCAAGGCTTTGTAGAGCTCTTCACTTCGTATTCTGTTAATGAATATTGTGGACACCACTCTTTTGGTTGGTCTCTCACCCATGGGGATTCTCTTGAAGAGGCTCCTCACATGGGTCACGTAATCTCGGATGTCCGCTTTCTCTTCCTACTTGGCATTCATGAGTCACATTAGTAGGTTATCGAAGTATCCAGGTTTGGAGAATCTCTTAATGAAGAGATTTTTTAGGCCATTGAAATTGGCTCACTCAGTAGCATCTTGACTCATGTACTAGGTCCTACCCTTATTGCCTAAGCACAGACCGAAAGCTTATGAATGTTGAGTGAGATCGATGAGGCCATTGGTCTTGCAGACCTACTTGAACTGCTCTTTGAAGTTGTACAGTGGGCTGGTATTTGTCCGGCTGCTTCACTACTATGGAAATTTTTTATTGGCTCATAGAGCCTTGGCTAACTCCTAACCCTGCCAGTAGCAATGTTGCTAATGCTGTAGCGCTCTGCTTCACTGCCATGTTATCTAGCATCCGCTTCATTAGAAGCTCGCTTAACATGAGGTCTCCTCGCTCTCTCATTCTGTGTCCAATTTCTGCCTGCTAGGGCTAGCACTCTCTGGATCTCTTGTATTTTCATGTTCTAGCATAAGCTCCTAGTCTGCTTATCCTGGTTGTAAGTGACTATGCCTTGTAGAGCTTCGCGTGCTAGACCCCTCTCCTCCTCAAGGTCTGCTATGATGTCCTCTACAAGTCTGTCATGGTGTTCTAGCTGGGTTTGAGTGTCATATTTACTCACTAATTGCTGGATCACCTCAAGAAAGTATCCTAGGTCAAGTTCTTCGTTGCTTCTACTAGGAACTAAGCTACCCTCTTTCATGTCTAAGATTTCTTGTTCTGCCAAGTTTTCGATCAGGTTGATGAGGTCGGGTAGATCTACTTCCCTGATAGTGTTGGTCCTTGTTGCATCTGGCTTTTCAGTTGTGTCCTTCACTTGGTTTTACACTTGGGGATTCAATCACATGTCTATGTCTTGGGATCTTCTCTTACTAACGGGTTCCTTCAAGTTTTTATGTCTAAGTGAGTTCCTTGTTAATTACAACCAGTCCTCGACTTACCCTCACTCTGTGTGTATGTCTATACTATTCTCCATGCACTATGCGCAATCAGGCTTTTAGCTTTTCTTAAGTGTGTTTCGAGTCTGGAAATCAAAGTGAGTGAGAAAACAAAGTGTCTAAGCGGCTGTTGCACTCTCATTTGTGGGTTTGCCTTATAGGCTTGTCCGTCATCACTGGGTTATAGGGTTTTCACTATGCCTTCTGCTCAGTCAATATTCGTTTGGGGGTCTATGACTCCACTTGATGCCACTAACAGACTGGGTCGCTAGATAGTTGACTAGCATTGCCTCACATCCGCGTCTCACTGATTCTTCTATTCCTTGCGCCAAAAAGGTGTTTCAAGTGTCTGTATGGCCTTCGGAGGTTCTTACAGCCGGTATCTAGGTGGGTCTAGTCCAGAATTTAAGAATTTTAGGAAAAATCAAATTCGGCCCAACAGGTCCGAATTGCAAGGGCCGAGTGTATCACTTGGACGGCGGGCCGAATGGCCGAGGGCCGAGTAGAATTGGACTGAATTGGGATGTCCGAATGACACATGGCACAAGTGAGCCGAGGCCAAATATGGAGTTTGGACAAGCCGAATGGCTGAGGGCCAAGTGGATGCTATGTCCGAGGGCCAAGTGGTCGAACCGGACTGGGTCGAGTTGGGCAAGCTGAGGTCGAATTGGCCAAGGGCCGAATGGCCAAATGGCCGAGTGGCTGTGTGTCCAAATGTGAGACTCGGACAGGCCAAGTAGGCCTAAGATAGGTGGCCGCGGGCCGATTCTGGGACTCGGCCTAGGATTGAGCCACTTGAACAGGCCAAACTTAGCACGTTTCTTGCCAAAATGGTGAAAAGTTTGATGCAACATGAGATTCAAGGCTTCATACTTGTCAAGCACTTCCAGATCGTATCTATGGATTAAGGAGAAGGTTTGGATATACCTATAGCAGGCAACAAACTCATCAACAGCAAGATCGAACTGAATCCACGCAATGGAGCTCCCTCTCCCTCTCCCTCTCCCTCTCCCTCTCCCTCTCCCTCTCCCTCTCCCTCTCCCTCTCCCTCTCCCTCTCCCTCTCCCTCTCCCTCTCCCTCTCCCTCTCTCTCTCTCTCTCTCTCTCTCTCTCTCTCTCTCTCTCTCTCTCTCTCTCTCTCTCTCTCTCAACCAATGTTTCAAATGAGCTCTCCCTTGGCCACTTGGCTATTAAACCCCTTTCCGGCAAAGGTCTTGCCACTCCTAATCACTCACTTGTTGACCTTAATCCCCTTGAGCACTCTTCTTTCCCGTTTTTCTTGATTTGTGCCCTGTTTGGGCCTATTTTATAGTAGTAAACCCTATACTTTTCCAATCGGATTTCTTACTCCTAACCTACTCTAAATGCAATAAGAATCGAAAGCAAAATACTGAAATGATTTCTCTTACTCTTCTAATCATCAAACCAGCAAAATAACCAAAATACTTACTTGTTGCAAAGATTAAAAAACCCAAAACTTCCTACATATCTCAAGCTTTGGTTTGGGGATGAAACCCTTACTTTGATGCTTTATTTGAAGTGTGCAAGTGTTGAAGCTTGAATCCCTTGGTCTCGGCAATGGAACCAAAATGTAGAGCTCACACTCAACCGCCAAGACCCATGGACTGCTTATTCCTCCAAGCTCCATCCTCGATAGCCATGCGGAAGTGAGAGAAGAGAATAGAAGAGAATAGAAGAGAAGAAGAAGAGAGGAGATGGTGGAGGGCTTCACCTCCAAGATCCCTCACCCTCACACACTCACTCACACTCCCTCCCTCAAGCATTCACAAGCAAGCAAGCAAGAGAAGAGAAGGAGAGAAGAAGAAGAGTCCACTTTGCCACACACCAAAGAATAAGCTTCTTCATTCACTTTTCAACTTTATATACAAAACCCTAAATTTCCTTTTGGACGGTCATCTCCTTATCCCCTTTTTTACATGACCGGCCATTGTGGCAAGGTCCTTTTTTCCTTTTCCTCTATGTGCCTTCTATTTTCCTTCTTTTTTACTAAGGCCTACCTACCCTTCACAATTTGCCCATGAGGGATCCTAGCGCTCTTTTACAACAATTTTAGGGGCACCTTGTGTTTAAAAATGTGCTTTTATCTTTGACTTGATTTTTTAGAGACCGCCCTTATTTTAGATGGCCCAACTTGCACTTTTTCACATTTTTTGCTTTCTTCTTGCGCTTAAGTTAATAACGGGCATCTCTTGTGAGTTTTAGTTTGGCGATCATGGCTTGATTTGATGGTGCAATCCCTGCAAGCAGTGAAATAGTCTTCCATAGATTCTATCCATGTTTCTACTTCAATTGGAATGTTCCTCCCTTTGCCATCAAAATCCAATGGCTTGTACTGCTTGAAAAGAAATTTCTTCTCTTGAGCTTTTGTAATATTGACATTCGGAGTGATGTTCTAGAAAATTATGCAATTTTATGATCAATTTTCTCTCCAATCATAATCAAAAAAGGATGTTTACTTGCTTAATCTACCTCATTAATTTAGGAACGAAATTATGTACTACTTGTCCTTCTGATAATGATCAGGATTTACACTTTAAGAGAGAGTTTTAAATTTTTAATCAGAAAAAAAATATCATCAAATGGATAATATCTTTCCACTGTTTTTTATTATCAAGGAGACAAATGGATGGACAAAACTAATTATTTATGTCAATAGAAAGGGAATACATTATTCAAGTAGTTTAGGAGCTCATATTATTCTTGGAAAAGGTTTTCTACCGCAATCTAGACATGGCATTGCGATACATCCATTGCATATCAATTAGGATTCTGGGAATAGATATCCAGAAATCTATATTTTAGGGAAGATCAAGTAATCCATCTTTTGTGTAGTTGCAACAATTGGAGTGTCCTACAGCCATGACTCAATTAGCCGGTATAACCTTTATAACCTCCTCATAGATGTACCAGTTGACATGTCGCCCTCTAGTGAACATGTTTGAGTTTACTCTAGCCTCATAGAATAGATCAATCTTGGCAACCTTAAGGGCTTCCATCCACCTTAGCCTCCTTCAATTATTATGGAGGTAAGCAAGACGGTTTATGTCAATGTAACAATACCCTCTATTTAACATCCATCATCTTCGTAATACAAGGGTGAAGGATTGTATATTTAATCTAATATTCACATCATCTGGTTTCTCTAGCTGAAACTAGAGGAGTGCATTGCTGACATAAACATATCTTGAAAAATCAAGGATCGTTCCCAAGGTTCGTCTTTCTACCAGAAATCAAGAACATATATTAACAAGAGAAGATTTTCACTACTTAAGGGAAAGATATTTTATGATGTAATTATAACTAGTCTTATTTACTTGCATCATGTCCTATATCAATGTGTGCTCTGATACCAACTATAACATGTCCGCCCGAGCTCTCCTTGGTGGTATGTTCTTAGTATCCCATCAAAAAATGTATTGGAAAGTGTCGTATGACATTTTGATGAAAACCCTCAAAGTTTACTAACTAGGCTCGCTTGAGTCTACCCCGTAGTGGAAGTTCTGACCCTTCTCACAAGAATCGACCTAACTCTTTTTTATCAAATCAACTACTAATGGTTGACTAGTGTCAATGGTTTAAGATTCCATCCTTTATAGAAATTGCTGACTGAAATGGGACTACATTGCACTAGGTTCAAAGAGAATGGGAAACAAATGGAAGTATAGCACTTTGATCCCTTCTGGCCATGGTTCTAAAGTGATGTGGGTCAAGTTTTCTGATCTCATCGAAAATGTGATTTTTGATCCTTCTTAGGAAAGCTCTCGGCTTACCGAGACCACCCAACCATAGGTCTGGATCCATCTTCTTGCTTCCCTCGAGAGAGTATTTTTAATCACCTAATTACCTACCACTTTAGATTCAACATATAAAAATAGCTTATTTGAATTATCTCCTGATACAAATTTGTTACACGCCTTTAATTCATGACACAAAAGTAGAGTAAAGCAATCCCTTCTCAATAGGTTCATTTAAGAAAAATAACTTTTTACAATGTTTTCTATTCTAAGTGGAGTGATGTCAACCCGAAAGTATGATTCTTTTCAAGTTCAGTTTAGGGTTTAGGGTTTTATTCATGCTTGTCTTGGGGAGGTCTAGTGCCATCAATAACACAGCCTCAGTCGATGTTTTGTGCTCACTAGAATGCTGCCTCAGTCATTCGGTGATCTGTACTCGGTCATCCATCTCTTAGCCTGATGATTTTAGGAAAGATTAGTACCTAACTTGCAATCACAAACATCTTATTTGAATGCATTATAAAAAATTTCAATATTTCCAAGGCAAATATTTTCTTTCCAAAAATAATAATATCAAGGTAAAAACTTAGCGTAAGTAGTAATACCTTCCAATAGTCTTCTCGGATTGCCCCTTCCTCAGGATCTAGTTTGGACTGAATCTAAACAAGATTTCTATTATTAAGAACAAATCCCTTGGAGTTTCGTGGGTCCTTGCCTGTGATAAAAAGATCTTGGTTAGTTTTATTACAAAATGTATTCTTTCAACAATTCCATCTCAAGGTATTTCATATACTAAGAAGTAGCATATGTGAGTATCCATCAGAGGTTTTGTTAAATCGATACAAATCAAAAATATTAAGTCTTTTAGGGACATAGTATCTTCCTTGTACTCGCTTAGGTTCATCTTGTACAAACCCAAGTTACCCCTTGGAATTTGCAGTTAAGAATTCCTTTAAATGCCTATATGCAAGAAATGAATAAAATCCATTTTTACGAATGCAGCTTTGTTGCCAATTCATGGGATATTGGCCTGCTAGCTGCCTTAATTATAAAAATATAGTACCTGGGGATCCATGATGAGTGCTTGGTTGATGGTATTCGTAGCTTCATTTGTAATCCCAATATTCGTCTTTCCGTTTGTAGTGATTGTGTCTGCAACGTTATTGGCAGCTCCTACCTTTGCAACCTTCATAACTTTCTTCTGCGGGGCCTTACTTTGTGTCAAACAAAATATGTTGAGACATTCATCCTTGGCAACTCATGCATATCATGGTTGAGTAAGAAAGAAGTAGCCCACTATGGCCATTTCTAGTTGTGAATTTGATAATAAGATAGATTTCATAATTATGAGTGTACTTAGCTTAGACACCTTTAGCTGATTTGGGTGTTGGATAATTATCTGCCACACCACCATATTCATCAATAGTCTGAGTGTATTGGCAATTTCATGGAATCCATTATTCTAGGCACGTACTAAGCAAATTGAGGTGCATTATCATTATGTCATGGAGAGATTCACTACAAGAGGGATCAACTTGGCCTATGTGAAAACACAAGACAACCTTGCAGATCTTTTCACAATGGCTTTGCCTTGTGAGAAGTTTGAAGTTTTTCGCAAAGCTTTGGGTTTACTCCTCTTTGTGGATTGATCTAGTCCACCAAGCTTGGCACTTGGGATACATGAGTGCCGACTCTTGTTCACTATAATACTCCTGGGGGGGATGTGTTACCATAGTGCCATAGTGCTAGCTCTTGTTCACCGCATCACTCCCAAGGGGGATATGTTATCATTTTTTGGTAGTGATGTATGTGAAGAGACTTGTATTATTGGAGCAATTTTTTTCTCTTTAGGAGGTTTTTATCCTCTAGATTTTTATATATGCCTATTCATTTAGGGTATACAAAGGATTTAAAAATATTCTACATTGATACCTCTCCATACATTTTGAGTTGTGGTATCTCAAGCTTTTTCTTCTCTAAGCTATGCAATGTGCATTCATGCAACCCTGAATCTAACAATAACTATTCATTTGACATTTGTATTCAGTATGTCACTTGATGTAATGGGGAGAGAGAGAGAGAGAGAGACAGAGACAGAGACCTTGACGGGGTGCACATTCCTTCATGCATGTATGGACATATTGTGATCTTGCAAAGATTGTGTCATGTTGGCATATAATCACACTCCTCAAGGATGTAAAGCATGGATGGCATGGTCCATGCCATTCAAAAAGATATGACTTAGTATGGGGAGTGGAGTCCTTAGCCTTATCAATTGATTGGGTAAGTTCTTTTGACTGAGATGCAATTTTTTTTATTTAACTATGTCTAATCACCTAAGGTTGCCCTTAGATCTTGAACCCAAGTCATCAACAAATCTATGGTTTATTGATTTAGGATTCCCTATAGACATACACATGGCCATTCTACCAAAGAATGTTTGCACCACATGAGAGAGAGAGGGAGGGAGGGAGGGAGGGAGGGAGGGAGAGAGAGAGAGAGAGAGAGAGATTAGAAAGCTAGAGAATACCACGATAAGAAAAAATAGCCTATGATTGGTGATTGGTTAGGAAAATACCAAATATTATGTAGAAAAATTGTTTGAAAAATATTACTTTATGTGCCTTGGAAATGGTTGCTCTTTTATTTTGTGCTTGTGAACTAAAGAGATTTATCCCACTCCTACATGAGAGGATGGATTCTAAAATTAATGATAGTTAGATCTACCCCAAGTCTAATGGTGTCAACTATGAGCAATGATAAAGCTTGTTAGTAAGATTAGTGGATAAAGGTGTGGACAAGTTTCTTGTTGTAATGTGCTGCCCTGGTAGGATGTTCTTAATAGCCCAACAAGAGATGTCCTCGGAAGCACCATCTAGGATTTTGATAAAACCCTTAGAGTTTGCTAACTAGGCTCGCTTGAGTCTACCCCGCAGGGGAAGTTTTGGCCGCTCCTGCGAGGATCGACCTGAGTTTCTCTAGTCAAATCTATTACTAGCAGCTAATTAGTATTAACGATTCTAAAGTGATGCAAATTAGGCTTTCTGGTTTTCTAATGGTCCATCAAGTGCAATTTTTATTCCTATTTAGGAAAGCTCTTGGCTTATCGAGACCACCCAACCATAGGTCAAGATCGGTCCATCCTCCCACTTCCCTCAAGAGAGTAGTTTTAGTTATCTAATTACCTACCACTTTAAGAGGTTCAACACATTAAAATAACTCCTTTGAATTATCTCCTGATGCAAATTCGTTACACGCCCTTAATTCACGACACAAAAACAAAGTAAAGCAATTCCTTATTTGTAGTTCCTTTCATAAAAATGACATTTTACAAATATTTTATTGTTCAAAGGTATTATTCTCTCCAAGTTGCATTCCCCAATCAGTATTGGAACTTCCAAGACACAATCTGGAAATCGAAGGGTAGTTGGCAGTTTCTAAGGTCCTGAGGAGTTGTGACCAGAGCCCCCTGGTATCCTCACCTCCTCCTACCGAACTAGAGTTCCGTATGATAAGACCTTTCGCGTCATGATTGGTCTATTCTCACTAATGTGAAGCAAAAGAGAAAAACCCCTTGGAGTAGGTTTTATTCACATTGGTATTAGGGAGGTCTAGCACCATTAGGAACAATGCCTCGGTCAGCATTCTATGCTCACTGCGCCTGATGACTTTTAGAAAAGATTAGTACCTAGCTTGGCAATCACAAACAGCTTTATTTCGAATCCATTATACTTAAACTTCTAACAAGTTTGTTTCCAAGATAAATCCTTTCTTTCCAAAAATTAATAATATCGGGTTAAATTAGCATAAGTGGCAAAATTAGCATAAGTGGCAATACTTAATAACATCGAGACAAATTAACATAAGTGGCAAAATAACTTCAATACAAATTAGCATAAATGGCAATATAACTTCAAGACAAATTAGCATAAGTGGCAAAATAACTTCGATACAAATTAGCATAAACATCGATATAACTTTGAGACAAATTAGCATAAGTGGCAATATAACTTCGAGACAAATTAGCATAGTGGCAATACCTTCCAATAGTCTTCCTGGACATCCTCTTCCTTGGGGATTAGTTTGGACTGAATTTAAGCAAGAATTTCATACTTGAGGATAACTTCCTTGGAGTTTCATGGGTCTTTGCCTACAATAAAAGAAAATCTTGGTTAGTTTAATTATGAACAGTATCATTTGGCAATTGTATCTCAAGGTCTCTTATATACCGAGGATTAGCGTCCGTGATTACCCATCAGAGATTTTGTTTGATCAACACAAAAATCAGAAATATTAAATCTTTTAGGGACATAGTACCTTCCTTCTACTTGCTTAGGTTCATCTTGTATAGACCCAAGTTACCCCTTGGAATTCACGGTTAAGAGTTCCTCAAAGAAATTATGTGCAGGAATCAAATAAATTCTTATTTTACACATGTAGCTTCTTCTATTGCCTATTCATGGGATAAAGGTCAAAACATGGATCTAGAGTGTTGGAAACCAGAGTTGCAGCATTAGAATGTGTGCACAAGAGGGAGAAGAGAGCTCAAATTGCAAGAACAAAATCTTGCTTACTAAGTTGCTTAGAGTACAACTTGGGTACACTATCCCACACATGATAGTGACCCATAGGCTGTTTATATAGCCTTTGCCAAGCTAGGGTTAGGGTTTCCCTTGCCCCTAGGGCTATTCACACTCATCTGCCCTTATACTCCCTTGCTTATAGTGGGTTCCTATGCTTGTCTTCCAACACCCCCCCTCAATCCCAGGGTGGCATTGGATTACAAGGCATGTAAGATGTTCCCCCCCCCCTTCTTGGGATGCCTTTATAAATCGGGCTTACAAGGTTGTTTTTAGGTAGATGATTTTAAGAATCAAAACAGTCTATCTTCAGATGGATTGGAGGCATAGTTGGCCACCAATTCTTTGGGTATATCAAGAGTGTTGGGGCATTTACTAGTGATATGCCCTGTCTTCTTGCATTTGTTACATTTCATCTTCTTGGGATACTTCTTCCAACAGTTGTTTACAAGATGTCCTTTTTTCTTACAGAAAGAACATCTAGTGACAGTTGTATGTACCAATACTTGATCACGGGAGGTTGAAGATGCCTGACTGTTGTTGCTTTCTTTGTGGTTCCTCTTTTCTTCATCCAAACAGGATTGAATGGTACTTGCCGATGTAGGATCTGGAATGTTAGTGAGAGTGGTTACAAGAGTAGGAAACACTTGTTTTACAGCTTTTAGGAGAATAGCAATAGCATCTTCTTCATGTATTGGAGCTTGTACACAGGCAAGCTGTGCCATAAGTCCCTTCATATGAGAGATGAATTTTTCCAAATCTTCTCTTGATCGATATTCCAAGCTAAAGAATTCAATTTTAAGGAAGATTTTAGTATTTTTACCAATGGCTCCATAGAGCTTTTCAAGCTCATCCCATTTTTCTTTAGCAGTGTTTAGCTGATCAACATGATGAATCAGGGATTCATCTAAGTGTAGCATTATGATTGCTTGAGCACATTGGTCATTCTCTATATCAACCAGATTTGCAGAGTTCACAACTCTACTACCTTGAATGAGAGGCCAATACCCTCTCTCCATCATTTTGTATTTTATAAGTACCTGCCATGGGTGGAAATCTTTGCCATCAAACTTTCGAATTTGAGGACGGACATCAGCATATGTTGTGGTCACTGGGACGGTCTTACCACTTGTTAGGACAAGGGCATTGTCTAGTCCCTTACAAATTTTCCACTGAATGCGGAAGCAAATCAGACAATTTGAAATCAAAGTTGTAATGAAGAGAAAGGCTGAAAATCATATAAATGTAATATTTCAAAGTATGACTATGGTGGTCCTTTCTTATGTGCAATAGTCTTTTTAGGTTTTAATGAAGTAAACCTGGACTGGACTTTAGGCTCCTCCTTGTGGTATGGCTTAGTGGATGAAGCTTGTGTTGGACAAGGTTGGTCTATGATCTCAATGCTTGTTGATGATGATTCCGAGGAGAGTACAATGACACTCATCCTTTTGATTTCATTGAATAGTGTACTTGAAACAAAGTCATTCACGGTATGCAATACACTTCTAGTGTATGATGGTCTATGTGTTTATAATTGTACACATAACCTTACAACAATATATGAAGAGGAATAAAAACTCACTAGATTTTAGTGAATACCCAGCAAGCAAATGATTAGATGATTAATGATTAGTGTTTAGAAACACTAATGTCAAGCTTAATGAAATGCTTGAATGAAACCCAATTGGAAGTCGACTTCCCAATGCACTTAATGATGTCCATTGAGCATGCCCAAGAGCTTTTGAATCTGGAATAAGCTTCAGAGAATATGCTTCAGTGATTAGAATCACTGTTAATGAAGCTCAGAGTGAAAAAAATGACAAATTGTCAAGCTTAGAGCTTGCTGGCTATGGATTCCACAGGATACACAGTTAGGGTTTGTCAGAGATCTCTCTCTGTAGGGCAATTTTCCAGGAACCCTTGTAGATGAGGATAGCCCACTAGGGGGGCTATCAAAGCCCCAAGATGGTTGCTAGGATCACACTAGGGGGGATATCAAAGCCCCAAGATGGTTGCTGGGATCACGTCGCTTGCTACGAGCACAATAGTACGGATTCCGCACTGTCAGAAAACTGCACTTTTTTTGGAAACCATGCAATGCCAGGCTCAGTCGTGAACAATGTTGGGGGTAGACATGATGAGGAGTTGTGCCCTGATGTGGGGAAGAGATCTCCAGAAGAAAGTAGGAGCTGATATGGCCTCCTTTCTCCTCCCCAAGTCCTCTAATGGAGGTAGATTGTAGGCAGCTATGGAGGAAAGAAGGATAAGATGAAAGAGATGATAGCTCATGTGCACTTAGTGATAGCTGAGGCTGAGGGAAGCTGAGGAGATCAAAGATGGCTCTGATACCATGTTGGAAACCAGAGTTGCAGCATTGGAATGTGTGCACAAGAGGGAGAAGAGAGCTCAAAGTATAAGAACAAAATCTTGCTTACTAAGTTGCTTAGAGTACAACTTGGGTACACTCTCCCACACATGATAGTGACCCATAGGCTATTTATATAGCCTCTACCAAGCTAGGGTTAGGGTTTCCCCTACCCCTAGGGCTATTCACACTCATCTGCCCTTATACTCCCTTGCTTATAGTGGGTTCCTATGCCTGTCTTCTAACATAGAGCATGGCAAAAGCTATGGAGGATGGAAGATGAATATACAACTCATGACATAGACTTAAATAGACTAGCCGTTACACAAGTGAATTAGGTTCCAAGATAGATTATCTTGGACTCATGAACACATTCTTGTGTAAGATGGACAATAACACTGATAGTTCCATTATCTTGTTATGATTGTCAACCAAGTACATGCTTTTATATCTTTTTGGATAGTACCATTCTCCTCACTGTGCATATGGGATTCTGAACATCTCTTCCTAGAGCATACATCATTTGTCTATCTTCCATACAAAGCCACTTATGGGCAAGCCTCTTTTGGGCACACATTTAGCCTCTATGGGCATACATTTGACCTTTATGGCCAAGCATCATTTGCTATTCTCAACACCCCCCCTCAAATGATGAGTCTCTACCCTTACTCTCTTTCCCCCCCCCCCCCCCCTACATGATGAGATGGCCTAAGAGACTAGCTCTTTGGCAGCCTAGTTAAGTTAAAGCTTGAAACTTTACATTTTTGGTAGGGTTTTTACAACATCCAAAATGGGAAACAAGATCCACTAAGGGAAATAGAGATCCACTATGGGAAATTCTTTGTTGTTAGCAACAGAAATTTCTTTATCTTCTTTATGATTCTTTGGCATCCTTTTCTTTTCTCAATCTTTTGGGTGTCTTTGATCTTCTTGAGCTCATTCTTGGTCTTCATGCTCTTCGTCTTTGACTTGTTCTTCATTATCTTGTGCTCTAGTCTTCTTTGTGAGGTCCTTTTGGTCTTCTTTCTCAATGAGTTTGAGATGGGTACATTGCTGTGACTTGACATGACTCGTTGAATTATTACATAAATCTTGGGATACATAGCTTTTGGGATTGACTCATGGCTTGACATTACATTGGATTTTCTTCTGAGATCATACAATATATTGTCCTTCATTTTGCTTGCTTTGTCACTCTTTACTTTGCTTGCAGCTTCTTTGACCTTGACTTTCCTCTTCTTGCCCCCCCCCCCCCCCCTCAAGCAAAGGTACTACCAACTTTGAGTTTTGTATGATGGCCAAGGCAGCAGGAATGTCTTCAAACACTTCAAATAAATTCATTGATTGCTCTTCAAAACAAGTAAATCCAACCATCCGCGCAAATAGAATAAACAAGTCTTCTATGTAGTTGAAATGAGTAGCAAGAGTAATGCTACTCTTCATGAAAAAACCCTTCATGCTCTGCATTCTCATTAATGATAATCAGCCTCAAATCTCTGATTTTGCAACAAAAGAAGAAATAAAAGCTTTTGTGTCAAGAACACAAGTGCAAGGGTGTGAAGACACAATCTATAGTATCAAGAGATACTATGTCTAGAAGATCTTGATGTTGGCTTGATGTTGTTGACTTGATTCTTTCAAATCTTCTTCTTGAGGGCTACACTTGCTAGAAAACAAGGAGATCTGAATGACAGAGACTTCAATAGGATAGGAAGAGTAAGTAGTTGAAGTGTAAAATGAACTTGGGTTGAGATGAGCTATGGCTGTGTTAGGGTTTCTACACCCGACTGCTCTTTCCTTTCTAGCAATGCAACTTGTCAATGATTTGGGATAAGATCTGGTAGGAAGATAGCCTATAGTATAGGCTTTGAATGCCCCATATACACAGGATAAATCGTATCCTCCATAGGTACTAGCGCAGACTGTACAACTATCATCAGGCATAGATCTAACATAGATGATGAATTTGTGCAATGTTGCTTCGAGGAAGGACCAATTTCAAGGTTTATTATGCCACGATGAAGCATGATATCTCTAGAAGAAAGCTTGCAAGGATATGGTCTCTATTGAGAGATCGAGCTCCTCCACCAATGCAAGGTACTGATGGCTATGGCAGACCAAATAGGGAACTAGTGATTTGAGTGGAAGATGGAGTCACATAGTGGTCTTGAGTTCATCAAAGGTTGTGAGAGATTGAGAGAGCAGTGAGGAAAGCAAGACCATGCCCACAATGGCTCTGATACCATGTCAAAACACGGATCTAGAGCATGGCAGAGGCTATGGAGGATGGAAGATAAAGATGAATATACAACTCATGATGACATAGACTTAAATAGATTAACTGTTACACAAGTGAATTAGGTTCCAAGATAGATTAGCTTGGACTCATAAACACATCCTTGTGTAAGATGGACGATGACACTGATAGTGACTCAAACTGATAGTTCCATTACCTTGTTATGAGTGTCAACCAAGTACATGCTTTTATAGCTTTTTGGATAGTACCATTCTCCTCACTATGCATATGGGATTTTGAACATCTCTTCCTAGAGCATACATCATTTGTCTATCTTCCATACAAAGCCACTTATGGGCAAGCCTCTTTTGGGCACACATTCAGCCTCTAGGGGCATACATCTGGCCAATATGGCCAAGCATCATTTGCTATTCTCAATAATAAAGGCTTGCTAGCTATTTTTATTTAAGAAAAATAGTACCTAAGGATCCATGACAGGAGCTTGGTTGATGGTATTTGTGGCTTCATTTGTAATCCTCATACTTGTCTTTTTGTTTGTAGTAATTGTGTCCGCAACGTTATTGGCAGCTCCTACCTCCACAACCTTTGTAGATTTCTTCTTCAAGGCCATGATCTTTAATTGTGAGATCACAAAAAGGAAAATTTGGCAAATGAGCTTGGGGGTAATTAGATTGACAAAATTTTGATTTGATGGGGGGGAAAGGCAATCACCAAGAATTTTGAGAAATCGAGAAGATTCTTGATTCCACATGGGAATAGAATAGAAGGGATGGAAGAATTTAATTTGAGAGCTTGCGAAGTATCCTCCTTGTCTTCTTGACGAGAAATTTTCGTGCTCACACTTCTCTTGCCCCACTCCCTCTTTCTCTATTCTCTTGAGAATGGCCTCTCCTCTCTTCCTCAGACTGCTCTCAATGGCTCCCCGTGCCTCTTATTTATAGCTAAATTAGAGAAGAAGGGTTGTGGCTAAGAAGAAGAGCTCTTTATGAAGGGGATCTTGGCAAAATAAGCAATCTGAAGCTTCCAAGATGCAATATGATGCCATGATTGATTCTATTGACTCTCTGAGGAACTCACTTCATCTCAAGCCTTTTGTTGAACTGAAAAGAGGGGGAGATTTTTGAAGTTAATTGTTGAATCTCTATAGCTAAATTCAGGCTTTTTGGTACAAAATTGGAGATGATAAATTGGGGGGAATATTGCACCATTTGTTTTCAGAAAAAGGGGGGGGGGAAGTGGCCAAATTGTCGTCATCTTCCTCTCTTAATCTTCTTTTTTTTCTTCATAAATCTAAAGCTTTAAAGCTTTTGTGACTTATTTGACTTGCCAAGTTTAAAATGTGTTTGGTCAATCTAGAACTTACTAGTCATAACGCCATGCATATGGCAATCCTCATGTAGAGATATTCGCAACCCTATTGGACTCGGAATGTGTCGAATTTACAAACTTTGGACTGTTTTGATTTGAGACTTCCTCTATTTAATGGTCTAAAATCCTTCAAGTACAATAGAAATAAGTCGAGAAAATTTGAAATTAAAGTTGAGATATAACATCCTCTCCCCCTTGGAGGAATCGAGATGTCCTCATCACGAATGAAACTGGGAATATTGGTTACATAGCGATTCATGGTCAATCCAAGTGGCATCCTCTTCAAGGTAGTCTTTCCACTGGACGAGATACTCTCTGAGGGTTTTGTTTCTTAGAGTCTTCCCATGCATGTCAAGTATCTTTTCTAGTTGAAGTTCGAGGACTCCTTGACTAGGCATTATAATTTGTTAGTCGTTTAGTACATGGTCTAGGTTAGGGACATATGCTATCAATAGACTGACATGAAATACATTATGTACTTTCAAGTTATTAGGGAGTTGCAACTTGTAGGCATTCGGTCCTAGATGCTTTAGCACCTTATATGGCCCACAATACCTAGGACTTAGCTTCTTGAATTCCCCCAAAGATAAAGGACATTTCTTTGGGCAAACTCATAGGAAAACCATGTCACCTTCTTTGAAGATGCATTCTTGCATTCGTTGATTGGCATATGCCTTCTACCGATCCTTGGTGGCTTAAATATCTTGCCTTATAGCTTTCACTTTGCTGATCCATTTCTTCCATCATTTGCCTAGATGCTTCTACCCATAGGGTAGGATCGGAAAATTTTAATGATGTAAGATAATCTTTCCCATATAGTACCTGAAAAGAAGTCATTTGAATACTTTGATGGTATGATGCATTGTAGGCAATTTCAACTAAGGGCAGGTATTGGATCCACCATTTGGGTTAACTATTACAATAATCCCATAGTATGTCCTCAATAACTTGGTTCACCCACTCTGTTTGACCACTGGTTTAGGGATGGTAAGTAGTACTGAAGCAAAGTTGGGTTCCTAAAGCTTCGAACAAACTCTTCCAAAAGTTTGAGGTGAAGACAGAATTGTGGTCACTTATGATTCTTTGGGGTAATCCATCTAAAATAAAATTTTCCTTAATGAAAATCTTGGTGATATCGGAAGCTTTGTAATTGGTTTTTACATGAATAAGGTGTGTAACTTTTGTTTAGCATATCAATGGCTACCATTAAGGAGTTATATCTTCCTTGTACCGGGGGTAATCCAACTATGAAGTCCATGCTGATGTACTCCCATTTCATTTGAGGGATGTCAAGTGGCTGGGACCTTTCCTGGCATATTGACACACTCAGCCTTAATTCGTTGACAATTTAGGCATTCGGTGACATACTTGAGTGCATCACCCTTGAGTCTCTCCCAGTAGAAGCTTCTTCTGACTATATTAAGAGTCTTACCATAACCAGGATTACCCAAAAATGGGGATTCGTGAGCTTCCTAGAGTATTTTCATTTTGAGTTCCTAACTTGCAAGAATACATAGTCTTGTCATATAATAGGCAAGCTCCTCATTTATGGAAAACTCTTGATACTTAGACTTGAGTTTTGGACTTAAATCCTTGATGAAAATTTCTCTTAACAAGTTCTGATAGTTTGGATCCTTCGTTGCCTCTTCTTTATTCATTTCTATGAGAGGATTACTGGGCATCAAAATCATTGTGGCAAGAGTTCCAGGCCTAGAGGGTTCTTCTAGGATTAGAGCATTAAGGAATGATTTACGACTTAGGGCATCCACAACAACATTCTCCTTGCTTGGTCTATACTTGATTTCAAAGTAAAATTCCTACAAGGTCTCAATCCATCGGCGTTGTCTCATATTGAGATCTTGCTGAGTAAAAATCCACTTCAAACTTTTATGATCAGTGCTAGAGAAAACCTATTACAAGCAGGTAATGTCTCCATAGTTTAAAGGCATGGATTACAACGAGTAATTCTAGATCATGTGTGGCATAGTTTCTTTCATGGATCTTTAATTTGGATATCCTTCTTGCATAAGCATGCAACCCAAAGCAAGAGAGCTTGCATCAATTATGACTTTGAATTCTTTACTGAGGTCAAGTAGCCTTAGGATAAGGGTGGTTACCAAACTCTACTTAAGCTTACCAAAGCTAGATTGTTTAGTGGATGTCCATGTAATGGAGACTTGCTTTTTGAGAAGGTTAGTGAGAGGTGCAGCAATTGAGGCATAGTCTTTAATGAAGACTCTATACCAGCCCGTTAGCCCTAGAAAGCTTCACACTTCCTTGACCATTGTCAGGGGAGGCCAATCTTGTACATCTTGGACCTTGGCAAGATCCACTGACATGCCATCTATCGATACTATGAACCCTAGATATTCATTATACTTCTTGAAGAAAGCACATTTCTCCTTTTTAGCATACAGTTTGTGGGCCCTCATTGTTTCAAGAACTGTCCATAGTTGTGGTTCATGGTCTTCTTCATTTTTGGAATACGTTAAGATATCATCAAAGAAGACGAGGACAAAGTCGTCAAGGTAGGGTCGAAAAATGTCTTGCATCAACCTGTTGAAGTTGGCAGGAGCATTCATTAACGCAAACGACATCACAATGAGCTCATAATGAGCATACCTTGTGTTAAAAGAAATTTTATGGATATCTTCCTCCCTAATTCTTATTTGATAATATCATGATCTGAGATCGATATTTGAAAAGACCTTTTCTCCCTAGAGTTGGCAATCAAGCAACTCATCTATCCTAGGAATTGGATATTTGTTTTTCACTATCACCTGGTTTAATCCACGATAATTGATACAAAGGTGGAGTGTTCCATCTTTCTTTTCCTTTAAAAAAAACTAGGGCTCCCCATGGTGAATTACTTGGCTAGATGTATCCCTAGTCTAATAGTAGCTGCTTGAGTTGTTCTTTCAACTCAATGGCTTCAAGAATTGACATTTGGTAAGGCTAAGGGGGGCAATGCCTAAAATAAGTTGAATTTCATGATCTACTTCCCTTGCTGGTGGGAGCTATGTTAGGTCTTTTGGAAAAGCATCCGCATATTTTTTTAGCCAAGATGGTTGATCCTTGGCATCACTATCCTGCTTAGCCTTATTGAGTTTAATTAGATAGACGAGTATTCCTTTCTTTAGTCCTTTTATTATTCAAGAGACTTTAGCTAGCTAAACCTTAGGGTTTCTTGCTTCTCCCTCAGTTGTTACTTGTTCTCCCTTTGAGTTTTGGAATGTAATTTGGCCCTTTCTGTAATGGATATGGGCATTATTTGGAATTAGCCAATCCATTCCTAGCAAACACTCTAAGCCCCAAGGTTCATAATTCAAAAGTTTATTTTGGAAGATTTCTTGGTCTTTGTTCAATCTCTTGAACTATTGGAGCTGCTCAAATCAATGCGTCGAGAGCAAAAGCGAGAGAGAGAGAGAGAGAGAGAGAGAGAGAGAGAGAGTCACAATGTGGGAACTCCAACAGTCACAATGTGTGACAGCCTTCCCTTTATTCATTTGTCACTAAAAGAATAAGGAATAAAGTAACGGTGACGTGCGCCCACCGCTTGCAGTGCGCAGGCATGGGTACTATCAGTGTAGTAACACACGGGCGGCTAGATGGAGGCGCCTTTACCCCCAACAACCTCCCACTTAAAGGAAAATATACCCTAGTGAGGAGTGAAAAAAGAAAAAGAAAAGACAATACAACATGTACACATGTACAACAGGATGAGGAAAGACGTCATCTCATCCCACACCCACCATCAATCTCTTGAGGAAGGCAAAGAGCTCCGTAGAGAGGCTTTTGCTGAGTAGATCTACAAGATTTTGGTCAGTTGAGATCTTGACAAGGTCAACAGACTTGTCCTCAACAACCCCAAGTATGAAGTGATACCTCACCTCAATGTGTTTCATCTTCGCATGGAAGACCGGATTCTTGGCTAACTGAATAGCACTCATAGAATCTAAATGCAGTGTATGGATAGCATCAATACCAAGGTCATGAACCAAATGGCCTAACCATATGGCCTCCTTGCAAGCCTTAGTGGCTACAACATACTCGGCAACAGTGGTAGAAAGAGTCGTACACTTTTGTATTCTAGATATCCATGAGACAACACCTCCAGCATAGGTGAACACATAACTAGAAGTGGACTTCCTACTATTTGCATGTCTTCATAATCAGAGTCAATGTACCCCACAACTCATGTATCCTGGCTGCCATAGCATATACACATATCTACATTGGCCTTCAAGTAGCTCACAATACCCTTCACGGCATTCCAATGCTTCTTGCCAGGTGTAGCCATATAGCATGCCACAACAATTGCAAAGGCAACATCTCGACAAGTGGCTATCAAGGGCATACATAAGACTTTGCCCACTACGTATTCATAGGGAATCTTAGTCATCTCGGCCCTCTGCCCATCCATCTGTGGACAACTGTTTGTAACAATGCCACATGATGATGTTTCCAACACTATACGACCACCACTACGTACCTTTGCAAGTAAGCATTTGTATAGGAAAGTCTTCCCAGACCCACCAGGACCATCCAAAAAGAATACATCCCCAGTATCTGTATCAACAACATCCATGACTGCACTAAAGGCAATTCTTTGTCCTTCATTCAACATTCCCTCCATGGATTCAAAAACCCTATGTTGTTCTGATATGTTGTATGCATATTCATCTTGCAAAAGAGGGTTAGCATGTAGTTGTGAGTTTGGTTGATGAGGTTCGGGCAATAAAGCCATGTTAGATGCGTCAATTGGCTTGTGATACCTTCACATAAGAAGGCAATGGATAGCCAATAGGCTTTTGGTCTTGCATGCGAAAGCACTCCAGGACTTTGTGAATATACTCCCTCTGTGACAAGTAGAGGAGTCCTTGATGCTTGTCACGTCTAATGCACATACCAAGTATGTGAGAGGCATGTCCTAGAGACTTCATCTCAAAGCTCTTCTTGAGATGAGCCTTAAGAGCATCTAGCTCATCATGAGCTTTTCCTGCTAATAGCATGTCATCCACATAGAGTACCAAAATAAGCAAAGATCCATCATGGGCTTTCTTCTTTACAAGGACGAATCCATAACACTATGGCCGTAGCCCTATGACTACATAAAACTTATGGTACCATTCCCTAGGTGCCTACTTCAAGCCATAAAGACTTTTTTTTAGCCTACACACTAGGTGCTCCTACCAAGCTCTGCAAAGCCCTTAGATTGCTCCATGTAAATCTCATCATGCAAATCCCTATGTAAAAATTCATATCTTAACATCCATCTGATACAAGTCCAAGTCAAGATACGTAACTAAGGCCAAAACCAAGTGGAGGGTGGTCATCTTAACCATAGGAGAAAAAACTTCATCAAGGTCAACTCCATGCTCCTGTTTAAAACCCTTAGCAACAAGTCTTGCCTTATAAGTGGCTTGGGGTGTCCAGGGGTACTCTTCAACTTGTACACCCATTTGCATGGTAGAGCCTTCTTGCCACTAGGCAAGGAAACCAAATCCCAAGTTTCATTTTTATGCAAGGGGGCTATCTCAAACTACATAGCCCTCTCCCAGGAGTGACTGTCACCCCTGTGCATAGCCTCATCATAAGTGAAAGGCTCTCCTATATCTATAACCAAGATCTAATGCATCAAGGGCTGAAATCTATCAAGGGGCATCTATCTCTAGTAGAATGCTGCACTGCAGGCTTTGATGATTGCCCAACATTCTGTCCAATACCCTAGCCATGAGTACCTATTGCTACTGCAAGCTATCCAACTGGCTGTACGGGAGCTCGTGGCTCCTCTTGAAATATAACCCTGTGTATCTCCACTATCTTCTCAGGTTTCCTATGCATCTTATCTTCATGAAAGACTACATCATGGCTATGGATGACTTTTCATGCCGCCTACGGATTCCATAGATGATAACCCATCTCTCCTGCATCTCCATAGCCAAGAAATATGCATTTAACACTCTTAGGATCCAGCTTGGCATGCTTATCCTTGGGCACATGGAAAAAATCCTCACATCCAAAGACACGTAAATGCGCATAAGAGAGAGGCTTTCCTATCCATACCTCCTCTACAACCTGAAAATCAATGGCACTATAGGGCGATCTATTAATGATATTCACAACAGTCATAAACTGCCTCAGTCCAAAAGTGATGGGGTAGGCCTGCATGGCTAAGCATACTATGAACCCTCTCCTGAGTGGTCCTATTCATCCACTCAGCCCTACCATTCTAGGGAGGGGTGTAGGGAGCGGTCAACTTATGCTTAATACCCCTCTCATCACATAACTGCTCAAAAGAACATGAAGTTAAGAATGCAGATCTAGAGCATGGCAAGAGTTATGGAGGATGGAAGATGAAGGCTAGATTCATGTTAACATAAACAATGTAGAGAAATTGTTACATGAGTGAATTAGGTTCCAATATAGATTAGCTTAAACTCATAAACACAATCTTGTGTAGGACACTGACAATGACAACGATACTAAGTGAAAGTACTAAGCATCATGATATTGTATTCACCATTGTGATAGTGATAGCCAAGTATAATGCTTTATAGAAGTTTAGCTATTCCACTCTCCTCACTGTGCATATGGAATTTAGGACAACTCTTCTTGGAGCCTACATCATTTGTCATTTCTCAACACCCCCCTCAAATGATGAGTCCCTACACTTGCTGGCCTTTTCTCCCTGTACATAATAACATGGCCCGGGAGACTAGCTTATAAGCAGCCTAGTCAAGTTAAAGCTTGACACTTTACATCTTTGGCAAGGGTTTTTACAAATCAAATCCACTAAGGAAAACATAGAGATCCACTATGGGAAAAATTTCCTTAGAACAATCTGTCAGAGTTGTTGATGGTAGCGGAAGCATCTTCTTCTTCTTCTTCATTCATAAATCGACTTTGGTGGTGGTCATTCTGCATCTGCTGTGCTCGGCCATTCTTACCACAATAATGACATGTCATCCGACTTTTGTTGTCGGTGTTGAATCCTTGGCCTCTTCCTTGGGTCCAATAGCTCCTTTTGTGTATAGGAGATTTTCCCTTGAGTTGGTCTCTTTTACGTCTTTGCTTTTAAATTTGCTTTCTCCATCAAGCAATGAGTGCTCAATGTCTTTGAGTGAGAGACTGGGAATATTACTTAGGGTGGACACAAGGTTCTCATAAGGATCCTTATTTACACTTGCAAGCAATATGGCTATTGCTTCATCTTCATCAATATTCTTCTTAAGGGTTGCAAGATGGGATTCTAGGCTCTTGGACTTGTTAATGTGTGTGGTCATAGAAGCACTATCTTTGATATCTAGTTTATAAAACTGCACGAGTAATTTTACCTTTGAATTCTTTGCTTGGGTACCAAACATCCTATCAAGTTCCTCCCAAGCAGTTCTAGCATCTCTAATGCCAGAGATATGGTTTAGCACATTATCACTTAGTCCCCATGCAATGATGCCTAGTACCTTGTTATTCATCTTCTTCCATTCTTTGGTTTTGAGTTGGTCTTCTTCAACGAACCCGTCTTCATCATCTTCCTTCTTGCTATCTGTGTCATCTTCAAACAAGTCCCACAAGTCCTTTCGCATAAGGTGATACATGGCCTTCTCCTTCCAAGCATGAAAACCTTCACCATTGAATTTAGCTATTTGCTCAAGCCCTGCCATGTTGATAAGCTTCAATTAAGTAGCAAAAAGGTTGCATTTTAATGTGTCAAGAGACACAAGAAGATTAGTGTCAAATTGAAACTAGTTGAGTATTAATGGATACTAGTCGGTACTTGATCTGCTTTCTCTCACGAACTTTATGGATGACTTCTGAGCTTCCTCGGCACTTCTAGAACTATAATGAACTTTAGAGAGTGTTGCTCAGTGATTAAAATCACTGTTGATAGCTTTAGTGAGAAGAAACAGTGAAAAATGTCAAGCTTTAAAGCTTTGGCTATGGTTGCCCACAGAGATGACAGTTCGGGTTTCACAGATTGTGACAGATAAAGAGAATTTTGGGGAGCCCTTTCAACCTAATATTTTTCACTTGGGGGCTTCAGATGCCCCACAAAGATATGGAGAATTGTGCATCGTGTTGAGTGCTGGATCAAATCGAATCTCTGCCTACAAATTTTCCCTCAGTTTCACGTTTTCTTGTAATGAGTGTCCTGCAGGGCACAATGTCACCCTCTAACATGACGACGAGAAGTGGCTTAAGTCAGAGAACAACTCTCTTGAAGAGAGAAAGGGCTGAGATACCTTAATTTGTTCACACCACTTCCTCCAAGGTCAGTAGGTATGATAGTTTGTAGACACAATCAGGACAGCAAGCAGTAGTTTGTGCAATGTTGGAGCTATAATTACCCAATATCAATGATTGATGTGCCAGGGAGGATCTCTAGAAGTAGAAAATCACTTCTCTAGAAGGAATTTACAGAGATTTGGCCTATGGAGAGAGATATGAGAACTTCAAGCTAAGAGGGTGCTGCTGACTATTGCTGTCATGGAAGCTTCATTGAAGGTAGAGATGCAAATGAGGTTGGAGATGGGGTCCAGCACTCAAACTAAGCTGAGAAGAGATGGAGAGGAGCTAAGCCATGCCCGACTAGGCTCTGATGCCAAGTTAAGAATGTGGATCTAGAGCATGGCAGGAGTTATGGAGGATGGAAGATGAAGGCTAGATTCATGTTAACATAAACAATGTAGAGCAACTGTTACACAAGTGAATCAGGTTCCAAAATAGATTAGCTTTGACTCATAAACACAAACTTGTGTAGGACACTGACAATGACAAAGATACTAAGTGAAAGTACCAAGCATCATGAGATTGTATTCACCATTGTGAAAGTGACAGTCAAGTACAATGCTTATAGAAGTTGAGTTGTTCCACTCTCCTCACTGTTTATATGGGATTCAGGACAACTCTTCCTGGAGCATACATTATTTGTCATTTCTCAACAGTAAGACATACTCACCTCCATTATCTATCCTTAGGCATTTTAGCCTATGCCCAGACTAGTTTTTTGCCAAAGCAAGTCATATCTGAAAAATTGCCAATACATCAAACTTCTACTTTATGGGATAAGCATGTAGATGCAAAGAACTAAAGAAAATCAGTCGTTTACTATTGCTACCCTGTCTCAACAGCCTATAGATGCTATCACCTATTGTTGAGTGGTCTTCTTCTGCCCCTGGTTGCGTCAGAAGGTCCTTCAATGGCTGCAAATCAGACCAATTGCCTCCCCTCCCTCTCTCTTGGAGGCTGAATTTATAATAATACCTCTCTCCAGCCTCTAAAGACGTTTTTCAATCTTACATGGGCACTTTTGCCAAGTGGCAACCTGCCCAAATGGTTTTTCTAGCATTTTCCATAGTTAAATATTAATTTTTAGTCTTTAAATATTGAAAATTAATCTAATAATTATTTCAGTGCCTTGAAAAATAATTTGACTTGCCAATAGTTAAATTGGCTAGGCAACTTTCATTCCCAAGTGTCTCTGCGCTATCTTTGACCATCAGATTAGCATTAGGTACCATTAAACGCCACTTCTCTAGGGTCATCAACTAACATTTATGGCCAAATGGATGACCTAGGCCAACAATTGGCACTAGATACCACCAAGTACTTGTGCGGCATAACTCATAGCAACTTTTGCCTTTGACATCCTATAAATTATTTGGGTCCAGGGCTTGTAAATTTATTTTAACCCCAGTTGCACCTCACATGTGCAACATTTACTTAATCATCTGATTAAAAATTAATCCACTTGTTAAGTGAGGTTTCAAAAATGCATATCCTCATGACAACCCTCCCCCTTGAAATCTTTGCAATCGTCCTCAATTGCATTGCCAAATGCATCAAAGGCAAAGTACTACACTGGAATTTCCATAGGGCATCATAGTCAACACAACATTGTGCACTGTTGTTCAACCATTTCTATGCCCAATATATACTGAAAATTTCTAGCCAACACAACATAGCATAAGACTCACAAAGAATCTCAAAAGCATTGCCAGATTATCATGTGGCATGTCCATTTCTCATGAGCTCAACTCATCTGGCAAAACTAAACCATAGTATAGCGAAAACCAAGCATAAACCATAGCTAAAACATCAATGGCATCATAACATATCTTGTTGTCCATGGAACTAGATGTAAACCATTGAAAACTGAGCATAATCTTATCATAAACTATTCACTTGTTGATCTGAGAACTGATCACAAACTATTGCAAATGTGACCCCAAACTAATCACAAACTCATTGCAAAAACTAACCAAAAATCAATACAAAACCTAATATGAAATAGATTCAAAAAGTGACCATAAATGGTTCTCAAGCTAGTCAAAAAATGATCTCAAACTAATCAGAATTTTTGTCTCAAAATTGAGGCAAAATTCATGCTAGATTGATCATAAGTTGATGCAAAAGTATAGTTCCAATGCCTAAGTGAAACTCATACTCATCTGCATACATCTCACAGTGAGACTAGTACACTAAGTAGTGATCTCATAGCAAACATACTGTCATCACAGTACCTTGGATGCATGCTGAATACATCTGAGATCCACTACATATGACAATTGTCCATAACTAGAGGGGAAGTGCTACCTTCCCCTTAAGCATTAGGCAATACTTCGGACCCTTGCTCTATTGAACCTGATGGAGCCGGAGCTCTAACTAAAAGGCATCTAGGTAAAGTTGCAACAACTGAGGATGGTTTGTCAAGTGATCCTCTTCCATCCATTTGGTATCCATTGGTGAATAATTCTGAAATTTCACCAAGTATATCCTGGAAACTTTACCTTTGACCTTTCTTTCCTTATGTGCCAAAATCTACTCACCAAAATCTCATCTAGCTCCTCAACCTCAGGCTGAATTTTAGCAGACATATCCTCTAGCACATCACCGTGAAAAGGCCTCAACAAACTGACATGAAAGGCATTGTGTATCTGCCAATGTGGAGGTAATTTCAGCCGATATGCCACATCATTGATCTTCTCCAACACTTGGAAGCGCCCATAGTATCTCATACTCAACTTCGGAAACAATTTTTCTCTTCCTTTCATCCTTTTCAACTGTACCTTTTCAAAACGCAGCAATACATAATCACCCTCTGCAAACTGCAAAAGCACATTTGTGGCATGCTTTTCTTGCGATCTTTGAAGTGCAGCAATATATAATCACCCTCTACAATTGCAAAGCATGTATGTGGTGATCCGTTGTCCTCTTTTGCTTTTCTTGCGATCTTTGAAGTGCATATTTTATCTTTGCATAGTTTGCATCCAAGTTTTCCACATAACAATCAACCTCAAAGATCTTATCCTTAGTTTGCAGAATAGATGGTACCTTCTTGACACCCTCAACCACCTCAAATGGAGCTTTGCCCTCGTAGAACTATGCACTATGTTGTTGTAAGCAAACTCAACCAAGGGCAAATACTGCTCCCACTATGTCTTGTAGTCTAAAACATAGCACCTCAAAAGATCTAACATTGTGGAATTTTCTTCCTCAGACTGACCATATGTCTGTGGATGGAAGGATGATGAGAATTTTAGTGTGGTACCCATAATCTCAAACAACCCCTTCCAAAATAAACTGGTCATCCGAGGGTCTCGATCACTAATGATCGACTCTGGCATACCATGATACTTAAAGATGTGCTGCAAAAACAATCGTGTCATATGATCAACCTTTATTTTCTTCCTCATCGAAATGAAATGGCCTTGTTTGCTAAAGCTAAAAATGATAATCCATATCCCATCATTCCTATAGGTGTCTTAGGAAGCTCAAAAATAAAGTCCATTGCAATGCTCTGCCAAGGCCTATTTGGAATAGGCAAGGGCTGCAACAAACCCTGCATCTTTTGCCTATCATGATTTACCTTCTGGCATATGATGCATATCTTAACAAACTCTTCTACATCATGCCTCAAAGCTAGCCAATAAAAGAAATGCTCCACTGCCTTGACCCTGGCATCAATATCTCTCTATCCTACATATGAAGGAGCATGACTTTCAATGACAACTCTAGGCCTTAACTGCTTTATGACACGCAGTTGTCCATGCATCATCAAAAATCCATCTCTTAGCACTAAGTGTTCATGTCTTTGGCCATTACAAAGCTGATTATAAAGATTAGCAAAGTCCGAATCAACAACATATTGCTCTTTCATAGCATCCAACTCAATGTGATAAACCATGCTGACAACTAAAATTTGTGGCTTACGTGACAGTGCATCAACCACAACATTCTTTTTACCATCAATATGTACAATCTGAAAATGAAACATAGAGAGAAAATTTGTCCATCTCATATGCTTCTCTAACAACTTTGTCTACGTCAGAAAGTACCTCAAATTTTGATGGTCTATCTACACTGTAAAATCAGCCCCTAATAAATAATGTTTCCACGTAGACAATGCATGAATTACAGCCAAGAGCTCTTTCTCATAGACCTACAAATTCTTTTCTACACTATGGATATTTTAGCTCTCATAAGCAACAACTTGGCTATCTTGCATAAGAACAGTCCCAATGTTGTTACCACATGCATCACATTGAACTATGAATGACTTCCTTAGATCGGGGAACACAAGCATAGGATCTAAAGTCATCGTTTCCTTCAACTTTTCAAATGCTGAAATTTCCATTGCTGTCCATCTAAATGGCACATCCTTCTTTTGCAAGGCATGCAATGGAGATGCAATCTCAGCAAACTCGCGTACATACTTCCTGTAGTAAGAACATAAACCCAAGAAGCTGTGAATCTCATGCACATTCCTCAAAGGTGGCCATAATTGTATTACTTCATCCTTTGCACAGTCTGTGCAAATCCCATCACCGGATACAATATGCCCCAAAAAGTGGATTTCATGCAAGAAGAATTCACTTTTCTTGTCATTGATAACCAGCCTATGATCACACAATTCAGTAAACCCAATATTCAGGTGTCTTCTATGCTCTGCCTCATTCTTTGAATAGACAATCATGTCATCAAAGAAAATACAAACAATTCCTCTATGTGGCCTAAAGATATGATCCATCATCCGATTAAAAGTGGCAAGAGCATTCGTAAGTCCAAAAGGCATAACAAGAAACTCATACAATCCAAAACATGTCCCAAAAGCTGTCTTAGGCACATCTTCTAGCCTAATGCATATCTAATGATATCCAGTTTTCAAATCTATATAGCTAAATATGATTGCCCCTTGCAATCTATCCATAACATCATTGATTTGAGGAATCAGAAAGTGATTCTTTATTGTGATCTTGTCTAGAGCACGATAATCAATGCACATACGCCATGAACCATCATTTTTTTGCACCAAAAGCACTAGAGAATAAAAAGGAGATGAGCTGGACTAAATCAACCCTTTTTCTAATAGCTCATTTACTTGACTCATTATCTCCTCCTATTGGGCTGCATTGACTCTATAAGGTGGCTTATTAGGTGGGCTACTTCCAGGGATAAGATCTATGCCATGATCTTCTGGCCTTTCAAGCGGTAGCTACCCTAGAAGTGACTAAGAGAAGCAATCAACATACATTTTCAGAAATGGCATGCAATCCTTCTCTAACTTAGACATGTTCCCAACATTCTCACTATCATCTTTATCCTTAGTAAAAACCAAGTACACTAAAAGATGATTTTTCATTACTTTAGAAATGGCAACTGCAAATACAACAGGGACATATTCACCTTTCAACTTTACATCAAGTGTGAGTACATTTTCATTATGCTGAATAGTTATCTTTTTTGCATGAGAATCAATCAGTGTATGCATATGACGACACCATGGCATATCAAGCAATACATCACAACCCTCAAGTGGAGCAATGAAAAACTCTTCGTTGTCCACATATCCTTGTATGTGCAACCGAAGCTTTCCAATGAGCAGTGTGATAGGCTCTACATGGCCTTTACATGCCATTTCAACTTCCCCCATGGGTCCCATCTCATCCTCTTTGATGCCTAGATGGGCGGCCAAGTCAACAAAGATGAAGTTGGCTCGTGCACCATTATCAAAGAAATCAATGCATGTTGATTCCTAATTTTGCCCCATGCTCTGCACAACTCAGTATCATCATCATTGGACTAATCAGTAACAACATTGAGCACCAATCCCACTGATGTTTTGGGCTTCTTTCCTTCAGAATCTCTCTACTTTTTTGATTTTTCAACTTCTATTGGGACAATCCCTTGCAATGTGACCCTCCTGTTCACAAAAAAAACATTTATTTGTAGCCAGCAATTCCCTATGTGCCAATGTTTTCGAGCTCTTTCTTTGTTGTTTTGGCCTCTTTTCAAGCTGATTTTCATATCTCCCTCTTTTCTCAGCCTTAAACACCTTTTTATTCTGCCTCTGCACGGATACTTCCCACACAGCAAAGCATCAATTGTAGCAGTAGTCTCTATAAGCTAAGACATGCTAGACAGTGTGGATTTAATGCAAAAATAGTTGATTCCTTTAGGCAGCCCACAAATATATTTTTCCACTTGCTCATGAAGGGGTACGGGGCAATAAGAAGTAATAGGTAGCAATGCATCTCAAAACTTCTTATTATATTGCTCCAAATTTTTACATTCCTTAGCATCCAGCTTATTCCAAGCTATCGTGATGTCCACCTCAAAGGTACTTGTCAACCAATTCGATGCAAACATTTGCTTGAATTGTACCCACGTTGATAGTGCTCTACCTTGCATCAAAAGAGTAGACCACCACTATAATGCATTCCCTTTCAATAAAGTGGCTGCCTTTCGAATCTTTGAGGATCCCCCCTAAATAGGCTACATCAAATTGCTGAGTGAAAGTCAAAGCTTTTAGTCTATCTTGTACACCACTGAAGACTCAAACTTCTCTCCTTTTCCACCCTCATCATAGTCCTTTACTCCCCCTTTAGGTGTCAAGTTGTTATACACTGGCTACTAAAAAAAGGGTACATTTGCTGTATTTACATAAAATCAACGCTAAATGGAGCATTTACATGACCAACATTCATTCCTTGAGCCCCATAAGCATTTGAGGGTGCAGATATAGTACTAAGCATGCTACTTTGTGCCCCAAGCATCAAGCCAATGCTACCATACATAGGGTTTTGTATATTTCCAACCATACGCGGATACAATGGGCCTTGCACACCATCCATTGGTTGTTGCATTCCATTGGGATTTGTTCCATACATTCATGTATGTGGTTCTTGTCCAACCATAGCATGAAAAATCATGCTTCCACCAAAATATTCTAGCTACCCCATCATAGCATGCACGCTTGGCTATCCAAAATCCATCGTAGCATGCACACTTGGCTATCCAAAATCCATTGGATTGGCACTTCCGTGATGGCCTTGCATTTGCATTCCTTGCCCCGTAGGTACCAACTATTTTATTTCATTAGCATCTTTGGGAGCTTCAAATGAAGGGTTTGGCATGATCTTCGATGCATCTTGCTATCTCAAAGGTGTAGAAGACGTATTCTTCTTCTTGCCTTTGCTGTCCTTCTTTGGAGCATTCAAAAATCAGGTAAATTAAGGATCCTTTGCCAATTTAGCAAAGAGATTTGCTGTTGTCCTTATCCGATTCTTGAATTGGTCATCAAATTCCTCTTCACTTTGCTGGTCATCAGCCTCCTTACACCCTGAAGACCATGCATCTTGCCCAACAACAACATTTTCAGCTTGATATCCATGATCTGAGCCTTGTCCAAGGTCAAGCATTGCATTTCCTTCATTCCCATGTGAACGTTCATACTAAGAGGCATCATCATTGCTCGAATCCATCTCATTTTATGAGGACATATTATTGTAATTTCTCAGCTGAGAGTAAAAATCAGCACTAGTACAAAGCTTTGGCTTGCAATCAGGTGTCTCGATCCCACCAAATCAAGGGATTAAGTGGTGTCCCGACAATGGAACCATGTAACCAGCCTTCCTTCCATGGATGGGTGGTAAATCTCTAATTACAAATTAATTACAGTAGCAAACAATTAGTGCAAATCTAAAAATACAAATTTACCTACCATTGATCTTGGATAATGCACACCCGATTGGCCCTAAGATTGGCGCCCCTTTCGGTATTTCTTTAGCTTTATTGAAGAAGAAGTTGATTTACAATGGGATTCTCCCAATCCCTTTCGGTATTCCAACTCCCCTTGTTCGAAATCACCAGCAAGTCTTTAACCTAACTTGTCCCTTGATTCGAGCAATCAATTAGCCTTCACCCGCTTTGATGGAGATGGAAAATGTCCCAATTTCAATTATTTGCTTGTCCCTCCACTTGAATAGGCTTTAAAAAAAAGGTATAGCCTTGTTGAATCCAAGTCTTGGAGCTTCTATTTTTTGGCACACTTCCCGAGGCTACTGCTAAACCCTAATTTTTGCTCTGCAGATTAGGGTTTACAACAAAGAAATATGAAATTTCTCAGCCTCCAAGACATAGTACAGGGGAGTTTCGGAAACAGGGAAACGAAAACGAACAAAATCAGAGTTTCGAATTTTCGGCCAAATTTTGGAAATGGGGAAATGGTATTTCGGATTGTACACTAAAAATTATTTAGTAATATGTGGGTATGTAAATATATTAATGCCTACAATGATAACATGTATCCAAATTTCATACAAAACTTTGAGTATTTATGTCATATGATTGAAATCATGATTCATTTCACATTTCACCACTCACGACTCACAACTCATGAGTGAAGATTGAGGAGTCAAGACTGAGGGCTCAATGGTTGAAACTTAAGGCACCTTAACACAATTAAGACTCAATTTTCAAAACTTAAGGTAACAAAATGAATTAGAATTTATGACTCATGAATAATCTATGATCTAAAGAGCAATGAAGACTGACATCAAGAACAATGGAACAAGAATCAAGATGCATAATAAGTGGCATCAAGATACAATGATAGTAAATATGTCATGTGAATAATTTGTCAAAAATCCAAAGTCCAATGAGGCTATGAGTATCAACATCAATGAATAATTGGCAACTCTAGTCTGGACTCTGCACTGCTAAACTAACTCATGTATATTACGAATCATGACTCATGACTCATCCAGACTCTGAGGATCTATGCACCATCTCCTCGTCCAACTCCAAGGACCCTGATCGAGAAGTTGATGAAGTAGCCTTAGTCTCATCCTTAGACTCTGGCTCTGACTCTACCTATGATGCATGACCATGTGTGGCTCTCACTCTAACCCTCCTTTGTGCATGAGTCACATGCATAAGTGTTGATAGCTCCTCATAGAGCATGGAGTAGATATCCCACCTATCGTATCTATGAAATTTCACACACCTTCTCTATATCAATCTTGTCAACATTCACTTGTAAAGGTGAACGATCCAAGAAAATTAGCAATGTCAAGTGTCAAGGACTCAAGGTTAAAAAGTTAATTATATATAATACTAATCATTACCAATTTACCTGTGAAGGCTCAAGGGACAGAGCAGTCCTCTCAAGAAGTTGGAGATTGCAATGGCAAAACACTAAATGCTCCAGCTGGGCAATTGTGAGCTTGTTTCTCTTTTTGGTGTGGAAAAGGGCCCATGTGCTCCAGTTCCTCTCAGCATGCCCTGAACTACAATCTTGTGAGAGGACCCGAATGGCAATGCATTTCTATTCAATTTTAAGAGATTGAGGTTAAGTAATTGGCAATTGCTAATGTGCATGCTGCAAAATCAACATTTGAGTGGGCAATAGATTACATAACTTGTTACCTAGGTTGCATAATGTATTAGATAATCAAGATTCAAAATATAAAAGTCGCCTATCACACACCAAAGTAGGAGCACAATTGCCATATTTCTCCCACCAAGAGATAGGTTGAAGATGTGTCTCTCGAAGCCTAAATGAAGAGAATGATTGTGGAATGCCAACAAATCATCCTCTACTCTTCTCATCATATCTATATCATCCCCTGTGAGGTGCCTCATGTACTCCATGAAGCCCTCCTCTAACTCCTCGCTACGCCAAAGGGGATGCAAGATATGTGCAATAGCATGGATTGGTTTATGGAACCAATCCCATTGTACATTCCACATTACACGAATCTCATCAACCCTATATATAAAATAAGTTAAAAACTTAGAAGTTAGAATAATGATCAATCATCAAGGAGTCGTTAATACCAAATAATTACATGTGTAAAAGTTAAACAAAAACTTACTTGTCTTGGGGCAAAAAGCTATTGCGAAGCAAGGCCTCGCCAATTTTATCCATATGCTCATATAGAAGCCCCAAAGTACTCCCCTCCATATTAGTGATGCACAATACAGTGTAAATAGGAGTGAGACTTTTCACCAATGCCTGTGCCTCAACCCACCAACTCTCGTTTAAAATATTGCACCTAAAAGCAAGAGCCTTTGGAGACTCTCTCTCACTCCACGAGAGCCATTCCTGGCATGCAATGGTCCATATCAAATCTAGACGGCGGACCCATATCAACCTCTCCAATACAATAAATATATAAGCAAATCTAGTGGTGGAGGGCTTCAATAGCTCCAGTGTGCTATTGGCTCGAAACATGCTTGTGATGGATGGTCTCTTCTTCACAAATCTTACCATGCTTGTTGCTGTCTTGAAAATGTCATCCACCCAATATATTTTCCTAACATCTTCAATAAGAAAGTCAAGGCAATGGGATACACATGGAGTCCATACTATGCTAGGAAACTCCTCCTCAAGCATACATTCCATAGACATACAATTGCTCCCATTATCTGTCACCACATGCACCACATTTTGGACTCCTATGTCCATGATGACTTGTCACATGTGCTCCCAAATGAAAGCTCTTATTATGGTAAGACCTGAGGCAGAGGCATCGATGGCCTTAATGAACATGGCACCTTTACATGAAGACACCCAAACATTGTAAGCATTCCTTCGGTGCATATCTAACCATCCATCACATAATATTGTGCATTCATATTTCACCCATGTCTCCTTCAAGGGCTCCAATTGAGCCTTTATGGATGGTTTCTCCTTTCGAAGCTTCCGTGTGTGTAATGCATTTGCGGATGGGCCTTCCCACTCACACCTTATGCGGCTTATTGCCCTGATTGTCTTCTTCCATTGATGTGTAGTGGCCACATTGAAAGGGATAGCACACCAAATAAATAAGCGTGTGAGTTCCCTAGTTGCCTCCACAATTGCCTGCCTCTGAAGTCCTACATGGACACTTGCACCATGCAAGGAGTGCTTTTTCCCACCACCACCAGAAGATGGCAACAGGGTCCTTTTTGCACTTGGACCCAATACAGATATGGATGCACTTCTTTTTTATGGGCCACAGGCACCTCCAATTTAGCTAGCACCACTAGGCCCACTAGCCTCTCTTTGCCCCACTTGTGCTTCATTAGCCCAATGCGGTATTCATTCATCCTCTTCTAGCTTAATACCCATACGCTTTCAGCGCCAAAGATAGAGACTTACTGTTACTTCAACAAGCACATTTGCACAAGGCCTGATGTCTTTGTTGGGAACGCATGCCAAGTGGTCTTTCATGTGTGTTACACACCGCAATTTCTTCAATCCACAATAGTTGCACCACCACTTCTTTGATCCACCGAAGCCCTCGTATCCCTTGATTGGAGTAACCTGCCTCCAATATGGGTCTGACGCCCATGATATGATTAGCCTTTAGGACCTAGGTAATGGATTAAAGGAGAGAAGAAAGAAGAAGGAGAAGAAGAAGGAAGAAAAAAGGAGAAGGAGGAGGAGGAGGAGAAGGAGGAGGAGGAGGAGAAGAAGAAGAAGAAGAAGAAGAAGAAGAAGGAGGAGGAGGAGGAGGAGGAGGAGGAGGGAGGCAGGAGCTAGAGGTCCGAGAAGAAGGAGGCGAGAGCTGCTAGAGTGTGCCGCATGCTCGAGTCAGGAAGGAGAACGAACCGAATTGCGATCTAGCGCTGGATAACCACTCCAAAATGGGCCGCAAGATCCCGAAACAGCGGTCTCCTGTTTCTGTCCCGGTCCGAAACAACGATTTGGAATATTATGCTCCAAGGGTCCAAATGCTGAGATCTTCAAAGCAAGGGTGTGAAATGACTGGGAGATGTGAGAGGAAGCTGTAGAGATGGAAAAATCAGAGTTTGGTCGTCGCGAAGAATGACTGAAAATCAGTCGAATGTAGTGGCTACCTTGCCACAACAGCATGTAGATGCAAAGAACCGAAGAAAATCAGTCATTTAGTGTTGCTGCCCTATCTCAATAGCTTGTAGATGCTGTCAGCTGCTGCTGTTGATTGGTCTTCTTCTATCCCTACCTACCTCAAAAGGTCCTCCAATGTCTACAAATCAAACCATCATCCTCCCCTCCCTCGCTCTTGCAGGCTGAATTCATAAAAATGCATCTCTCCAGCCTCTAAAGACGTTTTTCAGTCTTGCATGGACACTCTTGACAAGTGGCAACCTTCGCAAATGGTTTTTTTAGCATTTTTTATAATTAAATATTAATTTTTAGTATTTATATACTAAAAATTAATCTAATAATTATTTTGATGCCCTGAAAAATAATCTAACTGGTCAATAGTTAAATTGTCTACGCAACTTCCATTCCCGAGTGTCTCTACACCATCTTTGACCATCAATTTGGCATTAGGTGCCTGTTTATTATATAAACAGTAATGCATAATGTCCGATATTCTATACATACACATTCAAGCGTTGAACTACCTTATTAAGAATGGTTTGGCATCGCGTTGGCCTAGGGCATCTATTATGAAAATCTCACAATTCGTGGACGGGTCCCTACTGTAGATTTTAATTCAAGATGATATGAGGAGCCCCCCCTCTAATTCCTCTACTATGTTCTTGTAAGAAAGGTGAGTGCCAAAATATTCCTAATACCAAACCATTAAACGCCACTTCTCTAGTATCACCAACTAACACTTATGACCAAATGGATGACCTAGGCCAACAACTGGCACTAGATACCACCAAGTACCTGCACGGCATAACGTATAGCAACTTTTGCCTTTGACATCCCGTGATTTCTTCGAGTCCCAGGCTCATAAATTTACTTTAACCCTAGTTGCAGCTCACACGTGCAACATTTACTTAATCATGTGATTAAAAATTAATCGGCATGTTAAGTGAGGTTTCAAAAATACATGTCCTCATGACAGTCCCTATTCCTTATCTCTTGAAAAATCTAGTGGTTGTTGGGCTCCCATGGTCCTCCGTGTGCACATGTCATAGCCTGTAGCCTCCCTATCATAAGTTTCTTCCAAGGCTCCTCACTTGGAAGAAAACCCCTAACAATGAGCTTAGCCATCAAGGCTTTGCTTTGGCTGTCTAAGTCTATGATCCCCAAACCTCCCTTAGGTCTAGGCTATATGATGACATCCCAAGCAACCCTTGGGTCTATGATCCCCAAACCTCCCTTAGGTCTAGGCTATATGAGCTTAGCCATCAAGGCTTTGTTTTGATGATAAGGCACTTAACCTGGCCAATGCGTGACCTGTACCACATAGTTGCAAGAAGGACCTGATTGGCAACCACTACTCTCCTTGCTAGTGAGAGTCTCACTGAGCTCCATTAAAGAAGCTTTTGTCTTATGCTCAAGAGAAGAGGTGTTAGCCCCTGCTCTGAGGTAATGCCAATCCCCACATGGCATCCAAGATATCTAATTGCGGTCCTGCGGAAAACCCATGTAAATCCTCATCCAATCACCACTCCACTACCTAGTGTCACATATTCAAAATCCATAGCACTTGTGCCACTTAATTAGGCATCTACTGCTCTACAAAATATCTCCATGACCAATACAAAGTCCCTACAATTACTCTCATCCCCATCTAGATAGACTGCAATGTCATCTACAAACTCCACACCTAGAAGCTCCTCAAACTCAAGGATGGGTGGAATGAGGTGTATCAATCCCCCGAAAAGTGACTCTGGCATGATCCCTGATGCCATGACCTCTTGGAAAGTTGAGATGAGGCCAACACTAATGAGATCCCAATAGCTCAAATAGAACTTATCGAGTCCGCTGGACCCTTCCCTAAGGGTAGTGCCAAAACCGCCTTTTGCACCTCCTCCTCTATAAAAAAGGCCATTAAATACCTGCTCAACTTGTTTGTAATCATCCTTTTTAGGCTCTGCCATACTGTCTCTCTGTCCCTCACATAATCTCGAGGGCCTAGTAGTGGATCCAAGTAAAGCTATGTAGTATTGTGTAGCCACCTGTCGTCTCGCCTCCAAGGGGCCATGTGCAATGGATCCATCTGCTCTATTGAGTCTCCTAACACCTAACTAAAGTGTTTTGGCCCTGTGGTGTAGAAAAAATATTGGTTAGCCATGTCACCAAATTGAATCCAAAAAGAAGCTCTTGTGTGAAACCTATACTCTAATCTGGCTTCCTTCACAGGATTGATCTCTAATCTAGCAATGTGCATCCTCTCGGTTGTCCATCTGCTCCCTGGTCGTCTCTCCTCTCCCCTCCATACATCAACCAATGATGCTCTGGCAAAGCTCTCCTTCTCTAAAAGGCCCTCTCTTCTCCTCATGGCTTCCTCCCTAAAGAAGGAACTAATCTCTTGTAAGCTCTCATCCAAGTCGCGCTAGCTGCTCATCCAACTAAGAAGGGTCTACATCTCCATTCTATGTGACTGACTCTCTAAGAACGTCCTCATAGAACAAGTGCTCTAGAATCCTAACACTCGAGTGGGATCCTGTGGCTCTCTCAAAGAGAAGTAATCGAATAGATGAGTGGTCCGAGAGGGTCGTGCTAGGTATGATGCTTGTTAGACTGCCCCTATTGCAAGCCCAATCATCCACGTAAAATTGGTCGATCCTAGAGAAAATTATGGATCCCACTACCATATCTCTCCTAGAGAATTAGAGCAAGCTTGAGGCCTGCCAAACTCTGTTGAGAACCATGGATCCTGGCCTCTAATTTGAAAATGGTAACTACGTCTAAACAGCCTGCTCTCCTCCTCTAATAGTTTCCACATATCTTCCTCTCATGTCCTTGAGAGCCTCCACCATGTTAAAGTCACCCCTTACTATCCACTGATCCACCTGTCATAGGGATTGACTTGTTTGAGTTTGAATATATAGCACTTACTTCTTCCACCAAGGAGAAGCCATGGCTCATTGACACTAAAGCCTCTTCACATATGACCTACCACCAGAATTGGCTTCAAGATCTTCATTCCAAAGGGGGATCCCATCACCATATGTGACAACTCTTCCATACCTATTCATAAAGTGGGAAATATTCCTCTTGCAAAGGTAGACTAGCTATTTCAGCCAAGGTTCTTTGTATATCAATTTTAGGATTTAACCTTCTTACCCATCAAGTGTCTTTCCACTCCTTACCCATCCCCTCAAGTGTATTTCGAGTTGTGTATTGACCCATTCAAGGGGGATCCCTCTTCTTCTGATGAGGGTGATGTACCTTTACCCAGTGATGAGGGGGAGTTCCTATCCCATACGTGTGCTTTATAGATACTAGAGGCTTCTCAGTCTCCATCACAACAGGATGAGCCTCTTGTTATTCCACAATGATATAGGCAGCTTATGCAAGATGCAAGCGTGGCTCATTTTTCCACTACACTGTTGGGCCCACGTAGATAAGCCAAAATACAAGCCATGCAACGTATTTCACTCTATGTGAACTATGCCCTTACATCTCAAATTTTACAAGATCATAAGCCTTCTACAATTGATGAGACTCTTGCATGGGATACTTGGCATTGTGCTATGTAGGAGAAGCTCAATGCTATCAAGCATAATCAAACTAGGAAGCCGATTTTCCGTCCAAGGAAGTGAAAGGTCATTAGTGTGAAGTAGGTCTATAAGACCGAATACTTGGTTAATGGCACTTTAGACAAGAACAAAGCTAGGCTTGTTGCTAAGGGTTTTGCAGCACAATGGGCAGGCTTGGACTATTCAGAGACATTTGCACATGCAACCAGTATGTCCACTATTTGGGTTGTTTTGGCTCTTGCACCTCATCATGAATGGCCAATTTACTAAATGGATGTAAGTTTACCTTCTTGAATGGCATCTTAGAGGAGGAGATTTATGTTGATCAACCTCTCAGTTTTCATGTACAAAGGAAGTCAGATCTCCTCACTGCAAAAGGCCCTCTATGGCTTAAAGCAAGCTCGAAGGACTACAAGTTTTGCCTTCTCCCTTGGATCAGGAGATATCTCCTAGAGCAATAAGAAGCAACCTATTGGAGCCTTATCTACTATGGAGGCAAAGTATCAAGCCCTTTGTTCTAGTGCTCAACAAGTAGTTTGGCTCCTCCAATTATTGGTGGATATTGGCTTTCCACAAGCAGGACCCACTCAACTGTAGCAATTGACCTCTTTATGAAGCCATTGTCTCAAGTTTTTGCCCTTCATCACGAGGCCTTTGGGTCTTCGGACACGCCCAGGATCAGAGAGGAAGTGCTTTTTTCAATCTATGATCTCCTCGTTTGTGAGCTCCACCAAATTCGGATGGAGCCATAAGAGCTCTGACTATTCCAACCTATTATTTCTGTGTGCATTTCCTATTCAATGACTTTGGGCATTGTTCACACTGTCAAAGTGCAGTATACCAGCCTCTGCATTTCTTTTTCAATGGCCAAAGGCAGGCAGCCAGCATTTACTAAGTCAACCCGTCCTGCATATTTTTACCCAGCATTATTCTATTATTTTGTCACTTGTGCGGGTCGGCTAGCATTTTACTAGCCAATTGTAGTTGCTCGACCAGTTCAAGCATATTTAATATATTTATAGTCCCCCCACACTTCGCTAAGTGCATTATCTTCGTGCAGGTTCAATACACTCCATCCTTAGCCCTTCCCCATCTCCAGCTACCACATCATTGATCTATAGTATATTTTTACTACAAACACTCTCTCTATAATTTGTACAGAGACTATCACTCTACAAAAGATGGACGAGAGAATAACATAGCACTAAGTGAATGAGGAGAAGCAAAGATGCTTTTATGTGGACGTCTCTCTCCATCGCAAACCTTTTTAGCCTTGGTTTGATCCCTCCCATGTTGACTCCAACTTGCTTAGTCTTTGAAAGCTTTATTCTAGTCCTCACACTCCTCTTGATTCTTTCTTTATGTGAAAAATCATCTATGAAAGTAACAAAATACTTCTCACCACCCATAGACTAACAAGGCATGGGCCCACATACATCAAAATGAACCAAAGCCAAGGGCTCACTCATGTGTGACATACCAAACTTCTTACGCATAGACCTAGTCTACCTACCATAAAGACAGTGATCACAAGAATCAAAATGAGAATAGTCAAGGGGCGGTAAGTGCTGCAAACCAGAAAGCATTTTCATTCCCTTAATGGACATGTGCCCCAAACGGGCATGCCAAAGAGATACATGAGGTAAAGACCCCAGAGACAAAAAATGATCAACTATAGATCTAGAAACAACTAAGGGGTAGAGGCTGCCAGCCTTGGAACCTCTCCCAAGCACAAGCCTGCCACAAGTAATCTTCCATGCAGAGTCTCCAAAAAATACATGATATCCTACGTCATCAAGTTACTTTGCCTCATCAGTCCAAGTTTCCTTCTTCTTCATTGTGCTCAAATATTGGCCGATCTTCATCTTCTTCATAATCTTCTTCAAGGAAATGAGCTAGAACTTGAGTAATGCAATGAGCACGCTGGCTCTTCTAGCTAACCACCCTTCTTTCACACGCAAATCTTTGGTCTTTGTTGTTGTTTTCTTATTTATAGCAGAACCTTTTTCTGTCCTTGCTGTACTCAATATTGTACCATTAAGAAGATCAACTACACTTGTTTTCAGCTTTGGTTCTGTATATGCAGTAGCTGGAAAGGTATTATCAGCAGTCATAGAATGAAATTCAACAAGTATAGACTCTTCAATTTCATATTCTTCCATAAGCTCCTCTTCATTGTCATATCTTGTGCGTGACAACATGTCTGCAAGGATTCTCCTTTCCTGCAATATGCTTTAATTTGGGGTTGAGAGATTTAATATATGCAATCCATCTTAGCATAGCAATGTCGAGTGTAGAGCAGTTGGCAATCATACCCAAGAGTGGAAGACATTCAATTTCTACCACTACGAAAGCACCTATAAAGTATTCATGATCACACTTTAATGCTGTTACAACTCCCCATAATTCGCTTTTTACTTGTATATACCTTCTTTGACATTCATTGAAAACCTTTGCTTCAAAATGAATTGCATACCCAATGGGACTTGTATCGGCAGTAAGGATGATGGGTTGCCATTTGAATAATCGGCCCTTTTGAGAGTGGGGGCTAAAATTAACAACTTCTTTAATTTGCGTAAAGTGAGAGTATGCTCTTTTCCCCAAAAGAACCTTTGTCCTTTTCTTAATAATTGATAAAAATTTTCAGCTACATGAGCAAAATGTGGTATCCATATGAGATAGAATACACATACGCCAAGAAATCTTCTCAGCTTTGAAAGATTTGTGCATTTTTCTTGCATTCTGTTGATGGCATCTATCTTGATTGGTGAAGATTTACGTCCGTATGGGCCACACAGATGTCTGACCCATGTAAGAAAGCCGTCTTGACATCCATCTGGTATAAATCCAAGTCAAGCTGAGCAACCAAAGCCAAGACTAAGCACAGGGTGGTTATCTTAACTACAGGAGAAAAGACCTCATCAGAGTCTACACCATGCTCCTGCTTAAAACCCTTTGCTACCAATCTAGCCTTATATGCCGGCTTGGGTGTCTAGGGGTACTTTCTAGCTTGTACACCCACTTGCATGGCAAAGCCTTCTTGCCCGTAAGCAAGGAAACCAAATCCCAAGTGTAATTCTTATGCAAGGAGTCTATCTCAGACTATATAGCCCTCTCCTAGGAGTGACTGTCACCCCTGCGCATAGCCTCATCATAAGTGAAAGGCTCTCTTGCATCTGTAACCAAGACATAATGCATCGAGGGCTAAAATCTATCTGGTGGACGTTTGTCTCTAGTAGACCATCTCACGGCAAGCTCTGCTGCCTGCCCACCTGCCTGTCCAATGCCCTGACTATGAGCATCTACTACAGCTGCTATAGGCTGTCCAACTGGCTGTGCGGGAGCTCTTGGCTCCTCCTGAAATATGACCCTGCGGATCTCAACAACTCTCTTAGGCTGCCTATGCATCTTGTCTTCATGGAAGACTACATCATGACTGCGAAGGACTTTCCGTGCCTGCGGATCCCAGAGACGGTAACCCATCTCGCATGCATCCCCATAACCAAGGAAAATGCATTTGACACTCTTGGGATCCAATTTACTTATCTTGTCCCTGGGCACATGGCAAAATGCCTCACATCCAAAGACACGAAGATGCACATAAGAGGGGGGTTTTCCAGTCCATACCTCCTCTGCAACCTGAAAATCCAAACCACTAGAAGGTGATCTGTTTATGACATGCACAACTGTACTAACTGCCTCAGCCCAAAAGCTCTATGGTAGGCCTGCATGACTAAGCATACTGCATACACGCTCCTGGATGATTCTATTCATCCACTCAACCAAACCATTCTGGGGGGGGTGTAGAGGGCGGTCAACTGACGCTTAATACCCCTCTCATCACATAACTGCTCAAAAGCATGTGAGACATACTCACCCCCATTATCTGTCCCTAGGCATTTTAGCCTATACCCAGACTAGATCTCAACCAATGCAAGCCATCTCTGAAACACAGCCAAGATATCGGATTTCAGCTTAATGGGATAAGCCCAAACTTTTCGTGAAAAATAATCTATGAATGTAACAAAATACTTTGCACCACCCATAGACTGACAAGGCATGCGCCCACAGATATCCGAATGTACCAATGCCAAGGGCTCACTCATGCGTGGCCTACCAAACTTCTTATGCGTAGACCTAGTCTGCCAGTCATAAAGACAATGCTCAAATGAATCAAAACATGCATAATCAAGGGGCGGTAAGTACTGCAAACTAGAAAGCATTTTCATTCCCTTCAAAGACATATGGCCCAAACGGGCATGCCAAAGAGATACATGTGGAATAGAACCCACAGACAAAACATGATCAAGGGAAGAAGCTGATACAATCAAGGGGTAGAGACTGCCACCCTTGGCACCTCTCGCAATCACAAGTCTGCCAACGAGTGATCTTCCATGCAGAGTCTCCAAAAGATACATGATAACTTGCGTCATTAAGCTGTCTAGCTGACATGAGGCTGCGTGTCAAAGCACGTACATGATGTACATCCTGCATAACAAAACTACTGCCAAAAGGAAACTGCAGCCTAACATTACCAATGCCCATAATATCAAGAGAGCTGTCATCACCCAAGCGCACATAACCCAAAACAGTACGGTATGAATGAAACCACTCTCGACAAGGTGTCACATGAAAGGACACACATGAGTCCAAGAGCCAACACTGTGCATACATAGAGTGTATCTCTGTCATCTGCGAAGCACTAGAAGAAGCTGCTAGGATATAATCATCATCATTAACATTCTCAGCCTGCATAACATTGATCTCTTCAATTTTAACACTGGACTTTGCAGGTACTATGCTGCAATCAGAAGACTTATCTTGCACTTTGTCTTTCCCCTTACCTTTGCGCCTTTCATTGTGTAATTCATGTCATTGTGGCCTAATATGGCCCTTTTTCCCACAATGGTGACAAGTAACATCTGCATTCCTGCCACGGGATTTGCTACGTGACTTTCCACGAGACTTGGACCGAGATTTTTGAGAATCCCGTCCATGGCCACTGCCACTGCCATACTTTCCATATCCATCATTCCTACCTCTAACTGTCATAGCATGCGACACACGAGAGGCATCCAAATTCTTACGGTTAACCTCTTCTTGTAGAAGAGCACTCTCAATATCAAATAATTTCAAGGTAGTAGTAGAGGCACATAATGCAGTGCAGAATACATCCCATGACTCATTAAGAGTACCAAGCAAGAAAAGAGGAGTGACATCCTCTGCAAAAGTGATGTCCTGCGAAGTCAAGTTCTTGAGTGTAGCATGGAACTGGCTCAAGTGAGCAGACATAGTCACATTCTCCTTCATGCGTAGATCCATAAGCTACTTCATCCAATACATTTGACTTGCTAGACTTTTCTTGTCATAGAGATTCTTGATTTTATCCCACAACTGCCATGCACTATGTTCTTCCTCAAATACATTGTAGTGAACCTATTCTGTGAGAGACAATACAATGGTGGACTTGCATAACTCATCAAGCTCAAGCCATTCCTCATCTGGCAACAGGTGGATGTCCGCTTAACCTCAAAGGTTTGATCTGCGATTTCTGCACCAACACTTGCCAAATCTGGCTCTTCCAATAAGAGTAATTCGTACCATCAAGCTTAGTGATGTTAAAAATAGCATGATCAGTGGACGAACTCGCCATAATGTAAGCTGGAAGACTGTAGACAGTTCAAAACTACTTGCTGTTTACTGCAAAAAATGACCAAAAATTTACCAAAATCGAGAAAAAATGGCGAGGAAAGTGGAACCAAAGTTGTTGCCCACCAAGTACTAGTGAAAGTACATCATTTCAAAGTGTTTCAGCATGAAAAATCCATGTCAGTCCATACATATATGCTTGCTATAATAAATTTCAGATTTCAGTAAAAGAGAGCTAACAATGCCAAAATCGGATCCCAAGGCAATCAGATATTGCCAAGACCAAAGCCGACATCATGCGGGCATAGCATAAGCGTATGACGGTCGATTTTCATGAATCCAATACCCAAGTATGTCATATAAACATCTGCCAATGAGTAGGCACACCCCTAGGCAACGAGGCAAAGTGTTCCTGCCACTACCAAAACTTGACACAAGTAGGTGTCAGTTCACAAAGATACGGATCCAAAGCTGAGACTTAGCTCATAAGCATACAGTGAACCAAGACATATGATGTATCATCCCAAAAGGTAAGAAGTCCCAAAGTCTTAAGTGTCTGTAACTGCTCAATGGCATGTAACCGCTCAATGCATAAAAGTACGCCTGCTCAATGTCTGATAAGCATTCAAGAATGCTCCCACTGGCACAAAAGTTGTATGTACGAGCTCAAGAGCTCAAGCCAAGGCAAGACACAGTGTCAATGACATAAGTCCAAGACAATACATCAATAGTACATCCTGAATATGTAGGCGGTAGAGCATTCGTATGTAGCATCCATAAGCATGTAAGACATCAAATACATCCCAATTCAAACTCTAACAAGCCAAGTAACATCCAAGACTACTCCGGATAATCCAAAATGCATCCAAGGTGGAGCTTCAATGAGCACTCAAGCTCAATGTATACATAGGGTAATCAACCGTGACATGAGCATCAAGCTGTAGGCAACGGGTATGCATAAACCCAAGAAGCATCGCTGTCAAAGCATATATCAATGTCAATAAGTGTGAGCTGAAATAAGCTCAAGCTTCCAAAAGCATCCGGATTCAATGACAAGCTCAAAGTCATCCCTCGATGATCAATACATCATAGCATAACCCAAGACATACATCCGGAACCAATAGGCATATGTCAAAGCATGAAAGATAGCTTCAGCCCAAGAGTATTCAACACACATTTACTATTATAAACTGTGTATTTCTAGCTCCAAAATCAAGCCAAAAATCATAGCATTACATGTAGCTTCAATCCCCCAATCAATCGGGATGCAATAGGCATCAAACCGGTTATGTAGTCATGCCCAAACAAGCATAGGCATACAAATACATGTTGTCTCAGACCTGAAATCTATTGCAGAAGATTCTATCATCAGAATTTGGCAAATCTGACATCACCATCGCGTCTGGAGCATGCCAAAACCCCAACTTAGACTCTTACCTTGCCTGAATCGGGTTCCGAATGCTCGAGATATGACAAAAAGAGTGATTTTTAGGCCAAATTTTGAAACATGCACAAAAAAAAGGGGAGCTGGCTGGGCGGTCTGCTATCCCACGTGTCAAAAATCGGGCCCAAAGGGGGCACAAATGAGGGCCAAAGAAGGCCTACACCAAGCCTCAGCAAGCCTTGATAGGTTGGAAGCAAGATCCAGGTGAAGGAAGCTCCAAGAGGTGTGAGCTATGGCTCCCCACAACTTGTTTACAGCCTGTGAGACCTAAGAACTGAAGTAAAAACTCTAAAGAAAATGATCAAATACCTATGATGTAATGCCTGAAGGTGTCCAACAATGCCGGGAAGGTGCTTGGGAAGCCGAGGAGTAACGGGAGCTCGAAGGAGTCGGATATGGCTGCCGGGAAGGAAACCTAATGCAAGTAGCGAGTTGATGGGATGCTGAGAATGCCACGAACCAAGCTCAAGAGTCGGAAAGGAAAGCTCTGATACCAGTTGAAAGGGAGCAACGGATCAAAGGTTGGACTCGAGAGTTATGGCAGGAGAGCAAGAGCAAGAAAGGGATAGACTAGAAATGGGAACTCCAACAGTCACAATGTGTGACCGGGCCTTCCTTTATTCAAACTGTCACTAAAATAATAAAGAATAAAGTGACGGTGATGACGGGCACCCACCACCTGCAGTGTGCAATGGCGGTGACTGTCAGTGTAGTAATACACGGGCGGCTAGGCAGAGGCGCCTTTACCCCCAACAAATTCTTGAATAAAGAAATAAAAGTTGCCTTTTATGTCTCCAATAGTTACCTACACATTAGGACATGCAGCATATAACTCTCCAAAAGAATTGTTTGCAGATCTCATTCGCCAGCCTGGATCAATGTCTATGGGCCATTCCTCGCTTTCATAGAGACTCTTAGGCATGACGTTTATCTCAGAACCATGCTCTAAGAGTGCAATACATGGTGTTTCTTTTTCTCCAATTTTGACGACTGCCTCAGTTGTTGCTCTTGCCCAATGCGTACGGGAGTAGTGACTGCTTGGAATGAATCGAGCTTCTTCCTCATCATGCATGTGCTGTAGACGACCTTCTTTTTGAGAGGCAGGCTGCCCAACTAGTTTGGACCAGCCAACCATTACATTTTCAGCCTTTACTTCTTCAATTTTTGCATCCATTATCTTCTGTTTCAATTGCTGCAATTAAATCTTTAACTGCTTCAAGCCGAATCTCTTGTGCCTTCAGCTTCTCTTCATCCTGCACTAATACTCGAAGAGCTTGCAAAAAAGCATGTAATGTTTCTTCAGCATCATCACCAACATATTGTCTTTTTCTTTTGATTACATTAATAATTACATCATGAAATTCACGTTTGGCAATTCCAAGAATTTCGCCTAAGGTAAACTCAATTTTATTTCCCAAAATTTGTTCTTCTAGGATTCGTTTGAGATCAATTGCAGTTTCTTTGTCAGACTGCAATTTGTAGCCTGGCTGCTTGCCTTTCTTCTTTTCTTTGGCCTTCTTTGTTTGTGGCACATCTTCCATCTCTTGTTCTGGGGTTGTAGTTTCAGCAAGCTTTGGTTGTTCAGGTATTCTTCTAGTTACCCATTTCAGAGGGCCAGAAGGGGAAGGGCCAGGTTTATCTTCTCTTCTTCTTTTTTCTTCAACCAAAACTTCTTTATAATTGACTTCAGCGAAATGTGCAAAGGTGGAGAAAGAGTCTATTAGTTCTTTCCAACCAATTATTCCTCAAATGCACTGACTAGCGTTAGTCAAATCATCTTTGGCTACTTTGTCGCATTCCATTTGATCTAATGCCTGCATCCATACTTTAGATTGCACATCAGCTTTACATGCTTTGTTGGCTCAATTTGTAGCCCATAGGTAGCTGCATAGGCATTCTTTACAACTAGATCTTCTAATCTTTTCTTCATTCCACCATTGCCAAAATTTGGCTCCAGTGGAAGTCCAGTTTTAGTTGCATGAATTTTTTCGTCTTTCCAAAAGACAAGCTTCTGTGCTTTAGCCTCACGGAAGGTAGTACACTCCCTCTTGTTATGTTTTTGGATGTCACACCAAATACAGTGTAGCGCCTCTTATAGCCATCTCTCATGGGCCTTTGAGTTGATGAACATTCTCATTCTTTGACTTTGACATCCAGCTTCTCTACTTTGAAATTAATGTTTGTAAGATTCAAATGAAGATCTCACATGTTTTTAATGAGTTCATCCATGACATCATTTTTAAGAGGTGGAACAGAAGGAACAACACAAGGGTTTTTGGAGGTGGAACAGGCTCCATCAATGGAGTTGTTAAAGTAGAGCCCAATCTTAGTCGCATTTGCTCTCTTCGAGCAATCATGTTAACTGCATCAGTAACATCTGTCCATGTAGTTTTGCCTCCTGTTTCAGAGGTAGCATCCTTTAGGCGATCAACAAGTTTCTCTTGCAAGATGGGATCTGCAGCCTTAAGGAATAATTCAATCTTCTAACATTCCATGCTTTGTTGGTCTTTAGCATCAAGTTGTCCAAATTTACTTTCAAACTCATGGTATAGAGTTGTTGCAGCTAACCCTTTGTTGGGTTTCTCAACCCAATCAATGAAATTTTTATTTCTCATAAGGCCAGAGTCTTCTAACAAGAATTCTTCGTGTAGGGATTTTTTGAATGCAGCCCAGTCCACATCTCGATGAAAAAGACCATGGATTCTCTCATGAAGACCGTGCTTGGCTAGTCTGGAAAAATAGCGACTCCATATGCATGTGCATGTTTTGTGGTACACCAAAAAAGAGCATCTTCTCAACGTACAAGCGAATGAAAACGGAGACATTTTGACTATTAAATTGTTTTAATTCACACCCAACTTCTTCTAGGGCCTTAATAGTTGTGGAATCAATCTTCTCTTCGTCTTTCCTTTGTTGTTGTTGTTGTAACATTTGAATTTGTTGTTGCTGAGTCTGCTGCAGTATGCACACCAACTGTTGTAGAGTATCTCTTGAAGAATCCCCCATCTTGGAGTTTCCTTACACTGACCTTCACGTCGGGTTCACCAATGTCACATCGTGTTGGGTTGAAGGTCACCACAGGGGTTTGGCAAGAAAACTAGACAAGATAGATGGAATGTGTCTTTAAGAGATAAGTAGATTACATTGAATGTTTAAAGGTTCAAGAGGTATTTCACAGTCAACCACAGGGGTTTGAGAGAGAAGAATGTATGAGGGTTCAAGAGCTTAGAATCCGAAGATGGAAGAGATAAGAGAAGGGTTGAAGGCTTCAAGCCAAGTTCTCAAAGATGTTAATAGAGCTTTCGACTGCATGTTCTTAGCAAAGAACACAAGAGAATTACCTCATAAGATCTAACTCAAATCAAGCTTGTTTTTATTGACTATAAAAGCAATCACAAGATAAGTATTCAAGTACAATATGTTGTCATGTATCATAAAAAACTCTGCATCCCATCAATCATTCATGATGCCAAAGCATGAATCAACTTTGCATGCTTACATTTAATGTAGATTGATAGGGACAAAAGATTATGAGTCAAATACAAGCTTGTAGAGCAAAAGAGACTTGCTTCAAGAGAGCTTCAAATAGAGTTCCTGATAAGAATAAGTTACTAACTTGCTTCAAGAGAGCTGCAAATAGAGTTCCTAATAAGGATAAGTTACTATAGCTAAGAAATAAAGAGAAAAAGCCCCTCTTAATCCAACTCAACGCATCTATGAATGATCTACAAACATTGTCATGCCTTAGGGGCACATTAAACTTGCATATTTTGGCAAGATGTCTTCTGTAGAGCAAGAAATGAATCAAAAGAACACTGTTGTAGCTAATTCTCTGATTATGGCTAAAGATATCAACCCAAATCAGCCCCAAATATCATCCAAGATTCACCTCTAATGATAGCATAAACTTCCCCTATCTTGGAGTGTATAGATCAGACAAGTGTAAGTGTCTATCACATTGTATGAAGCAATAGAGGAGAAAAAGGACCTGTTGTCCACAAAATCACTGTGTGGGCTGCCTATTTCAGCCCATATACGTGGCATCAACCTTCCAAGAAGTCACTTTGTTGAAGTACAACTGCAGCCCCTATATTCAAGAGCATGTAACAAGCAATAGGTAGCTTGCAATAAGCATGTAGAAGTAGGAGAGAAGAAGGAAATCCTCCAGCCCTTGTCTGCCCTGTTATTGGCTACCTATTTCATCCCCAAGCATGTACATAGAGCAATCAAGATGCTCCCTTGATACCCCTTGCACGATGCTTATGCAATGTCAACTTGCATCAAGCATATCAATGTCAAGTAAGACCAATGATTGATCATGAATCTTCAAGAAGAGAAAGATGAGTGCAATTGCCCTCAATTCTTTATTTGGGCTGCCTATTTTAGCCCACTTTCATCACATAATCAAGTCAAGAAGGCTTCTAGATACTCCTCTCTTCAAGCTTCTACAATGGTAGCTTCCAAGAGCAAGAATGAGGCCCTTGATGTGACAAGATTAGACAAGAATGCAAGGAGATGAGCTTCAGCCCTTTAGATTACAGGTTTGGATAGCCAATAGCAGTCCTCATTCAACTCTTGAAGTACTCAAGAGAGTAAATTTGATGCCTCTCTTGGCATGGGAGATCAGACTCAGCATATAGAGGAATACACAAGTCAAGAATAAACCTTCTTCAAGAATCATAAGAGAGCTCCAGTAAGTATGGCCTTCCCATTTCGTCAATGCATGGGAAGAGTGGTACTTACATGTTAAGTGAAGTCCTCTTCACTTGCTTGTGGTTGCATGGCTTGAGCTCCTCCTTTGTGTGGTGTCTTGGACACCTCTTTCTCTACTCCATCCATGGCGCCCTGTTTCAGTCCTTAGAACTACCCTGTTTTAGCCCTTAGAACTGCCCGAAAAAAGCGACGCAAAAAACGGAAGGTCCATGTAGTTCAAATGAACCACAATTAGTCCACAAGCAAGGCTAATGTATACACAATGTCCCACACTTAGTCAACTTAGACAACTCCATCTTCTTTGTGACTTTACTTGTGAACATACTTAAAACTCTTGAATATCATAACTACACAACCACATCATTGGCTTCTAGAAAATATAATCTAAGGGAACCTACCAAATCATCTGCTCATGACCATATTTCTCTTGTTTAATGTTCCATGACTTGTAGCAACTTCTTGTAAGCAATGCAAGGAAGGATACGAGTAAGTAACCAAAATCATTCATCTTGTCAAGGACCCACAATAAATTTATTGTATTTTAAGGCAGAGAGTCCCCCATCTTTATTACACCATGCCATATGCTGGTGGACTTAGGTGTTTAAGATTTATTACACTAGGCAAGTCTCTATGTAGCATGTCTAGAATACAAGTGACTAAGTGATATACGTAAAGGATAAAAGTTTTATTATTTTAGACCATGGGTAAGGAATCCCATGACAATGGACTAAGGTATATCAACCATACATCATCCACGAGGAGATCCCAGTCTCAAATATCCAAAAGCTCAATATGCATAACCCGCACTACTCAATGTCTAATAAGCATACAAAGATGCTCCCATTGGTACAAAAATCATAAGTGTCATGCAAATAAGCTTTAAAAAAGCATGTAAGATCACTAGTGATGGAGTATCCAAGATCATACATCAGTAAGACATCCAGAGCATACGAGCAGTCAAGTATCTAATGATAGCATCCAATATCATGAAGACAATTCCAATCAATCTTTTACGAGCCAAAGAAATACCAAAATAAGCTCCAAAATATCCAAAGTCGAGCCAAATGAAGCTCCAGTAGCATTCAAGTCCAAACAATGTAACTAGCATGTATAGGTAACATATGCATCAAGCATGTACCAACGGGTCATACATAGACCATAGGTATAACCTCTGTCTCACAAAGCATGCCAATGTAGACCAATGTCAAGTAAATGCCAACCAATACGGAGCTCAAAAAAAGCTCAAAATACATTCTGGAACCATCCAAAGCATTTTCCAACCTTCATTTGCATCCCAATAATCATATGAAACACTCAAGAAGCACCCTGACCAATAGGCAAATCATAAAGTGACTAAATAAGCTTCAACCATGGAGTGTATAGTAGTGATTTACTGTGTAAAATTGAGTATTTCAAGCCACTAAATCAGCTCCAAAGGATGGCCAATCTATAGGCATACATTCCCCTAACATTCGGGGACCATTCGGGACCATCCGGGTATCAAATGGCCAATGCTATCCAAGCATAAACATAAAGTACTGATGCAACATTGTTTGTGACTGCCTGTGGACTATGGAAAATAATCCTGGACTGAGGTCAATCAGTCCAAAAATCAATGGCAATGATAAACCACCAATGCCAAGCATCAAGGGGGTGTTCCCAAGTGCCAAATGAAGTGTTTTCAAGCTACCAATGAGTGCCAAGGGAGGACTGAAGTAAAAAATGATTTTTTGTAGGTCTTCAAGCTAGCCTAAGCATGGCTGATGTTGCTGGGCATGGTGCTGGTCCATGTGGCATTAATGGGGTGGAAGGGGGGCTCAAGTAGGGCCTAAAGAAGGCCTACACAAAGCCTTGTCAAGCCTAATCATGCAGAAGCCAAGATATGAAATGGGATGGAAGGGGGGCTCAAGTAGGGCCTAAAGAAGGCCTACACAAAGCCTTGTCAAGCCTAATCATGCAAAAGCCAAAATATAAAATGGGGGAGCTCCAATGGTTGGAGCTATGGATGCCCCTTCCTGCTGTACCCTACAAACTAAAATAAACACTCAAAAGAATGCTTCAATACCTCTGAAGGAATGCCCTAACGGTGCCCAAATGGGCTGGTTGGGAGTGATCGAAGCTTGACTTGAGTTTTTCTGGTCAAATCTATTGCTAGCAGCTAATTAGTATTAGCAAAATCTAAAGTGATGCAAATCTGGGCTTTTGGTTTTCTAATAGCCCATCAAGAGCAATTTTTATTCCTATTTAGGAAAGCTCTCGGCTTACCGAGACCACCCAGCCATAAGTCTAGATTCGTTGGGGGTCCATGCTCCCACTTTCCTTGAGAGAGTAGTTTTAGTTATCTAATTACCTACCACTTTAGGTTCCACACATAAAAATAACTCCTTTGAATTATCTCCTGATACAAATTCGTTACACGCCCTTAATTCACGACACAAAAACAAAGTAAAGTAATTCCTTCTTGATAGTTCCTTTCATAAAAATGACCTTTTACAAATATTTTCTTGTTCGAAGGTATTATTCTCTCCAAGTTTCGTTCCCCGACTAGCATTGGAACTTCCAAGACACGATCTAGAAATCGAAGGGTAGTTGGCAATTTCTAAGATCCTAAGGAGTTTGTGACCAGAGCCCCTAGTACCCTCACCTCCTCCTGCCGAACTAGAGTTCCCTATGACAAGACCTTTTGTGTCATGGTTAGTCTATTCTCACTAACGTGAAGCAAAATAGAAAAACCCCTTGGAGTAGGTTTTATTCGCGTTGGCCTTAGGGAGGTCTAGCATCATTAGGAACAATGCCTCAATCGCATTCTATGCTCACCAGAATACTACCTTCGTCGGTGATCTGTACTCAATCATCCATCTTTTAGCCTGATGAATTTTAGAAAAGATCAGTACCTAGCTGGCAATCACAAACAGCTTTATTTCGAATGCATTATGCTCAAGTTTGTTTCCAAGACAAATCTTTTCTTTCTAAAAATTAATAATATCAGGATAAATTAGCATAAGGGGGAAAATTAGCGTAAGTGGCAATACTTAATAACATCGAGAAAAATTAACATAAGTAGCAAAATAACTTCAAGACAAATTAGCATAAGTGGCAAAATAACTTTGATACAAATTAGCATAAATGGCAATATAACTTCGAGACAAATTAGCATAAGTGGCAATACCTTCCAATAATCTTCCTGGACTTCCTCTTCCTTGGGGATTAGTTTGGACTAAATTTAAGTAAGAATTTCATACTTGAGGATAACTTCCTTGGAGTTTCGTGGGTCTTTGCCTACAATAAAAGAAAATCTTGGTTAGTTTAATTACGAACAGTATCATTTGGTAATTGCATCTCAAGGTCTCTTATATATCGAGGATTAGCATCTATGATTATCCATTAGATATTTCATTTAATCAACACAAAAATCAGAAATATTAAATCTTTTAGGGACACAATACCTTCCTTGTACTCTCTTAGTAGGTTCATCTTGTACAAACCCAAGTTATCCCTTGGAATTCACGGTTAAGAATTCCTCAAAGAAATTATGTGTAGGAATCGAATAAAATCTTATTTTATGCATGCAACTTCTATTGCATGTTCATGGGATAAAGGCATGCTAGCTATTTTAATTTAAGAAAAATAGTACCTAAGGATCCATGATGGGTGGTTGGTTGATGGTATTCACAACTTCATTTGTAATCCCCGTACTCACCATTCCATTTGTAGTAATTGTGGTCTACAATGTTATTGGCAGCTCTTATCTCCATGACCTTCGTAGCTTTCTTCTTCAGGGCCATGGCCTTTAATCGCAAGATCACAAAAAGGGGAATTTGATTAACAGAATTTTGATTTGATCGGGGGGGAAGGCGATCACCAAGAATTTTGAGAAATCGAGAAGAGTCTTGATTCCATAGGGGAATAGGATAGAAGGGATAGAGGAATTGAATTCGAGAGCTCGCAGAGTATCCTCCTTGTCTTCTTGATGAGAAAATCTCATGCTCATACTTTTCTTGACCCACTTCCTCTTGCTCTATACTCCTGAGAAGGGCCTCACCTCTCTTCCTCTGACTGCTCTCAACGGCTCCCCATGCCTCTTATTTATAGCTAAATTGGAGAAGAAGGGTTGTGCCTAAGAAGAAGAGCTCTTTATGGAGGGGATCTTGGCAAAATAAGCAATCTAAAGCTTCCAAGACACAATCTAATGATGGCGATTTTATCTTTGAGGTCCAGAGAGGCTACCAGAGATGGCATGACTGATTCGCTTAGCTCTCGGATGATCTTGCTTCATCCTAAGCCTCTTGTCAAACTGAAAAGAGGGGGAGATTGCTAGAGTTAATTGTTGAATCTCTAGAGTTGAATTCAAGCTTTTTGGTACAAAATTGGAGATGCCAAATTGGGGGGGGGATATTGTAATGTTTTTTTTCCAAAAGAAAGGGGAGGGGCGGAATATTGTGACTTTTTTTTTCCAAAAGAAAAGGGGGGAGGGGGGGCCAGATTGTCATCATCTTCCTTTCTTAATCTTCTTCTTTTTCTTCATAAAGCTAAAGCTTTAAAGCTTTTGTGACTTATTTGACTTGCCAAGTTTAAAATGTGTTTGGTCAATCCAAAACTTACTAGTCATAAGTGTCGTGCATATGGCAATCCTCGTGTAGAGATATTCACAACCGTATTGGATTTGAAAGGGGTCAGATTTACAAACTTTGGACTATTTTTGTTCGAGACTTCCTCTATTTAATGGTCTAGAATCCTTCAAGTACAATTGCAAGAAGTCAAATTTTTTTTAAGTTAAAGTTGGAATATCACACTTGGTATCTCTAGCAAAGAGCTAAGTGATGAAAATGTAGCCTAATATAATAATGCTTGATTCAGGAGACATAGCAAGGACCTCACAGGGGCTTTGAATCAATAAATGTCTTGCATGACAAGGGAAGAAACGTGATGATACATGTGCCCAACATGGTCGAGGTTGGAAGGCTTAAATTTTAATTAGGGACAAGAACAACTATAGTAAAGGGGTTGTAGGCTACGTTAAAACCTTGTAATAAAGGAATTGGACCCATTAAAAGGAGTTGTTTTATTCAATGTTTGGTTGATTGATTAGTATGTTGTGACTAATGAATCATATAACAAATCTTATGTAAATGATTAATTCAAGAAGCTACTTTTACGTGCTAAAACAATGTGGTAGCATAATTTACTAAGATAATTAAACTAAACAAGTAAATTGGGTGAAAAGTACCCATGTGACTCTGATTGATGAGGTAAAAAAAAGAGTCTAGGAGCACAAACCGATATGGAATAGCTTGGACCAATAGACAATAGCACACATGCTTATGTTGATGATGATGTTGCTTATAAAGATTGACATATGCCTCCTCAATGATGTTGACATATTCACCAATAGCCTCACTTTGATACCAATGTTGAGGATTCTTCATCATAGAACAACTAATTATTAACGAATAATTTGAAAAAAACACAAATTGCAAAATCGAAGAGAATTGACGAAAGTATGCATGACACAAGAATGGGTACAATCTTCTCCCATGCATGTACTTATAATATTAGAATAAGCTTTTGTGCCCAAAATACATTGAAAGCATCATTTTTGTGTTTTTTGCTTTTTCTCACCTTGCATGACTTGCTTTTATGCAAATAAATCAAAACACTCTCTATTCTATTAGCTTTTTTAAAAAATTATTTTATCTTCTTTAATAAATACATCAAAATAAATCTATTATATATATGCACTCGCAAAGTCCTTGCACTAATAGGTGCATATATAATATAGTGCATCCATTAATATTTTTTTCTATGTTATAGAGCACATAAATTCCATGCATTAAATTGTATACTCCAAAATAATAATTTTGTATGACTCTATTTAATTATCTGCTCACCACAACATATAACACACATTAGTATCCTTCCATCTATGTACTAGGCATAATGCGACCAGTATCGTACATACACATTTGCATGATAAGTCATGAATTATGCGACAAATAGACAAAAATACACAATAATATATATAATTCTATAACAACACCTTTGACTATTTTATCCCAAGGATAGATCATTACCATGAGATTTACATGCTTTTTTTGGATTTTTAATTGGGCTAATTATTATTATACTCATGTATCCATAAGTGGTCTTTGCTTCATGCTTGGTGGCAACTCATGCATATCGTGGTTGAGCAAGAAGTAGCCCATCATGTTACTGCTATTTGTGAAGTTAATTATAGGACAACTTTCATAGTTACAATTGAGTGTGTTTTGCTTAGATACCTTTTGGTTGATTTGGGTGTTAGACAATCATTTGCCAATACCATTTTTACTAATAGCCAAAGCGCATTGGCAATTGCATGGAATTCATTATTACTAAGCACATTAAGGTGCATTATCATTATGCCATGGCGAGACTCACTACAGATGAAATCAGCTTGTCAGCCTATGTGCCGACACAAGACAATCTTGCTAATGTTTTCATAAAGGCTTTGCCCCATGAGAAGTTTGAAGCCTTTCATAAAGATTTGGGCTTATTCCTCATCGTGGATTGATCTACTCCACCAAGCTTGGCATTTTCCTATACATTAGTGCTAGCTCTTGTTCACCACATTACTTAAGATTGTCAAGGCACTTTTTTCTTCCTTAGGATGTATTTTTTCCCTAGTCTTTTATATATGCCTATTCATTTGAGGTCATACAAAGTATACTTGATTCATCTCTATTGATACCTCTTCATACACTTTGAGTTGTGCTATCTCAAGCTTCTTGTTTTTCCAAGATATGTATGCACATTCTTGCAATCCTAAATCCAACACTTGAACACTTGTTGGGGGTAAAGGCGCATGTGCCTATGCTGCCCATGTATTCACTACATTGATAGTACCCACACACCTATACACTCAAGTGGTAAGTGCCCATCACTTCACTTCATTCTTTATTATTTCAATGACTAATAGAACAAGGGAGGTTGGTCACACATTGTGACCATTGGAGTTCCCACATCTTAAGTCTCTCAATCTTACTCTCTTGCTCCATCTACCATAGCTCACACCTTCAGTGTTTCTACTTGCTTATGCTCTCACTTGGGCTTCTCCCTTCAAAATTGATATCAAAGCTTTTGCACTTGGGAGCTTCCTCAACATTCTTCTCAACTCATTATATGAGTACCTACAACACTCATATACCCATTAGTAACCATTGCTTCAGCTTCAAGAGGTAATCATTTTGTGTACTCTCTACCTGACTTTATAAAGCTTCTTCCAAGCATCATTCAAGACCCATTGAGCATTGGTTTATGCTCCATTGAGCTCAGCATTGCTTCCTCCCACAATTTTCAATAACAGTGTGAGTTGGATAGGCTGCACCCATTTCTCGGACAACTTCCTTTCTATGATTTGGTAGCTCATTTGTATTCTTGGATACTTGAGCATTATCTAAGGCTTTGGATCAACCCTATTAAGTGCCTTCTCTACCCCATTTGCTTCAGCACATTCAATTGTAGACATGTAGAAGTCAGCACGGGCTATTTTGGTAACATGATAGTTGTCTACATGAGCTCATACCCATTTTGCTAGTCCTTGGAGACTTGGCATTCATTTTTGACAACCCTGGCATTGGTATTGAGCATGTGGCATTGGATTTCAACTTCCATACTTCAGTCCTTTGATTATCATATGGAAAATTTTGTTGTAATATCTCTGGGACAACTTATTTCTCATAGTTTTGGAGCTCTTACTCATGCCTCTTGGTGCTCATTTGATGCTAAACCTTTAGTATATACTTGAGACATGTCTTGGGATGCTTTATGGGATGTATTGAGCTCATTTTGCCTTAGCTTTTAAAGGTTATTTCACTGCTATTATAATAGGGCAACGAGCTCTTTTCGTAGAGAAACTATATACCTATTGCTCTTAGAGATTATTTGGGTACTTCAATGGATATCCTGATGTATGACATTTATTCTTAGCATTGAGATCCTCGGTTGTTTCCTTGGATATTCTTGGCATTGGGAGCTTGGCCTTTTGTCGATTTTCCCACACTTGGTTTTGGATTTATTGCTACATTTATTTCAGCATGCTATAATTATAGTTTTTAGCATTGTTCATGGGAGTAGACACTTTGTCTTGATAGTTCATTGGTTGTAGTTAGTGGATAGCTCACTATTTTGGCAAATATTTTGCGTAGCCCTTGTGTTGGCTATAATTATGGGGCTTTTGTAGTACTTTATAGGAACCCATCTACTTGTACTATGCTTTTATTTCTTGGCATGGTGGCTATTGGATCAAATGACAATGCTATATTTAACATTAACAAACTAGATGGCACTAATTACAGCTATTGGAAGGTACAAATATGACAAGTATCAGTGCAAAAACTATAGATTAAGCCACTGAGACATGAAGGTGTAAAGCATGATCGCTTTGATATAGAGGATTGGGTTGAATTGGATGAGTTATGTAAATCTACTTTATTTTGTCATGCTCTAAGTAGGTTTACTATAATGTTGTCTCTAAAGGGTAGACCACCTGGTAGGTATGGAATAATATTCGTAATATTTATGACAAGTAAAGCTTACCTCTTAGATGTATTGGCTGAAGCAACTCATAGACCTTTGTATGAAGGAGGGGACTTCCATGCCCACCTACTTAAATGAGTTTCATTCTATTTTCAACCACTTATCTTCATAGGAAATTGAGTTTAAGGATCACCTTTCTCCCTTGTTCTTGCTCATTACATTGCCTAAATAATGGCACACATTTCATATGATATAGAGGGTGCATTACTAAATGAAGAGGTTAACAGAAAGAATATTAATGCTTCCTATAGCTCTCATACTTTGATAGCTAGAGGTAATAATGCCTAGAGCAATAATGACCACCGTGGAAGAAACTCTTATAAGTCTCATCCTCAGTCACGTGCATTGTCTCGCAGCAATAAGTCATGTGGATGTAAGCCCATATCGACTTGTTATTATTGTGGAAAGTAGGATCATATTCGGCCACAATTCCATAAAATGTGCGATATAACAAGTGCAAGAAAAAGCGAAAGGGCAAAGAGTAGGAAAAAAATGATGATTGCAACATTGTTCCTAGCAAATCTAGCATCAAGATTGAAGAGATTAATGTTGTGTAGATTGATTATGATGATGATTACATACTTGCAACTTCTTCTCTTGATATTTCATAGCTGACTAATGCCTCATCCACCTATGCTCAATGTTGGTTGATTGATTCAGGGGGTTCATTTCATGCCACCTTTCATCGAGAGTGGTTCCACTCCTATTGCAGCATGATAAGATTTGTCAAATTGAATAATGACTTGGCATTAGATATTGTTGGTATTGGCAATGTCTAGCTATAGTTTGCTTTAGTTAGTATCTTTACTTTGAATGATGTGCGCCATGTTCTAACTTTGACCAAAAGTCTACTCTCTTTGGACAATTGGATGATGCAGGTTACTTTGTATCTTTCATAAATTTCTCATGGAAGATTACTTGTGGGAATCTTATCTTGGCATGAGGTGCCAAGTCTGGCACTCTTTATCCTTGATTAGTATCCAGGTCTATCGACCATGTTTTGGCTATGGTTGTAGTACCATATGTATCGTTATGGTATTGTCACCTTGGGCACATGTCATTAAAGGAAATGAAAAAGCTTACCTATTTGCAGTATCTTTCGTCCCTTGACTAAGATTCTTATGATCATTATCGTTATGACATGCAAACACATAGTTCTCATAAGAAGTTTGGCATTATGCATATGGGTGAGCCTCTAGCTCTTGTTCATTTTGATGTTTGTGGGCCTATGCCTTGTAAGTTGTTAGGTAGTGTAAAGTATTTTGTTACTTTCATTGATGATTACTCACAAAGGTTTGGGCGTATCCCATAAAGCAAAAATCAAAAGTCTTGGCTACATTTCAGCATTGGCTTGCTTTTGTTGAGAACTAATCTATGTATAGGATAAAACGCTTATGATCTAACAATATGAGAGAGCATATATCTAAAGACTTTAAGCAATTTTGTGATGAGAGGGACATTAAACATTAGTTGAGCATCCCATACACCCCACCCCAAAATGGTATGTATGAGCATATGAATAGGACGATTCAGGAGAGGGAGTTCGTAGTATACTTTAGCTAAAGGCAGGTCTAGGCAATATTGTTGGACTAAAGTAGTTACTATTGCCGTATATTTGATTAATTGACGTGCAGTGCTCTTGACTACCAGGTTAAAGAGGAGGTATGGTCTAGAAAACATCTATCATATACTCATTTGTGTGTTTGGTTATGAGGGTTTCTATCATGTTCCCAAGAACAAGCGCAATAAGATGGATTCTACGTCCATGAAATGCATCTTTATTGGTTATGGGGATGCAAGTGAGATGGGCTATCGCCTATGGGATCTAAAGACTCAAGGTCGTTTGCAACCATGATACTATTTTCCATAAGGACAAAATACATAGGTAGCCTGAGCAGGTCGTTGATGTATGTATGTAAGGTGATATTTCAGGAGAAGCCTCTTATTACTGTGTAGCTAGCTAGATAGCCTACAATAGTTGATGCTTTAGTGGCCCATGATCATGATGTTAAACTGGATGTATAGGTCTCATAGCTTGTTTTGAGGTGCTCTACTAGAGATAGATGTCAGCTTGATCGGTTTGCACCCTCCATGCATTATATTCTGGTGACAGATGTTGGTGATCCTTTTACCTAAGATGAGGCCATGTGTAGAGGTGATAGTCACTCTCGGGGGAGGGCCATGTAATCAGAGTATGACTCATTGTAAAAAAATCATAAGTGGGATTTGGTTTTTTTGCTTGGTAAAAAATATGCTTTGCCATGCAAGGGTGTGTACAAGTTGAAGAGTACCCTTAAATGCCCCAAGCTAGTGTATAAAGGCCATATTAGTTTGCTAAGGATTTTAAGTAGAAGCATGGTGTTGACTTCAATAAAGTCTTCTCTTCTATAGTCAAGATGACTATCCTAGGCTTGGTATTGGCTTTGGTTGTGTAACTAGATCTAGACCTCAATCAGATGGATGTCACGATGGCTTTCTTACATGGGGACTTGTATGATGAGATTTATATGCAACAATCTAAGGGTTTTGAGAAAAAAGACAGGGAACACCTAATGTGCAAGTTGAGAAAGAGCATTTATAGCCTTAAGTAGGTATCTACTAGAGAATGGTACCACAAGTTTGATACTTTCATGCATTCATAGGGATATACATGCAGTGATATGGATTTGTCTTCATACACAAAGAAGGCATGTGATGGCAACCTTGAGATTTTGGTACTTTATGTGGATGATATGTTGATTGTTGGGAGTGCTTATAAGAAGCCTTGAAAAGTCAACTCGAGAAGAGCTTTGAGATGAAGGACATGGAACATGTCTCACATATCCTTAGGATGTGCATCATGTGTGATCGCTCTAAAAGGATCCTTTACTTATTGTAGAAGGAGTATATTCAGAAGGTCCTTAAGCAATTTTATATGCAGGATGTTAAGCTTATTGCGTGTCCTTTATCTTCTCATGTGAAGATTAGTCAAGTTGATTGTCCACATTTAATGAGCAAAATATCGAAATGGCTGAGATCCCTTATGCATCCATAGTGGGTAGTTTGATATAGGCCATGATAGACCACTCGTCTAGACATACTATTTGCAGTGGGAGTTGTGGCACGCTATATGGCTATACTTAGCATGCAATATTGGGATGTTGTGAAGGCTATCATAAGGTACCTTAAGGGCACTATAGATATGTGCATATGTTATGGTGGCCAAGATACAAAAGTCATCGGGTACATTGTCTTTGATTATGCAGGACATGCAAACAGTAAGAAGTCCACCTCTGACTATATCTTTATCTTTGTTTGAGGTACTGCTTTTTGGATGTCCACGAAGGTGCAGAAATGCATGCCCCTATCTACTACAAAGGCATAGTATGTTGTAGCCACTGAGGCTTGCAAGGAGGCTATTTGGTCGGCAAGTTGTCTAGTGGTAAATCTTAGTATTACTAATGTGATCCCTACACTTTATTCAGATTCTATGAGTGCCATTGAGTTGGCCAAGGATGGGAGAATAAAGCATACTAAGGTGTGTTACTACTTTATCTGAGAGGTCATTGAGGATACGTCCATTGAGCTTGTCAAGATCTCAACAGATCAAAATCTTACAAATCTACTCACTAAAAGTCTCTCAACGAAGCATTTCGCCTTTCTTAGGAGCGTTGGATGAGATGACGTCTTTCCTCATCCTATCGTCCTTTATGTATATTTGTACTTTGTTATTTTTTTTCTTGTTCTCTTCTCATTAGAGACACATTTGACTTTCAATGGGAAGTTGTTGAATAAAGGCATATGTACTTATGTCGCCCATGTATTCACTACATTAACAGTACTATCCGCACGCCTTTACAAGGCAGCAAGTGGCGGGCGTCCATTACTATCACTTCATTCTTTATTCTTTTAGTGACTAATAGAATAAGGAAGGTTGGTTACACATTGTGACTATTGGAGTTTCCACATCTTGAGTCTCTCTCTTTTGCTCTCTTGGTCCATTTGCCATAGCTTACACGTTCGGTGTCTTCGCTTGCTTGTGCTCTCACTCGAGCTTCTCCCTTCAACACTACCTATCCCTTTGATTTGTATTCAATATGTCACTTGATGTAATGGAGAGAGAGAGAGAGAGAGAGAGAGAGAGAGAGAGAGAGAGAGAGAAGCATGTTCTTGAAGGGGTATGCATGTCCATGTATATAAGTACACATTGTGATCTTGCGAAGATTGTGTCATTTTGGATGAAAATTTGTAATGAGGTGTATAATTGCCTAGAGCTGTTCCTCGGCTTTGAACCCCAAACAAAGGTGTTGCAACACAACCGGTTGAGTTAGGTTTTTCTGTAGATCTGCACGACCGTTCTGGTAGAGAGCGTTTGCGCAAAGAGCGAGACAGAGTGTGTGTGGGGCGGGTCGGTGCGAGAGAGAACAAACATGAAGGTCGTGGCTGCTTACCTCCTCGCATTACTGGGAGGAAACGCATCACCGTCCGCAGATGACATCAAGGGCATCCTCGGCTCAGGTGAGTCGACTTCTTTTCTCTGTATAATTGCGTGTTTGAATTAGGGTTTCGTCTACTGCTGTCTGTGGGGCTCTGATGAAAGAGACTGAAATCTTTGTTCTGTATGATCTGCTTATAACAACCATGTTAAACTGACACGAAACATGTGCTTCTGCTCCGTATCGTGGGTTTAGGCCAGCTAGGTCCAATGCACACTAATCTGTGTTGCTCTGTGGCTGTGTATTCGAAAGTAACTGAATGTAAATGTACTTGCACCATGTAGTGGGAGCTGAGGCTGATGAAGATCGGATAGACCTTCTTCTGAGCCAGCTTGATGGCAAGGACATTGCCGAGGTGATTGCAGCGGGAAGGGAGAAGTTTGCATCAGTCCCTTCTGGCGGCAGTGGTGTAGTAATGGCAGCAGGTGGAGGAGGTGGTGGTTCTGGTGGTGCACCTGTGGCTGCCGCCGAGGAGAAGAAGGAAGCCAAGGAGGAGAAGAAAGAGCCAGAAGAGGAGTCTGACGAGGTCAGTTTCTTTTCATAAGCACTGTAGTGTATTTTTGTCTTTAGGCCAATTGTTCTGCAATGCTTGTTTAGGTCTTGTTTCTTTGTATGGGTTTGAAGTTTGGCTTTGCAATATTGTTAGCTGCTCAGTTGCAAGAATCAGTACAATCCATGCATGTTTAAGATAGAGCCTGTTGCTATCAGAATTTGCCACTTATGAGCAGACTATCCAATGCCTTTTTGAAGATTTGTCTTGGGCAGTGCTGCATGTATATCCTGTAGAATATTGACTTGTATCACCATAACTACAAACAAGCCACAAACTATGCAGAAAGGATATCTGCTTACGCAGATATTGTTGAAGCTTCAAGTTTAAATTTTTATGAAGTGTGGTCTGTTAGTTTTGCTGCTCTTGTTCAAGTTTAACTTCTGCAGCAGTAGTAGAAGAATGCCTCTGCAGCACTGAGATATTTTGCATGCTTTGTTTTTGCAGGATATGGGCTTCAGCCTATTTGATTAAATTTTGTTCCTAGCTCAGATTGGTGCACACATTTTTAACCCTCTGAAGTCAAGGCAAAATTAAGCTTTTTTGGCTAGTTTTTCTCAAGGTCGAGCAAATGTATTTCTCCAAATGGAGATATTGGACCTGAGCCCTTTGCCAACGGCTGTTCTGCTGATGTTGTAACGCATGTAATGTCAGGATTTTTACTTGATCAATTCTGGTCAACTACGTTTTATATAAATTGAAAGGCTAAAGTTGATTGGTTTTGCCATGAGTGCTCCGTGAAACAAGGTTTGTTACTGAACTGGAACTGGCTTACTTGTTGTACATCATCTATGAGCAGGCAATATTCAATTTAGTATACAGAGACTGTTGCAAAAGGTTCAGCTTTTCACTTTTGGCATAAAAGTTTTTCTGAACTGTAGACTATTTATAAAGGGTTGAATTGTTCTTTGACATGTTACAGTTGTGTTTCCTTTCATTGCAAATACCTACACTAATAAGTGCTTTTACACTCCCTACTTGAGCACATCACACAACATATACTCCTATTACATTTCTTGTGAACACTGGAATTTTTTTTTTTGTTGTGAGCATATAGGTTCTGTGGGACTAGTGGGTTAAGCCCCTAGGGTTGCCTTTGAATGGAACTTCTTGCTGTAGAGTTCTACCAAAACAACTCATTGTAGAAATATTCTTATGTGAAGCCTCTTCCTTCAAATTGCGCTCTCTCAAGCTGCATTAAGATTGCAATATTTTAGGCAAGCTTTTAAGTCCAGATGTTTCTCATGCCACAGATTTGACTTTGCATTCTTTCCTTCAAGTTATCCATGATCGAGAAGAGTGTGCGTGAGTGTGACCTATTACTTTCAAGGAATGTTTAACTATATCTGTCTCATAAGTGTTGCAGACTTATCTTGGAAGTACATCCGAGGTTGCATGACTCGCATCAAATGGCTTATCACACAAAAGCTATTTGTATACTGGTTGGTGCTTTCCTAGAATTATCACAGTGCAGCCCATTATTGTTGAAAAGCTTATTGTTCAGTCTTACATTAATCGAAGCAACTCTGTGCCATTTCCCACACAATTGCTAGTTTCAATGTGCCAATGTTTCAGCACCCTGTGGGTTAATTTAAAGGCTGTTCTTTCTTGTAGCTGATCATTATTCAAATGTCCACAACAGGAATCAACAAACAGAATGAATTGGATTTGAGAATAATGTACATTGCTCCTTGTGCTAACTGGCAGGGGTTTAGATAACCCTAATGACGATCTTGCTTACTATGTCTGCTAAAAGAATTTCCTGAAGGTCAAACATTGGACAACGAGGGAGTGACAAGGTGGTGCCTGTCCAAACAAATTACCCGTAATTTTCTTAAATGGTCTATATGAGCATCCCTTCCTTTCGTACTCTCTCCCTCTCCGTCTCTCCCTTTCTCTCTCTCTCACAGCTGCAACTTTTTCTTGACAGTCATGCAACCTTTGATGTGTTTCCCGAAGTATGTGCACATAGCCTGCTTTGAGATTGTTGAACGGAAGCCTGCTTTGTCAAAGTGCAACAAACATGCAACATCTGTTTATCACCAAATATATGCACAGAAGTTTTACTTTGACAAAGTGCAACAATCATGCAACCTCTATTGCGTGCTGCCAAGTACCTACACAGCAGCTACCTACACAGAAGCGCTGAGATACAGTGTTTCATTTTGTTGATGGAATAGAGAGGAAAGATGAGATGGGATAGAGGATTGGATGGGGGAGATGAGGTGGTGGTATAATTTATGAACTAAAGCTTCCCCTGCAAATCCCTTATCCTGTTGTTTTGCCTTTGCTACTGAGCTTGTAAGTCGCCAAACATTTTTTTCCTCCTCTTCTCCCCAAGTTTCCCTTCACTTGTGCCTTTCCTGCAAATGTAAGATCTCATATCCTGAGAAAATGATAGCCAGCAGCAAGATAGTCTCTCTCTCTCTCTCTCTCTCTCTCTCTCTCGCTTCGCCTTCCCCCCCGGGCCTCTTTTTCAGTCTTTCCTCTATGTTTCTCTCTAATAGTACCAGTTTCCTCTCTCTAATTCCAGCTTTTCTGCCCAGGCCCTAGTGTACCCCCTCCAAATAGAGAGACTTTCAAGAGTGGTCCTCACAAAGTTGGGGAGTTGTAACTTATCTGCATTTCTGCAGCCAGATATGGATTGAAGAAGTATTCCAACAAATGACAGTAGAACATTTGTCTGGTGGAAGATCCTACCTAGATGGTAAGGAACATCTCAATGGTAGTAGAGTAGGGCTATTTTTGTGCATGGAAAATTCTTGTTGTAGGATAGGTTAATTCTCTGTCTTCTTCCAATAGTGGAGCAAGGTAGTCTTCTAGCTTCTTCTAACTGTGAGTTAGGGTAATGTTTCTTCTTGTTCTAGGTATATCTCTCTTGCTTGGATACCAATAGAAGGTACTAAAGGGAAGGCAAAGAAAGGTATGATCTTTGATTCCAAGCTCTTATCATCAATTTGTCATATATTTCTATTTATCAAAAAGGATTGTTGGTAGAACAGTTGTTTGGATAAACACGGTTGTTAAGTAAACAAAACTATTCTTCCAAACATACACGAAGAGCCACGAAGAAAGGTGCACAGCATCAAGTGTGTCCAAAGTAGAGCCACGAAGAAAGATGCACAGCATCAAGTGTGTCCAAATAATCTTTAGATGTAGACACTATCTTTACCCCAATGAGGCGTGGAGTGGGGTATAATGAGGCCATGTTGCCACCATGCTCATCATTATCCAAGGAAGCCAAACATTCAAGTAAACCCCTCACTGCTACAAAAGGCTTTGACTGTAGCGTTGTGATCTCATTATTCAACCGGGTCCTATCTAAGTCAAAAAGAGCCACATTGTTTGGCATGTTCTGTAAGTAATGGTGGTCAGAGGCTTTTGATGCAACACGGTCTTGAATTTCCAATCCATTGGTGTTGCTATCTCGACACTCCTTCAACAGGGCAGAATTGGAATTCAGCACAGGTTGGACTATAGGCAGAATGCTTTTGTTAAAAATAGCACATTGCATTACCCCCACATGCAATTGAGAAACCTCAGAGATCATCTAACTCATGAATTCAGAACTCGCAAACTGTGAAAATATCCCAAAGTCTATAGTGTTGCATTATTTACATACATGCACCCAGAGTGCTGGCCCTGACCATGTTGGATGGCTAATGTAAACCCTAGGTTTCAAAAAAAGGCATTCAGGCCATGAAAATGGTTAGATGGTTTGCAAAGAATCTTTAGATGCAGACATGATCTTTGCCCCAATGAGGGGTGGAGTGGGGTATAATGAGGCCATGTTGCCACCATGCTCATCATATTCCAAGTGAACTAAACATTCAAGTAAACCCCTCATTGCTATAAAAAGTGAGCTAAACTATCTAAGTCAAAAAGAACTGCATTGTTCAGCATGTTCTGTAAGTAATGGTGGTCAGAGGCTTTTGGTGCAACACGGTATTGAATTTCCCTGCATTACCCCCACATGCAATTGAGAAACCTCAGATATCATCTAACTCATGAATTCAGAACTCGCTAACTGTGAAAATATCCCGAAGTCTACAGTGTTGCATTATGTACATACATGCACCCAGAGTGCTGGCCCTGACCATGTCGGGTGGCTAATGTAAACCCTAGGTTTCAAAAAAAGGCATTCTGGCCATGAGAATGGTTAGATGGTTTCTAAAGAATATTTAGATGTAGACATGATCTTTGCCCCAATGAGGGGTGGAGTGGGGTATAATGAGGCCATGTCGCCACCATGCTCATCGTTATCCAAGTAAGCTAAACATTCAAGTAAACCCCTCATTGCTACAAAAGGCTTTGACTGTAGCGTTGTGGCCTCATTATCCAACTAGGTACTATCTAAGTCAAAAAGAACCACATTGTTTGGCATGTACTGTAAGTAATGGTGGCCAGAGGCTTTTGGTGCAACAGTCTTTCCAGTCCATTGCTGTTGCTATCTCGACATTGCCTCAACAGGGATTGTGCAAAATTGGAATTCAGCATGGGTTGGACCAATAGGCAGAATGCTTTTGTTAAAAACAGCACGCTGCATTACCCCCACATGCAATTGAGAAACCTCAGATATCATCTAACTCATGAATTCAGAACTCACAAACTGTGAAAATATCCCAAAGTCTATGGTGTTGCATTATGTACATACGTGCACCCAGAGTGCTGGCCCTCATTCAGGCCATGAGAATGGTTAGATGGTTTCTAAAGAATATTTAGATGTAGACATGATCTTTGCCCAATGAGGGGTGGAGTGGGTTATAATGAGGCCACGCGCCACCATGCTCATCATTATCCAAGTAAGCTAAACATTCAAGTAAACCCCTCATTGCTACAAAAGGCTTTGACTGTAGCGATGTGGCCTCATTATCCAACCAGGTACTATCTAAGTCAAAAAGAACCACATTGTTCGGCATGTTCTGTAAGTAATGGTGGTCAGAGGCTTTTGGTGCAACACAGTCTTGAATTTCCAATCCATTGCTGTTGCTATCTCGACACTCCCTCAACAGGGATTGTGCAAAATTGGAATTCAGCACAGGTTGGACCATAGGCAGAATGCTTTTGTTAAAAACAGCACACTGCATTACCCCCACATGCAATTGAGAAACCTCAGATATCATCTAACTCATAAATTCAGAACTTGCAAACTGTGAAAATATCCCAAAGTCTATAGTGTTGCATTATGTAGATACATGCACCCAGAAAGCTGGCCCTGACCATGTTGGGTGGCTTATGTAAACCCTAGGTTTCAAGAAAAGGCATTCAGGCCATGAGAATGGTTAGATGGTTTCTAAAGAATATTTAGATGTAGACATGATCTTTGCCCCAATGAGGGGTGGAGTGGGGTATAATGAGGCCATGTCACCACCATGCGCATTGTTATCCAAGTAAGCTAAACATTCAAGTAAACCCCTCATTGCTACAAAAGGCTGGGACTGTAGCGTTGTGGCCTCATTATCGAACTGGTTACTATCTAAGTCAAAAAGAACCACATTGTTCGGCATGTTCTGTAAGTAATGGTGGCCAGAGGCTTTTGGTGCAACACGGTCTTGAATTTCCAATCCATTGCTGTTGCTATCTCAACACTCCCTCAACAAGGATTGTGCAAAATTGGAATTCAGCACGGGTTGGATCATAGGCAGAATGCTTTTGTTAAAAACAGCACACTGCATTCCCCCACATGCAATTGAGAAACCTCAGATATCATCTAACTCTTGAATTCAGAACTCACAAACTGTGAAAATATCCCGAAGTCTAGTGTTGCATTATGTACATACATGCACCCAGAGTGCTGGCCCTGACCATGTTGAGTGGCTAATGTGAACCCTAGGTTTCAAAAAAAGGCATTCAGGCCATGAGAATGGTTAGATGGTTAATGCAGCCTCATGGTTTATGATAGGTGCTTATAGCTAAGATGCATAGCACCTTACATGGGCAAGACACATAACCTCACATGGGCAAGATGGATGGACATCTCATCTCTAAATAACTTCATGCACCATTTGCACCAATGATATGTGTTGCAGGTTTGGCTTAGGTCCTACCCATGAGCTCCATAAACCCATCCATCGCACCCCCCTGAAGATTGCTAGCGTGTGCAAGAACATGGTGGCCTGCATTTTCAACTACCACAGCTCTTCCCAGGTTCCTATACCTGATAGCGCCACCAGTTCAATCATGTTCAAACCCAAGGCTGCGAGAATGTTAATCAGGTTTGAAATATTGGATGTCGGTGGAGGAAGGTTCTTAATATTGTAGGCCCAGTCTGCAACGTTCACACTATGGAATTTTGAAGTAAGCTCATTCTAGCTGTTTTGTAACAACAAATAAAGAATATTCAGGTTGACCACTATGCTTCTTTTGAAAGCATGTGTGTTTCAAAAACTGAATTTCTACTTTGAAAGGCATTATATGTAGACCTCACACCATGAATACTACAGAGGCACATGAAGATCTCAGATGGACCTCACATCATGAGTGCCGCAATGGCAAGATTTGTGGCTCTGTGAAAACCACGCTTCATAAACCATGTGCAGACCTCTGGTATATTGCAACGTCAAGAGATATGCTAGAGCCATAGCACTGAGTTGTACATTTTTCGTGATATTACGTGATTGGATTACACGTGTGCAGACCTCTGGTAGAACTCATACCAGCTATATTGCAACGTCAAGAGATATGCTAGAGCCATAGCACTGAGTTGTACATTTTTCGTGATTTTACATGATTGGATTACACGTATCTTTATCATGACTTGCACCTACTGTATCAAAAGCCTATGTAGTTGTAAAATGGAGTCCCACTCGTGCCTTAGCCTAATAATACAAAGTATGTTGAAACAAGTAATCCTCTTACATCAGAGTTCTCACCCCGAACGTTGCATCTTCTAGCCAAGCTGAGTATTGTCTGCACAAGAGATCGTGTTTGGATATTCAACATCAAGCTATTTATTGACCTGCTGGATAAAAGCTAAGGCCTCAGGGTGCGGGGGAGTAAACTCTTCACCTGCTGTGATGTTCAGGAACCTAGATGCATCACAGCCGTGCTCTTACATCCATCGATGCATCAGAGAAAATAATCGATTGACGAGTAAATTTCTCCTAATTCTCTGCATTCGTGAACTATCAATACAGAATGATTTTACAAATTTTGTCACGAAGCATGTTGTAGAAATACATTATAGTTGACTTTGAATTGCATCTATAGCTTGTTTGATGGTACGGATTTTGAGATTGTATTTATGAAAGTACAAGCCATAGCAAATCCTCCTGCAAGCACTCATTTCTCTTAAAGCATACGCTTTTATCACAAATGTTGCGAGTGTTCGTCAAAGCCTCTCAAAAATTTTCTGAAACCATGCAATTCTTTTACAGATCATTGAGGCCTAATTAAGGCATCAGTCATAGCAGAGTTCTTTTCAATGAAAAAGAGAATATTGACCTCCACAAAGCATTTCTCATTCAAATACCAATTCTCATGAACAGCCCCTCTCGGAGACATTTGAACCATATTAGCGCATGCAACCTTCAAAAAAATCACACAGCAACAAGAGAAGATCAACCTGCACGAAGCACTCATGGAAGGTGAGGTTTATAAGGGCAAAAATCATATAATAGCACGAGAAGAATAACTTGCACGAGGCAATCGTGGAAGGTGAGGTGTGTAAGGGCGCCCGCTTGAGAGATCTTTGGAGAGAGGAAGATTTTAACGGCCTCGCTGACAGTATGCTCTACAGAAGGGCAGGTTTTGTGGTGGAAGCCATAGGAGAGGCCCAACACTACCTTGGGGAGAGCGGCGGAGGGGGTCATAGGCAAGAGCTGCAGCCATGGAGGAGAAGCCACAAGAAATGGCCAAATAGGAGGCCTAGTAATATCGTCTTACCACGAGGCGATATGGGGTCGATGGTATTCGATAATGCTGATGATGATGAAAGAAACCTGTGATGATGTGCCTACATCTTCAACCCAACGGAGGTATCTGAAGAGAAGCCGTTATCCACACACACAAACACACACACACACACACACACACTCATATGCCCTTGCAGCGTGTTAAAGGAATACTAATGTAGCCGTGTGTGTGTGCGAGGCATGATTTTTAGGCTAGCTCTAAATTTATATTTGGATATTTGATGATGTTATGGTTCTGTTTCTTTATGCCTACGTAGACGTCTAAAAGTGCCTCTCGTCATCTCTTAACCAGACATAGAAGAGAAGAGTTTAAGAACATTGATTGTTATGGCTACTTAATAAGCCTTTTGAAGCCCCAAATCCAATGCTTGATATTGGAGTGTGTCCTCACATGGATCAAACTTCGCCTCAACATAATGGATGCCTTTGCAATGCACATCCATTAAAAATGGTATATCTTCCTAGTGATAAGCTACTAAGGCTTAGTAAACTTTTTAATAAATCTTTACCCTTGATTGGCAAATAACTCTTTTCACACTTGGTTGCCTTGCATAGACTTAACTAATTCCACCAAAGCTTTGTCCACAGTGGTGTTTGTAAGAACTGGTTTGGAGAAGCCTTGTTCGGAGTGGTGTATATAAGAAATAGCTTGGAGAAACCTTGTTCACATTGTAGAGACTTGAGCTAAACACTTTGGAGAGCTCCATTCACACTATAATTACTTGAACTAATTCACTTTAAACCATTTGTGTAAGAAACTATTTTCACAACGATTAGAACTAGTTATTTTAATAGTCACTTTTGCAAAAACTATTTTCACACAGTGAAGGACTTGAACATGTTATTTTTGAGAACCGGTTTAGTTGTTTTCTATTCACAATGTAGAAAGAAAACTAGGTGTGTTGGAAGTCTACATAAAAGGCTATTTTTATGTAACTTTTAGGGGGTTGTTTTATGCTGGCATACCTTAGTACTTGCAACATATTCAGCCTCAATGATGGTAGATAAGGCCGAACATGGCTGTAGTGATCCATGAAACTACACCCCCTAAGAATGTGAAACAAATCCCCTCATATACTTCTCAAAGTCTATTCAGCCACATCAGTAGATAAGGTCAAAACAAACACGATAGTAGTCAAGTGACCCATGAAACTACACCCCCTATATTGTGAAACAAATCTTGCCCTTAGAGTCTACATTCCTTGCAAAATCTACATTTGTGTACCCAAGGACATATGCATCCTTCATTCCAAAGAAAAAGCACATAGTTCTAGTTCCATTCAAGTATCTCATGATACTCTTCACTACTTTCTATTATTTCTTGCCAGAGTTTGACATAAACTTGCTAGCCACTTCCACTATATATGCAATATCTGGACATGTATCAACCATAGCATAGATCAAGCTACCAACCACCATAGATGCATAAGGTACCTTGATCATTTTAGCCTTCTCCTCATCTCATTTAGGCTATCCTCTTATCAATGTTTTGAATATGGAGGCAATGACATTGATAGCCTTCTCCCTTTCCATATTGCTATTCCTTATCATGCACATGCCAATAATATGACTTGCATTTCCCAAGTGTTTCATCTTTGGTTTTAGAGCTACTTGAGTAGCTCATAATTAAATCCAATTTCACTTCTTCATGGATAAGCAAGGATACCAATTCATTAAAGCCAAGTATTTTAGCATTGACTAAAATTGACATATCAAAAGACTTGTATTTAGGCCCTAGACCATTCATGGTCACAACCATTTGCATAATCGTAGCATACGAAATATATAGGGATAGCCAATGTAGTACCCTTTGAGTTCTTTCCATCCATGCTCGATGTGCCCTAAGCTGATCAACTATTGGATTCTTTTCGAGAAGCTTAGGCTCAGCTTCTGTATCTGTAACCAAGTCCCAATAACCTTTGTCGATGAAAAAATTCTCCATTTTGAACTTCTAGATAGCATAGTTGTTGCTATCCAACTTCTCACCCACTATTTGAGTAATGTTGCCAGTCCTATCAGCATTTGCCATCTCTACAACTCTATGTATTCAATGTAGTCTTAAAATGGATAGTGCTTGACTCCCTATAGACCAAATACATGTTGCATAGACTATTGTATATTGATCAATGTGCATATAGGATAGTTTCAGTCCAAAAGTTTATAACAATAAATTGACTATAAAAACCAATGATTTCTCAGCTCAAAACACCACAAACATCTCCAGACACATGTCATAACAACGATGCATAATAGCATGCCAAGTAGGTTTCATTTATTGCGTAAAGGATATATAGGTATGCTGCAACATTATTGAAGTCAATAATATAAAACTTTTAGCAGTATAAACTCTGCCTAAACGATTGCATTCTCAGCCAATACATGTGCTTTGTTCTCAAGTATGTGTATGCGACTCATAAATTTGACCACTTGTACTTGTCCAACTTAGAGCTCAGATAGATCCAACAACAACCACTAATTTTTTTTGTCTGTTTTGTAGCAAATTTACCATACATTTGATGAGTTTAGACCATCTCAACACTTACCAAATCAAGCTCTAGTGGTTGCTCCACTCAACACTTACCAAATCAAACTCTAGTGGTTGCTCCACTTGTTTGACCAATTTTAGGTTGATTTCCACGTGGTCAAACCTTGTTGAGTGGCAAAATTATTTTGGACAGCTTTTATGCCTTGCCATCTGCCTATTTTGAATTGATTTAAATGAAGTTTAGCGATGGATATTTCATGGTCTATGTTTGCAATTCAAATCTTAGTTGATGATATAGAATGCCCAGCTCAATCTTGCTCAGTTTGGTCAATATGGTTGCTCTAATGTAATCCACTCCAGTTGAGGATTGTTTTGCTCTATTTTGTAGCTTCAATGACTACCTCTGAATTGTTTGTAAATCAACATCTAATAGCTCATTTGGAAGTTATTTCAGTGAAGGATGAGATGCTCCATTGGAAGACTTAGTGCTCATGCTCATCTACTCCTCATTGCATACATTTGATCCATCACATAAACTAGCCAATGTACCTCTTTACCAAGCACATTGCATGGATCTTCCAGCCTTTATTCAAACTATCTACATGCACAGTTTTGCTGTGTTCATAATTTCTTTTTCATGCTGGTCCAGATAGCTATTTAGTGGATGAGATAGTGAGGTTCAATCAAGCTCAATGATGCTTAAGACAATGACTAGTTGATCAAGTCAAACATGGCTGCATTTTGCCACAAATATGGCATGCCCCAAATAGGTGCAGTTTGTCATGCTCATGTTTATTCAACTGTTGTAGTTACTAGTCAAGGTGCTTACTAATATGTCCTTCAAATCAAGCTATTCACATTGCTTGAGAAGTCTTGTTAAAGTCCAATGCTAACTCGTATTATAGAATGCTCTAATCAGTCAAGGAAACTAGGCGCAATGCTTTAGCTTTCATGCCAACTTACTGGTTGTATATGATGGTCTTTAAGAGCTTTCTTCAAGCTCTAAGGCATCCCAATGAACTCTTTCTACAAGCCCCCACAAGCTCTTCCAAATACAAGCTTCAAAAAACTCACATTTTTGGACTGCAGATCCACTTCAGTCTCTTCCCTTCAGGGTCCAGCTCACATGGCTCCAATACCAAGCTTTTGAGCTTCTTTGGCTTCATAGCCTAATGGGTTCATGGCCCTGATACCATGTTCAAGTCGAGAGAGAGACAGACAAAGGGGCAAAAGCTCAGTGAGCAGTATAGTCTCTTCTTGTCTTCATTATTCCATCACACACTAAAAATCAAAGTACAACTAAACTAGGTCTAGAGTGATCATGCACACAAACTAGAGTTAGCTTGTAACTGAACTTATTTATGAAACACACACTAGTGACAACTAAAGACCCAATTGTCATGTCAGGGTTCAGATAAGGTACGTTGGATTGAGCTTGCATAGATGTCAACAAAGTCAAGCCATTGAGGCTCAATTTGGGAATAACCCATTTTGACATTAATTTGGTATCCATTAGTGCCTAGGATTGAAGCAAAATGGCTTGTCTTTGGATGCTTGGGAAGAGATCTCGATACATGCTTTTGATGTATACACGTACATGACTTGGTTAAGTAAGGGCCTAGTTTGTCTCTTGGAAGCATGACACCTACTTGTTGCAAGTAGGGGGTTTAAGCAAAGGGTGGCTCAAGTTGGGGTTCTAAGCAAATGCTCTACTTAAACCTATAGTGAAGAGATAGAAAGAGAGAGAGACTTGATGAATTACAAAGATCGTGATGTCTATGGACCATGTTGTTGATCCAAATGCACGAAGATATTAAAACAACCTATGTTGATGTATTTTGCTCAATCGGGCCGATCACACCATTTTTCCATGTATTACACACTAGTTTGCACTTATTTTGTAGAGATTGTGTCAATTGAAATTGATTTGTGAAAACAATCTACATGTACATGGTTTTTGACAAACGATTATTTTATGCTTAGAATATAGTAGGAATACTTGAATTCTTTTTCAACAAATTTGTATGTCTTTGGGAGCATTGGAATATCAGTGTTATATTAGTTTTATGTTTGAAAAAATTTTCAACAAATTTGTATGCCTTTGGAAGCATTGGAATATCATTGTTATATTATTTTATGCTTGTTTGAGATTTGGATAGCCATTTCTTGGCCTTGTGGGCACTTTGTTTGAGATCCATTGGTCTAGTCTGAGCTTGCATTGACTATTACTTGCCACTTTTTTATGTGCAGGCATAATTTTGCCATTACAACTTCTTCATTGAGTTCAAAGAATACATTTTTCAATATTGAAAAGCTTGATGGAACACACTTTTCATATTGAAAAGAGAAAATATATAATGCATTAGTTCAAAAGAAATAGTTGAAGTATATCAAATGTAAGGGGATTACGTATAAGGATATGGATCCAAATGTATGGGAGGAATTGGATGAGCTAGGATGCTCCACTATTGTGCTGACATTCTTATAGTTTGTGTACGGTAATGTGAAAGACAGGAAACGTGCATACGGTGTATGGAAGAAGCCTAAACTATATGAAAAAACAAAGTGCAAATTCATAGGTATACTGTTTTGAAGAAACTCGTTGATCTTCACATAGAGGAGACTTCCATGTCCAACCATGTAGATGATGTTAATAGCAAGACAATAAGAAGAAAGATAAAGGAAAAAACACCTATAAGTTTTGGGAAAAAAAGTCATTTTTGTAACACAGTGCATTTATTTTATGAGAGGCGAGCTCCCTCCCCCCATACAAATTATAGTTAGCATCTAGCACTCCATGTTCAGTTTATTCTTTTATATAAACAAATTGCATATAAACAAATCCATACAAATTGCATATAAACAAAGCCATGACTAGTTTCAAAGGATCACAAAAGGGGCAAGATGTCCAAAGAGGATGGAAAAACACTAATCCTCAATTTCTTATATTTAAAGGAGGAGAAAGAATAGAATAGGCTATTCATGTGTATCAAAATTTTGAGTTCTTGCATTCTTACTTTTCAATGTGATAGGGAGAGAGAGAGTCTGTGTAGGAGTGAGTGAGTGAGGGAGGGAGCGAACAAGTGAAGCCTTCTTCTTCTTCTTTCTCTTGAGCACTCTCTCATGCCGACACTCATGCTTCCTCCTCGCATGCATAGAGGGTTGAGAACAAAAGGAGTGCAAGGGTTTGAAGGGAGTCTATGCAAGCTCACTGCAAGTGAGTTAAATGTTTGCAATGCATATGAGAGGCTAGGTGATGGATAGTCATTGTACTTTATGGATTGAGCCTCTTGAATGAATAAGAGGGTATCCAAAGTCCCATCATTGAGCTTGTGTAGCACAAAAAATGAGTTTGATACTATTTTCAACCAATTCAAGTCTCAAAAGATCATATTTCATGATGTGGTTAAGTCCATGTTTCTATTAGTCACATTACTTAAGAGATGGAATACTTTCAAGACTACGATTAGTACCTCTGCACATAATGGTCTTATAAGTATTAATGTGGAAGAAAATCACTCGCTAAAAAGGTGAATAGAAAGAATAATCTAGGTTAAAGACCTCTACTACACTAGAGAAAGGTTAAATACTAGGGGAAGACTCTCATCAGAGAGGCAAACCAAAGAACAAGTCACATAGCAAATGATGTAGAATGCTTCTTTTATAATAAGAAGGGATACATAAAAAAGAACTTCTTTATATGGAAGAATGAGCAAAAAGACAATAACTAAAATGAAAATGATGGTGCCAAAGAGAAAAACCAAGGCAATGATTGAGGAGACTAATATATGTGGCAACGATGATGGTGATGTTTTGTATATATCCTCTTTGGGTGATGCATCCTTGATTTCCATGGATAATGGCATGTCTCAAAATTGGCTTCTGGATTCTAGAACATCATTTCATGTTACCCCACATATGAAGTGGTTCTCTACTTATGATGTTGGAAAGAGAGGATGTGTCCGCGTCTCAGAAACAACTATGCTTGCAGTATTGTTGGCATTAGGGATATACATTTATCAATACAAAATGGTTCCTCTTTTGTCTGGCAAAGTATATGATATGTTTTAGACTTAACAAAGATTTTGATCAATACAAGGTAGAGTAATCTTTGGTGATCATGTGTGGAAGATTTGCAAGGGATCTCTTGTTGTGGACAAAGGGTCATACTTGTATCCTTTGCATTTTTCTGATGTTAAAGATCATGTTATAACTTTCACTAAATAGCCATCTATTTGTTTATGGCATTGTCCTTTGTAGTATATGTCAATCATCATCAATTGAAAATAAAGCTTTGTGTTGTTTGAACTATCTTCCTTGTTTAATTTTTTTAAATCTTGGATTTTGTGAGCATTGTCTCTTTAGAAAGAAAACAAAAATTACCATATAAGAGAGATAGTGGGAGTAGATGATCAAAATGTCTTAATTTGATTTATAGTGATTTGTGTGGGCCAATACCCATGGTTTCATTACATGGAGCATCGTACTTTATCACTTTTACGAATGATGCCACAAGGTAGGTTTGGGCTTACCATCTTCACAAGAAGAGTGATGTATGTTAGATACATTTCAAAAGTTCTTCGCATTTGCAAACAATCAATCATGCAAGAAGCTTAAGTACTTGAGGAATAATAATGGTGGAGAGTATACCTTGCATGCCTTTATGAAGTTTTATGTGAGTCATGGTATTAAGAGAGGGTTGATAGCTCCTAATAATCCTGCTCAAAATGGTGTAGCTAAGAAGATGAACTTGATCAGTAATGGTGGAGAGTATACCTTGCATGCCTTTATGAAGTTTTATGTGAGTCATGGTATTAAGAGAGGGTTGAAAACTCCTAATAATCCTACTCAAAATGGTGTAGCTAAGAAGATGAACCTGACCATTTAGGAAAGGTTATGTAGTATGCTATCTAATGCTAGTCTCATTAACGAATTTTGAAATAAAGGTGTAAAGATAGTAGTGCATTTGATCAATAAATCTCCTAGCAAGCCATTGGATCATAAGATACCAAATGAGTTATGTTTTGGCAAAATACCTAATTATGACCAGTTGCTATTTTTGGTTGTGAGGCATTTATCCATATACCTAGGGACAAGAGGAATAAGCTTGACCACAAAATGCATTTTTCTTGACTATGGAGAATTAGGTGCAATGGGCTATCACTCATGGAACCCTAAATCTAGAAGAATGGTACATAGCCATAATGTCATGTTTAATGAGGATAAGATACATAAGCAACCTATCATAATAGTTGAGATTCGTAAAGTGGTATTTTAGGAGGATGGGCAACCAATATGTGAGCAGATTATATCTATTCAATATGATTCAAGACTTGGATAGCCTACTAATATTAAGGTGGGAGTGCTACGAGATGGTGGACAATCGCATGCCAATCTTATAGGATAGACAAGCAAGATAGCCAAATGCTCTTGTTGAGACAATTTTACATAGGTCTATGAGGGTTTCTAGATTGCCAAATAGATACACTCAGTCTCTAGACTATGTCATGGTCACCAATTGTGGCGAGCCTTCTTATCATGTAAATTCTATATCTAGGGATGACATTCATAAGTGGAAGAGGACTATGCACTCAAAGATGGATTTTTTGGAAAAGAATGCTACGTGGGAGTTTGTCTCTTTGTCTAAGAGCAAACATGGGAGTTAGTCTCTTTGTTTAAGAGAGAACATGCACCACCAAGCAAGTGGGTCCACAAGTTGAAGGTATCTCTATTTGATGCATTCCCTAAGTACAAGGCAAGATTGTGGCCAAAGGATTCAAGCAGGAGAAGGGTATTTTGATGAGATATTCTCAAAAATAGTCAAGATGACCACTCTTCATACATTCCTTGCTTTGGGTGCTAGAGAGGATATGGAGTTAGTTCAAATGGATGTAAAGATCGCTTTCTTGCATGGGGACTTGTATGAGGATATTTACATGCAGCAATCTAAGGGGTTTGGTGTGGAAGGCAAGAAGCACTTGGTGTGTAAGCTGCATATGAGCTTATATGGTTTTACGTAGGCTCCCAAGGAATGGTATCATAAGTTTGATGTTGCATGAAACCTTTGACATGAAGGAATTAGGGAATGCTAGTCACATTCTTGGTATGCATATTATGGAAGATTGAGACAAAAAATTACTGTCTTAGCAGTAATACACTGAGAAGGCATTTGAGTGTTTTAATGAGGATAGGGGGAAGGCTATCAATGTTCCATTGCCTCCATATTTAAAATTTAACTAAAAGGAAAACCCCAAGTTTGATAAGCAAAAGGCTGAAATGGCTAAGGTTCCTTACGCATCTACAATTTGTAGCTTGATGTACACCATGGTTGCTACATATCTAGGCATTACCTATGCATTGGGAATGGTTAGCATGTATATGGTAAACCTTGGTAATAATTATTGGGAGGTAGGAAAGAGTATCACAAGATACTTAGAATGACACTCGATCTAGTTCATATGCTTCAAAATGAAGGATGTATCTGTTCGTGGATATGCACATATTGATTTTGTAGGGATTGTTGACTCTAGAAGATCTACTATAAGTTTTGTAATCACTTTCATAGGTGGTGCAATATCTTGGGTCTCTCAATTGTAGCCATGTACTGAGTTATCTACCACACTGAGGTAGAGTTTGTTGTAGCTCTAAGGCTTGCAAGGAAGCTATATGTCTTACTCATCTAGTGGGAGACTTGGGCATTGTAGGAGAGGTGCTTACATTGCCCTATGGTAGTTAGAGTGCCATTTAATTGGCATAGAATCCTATTTTTCATGCAAAGACAAAGCACATTAAGGTGAAGTATCACTGTATTAGGGAGATACTTGAGGACAAGTGCATTGATCTTGTCAAGATCTATACGAATGATAACCCTACAAATCTTCTCACAAAGAGTTTACCTTTTGAGCACATTTGCACACTACAAAGTGCTAATGGGCATTGGATAGTATCTTCACTTTCTTCTTATACTTTCATAAAGGCGCATTGATCTTTAAGTGGGAGGTTGTAAAGGCCAATGGCCTATAGTTAGGTTGGAACCCTTGTATAAGTATACAATATACAATAATATATAAGTGAAGATAGCAAATAATAAGTGTACAATTCATTTTGTACCCACATAACTCTCTTGTGTTATTATCTCTCCTCTTGTACTCCATAGCTTCTACCTCACATCCCCCCACTACTTCCCTCTCACACTATGCACTAATTCCGATGTTGAGGTTTCTTCATACCAAGATGTTGGGATAATGGCCAATGGTCAAGGAACAAAAGGGTACCCCTTGTTCTTGTATACACTATGCTATGACATATAAGTGAAGATAATGAAGAGTAGGGGTATCACAAAACTCACCAAAAACTATGTGTGTGCTTTGCTCTCTCTCTCTCTCTCTCTCTCTCTCTCTCTCTCTCTCTCCCCCCTTTATCATTTCATTGACTTCGCATGCCACCATTGCTTCACAAGTTGGAGGAGTCAAGCTTCCTTGCCACATTTATGATTGTTGTTCGGATTGAAAAGAGATACAAATTCTATAATTGAGCTCTTAGTTTAAATCAAAGATGTTCTTAAATTCACGAACCATCTAGAGTTAGTTTGGATTCAGGAAACCATTGAGGCTCAATTTGGGAGTATCCATAGCTCAACTTTGGAGTATTTAGATAGCCCCAATAGTGGCTAGACCCAATGTAGTTTAATTGATTTTCAAATTGATTTACAAAGGTTCAATCACATATTTGATATATGCAAGAATGGGAGCTACTTAAGCACAATGGCAACTTATTCTCAAAAGTAAAGGGTGAAATAAAAGCTTGGTCTAACTAAACTAGGCAAACATCTAATGATTAGAAAACATAAAATGGAACAATAAGAAATATTGAACTTGTATTAATTCTAACCACCACAAATCCATGGATGTTGCAAGACAGTACAAATAAGAAAATACTAGTGCTAAACTAAGCTAGGCTTGAAACTTTGTATTTGTAAAATGATCAAAAAGTTCCTACAATAATCTCTCAGCTATTTTTAATTCTCCTCCAAGACTAATTAGTGCCAGTTATTTCAGGTTATTTACAAGGCTTTGACCTTTGTTGTCCTTCATTATAGACTATATTTTCCTAAAATAGCTTTGTCCTCAAAGCTTGTATGATGGAACCAAAGGACTTCCACAAAGAGCTAATAAGGAAGTTTGCCAAATGGGAAATAGAAGATGGCGCGAAGTATCTCTCATGAGAAAAAGAGTCACAAATAAGGCAAAATTGTAAAAATCCATGTATTATCTAGAATAAGGCTGTAAGAGAAAAATGGCCAAAACTTGAGGTATACTTCTCCAAAGAAGGCAAATGAAGTGTTTAAATGTAGAAGATGCTTCATAGTACCCATCCAAACCATAAAGACCCAAGTTTAATGGAGTTAGACAAGTTATTTTTACTACATGAAATTATTACAACAAGCTATAAACTTTTCTATGGCATCATGAATCAACCACAAGATCCACTTAGATCGTAAGGTATTCCAACATAATAAATGTCCAAGAGAGGAAAACTATAATTAAGTACAAGTATGAAGCCACTTGGATCAAATGGGTATGATGCATAATTCCCATAATCGTATCCAAAATCCCCTAAATAATAAAGAAACATAGGGTCATTGTTATCGCTATCATCCATGTCATATACATTCTCATTCCAATCATAATGTCCACAAGAATCCCCATCAAGAAACTCATATGCATCATACGTATCCTTATATGTAGCCAAATGAATTCCTTCTCTTGGTTGTTGTTGCATACCATGGTTGTGCATAGGATGATGTAGACCAGTATATGCACCATCATGTGATGACCTAATGTCTTCAAGGCATTCAGTTTTAACACAATCCGCTTATGTCCCATGAGAACCATATAACTCTTGAGCTTGCTCTTCTTCTTGAGCATCATCATTCACTTAATGTTCTTCTACTCTATCAACCTCTCATCCATATGCATCATCCACATCTTCTTGGTCTTCCTCATCGTCATCTTCTTATTCTTCTTCATCTTCTTGTTTTTATTCATTTTCCACCACTCTTGCAATCAAAGCGTTCACCTTTACAATAGGTGATATGATGATAGCATGCTGTCCACTATCCTTATAATAGTACCATTCCAAAGAATTACTAGGAGTCACAAGAATTACACTGCAGTTCCCTTACATAAGGTTCTCATAGGGATTGCAAGAATTATCCTGTAGTGCATAGAAATATGCATAAGAATGCTACCCCTCAGCATCATAAGAATGGTCATAATAATGTCCATAATGGTGTTGTCCATGTACATTTGAGCTTTGACCATCATTATAACAAGGTGCATAGCATGCATCCTTTCCAATACCATGATCATCATATACGTACGCTCATCATAATGTTGTCCATAAGGTGAAGGTACACAATAAATTCCATCATATGACTACCCATATGATGCACTGTTAGTGAATCTATCAAGATTTAACTCCATGTAGAGGCAACCAAAGAAATCATCTTATCAATCTTTGAATCCATCATGTGGCCAAAATTATCAATTACTTCCAACACCTTCTCTATTTTGGCCAAAATTATCAACCACTTCCCATAACTTTGCTATTTGTGATTTCCATTCAGCATCTCTCATATCTTGATTGGACATTATATGAGTGCTATCCATAGTACTCTGCAATCACTAATTTTTCTCTAACTTGAGAAGTACTTGTCCAAATGAAGTGTTTGATGGGTTCACTTGAAAATTATAATGTCTCCTTCAATCTAGATGCATTTGGTTTTACATTAGAATGCAAATACCAATTTTTGTAATAGATTTACTAAATCTATCCAAGTAAAACAACACCTTGTTTTGCCCTATTATGAGCTTGTTTGAAACTATAAATCTGTGTATTTCATCTAAAGAATATTGGGAAACCTTGTAAACAACTGATAGTGGAGACACTTGTCATTTTAGGACGTACAATAAACATATATCAACTCATACCCATGATTTCCTATAGTAGCAACCAAAATTAACTAGTTCCCTATGGCACTACAATAGACCTCAATCTTCAATCCAATACCAACAAGTGTGTAAACAAACCATTGAACATGCCTTGCATAAGCTTGAAAATATAATCCATGGGAGTTTGTAATGATGACCTACTCCATTTAATGTCTACTTTAGGAATATCCTTTTATCAAGCTTTATCATGAATCTTGATAAATTTGCAAGAAGACAAGTGATCTTTAATGTACCTTGCTATCTAAGAGCTTGAGAAAGAAAGAATACTCCCAAACTTGATGATATGATCCAATGTTGATAGATTGTTTAAGCTTAGGTTCAATTCTAGGAGCATAGAGATACCGAAAGTCCCCTCCAACCTTCTAAGATTTGCTCAAGAAAGCTTGCTGCCCTGTTTGTGATAGACAAGTATGGCTTCCCATAGTTTCAAATGTTGATAATGTCCATCAATGAAGCACAAAGTGATCACTAATCCTTGAAAAGATGACTTAATGACTGAAAATTTCACTCATAATAGAGTTAGATTGTTCCTGAATTGTTCAACTAAAACTCCACTTGTTAGGGTTTGTAAATGTTGGAGAAACTGCTCAACAGGAAGCATTTGGGCCTTCAAGAGTAGCCATAGGAGCTTCCAATGATCACTATCACATGTTAGAGTGAATGTAAGCTGAGATTGAATATGAAAATGGAGTATGGTTGTTGTTGTCTTGGAATATTCAACTTCCAACTAAAACCAATGATTCATGGGAAGCATCACAATCATCAAACTTGATCAAATAGTGTTGCCATGATCAAGGCCAAACATTTTAGAGCCTTGCCAAGCCTCAATAACAAGAATAATCAAGTCGTGATTATTCTTGCCATGACCAATGTCAAGCATTTTAGAGCCTTGCCAAGCCTCAATAACAAGAATAATCAAGTCGTGATGCAAGATAAGAGAGAAATCAGCCTATCTAGGTAGCGCAAATTGTGCTTAGCAGCAACAAATGTTATTGGTCCACATGGCATTGATCTTCATCAATATGGTGCTTGTTGTTTAATGAGCTTCAAATGATCCTTAGAATCAAGCCTACTAAGACTCTTGTGCATTAGACGTCTTGGTCAAGCCTACTAAGACTCTTGTGCATTAGACGTCTTGGAGAAAAGATACGAGTAAGGATCTGCCATGGAGTTTGAAAGAAGTTTTAAAAGGGAGAAAATTTGGGTTTCTTGAAAAATAACCATAGTTTTAGTCTTCTCCAAACTCTACGAACCCCATTTTGTTCCACAATCCCCAAAGTAAGCTCCAAAAAGACCACGATATGCTAAAATAGCAAGAAGACCACCATTCATTTGCTAAGGACCTCCATAATGTCTTCAATTATAGCCATGGCTAACTATAGAAGTCTGTCCCCAATTAAACTTATGATAACAACCAATATTTTTAACCATAATTATTTGTTCTAATTGCAAACACCACATCTAAAGCTTGAAAAAGACCTATTGGTTCGATCTAACTACTACTTTGATACCAATGAAATGAAAGCCTACTCTAGATAAACTAGACTAACCATCTAATGCCTACAAACCTATTTATAGTTCTCCTCCATGAGTAACTAGTGCCAATTATTTTTAGGTTATTTACAAGGCTTTGGATTTCTTCATCCTCTGCTATCTTCATTACAGAGGGTTTACTTTAGTAGATAAGTCGTAGGGGCGGCCTTGCTATTTTGAATCTAAGAACATGCTTGTGTCTATTAATAAAGAGCAAGGAAGAGAGAGTGATTTGTTGTTTTCTTGAAATTGTGATGTCAATGGACTTTTCTATTCATCAAAGTAATATAGGAGGCTGTTCTTGACAAAAAAAAAAACCTATTTTGATACATTTCCAAGAGGTGGGTTGCTCGAGATACTTTCTCCACATTTTGTTATTCTAAACATTGTCAAGTTAACTAATGCTATGGAATGAGCAGTATTCCATCTTGGTACACTCCTTATTTCTCTTTCATTTTCCCTCAATATCCTACTGCATGTGCTACTTCATTGGGTATGCAAGTATCATGTTCTCATCCAAGTACACATTGTTCCTCATTTACGAAACTCTTACAAAGTAAGGCCTTTGATTTCATGTGCAATAATTTTGTAAGAAGATTTTGTTTTGCTATTATATTTTCTTTATGTTCATGTACACTTACTTTAAACAAGTACTTTTATGTTTCCCTATTGTTGGTAGTATTATTGTCTCTATTTGACCTTCTTTTCCATGGCTTCATCAATCACTTGTACTTTGTTGGTTGTTACATCATTTTGGCTCTTGACAATGTTTAGCCAATTAGCATGTTCCTCACTTTGCGAGCTCCACAAATGTCTTAATTTATTGCCACTATGGGTGCAATGCAAATATTCATATGCACATTTCAACATCATCTTGCATTTGTGTGTATGTGTGCGTGAGAGAGAGAGAGAGAGAGAGAGAGAGAGAGAGAGAGAGAGAGAGAGAGAGAGAGAGAGAGAGAGAGAGAGAGAGAGAGAGAGAGAGAGAGAGAGAGAGAGAGAGAGAGAGAGAGAGAGAGAGAGAGAGAGAGAGAGAGAGAGAGAGAGAGAGAGAGAGAGAGAGAGAGAGAGAGAGAGATTGCACAAACATATCACTTCATGAAGTATCATAGGCTACACATCATCAAGCAAAACTAATGCTATAGAATATATACTATTCCATCTTTATATGCTACTCATTTCTCTTACATTTTTTCCTCAATAGCTTCTGGCATGTGCTACTTCATGTGGGTATGCAAGTATCACGTTCTCTTCCAAGTACACATTGTTTCTTAATACAAAAGGAAGGGGAAATCTAGATAGAATATGATTTTCAAGAAGAAAAAAATTAAAAGGTTTCCACATTACACTAATGATACAAGAAGATGGTATGCAAGCCACTTGTTAAAATGTGTTCATTACTTTGGATGGCATGTATAAGAATGATGAATTCCATTTTTAATATGATGAGTAGGATGCTCATAGGAATACAAATACACACTTTGCAATAAAATAAAGAGCTAGCAAGCCATGCATTAATTGTTAAACCAAACCTAAGCAAAATGGAAAGTTAGTGATGTAGTTGCATTAGCCTAAATGCATCTAGGTTTAATTAAGAAAAAATATTAATATGTTTTATAAGTAGTAAAAACAAAGCCATTTGAAAATTTTGAATGGGTACTTAAAAAAAAAAATGTAAATGTTAACCTCATTATAACTAAGAAGGCGAAAAAGTGGAAAAGCGCAAGTCGGGACGTAAGAGAGGGGCCTAGGAGGAAATCAGACACAAGGGAAGAGGTAGGAAGGAGAACAATTAAAAGTGCAAAGGTGGCCTCAAAAATCAAGTCAAAGGCAAAAGCGCATTTTTAAATACAAGGCACCCCTAAAACTATTGTAAACGAGCGTTAGGCTCCCTCATGTGCAAATTGTAAAAGTAGATGGGTGGTATAAAGGAAGCTAGGAATGTCAAGATTGTGGGAGAGAAGGAAGGAGTCTCACTTGTAGCTTTCTTGCTTGCACAATGGGGGAATACACACAAGGGTGGAGGCTGAAAATAGTTTTCCTCTTCTTAGTTGTGTAAGCCAAAAAGAACTCTCATACAAAGAAATAGAAGAACCCTATATATGGGTCTCAAACCAAACTCAACTAACTAAGGTGGCATACTAACTGAGCCACGAACTAGAGTAGATAAGGATAGCTATCATGTAGCTATTATTCATGGGCGGTGTACCAACCGCATCTGCAACTAATACGTCGGTGACATAAATGCACAACGGTCACCCTGGCATATCATGAGTGGAGCTCGATATCTCAACACTCCCCCTCGAGCTCAATTCCAATTCCTGCACACCAAGCAGGTCTCTGAACTTGCGCAGCTTCTCTGCGCCCAATGCCTTCGTAAATATGTCAGCTACCTGATCCTCTGTGCTGACATAAACTAGATCAATAAGACCTAGTAAAACCCTCTCTCGCACATAGTGATAATGCACCTCAATGTGCTTTGTTCTAGCATGATAGACTGGATTATTTGCTAAGTGTATACTGCTCATGTTGTCACAATAAATGACAACTGGCCCATCTGTAGGCTGATGCATATCATAAAGTAGCTTATGCAACCAAGCTACCTCACATGCAGCCATTGCTGCACCCCTATACTCGGCCTCTGTGCTCAACAAGGCAACTGTAGGCTATTTCTTGCTGCTCCAAGTGACTGCAGCACTCCCAAAAGAGAACACATATCCACTGGTAGATCGTCTATCAGAAATACTACCAGCCCAATCAGCATCAGTGTATCCATGCAGTTGTATATGAACCCCAGTCTCATAAAATAGTCCATACTGCAATGTGGATTTCACATACCTGAGTATGCGTCCATCCAAATGCGGTTTCCTTGGAGCATGCATAAACTGACTTACCAGTCCAACAACATAGCTCAAATCTGGCCTGGTAATAGTCATATAAATCAAGCTTCCTACTATGCGTCTGTACATAGTAGGGTCTTCCAGAAGCTCACCTGCATCTGCTCTCAGCTTCACATTCTGCTCCAAAGGAACTGAAATAGGCTTACATCCTGTCATCCCATATTTGGACAGCATGTCCAATCCATACTGCCTCTGCAAGAGCTGTATCCCACTTGGTGATCTAATCACCTCAATGTCCAAGAAATAACGCAGCTCTCCCAAATCCTTCATCTCAAACTTCTGCTTCAATAGCATTTTCACATGAAGGATATCTTTATCACTGTCACCTGTCATAATCAAATCATCAACATAAATGACAAGTAGCATAATATCTTTCTTTGTTTTTCTCACATAAAGTGAGAAATCTGCCTTGGAAATCTGAAAGCCAATAGTAACAAGATACTATCCTATCTTGTCAGACCATGCTCTAGGTGCTTGCTTCAAGCCATACAATGCTTTCTTCAACCTGCAAACAAACTCAGGATGAACAGCATGCACATAACCTGGTGGCTGCTCCATATATACATCTTCTTGCAAATCACCATGCAAGAAGGCATTCTTTACATCCATCTGATGTAAAGACCATTCCTTTGATGCAGCCATAGCAATGACTGCTCTTACGGTTGCCATCCTTGCAACCGGACTAAATGTTTCTTCATAGTCAATGCCATATGTTTGTGCATACCCCTTGACTACTAGTCTTGCCTTGTATCTGTTCACAGAACCATTTGCATTGTGCTTCACCTTGTAAACCCACTTACAACCAATTGCATTCTTACCTTTAGGCAAAGGTACCAATTCCCATGTAGCATTTGCTTCCAAGGCATCCATTTCTTCATCCATGGCTTTCTCCCATTTTTCTTTTCCCATGGCTTGCTCAAAAGAAGTGGGTTCTGGTTCCTGTATCACTTTGACCATATATGCATAGTGAATGGCTGTAAATCCATCATATTTCAGCTTATCCACAGGATATCTAGCTCTCGTAGACCTATGCAAAATAGTTCACTCCCAGGTGCTCTCAAAACATCCCTGGTCTTCCTTACTCCAGGTGTAACAATAGAAGGAATACCCAACTCATCATCAATGCTCTGTTCTGAGCCACTGGATTCACCATCCACATAAGAGTGACCTGCATTCATATCAAACATGGGCTGATCAACCTTCTCTTTTCCTTTTCGTGATACCTACATACCACTATTTGCATTGCTTTGAGAAGATTCTCCTGATCTTAATCTGCTTGTCCATGGCGAAGAATGTGAACCGCTGCTAGAGGACGCTCCAGGGCCACTAATATTTTGTGATTGCTGCTATGAATTCTGTGCAGCATTACCATTCTATGCATCTACATCATCAATCACATTTACTGGTTTATACTAGCTACTCATCTCATCAAAAACAACATCTCTGCTCACTGTAAACTTATGAGTAGAAGGGTTATAGCATCTATACCCTTTTTGCTGCAGAAAGTAACCAATAAAGATGCACTTCTAGCTTTTGGATCCAACTTGGATCTCAACTCATCTGGCACATGTACATAGGCAATGCAATAAAAAATTTTTAAATGAGAAATATCTGGTTTCCTACCAGTATACCTCTCCTCTGGAGTCATCCCATGTATTGCTGCAGTGGGAGTCCTGTTCATTATATAGACTGCTGTAGCAACTGCTTCAGCCCAATAAAAATCTGGCAAGTCTTTTTCATTGAGCATGGCACGAGATACCTCTCCAATATGCCTGTTTTTCCTTTCTGCAATTCCATTTTGTTGTGGGGTATGATTGCATGAATATTGCTGCTTTATGCCATGCTCCTGTAGGAACCTTGCAAACTCATTTGAGAGGTACTCTCCCCCTCCATCTGACCTTAGGCATTTTATTTGCAGACCTGTTTCTTTTTCAACCATAGCTTTAAGAGTTTTGAAATACCCAAAAACTTCACTTTTCTTTTTCATGAAATACACCCAAACTTTTCTGCTATAGTCATCAATAAAAGTGACAAAATAATGACAGCCTCCAAGAGATGCCGCTTTAGTAGTCCACACATCAGAGTGGATTAATTCCAACGGCTTTTTACTCTCTTGAACATGTCTAGGAAATGGTTTCCTTGCCTGTTTTCCAAATTGGCAGGCTTCACATACCTTATGCATTTCTGCAACCTTGAATTTAGGCAATCCTGCAACAATATTTTGGGCATGCATTGATTTAAGTCGCTGTACATTAACATGACCAATGTGTTTATGCCAAATATCAATATCTGCAACTACACCGGTCCCATGTGCAAACATTGCTGCACTCAATTCAGACATGTCTGCATCCAATGTAAACATTCTGCCCTTCTTCTTTCCTTTTGCTATCAAGCGACCTTTATTTTTTATATCCTCAACAAAGCATCCATGAGGATTAAATCTGACCTGCAAGCCTTGTTCAACCATTTGACCAACATAAACTAGATTCTTGGTGATATTCGGGACATGAAATACATCGGACAGGTATTTCTTTTTCCCATCCTGCATAGACAAAGGAATTTTTCCAATCTGCACAATAGGATGTGCAGTATCATCACCAGTCTCCACGAATCCTGGTTTTTCCATTTTCCTTGCATCCTCCATCCATTCTGCATGACCTGTCATGTGGTTTGATGCACCTGAGTCAACATACCATACATCGTTGCTTTCTTCTGCACTTGACACATAATTGTTCATGTGCTACACCATAAACAAATGCTCATTTCTGTCATCACCTTGTCTACTAGAAGATGCATAATTCCCTTGTTGCAATTTCCCATTCACGATGTCATTCTGCTTTTTATAGCAGTCTTTAGCCATATGACTCATTTTACCACACTAGTAGCATTCAACATTGCTGTTTGCATTTTGGCCTCTTTGCCATCTACCATGACCTCTTTGGCTTCCCCTGCCTCTAGAGTTACCACGTCCTCCTCCATAGGACTGGTTTTCTTGAGTTTGCAGCATATTCTGATTTCTGCCACCACGGCCTCCAAATCGGCCTCCTCTACCTCTGCCTCTACCTCTTCCAGCATTTGAGTAGAAGACAGCTTCTTTTGAAGTTCCTCCTGAAGAAGATGCACCACCATTTCTCTGCTCCTTAGAAATTAGAAGAGCAATCAACTCCTCAAAATCAGGAAATCTTTCACGGACAGAAATGGATGTTCGGAACTGTGCATAATCCTTTCCTAGACCATTCAAGGTCACAGAAACTAAATCATCATCTTCCACTGGCGACCCAATGGAAGCAAGTGCATCTGCAATCTTCTTCACCTTCATGTGGTAGTCATTGATGCTCATATTTTCTCTTTGCACATTATGCAACTCTTGCTTGAGCTGCATTTTCCTGGCTTGCGTATTTGTGCTATACATTTTTGACAAAGTATCCCATGCCTCCTTTGGCGTACTTGCATCCTGAATATGCACAATCATAGAGTCTGAAATGCTGATAGACAGCCAATACATAACTTTCCTGGCTCTCTCATGCCATGCTTTAAATGTCTGCATTTGCTGTTGATTGGGAACATTAGGAAGAACTAGTTCTTCTTCATTTCATGCAACAAATTCCCAATATCCTTTTCCCATAAGGAAATTCTTCATTCTAAACTTCCATGCTTGGAAGTTATTCTTGTCAAGCTTTTCAGTGACAATCTGTGAAAGAGAATCAGATGCCATTACAAAACACTGCAAAAAATTCTGTCACTGCAAAAAACACAGCTTCACCCTCACAAGGGCAAATCTGCAAAACTAGAGAAAGTGGTATTTGACCACACAGTCACTTCCTAGTGACGATTTTGCATAAACAGGAACCAAGGATGATTCTGAAACTCCCAATGTCTCTGCGCACAAGCATACGATGCAATTTCTGTGGTAACTTTTCACCGACCTGTAGAACAGTGGTCGCACAGCATAAAACTGCGCCTTTTCCTGAGTGCGTGCAGAAAACTTCCACCTCCAAAACAGGCCCTGAAATGACCTCAAATCAAAAAAACAGGGTCGCCTAGGGCTAAAGCCCTATCCTGCAACATATACTGCCCTCTTGCTTCACCGCGAAGGGCGTTTCAACCTGAGACAATGCACTCTTGCAATTTCCAGCTGTGCTACCTGTAGAGATCTGCTCCCAAAACAGAAAATGAAAGCAACACTGCTCCTCTTACCAGAACACTGCGAGCTTGGCTTGCTTTCTTGAGCTCCTTACTATGAACAAGGCTCTGATACTATGTCAAGATTGTGGGAGAGAAGGAAGGAGTCTCACTTGTAGCTTTCTTGCTTGCACAATGGGGGAATATACACAAGGGTGGAGGCTGAAAACAGTTTTCCTCTTCTTAGTTGTGTAAGCCAAAAAGAACTCTCATACAAAGAAATAGAAGAACTCTATATATGGGTCTCAAACCAAACTCAACTAACTAAGGTGGCATACTAATTGAGCCACGAACTAGAGTAGATAAGGATAGCTATCATGTAGCTATTATTCATGCGCGGTGTACCAACCGCATCTGCAACTAACACGTCGGTGACATAAATGCACAACGGTCACCCTGACATATTACGAGTGGAGCTCGATATCTCAATAAGGAAGATATGAAGACAATGGGAAAGAGGGCCTCGACCAATGCGGAAAACGGGATAAGGGGATGACCACCCAAAAAGGGGATTTTAGGGTTTTGTATATAAAGTTGAAAAGTGAATGAAGAGCTCATTCTTTGGTGCGTAACAAAGTGCAATCTTCTTCTTCTCTCCTTCTCTTCACTTGCTTGCTTGTGAGTGCTTGAGGGAGGGAGTGTGAGTGAGTGAGGGAGTGAGTGTGTGAGGGTGAGGAATCTTGGAGGTGAAGCCCTGCACCATCTCCTCTTTTCTTCTTCTCTTCTCTTCTCTTCTCTTCTCTCGTCTCACGTGTGGCTATGGGGGATGAAGCTTGGAGGAAGAGGCTTGAGAATGCTTGAGCTTGCATCATGAATTGTAGAACTATCGGAGTGCTTGAGAGAGGAAGAAACTCAATCAGGCATCAAGGTAAGCTCACTACACTCATAGAGAGGGATAGTGCGTTGGCTATGTGAGAGGTAGCCATTAGTGCTCGCTTGAAATGCTTGAAGGAATAAGTAGCCCTTGAAATTGAAGATGTAGGTGGGATGGTCCCTCTTTGATACTAGCCTTGAATGGATCTGTCCTTTAAAATTGAATATGGTGTTGGATAGATCGTTCTTGGGAAATAGTAGGTAGATGGATTTTTCTTTAAAATTGACGATGGTGTTAGATGGATCCCCCCTTGGAGAATGGTAGGTGGACAGATATGTCTTTGAAATTGATGACGGTGTTAGACGGATTCATCTTGTTGCCCTTCGCGATGATTGCTACGTCATGATCTTAACATGGTTTTGCCCTACTTCAGTCAAGTTGCCTTGTTCCTTTACCGATGTCTGTTTGGCATGCTCATAAAATGAATTACATTGCGCCTTACACTTTCCTTGCGAGAGCCCTTGGGGGCTCTCCCTCATCCTTGAGAGAGCCTTGCTAGAATATTCGGTGCTTATTTCCATCCTTGAGAGGGAATCCTTCATCCTTGACAGGGCCTCCCTTATCCTTGGGAGGACCTTGCCAAAGTAGTTGGGGCTTCCTCTTTTTTTGAGCTTGCCTTCTCCTGCATTGTTCCAAATGAGCTTCTTCATTCACTTTTTGATTGGGGCTGCCTCAGTCTCTGCCTCTGCCTTCTTTCGTCTGCATGGTGACATGTCCCATAAGATGATCTCCCTCCTAGACGGGTGCAAGTCCTAGGACACTTGCGATCTTGAGTTGGTGAAGGTTCGGTGATTTAAAAGGGCGGTCATGTGAGTCGATGATGATGGGGTCTCAAGAGAATTGGTCTTGGGAAGAAACTGATCAACCGGTTAAGGTGGTGGCGGTCGGGAATGCATTACATGGATGATGGAGCCTTCAAAGTTGAGGGGTTGGAGCCTTTATTTGTACCTGAAAAGAAAAGAAGGTGCACTACCTGGGGGTGTGTCTGCATTGCCACGTGGTGCATTGTGCTTGTGCTAGTGGGGCTGGGAGAGGTGGGTTGATAGGCTTGGGTGTTGTCCCACACTTGAGGACCTAGCTTGTGCATAAGGGGGCGTGTAGTGTGTGTAGATTAGGGTGATAGGTCTAACCATAAATGAGTGTTACCTCCCTAGGTATGTCCTTCCCTTGATGTGCCCTAAGTGTGAAGTGGGAAATGAAAATGAGGCTAGGGGGTTAGGGATGGAGCCGGCCGACTAAAGCCACCAGACGCACCCAACTTGAGAACCGCGAGATGCAGTGAATGTGGCCTATGTGGGGTAAGCTGCGGTTTGTTGTGATTTTTTCTTTCCTTCTTTGCTTTCTTCTTTCCTTCTCTTTCTTGTTCATTTTCTTTTCTCTTTGCTCTTTTTATTATTATTACATAGGTGAACTTGCAGAGTGGTGGTAGAGAGAAATGGATGATTGCATTGTGTAAAGCGGCTATCATTCATATATTCTATCTAGAAGGGATAAACAAAACGAAGGGAGAAGAGCAACACGCATTATCAATCAAGCCATGGCACAACTATCTATGATGTTGGAATCAAAGAAAAGAGGCAGAAGGTTGCATTCTTGTGGAGTGGTATTTTACCTAAGTAGTGTTCTAAGTATCCTAAGGTAATTACAGATAGTAATGAATGCACGGTCGGGGCATGAGGAGAATTCATCTACAAAACGGACTATAGAGTCACCCAGATTTTTTGGGGTGAAGATAAGGGCCTCCTCTAGTGTAGTACAGTTTGCATTGTAGATTATGGGAAAGTCATACCGGCCGTGGACATTGGGGTCAAAATCCACTCCCATTCTTTGGGGGTATGGCATGAATGTTGGGTTGTTGCATTCGAATGGGAGGGTGTTGTAGAAAGCCACCCGTGTCCATATTTATGTCACAGAGGCGCCTTCTCCATGTATGCTGACACTTATAGCCAGACATTGATCTTGGGACCTCAAAAACCTTGTCTTGCCAAAATTCCGCATCCTCTGTGCTCTAGAGGGTGGGGTTCTGTTCTCTTTCCACCAACCATTTTTCCTCGAGTCTACTTCCAATGTTGATTACTTCTTCCACACCTTGATCGGTAGAACCTTGCACAAATTGGCAGGGAATTGGAAGCTCAGATTGAAGGGCTTTTTGGAAGTTTCCTGTTGTTCCCAGATCACCAAATCAGCGTGGAAGCTCGTTGAAAAAGTATCCTCGCTCGGTGGAATAAGCGTAGGTGGCACTTGTATTGGTCTAGCATTCAACCTTCTCCTTGCTTCCTCCATTGTATGTTTTCTTTTTTCCTTAAGTGTGGCCCTTCTTTCTTTGGATGTGTCCACTTGGTGTGGGTCTTCTGGTCGTGGTGGGAAAGGATGTTGTGGGGCTATCTCTTCTTCATGGGGCCCCATCTCAAAGCTAGGGCCAGCCTCATCTCCTTGTTGGGCTTCCTCTTGGACTCCTTCTACGAACCCAATTGCATCTATTTCCTATGGGGCTAGACTTTCCAAGTAGGTATCTCCGTTGCTCTTCCATGGTCAAGCTGACTCCCACAGGTTGCGGTGGCATTTGCATGCTTGCTCTCAAGGACCTGCATGCAATCTGCAGCTTCTTCTTGAGGATTTCAATGGCCTCCCTTTCCTCTATTTGGGTGACATCAAGCAGTGTGTTGAGGAAGGCACATTGCTGGGTTTTGAAGCCCACTTGGGCAGCCTCTGCTTGGCTTTTAGCTAGTACCCTATCTTTTTCGGCCTGAGCCAAACGGTGTGCCAAGGCTTTGAATAATCTTTCATTATATGCACTGCCCATTCGTCATCTCCTCGAGGCTTCCCCCTGCCTCTGAGCTAGCACTGTTAGCCTCCGTTCTTGATCTTCTCTTTCTCCTTTCAATCTCTACTGTCTTCCTATGTTGAGGCTATCTCTTGTGTCGATTTCTCCACCTCTTTTTTGTATTTGCGTGCTCTTTCCTCCCTCAGTGCCTCTAGTTCTTTTGTGGCTTTAGTGATCTTTTCCATTTCAGCTTGCAAATCCTCATAAAACCCTATGATCTCTTTGTTGTGTCTTCATAGGCGCACCATGGCTTCAATTTCTTCGTTCAATCTTGCTTGCCATTCGGCTTCCGCTTCTTCTTTAGCTTGTACATGTTCCTTGACCTCACCGCCTTTGGACCATGGCTATTTGGTGGGTTTTCTCTAGTTGAGATGTAGCCATGGCCTCCTTTTTTGCTTCAAGCTTTGCCACTATAATTTTTTTCTCTTCCTTGGCTTTCTCTAGTTGAGAGAGAAGCTCCTTGACATACTCATTGTACTCCACAGGTGGCATCTCTATTGCGGGGATGGAGGGTGTAGAGGTTGCCACCTTTTGCCTCTTCAGGTCTTGTCTAGACTCGGTGTCTGCTCCTGCTGGTCTTTTGGTTCCTACCAGAGGGGTCCCTTCTCTTGCCCCTTGACTCATTTCCTTATTCACAAAGTGTTGGACCCAGGTTATTAGGTTGCTCGTGTCCACATGGGTCGTAGAACTAGGTGTAGATATGGTGGTGGTAGTGGCAAGCGCCAGGAGAGTAGGAATGGGGGTGATTGAGGCCTTGCCCTTGCCTTCTTGCATTGTAGGTGGCACGAGTTCCGGCACATGGGCACTTCAGCTTGGCCCTTCATCTCTAAGCGGGCTCATGGGCTCTAAGCGGGCCCTTCATCTCCCCGGTTAAGGCCGTTCTTCCTATTCCTTGTTTTCTCCTTCCTCGCTCATCATTCTTTCATTAGTTATGCCGCTTGTTCTTGATGAGGTGGCAACCTGCTTGATGTTTTATCAACTCCTTCTCCTCCTCCCTGCTCTTGCCCCAAGGCTTCTCTGATGATAGCGGTAAGGACCCCACCGAATCCAATGGTTGAGCCCTTTGAAGATGAAGCTTTCCTTTTAGCCTTGGTGGTAGGGGACTCTCCTTCGGCGGGTTATCCTCCTGTTTGCCAGAGCCTTTGCCGAGGTCTCAATGGTGTTTCCCACAAAACTATTGAGGTTCACCTCATCTAGCGACCGTGCTGCAATGCTCTCTAGCAAGGGTACATTAATGCGGCTCATGATTGTGGTGTACCTTTCGACTAGAGAACAATGCATGCACCATCTTGGCATGAAGTTGGATTTTTGGATCCGAAATATCTACCAGGTTGATGCCATCATTGGTGTGGACCTTCACCTTGTCCATTCCTAGCGTGGCATATACATCTCTCTTCGACTTTCTCTATACTTTATTTGCCAAGCTCAATGCTTTTTCTACCAACTCTGGGGTCAATTTGATCTCCACCTAATGAGTTTCCACTCCCTCTTGCATGGTCATGGTGCTATGGTTCCTATGAAAAGTCCGTAAGAACTCTGCACAATGGATGTAGTCTACCCCTTGGTCCATTGCTTCCATGTATTTCTATAGATTGCAATGCTCAATGATATTCCTCACGACTAGTTCTTCAATGGCTACATCCTCTAGGTTGAAGATATGCTAGAATTTGAAGTGATTGAAAGCCCTTGTCTCCACCGAGAGGTCATATTTTGCCTGTTCCTCTTTCGAGAAAGGTAGTCTGCCAGTCTTTTCTTGGCTTGCCATTATGGTTCCCAGTCTCATGAAGCCATACTCACCATTAGTGCTTTTCAAAAGAGTTACTCATAGAAGGAAAGACTTCATGCTTGGTGACTTGAGATGCTTAAGCACATTAGTAGACTTTTTCTTCAAGCAATTCACAAACTAATTTTTTCATCTCTTTTGGCATTGACTGAGGCTTTTTAGTTTTCCTTGCATGTTTTATTCACATTACTTATTTAATTTTACCTTTTGATTTCACCTTACTCCCTCCCCCCTTGAGGATGATAAGGATCCTTCCTAGGATTAGAGGTTAAAGGGCTAAAGGAATTGAGCACATGTGCGACATGTTTCAATTCTGTATGAGCCAAGCATAGAAGTTAGGATTATATTCCATTTTAGCATAGTGGTCCATGTCCATAGGTCGAATGCCTACATGAGTGATGTTGGGAAGGACATCTGTTAGGAAGTCACCGAAGTCAAGTTGGCTAGCAATGTTGTGTAACTCCTCCTCAGTTAGAATACAATCCAAAGACGGATGGGCCACGAGGTGCTCTTCTAGAGGTCAATTACGGATGGTGGTCAATACCCTATAGGATGTTAGAGCTACGTAAGTGGGGTCATACTCCGAGGTTTTGATAGCATGTCTTTGTTCCACATTAGTCATGATTTGACAACCCTCAAATTCCCATTAAAGGTGGAGAGCGTGCCATTTCCTCAAGAAGGAAGAGTCATTGTCAACAAGTTGCTTCAATTCTTTGATCTGCTTGTCGCTAGCGCATGTAGTGCGCTTATCGTATGATGTGATGAGGCATCATTTCTGTGCTTGCTCACGGGAGATCTCAGTGGCGATAAACTCCTCAAGTGCGTCTGTAGCCTTAACAAATACGAATTTGGATTCTTTCCATGAGCAAGGTAGACTACGCACCTCCGTTGCTAAAGGCTCTTCCAGAAGGTCTAAGTCCAAGCAGTCATAGCTTTTAGTGAGCGACTGGAAAGTGGCATCTAAGCATTTAAGGCAAGCAATGAAGTCATCTCCTATGTTCTCAGTGAAGTCCGTGGCCAAGATTAGAATCGATCTCCTCTCATAAGAAGGTCTAAGGCTTGCAGGGTGGCTGGGGCTTGTGAACAAGATAGTTTAGCATGTGATTGTTGTAGCTTGGACTGCTTTTGAGATTGTGGGTTGGCTTCTTTTTCAATAGGCTGAGCTGCGGCTACTAATGATGCTTTCGAGGTTTGAGGGGCACTAGTCGGCCCAAATTGAGACAGTTTGTTTGCGGTTTAGGCCTATAGATTGCTTTAAATTTTGCGGGGCTGGGCTTCAGAGGTTCTATGGGTTTAGCAGGCTGATTCTCTTGTAGCATGAGTGCCTGATTTGTCTTGATGTTTTGTGTGGTTAGGCTTGAGGGCGGTGTTTGAGTAGGGCCTTATGCTGTTTCGGCTCAAGGTACCCAGATCTAGGTGTTACCCTCATAGTAGCCTTACACTTGCAATAAGGCCTTGGAAACCCATTGTGGCTTGACCGTATGTTGATGTCTATGGTTTCGCCTTAGCCTCCTAGGTTTTGAGTGTGGGTTCTTAGCCTTGCGGGTCCGGGGATGTGTATTCCTAGGTGGCAGGTTTTGATGTTAAGGCATCCATTGAAGCTTTGGTTTGTAGACCTCAGTTGTGGCTCTAATGATTTGCTTGTCCTAGAGTTTGGTAGGTGGTGACAGGTCACAACCTCCCTCCTTAGACTTGATGGTGGGGTTCTATACCGGTGGCTTTGCAGACTTTGACGGAGTCGAGCATCCCTTGCTGAAGCGGTGACTGTATGGATGTTGCCTATGGTGAGGTGAATGTGCTGGGACTTATAGTCGACATGGCAATGAGCTTTCTTTTTAAATGTGTGTCCTAACAACAAGTATGTACCTACATCTTTAGTGTTTGGCAACACATAAAAGATTATTGGTATGTTCTCAGACTCAATAGAGATTGCTATTTTGCACTTTTCCAAGAGTGCAAATGATTGGCCCCCAAATGGGGTGAGTTGGCATTAGTGGGTGGTAACTATGGTTTGCCAATTCGGGTCCAATGCTTGTGAGTTGACATTAAGGTCAGCTCCCTCATCGATTAGTGTATTGAGGGTTGTGTGTTCGGTAGTGACCATTATGCATATGTAAGCTAGTTGTACCGCTTCCTTGTCCTCATCGTCAATCTCCGTAATTATGGCCACTTGTATGTTGACAGGGGGCTCTAACATTGGAGGCTCATGTAATGGGTGCATGGGAGGGTAATACTTCTTGATGAGAGTGCTATTGAAGAAGCCTATTCCCTCTCCTTCTAGGGTTTCAAGTTCCACATTACCAATTCTGCTAATGGCACACGGACCCTGAAAGGCCCTAGCCCCCCTAAACTTCATCTTCTATTTATGACCCTTGACAGGGTACAAGAGCACTAAGTTTAACTGTTTGAAATCTCACTGCTTGACATGCTTCTCAAACTAGCTTTTGTGTCTTGCCTTCGCGTATATTAGCACATGGGTGGCTAGAAGTCGAGTTTTTGATAGACATTCTAGCTCAATTAGGTGCTTTGTCCATGCCTCCTTTTCATCCCATCTCTCTTACTGAGCGATTCTCATGCTAGGAACAACGAACTCTACATGTAGAATTGCTTTAGTCCAGCAAGTTAACCTGAAGGGAGTTTGTCCCACAACCATTTTATAGGCTGTGCAATAGGCCCATAAGGCTGCCATGAGTTTGCTATCCTAGTCACTAGTGAAGTAGAGACTACCTTGGTTAGGACATTTATTAGTTTCTTATTTGTAGACTGAGCTTGGCCATTAGCTTGAGGATAGGATGGTGAGGATTTCCAATGGATGATTAGAAAGGTGGATAGGAGATGAGTGATCACTTCATTGATAAAGTGCGTGCCTTGGTTGTTAACAAGTTCGATGGGACAACCAAATCTTGAGATTACCTATTCCCAAAGGAACTTGGCAATGGTGCTAGCGTCATTTTGTAGCTTATGCTTTCGTCCATTTCGTGAGGTAGTCTGTGGCAACAATAATGTACTTCACTTGTGAGTATTGTGCTTCAGGACTGATTGATCCAATGAAGTCAATTCCCCATTTCTCGAATGGTTGCCTTGCAATGATTAGACTCAACTCCATTTTGTCCTTGCAAACGGGTACCTTGGTCCTTTAGCACTCATCATAGTGCTTTACGAATCGTGTTGTATCTGGAAAAAGAGTAGGCCACCATAACTGAGATTACCACAGCTTGGGGGCTATTGTGTCTCCAATGAAATGCCCTCCTACTATTCTGTCGTGTGGCTCTGCTAGAGCGTCATGCATTTCATGCTCGCACGCACATCTGCGCAGTAATCCGTCTTGGCCTAGCTGATAGAGTTGGCATGCTATCAACTAATAAGGTTGGACTTTGAGAATGAGTTGCCTAAGTCAGGCTCTTTCTATCGGTCATTTTGGGAGTTTGTGCTCAAGAACTTGGACTATGTCATGTGCCCAATAAGGCATCAGATTAACTCTAAACAAATCTCCCTTTTGCTGGATAGGTTGAATAGATGGGTATTAGGTAGCTTGTCTGCAGCGGCTTCTCCCGTGGGGATGTGAGACATATGGTCAGCCATATAATGTTGCCTTCCTTTACACATGACCATGGAGAAATCAAATTCTAAAAGCAGAAGTAACCATCGAGCTATGCATCTTATAGCGCACGGTTTACTGACAAGGTAAAGTAGGGCTTGATGGTCAATGAAGAAGGTAAAGGGCATAGCCAAAAGATAATGTCGAAACTTCTTTACAATGCAAAAACCATGACCAAACCTTCTCTCTCCATTGTCGAATAATTCATTTTCATATTTGTGAGTTGTCTGCTAGCGAAGCTCACAGGATAGTTTAAGTTGTGTTCACCAGGCTGGCAGAGCACCGCTCCTACAACGAACTTAGAAGCGTCAATGTGAACATGAAAAGTGATTGTGTAGTTTGGGGTTCATGGAATTGGTGCAGTGGTTAGAGCCTTTTTCAACTCCTCATATGTGCATTGGCATTCCTCAATCCACTCGAATATAACCAATAGCTTGTATAGAGGTCTAACAATCAATGCATAGTTCAACACAAACCGCCGATAATACCCTGTATGGCCTAGGAAGCACTAAACTCCCTTGTAATCAGTTAGTGGTGGAAGATCGACGATAACCCTAGCTTTTGAGAAGTTGGTGGCAATGCCATTCTTCGATATCACATGCCCTAGGATGCATCTGTGCCTCACCCAGAACTCGCACTTTAAGGGGTTCAACGAGAGACGATATAATTGACACTGCTCAAAGATAGCTCAGAGTTTATCTAAGTGTTCCTTCCAAGTGGAATGAACACACAAATCATCAACAAAAACCTCTAACTCCTTTCTCAGCATATCCTTGAATATATCACACATGAGCCTTTGGAAGGTAGCTGGCGCATTAGTCAACCTGAAGGGCATGACTATGCATGCAAAGACTCCCCACTCAGTGGTAAAGGTGGTCTGTGCCTATCATCGAGTTGCAGTTGCATTTGGTTGTACCCCAAGAAGCCATCTAGGAAACTGTAAGCCTCTTTACCAACTATTCTCTCAAGCATGTGCTCGGTATATGGCAATGGATAATTATCTCTTTTCATAGCAACATTTACCTTTTTGTAGTTGATGCACACTTTGATCTTCCCATTCTTCTTTGGTACGATGACTATGGGTGAAATCCAGTCCGTGTGCTCAATCTTGTAAATGAATCCTGCTCTCATTAGCATATCAATTTCCTCCTTGATAGTGTGGGCATGCTTTGAATTCATGGGATACGAGTGCTACTTGACCAGTGTTGTGTCAAGTGCCATGGATATATTGTGAGTTACTACACTCAGATCTACCCCTTTGAGTTCCTCCAAGGACCAAGCAAAGACATCTATATACTCTTGCAAAAAAGCAATGAGACTTTCTTCCTCTCCCTTGGTTAGGTCATTGGCTATAAAGAGAGGTCGGGGTGTCTCCCCCTCCCTAACTAAATTGACCTCCTTGACCTTGGCGTGTCCCATTGGTTTGCTTGCTTGGCCCCGATGTATGGCTCCCATCAAGATCACTACATTATCGCCTTTCTTGAACTTAGTGAATCTCCTTGGTAGGTCTTGTGGTGTTCTTTTCTCCTCTGCTTGCACATCCTTAGGCTATTTCCTTCTTTCCTCCTTTAACCTTTGGTGGTTGAGGTGGATGCGTAAGTCCTCTTTGGTGCGTCTTGTCTTAGAAGGTAGAGGTATATCGGGATCACTATTTGAGCTCACTTTCAATTCGGAATCGAACTCTCCATCTTCGCTAGAAGAGGGAGTCTCTCCCGGTGGTTGTAGCTTCGATGGTGAATCCATCTTGAGCAATGGTGTGGCACTTGGTTGGACTAGGCCTGCTTACTCAAGGTCTATTGCACCTATGTGCTCCAACTAGGTGCGATCACAATCCATGCACATGACTCATCTTTTGATTTTGAAGGAATGTCCATTGCGTGGTTTAGAGTCTGCTCGTATTTGTTCTATCACCTGTCCCTCTGTGTCGTATTCTATCATGTTGATTTTTCCTTCACTCTCATCACTAAAGGAACAATGGTCCTCATATTCATCATTAGAGCTATCTTTGTCTGACTGCTCTCTTAGGTCTTGACATGTTTCGTCGGTCTTCTCGTTGTTGACTAAGGCCCAATTGTACATCAAGTTTAAGTCGTGCACTTTGGTCCATCACCACTTAGGTTCATTTAAGAGATTAAGTGGTCTAAGGTTCGCTGATAGGTTACCAGCTAGCTTGTCAGTCAGGTGCTCTAAGATCTCATGGAGCTCTTGCTTGTTGTTTGGTACTTGGAATAAGACTGGATTGAGTCCTCTCAGTGCGCTCCTAGCCATCATACGGATTGCCCCTGAGGACTCTTCTCAGGTCTTGCCAATTGCTTTAACAACTTGCTCATATTTCTCGTTGTCCAAGAATGATAGATCGATTGTAGCAAGGACATGCATCCAGCCTCGCTCGTCCTCGGGGCAAGGGATATACTTAGTCAGTGGCCCATAAGATTTTCCATTCTGGCCGTCACCCTTTAGCATAGCGGAGATGGCATCTAGGTCGACTCTTGTGGTCTTCCAAGTGTCCATCTCTACTCTTACGACTTCCGTTCGATTGCCTACGAAGATTAAATTGTTGCCTCAATCTTCTATGACTCTCGCATTGCACATCCAAGGTCAGTCTAGCAGGATATCATAGTCCACTCCCTTCATGACTACAAAATCAACCAAGAATTGGACTCCTGCGATTTTTATTGGCCAATTCTTTATCACACCGAATGACTTCACTTTCGTTCCATTAGCCAGAGTGATGGTAAAGCCGATGTCATGCTACTATGTAGACACAGTGTGAAAAAATCTAGAGTGCATCATCATCCGACTTTTTTATTGATCTAGAGAGTCAATGTGATCTGAGTCATTAGTGCTAGTGAGAGTGGCATGAATGGTCCAAAAATACTAGATTTTGGACAATTTTAGCCTATTTTTGATATAATTTATTGTAAAAATCCTAAAAAGTTAGGAAAGCTTCTAGATTAGGATGGCATACAAAAAGCAAGTTGCTTTTTCAGTCAATTTTGGATTTTTCATAGAAAAAAAAAGATGGACGAAATCACGCATGTCGCGATCGCAGTTGACAGACTGAAAACAACACTTTGAATTGGAAGAAGAAGAAGAAGGAGTGAACTGGGAGATCTTAACACCCAAGTGTCCTATAGTTTTACCCCCCTTTTGAAGCCAAGGGAGCCATTAGATTTGGGTTTCGAGTAGTAGAGAGGAAGCTATTGTTTGATCCACATTTTTGGTCTATGAAGGAGCTCTAGGAGATCTAATGCTTTGAGATTGCTTCTGAGTAGTGCCAAACAAGGGATTTCAGGTTTTGTCAATACATATTGATTTGATTCTTTGTGCTTTGTCTTTATCATGTTTACCTCTTGTAAATTCTTTTTCTTCTCTTCCATCTCCTATCTCTACTTTCTTCTATCTTCGATCCCTGGTGGATATGACCTTTCGACAAAAACCCCTCCAACATTGGTGAATCCGACGTGAAAGGTCGTTAGAAGGAAAGACAAGATGGGAGAACCTTCGAGCACAATTTCCAGTGATGTTTTGCAATAGCTAGTGCAAAATATGAATATGCTTATATAGGTACAACAACAACAATAGGTGATGCAAGCTTCTGCTCAAACAGAAATTGTTGTGATGAATGCTCTGCAAACAGTTGAGCGTGAGATGAAGTTGTTCAATGGTAGGAATGTATCTGCATATGTACATACATATACTCAAAAGATGGAATTCTTTGGAGTGGCTCAGCTTGCATGGAGCCAGTATTTTGTTTGGATCACTATATATGAATTGAAAGTGCAAATTACTAAATTATACATGCATGATGTTGACTAGGTAGCTTTCAAGAAGACACTCAGGGAAGAATTTTACATTGATGATACCAGTTTGATTACGCGCAAGACTTTTCAGGAGTGGGTTTTACAACCCAATAAGGGTCTTGTGGCTACTACAGAATTGTTAAGAGAATTTGAATGTCTATTTGAGCAATTAGATCTTGCAGAACAACAAACTCTTGCAAGTCAGAAAATTGAATTGTTTCTACAAGCAGTAGATCCTCAGCTTCAAGAGAAGCTTGATGATTTGCTAGAGGATCAGATTACAAAGACATGTCTTAAAACATATTGGAGGTATGCCAAGGAAGCTATTACTGCACTTGTGAAAAGGCATAGAAGAAGAGAAAGATTGCATGTCTCGAGCTTGCCCACTATTATGAGCAAAACAATTGATGTATCCAGTAAGCCACCCACTTCTGTGGCTAACCCTATGTCTGTACCTGCTACTATTCCCATAGTTAGGGAAGATGAATTACATGAATTAGTCAAAGGCATGCGGAATCTTCAATTGAAGGTCACAAAATCGGATGAAAAAGGACTAGAGGAAAGGGGACGGGCAACATCCCCTAAGCCAGGAAAAAGATGTATGTGGTGTGATAGTTTGTAGCATGAGAGAAAAGATTGTGTTGCTTATCAGGAGGCCTTGGAATGACATATCATCTTTTGGAAAGATGGCAAGATCCATGCACAAGAAACGGGATTGCCTCTTGCTTTGAATTTTGGAAAGGGAGGTATGCAGAAGTTGTTGGAAGACTTGGTTGTTCGAAATGCTTATGCGATTGTACATGCTTTTACTTTTGGTCTACAGTTGGATAGAATGCATGACCAAGTGATGGTTGGGTCCAAAGGCTACAATATGGATATATGCTTTGCATGCATCTGAAAATAAAATAGTTACTCATAGTGAAATGTCTCATGTAGGGCAAGACATTCGTGACATAACCGGTTGGGAATCACCGGTAGATGCATATTCAATGGATGGATATATTCAACAAAAGGGCAAAACACAGATGTACTTGTGGAAGAGAAACAAAAGAGAGATGAAGATAATGGAGGGACATCTAAAAGAGTGACAAGAAGAAGTGTGGATCAGCCTAAAGCTACAAATTAGTCACCTCCCGAATATGTTATTGAAGAGATTGGGCAGGAGCAAAAACATGATAGCAAGTAAGAGGGCAAATAGTTGGGATATAAGCTGTAGTCTGATATTAAGATAGGCATAGATGCCTTGGAAGATCATATAGTGGTTGTCTGAAATGCTTATGCGGCTGTACATGCTTCTACTTTTGGTCTACAGTTGGATTGAATGCATGGCCAAGTGATGGTTGGGTCCAAAGGCTGCAATATGGACATATGCTTTGCATGCATCTGAAAAGATAATAGTTACTGATAGTGAAATGTCTCATGTAGGGCAAGGCATTCGTGACATAACCGGTTGGGAATCATCGGTAGATTCATATTCAATGGATGCATATATTCAACAAAAGGGTAAAACATGGATGTACTTGTGGAAGAGAAACAAAAGAGAGATGAAGATAACGAAGGGACATCTAAAAGAGTGACAAGAAGAAGTGTGGATTAGCCTAAAGCTACAAATTAGCCACCTCCCAAACATGTTATGGAAGAGATTGGGCAGGAGCAAAAACATGATAGCAAGCAAGAGGGCAAATAGCTGGGATATAAGCTGTAGTCTGATATTAAGATAGGCATAGATGCCTTGGAAGATCATATAGTGGAAGAGTCAGTAATTGCATCTACATATTTTCTTAATGCATCTAAAGAGGTTTATGAAGATCATGTTTAATTGATGTAGGGACTCAAATGGAGATTCGTGACTTGTTGGATGCATATGATTTGCACGATAAAGTTATCATTTTTGAGACAGTTCACAAGCTTGAGGATATGCCTTTAGAGGATGTTAGATATGATACTCCACAGTTGGAAACTGTTTCAGATGCTTTATCAAAAGCCTTGATAGACAACTCTAAGATGCTTCAAGTTATGGATTGCTTCACTATTTTTGGTGATGGTGAGAATGTGTTGGATTCAAGTGAGGCTCAATTTATGTTTGATGTGGTATACAATTGTCAGTATAAGCAGATTTCCATGCGCTTGACTTTGAAAGAGCAAACATGTTGCTATGTATTTGTTGATGGGTGCATTGATAGCTTGTATATGGAGATTCCACAGTCTCTAGTGTATGATACACATCCAAGGCCTTTTAACCCTAGAGGGGGTACTAGGTATGGCTCAAGAGTTGTACAAATGCTGAGTATTTTGATCTATGATTTAGGGGGATGCTTTCGTATATGCATGATAAGCGGTAAGTTGACATTATGGGTGTTTGACACGGATGGTGCATCGATGGTACATATTGGAGGATGCACATGTTCAGAGGGGGTGGATGCCATGGCACTATGCGGACATAGTGTGTAAAAGACAAAATCGCGCGTGTCATGATCGCAATTGTGACAGGATGAAAGCAACACTTTGAATTGGAAGAAGAAGAAGAAGGAGTGAACTAGGAGATCCTAGACCTGGTGTTCTTGGCGTTTTACCCCCTTTTTGAAGCTAACAGAACCATTAGTTTTGGGTTACAAGCAGCAGAGAGGAAGCTATTGTTTGATCCACATTTTTGGTCTATGAGGAAGCTCTAAGAGATCTAATGCTTGGAGATTGCTTCTAAGTAGTGGTAGACAAGGGATTTCAGGTTCTATCAATACATATTGATTTGATTCTTTGTGCTTTGCCTTTTTCGTGTTTACCTCTTATCTATTCTTTTTCTTCTCTTCCATCTCATATCTCTACTTCCTTCTATCTCTGCTCCTCGATGGATATGACCTTTCGACAAAAACCCCTTCGACATCGTCTCGAGTAGTGGGTTACCCTAGGTCTAGAGTACTGCATGGCTCAATACGCCAACTCCCGCTCTGGTGTCTACAATTCCTTTCCTTGTGGTATTGCCTAGAGCTAAGACTAGCAAGATAGTATGCATTTCAGTACCCTCTTAGAAAGCATTGACGTGTAAGGATTTTGGCATTGGGTGCAGTATCAGACTCGGTATCCGCATTTTTGCATCATCTTCATGCAAGTCGACAGCATCTTGCCTCATTCATCCTTCAACCCACTGTTTCAGCTCTCACCACAGTGGGAGATGCTGGCTCAAAATATCTCCTAGGCTTAGCGTTACATGGGTGGTTATCAGTGAGGTGAGAAGAATGCTAGCTACTTGCCGCTCTCCTGTCCCTGCGCTTCCTAGTCAATGACCTTGGTGACTGGTTTGCTGGCCCCTAGTGTTTAGGCTTTGTTTATGCGGCACTGCTTGTGGTTCAATTGCATCTCTCGATTTTGGTTGTGGAGGTGACATCGGCGTGCTTATGCTTGAGAGATCATCGATCACATCCTTCAATATGGGCTTGATGTCTCTTAGGTGTCCCTGGGCTTCTTTCACCCACTCCTTCACCTTTTCGATGGCTTCGAGTTGGCGCTTTGGGTTGGGATACTCCCTGACCTTTGTACTTCCCTTGTTAGTTGTCCTTGGGACTGACGTTTCTACTTCTGCATTTGTCACTTTCTTTCCTATAGGTAGCGTTGTGGCACCTTCTATTTTTAGCGTGATCTTTGCGTCCGATTTCTTTCTCCTTCTCCTATGGCTCCTCTTTTCGATTGAGGTTGCATCTAAGTTGCTAGGCCCTAGTAATGATATGCCAACTTGATTTTTTTGTGCACGAGTCATGACATACAACGGGATAGGCATGGCCTCCCCGTCGAGTGTCTTGATAGCAAACAACCCCAATGGGGCTGATGGATCATTTGCTAAGTTAGAGGAGGGATTTCGTCTAGGGAAATCAACAAAGAGGTGTGTAATTTCGCATTTAGTGCATCTTTGATCAACCTTGTCTCGATTTGCTTGCTCCCATTTAGGGAAGCGTGAAGAGATATGTCCTAGGTGACCGCAAGTCCCAACATGTGATTGGTTCTTGGGTATGCCCTCCTAAGCCTCTATATCTTCCTTTACCTAATGCCATTACTGGTACTGGTTGATAGTCCATAAGGATTGCATTGCCCTTTTCGTTATACGATACATAAGGCCTTGTAGAGCTCTAGAAGATGTAGTGGACTGGAGCATCACTCGGTGGATGGGTTACATAGGGTCCACATGGTCTAGGTATGCTCATGGGGTTTCTTCTGTTGTGTCTAATTTCCTCCTGGGCCCCTCTCTTAGGTCACGATTGCACTTTTCCACTTTCTCACTTTCTTACTTGTGCTGAGGTTAACAATAAACTAAACATTAAACCTTTATCATTGAAGCAGTTAAGGGTTGCATTTCTAGCTAGGAAGAAATTGTTAAAAGGTTTAACCACTCTATGCACAAAAGTTGTAAGTACGCCTACAATAATTGGGAAAAAAAGACAAAAAATACAATTTTTTTATAAATGCCAAAATGATAAATGGTTATAATAAATGTTTTATTATATGAAAAATTAGTAAAAATTTAATGCTAAGGGAGTTTAGGAATGTAACATTACTATTCATTTACGTATCCTTGTACCTACACATAAGAACTATGTAAAGATGCATGTGGGCAACTAGCTTGCATGCATATTACATAATTAATGCACACTTGGCATGCACATAATCACGACAATGAGCCTACATAATGAGTCTGCATGACACATAAGTAAGTGATAAGCACCCAATTGGAACAAGTAAGCTTCCACAACAGGCATACATGTTAACAACTCATAATGAAACAAATAATGACCATGCATCTACACATATGGATAAATTGAAGATGTATGTAAATGCATAAAGGTGCCATAATAATTACATATAACATGTACAATGATACTTTTACATGATGCATATTAAAAACAAATGCAAGGGAGAATAGGCCTACAATTATTGGTAGCAAGCCATATTTATGGCTTACTCATAAGCACCAACACGAGGAGCAGAGGTTTACAACTAAGCTAGTTAAAGTACTACATGCATAGACAATTGGATGGGCATGAGTAGTCAAAGTATACAACTGAGGGAGTTAAAAGGACCACATGCATAGACAATTGGATGTGTAGGCAGTTTAATTTGTGAGGAATAACAATCATCCTATAAATTTGAAGCTGTAGAACAAAACCCATGAGGTACCTTCATAGTAAGAGATGTGCAAGAAGAAAGTAGATCCATGGAAAGATGCCACCATCGAGTATGACAGAGGTGGAAGAAGTAAATGGGTATAAAGGGGGAAAGGTAGAGGTATGAGATGTTAAGTGTGCCCTATTGTACATGTCAAGGGAAATCCATCCTAGTAATAAAATCCCTAACAAAATGTATCATTGAAATATGAAAACCTAAGGGCTACTTAAGACACACATTGCATGTGGGAGAGCAAGTTTAGCTTTGATGGTTGTGGTGGGGAATAAGGTTGACTTCAGAAGCTATGCCAACACACAGGAATGAGGCATGAAGACATTTAGTTTGATGAAGAAAAAATGATAGATTTAGAATGAAAAAATGCAAAAAGAGCAAAAAGCCTTACCTATTATTTAGCCTTGTACAAGAACACAAATACCATGAAAGAGACTTTTAAAATTACTGTTAAAGGAGGGAAAATTTAAAGCCACAATGACCCAACACCTATGGAGGAGAAGATGCATTATTAGAGCCCTTGTACCATTGAACCTTAAGAGGCATGTGAAAGTTGTATAGGTAGCCATGGAGGAGAAGGAGCTATAATAAGGAAGTCAATGCTTGCAAATTACTACCACAAATGAAAGAGAGGGTGTGAGAGACAATGGAAGGTTGTTGTGGATAACTTGGCACTACATAGGCATGTGCAAAGCTCCAGCTCCTCATTGTGTGGAAGTACCACACTAGGAAAAGTGAAAAGGAGCCATGAGCAGAGTGTATGTATAATAAAAAGAAAACCCTAAGGTGGGTATTCGATGCATCCATCCATGGGTTATTTTTTATGGTTCTTTTTTTTGGGTGGAAAAACAAAGAATGGAGTGCATATGACAACCAAGTCAAAGGTCCTCAACATTACTTGTTAGGCTCTTTCTAGCGCAACATTTGTAGCAAGAATGAACCAGTCATAAACACCTAGTAAATATTAAACGAGGAAAAATAAACAATAACAACTTGAAGGAAGTATATGATCAAGAGTAAAAATAATGACAAAGTAAGGAGGACGTGATCTTTCCATTACATGACTTGTGCCCTAAGGAACCACTACATGTCATGGCATGTAGTCACTTGGTGTACACCAACTTACCGCTTATGAATCAAGCTAGAGGGGTGGAGAAGTGACAAGTTGCCATAGAACTATGAACATGTGCATGTAGAGAGAGAGAGAGAGAGAGAGAGAGAGAGAGAGAGAGAGAGAGAGAGAGAGAGAGAGAGAGAGAGAGAGAGAGAGAGAGAGAGAGAGAGAGAGAGAGAGAGAGAGAGAGAGAGAGAGAGAGAGAGAGAGAGAGAGAGAGAGAGAGAGAGAGAGAGAGAGGTTATATTAACATCTACAAAAGGCCAAATCGGCCCATGAGACTAAAATGTTATGTTTGAAAGTGATGGCAAATCCAAAATAGATGCCATCTATTGTTATGACTAACTAAATGAAAATTAAAAATGCATATCTTATGAATACAATATAATATCTAAATCATTCCCCGATGATGATGTAGTATCCTCTATATTTGCACATTATGCCTCCTATGGGGGAGTGAACTCGATAGGCATGGACCATGGGATTTGCATCTCTCAATGGCTATGTCTAGGGTGACTCCGCAAGGTGGGGCCGCCAATCAATCAAATGGGACTTTTGTGAGAGAGAAAGTGGTTGATGCTCTGTAGAAGTGTGTGAGTGTGTGCTAGTGTGTCTCTGTGTGTGCTTGCTCCTGAGTTTGTAAGAGGTGTTCTCTTTATGCCAGCATAGCTCCAATAAGAAGATCCCAAGACATCTTTGATTCAAGAAATGCATCACTCTGCATAATGGCCCGAATCCCTCTCTAAATAGGCAATGAAAACATCCTCTGATCTCACAATACATTGGGCATATGCATGTGTAGTGATCCTATATCTTTGGTTGGTTGAGCTGACAAAGTTGGCAAATCCTGTCCTCTATGGGAAGGGAGTCTACATGATATCTACCTATCTCAATTCGTAACTAGTATGAGGATATATAGATCTATCAAATGGTGCATTGTATACCGCAAGGCAAGCATACATCCATGTATATCAATTGGATATTAAAGCCATCAAGAGATATGTGCATAAGATGCTTCTCATAGAAAGTCATCTAAGACTTCGTCCCCATATCCTCGATAGGTGTCACCCATGTTCTAGTTGTGTGTAGTTGAATAATGTCCATCTTAATGATTCACTTTCGCTCCTCTCAACTAAGCTCCAAGTGAGGGAAATCCAGACTGTATTATAGGGGTGGAAGGTGATCCATGTGCAATCCATGTAGCCATAACCATGCCACTATCCGAGCATACTAGCACTCAATATCTCCTTGTAATGCTAGCTATCTAGATGTCTCTAGTGCGAACCAAGAGATAGATTACAAGAACATGAAGATGAGATAATTGTTCACCTTCAAGGCCTATGACCTTATCACTAGAGAAAGTCTCGTAGGCTTCACATAATCAAAATAACTAATAATATTGAGTTTTTACTACTCTATCTTGATTATTCTACTCATTTCTCTTTCATTGTCACATCAATAGCCTATGGCATATGCTACATCATATTGTAGTCAAGTGTAGTATTCTCATCCGAGTACACTATTCCCCATTTAGAGCACACTTACAAAGGAAGAACTTGGCTTTCATGTTCGAGAATTTTAGAATAAGGTTGTCTAGCTCTCATCTTTACATAATGTTGATGCATATGTACCTTAAATGAGTTGTGTCTATCATGTGGCTTATTGATAGTGTTCTTATTTGTATTCTGGTGTTCTATTCAAGGGTTTGCACAAATCACTTGTATTTTATTGGCCATTACATTATTATGTGTCTTAAAAAAATTTAGCCATTAGCAATTTTCTCGCTCTACCGTATCCATAAAGGTCCTAATTTCTTGGTATCAAGTACAATGAAAAGTCATAAGCACCTTTCCCCACACACACACACACACACACACACACACACACATGCCATGTGTGCTCAACACTATCTCCCACGAGTCATAAAGACCTTGAAGAGCTAGAATCTACATTCCAAATCACACTTGAAAGCAAGTGATCATGATCATTACTTTTTAAAAAACTAAACCTAGCCCACTGAAAAGTGATCATTGAGAAATTATTGCTACAAAATGGCCCACCAAAAAGTAGTTGCTTGAAAATACCTTAAAACTTGTTTTATATGTATGATATATGGAGCAATGATTGAAAGCTTGACTCTTATGTAAGAGGTTATGAGTTCAAGCCCTTTAAACTTCTCTTTGTTATTTATTTAAGTTTTTAATTTTTCTCTAGGATTTTAAATATTTAAACTTTACCTTTTACAAGTTTACATTTTTGTCTTGAAGCCCCATTTGTTACCATGTTTCCCGCAGCACAGAGGAGCGGGAAATGGAAAAAAGGAAATAGCAAAAGGCGCAAGACAAAAGGAAGAAAAAGGCGCCTTAACCGATAACCAGACCTTGAAAAAGGACAAAAGGAAGAAAAAGGCGCCTTAACCGATAACCAGACCTTGAAAAAGGACAAAAGGAAGAAAAAGGTAACCAGACCCTAAAAAAATTAAAAGCATGGGCACAACCCTCAGGAAGTCTTAGAGTCGCCCAAGGAAAGTAAAAGAGTAAAAAGCGCACCATTAAGTGTGAAAGCACTCCCGAATCCTTGTAAAAGAGTGCCAAGCTCACTCCTGTGCAAATTGTATGCATTAGTTGGGAATAGGATAGATTAGAACGGTGGGAAATGAGAAATGGGCCTAGGCTAATGGCCGGCCATGTAAAAAAGGGGATGATCGCCCAAAAGGGATTTAGGGTTTTGTATATAAAGTTGAAAAGTGAATGAGAAGCTCATTCTTGTGTGTGGCCAAAGCTTATTCTTCTTCTTCTCTTGTTTCTTGCCTTCTTGCTTGTGCTTGAGAGAGGGATTAAGAGAGTGTGAGGGAGTGAGTGTGTGAGAGTGAGGGAGCTTGGAGAAGAAGCTCTCCATCTTCTCTCTTCATCTTCCCCTCCTCTCTTCTCTTCTCTTGTCTCGCACGTGGCTATGGAGGATGAAGCTCGTGGGAGAGGGATTGAGGTTGCTTGAGCTTGCCTCAAGGATTGTGGGCAAGAAAGGTGGCTAGGTCTAAGGTAGTTGCAAATAAGCTTCCGCTCAGAGCCCCATATTGTGTTCAGCTCCTTGGAGCATCTACTGGCTCAGATGCACCCCCTTCTCTACCTAACACAACTTCCTCAAGCTGTCCTCACAAGGGTCATCCTCATCATTCCCATAAGAAATGCAAGTGGAAACCAGGTATAGTGGCCTTGAGAGAAATTAGGAGGTATCAACACTCTTTTGATCTCATCAGCAAGCTTCTTGAGACTTGTTTGCGAGATTGTGCAAGACCTCTACCGCACAGAAAGCAAGAGGTGGTTTTTGGTGCACAAGGTCAGTAGAGACCTGATCACTTCACAAAATAATAACTTGATGCTCTATAGTGTGCTGCAGAGGCCTTTTTAGTTGACTAATTTATGCTCAAACTAGAGCTTCAGGAAATCGTAGAGTATCTGACCAATAAACTGGAAGGCAACTTGGCTGCTAACTTAAAACCTCTACGTGATCTATTAGCTAAGCCAGAATGGAAATGGACCAAGGTCCACGACCTGAATTTGTTATATAATTGGGCTTTAGTTATTGATGACAAGGAGACTGGAGAGGAAAGATTAGGTGATGATGAGCAGTCAGAAGGACAGGACTTTGATGATGAGGAGTATGAGGACTATCGCTCTATGGGAGAGGAGAGTGAAGAAGAGATAGATACAATAGAGTACGACATGGAAGAAAAATCGATAGAACAAATCAAGGCACACTCGAGGCCTAGGGGAGGAAGGACCAGTCAGAACGAAAAAGAAGTCATGCGAATGGAGTGTGACAGATCCTGGCTAGAACACATAGGAGCCGTGGATTACGAGCAAGCCGGAGTGGCACGACCATGGGTAATCCCAGTGCTCAAGATGGATGCACCTACTGAACTACGACCCCCTGGCTCAGAGTCAGAAGTCAGCACTGAGAGTGATCCCGAGATATCACAACCTTCTAAAGTCAAGCGCACCAAGGGAGACTTGCCAGTCCACCTAAGAAGCAGGAGGCTAAAGGAGGAGGCTAGGAGGCAAGAAAAGGACTCAGAGGGCAAAAAGGCAAAAGAAACCGCAGGATCTACCCAAACGGTTTACAAAATTTAAAAAGGGTGACAGAGCGGTGATTCTGCTAGGTGCGAAAAGACAAGGCCAAACTAGTGAACCGATTGAGGGACCCGCCAAAGTCAAGGAAGTTAACTTGGTTGGGGAAGGTGAAAAGCCAAGACCTGTATTCATTGCAGATGACTTGATGGAGGATGAGGAGACCAAATTTGTTGCACTCTTGCAAGAGTACATTGACGTATTTGCCTGGACATTGGATGAACTTAAGGGAGTCAACCCTAGGGTTGTGACTCATAATATCCCAATGGTCCCTGATGCAGTGCCAACGAAACAACAACCTTACCCCATGAATCCCAAACACGCCCATGCAGTAAAAGAGGAGATTGATAAACTCATGAGGGCAGGATTCATATATAAGATCGAGCACACGGACTGGGTATTACCTATCGTGATTGTCATGAAGAAAAATGAAAAAATCCGAGTGTGCGTGAACTACAAGAAAGTGCATGCCGCAAAAAAGAGGAATAACTATCCTTTACCTTACACCGAGCACATGCTTGAGAGGGTAGCAGGTAAAGAAGCCTACATTTTTATGGATGGGTTCTCGGGCTATAATCAAGTGCAAGTGCACCTCGACGATAGGCACAAGACTGTCTTTGCCATAGAATGGGGTGTATTTGCCTACATTGTCATGCCTTTTGGGCTGATGAATGCACCTGCGACTTTTCAACGCCTAATGTGCACTATCTTTAAGGACATGCTTAGGCGCGAACTAGAAGTGTTTGTAGACGACTTATGTGTACACTCTAGTTGGGCCGTACACTTAGAGAAATTGAGAGCTGTATTTGAAAGTTGTAGGTTGTACCACCTCTCGTTGAATCCCTTAAAGTGCTAGTTCTGGGTGAAACACGGATGCATCTTAGGGCATGTAGTGTCAAGGAACGGCATTGCCACTGACTTTTCTAAAGTCAGAGTCATTGTTGACTTTCCGCCACCCGATAACTACAGGGGAGTTCAGTGCTTCTTAGGACACATTGGATATTATCGACGCTTTGTACTAAATTACGCACTAATTGCTAGACCATTGTACAAGCTGTTGATAGTGTTCGAGTGGACTGAGGAATGCTAGTGCGCATATGAGGAGTTGAAAAAGGCTCTTACTACTACACCAATCTTACGAGCCCCAGACTGGAACATAATGTTTCATGTACACATAGACGCCTCTAAGTTCGCTATTAGAGCCGTGCTATGCCAGCCTGGTGAACATAACTTAGATTACTCTGTGAGTTTTGCCAGCAGGCAGCTCACAGAGACCGAGATGAACTATTCCATGACAGAAAGGGAGGGGTTGGCCATGGTATTTGCGGTAAAGAAATTTAGGCATTACCTGTTGGCCACTCCCTTTGTCTTCTTTGTTGACCATCAAGCCTTGCTATATCTTGTGAACAAGCCTTGCGCTACGAGATGCATAGCTAGTTGGTTACTCCTTCTACTGGAGTTTGACTTCTCTGTGGTTGTACGCAAAGGAAAGCAGCATTACATGGCTGACCACATGTCCCGCATACCCACAGGAGAAGTCGCTCGACAAGGCATACCTGACGATTTACCGGATGCTCATCTCTTTAACCTGTCTAGCGAGAGAGAATTGTTTAAAGTTGATCTGACGCCGTATTGGGCCAATGACATAGTGCAAGTGCTAGAGACCGGACTACCTGAGAGACCCATTGAGAAGGCCAGTCTGAGAAGATTTATCCTGAAAATTCAGCCATACCAACTGATTAGCCGACCAACTCTACAGGTTGGGACAAGACAGTTTATTGCACAGATGCATATGTGAGCACGAGATGCACGATGCATTGAAAGAAGCACATGGCAGAATCGCTGTAGGACACTTTAGCGAGGACACAACGGCCCGAAAGGTGCTACAATCCCAACTATGGTGGCCCACCCTTTTCCGCGATGCAGCTAAATTTGTAAAGCACTGCGATGAGTGCCAAAGGACCAAAGTGCCTGTGCGGAAAGACAAGATGGAGTTGACCCCTGTCATAGCTCAACAACCCTTTGAAAAATGGGGCATCGAATTTATTGGACCTATCAGTCCTGCGGCACAATATTCCCAAGCTCGCTACATCATAGTGGCAACCGATTATCTAACGAAGTGGGCAGAGGCACAAGCCACGAGGAAGAATGATGCTAGAACCATTGCAAAGTTCTTGTGGGAGCAGGTCATTTCACGGTTTGGCTGTCCAATCGAACTTGTAAGCGACCAAGATACACACTTCATTAATGAGGTGATTTCCTACATGCTCTCTACCTTCCTAATAATTCATCGAAATTCCTCTCCCTATTACCCTCAGGCTAATGGCCAAGCCGAATCCATGAATAAAATCTTAGTCAACGTGCTTACAAAGGTAGTGTCTACTTCAAGAAGTTGCTGGGACAATAAGCTAATGGCGGCCTTGTGGGCCTATCGCACAGCTTATAAAACGACTGTAGGACAGGTGCCTTTTAGGCTGACATACGGAACTGAAGCCATTTTACCCTTAGAATTCTTCATCCCTAGCTTAAGGATAGTAGTCCAGGAGCGTTGGGAGGGAAGAGAGGCTTGGACCAATCGCTTAGTGGAGTTAGAGCGCCTAACGGAGACCCGACTCCTCGCCACTTACTCTTTGATTTGTGAGAAGGATCGACGAAATATGTGGTTTGACAAGCATGTCAAACAGCGAGACTTTGAACAAGGGGACCTTGTTATGCTATACTCTGTAAAAGGACATAAACAGAAGATGAAGTTTCAAGGGCTAGGGCCTTTCAGAGTACGCATGATTGGTAGAACACGGAATGTTGAGTTAGAGACACTTGAAGGCAAAGGAATAGGCTTTTTTAATATCAGCCGCATAAAGAAGTACTATCCTCCTTCCCATCCATTACATGAGCCACCCATGCTAGAATCCCCAATGAACGTCTGCATGGGTACTATAACCAACCTTACAGATCAGGATGAAGAAGTAGTGGCACCGGCGTATCTACGAATCATAGTCACAGCAAGAGCGACGTATTCTTTCGATGCCTTGATTGATGAAGGTGCCGACTACAACATCTTGACGCATGACCATTGGACACGCATTGGTCAACCGACACTATAGCCCACTAATGCCAAACTCACCCTGTTTAGGGGTAATGCTTATTCACTCCTAGGGAAGTGCAAGGTAGTCGTTTCTATCGAGTCTAAAAGTTTACCAGCTTTCTTCCATGTGTTGCCTGACACTAAAGGAGCCGGTAATATGTCACTATTAGGTTGTACTTTCAAGAAGCAAATGAATTGTAATGTGGATTACAACCTAAACCGCATTCATCTTGTTATAGGCAATGTGTGTATAGTGACGACTTTCAGCAAGGGCTGTCCTGACTCCTCCACCATTACGAAGCCACCGGTAGAAACCCCTACGACTACGCTTCAGCCCAAGTCTAAACAGAAGACAACTAAGGCCTCATACCAGGCTCTCGACCCTAGGCCCAAACCCACCAAGAGTGCTCACAAGGTCAAGGAGTCCAAGCTTATATGGGTGCCAAAACAGCAAAGACCACATCCGGGTAGACCACCCAAACATGATTCTAAATGCCAAAATAATCAGCGATCACGGCCTAAGAGGCAGTCTAGATGCTATCGACGTAGACACACAACCACGCCTCGATGGATCCCCAAAGATCTCTTGCGAGCACAAGGATACTACGAGGGAAACCCCTGGATTTGGGTGCCTAAAAATGGCAAGTTTAAAAGCTCATCTACAAGCAATCTCACCCCAGTGAGGGAGGCTTGCACACATGGTGCCCAGGGCATAGTCAGCAAACCATTGCCCGCTGTGGCTAGTAAGCCCCAGCTCGTCTATCGACCAAAGCAAATGCCACAAGCCTTAGACTTACCTAATCCAGAGAACTTAAATACCCCCATGACTGCTCACTCGGAATCCAACACAACTCCCATGCCCCCAGAGCTTCCTACAGCACCTCAAAGTGCTTCGGAGTGCAAAGCCACACTTGTGACACCAATGATGGAGTCACCACTATCCAGTCCATTTGCACCATTCCCACCAGCAGGTCTTGAACCTTCCTACGCGTTACGACCTTTCCTTTCCTTGGCTAAAGACCTTGCCATGACTTCTAGGGATGACTTAGTAATCTGCATCAAGATGTTGGACCAAACTTTCACTACATTCGCTAGAAGTTATGAGAGGCTAGACCTAGGTCTTCTTAACAAAACACTTGCTTCGAATGTTCGTGCATTACCATGTACTTGGGAAGAATACGAACTTATGACCTGTAAATTTCCCAAAATTGTTGCTGAACTAATAGCAAACGACGAAATCTCAAAGGAGCAAGCTGCCCTCAGAAGACTAATCACTTCATATCGTAAGCCTCCTCATTCTGTTCCTGAGCACAAGTTGCAAGAGCTCACACAGATGGCAAGCTCGCCTTCCACGTTCTTGCAGCAGTGGTTTGCTCTGAGAATCCAATGGGAGAAAAAAGGTTGCCGGATAATGACCAATGCTGAGCAACACAGGGCAGTTAAAACCATCGAATATGACCCTACTTATGTGGCACCTATCTTGTTTAGGGTTTTGGCCATCACACGCAACCAGTATTTAGATGACCATGTGCTCGCTCACCCTTACATTCACCAATTCCTTATAGAAGAGGAATTACATGTTGCAAGCCACCTTAATACTGGAGATCTCTTTCACGATGTCTTGACCTACATCTCCCAAGTCTCCATCCAACCATCTGCTCTTGATTGTCATGCCCAACTCGAATACAATCCAAGCTTCTATGATTGGTTATTGGCTAAGTAAGTCAATCCATGAAAAACAACATTTGCCTTGTACCTCCTGTGCTAATCCTAGGAAGGATTCCTTAAAAGATTCAAAATGGGGGGGGGGGGGGAGCAATGTGAGCAAGAGCAGAGAAAAATGAGAGTCATGCTATCTAGCAAAATGTTATGATTAATTGAGTTTCAATGGAAGATACTGCAAAGGGAAAACAATAGCAATTGCTGCTGTGAGCCTGTCTCTAAAATTCAAGCCTCTAAGCAAGTATACCAATTTTTGACACATACATTTTTCTCTCAAAATTGAGTTTTGTTAGAAATAAGCCGATTTTTAAGCATTAATGTTGGCATGGTGTGTTGACAGGTAACCACCATGGCAGGACAAGACAAAGGGGGAAAACTCCCATTTTCTGAAGAAGAGATGACCAAGTTCGGCATCAGCATCGAGATACGAGGATTCAATCAATTCACGTTCAAGCACACGCTGAACTTGGATGAGGCCATCTTGGAGGAACCTGTAGTCAAAGAATTGGTGGACAGATGCCACCTCCACAAGTATGTGGAAAAGGTGGGGCAGGCCGTGGATTACGGCATGTGTGCTGAATTTCTGAGGAACTTTGACAAGGACAGGAACTGTGGCACTGTCACAGTGAGGACAGGGGAGCAGGAAAGAAGAGTTGAAGTGCCCCTCAATGTGGCAATCGTAGAGAAGGCCTTGGGGCTCGTACCCAAGAAAGAGAGGCGGCCGAGAAGGGATGTTTACGCCATGCTGGGGGTAAAGAAAGAAGAGGTGCACACAGTGGATGGAATTAGCTTGGCTGACATCCCGGATCCAGCAGTGAAGGTGCAAGCGAAGATGATCAACACACTCTTCTCGAGCCAAAGGTACAACGCATTGATGAACAGGATCGGAGTCCCGTTGTTAGAAAGCATCGCAACAGGAGTCCCTGAGGAGGTAGACTGGAATGGGTTCGTGCAGAAAACCATTCAAAGCTCAGCTGCCCCTCTCACTCCAGCGGAAGCACCAGCAGGAGGAGAATCCCCTGCCTCAATAGCACGCTCCACAAGGAAGAAACCTGCCTCAAAGGCGACCACAATTAGATATGGTGGTGTTTTGACAACCATCATAGATGAAGCAATGAAGGATGTTGGAGTCATGGAAGAGCAAGATGTACATCAAAGCCCACCGCATCAAAGCCCACCTCACCACGAAGGAGAAGAATCAAGTGAAAGAACGATAAGTGACAAGGGAGAACAGGAGGTGCCGCCTACACAAGCAAGCAAACTAGAAGGACAAAAGAAAGGGGACATGAGACAGAAGGAAAGGAAAGAGGAATTAAGCAAGGAAGAAAGAGCTGAAATCAAGAGGGCTCAAAGAGAGTCTAGGAGGGCTGAGGAAGAAAGAAGGAGGAAAGAGGAGGAAGAGCTTGCAAAGATAAGAGAAGAATCAAAGAAGGAAGAAGAGGACAGGAAAAGAAGGGCGGAAGAAGAAGCTGAAGAGCAGAGACTGAAGGAGCTGGCCGAGTTGGCAGAGGCTATACGAAGATCTGTGGAAGAGACCCATGGGGGTGGAGAGCTCGAACCTGTGAGCCCCCGTCATAAAGCCAAAGCTAGTTCAAGTGTGGAAGCAGCTCCAGTGGCTGTAGGCAAGGGCAAGTCCCTACTACATCCACTTCCTTCCTCTTTTGTGCCTGCAACGACTGAAACCACTACTACAACCACCACACAATCCACACCTCCCCTTGACACGGCACAGCTAATGAGCATGATGCAAATGCTAGTGAGCAAAGTGGCCAAGATCGTGCCAGAAACCGGATTGAAAAGGCCCGCTGCCCGCGCAGATGTAGAGTCACGGCAAGACCCTAAAAGACAAAGGATGGAGGCATCAACCACCACACCCAATACTCCCATGCCTGCCGACACTGACTATGATGCATATGTGGCTGAGCTACTGGCACAACTAGAAAAGGCGAAGGAAGAGAAGAAAGTGGCCTTGATGGAGCTAGAAAAAGAAAAAGAAATGCCAGCTACTCTTAGGCTAGAAGTCTCAAGGCAGGGAGCTGATCGACGAAGATAAATGAAGGCCCTGCAGGACCAGCTAGTAGCAAAAACAAAGGAAGCCCAGGACAACGAAAGCCGCCTTAGACAAAGGCTAGAAGACGAAGAGCAGAACTTGGTGGTAGAGCAAAGGAGTCTAAAGCTACTAGTGCAGCAATACAATGATCTACTGCAAAAGATTGCTCAAGTGGAAACGCTAAGACAGGAGGTTCAGGAAGGCGAAGCCAGTACACCACAAGAACATACCATGGAGCTCTGTTTGTGGCAGGAGCTAGAAGAACAAAACAGATTAATAAGTGAAATCGAGTTTTTGAAAAATGAAGGGCCAGGAGTCTCAGTAGCAGAAGCAAAACGGTTACAAGATGAAGCGCAAAGATTACAAGATGCGTTGGAGACCTCCCAGGAAGATGTAGAGGCCCTCATGGCCATGGCTTTCAATAAAAAAAGACTATTCCTTGCTGAGATCCAAAGCCAAGAGTAGCTGGTGCAGGAAAAATCAGAAGTACTAGCCGAGGTGCACCAAAATCTCAGCATTGTAGATCAAGCCAAAGGGATTACTGAAGAGCAGCTGGCTCGGAAGTCAAGAGAAACGAACGAGTTGTGGTTTTTAACAAATGAGCAGCAACAAGTAGTGACCACCCTGGCGAGCCAACTGGAGGAAGAGAGAAAAAGGATGGAAGAAAGAGCTATGGATTGGGAAAGGAATAATTTTGACAGGGTGAGAGACTTGACCGAACGCTTGGCAGAATGCGAAAGGGTGCTTGCAGAAGCCAGGGTTGAAGCTGTCGAAATAACTACTAAAACACAGCGGCAGGCCTCCCTCAACACGGTACTCCATGTCACACAAGCTGAGGGCGATGATCTAGTGAAAAAGGTGAAAAGAAAGTTGGAGCTGACTACCCGAGCTCTAAGATATGGTCTTCAAGAGCGGGAGCTCCCAATGAGTACAGGGATCACTAAGGAGCAACAATTCCACTACTTACGTTGTACGGGCCTTTCCACTGCTGAGCTCAAAGAGCTAGGTTTTGAGGAGCATGAACAGCCACCGCCACCACCGCCAGTCATCCCATCTGTGGTTGAGTGACATGTCGAAGAGGGTCCAGATTTTGAGCAAGGTGATGAAGAAGAGCAACAAAGAATGCTGAGTCTGCCTCAACCCGATCTCCCACAGTAAGAACCTGCAGATGCCCATCTGCCTGAGCATATAGTTGCAGCAAGGAGGAGAAGACAAGAATTAGCTGAGGAGGCCCAACGCCGAGCACGCACAATTCCAAGACAACTTCCTGAAGAGCCCATGCCACTGAGAGGTGATGCACATCCTATAGACTAGCCCCAGGAGTTGGTCATCTGGCGTCAGCAAGAGTTCCAGAAAAGGCCGTTTGAGCTCTCATTTGCTTTCCCACGCTCTTTGGACCGGGCCCTGTGTCTAGGAGTCTTAGCCAAGATCAAGGATCTGGCTAATGAACTTGCAAACAGGTGGATCGAAGAGAGAAGCTTGATAATAACTAGGTGGCGACAAGAACCACAGGATTACTGGGAAGATAAGGTCAATCTCGTTCCCAAAACCGTCCAAGGCTACGAGGCACAGCCAAAATGGCGGAGGAGGATTTGGGACACTAATTTTGATGCATGAACCGCCTTTTGCAGTTCACTCCCTGAAGAGCGCAATGATCCTATCTACATGCCCTACCCCCATAGGCATGGAGTGGACTATGATAGAGACTTGCATGGGGATTACGACTTCCCACAAATATATAATGTAAATGCTAGGAGCCCTGAGGAATGCTTATTGTTTAGGTTAGAAGATATAGTTCCTTCTATAAATCGTTTCCTTGCGGACTTCTCTTCCTGCCCAGATCTAACGTTTTTGACCACTTGTAATTACCTCCGACTTATCAAATTCCTGCTACTCCAAAAACCCACAGCAGAGGGAGCCCATCTTCCCCCACTCTTCTTTGATATCAACCTAGGAATAGATAGTAGAGCTATGACTAGGTTAATGATGCGGGCTACTCTCCTTCCTTCCTTCTGTCTAGAGCTCTTAGAAAATATGAGTGACACTCGCTGCACAAGGTGTAATCACTCTTTCTTGTCAACCACTCCTCTGAGAGCTAAGGCCGATATTAAAGAATACCTACAAAGTCGCGCATTCTTATCTCAATGTCTGCGACCGCCCCGTGATTAAATGGGTGTGATATGCCTTGACAATTGTACTCCCTCTCTCATTCTCAAAAAAAAGAAAAGAAAAAGAAAAGAAAAGAAAAGACAACAAAGAGAGAAAAAGCCACAAGGAAACAAAGACAAGGTGACTAGAGAGAAAGACAAGAGCAAAAAATAGCAAAGCTGAAAGATGAATCTACTACTAAGCAAGTTAACAGGGGAACACTTCACATGTGCTTGCAGTCTCCCTTCATTGTTATTGTGCACCACACTCACTGCATCTAGGGTTCTCCCTAGCCCCTTCCCCACTTCACACTTAGGGCACATCAAGGGCAGGACTTTTAGACTTGTCACCCTAAGTTTTGCACCGCACCTCCAACGACGCACGAACTGGGTCCTCAAGTGTGAGACATTACCAAGGGCTTGCCCAAGGTTACCCATCTCCCAGTTCCACTAGCACGGGCACCATGCACTACACAGTGAGACAGACACACCCCCTAGGAAGTGCACAACTGTCCTTGAAGGTTATATTCGAGTTTCAGGAAATGGCTACCCACGGAAGAGGATCGCCCACGGCATCCTTTAATGTTCAAACCTTCTTTTCATGTGCCAGCATCCGACCATCTGCCTGCTGATGGCTACCATGATTGAACCAAGTCAAGGTAGAACTGCCATTGGCATAGATCTTGAAATCTCATTGTCCAATGATCCATGCCCAACGCCTAAAGATCTACAGATCGCTTATTGATTCCACAAGCATGAAGACCTTCAACTCAAAACTGAAGACTTTCAACTCAAAGACAAGGATCTTCAATCAAAGCCACGGATTTTCAAGGCAAACAGCGTTCGGGGGGTTTCTCCAGAATAAATCCCTCCAATACCACCATCCTAAGGGATTGCTTATTACTTCAAGCATTTCTGATACTCAAAAGACGACTGGCTACATAAGGGGCGCCACAACAGTGTGAAAGATACTGAGTATCTTCATAAAGCCTAAAGCACGTCGGAATCTTTCCTGGTCATTGTCCTTAAACCCCATCACCTATCATTCACCCAACCACATTGGAAGCAGTGTCACCCACCTACCTGTTCCACCTAGCAGCCGATCTAACTAGCCACTACGTCCCACCGTAGTGCCATGGGACTGGCACTTGGCTAGGAGGGGGGTAATGTTACTGTGTTTCCCGCAGCACAGAGGAGCGGGAAATGGAAAAAAGGAAATAGCAAAAGGCGCAAGAAAAAAGGAAGAAAAAGGCGCCTTAACCGGTAACCAAACCCTGAAAAAGGACAAAAGGAAGAAAAAGGCACCTTAACCGGTAACCAGACCCTAAAAAAATTAAAAGCACAGGCACGACCCTCAGGAAGTCTTAGAGTCACCCAAGGAAAGTAAAAGAGTAAAAAGCGCACCATTAAGTGTGAAAGTGCTCCCGAATCCTTGTAAAAGAGCGCCAGGCTCACTCCTGTGCAAATTGTATGCATTAGTTAGGAATAGGATAGATTAGAACAGTGGGAAATGAGAAATGGGCCTAGGCTAATGGTCGGCCATGTAAAAAAGGGGATGACTGTCCAAAAGGGATTTAGGGTTTTGTATATAAAGTTGAAAAGTGAATGAGAATCTCATTCTTGTGTGTGGCCAAAGCTTCTTCTTCTTCTTCTCTTGTTTCTTGCCTTCTTGCTTGTGCTTGAGAGAGGGATTGAGAGAGTGTGAGGGAGTGAGGGAGTGAGGGAGTGAGTGTGTGAGAGTGAGGGATCTTGGAGAAGAAGCTCTCCATCTTCTCTCTTCATCTTCCCCTCCTCTCTTCTCTTCTCTTGTCTCGCACGTGGCTATGGAGGATGAAGCTCGTGGGAGAGGGATTGAGGTTGCTTGAGCTTTCCTCAAGGATCGTGGAGCTACCGGTGTGCAAGTAAGAGGAGGGTACTCGATCGAGCATCAAGGTAAGCTCACTACACCCGTAAGGTAGGCATTGTGCGTTGGCTATATGAGAGGTAGCCATGGCCACTCGGTTCAAAACACTTGAGCAATAAGTGGTCCGTAGGTCTCGGGGTAGAGCTTGTAGCTCCCCTTCACCATTCCAAAATTTCAAAGCCTAAACCGAAAAACTATTTTTTTGAAAAACAATAACTTGTTTCTTGTCATTAAAATTCCAGGAAGAAATAAAAAACTTAAGGAGATAACAACAAAAAGAGAATTTTGAGGGGTTTGAACCCATAACCTTTTACGTGAGTCAATTACTCCATATACTATACACACGTTTGAAATGATGAGTTTTAGTGCATTTTGAAGTAGGTACTTTTTGGCAGGCCATTTTTCAACAACAAATTTTCAATAATCACTTTTCAGCAGTGAGTGTATTTATCGGGCTAAGTTTACTTTTTTAAAAAAGTAACAATCATAATTGCTTGTTTTTTCGAGTGTGAGTTGGATTGTAGATCCCAACTCTCCGAGGTCTTTAAGACCCCGTGGGAAATAGTGTTGAGGTTGCGTGCATGCACACGTGCACACGTGTGTGTGTGTGATTGCAAGAACTTCTAAGATGAGATGCTCTTTGAAGTGCTCGCCTTCAAGGCCTATTAACTTGTTGCTTGAGAAAGTCTCCACCTTCCCTCTCATATCTCAAACCTTTCAAGCATTGTCGATTTACCATGATTTAGGGAGGTGAATTATATATTGTATTTTTATTTTACAAGACAATGTAAACAAATTCTTTATCATAAATTAAACCAAACAATTTGTTGTCATTCTAGGTGTGATTGGTGTCTTATTTTTTCTTAACCATGCACAAGCCATTGCACAAGACTTTCTATCTTGTTAGTGAAGGGCTTCTCAATGATATGGTACAATAGTTTATCTATCCATAGCAAGGATGAAGACAAACATACAAGTAATGTTAACTAGGATGTTGTTGGAGGTAAGGAAGAAGATATAATTATAATCAAAGGTTGTACTTGATCCCAACAATGTAAGGCCGAGCTTGATATCATTATTGTCACAAGACTAGTACATGCCTACTTGAACACCTCTATGGGACTTCCTTACTTTAAGTAACATTAAAGAGTTTGATAGATCAACTGATGACACTATATAGTCCAATAACCCCTTGGAAAGAAGAGATGGGCATGTTCCACATATTCTTAGTTTCAAGCTCTTGGTAACATTACATGTTTTGTCATTTTGACAAATATACTTTGGGTAATGCCACACATATAGTCTTATCTAAACCTTCAAAGTAGAGGTAGCCATATTATGATGCTTAATTGTGCATCCCATGGCGTATTCACCACGATAGCATAGACTGGGATAGAGGGGATCCAAACCTTCAGCCTTAAAGTTTATCTATGGACACAAGCCTATTGTAGGGAATCGAAGTACATGATTATTTAGATAATACGTTAAAATGGATTTTTGTGTAATAGTATGATTAATGGCTCATATGTTTTGTTATCCATTTCTAAATTTATATGACTATTGATAATGGAATAATCAAAGAAAAAATTCTTTCATTCTTTATGTTAAGAAGGATGTAGCTTGTCAAATATTCTCATAGCCACTTTGCACCATTTTTGGTAATACAATAAATGTGGTTTTTCTTATATGTTAGCATAACTTTACTTTCTCAGTGATGTTAGTACCTATTCAAAAATATTCAAATAAACTTTACTTTTCTTAATTCTCTTCAATTTAAAGCATAAAATTTATCATGAACGAGGTGTCTATTCATGTTGAATATGCTCAAAATATTTTCAAGTCTTGAATTAATGAACCAAGATCTTATATTATTAAGATTAAAAGTAGACATAAAACTCTCCAAAGAATATGGTCTCTTCACACATGCATATATACATGGAACTTCCCTTCTCTAATGTGTCTTACTTGAAATATTTGTTGCTCTAGGGCACAAATGCATGAATAAACTCAAGCGCATAAGTAGGGATCCAAAACACTAAAAAGTAGGTTGGCATGTTGATTTTATATCATAAAAGCATTTCTCTCATAGGACACATCTAGCAATTTATATTGCTTTAGAAGCATGAGATTCTAGATTTTAAGTAATATGTATGTAGTTGATTATAACCATATATATCTTAGCTATTGCTAAAGGACTACCTAACTTTCTGATTTGTACAAGAAATGTTCCTTGCACTTCTATGATTCTTCCTAATTGCATTGCCCCAAAAAAGGAGAGCAAAGCCTACATATTAGATCTAGATGAGGTTGCGATAAGGCTTCAAAACACACTCTATGGACTTTGCTATGTGAAAACCAAAATACCCATGTATAATAATCTCAATTTAAAATTCGGGTTATGTCTATAAAATCATAGAATTGATATTACAAGTTTTTAGAATTGATATTACAAGTTTTTAGAATTGATATCACAAGTATCTATTAAAGACTAAGACATGCACATATATCTAAATGGTCTAAATAAAGAGGATGAATTGTTGTGGCTAAATACTAGATCATTATCTTATAAGCATATTGAAAAATTTACTTACTAAACAATATGAACGCAATACCACTTCTACCATACAAAGTACCAAAATTATGAACATGCTTTACACCCTACAAAATATGAAAACTTTGTTGCTAGCATTATACAAGATGAACCAAAACCATTATATTGTGAAGATACCAAGAAGCGTTAGCTCAAGTGGTGTAATAAACCTGAGATCACAGGCTCCATTCTGATGGGCAATGGTGTGGCGCCTTGTATGATGTATGATGCAAGAAGTTAAATATGGATCCACTGGGCGAGTCACTAAGATGGGCATTGTAATGAGACCACTTCTAAAATCCATGGTTAAGAGTTTGGGCACCCCTTGATTACAAGTATCAAAAGCCTTGATATTCAATTAATACACAATTATTTGGCATCTAATATATTGTGAAGATGAACCCAATTCAAGAATCTTGTCACATTTCATGTAATGTAGCTCGAATTCCTCACAATATTAAGTACTTTGTCCAAAATGACTTGTGAGAAAGCTGATTGCTAACAATTGCAACTCGCTTAATTAGATACCCATATTAAGGGTATAATAAAAACTTCAACTAAATCATGCATCTCATCCCCTACTAGTTTTCATTGAGAAATATGGGCCGTGCTAATGGGTTGAATAAGCAATTCAATAGGCAATCAAATCGATTTAGAACTTCAAAATAAAATATAGATTTTAATGGTCAGAATTATTACTTTATTTCCATCCAAAATATGGTTTTGGCGTGCTACTTCAACAACAAAAAGCAACATGTAGAGCTTCGTAAGACTTCCTAGTCAAGAAAATAGCCTTGTAATATACTAAGACTAGCATTACCCTACCCAAGATGACATCTTAGAGGTCTTAACTAACTTAACTATTACTCTCTAATGTGAAAGAAGTTGAAAACAATACATGCCACACTTAAGGAAGAATACACGTATCTTATGAAATGGTCATTGTTCTCTTTTAAAGAGATCAAGATTATATGCATATTGGCTCAAATCATGAACATTTTTGCATAACATCCCGTGAGATGACTCCTTGATAGTTTTCCCTTTCTTAGTGTTAGTTTGGCAAAGCATTCACTTCATCGTCAACCTTTGAATCAAGCACAACTTTTTCCACATGTAGTACTTGACTTTTATGAATGTTTCATATTTCATGAAAGACACGTTTTGCTTTATCGAATCAACTTGATTATGATATGCCCAAATTAACGTGAGGCTTTCTCACTTTATCATCATCCTTAGAAATATTTTCAGAGAGGTTGCCTAATTGAAAAAAAGAAACTTTTGCAAACCTTTGAGAGGTTAAAAGGAATGTTACTTAACACCTTAGAAAACAAAATAAATCTTTGTTAAGTTTGAAAGTCTATGTATAGGTTCTTAAAATGTATTGCCCTAAAACCTTTCTCATCATCACTAAACCCACTTGGCCGTTCGCTATGATCTTGATCATCATTGCTAGGATCATTACTTGGCAATTCTAGATTTCACGGTCTCCTACAAAGATTGAAAATTACAAAATGTTCCCTTGTGATATCTATTCTTCCCCACTCTTTCCCAAACTTCCCTTTTTTGCCTACCTGCAGCAACTTGTAAAGAAGCCATCTCTTCAAGTTGACTCCTTTTTTCTTTCTATCCTTCTTTGATACTGGCCCATTGTTACCATTATGCATCTAATGCCTCATGAGTGTACCCTTAGCGCATTGTTGCTCATTCCAACATGAGGGCATGCGTCCAAGTGGATTTACCATGCCTATCTTCTATTTAGACGTACATACCAAAACGAAAGTCCACTATGTACCTTTATGAGCATACTTGTACATGATATTATTACTTGATCTAAGACGGGTTTCGCAGGTTTCACACTCAGTTAACTAAGTATATCCTGTCAAAAGACGCAATGACAATGTGAGCGCATGTGTGTGGCATCTTGTGGGACATAAGCCTTCGAGAACAAGCAAACACTAGTAAGCAGCGATCAAATAGATTAATTGTGTTTTCCTCTAAATTATGCCAAAGATCCTAAATTAATTCCTTTCGGGTGCGTGAGGCTCGTTCCAAGCGCTTGTCATCTGGGGCGACTTGCCCTGGAGGCTGGTACGTGCAGAGAAGATAGTCGTGGATTCTCTTGGAACGAGTAAAATTCTAACGACAATGTGTCTCTTCTCAGCTGGAGACCTGTACATTGAATGCGGCTCTTTTGCAGAAGCGTGCCATGTTTATGAAGGGCTGCCTCTGAAAGATACAGTTTCCTAGGCTGCCCTGATTGCAGGGTATGGTGAACATGGTCCAAAGGAGGAAGTGGCAAGTTGTTTGCAACAAATGCAGCTTGATGGCATATCTCTTGATTGTGTCATGTTTGTTCACCACTATGAAAGCCTTAGAAATTTGCAAAGAGATGCATCCTGAAATCATTAAATTAGGTTTGGAGATTTAATCTTGTATAGGCAGCATCCTGAAATCATTAAATTAGGTTTGGAGATTTAATCTTGTATAGGCAGCATCCTGATTGATATGTATGCGGACTGGTTGATATGTATGCTAAATGTGGCTTAATGGTTGAAGCACACCGGCTCTTTGACAGGTTTCCAGCATAGAGTAGAGGCTCATGGAATGCCATAATATCAGGCTATGCTAAACATAGAAGCGAGAAACTACTTCTGACAGATATTGTTGGAGAGTATCTCTCCTGATGTTGTTACTTTTGTCTGCAGCTTAAAAGCTTGTGACCCCATCCAAGATTGGAGATCCGTCCTTGTTGGAAGCGCATCAGTGGCTATGTATAGTGAATGTGGTTTACAACATAGAAGCACACCTAATATAGGATAGACTACCAGATCGAGATATTGCCTCCTGGAATGCAATGGTTGCTGGTTATGTTGAGCACAATCTTCACAAAGAAGCAACACATTCGTTTCAAAAAATGGTGGCGGAGAGATTCCATCACTTTTGCATGCAACTTTAAGCCTTGTGGTTGTGTCTATAAGATTTATGAAAGGCAAAGCTGGGATAGCAATCCTTACAATAGCTAGTCAAAGTGACTCAAGAAAATTCATCCTCTTACTTGTTGATTATTACATGTATGCAAGTATTGGCAAGTGGATTGACTCTAATAGCTTAGAGAAGATAAGAAATCATGCAAGGGTGATGAAAATACATGGCATGTCTATGATTAAGGTGAAGGAAATATTACATGAGATTGTTGTTGGTTATGGTCACAAGATATATGAAAAATGATAGAGATTTTGAGTTTACAAATTAAGGTTGATGGATATATCCCAGATCTCGACATGGTCTCAAGATATACTTCTAGGTGAGAGTGACATAGCAACAACTTATAGTTTTGTAGATACACATTCTTTAGCATAACAATTGTTCTAAATGAGCATACTTTAGCCAAAAATTTTAGATTGTCAATAGACTAGACCCATAGACCCTCTAACATGGCAACAATAAGAGCTGTGAAATGAGGTTATGAACATTCTTTTCCCCCCTCTGAGATTATGTGGATAGTTTGGCGCTTGAAATGTGTCAAGGTCTAAGAGAGGTAGTAGGTAAAACTTGGTTACCTAGCCTTTTGAATTAGAGTACTAGAAGGCTAACATGGCAATTTATTTCTTTGGTACCCCTGCTAATCAATAAGATAAGCAAATGCCCTATAATTTACTTGACGGAGATCTGACAAATACAAAATGTGACTCCAAACATTTCTTGTGATCATGGGGTTTGGGTAAAATAATGAACTACATAGCACACGTATTGTGATAATACATGTTTCACAAAAACAATAGTACCATGAAAACAAACAATAGAAACCAACATTTTGAAGTAGCAATTCTTCAAAAATTAGTGATGTAGATCATTACACAGCTTAGGAGTAATCTATATGGCTTTACACCCAAAATACACTCTTTATAGTTAAACATTCTATTTCCTACTTCCAAACAAGAATCCCTGAACAACTAATGATATGAGATGTGATCATGCAATCAAATGTTGTTTTACCTCCATCAAAATGCCTTTTTAGCTAATAAAAGAATAGCCCTTACAACTAACTAGGAGTCTACAAGTGGTGTTCAAGGGGTGGTTGTTTGGGGAGGTACCACTCTTGCATGAGTATGGAAGCTTGAGAAAGATGATGGGTTTCAATTCAAAATTATTGCTGTTGTAAGCAATGGTATGCACTGCTTATAAGCAACCTTGTTTTATCTAAAGATGCATAATCAGTATCCGATATGCGACTGTCAATAGTAGTTAATAGGCTAAAACACGTAAAGATATAAATTACAATTGAGCCTTTAATCAAAGGCATAAAGACTTATAATAACATTGACCAACACGAAAGTTGTCGCCGTATATAAACTCTAGCCACCATCTATGTAAGATGCCACACCCACCTTCAACACCTTTGCTACTCCGCTTCTCTCCTCGTTGAGAGGACTACGAATTGGCTTGGAGATGAAGTGAAGATCAGAGGGGGAGGAGGAAAGGGAGGATCAAAGGGGCGGAGCAACAGGAGGAGGAGAAGTAAAGGTCGCGACAGGCTATCTGGGCAATAGGATAACAAATCACAAGAACAGCATCTGATCCAGAAGGGCAAGCAGACGTCACTGCACTTCTCTAAATGAATGAGAGAGAGAGAGAGAGAGAGAGAGAGAGAGATGCAATGATGCATACCACTACGCTTCTTTGTTTATCTATGTGAGAGAGATCGTTACAATGATTCAGATTACCGTTTTATGTGTGCGTGTGTGTGCGCGCGCGCGCGCGCATTTTCTGATTTTTCTTATTTTGTGCCAAGGAAAATGGTCGATCAAAGGGATTACTATGGGCATAGGGCAGGCCCAAAAACACAGAGAAAGAAAGAATATCACCATCTAATAACTACAGACATAAGACTCACGCTTGTCATAGGTTATTTCAGATTTTCGATACTAGAAGGAAATATTGAGCACAGAATAGTTAGAAGCGTGATGTAAGGAGAACTATAAGAGAACAACACATTATCAGTTTTTGCAGCAACAAACAATGTAATGACTCGTGGGAAAATAATTATTTCTTGAAAGAGTAGGCATACGTTGGCAATGACTTGCGATACATAAGAATGCTGGCAACTTGGATAGGTTTTGTAAAGATCAAGGTCATCTGTCCTTTTAGCCTGGTTTATAACACGTAAATACCATTCAACGACTTCGTTATATCATTTACTCGCTACCTCTGCCCAAATATTTTGCTTTCTTCTTTGACATGACATTGCATGATGACTATTGCGACATGCACAAGCATATATATATCATGCCATGATTGTAACACTCATCAATTTTGATGTGGGCAATGCACTTGTTTGAAGATGACCTCAATGAAATTACAAGCCTCTGTCCGTCTTCTCACCTGACTACTGATGCTAAGCTTTGAAAGCTTCGGAAGTAAACTTTAGGACCCCTGCGGCATGCCCAACATCTGCAGATCAGAACTTGGAAGCAGTCAGAGCTCAAGACTATATACAAAGAGCTTCAAGCCTTCAAATAATTCATGAGAAATACCTCTTCTAATGCCAGGATCAAAGCATTTTGTTCCTTTAGAAATGATTTGCCACTCCAGACAAAGAATCTCTGCCAATCTTTATGTTGCAAGGTGTACGAAATCTGCTCGCTTCTTGGCTGACATTCGAAAGATACCCACCAGTTGAAGCTCAGAAGCTGCTTTACAAAACCTTGCCCTTTTAACCACAGGTTAAGGTCCCAACGTATGACCTTATTTGATGAAGAAATCAAAATGCACATCAGATTTTATGAAGTGGAAAGGATACTGCACAGATGCTTTGTCTATGTCTCTCCGATGCAACTCCTTTTGGTTCTTCCTCCTTTTCCCATTACTAGGATCGCCGTGACTACCTAACACAGTCTCAAATTGTTGGTACAGATTGTACCAACTGATTTCATCACCATGTTTTTGTGCCAAGCAAAATCTGCAAATCAGATAGGCTCATTCTTTAAAAATCCCAATAACAGCTAGTGCCAACTCCATGGCATTGTCAATCTTAATGTAGTCTAAGCTGATGACAGTGATTTCATGCAAATCTCTCAAATATGATAGCTTTGCCAATCTTAACAAAAGATAATGAGCAACCCGTGAAAATGGATACCTAGTTCAAGGTAACTGCAAAATGTTTCACCCCTGAAACATTTCACCCTTAGAAACATTGCATTTCACTCCATAACATTTCACCTTTGGGGAAGTCCCAAGCAAACCACCACCAAGTGAAACAGTTGAATAATACATATGAGAGTTTTCTTTGTAAACAATCAGTTCCATTTTACACATTTATACCACGCAAATCCTTTCAATGCAACAACGCACACAAGATCAGTTACAACAGTATCCTATACACAGTGTGTGTGAAAACTCTCAAAAACACAGGAAAAGATGATCTTTTTCCATTTAAAAATCATGTTTCAATCAGCCGATTCACTCTAGGCATTTCACATTTCAGTGAAATGTTTCAGTTCTTTCAGGCATTTCATGTTTCAGTGCCAGCAATACACCTTACGACATGGGGAGAAGATAAAGCAGAATCCAGAAGGAAATTGTGAGAGACAGAGGTTTCTAGCATTCCAAATCTGTGGAACCAGTAAATAGGCACTCACTGAGCAAGATGGAGGCCTACAAAGCTGGATAGTAGATGCCACCAGATATCTACATATTACCAGTTTGTCCCTCCAAGGAAATTATTTCCTCAACCAAACCTTATCATTTCTTAAATTACACTCTACTGTACAACCAGGGTAAAGCATCTCCCACATAAAATCGGATCTCATTCTCAGAGAAGCATGTCCTTCACTGGATTCACACCAAACCTAACTTTACTTACATGGGCCACAAGCATGATTTAAAATGAAAGGATACAACTTACAGAATAGAGCTGTCGTTCATGGAATCTGATATGGTTGATCGGCAGCATTCACAGTGCAATATTGCACCTGCATCTTGAATGTGTCTTTGAATGATCTTTCGAGGTTCAACTAATAATGCCTGCCCCCTTGCCCCCAACCAAAAAAGAAAGAGAACAGGGAAAAAGTGAGATGTCACACCCAGAAAACTGCTTTCAACAGAGCTTGAAACATCCGATGAATGCAATCAGTGTAACCATTAATGGGATATGACATCAAACAGATACTGAAAGAAATAGAAAAGGAACCCATTCATACCTGCCTTACTACTGTCACACTTTCAAAGATCACGATTTCATGGAAAGGGAGGGATTCCAAATTGATTTTATGCACCCTTGAACACCATCGTCAGAAAAGGGGTTAACAGCAAGAACACAACAACTTCATCATCACTTTTCACTGGAACTGGTTCACTGATTTCCATCTCATTACAAGGATAAAGATTATTGTTTATGTTCCCCATCGAAACCTTGGACTGCAATAACTGGTATCGCTTTCTTTCACATGTGGAGAGAAATTACAAATAAAGTTGCTAGTGATGTACATTCATACAACTAAGGTGCAATAACACCTTATGGCACCTTCAACCCTTACCTCAATAATTCTTGAAGCAGATCAGCAGCCATTTTACAATGTGCTTTTGGGCACAATCTCTTTGTTAAGGCTGAATTTTGCTCTGTTGTAGACCTGGAAAAAGAAAACTACATATGTGAGCTTTAGTTCTAACAGCTATTTCAAAGTGAACCAAACTGCGATACATGTCATGGACACATGATACAGTAATATCACCATCATATACAGAACCTAGACATTCATACAATGTTTGTTGTATACTCTCATCCTGAATAACATCTTTCCTGGCTAAAAATAATCAACTTGCTACTAATGATCACATAATTGGGCACGTGCTGGCCAAACAAGTGCTTCAGGCATAAATCTGGCCATCTGCAAAAGGAGATGGACAAGCATATAACAAAATATTTCACCATCTTGAATCACATATTACTAATAGTCGAATATGTATATGGTACATTTTTTACCATATCAAATGGACCAAGTACTTTTTAAAGAAAGAGAAATGGAGCTAATAAAATTTGACCATGTGATGGTTCTGATTTCATACATATACATATATATACAGACATACATACATACATGTATACATTCATACATACACACACATGCATGCACACACACACACACACACCCTCTGTTCTTCAATGACAGCTACTTTTCCTGAGGAGGGAATATGGACAACATCTAATGTTGTAGTTGCAGAATAAGAAGTCAGAAGCTACAAATAGATACCAAAAAGAGTGATATTATTTTTAGGAATTCACTATTTGGAGCACACTCTCTCCAGGAATAGTGTGAGGATAAATGATGATGATCAGCTTGGCCTGAAAAACCATATATTCAGGTTCCTTGGTGTATGTTACACAACTTGTTAGATGTTTTCATTTATTGCAGTGCCACTGTATGAATTGACAAAAAGGATGTCTAACTCTCAAGATTGCAAGCAGCAAGAAAGGGAGTTGGTAAGTGCTACATGAATCAATCATAAAAAACATTTTTGGTTACTTTGAAAACCTTGTTTTAGTTTAAACTCATGATCTCTCGCAGAGACATCTAAGATAGGTCTATTCTAAATCTTCCAGTTGGAGAAACTTTGGAGCGGAATCCACTAAAGCTACATTTGTCAAGGGTTAAGAACCCATGGAAGATCCCCACATTGATCCCCCTTGAATTTCAATTTCCCCCTGAAGTAAAATACAACATACAAAGAACCATGTAAAGAGTAGCTAAGTATATCAGAAATACAATGGTTGTGTAAACAATCAATCAGGTGAGCTATAATGCCAGATCATCTCAGGGGCTATATGAAGAAATGTGTCAGAGTCCTTGGTCCACGAGAAGGCATCTTTCTTTCTCATCCTTTCAGACCACCCTGCATTCTCTCCCATCTCCCATAAAGCATATGGATAATCTCTGTCCAAATCCTTCAAAATAAGCTCTAGAGTGGAGACATCCTGTGGGTCTATAGCATGGCTGCACCTCGCAGTCCAAATGTGCCAAGCAATAATAGTAGTAATCAGCTCCCATCTATGGCAGTGTCCCTGAGTCCACCAATCCTGCAAGTCGTTTGGAATGGCAATCCTGCTTAGAGTGGCCCCACTGAAAAACCCACATATCCACATGTTGGGTGCCCAAGCTACAACTCCCCAAGTCACAACTATCGTCTTTGTTGTGCCATGGAAGACCATGTTGAGGGCTCTCCTCCATACCTCCTAGGCTCTGTGACACTTTCAGAGGTAGCGCTGTTATGTCTCCTCAAATTCACCATATCCCACACATGCCACTAGGTCTCTACCATATCCAAGCCATGTACCAACTGCTATGCTCCTATGAGCTAAAAGGCATAGGAAGAGGGATATCTTCCTAGGCCTAAAGCTATCATCTAGCCTCCTCCAAAAGTCTGATATGAAGTGATCTAAGATGCCATGTCTATGCTAATAAGGAGTGACTACAAGTAGTTATGCTTCGATCCTGCTCATCTAAATCCTCCTCCACAGCCTATTAGTTTACCCAAAGATGGCCACATCCAGATCTCATATTCTCTGAAGGGGCCTCCTCTGATAAGGCCAATGTCTCCATCCATCTAATAGCTAGATGGTTAGGTTACGATCGATCATAGCTGCCAAGAATTGGAAACAGGGAACAAGGAATGAGAACAGGGGATGGCATAAGAATGGGAAGGGCCTATTTTGGGAATGGGGAGGGAATGAGACATTAAAAATAGTGCAAATTAGAAAATTGTCAAAATTCTAGCATAAATACTTCACAACTATTCATAAATACTCTAAAAGCATCACTTTAAATACCATACTGTACTAGTAAAACCAAAATGCACATTGCACCATATATTACCACTTGATGTTGCACAATGAGTACATATTATTAAAAAAGAATTTATATAAAGTAAGATTTAAGCTATAGATGCAAGCAAAGCTTGTAGTGCTTTTGAAAAAACGACCAAGGCCACTACAAATGTCAGTAGTAAGGCCCAAGGCTTAATAGAGTTTCATGTGACAGGGAAAGAAATGAAATGATTTATTGACATCTACAAAAAGGCAAAAATAACCTATGAGACCATATTTTACAACAGTTTGTAGAATGATAGAAGTGTTTGGAAATAAACAATACAACACAAGAAATCTAAGTCCACATGTTGGTAACTGAGAAATCTCATTGGTAGTGCCATAAGTGTAAAGTGGACCTGGAAGGGCCATGCAAGTACACATCATAGCAAAAAATTCCTCAACCCATGAGTATCAAGGAACACAAGCAAAAAAGATCCTCTCTCTAAGGTAGAATAAAATGATTTAAAAGTGCCTTTCTTTTGACCCCCTACCAACCTCTTCCCTACTAGCTCATTCCCTATAAAAGCAATGGGATTGGAATGTTCTAAGTAGGAAACGGTTGGGAACACAAGCTAGAGTGTTCCCCTATCTTGGAATGCATTTCCCATTCCGTACAATCAAGGAACAACATTCCCCTGTTCCAAGCCAATATTCCCTCCATTCCATGTTGCTATGTGATCAATGTACTACTTCCTCTCATAGTGTGCTTCTACTCTAATCCTCTTTTAGCATATGAGCTCTACGTGGTCTAAATCCTCTTGCTAGAGATAGCCAATCTTCTCCATCATAAAAGTGAATAGCTTATCTCTACTAGTCACAGTGACCACAAGGACCATGTGCCCTCTATTGGATCGATGCTCAACCACACGTGCACAATCACACTAAATATTGAACAATGGAGAGAGAGAGAGAGAGAGAGAGAGAGAGAGAGAGAGAGAGAGAAGATTTTTCCATTCATTCCTCTGTTTCAAGGGCTGTTCGCACACTTGGACAACCCCAGATGCCTTTGTTTTTGATTCCGCATTTGGGGTGCAAATGCACCTCACCTAGTTGAAAGGTCTTCTACATTGGCAACTTGACCTTATTTGGCACAATGATCTCCTTTCCATGGAGGACTTGGTCCCTTGGCATACGGCAATATTTGCTGCTTCTTTGGTGTGACTTTCATACTCTTTTAGTTATCTGATATTCTGTAAAGCGAGTTTATGCACAATGGCCTAGAGCCATCTTGCGTATTGCAAACATGTAATCTTGTACTTTTTTCGTAATTAATGTAATTACCTATTACGAGAGAGAGAGAGAGAGATGAACCCTCCCTCCCTGCCTGCACGCCTGACCCTGGTACTTCATTCTTGACTTGCGCATTGCCAACATGAGGGCCTGTGAGCCTATTGAGCTCCTTGCCTAACCCTTTCACACAGCCTGCATCCTGCGCTGTTCTGCCCTGGCCTCCTATGCATAGGGTTGAGGCAGAGAGAGAGAGAGAGAGAGAGAGAGCCCCTCCTGTGTTGCATGACCTGTCTTGTGTGAAGACCTGCACTGTAGCACGACCTGCCCTATTTTATACTGCATGACCTACCTGGTACGCTGCCTCCATTGTATTGTGTGACTTGCCTTGTGTTGTGACATGCCCTGCATGTACAAATATATATATATATATGTATATATATATGTATATATATATAGAGAGAGAGAGAGACTGGCCCTGTCCTGTGCGCTCCCTGTTCGGTGCAAGCTATTGTGTTCCAATAGGTTGGAGAGGTTCTACAACAAACAACAACTAAGTAGCTCAGTTTTGCGCCATGTCAGGGCTGATCACGGCCTTCATAGACCAAGCTGTGGATGCCTTGGGGCTTGACTCGAATGATGAAGAGCGGGAAGAAATGGTTCCTTGTACGGAGATGGTTGCCCCTTGTTTCGAGGTTCAAGCCGATTCTAATGTGCAACCCCCATTAAACGCAACAAACATGTCTCCAATGTGGTGATGGAATGCAATGAGAACACCCTTGAAGATGTAATGGCGCATTCTCAAGCCCCTCCACAATCTGAGCATGGTGGTTGTTCTTATGCATAGGTGACTTCCGTTGTTGAGGAGTTCTAGGAATTGGACTGGGAACATCTCTTGGAATGTGCCAATACACTATTGGGTGAATATCTTCAACACAACCAGGAATCCTTTGCAAAGTAGGACAAAGAGGAAGTTTTGGAAGCTACCATGAATATCAAGACTGTGGTACGCTCTTTTTCAACCTTCTATGAAAGAGGGGTCATCTTTTTTTCATCAGCAAGATTCCTATGCTCTCTTGGATCTGCCAATGGTTAAACTCCATCTTGCAAGAAGACTCAAATCTTTATTAGCCCACAAGGCTTCTATGAGATACTGCCCAAATAAACAAGCGCTCAAGATGATCTTCTGGCCATAGTTCCACTGTTCTTTGATAAATGCATAGTGCATGGAGTGGCATCGAGACCATCGGAAAACTTCTAGTAGTTGCTTCAACAAGAATGCCCGGTATGGGTTGAAGTTGAATGCTGCCCCACAGTCTATGGCCCTTGCGCAATGGGAGCAATTGGTATGGTTTTGGTTCCCCCTAGCTTATGGGCTGCCTATGCAACCACATGTGCATGCTGTGGGATACCCCAAACAAAAGGCTAACTAGTTGCACTTGAATTGTCCTGGAATACCTTTGTTGCACTATCGTTTGAAGTGGGAAACCTTTACAACACATTTTTTTTCTTGTGGACAATTGGGGTACTTTATGGATGAATGCCCAAAGAAGACCATTGTTGTGGATGGGGATTTTGCTTCAATAGTCCATGATGCTCCTATGGATGATGGCCCTCCAGCAAATGAGGCCTTGGCAAGGACCGTTGTGGATAAAGGAAAACAACCGATGCAGCTTTTGCATTCCCCTAACCAGGATCAGGTTGATGTCCGTGCCAAAAGAGGTAAAAAGTTTAATGTGAGTTTCGTAGCAATCTTGCTTAACACTTCACAATACCCCTTATGCACCTATGTGCTCATCATTCGTAGGACCCTTCTACACAGCTTTCTTTTGATCCCCATGGTAAAGAGATCACCCATTGGGATTGTTGATACCCAAGGGAGGCTCCAAAAAAAGGAAATGCTCACCATGGTAAAGATCACCCCTTGGGTATCGACTTATACCCAAGGGAGGCTCTAAAAAAAGGAAATGATCACTCCACCTCCAAAGTGGAGCGTAGAAACTTAAAACTTATTTGCACAGTTGGCTGACTTTCTGGATGAGGGTACTCTTGATATCTCAGCAGCAAAAGTGCAGCTGGAGGCAAAGTTAGCCTTGACATTGAAATCCTTTTGTCATGACATGTAAGGCTCCCCACTTGAAATATGCATGGGATTTGTTCACATAGAAAGCAACATGATATGTGCCGCATTCTATATGATAACCAATGGGATGTGTTATGTTTTCTTAAGCATAAAAGTCATGGTGAAGCTAGCAAAATCTTGTGTCAAACAATGACTAACATAAGAAGGCTAGGCTTTGTTACCATGTCAAAAAATGACAAAGAGGCCAGACAAACAATAGGGTTTGCAGGGAGAAATACAAAGTGTGTATGGCAAACACTGAGAGAGAAGAGAAACTAAGAAATGCAAGAAGAACATGGTGATGATGCATTCAGTCATGCTATGACAAGAAAAGATGATACAACACAGCCGAAGCTCAAAAGATAACTACATTGTCTTGTCTAAACCAAGTGGCACCACCTCTGGGAATCTACACAATGAAGAGAGCAAAATGCAATCCTTTGGGCAATGGGCTATCAAAGTAATCACTGGAAGGTGAAGGACAATTGTCACGGGAGCGAATCACAGTCCTTTGATTGATAACCAACTGTCAAGGGAGCGAACCGCTGTCCTTTCATCTAGGGAGTAGCTTGGGCAGCAAAATGCAAATCCCAAATGTGAGTGAGCTATCAAACGCAAGGAGAGATCAGCCCAGATGCTAATAACTAATGTCAAAGATGGTCACCAGCATGAAAGAAGCCTTGCAGACACTCAAACACAGAAAAGTGATAACGCATGGAGAAAGAGGAGTTGATGCCAGGGTGTTGGTGCTGTTGCTAGGGTGTGTGAAGCCCTCCAAACTGTCTAATGCAGGTGCCAAAGTAACGCCAGATGTGATGCCTACTGGTGGACATGCTCTTAGGATGCAAAATGCAAAAGGAACATGTCTCCAAGGTGTGGGTGTTGTTGCTAGGGTGTGTGAATCCCTCCAAAATGCCGAATGCAGATGCTAGGGTGATGCCAGATGTGAAACAGGTCACACAAAAAGAACCTATCCCCAAGTGTAGACGTGATGATGCCAAGCAGGAGACGGTGGAAAAAGGTCACGAACTACAATGTCCTCTCGTAGGGTGTGGGCGGCAGTGATATGAGGAGAGAAGAGTGTCGGAATTACCGAAGAAGAGGGGTGAAGAATGACTGAGGTGTTGTGGGGTGGTGTAGAATGAATGAAGTGACTGCTTATTTATAGGCATAAGCTATTTGGGGTGGCACATCATTGTATGGGCACCCACCGAAAAAATGGCCAAAAATGTGCACACCGGCGCTTTTTGGGGCTATCAGTGCGAAACCCAAAGTGAAGTGTGTAAACTAAAGAAGTGGTTTCTCAACAACCTCCTCATGCCCAAAAAGGGATGAGGAAAGAGGAGCAAAGAGAGATATGAAGAACATGCAGAGGATCATGGGGATCTAAGAGTTCCACCTAAAACATAACCTATAGTAAGAAACAATAAATGGGATAAACTGTAGAACCCAACTCCACCTCGAGAGAGAAGCCACTAGCTCCATAACTCCATGCTAGAAAAAATTTGAAGGCCTTGTCACCAAGTCGCAACTGAACCTCCAAGGCCCTGATCTAGGCAGTACCTGAAGATCCTAGGTATCAATAAGAGAAATGACTTCTTGAAGACACCCATCCCCAAAGAGTAAATGGTGGGTGACGACCTTCATGATGAGCTAGTGCTCCCTTTGAGGGTAGAGATGCAAGGGCCCCCTCTAAAGCTGAAGAAGTAGAAGCCCCCTTAGAGGGCAAAGAGAGTACATCCCCCTCTACAAGAGATCATCAATCTAAAAACTCATGGATCATGGACTCTGAAGCATCTAATGGCGAAGCAAGTGCTGCCGATCGTGTCGAAGAAGATATTTGGGGTGTTGAAGATGTTAAAGAACTCCCAAGGGTGGCCTCTCAAACTTGAGTAGTTGAGGGTGGGGAAAGGGGAGGCTCAAGCTAAGCCAAAGATGGGGCACAGTTATTGTCTCTCAATGGAGCGGACTACAAACCAAAAGTAATAGAAGGTGTCGAACAGCCACTATCTCACGAAGGAGCGAACTACCAAGGGGACAATATCCAATAATCACTGTCTCTTGGGGAGGCGAATTGCAAAAGGTTGTCAAGGTGGCATTCCTAAAACCCTAGAAGAAGTAGAAGCAACATTTGTAGCGCATTGCGGTAGTCATGAGGAGGCTGGGATACCAGTCAATCCTCCTATGGGTCGAAAGGGCTTAGTGCGCATTATGCGATCGGAGATGGAAGCTCTCAGCTGAGAGTACATAGTAGACCGTAGAGAAAGTGAGAGCGAAGACACAACAGGATACACGATGCAATTCCCAAGTGTATAAGTGAAAGTACAAAGTATAACCCTTAAAACTTAGGGTTGTTAAGATGTTCACACCCAAAAGATGTAAAGTATAGTAAGTGACTGAACTGTGTGATATAAACACGCAAAATAGAAAATAATGTAGCTAGGAAAAAAAAACCTCTCGTTAGGAGAGTAAAAAGTGTCCTAGTGTCCTACTCCGGATCACCGATCAGCATGCAAGGATTATCCACCAAAGGAGATCAAATTTAAAGCATTGTGGAATGCTTCAAATTTGTTGCAAGAAAGAGCTTTGGTGAAGATGTCTACCACATTGCTGGTGGTAGGACAATAGACAAGGTTGATATCTCCTCTTGCATGTAGCCTCTCTCTGACAAAGTGATAGTGGATCTCTATGTGTTTCGTGCCTCCATAAAACACTAGGTTCCGTGCCACTACAATGGCACTTTGACTATCAATAAACAAATGAGTCGGCTCCATGACAGATACATCAATATCAGCCAACAAACGTCTCAACCATACACATTCAACTGTAGTAGCGAAAGCTGCCTTGTATTTAGCTTCACAAGACAATGTGGCAATAGTGGATTGTTTCTTGCTAACCCAAGAGATGCAAGAGGAGCCAAGAAAAAAAAAGCTTCCACTTGTAGAATGATGTAAATCAAAATCACCACCCCAATCTAAATCACTATAAGCATGTAATTGCAATGGTCCTCCCTTGGCATAAAGCAGTCCAAGAGTCCTAATACACTACAAGTAATGAAAAACATGCTTCACAGCTTGCCAATGTGGCATGGGTGGGTTGTGCATATATCTCCTTAGGGCTGAAACTGCAAATTGAATATCTAGCCTTGTGTTGCATAAATAAATGAGACATCCAATTGCTAGAGTATAAGTATGAATGTCAAACAGATCACTCGCATCATAGTAAGGATCCCCCCTATTTTTCTTGAATGCTGAAATCTTATCAACATGTGTCCTTGTGTGCAGAAGATCATCTACATAAAGACTAATGACCAGCAAGGATCCCCCCTCTTTGCATACGTAAAGAGTAGACTCTAATGGCCTCTAAATAAACCCTTGGGTATGTAAAAAGGCATCAACTTTTGTATACCAAGCTCGTCGAGCTTGCTTCAAATCATGCAAAGCCTTTTTTAGATTGCATACCAAGTATTTGGATCCCTTAAGTGCAAAACCAATGGGTTGTTGTACATACACTTCTTTCTAAAGTTTCCCATGTAAAAATGGTAGTCATACGAGATGTAGGAGCAAATGTCAAGTTACCATAATGGGCAGCCAATGCAACCACACACAAAATGGTAGTCATAGGGGATGTAGGAGCAAATGTCTCCTCATAATCAATGCCCTTCTTTTGTGTGTAGCCTTTTGCCACAAGCCCAGCTTTGTACTTATCAATGGATCCATCCGATTTTCTTTTCAGCTTATAGACCCATTTAGTACCAATGGCTTTCTTTCCAACAAGCAATGTCACTAGATCCCATGTTTGATTCTTCATGATAGAGTTAAATTCAACTTGCATTGCTTCCATCCATTGCACACTCTGTTGTGCATTGTCAAAACAATCAGGCTCCTCATCATTAAGCGTGTGTACTACCATAACAAACTCCATAATATTAGCATGATCATGCAAACGTGCTTGTCTTCTAATACGACCAGCAATAGGAGCATCCAAATGACAATCTTGCCTAGTCTACAAGGACCATCTAGGCATGTGCCTAGCTCCCTGATTGTGTACAAGCTCCTATTGAATCTCAAATTCAGCATCTTGCTGAATATTCAGATCAGCTATAGACTGAATTTCTGCATTGCTCAATGGAGTAGTTGGTTGAACATTTTGTTCATTTACCGAAACTCTAGTTGTATCACCAAAAGAAATGGATAGTAGCCCTTCAAACACACCATTTGCAGCCTGATATGTATCAAAACCAGCAAGGGATGATTCTGATTTTTCATAAAAAATCACATCTCTACTAATAGACTTTCTTGGAAACAGGGTCATATAGTCTGTATCCTTTGCTCTCATTGCACTACCCTACAAAAATGCATTCGACAGCCTTGTTGTCCAACTTCTGTCTTGGGAATATGAGCATATACAAGACACCCAAAAGTACGAAAGTGGCCAACTAAAGGTGTCCGACTGTTCCAAGCCTCAAAAGGCATAACATTTTTTAATGCCTTGGTAGAGCACCTATTCAAAATGTGACAAGCACACATAACTGCTTCCATCCAAAAGCTATGTGGTAAATTCTTAGCTTTCAGCATACATCTGGCCGTCTCCATGAGTGACCGATTCTTGCTCTCTACAATCTTATTCAGCTGTGGAGTATATACAAAAGTATACTGATGGGCGATACCATTCTCCTTTAAAAAATAATTCTGCAAGAAAGGCATGTATCCCCCCCCCCCGCCGATCCAAATGTAGTCTTAATCCTATATCCATATTGATTTTCAACAAGTGCAACAAAAGCAAAAAATGCATCATACACCTCTGACCTTTTCACCAATGAGTCGACCCAACAAAAATGAGTAAAGTCATCAATGAAGGTGATGAAATAATAACATCCACCAAATGATTTTGTCTCCATAGGTCCACATAGATCTAGATGCACAATTTGTAACCTAATTGTTGCCTTAAAAGCAAAATTACAAGGAAAAGAGAATCACTACATTTTTCCCAAAATGCATTCCTCACAAATATGCTCAAGAGGTCTCTCCAAGAGAGGTAAGCCATCTAGAATCTGAGTACGTTGCATAAGCATCAAACCGCCATAGTTAAGTATGCCCCATTCGACTGTGCCATAACTCTCTGCTTGTGACATAGCACGTGTAAGAGTAGATGCCAAATAGACTGACTAATCAATCGAATAAGCATCTAACTCATAGAGTCCATGACATAATGTGTCACTCAATACCAAAGTCAAGAATTCCCTATCCTCGACTATACATTTGTTATCATCAAATGTGACGTGCATACCACACTTTCCTAAAGAAGAAATAAACAACAAATTTTTATTTATCCCTAGCACATATAATGCATCCTTTAAACGGAGAGTAAAACTATCAATGGGTTTCAAAACAATATCCCTAACACCTCTGATAGGGTAAGATGCATTGTTGACATATTGCATAGATTTGCCAACAAGAGCTGTAATAATAGAGGAAAACAAATCCCTAAAGGGATGTAATGTGCTTAGAAGCATCATTGTCAAAGAAACAAATGCTAGCATCCTCAATAGAGCTAAATGCTCTATCAGCCCAAGAAAAATCATAACTGCAAGTGTTAAAACAGTAGTCACGGTCTACAACAAAAGATGCGGACTCTATAGTAGTAAAAGGTGCATAAAAAACAGACATCCTTGACTCCTCCTCCTTGGCAATGCGCTTCTTACATTTTGTGATGTAGTGTGACCTGACTTCTTACAATAATGGCACTTGCCCTTCTTGGCTTGCATGCCCCCTGCTTCTTGTTGCTTTGTGAAGTACCTGAACTTCCAGAACTCTATGGAGCATTTTTAGACTGGCTGCCCTTGCCCTTTTGTCTTGCCATAAAATCCTGTTCAAAGGCTACAACATCCACCCCACTGTTTTTTCTTGTTTGCTCTTCTTGTAGGATGAAACTAACCAACTAAAGAAAGGTAAGTAACTCATGGTGAGATTTAAGGTAGTGTGAAAAGCCAAATAAGAGGGTGGCAAGGAATTCAAAGTAGTAGAGATCATCTACGCATTAGAAAAATACTCATCTACATTCATTAACTGCTCACGCAAGTCCTAAATTTTGTTAAGATGATCCTCTATGGCATCATCTTCACATTCTCAAGCTCCTTTTCAAGAAAGAGATGCGTGTCTCATTTTTTTCAGCAAACGTTTGCTCAGGTGTGAACCATGCTTCTCGTGAAGAAGCAACAAACCGTATCTGTGGGATAATGGACCCCTAAATAGCCAATGAAATTAGTGACAATGCTTGAGAATCCCCTGTGTCCCAAGCCTTTTGTGCAGTTGATCTTTGGGGAAGTGGCTGAGCTGAAGCTGGTCTTTGACCATGTCCTCCTTTGGAAGGTGTTGTAAGAGCCACAACTCCAGGATGAACTTGTTCACCACTAACAAAATCCCAAAGATTTTTTGCAATCTGTACATTCTTCATCATAAAGGACCATAGATAATAGTTATTGCCATCCAATCCATCCTCTTTGGATACATAAGTGAATACATCACTCTGTCCTTGATTGGCTGATAGATGCCACTATTTCAAAGAACACAAAAGCAAGAACCAAAGCTGGAACAACCTGAAAATCTGTAAATTTCCAAAAATTACAGCATACATGAAGCTATAATTTGCAAAACACAGTCGCACTTGATCACAACTGTCCAATGTACATGGTGTCCAATGGTCAACAGCATAACAAATGCAAAAGCCCCAAAATTTTGCTGTCCAAAATGCACAATTTCAGTCTATTTCAGATTGAATCTTCAATACATGTGCCTTTTGTCCTCTACATAGTCAAAAGCCCCAAATCTTTTGACCCGCTTCCCAAGAAATTTCTGCAATGTGTGCACCCAAAAGCACATACAAGAGTAGAGATGCACTCCTTGAGCAAAAGCCCCAATCTGTAGTTCAGATTTTTGAATAAATAAATAAATAAATGTCTCCTCTTACCTTCTATGTTGGCGGCCTGGCGGGACAAGAGGATGCTGACGTTGTCAAGCATTTTCATGATAGCTTGATCTATCTCACATAAGTTGGAAACTACATCTAGGTCAAGTGAAGCAAGCACAAACTAATATGCAAATTGAACAAAAGGAATCCGTAATTCTAAAGGCTTGATAGAGGATAGTGAAGGGTATGAGTTAGAGTTGGCATGGTTACAGCCCAGAACCGGGGGTAGGTGGCGCTGGGCATAGGATAAGAGGCTGTTGTAGCCTGGCTGGACGGCGGTGCTCGTGCTGCTGAAGTAGGAGGTTGCCAGTGCCACAAGTGGACTTGGAGGGGGATGCAACTAGACCAGGCGGATGGAGCTGGCGCTCGTGGCGTGAGCCATGACAGCTGATGGTGTGGCTGCAACTGGACTAGGAGCTACATGTGGGCGATCCAACAGGGTGGCAAACCTACACCTGGAAGAGCCTAGGATAGCCGCTAACAAGCCTTGAGTGGAAAGTTGAACCATACCGAGCCTGAGCTCTAATACAAAATGTGAAATCAAAGATGGAAGCTCTCAGCTGATAGTACATAGTAGATAGTACAGAGAGTGAAAGTGAAGACACAACACGATACACGATGCAATTTTCAAGCATGTAAGTGAAAGTACAAAGTACAACCCTTAGACCCTAGGGTTGTTTAGATGTGTTCACAACAAAAGGTATAAAGTACGGTAGGTGACCGAGCTGTGTGACATAAACATGCAAAATAGAAAATAATGTAACTCGTGTCCTCGTGTCCTAATACGGATCACTGACACTCCTCTATGAGTGTAGGCATGAGTCAAACCCAACACGCATCAAATGCATCTTATTGCCTTGAGCATAAAAGTCTAAAAGCCGTTGCAGAATAAACTCTCTGAGCCAGATGGGAGAGGAGGTACAACGAGTGCCAAGGAATAGACACATATACTCTGGGGGATAGGGAGTAAAGGTCCATATTCACAAGCATCAACGGGGATTCCGATGATGCTAGAGGAGCACCCAGTGATGCCAAAGAAGCACCTGGTGGTTTGTCCATCTACATGTGGACAAGTCATAGCACCGGAGTGTAAGCTTGTAAAGGGAGGGTGGGTGAATGGAAGAGGAAGACAAGGGTATCTCGGTCTCTTGTTTAATGCAGTGGAAATAAAGGGAAAAATCAATAAACGATGCCAAATCCCCAACTTGTCTTTGCCTTCTCTGATATAGAGGATCTTCATGGCTCAATGAGTGCTCTAGCTTTGATACCATGTCAAAAAATGACTAACAGAAAAAGGCCCTTATGACGTAGTTGACCAAACGAGCAGTAGTCCAACTCTCGATGACAGACAATCTGATCGTGAAACAATGGCACGAGTCCCCCGTTTCTCCTCCCAACCTCGCCTAGATAAGTGCTTGTTAACCCCAACACGAAGAAAGCAAAAGGAAATGGAAAAGACGCAGGGCAAAGGCAGAAAAAAGGTAGCTCGACTGAAGAAAGAAAATGAAAAAAGGCCAAAAGCGCAAGGGCAACCTTAAAAGTCCAAGGCAAATACAAAAGGGGAAAGGCGCATTTTTAAATAAAAAGGCGCACCCTGAAATCTTGTAAAAGAGTGCCAGGCGGTGAAAATTCCGGAAAGCTAAAACAGAAGGTAAAGACAAAGGCCAAGGCAAAGAGAAACGGAAGACAAAGGCGCACGAGGAAAAGCGCAAGTCCAACTATTGTAAAAGAGCGCAAGCGCATCATGGTTTAATTCAAGGAGCGCCGGGCTCTCACCCGTGCAATTTGTAAATGTAGACGGGCGGTGGAAAGGAAGCTAGGAAGATAGAAGGACAATGGGGAAAAGGGCCTAGGCTACGGCCGGCCATGTAAAAAAGGGGATGACCGCCCAAAAGGGATTTAGGGTTTTGTATATAAAGTTGAAAAGTGAATGAGAAGCTCATTCTTGTGTGTGGCCAAAAGTAGCTCTCCTCTTCTTCTTCTTCTTCTTCTTGCTTGCTTGAGCTTGTGCTTGAGAGAGGGAGTGTGAGAGTGTGAGGGACTGAGTGTGTGAGGGTGAGGGACCGAGGAGGAGAAGCTCTCCATCTTCTCCTCTCTTCTTCTCTTCTCTTCTCTTCTCCTCTTGCTCGCGGCAATGGAGCTTCGAGCGTGGAGCTTGAGGATGGAGCTTGCTTGAAGCTTGCACTTGGATCGTGGAGCTACCGGAGTGCGCGGAAGAGGAGGTAACTCGAATGGCACGGAGGTAAGCTCACTACACCCATAGATATGGATGGCGCGTCGGTTATGTGAGAGGTAGCCATTAGTGCTCAGCTTGGAACGCTCGAAACAATAAGCGGTCCGTGGGTCTTGGCGGTTGAGTGAAAGCTCCCACATTTTGGTTCCGTTGCCGGGACCAACGGATTCAAGCCTTGAGCGCTTGCGCGCTTCGAATCGAGCATCAAAGTAAGGGGTTTCCTCCGAACCGGTGCTTGAGGTAGATAGGTAGGAAGCGAGGGGGGTGAAGATGGTATTCGATCTCCTTGGCAAGTAGGTTTGTTGCTTTCTTGAGATTTATGTTGTGGAGTGAAGTAGTATAGGTATTTACTTTATGAATTGGGTGCATTAGGATAGGAAAAAACAAAGAAAAAGAAGAAAAAACAAGCAAACAGTAGGGTTTTCTGTTGCTGTATAACAGGCTAAAAAAGGGAAACAGGGGACCAGATTCAAGTTTCTGGGTGAGACAGGGATAGGGAACTAGCTGTAAGGTTCTACAGTGCCGAGAAAGGACCTTAAGAGGCCTAGGAGGCCAGGACAGACCTCAGTTCCTTGGTTTGCCTTGTGTGTGAGAGAGGGAGAAGCGCTACCCCGATTTCTAGGCGCCGGCGATTCGTGCTGCTCTAGGTGAGTCTGGTGTTATGCAACAAGTGCCCTAATCAGATCTACAAAGTCTGTGGTGATCCTGTGCAGCAGGCAGTCAGGAGGGGTCAAACGCGCGGGAATCGCGCCCGCCGCCGACGCAATCGGACCAACTCGCAGTGATCCGATTCCCAGAATCGGACCACCCGAGTTCTAGAGTCGGACCGTCGGAGTCCCAGAATCGGACTGACCGACTGAGAGTGAGTCGGACCAGTCTGGTCCGATTCCCAGAATCGGACTAGCCCGATCGGACGTGCACGTGGCACTCGGACCACTCAGATTTGGACCAACCCGTCGGACTCGGACACTCGGACCAACCCGTCAGATTTTGAGAATCAGACGCTCGGACCAACCTGTCCGACTCGGACACTCGGACCTCTCAAAATCGGACCAAGCGATCCGAGTCCCAGAATCGGACCAGCTTAGAATCGAACCTGCAAGAATCGGACCACCTTGTCCGATCCGATTCCCAGAATCGGACCACTTTGAAAATTAGACCACTTCTTGACCCGACTCCTAGAATTGGACGTGACCAAAATCGGACCATTGGTCCGATCGGACCAACCCAAAATCGGACGTCCGATTCTGATAATCGGACTCCTGAAAACCGGACATCTTAGAATCGGACCAAAAAACTGTCAAAATCGGACAGGTATCGAGAACACAAATTCTGACGCATCTAAACCCCGAAATTGACCCCAAAGACCTCGTAGAGCTAAAGGCACATCACAGATCCATCACTGGGCTGAAACTTAGAGCACGTACTTCAAAATTTGGCTATAAACGGTCCTCCAAATTGCATATGGCGTCTACCGTAATGGCTCCCTCCGCACCTCCCCCGAGTAGGTTGGAGAGAAAACGCGCGCAGTGATAGGTCTTCCAAATTGGACCCTGGTGAAGTAATGGCTCTACATCAGCATGGAGTCTCACTTGCAATAGAGCAACCAAAAGCCCATACCCAAACAGAGAGAAACAGAGACCCTAGAACATCAATGGGCCAATCTAGCCATCAAGGGCAAAAAGGCCACACCACGAGAACACAAAGACATTGTGTTCAAACCGTGTCTAGTCAGAGCAAAATACAACTTCAGCAAGCTACAAATGCGAAGGTGACTAGACGTGACACTCTTGACGAGAGATGTACCTTGAATAGCACTGCACTGACGATCCAAGACAACAGTGGAGAATCCACATCTGGTCGTGCAGTCGAGAACTCAAGGGCATCTGTCAGAAGGCTTAAATTTACAAGCCAGGACCCGGAAGATGAAGACATAGTACCACCTGCTTACCTTAGGGTTAAACTCACCGCGAAAAGAAAGCATACTATCGATGCTCTGATTGATGAAGGAGCAGATTTTAACATCTTGACCTATGAATCATGGACTCTACTAGGCCAACCAGAGCTCACACCGACTAGTGCAACTCTTGGCCCTTATGGGGGACACCCACAAGCACTCATAGGGAAGTGCAAAATCATTGCGACAATTGAAACGGAAAGCTTGCCTATCCTATTTCATGTTCCTTCAAAAAGTGCTAGCTGCAGGAAAGAAACCCTCCTAGGAAGACCCTTCAAAAGGGCGACCAAATGTGAGGCTGACTATGTAGCACAGAGGATACACCTGACACTACCGGGTGTGAGGATAGTCACAACCTTTAGCAAAGGTGACCTCATCGAACTTCGAGGGAAAGGCAAGGAAGGTGTTGACATAACAGCCAAGCCTGCTGACGAGAGCAAGGACTTGTTGGAAGAGTTAATACAAGCACAAGTCGAACAACGAGAACCAGTGAGTGAGGCCATGCCCAAATCAAGGAGGTCAAGAGATAATGCCAAGGACGGGCTTTGGACTTACAAATATCGTAGAATACCCCAAAAGAAGCCCAAGCCTTATAGACGCAGGCATCGATGGAGGATCAGCACAACGCCGCGATGGATATCCAAAGCGTTGCTACGTGCTCAAGGGTACTATGCAGGTAACCAATGGATTTGGGTACCAAAATCCCCTGCCAAATCGCCTCCATCAGCTGAAGGCCAGAGTGCATCAAAAGCAGTGAAGCACAGGAGAAAATCTAAGAGAAACTCTAGGTCTCGAGGCAACAAACCAGACATTATTGTTCGAAAGAAAGAGCCTCAGCCTAGCATGCTAAATAGACAGATGTCATATGTAGCCATTGAGCATGCACAAAGATCATCAGTGCCCAAAAAGCCTTTGCTTTCCCAAGGGGAGAACAAGCATCATAGGCACAACATTGCTCATGGCAAGGGTAAATGCTCAATAGGGCAAATGGCAAAATCATCTAATAGCCACGAACAAATCATTCAGCCAGTGCCAAGTCCACCCAAGAGTCCTAGATCTTCTACATCCTCTTTTTCCAAACGGACACAGGAAGCACAACAACGGTCGTCAATGGCGGCTGCTCACTCCCAATCTCTATCTCCATCGAGGCTTCCAAATATCCAAGAGGGGGGACATGACACTAGCCATAGCTCTCGGCCCAAGGATATGCCTGTGCGACCCAATGTGACCAGATCAACTCATGCCCGATCTACACAGACGAACGCTCAAAGGGCAATAGAGGATGCGACCACTTCCGATCGTCCTAAGGACCTGACACTGCAATCCACCAAGGGTAGCCAACCCACTAAACTAGCTGCTACTACTTCCAATCAGGGATCACAGCAGTCACAACCCTTGGCCATGACAATGCCCTATGTGGAACATGTCCTTAGTAGTTGACCTGTGGAGGAGGTGTCGCAACCAACTTCTTCGAAAACTCTAGCACTTTCAAAGTGCCTGAAGCCTAGGCTGGAGGAGTTAAACACAAGGGAGTTGGCTGAAGGGCTAGACTCCGAAAAGGGAGGTAGTTGTGCTCTCACAACCTGGAGAGGCTATTCAGCAGGCCACGGCCATGTCCCGTAAGGACACACTAGAGAAAGAGAATGCTGAGGCCCAACCAAGCACATCAACGGTTGACCTAGTCCAGGGTCCCGAGTCGTTGAGAGAGGCACCTTCATTGACCAAGAAAAAGAGGAGAAAACATCGAAAACAACAGCAGCAACAGGTGGTTGTGGACCCCAAGAGCATTGAGACCAAGAGCGAGGGAGAGCTGATGAATAAAGCATCGAGTCCATTCACCAATGAACCCACTGATGCCTCTCCTAATAGCGGTGAAACCTCAGACACATCTGTGTGCTCTGACAAACCAAAGCAACAGTTGCCATCAACAGTTGCTTGCAACACTCTATCCACTGACAATAGAACTCACATTGATCAATCAAGAGTGGATACAATGCTGGCACAACAGGGTGACAAATCTATACCAGTCACATCCGAGAAGAACCACGACGAAATAGCAGCAAAACCTCAGGAGAAACGTGAGAACCCCAAGAGCATAAGAAATCCTAGCGTTGACCAATCTTGCTCATCTAGGCCTGAGCCCCCGGCCATGCTAAAGCCTAAGGAAACTCTTAGAACTTTGCATGAGATAGCAACCAAGCAAGCCCTCGTTGAACATAGAAGTGTCGCAGAATGCTTAACTGAGTTGGAGGCTAAGCTCAAAGTGGTCGCGCGTGTCTACGTCCTTGCAGACATGGGCACGATCCCCAAGGAGCAGCTTGGAGATTACTTGACCTTTCCTCTATCATGGGAAGAACAAGAACATCTTAACGGGAACTACGACAGGCTCCTGCATGAACATATGCAACTCATCCCGGACGAGGAGGCTGACGAACTGCGCTTAACCGTCACCTTCAATGAAGTGCTCTGCTGACTGAATCTCGTAGACATAGAGCTACTAAAGCGACTCTCAGCAGGCCAAAGTCAATTTGACCAGCGTTGGTGCGAAAGCCGCGTTGTAATGGCCGAACTAGGGGCTCAGATCATGACAATCTCAGAAGAGCAATTGGCCAAATGGCGGTCTCAAAGAGACCCAACCTATGTGGCACCGACTTCCCTTCGAGTGCTGTCTGACATTCGGGGTACGGACTTATCTGGAACTAGGCTATAGGACCCTTTTATTGATAAGGTTCTCACTGAGGAGGAGTTACATATTGCCAGTAGACTCAGTCAAGGTTCCATGCTACTCGACGTGGCAAAATATCTATCAGTATTAAGTAAGCTGCCGCGAATACTGGATGCGTGTCCCACGCTCCGGTACAACCCCGAGTTCTACACTTGGTTCTTATCCTCGTGAAGTGACATGGATTCATAAATATGTATATAAATAAACATTGATTCTTGTGTCACCTTGTATAAATAATATCAACACACACAAGCAATGATAGTCAAGCGCAGGCAGAAGAGTAGAGTCGGACAGGCTAAGCTCCTCAAGTCCTCTTCTCATCACACATTTAAAAGCTGGGTGACCATTCCCACCTCCAAGTGAAGGGCATGCAACCCGCATTACCGCCATAGGAGGCCTTGACCAACAACACTGATGTTGTAGACAGGGTGCAATCCCTTTCTATACACCTTCCCGTTTTGGTCTACCCTTCCGAGGATGTGCCCTATCCCACTCCATGATAACCAGTCCACACAACTTAGCATGAGTCAATATCGGCTAATGGCTGGAGGCAAACCAAACATCATCATGGGGGCCATCCCTTTACAACGAAACATTGCATGCCTCACCCCTCCCCTTCTTGTCACAGGCGCTTGATAAACCACACTGAAATCCCTTCCATGCGAACAGTTCTATCCTGTATCAAGGTCTAACCCTTGGATTGCATCTTGCAGGCTTCCAGACGGAACACATGGAGAACCATGGACATCTGGCATGCAAAGACGCTCTTCGCAGAAGGCGGGAGCATGTGGCACGCGCCCCTCCACTGGAGCGCTATGTGCCCACCATCAAGAGGTATGCCAAGAAGCGAGGCCCTAAGCGACACTGCCCAGGGCGAAGGCCGAAGAATCCTCGAGTCAAGAAAGTCGAGACTCGAAACGCGCAACAGGTGGCAGCACTAGTGGCACGAACTCCCAGCTCCCGCTCGGCCCCTTGATGCTCAAAGGCAGAAAGGGCAGCTCGGGAAAGAGAAGAATTTAATGAATTATTTAAAGACATTCTGGAGATGGTAGCGGGCCGGGATTACACCATTCATGTCCCGGCCGACATGTTCCCTGCTCATCCCCACGGGAGCCCCACACCAGCAGAGCCCCAATCACCCGGCCACCCAGACTCGCCCCGCCTCGTACAAATCGAGTAGCCCATGATGCATAAAGGGCTCATCAAATGATAACTGGCCATAACTTTTTGTTTTTAAATGGTTAAGTGTTCCCGACTTGTTAAGTGTTGACATGTTCCCGACTTGTATGAACTTTTCATATCTGCGTTTAATATATTTTACACCTTTAGCAAAGAAAAAGCTAATCAAGCGCAGGTGATAAATGTCTAAGTCAACACCATAGAATTCAGATCAGTGATGTCTCCTTACATTGCACTGGCTTATTATAGTTGCGGCATATGCCATGCTTGTACTCTCATGAAGCGCCAAGTGGATACAGGATGGGACAGATCTTTGGGCGAAAGTGTTCAATACTCGATACCACGAGACCATCGACCCCCCAAGGAGCCGCGGCAAAGCCACCCTGCCGGAATCACGAATCACCCTTGCCAACCGCCCACATTGCATGGCCCAAAAAACATTCCTGGGCCACGCCCCCTTTTTGGGTCAAGCTCTATAGTTGGCTCACGGCAGTCGTTACCTCAATTGTACCCACATCGCATGTGCCGCAAGGAGGGTTGCAATATCTCAAGTGTATCTCCCCCTTTCGCCAACTGCTTCTCTAACAACGAGGCTAGGGCACCATCATCATTGCACTATTCATTTTCTAAGCCTTTGAAGCTTGACATTTTCCAACCCATTGAAAGGCTGATAGCCTCAACATATTGTAATGGTTGTACTCAAGCAAAAAAAAAAAAAAAAAAAAAAAAAAGGAAATGAATAGAAACATAAGAAGCACCCACGATCACAGCACAACACCTAGGGGTCCTCAAATTAAGTACGTCTGGTGACCTTGGTCGACCGGCTTCGTCCCTAGTCCCCTAGCCCCTTACAATCACCCACAATTGTTCAGGGCACATCAAGGGCAGGACATACCTGGGGAGCTTGTCTTGCCTAGGGCTAGACCTGTCACCCCGACCCACTTGCACAATGTGGGAGCTTTCACTCAACCGCCAAGACCCACGGACCGCTTATTGTTTCAAGCATTCCAAGCCGAGCACTAATGGCTACCTCTCACATAACCGACGCGCCATCCATATCTATGGATGTAGTGAGCTTACCTCCGTGCCGTTTGAGTTACCTCCTCTCCCGCGCATTCCGGTAGCTCCATGATCCAAGTGCAAGCTTCAAGCAAGCTCCATCCTCAAGCTCCACGCTCCAAGCTTCATTGCCGCAAGCAAGACAAGAGAAGAGAAGAGAAGAGAAGAAGAGAGGAGAAGATGGGGAGCTTCTCCTCCTCGGTCCCTCACCCTCACACACTCAGTCCCTCACACTCACACTCCCTCTCTCAAGCACAAGCTCAAGCAAGCAAGAACAAGAAGAAGAAGAAGAAGAGGAGAGCTACTTTTGGCCACACATAAGAATGAGCTTCTCATTCACTTTTCAACTTTATATACAAAACCCTAAATCCCTTTTGGGCGGTCATCCCCTTTTTTACATGGCCGGCCGTAGCCTAGGCCCTTTTCCCCATTGTCCTTCTATCTTCCTAGCTTCCTTTCCACCGCCCATCTACGTTTACAAATTGCACGGGTGAGAGCCCGGCGCTCCTTGAATTAAACCATGATGCGCTTGCGCTCTTTTACAATAGTTGGACTTGTGGTTTTCCTCGTGCACCTTTGTCTTCCGTTTCTCTTTGCCTTGGCCTTTGTCTTTACCTTCTGTTTTAGCTTTCCGGATTTTCCACCGCCTGGCACTCCTTTACAAGATTTCAGGGTGCGCCTTTTTATTTTAAAATGTGACTTTCCCCTTTTGTATTTGCCTTGGTCTTTTAAGGTTGCCCTTGCGCTTTTGGCCTTTTCTCCTTTTCTTTCTTCAGTCGGGCTACTTTTTTCCGCCTTTGCCCTGCGTCTTTTCCACTTCCTTTTGCTTTCTTCGTGTTGGGGTTAACAATGCTGGCACCTCTCTCCCCGTCTCCTCTGCCAGCTGTTCGCTTCAGGTGAGTCCTACTATTCTTGGACTCTCTTACTCTCTAGGCTTCTCTTGACACCCATTCGGTTGCCCAAGGCCCCCGGATGGTCATCCCTTCCGCCTGTCTCCCATAATTTACCATATTAATGTAACATTTCCTTCCCCTTAAGAATCGGTTTCGTCCTCGAAAACGATACTTGGAAGATTCAATTGTAAACTGGGAAACCTTTTCCTTAGGATACTTATTCACTCCCATGTTGAGCTTTCTTCTGAACAATCTTTCCACTTAACCAAACATTCTTGATTCTTCTTTACCTGTTACAAAGATTTAATATTCTTTCTGGTTCATGTGGATTAGATTGGTCATCTAATAGCTCCTCAATGTTATCATTTAAGATCAAATTATCCAAATCACCCAGCTTCCTCCTTAGCTTACATGGAAAACCAGATGTGTTTTACTACCCGCAGGTAGTTGAAGCTTGTAAGCCTATTCTCCCACTCTTTTAAGTATTGTGAAAGAACCACAATACCTAGGTGAAAGCTTTGGACATCGTCCCGTTTTCATGGTTTTAGTTTGTTCAGGCACCTTAGATAGACCAATTCTCCTTCTTCAAAGGAGATGTCTCTTCGGTGAGAATCTGCATAAGCTCTAGCTCGATTTTGAGCTTTCTTCATATTTTCTTGAGCAAATTTTAACATACTATTCATATCCTCCAAAAAATCCTTGGTTGCCTGAATTGTTTCCTTATGCAATCCTACTACATGAGGAGCTCTCGGTTGAAACCAATACATTTACATAAATGGACTATATCCAGTGGAAGAGTGCTTGGCACTATTATATGGAAACTCTGCTATCGGTAGATACTCTTCCCAATTAGTTTGCCTTTTACTTACATATGCCCTGAGCATATCTTCAAGGATTTGGTTAACCCTTTTAGTTTGCCCATCAGTTTGCGGCTGGTCTGCCGTACTCATGCTAAGTTTAGTATCACACTTTCTAAATAGAGCATGCCAAAATTGACTATCAAATTTTCTATCCTGATCAGAAACTATATTTGCCGAAAGGCCATACAATCAGTATATGTTCTCTACGAACAATCTAGTCAATTTTGGTGTTTTAACATCAGTTGAAGTTGGAATAAACCTAGCTATTTTGCGTAGCCTATCCACAATCACCAACACACAGTCGTGCCCCCTCTGTGTTCTGGGTAACGCAACAATAAAGTCCATGGAGATGCTCTCCCGTTTTCTGTCCTCCCATTTTCAATCTTTCAACTTTATTAACCTGGCATTTATTACATTTGACCACATAGTCAAGGACGTCCTTATTCATTCCACGCCAATAGAACTACCTTTTAATAAGACTATAAGTCTTATTAACTCTTGGATGTCCCGCACTAGGGGTATCATGACACTCAAGAAGTATCTCGCGCCTTATTTCTTCATCTTTCGGGACATATACCCTACCCTTGTAGAGTAAATAACCATTATCAATGGTAAAATTCTTCCACTTGAATCCCATTTAAGCAACCCCTGATGCTTCATTTCCTTGTTGAACAGCCTCAGATATTCCTTCCTCAGTGGAGGCCCTTCCATTTGGATCCCCATTTTCTATTGCTTCCCATATGTTGGAATATGCCGAATCAAGCTGGCATTTCCCTTTTAAGGATTCAAGCAAATCGGAAGCGAACTGAGTAAAACTCAATTCATTTATGATGGGCATTTTACTGAGTGCATCAGCCACTATATTATACTTCCCTTTTCTATACCTTATCTCATAGTCGAACTCTTGGAGGAGTTCGGCCCATTTGGCTTTACGCCCTTGTAGATCCGATTGGTCATTAAGCCACTTAATGCTTCCATGATCCGACAAGATCAAAAGTTTGGCACCATACAAATAGTGCCTCCATTTCTTCATTGCATGTACTATTGCATACAGCTCCCTCTCATAAACAGAATAATTCCGTTTTGCACAGTCTAATTTCTTGCTTTCAAAAGCAACTGGTCCACCTTCTTGTAATAAGACCGCGCCTATCGCCTTATCACTGGCATCGGCTTCAACCACAAATGGTTTATTGGGATCCACAATAAATAGTACTGGAGCTGTAGCAACAGCTACTTTAAGTTTTTGAAAACTTTCATTTTGGTCTATTCCCCAATTAAAGCTCTTCCATTTCCCTTTAAGTTGGTCTATCATTGGAACATCTATTTTGGCATAATCTCGAATGAATCTACGATAAAATCAAGATAATCCTAGAAAGATCTACAGCTCTTCCAGGTTCCTTGGAGATGGCCATTCAATAATTGCCTTTACTTTTTCTGGATCCATCTTGATTCCCTCTTTCGAGATAATATACCCCAAATATTTGATCTCTTCTGCGAAGAATTCACATTTAGTTTTCTTCGCATAAAGGGAATGTGTTCTTAACAATTGGAATACTAATCGTAAGTGTTCCAAATGTTCTTCTTTTGATCTACTAAAGATCAAGATATCATCCAAAAAGACTACTACAAAATGTCGTAGATAGGGCCATAACATACTATTCATCAGCTTCATAAAGGTAGCTAGTGCATTAGTGAGGCCAAAAGGCATCACCAAAAAATCATAATGCCCGTATCTAGTATAAAATGCTCTCTTAGAAACATCCTGTGCCTTAATTCTTACTTGGTGATAGCCTGATCTTAAGTCTATCTTTGTGAAGAATTTTGCTCCTTGTAATTGATCAAAAAAATCTTCCATTCTGGGCATAGGAAATTTATTCTTCACTGTCATCTTGTAAGTGCTCTATAATCAACACAAAGTCGCATAGAACCATCTTTTTTCTTTACCAATAAAATTGGCGAAGCCCAAGGTGAATAGCTAGGTTGTATAAATCCTTTATCAAGGTAATCCTTAATTTGTCTTTCAACTTCTTGGTGCTGTGTTTCACTTAACTTATAAGATGGTTTAGAAATAGAGTGTATATCCCTATCTGTGTCAATTGGGTGATTTAAATCACCCCTATCTGGTGGAAGGCCACTTGGTAAATCAGAAGGAAACACATCTTTAAATTCATCTAACGAACCACTTAATTCATTACTTACATTCAACTCACAAACATAAGAAAATTGTTACTTTATATTACAGAAAATAAAAGTGTTTTGCACAGGAAGAGACCATAACATATATACCTCACAAGCTTCCTTCTTTATCAGCTTTTGAACTTCAGTGGAACACAACAAAGGATTATCAGATACTTCATGTTTACCTTGAATCACAAAAGTCTTACCATCCCTTTCAAATTCCAATATATTATGATGATAACTACGTTTTAAGGATGGTTCCAATCCCCATAGCCACTCCCTCCCTAAAGCAATATCGGCTCTTTCTATATTCATAATTTGGAAATCAAGTTTATCTTTATATCCTTGGATGTCAATTTCCAAATTGGATACCATTATATCCCATATTTTATTATCATGACCTTGCATCATACGAACAACATATTGATGCCCACTCTTTTGTTAGGGAAGTTTAAATTTTTTGACAAGTGCATAATTTATGAAATTGTGGATAGCAGAGTCATTAATCATGACTCTAACCCTCTTTCCAGCTATCAATCCATGCACTCTAACTAAATCATGTGGCCCAAAAGTAGGCTGCCACATAGAAGCTGACATACAACACCTGTGTTGTACATCCTTGTGCAAAACCTCTAAAGATTTATACTTTTCATGCCCCTTTAATTCCAAGGTGTGCACTACATGGATTTGTTTTTCTTTTTCCTTGCCCTTGTCCTTATCGTTTGCTTTATCTTGCCCCTTTTTTCTTTGAGGGCAATTCCAGGCAGCATGGTTAGGGGATAGGCAATTGAAACACAACCTTTCTTTTTTTGCCTTATCAAAGTCATCTTGACTTAACTTTGGCCTTACATATTGTTTCTTTTCAAAAGGTTGTTTCTTACCCTTAAGAAATGGCATTTTCCTTTTAAATTTGCCTACAAGTTTTGAGGTTTCCAATTCCTTAGTCTTGGGCTCCGTATCAGTGAGACTAGTGAGTATACCTAGACGCATACTATCTTCATTGATTAATGCAAATTTATTTGCATTTTCAAGCGTCTTAGATGAACTCCTTTTCACTTCCTTTTTACAGGCCTTATCTAGTCCCCTAATGAAACCTCTTGTCTTTTGAAATTCATCTATTCCTCTCAATTTGAGGATTATCTCACGATATTTCTCCACATATGTTAGCAAGGGTCTTCCCTTTTGTCTAAAATAATCCCAATCTTCCCAATTTCTTTCCATTTCATTTTGAGGAAGGAATTCTTTCTTTTCACTTCCTTTTTACAGGCCTTATCTAGTCCCCTAATGAAACCTCTTGTCTTTTGAAATTCATCTATTCCTCTCAATTTGAGGATTATCTCACGATATTTCTCCACATATGTTAGCAAGGGTCTTCCCTTTTGTCTAACATAATCCCAATCTTCCCAATTTCTTTCCATTTCATTTTGAGGAAGGAATTCTTTCAAAAAGACCGATTCAAATTGAGCCCAAGTTTCAGGTATTTTATTTGCCTCCTTTAAAGTTCGCCACCATTTATATGCCTTTGGCCTCAAAGTTAAACTGGCCTCCAGTGCTTGGAGATGTGGTGGAGTATTTTTAAGTTTGTGCAAATCCTCCCATTTTTGGAGAAGATTAAAGATAGTGTCTTTATTTCCATCTTTTTCCTCCCCGTGAAACTGAGGGGGTTTCATATCTTTTAACACTGGGTTGTCCCTCAACTTTTGGTGGGGTTCCCTAGGATCTCGCATAGTCACATCTAAATCTTTCGATGAAGCTGGAATATCCGAGGTTTCTAGCTTATTTTTATCTCTTTCTAGTAATAAGGTTAATTGAGATTTTATTTCGGTGAGTGTTTGAGTTAGAAATTCCATTTGAACCCCCTGTGCCTGCACACGAGCAGTTAGATCATCAAATTGTTCTCGTGTGGCAAAAAATTCTTCCCATTGTTCTTCTTGTATCTCTGTTTCATGGGGATCTACCATAGGGTGCTTCCCAGAACTAGAACCCTCAATTACTCCCTCTCTCCCTTTCCCCTCCATTAATACACCGCAATTGGAAAGCAAATATAAGAAATTTGCGTACAAAGTGAAGTACTTCCCTGATTATAGTGATAGGGCAATTGTTGATGGCTTTAACAGTTTAGTAATACCCCCAAAGAGTGAGGAATAGTTCCTCTTCCACCAAACCGAGCCAGTCGCATTGAAAATGAAGCCTGTCGGGCAGGAACACGGAATAAGGAGGCGGTTAAACACACCCCCTCCCTAACAGGTCACGTGTGAACTAGCTATACCCACAGCTATGTGTCAAACAGGACTTCGCCTGACTAGCTTGATACTGCCGTCCAGTTCCGTTACACGAAATCAATCACGTATGATGAGGTACGAGCCAATCCTGTCAGGCGTCGACTAATCAGTACTGACGTAATCCGTCAAGTACTCGGACTTGATTCATATCCGTGTGGGCTCCATCTTCTCGAATCTTGATTCGCGTCCAGATGGGAGAAAGCATTCACGGGAGGACAGTCGAAAGCATTTGTGGAAGACAGGCGAAAGCATTCGTGGGAGATAGGCAAAAGCAGGACCCGATGGTTCTTCGTGAAGACCCGGCCGCTCTGATACCAATATGACGTAGTTGACCAGATGAGCAGCAGTACAACTCTCGATGACAGACAATCTGATCATAAAACAATGGCACGAGTCCCCCGTTTCTCCTCCCAACCTCGCCTAGATAAGTGCTAGCACCTCTCTCCCAGTTTCCTCTACCAGCCGTCCGCTTCAAGTCAGTCCTACTATTCTTGGACTCTCTTACTCTCTAGGCTCCTCTTGACCCCGTTCGGGTGCCCAAGGCCCTCGAACGGTCATCCCTCGCGCCTGTCTCCCATAATTTACCTTATTAATGTAACAGCTCTGATACCATGTCAAAGAATGACAAAGAGACTAGAGAGACAGTAGGGTTCGTGGGGAGAGACACAAAGTGTGTATGCCAAACACTAAGAGAGAAGAGAAACTCAAAAACACAAAAAAAACACCATGACGATGCATTAAACCTTGCTAGGAGAACAAAAGCTGATACAGTGGAGCCAAAGCTAAGAAGATAACTGTACTATCCTATCTGAATCACATGGCCTGTGGGAATCTACATAATTAAGGGAGCGAAATGCATTCCTCCGGGCAGTCGGCTATCAAAGTAATCACTGGAAGGTGAATGACACTTGTCAAGGGAGCAAACCGTAATCTTCTGATGCCATGAAAGATGTGGAAGATGATCACTAGATGTCGAAGGAGCAAGCCGTAGTTCTCTGATACTAGGGAATGGCTTGCAATAGCAAAATGCAAATCCCACATGTGAATAAGTTGTCAAACATATAGGGAGAGATTAGCCTAGATGCTAATGACTAATTCAAAGATGGTCGCTAGGGTGAAAGAAGCCTCGCAGACAATCATACACAAAAAAGTAATGATGCTTGGAGAAAGAGAAGCTGACCCTGAGGTCTAGGTCTCTCACCAAGGGGTGTAAAGCCCTCCAAACTGCCAAACGCACATGCTAGGGCGACGTCAGATGTAGAAGAGGTGACGTTGCTTGTGGAGATTCTCCTAGGATGCAAAACGCAAAAAGAACCTATCGCCAAGGTGTGGATGTTGTCGCCAAGGTATATGAAGCCCTCCAAACTACCAAACGCAAATGCCAAGGCGACGATAGCTGTGAAGGAGGTGACGTGTACTAGCAAAAATGCTCTCGGGATGCAAAACGCAAAAAGAACATGTTGCCATGTGTGGAAGTTATGATGCTATGCACGAGATGGTGGAAGAAGGCCACAAACTGCAAGGTCCTCAGGATGGGGGTGTGGGAAGCAAAAGTATGAGAAGAGAATAGTGTCGAAGTGACAAAAGAAGAGGGGTCAAGAATGACTGAGGTATTGTGGGGTGGTGTAAAAGGAATGAAGTCACTATCTATTTATAGGCATAAGTTGTCTAGGGTGACACACCACTATGTGGGTGCCCAATGAAAAAATGGCCAAAAATGTGGATACCGATCCTTTATAGGGCTATCAATGCAAAACCCTAAATGAAGTGTGTAAACTAAAGAAGTGGTTTCTCAACATCGTGGATTGCTACGGGTTCTGTTTGTTCTATCTAGAGGGCTCAACTTGACATTATTCAAGTGTCCTTACAACCATGCATGACAAATTTCAACCAGTCCTTGTCAAGAATGACATCCATGGCCACTTTCTTGTTGTTGAAATTCTATTTGAAGGAGAAGTATTATGGTTGGTATAGCTTTATGCACCAAATGACTCTACGTCTATGTTAGCCCAGGTGTGAAGTAATTGCATGATTAATTGATAGAGAATGAATCAATCAATGCACAATAACTCAATCACAAAAGAGAGACAATGTATTGATGAGAGAGAGAGTACAATGCCGAAGTCGATCAAAATAAATAATGCCACACTTATATGCTAATAAGACACAAAGTGTCTTTTTATAATAAAATAAAACCCTAATGGCTTACCTATCATAGAAAACCCTAAATGAAACCCTAATCCTAGTGACAATTCAAATGCCTAGGGAGCCCCGATCATGGATCAAAGGGCATCAACACATAGACCATGAGATAGCCTACAAAACCCCCTTCATGAAATCAAAATAATCATGAAATGTTTCACCTTCAAAACATTTCACCCTTGAAATGATGTGTTTCACCCCAAAACGCCAAGTGAAACCATTGAATAATACATATGACATGGTTTTCTATATAAACAATGAGTTATAAGTTACACATTTATACTATGCGAATCTTTTCATATCAACAAATGATATGTATCCTATATACATCGTGTCGAAAAACCTCAAAAAAGCAAGAAAAGTTAATCATTTTTCCATATAAAAATTATGTTTTAGTTAGCCGTTTCACTCATGGCACGTTTCAGTGAAATGTTTTAGGCATCTTAGGCATTTTGCGTTTCAATGCCAATGAAACGTGCTTCGTGGTTACCATGCATGAAATGGGCAGACTAATCTAGGAACAATGACAAAATGTGAGAAAATAAAAGGAAATATAAGGTCATGGTTGCACACGTTTATCCAAGTGAATTTAAAAACCTATAACAGTACGAATTATGACAGATCATGGAACAAATGGAATCAAGTTTACGACTTGCTAGAAAGCCTGAAAACTTTGGTCGGAGGAAGAGCCTTCATGACAAGATCTACCAAGTTGTGTTCAGTGGGTATGTAAGACAACCATGTATCTCCAACTGACATCCGCTCAGGATAATAATGCTAATGAGCTTCTATATGCTTTGTGCAGGCATGGAACACTGGGTTTCACACAATGGCAGCCTTGTAGAAAAGGCCAAGGTTTTGGGCGCCTTGAGGATACAGAAAGACGCGTGTCACTGCCTACCAATGGAGTACTAAAGGGCTAAAGATTTATATTTTTCATGCCCCTTTAATTCCAAGGTCTGCACTACATGGATTTGTTTCTAAGCTCTTGTCCTTATCCTTTCCTTTATCTTTCTCTTTTTCCTTTGAGGGCAATTCCAAGCAACATGGTTAGGGGATAGGCAATTAAAACACAATCTTTCTTTTTTTTGCCTTATCAAAGTCATCTTGACTTAACTTCGGCCTTACATATTGTTTCTTTTCAAAGGATTTTTTCTTACCCTTAAGGAATGGCATTTTCCTTTTAAATTTGCCTACAAATTTTGAGGCTTCAAATTCCTTAGTCTTGGGCTCCGTATCAATGAGACTAGTGAGTGCACCTGGACGCGTATTATCTTCATTGATTAATGCAAATTTATTTGCATTTTCAAGCGTCTTGGGTGAACTCCTTTTCACTTTCTTTTTACATTCCTTATCTAGTCCCCTTATGAATCCTCTTGTCTTTTGAAATTCATCTATTCCTTCCAATTTGAGGATTATCTCACGATACTCCTCAAGATATGTCAGCAAAGGTCTTCCCTTTTATCTGACAAAATCCCAATCTTTCCAATTTCTTTCCATTTCATTTTCAAGAAGGAATTCTTTCAAAAAGACCAATTCAAATTGAGCCCAAGTTTCAAGTATTTTATTTGCCTCCTTTAAAGTTCTCCAACATTTATATGCCTTTGGCCCCAAGGTTAAACTAGCCTCCAACGCTTGAAGATGTGGTGGAGTATTCTTTAATTTGTGCAAGTCTTCCCATTTTTGGAGGAAATTAAAGATAGTGTCTTTATTTCTATCTTTTTCCTCCCCATGAAACTAAGGGGGTTTCACATCTTTTAACATTGGGTTATCCCTCAGCTTTTAGTGGGGTTCGCGTCTCACATAGTCACATCTAGATCTTTCGATGAAGATGGAATATCTGAGGTCTCTACCTTACCTTTATCCCTTTCTAGTAATAAGGCTAATTGAGACTTTATTTCTGTGAGTGCTTGAGTTAGCAACTCTATTTGAACCCCTTGTGCTTGCACACAAGCAGTTAAATCATCAAATTGTTCTCGTGTAGCAAAAAATTCTTCTCATTGTTCTTCTTGTATTTCCGTTTCGTGGGGATCCACCATAGGGTAGTCCCCAGAACTAGAGCCTTCGGTTACCCCCTCTCTCTCTTTCCCCTCCATCTATACACTGGAATTGGAAAGCAAATATAAAAAATTTGCAGACAAAGATGAGATACTTCCTTGATTACAAAGGTAGGACAAATGTCGATGGCCTTTATATCTCACTGGTAGAGACAGCGCGAAGATCGATGCAGTTTTCCTCCGATCTGCACTCGTTGTGTCCAGGTTGCATGGCACACAAAACAAGGCCTGTCAGGCAGTGACAAAACAGGTCGTGCTTTCCCTATGTATAGCTCAACGGTAGAGCAATCAACTGCAATCCACTAGATCACCAGATCGTGGCTGGAGTAGTTGCCAGTTTAACCGGTCTTAAAGAGGGACGTAGCCAACATGGCGATTAGCGTGGGCCATATTCAAAGCGACAATTAACATGGTCCCTATGTTTTTTTTTTAAGATCACCAGAAGAGGAGACGCGCGAAAACTAAAACGTTGCTGGCAACGTACCACGGGTCGTCCGAAGACGGATAACTACCCAAATGTATTATGGTCACCTAAAGTCAAGCAACGACCTGGACGAATTGCGGGTCGTTTAGAGTCCGGCGGAACAGAACATGGCTCTGATGCCAATTTTACGTCCCTCAGACTGTGCGTCGACCCTCTCTCCTCTCATAAACAACACGAGAGATACTTGTGTCTCACCACCCAGCCATTCCTAGAAAGTTGTTGGCCCCAACTCTATCGTGACTGCCCAAGGACCTCGGATGGTCATCCCTCGAGTGTTTCCCATAAATTACATTCCACATAATATAACATGTATTGATGCAGAAGGACATGGATTGAACACCTTCGCGTAGTAGATACTGGGCGGAGCATAGCATTACGGATGCCTTCCGTCGGACTTTTTGGCATCGCCTGTGGGACAGCTAGAGGCAGAGGAGGGTGGCGTATTTCCTTTGGTTTTTGGCACATGGCGGTCTAGCTGTTGGGAGTTGGTTGGCTCAAATGTAGCAGGATGAAGGTTGCAAGCACTGCACACAACGGCACTTGGAAGAAACGCCAAAGCACTTCCTTTGGCCTTGCGAGGCAGCATAGCTCGTTTGGAGAGGAGCCTGCCATATTCTCCGCCATGTGGCACCCAACCTTGGATGTATCTTGTGAGGGGCTTTTTGTTGGTGGACAGTCAGCCAGGGCCGTCACCTTTTATATAAGGTTGGGATACAATACACAATTTTTTTCATCGAGGCTGGGTCTCGTGCGGTGGTCCGCTTGGAAGCTTTACCGCCAAGTACTGGATCCCACAACAGCGCACTCAGAGGTATGGGAGATCATAGGGAGTCTTACAGTACGGCACATTTGGAAGACATGTTGTCAGGTGGTTTTTGGCGAGGAGTGCCTTTCAGTATATGCAACTTTGGCAAAGCTTTGGACCTCCATTATCCACTCCCTCCGCTACTGTTAGGACCAAGTGCAAGGCAAGTCTCGAGCTTGCGGTCAAGAGCTCCGTCTTTACTTTTTGCTCACTTAGGGCAGCCATGACCTGTTCTGCACGATGCAGGCAGGTAGCCCCAGATGGTGATACACCCCCCCTCCATGGCTTCTTGTCCCCATCCCCCCCAGACCGCCTTGAGAGGCTTGTATACATGATAGATTTGTGATTTGCATCAGCTCCAGCTAGTCTGTTGAGCATGTGCACTTTGTTGTAATCAGCCTTCAAAGTAATATAATTAGCCACATTTTATTTGCAAAAAAAAAAAAAAACCTTGCTTATAGATGGTTGATAAAGCCGGTACCCTTTGCTTTCAGCACTATATCCAATAAATATGCAGCAAACAACCTTATCATCCAATCTGTGTCTTTTTGAAGAAGGCACATGAGCATACGCCAATGATCTGAAAATCTTCATATGGGAAAGAGAAGGCTTGGAGCCAATCCATACCTCATAAGGAGTAATGGTGCATAAAGCTCTTGTGGGACATCTCTTTCAAACATAAGCGGCACATAAAATAGCATTGAACCTGAAGAATTAGGTAAATTCTTAATCTTCTACATGCATCTTGCTATCTCCATGAGTGACCTATTCTTCCGTTTTGCTACTCCATTTAGTTGTGGGGAGTAAGGGACAAAGCATTGATGATGAATACCTCAAGATGCATGAAAACCATTGATAGAAGAGATGCTCCCCACCTCAATGAAGTCAAATAATATGAAGAATAATAATTTTTTCTTATTGTTTATTTGCTAAGGAGAGAGGAAAAAAATGTAAAAAGTAACAATTTTCTGAAGTATAATATTACCCAAACAAGGCAGCAATCAGCAATACGCTGAAATCAGAGATTAATGGCTGAAAGTGCTCTGATAATGCGATCAGCAGCAGAATTTGAGAGAATTCACCCAATAAATGTGCCAAATAAGATCATTTGTCTTCAAGGTCCAGAGAAAACAAGACCAACAGCCAAATAATATGAAATTTGCACATGTGAGGCCAAAGAAAATGGATGGAGGCGAAAGCCCCAAATTTCAAGTGCCTCAAAGGTGGATAAAATGGAAGTGAAACTCAAGAAATTGGATAAAACTATTACCCATTTGCTGTCAAATGCCTTACCTCAAGGTGAATTGAGCCTCTGTTTTGATGAAATTGATGAATTTCAGAAAACACCCAAATCTATGGGTGAAATTAATCTCAAATTGTAAGACGCCCCAAATTTATGGGTGAAATTAATCTCAAATGGTAAAAAGCCCAAAAATTTTCCAAGAATTTGAAGATGAATTTAAGGATTTTTATATAATTTTCACCCAAATGATGCTGAATGCTGTGCCCCTTATGAATTGAGGCTCACTGTCAATGAAGAATGCCAAATTCTTGAAAAGCCCCAAATTTGTCAGTGAAATTTGAGCAAAATTTGGCCAACTCGGTGAAAAGCCCCAAATTTGTCATTGATCAACGACAAACAATGTCTAGAACACTAATCATAGTATGTCCCAAAGCAAATATACTATCAACATACAATACCTTAAGTCAACATAAAGCACACTTCAATCCAATATTGAATTCATGGAAATTGATAGCAAATCTCAAAATTTTTGGTGAAATCGGACCCACATTGGGTGGATTTCAAGAAAAACCCTAAATTCGAGCCAAGTTGTACTTTGGAAGGGCAATGGGCTTGAATAGAGGCTTATTGCTTGAAAAAATAACAAATGTATTTTTTAAAAGTGTTGAAGTCGTTTGATTTAATGTGTCCCGTGTGTCGGCCCCAAGGTGACTAAAATGTTGTGTTGATGTAGCAATCAGCAGGTCAATATGGCACCAGTTTGATGTGACCGCTACCGGCAAACGACAGGTCACAATGAGGCATTACAGGGCATGACAATAGGAGCCCACAAAGTGATAGTGTTAGGAATAAAGTGCCTTTTGTGGTGTTCGGGTGTGCACTCACCCTTGCACGTGTACTATATATATATCATCAAAAACTTAAAGTGGTACTTGGAGATTGTACCCACATCGAGTCTTGTGCTCCCTCCCTCCCTCTCTTTTTCGTGAATATTGTGCTCCCTCCCCCCCCCCCTCTCTCTCTCTCTCTCTCTCTCTCTCTCTCTCTCTCTCTCTCTCTCTCTCTGTGCACTCACTCTCTCCCTATGCAAACCAAAGCATCGCATGTCTCGATCCTCGTGTACTCCACTAAAAACTTGATATCAAAGCTGTGGCACAAGTGTGTGCACACTTCCCGAGGCAAGCAATAGGTCAAGCTGTGCAAGCGACAACTTTTCAAGCCAACTTGGCAGTCCATCGCAACAGGTGTCTATCAAACCAACGCAGGTCATCGGCTAGCTACACGTCACGTTCTTTATAGGTGTGAGCTGCAACAATCAGGCGATGGCCTGGACAATCATGCATGAGCTGCGACGATCAAGTGACAATTTGGAGAGGCAACTGGTTGGACACATCATGCGTGTGTAGGCAACGACCTAGGGGACATCACGCGATAGAAGGTAGGCGTCATGATTCGACAATCTTTTCCGTCATTTTTTTAAATAATTTCTACAATCTAATCCCCTTCTCACTGATCATTGTTCGCATGCGCAAAGACCGTGTGAAATTTTGAGCTGACATATTGGCACTTTTCCCAAATTTGGGGATCTTGATGCAAAAATGGACAATTTGATTCAAAAATTGCAAACATGGTGCACATTTTTCCAAGAAATTTGGGGCTTTTCACATTTTAGTGAAATTTTGTCAATTTCACTAAAATTTGTACACACCGGACGCAAGAAAATTCGGACTTTTGCAGAATTTCATCAAAATGTGCAAGAATTGCTTGGTATATGCACTTGGGTACATGTATTGATGCAACTTGGCTGGATTTGCCTCTGAAAATTTGGGCCTTTTAACCATATCGTCATATTTTACCCGACAATGCATTTGGAGCAGAAATTGCAGCAAAATTTTGGGGATTTCAAATGCAATTGGTGTATTGGCCTATAAATCTGGCTATAATTGATTGTGGAGTGCAGTAACAAACATTTTCTAATTCCGGAAATCAATTTGCAGATCTAAAATTTCTGCAATTTCTTGATTTTCACTGTTGGTTGGTACTTGTAGCGTATCGTGGTCATTTGTGTGGCATTTGGGCTTGCATTTGCTAACGTTTGAGTCAATTTAGTCTTGCAAATCATGCCTGGAAACAATGACGACAGCAACCTTTTGCACATCAAGAAGCTTGAGGGTACACACAATTTTGCAATATGGCAAAAACAGTGCTACAATGTCTTGGTGCATAAGAAACAAGTGAAGCCCATCAAAGCGAAGAGAATAAGACAAGAAAAAGACTTGAAGAATTATATGCTCAAAAAAGTGCAGCCAACAAGATTTATTAGCTGAAAATTTTGATGGACTTTCACACAAAGGTACAGCCATGTCTGTACTACATTTGAACAAGTTCAACTCAATTTCCAGTCAGCGATTGCTTTGGTGTTCCATATTGATGAATTACCTTATAGAGGAAGTTGTCGCCTAATGTGGAGGAGCTGGCACCTAATGTGGAGACATCAAACACAAGCTGAAGATGAAGTCACCAAGGTCAGGCAACTCCAAATGCAAGCAAAGGGGTCAGAAAATTGTCACCAATGATGATGGAGGAGCGCTAGATGCAGAGGAAGGTGTGGCAGCACTCGCTAAGGCTGGACAGCTACGTGTGTGTAGACCGATGCCTAAAATCTGCAGTCAAGGGTGAGAAACCTGCACAAACAGGGATCAGACTGAATGGGGGCAGCCTATCTATTTATAGATGAGGATGGACCCTCCCAAATACTGAACTCTCTCAAACCACTCCCCATTTTAGGGTTCTCATTAAATTAAGTTTGTTTTGGGGCTGTTTAGGTGGCTAATCAGCATAGAATGCATTTGTTAGCTCAACACTTTGCCTATGGATATTTTGTCCCAAGAGGGTCTATTAATACAATTATTTTTCTCTTGGAAAAATAAAATATTGCCACATCAGCAAACAAAACGACAATCTGACAATAATCTAACCACACATCCACACAACCTGCTGTACATGCAATCATGCCATTGCCTATCTCATGGCAACCTAGCCACATCATCAGCTTATTGCATTGCCCACCCACCCTATAAGCATGTGGATGTGAGTGGTGCCCAAGGTGTATTACAACAGCAAGACAAGATTTGGTTCATATAAGTAGCATTAGATGCAGTTCACTGTTGAACCAAGAACAGAAGGTAGAAAGACGAAAAGTCCAAATCCTTCTCCATTCACAATTATGCTGCCAGATTGGTACACAGTGGTAGAATTGTAAGCTTTTGTGTGACACTTTATCCTTTCTGTACGAAGTAATGGTGGCATCCTCCTTCAAAAGATACTACAAGCTATGTTCAAGCATATACAGCACCAAAGATAGAAAAAAAAAGTTGGAAAATTACACTGAGGGCTAAGATTTACTGAAAATTTAGTGATGTTTAGAATCATTCAGCACTGTGCAAAGTATCTATGAATTACAACTTCGATTAATTTCTACAAGTTTAAGTCATCCATTAGCATTTGAATGATCCAACCTCATATCCATCAAAACTTTGCCAGAAGATAGATTTCGTTGCACTGATAACTCAGCTTCAGAGCCTTTAATACACAGCATCCCAACTATATCTTGATTGGCAGAATCAGAATTTGCAGCTGACAAGAGTCTCTTCTGTCGCAAAGATGAATCGGAAGCACTTGAAAACCTTTCAATATTGCTTCCACTTGGTAGTTCGGATGCCAGTTTCTGTATTAAAGCTTCAACTTTGACCCTCCACTGCAAAAATGAAGAAGGTGAAACAAAAGTCATAACATTTCCACCCTTCAAAGAGAAATCTTGCAAGTCAATGAACTGTGATTATGAATCTGCAGGCAGAAAATTAGCTTTGGTAAGGCATCTAGAGAGATTGCCAAACAAGAACACCCACCAAAAGTCTCATATTGACGAAATCAAGTTTTCAAAATTTGTCAATTCTTGACACAAAAGACTACTCTGATTCTACAGTAGTAGAGCAGAGTGTGTCTACCAAGTTTGGCATTAGAGGCGAATATTTAGATTTTGGTAATCAGCATAGTCCATTCATCTTAAGCATGGAAGAGTGCTAATTGAAAGACTCAGATGCCTATTTGTGTATAATGCAATTGCCAATCACAAGTTTAAGGAGACTACAGAGCTTCCAAGGAGGAGGCAAGAGAGGAAGACTCTTCATTTCTCTAAGAAGTCACTGAAGTAAACATCACCATACATCAAAAGAGAAAATGGATGAGAAGAATTCAACAGAAGAGTGAAATGAGATACATGAGCAAAAGAGACGTGAAGAACATATCATGCATTAGATGCCGTGAGTGGGGAATCTCTTTCAGCATTCATCAAAAAGTGAGACAAAGGGACAGTAAGAGAGGAGTGCTCAATCGTTTTTTTGAGAGGTGAGTGCTACAAGGATCTAGCTAAATCACGGAATTTTATCATGCACGTGTGGACCCTTATCATCCTGGGGAACAAGCTAGGTACAATGTAATCATCCTTCTACTTAAGCATAATATTGACACTAGAATGGAGTTCCTTTTGAACTAGCAGATTTTAAAACTAGGACACAACGAGGGGCATGGCTCTAAATCATGACTGCCAACAATTTCATAGGAGAAATTCTTACGCATAGAATTTGCAAGCTCATCCTTCTATGTTTGAATGATCAAGTTTCTACAAACCTTAGAAGCATGTTATGGCCAAGAATAGGTCCAGATGAGTTGGAAGGGTAATTAGACTTCATCATTCATCTTTTATCTATCCATTTGCAGTGTGATTCTTCTCCATAGATAACATGACCCAACAGGCATCAATAGAAAAGCATATCATCATATCCTATTCACTAGGTTTATCAATTGAGCCATGGTTTTATGTTAGAGTACTGCTTGGGAGCAATTGAAGCAAGAGCACTGGACCAATACACATGGTTTCACTGCCCCGAAAGTCAGTACTCAGGAATACAGCTGATTTCCTTGAATCTCGCTCCACCAAGCAGTCCAAAATTGAAGTCAGTTAATATTTGAGCTTGTATGGGCTAAAAGCAATACACATCCTTTTGTGCATGTTTGGAAGTTTTGTACTTCAGCTTCCTGTATTTTGAGATACATCATATGCTTCTTGTGTTGGATTTGGATAACATATTTTGTGGAAAGTTTTTTATATACGTTGATTAGATAGGATATGGATCTCATGCATATGGTATTAGATGTACTCTCTTGCTTTGCTCTTGAATAAAGAAATTCCAACACTCTTAGAAATTTTTTATTTTTTTCATTATGCTCCAGTCTAAAAGATAAATCCTCAATAATGATGCGCATGCTCAAATGTATATCTTCTGAAAGTGGTAGACAGAATCACATGAAGCATCGACTCTTGATTGAGGATTATCTCATAGAAGTTTAAACATACTGTTTGGATGCTCATTGATGCTTGAGATCAAGGTGTTTGGCTACTGGAGTGCTAACTTGAGTTGTGTGCTTGTAAGGAGAGGTTTTGTGGAAATCCATTTGTGATGGAAACAGAATATTGAGGCTTGTGATAGTGTGATCATGTGACTGGTTATAAAGAATTTAGTCTTCTGTTTAAAAGGTTTATGGGAAGATTGTTCTTGTTGTTACACAAAGACTTGGCCTATGTCTGGGGGTTGATTTGAAATCTGTGCACTCTCCCATGAGGGTATTCATTCCAACGACGAGGCACTCCACACCATAGACCAGAAATGCCATTCTACCACGCCATGCAAAGTTCTCTCCTGAGGCCCAACACCAATCAAAGAAAACCCTTTTGCCTTGCAATGGATTCAAAAGGGAATGCTTGCCAAATGCCCCTTCTCCACTACACACACATGCACGTGTGCACACACGCGCGCACGCGCATCTGTGTGCATGTACACATGCATGTGTGTAGTGGAGAAGGGGCATTTAGCAAGCATTCCCTGAGAGACAGAGAGAGAGAGAGAGTGAGTGTGTGTGTGTGTGTGTGTGTCCCCAAAACTTATCCTTGAAAGTGCAATTTTTGCTGTTTGCACTTCGATTTTCATTCTCGTTTCTAGTTTCATTTCCTCATTTCCCAATTGTATAGTTATTGGAAATTTCCTAACTGCATGGTTACTAAAAACTCCTCCAATCCAAACTTTTGACATTTTCATTTTCCTTCCCTTCCCATGCAAAATTTGCTGTTAGCATTTCCATTTTTGTTCTGATCCCAAGTTCGAACTTTTGACATCTCCATTTCCATTCACTTCCCATCTCTATTGTGTTTCTTGCATCCAATGCCTAGCACTACTGGCACCATCATTAGAGAAATCCCTTGAAAAAACCACTCAACCTACTTTGCTGCTAATTGCAAACAGAGAAATTATTGTCTAGCCAATAATCAACTTACCCATATCACTTATGGAGGTCATATCTGCTTCACCTTCTTTTCCCTTTACATGTACTAACATATACGCTAGCATTCACAAACTGTTGTTCCTAATATTGGGGCTCCAGAGCTCACTAGTACTAACTGAAATGTAAATTACAAAGAAAACAAGTAAAATACTCTCTTGCATCAGTCACTTTAAAGGCTTCAAGTATACCTCCACCAAATTGCCTGCTATCTTCACCCATTTTTGCAGCAACCTTACAATGGTTGCCTCCGAGGAATCTCTAAAATGAACAAAACAATCATTAGTTACAGAAACACACTTGTTTTCCTGAAAATGTTGTCTTATACTACTTCAAAACCATTACTGAATTAAGTTCCGTGCAGTGTCGAGGAATCTCACTAAGCATTACAAAACCACAGTGCTTAACATCATTCATTGTTCTTCTTTTATTCCTCCTAAAATGCAGGTAATGGGTGAAGATCCAAACCTATACCGATACATATGCACCAGAAGAGGTGATTATAGAAAGAGGTCCAAGTAATACCTCTGCATCTCGTGATTACTCTGATGAATTTGCTTTTACTACCTCATCATCTATAAATCAAACTCAAAATTCACAATTTCAACTCCAACCCATTTCATTCAATCCTTCCACTACATACAAACACTCATCTATTCCACAACACAGCACACCAAGGTGTACAATAGCACTAGGCACATACCCCTTAGGTCATATTCCTATCCAACATCTAGGTGGTCTCAATGCAATGGTGGTGGGAGTTCCACTTCCAAACCACATATGATGGGGACCTACACGCAAGGGCATCCCAATAATGCACCTACACGCAAAGGATATCCCACCTGCACATATCAAGCCCCACACATCCCTCCCATCTCCTAGGTGGCCACACACTTTGTCAACATGTCAATGCCTAGCGAACCAACCTACACCTTTTCCATACATACATCACACACTGATCAGTCACCCCATTTGGGGGGAAAATCTAAAAGTCGCCATGCCTAGAACTTCCATTCTGCATGTAGCACCTAATCAAAAACAGTTCTATTCTGTGCCACCCACTTATCCCACCCCTCCCACTTGCCATCCATGCATCTACATCAGCCAAGAATGTGTTTATGCACAAGACTCATTTTGATGGGTCTAACTTTACCATTTGGTCCAATTTGATGTGGCATGTCTTAGAGTCTCAAGTCTGGCAGGGAGTTCTCATATGAGGTAGTCCGCTCTTATCATAGTTGCCAAGAAACCAGTTTCATAAGGATAGGAAACTCATTTCATACCTAGGTGTTTCATAAACGTATCAAACACCTATTTCAAACTTTCACAAATGCCACACTCTAAATGTCTTGGGACCTTTGTAATCATCGTTTATCATGGATCTACTTAATACGTTCACATGGATATTGGCATTGATTGCTGCAGTTTTGCTTTGAGTTGTTATCCATGATGATTACATATATTGATGGCTCCCTTTACAGCTAAAGTTGATGTTGGGCACGAATAGTGGACCATGATGCATACAAATATTGATGTTATGTTGAATGTTCATTTGCATTGTATATATTAATGAATAATGTTAATCTATGTTTTTTGTGTTGCATGAGTCATGCAATATATGTATATAAAACTTTCATATTTTTTTAATATCTCAAAGGAAACCCATTTCTATCATTTTATGAAACTCGTATGAAACCTAGGAAACCCATTTCATACCTCGCGTTTAAGAAACCCTTCGCAACTATGGCTCTTATTGGAGCAAAAATGCCATAACCATTGCCAAGTAAATGCAAGGCCTTATGCCCCAATCTCACTCTCAACTTCAACACTTCAATCTTGCATATGAGCATTGGGTATATCTTGTCAACTGCTATGCGGCTTGATATTGTACCCAACGTGTCAATATTGACCATGAACTCCAAGAGTTCAGCATCACTGAGAGGAATGATTTGGCTGTCAAGTTGGTAGGGTAGCAATGTCTACCCACCCAATTTGCCACAAATGGCCCACCAAAGTATGATCAAATGAATCTAAATGAATAGGTGCATTGCCTTATTCATCATCATAGTAGATACATTGATTTTCAGACCCAATGAAGAATGGTAGAAATGCAAAGGCATACCTCCACATAAACACTTCAACCCTAAATTGAGATGTTTTTTTCAGTTCGTGTGTTATTCTACATGTGAGATTGCATGCTTGAAAAAAATAAATGTCAACAAGGTCTTGAGCTTGCCTCATGTGGCAAAACCCTCATTAGTGATCAAAGAAATAAGGGCAACCAGGGACCTATAAACACCAACAATCGACTGATGTATCTCCTCAAGAGAGGCTGCGTTGCATAGAAACCTGTTCCTACAATTTGATACATATGAACATCATATGTAACCATTTCATACTTACGAAAAACGTTTCAAACAAAAGTTTAATTTCTAAAGAGGGAGATGTTTTGGGGAAAAAAGGGGGTTGAGAGGGATCGAGGGGGTGATTGTCAGTTTTTGAGAGAGAGTGAGGCATGGGATGTGGAAGCAAGCTCTGTTATGGACTACTCTAAGGTATGTATGGTCCACATACTCCAAGGTTTTTCCCAAGTGGTCCAAGTAAGCAATTACCATCTTCTCGTAAAATGAAATCTTGAATATTGTTGGCAACGTCTCCACACTCGGATCCAAGCATATCAAGATGTGATGTTGAAATGGAGATAGGGATGATTACAGCTACTCCCATGGGTCACAACTAGCTAGTAGAAGACTATATCTTTGGTATGAGATGAATCCTAACAATGTAATGCACCATGCTTACTCCCAACCTTTTTGTAGGTCCTATAGAAGGCCCTCCTCTTGGAGGTCCAAATACATGCTTTTGTGGAAAGAAAGAAGGATAGATAGATAGATATATTAATGTCTTCTAAGGTCAAAATCGACCTCTGAGACAAAACCATGTACAATACCGATCGTCACTAGGCATCCAAGTGTGATGTGCTAAAAGATGATCATTGATTTACTATGAAAAGAACCTAAAGCGATGTACAAGACAAAATAGTATCCATGTAGGGATACCACAGGACGATGAGGGAGTACATGTCTAGCTATGTGGCCAAATGATATCCATCTATCTGGTTACACAAGTCAAGATCAATGGATAGAGTATCTCATACATTAGTAATGAAATAGCATGGGAGTAGTATCTAGACTAAGCCCTCCGCTCTGTCATGTGTTGCTCAAGTCGTGGAGGCCAAAATCGGCCCCTAAGACAAAACCATGTACAATAGCGATCATCACTAGGCATCCACGTGTGACGTGCTAAAAGATGATCAATGATATACTATGACAAGAACCTAAAGTGATGTGCAAGACAAAATGGTATCCATGTAGGGACACAACAAGACGACGGAGTACATGTCTAGCTATGTGGCTAGAGGATATCCATATTTTTAGTTCCACCAAGTCAAGATCAATGGATAGAGTATCTTGTACATCACTAATGAAATGGTATGTGAGTAGTATCTGGACTAAGCCCTCAACTCTCTCATGTGCCACTCATGTTGTTGGCAAATCTCCCCCATCGCTTTCTGGTGTAGCATCTGTGTGTGGTATCCCTGTATCCGTGGCTGGCATGCTGCTTTGATCTCCTGAGCTCTTTGGACTATCACTCCTCTCCATGTGGCTCTTGTAAATGGAGTCACTGTCTAGAAGAAATCGATAAGCTCTGACTGATGTCCCCCTCTCTGTGTGGTGCTTGATTGTAATAATGATACACTGAGTCTCTAAATCTCAACTAAGAGCTAGCCCAGGCAATTTGGTCTGGAGACTCCATGACTAGTCTAAGGAAGTTGTCCTCTCCAAATAGTGTAGGGTATCTAGCTCGGGCAGTGCTATAGGCTTTGCATTTATAGATATAGTGCTCCTTGTTATCTACCTCCTCCTAGCATAGTCTGCAGATCCACTCAGCTCTAGGGATGTGGGCTGCCCTTCCATTCTCAATCTCAAGCTGATGAGAGGATACTCTGGGCTAGCCAATGGCTACTTGCATCTCATGTGGCATGTATACATCTAGTTATCACGATCTCACAATAAAGCCACCCCCTATAATCCTCATAAAGTGATCCCTGTAGTACATCTTTGGTGGTAGAGGCTATTGGGGTGAAATCCATGTGTGATGTATGTATAGCTAATAGAGATCTTGTTGCATGACCAAGTTCCTCTCAATGTGGGAGATGTGTATAAAGGGGGAGTCATGATCATACTAAGAGGGGTTCCTCTCAATGTGGGAGATGTGTATGAAGGGGAAGTCATGATCATACTAAAAGGGGGGGAGGTGGTCCATGTCGATCCCATATCCTATGAGCCACTGTTAGACCTATGTATACCATGAAAGTCTCATGTCCTACCTAAGCTAGCTATCGACAAGCGTCGAAGGCTCTCCTAGGCAATCTATCTGGATGCATGTCGTGCAATCTCTGTATGAAGTTGACGGTTTGAAAAGGAACCTCCATAATCATAGGGGATGTAGCCAATTCGGCTCTAATAATCTCATGTGGTACAGATGGTTTGTTGCGAATCATCCATGATGGCATGATGACATTTGGTCTCTCAATTGTCTCTAGTGGTTGAGTAATCGGTGGTTGTTGCGATACATCATATAGTCCCTCCGCATAGGAGTGCCATGTCTTTGGGTCACTAATGGGTGTGGAATGGTGTGGCTCCCACAATTTGCGCCACGCTGTGGCTACATCTTTGCTCATGGATAAATGGTATATATCCCAATATTGTGCCTCCTCATATACCCGCAACTTATGGCGAGTCATGGTCATTATCTTCTTATGGGCCTCCTCTCTATGATAGACCCTAGTTCTCTCTCTAGATCCGGAGGCATGTGTATAGTAGCTAGCTCCTTGCAGTCATCATCCTACCATTTGCTCTCACGCATGATCCCAGGCTTTGTGAGTTTGTTGGTGTGTTTGGAGTATGGAAAGCTCTAAAGTATGGCTGATTGTAGAAAGAGGTGAACTAGGAGGTGAACGTGCCCAAGGAGGTAGTATGCTCGAATTGTGTAAGCCCTCATGGACATGATGGTTGCATATGTCAACAAGCTCGTGCATGAAATAGAACGGGTTAGGCTGGGTGTAGGCAAGAGCTAGCACCTATGGGTGTGGGGAGGCATAAACGATGAGGGATAAATAGGTATGATATATTGTGATCGAGCCAGGGGGGATGGTGAAGGATCTAATGAGTTCCATTGTCTCAATGGACCCTAGTACATATCCATCGTGTTGGGGCAAGTGGGTCTGAAACAAGTCAATCCTCCGAATCCGAACCACTTTCTCATCCCGTTGTAGATAACAAGATGGTGCCACGACCTAGCTCTAGCAAAGGTTAGCCATAACGAGTACTATCTCCCCCTATATCAGTTGATACCCTCTCTATGCTTGCCTCCTCTATGTCCATCACTTGTAGCCGCCATGGATCCTCAAAGTCATATGTGTCACACTGTCTGTATTGTGTCTTGCCATTAAAGTCTCCTATCAAGAGTATCTCTCCCAGTCCGAAGTAATGTACAATCTCATTTGAGAGGTCTCTAAAAGGGACTCTCTTCCTCCATCTCAATCTCTCTCTTGCTCTACTCGGGCTCCCTGGTAGAATATCTCGACCCCTACATGAGAAAGTAACAAAGGGCAAGGTATAGCATTCAGTTGCAAGAGATCTCCACTCTGATCCGCATGTATCGCATATCAAGGTCTCGAGCCATGATGGAGACTCTATTCGAGAGCTCCTGTCTTATCAACACCACTACTCATCATACCATGATGTCCCATGCACCTCCTATGTGTGGACTCCGAAACAAATCCCTCCACTCTAGGCAGTCTCCTCTCGGCACTCTGATATGTCTCTGTAAATAGAAACACATCCATCACCTCCTCCATCCTCCCTAGGTATGTCCATAGTGAGCCGTTTTAGTCCCACGTTGTTGTCCATATCTCTATTGTGTTTGTCTCATAGGCCAAGCATTCCTATTCAACTACCTTGCCATCAATAATGACTGAACCATCCTATACATTGCCTTTTTTCCCTCTTTTCTAGCTTTGATTATTTTGGGCATACTCACACATCTATACTCCACTTGCATCTTGGTAAGGTCATCATCCAAGTAGATGGGATCCCCTACGAGTCCACATAATACAACCTTTTTCTTCGTAAAGGTCATCCTCTCCATCTCATCTCAAAACCCCAAGATGAGGGTCCAATTTTGTGGTTCTTTCCCAATTCTCTAGGCTTTGATAAAGGGGAGTACTTCTTCCTCTTTGTATCCCAGGCGTGTGTACAAATTCTTACCATCCTCCTCAAGTAATGAGCCCTCTTGGTCGGATATGTCATTTGCCCTTACCTTCAATTGTCTCACTTGTCTCATTCTCTCTTCTTCGAGTGGTATTAAAATGTGTACCTCCTCCTTTTCATTGTATTTCTCTACTTCTTGCTTTATTTTCTTCTTCACCACCTCTACCCACCCTTGTTGCACAACTTCAAGCTTAATGTCCACCACCTTGGAGATTTCCCCCTTTATGCACATGATCATGTCCTCTTAGATCTCCCCTTCCTCTCATCCTGTGCTCTTCAATGCCACAATTTCCTCTTTTAGTTGTTGGATTTCCATTAACATGGCTGCCTTCTCATTCCTCCACTCTTTGGCTTCATTATTGAGTTTTGTGATCTTGTCGAGTAGGCCGCACTACACTTGGTTGATGCTATTGTCCAAAGTTCTTTTGGTATTGGTGATTAGTGCTTTCGTCACTTTCTCTTGCATGTTCGGCTTGGTGTCCACACTCTCTATCTATGTTTGCTTGTTTCAGCCTCAATTTTACTTTGGTTTAGGTTTGCGCAGACCCCCTCCGACCCTCCCCCGGGGTCCAAGTGGTCCAAGGTAGGTGGGGGCTAAGCATGAATGCTGAAGGAGGACTGAAGGTTGGCTGAGGTCAGAGGGCATGGGTGCTAGGGACGACAGCTAGAAAGCTCACGCGGTTGGGTAGCAAAGGGCAAGGTGGAATAGGACCAAGGTAGGGGTGGACACTGCAAGGCGGGACAGTGAGAGAGGTGGGGTGGGATAGGGCCAAGGTGGGGAAAGCATGTGAGATTATCCGATCTTGATAATCTAGATAGGCCATTAAGAATGGTTAGTCCATATGCACCTCCTAAAGCCAAGAGACGATCTCCATAGTATTTGCAGTCTACAATGTCTTGTGATATCCTACTAAGTCCCATCTCCTCCGATGCTAGATCTCTAAATAGGATCCTCACTCTTCGAAAATGATACCTTACTTTGTGATCTATGCACTAAAAACCCTAGCTAAAAGAACATCCCCTGTGCTGGAGCAACACACAATGTCCTCATACAATGGTAGGTAAGGTAACTCCTCCTACGTAGCATATGTGGAACCTATGGGTGCAAAGTAGCTTAGTACAATGTTACATCATGTGGACAATCTGCGTGTACTTGGGCCTGCAGCAAGAAAGTCTCCTTTTCTCTCCTTGGGAATCAGAGTTAACACCACAATCTACTTCTAAAGCATAATATGGAAAGCCGCAAACTTCGGCAACTTCTTTTGAAGCTTGATAGCTGTCTTGAAAGATTGAAAAGACCCCACCAGCTTTCAAAGAATGTAGTTAACGTGGTCGTTGTCATCAAAGACCTAACCAGCACTTGGCCACTTGACCCATGAGGTCTAGAGGTGGTTGTATCTTCTGAGTGAGATGCAAGCCCTCCAATTTCAAATCAATCAACTGCTCTTCAAGCTAAGAATGGTCAAGCTAGTCCCCACCAACAAACATGTCAACAAGATTGGTGGAATTCTAGTTCAAAGGCTAAAAGAGAAAGAAATACCAACTATACACTTCTGTTACACCAAGGGGCAAAGATATAAGGCACTGAATAAGGACTAGAGGGTGTTGCATCTGCTCAGTGAGATGCAAGCCCTCCAACTTCAAATCAATCAACTGCTCTTCGAGCTAAGAATGGTCAAGGTGGTCCGCAGTAAGAAACATGTCAACAAGATTGGTGGAATTCTGGCGCAAAGGCTAAAAGAGAGAGAAATATCAACTATACACTGTTGTTCTACCAAGGAGCGGAGATATCATGGAAAGCTCAAGGCACTGAATGATTTTATAAGGGAAAATGAAATTGAATTTATAGGACAATCAAATGAATCCAAACGAATCAGTGCATTTTCTTCTTCTAATGCATAGCGGATGCATTGCTTTTCATTGTCTTGAGTTAGTGTGTTATTCTAGGCATGAGATTGCGTACTTGAAAAAGAAACTGTCAATGAGGTAAGACCATAAAGATTTAGTCTTGAGCTTGCTGCATGTGACAAACACCTTCTCAGTGAGCAAGGAAACCAGGGCAGCCAAAGGGCCTCTAAACACTAACATAAATTGGCGTATCTCCTCAGGAGAGGCCTGTTAGTGCAATGTTGCATAGAAACACATTACCTACAATTTGAAACATATGAACATTTCATACTTGTGAAACAATTGGTTTATCTCCTCAGGCAAGGCCGTCTCAGTGCAATGTTGCATAGAAACCGATTTCCTAAAATTTGAAACATATGAATGCTTCATATTTACGCAACACATTTCAAACAAAAATTGAATTTCTAAAGAAGGAAGCAATCCTAGAGGTAAAAGAACTGAATGCATAGGTTCAAAATGTATAAAACGCTTAGCTCTTCTTTTATACATAAAACATAGAGGAGAGTTCCTAAAAGAGAAGTTAATTATCAGCATAGTCCAAGTTATATCACATGTTTACCTCTATTTATGTACTCTACTCTGTATGAAACTTGTTTGGAGAGGAGAAATTTCCTAGCTTGTAAGAAACTGCTTCTGGGAATGAGACACATACATGAAACCTCCCATTTCCAAAATTCCTGGCTACGTTGGTTGGGTGGTAAAGGAATGCATCCTCTGAGGTAATTCCAATTGAAATTCATCTTCTAGATGGGACAGCTTCCAAATCTTGAAGTTTGTCTCCATCAGGTTGATTGTTGGTAGAATGACGAAGACACCATCACTCTAGCCAAAATACAAGTTTGGGAGTGGCTTCTAGGTGTCTAATACAACCTATGAGTCCAAGGTAGGTGCACATACTAAAGGCAATATGGCAAATCTGCAAATTGTTGCAAAATACAGCCTCCTACTATCACCAATGAGGCCACAGATGATTGGAAGCACAACCATTGCTGCACCAGAAAAACAATGATCAGCTGTATCCCCTTCTTGTCCTGAGGAAACACAAGAAACACAAGTCCAAACTGCAATACTCCCAGGAATAGAGGGCTGTAGGTTTCACGATTGCTCTTTAATGGCAGGGATGAACTCTGTGCTCCAATACCATAATGGGAGCAAAGGCATACTGGAAAGAGAATGAACAGAAGGAGAAAGAGATGAAGGCTGAAAGAGGAATCAAAGGCCCCAAGGCTGGAGGTGGAAAATATTAAATGAAAGGTGTGTAAAGTATATATAGAGCAAGCCCATAAAAAGGCAAATATCTGAAAATCTGGCCAACCTATAGAACAATAATGGTCCATCAACCTAAAATGAACCTGTTTGGACAGGGCAAAAGATCTAAGACAAATCTCCTAGGCCGTTTGTGCCACAATATGGAGCTGGACACATACTTTTAACCTTTTCATGTCTAACTTCTCTTCACCTCTGCACGCCCTCTCCCACCTCTTGGCCTGATGTTCAACTCCTTGTCCCCTTGAAACTATTGGCTTCAAGTTGTTCAACTCCTTGCCCCTCGAAACTATTGGCATCAAGCTATTCAACCCACCAATGTGTTCTTTGGTACTACAAGTTTGACTACATGTGAGTCTCTGAGCTCAAGTGTGAACTTTTTTGAAGGGCAGAAGTATGATCTATTCTGCCTAGGCAAGCAAGATTTGCAAGCTAGGATATAACCTGCTTTTTAGGCATAAGAATTACCTTTGCTTGTTCAAGTAAAACTTGCTCTTTCTTGAAGTTTCTCCTTTATATAAAAATGCAAGTGACAGTGCTCTCTTATCATGCGCATCAAGCACTATGACTCATCTGCTTAATGAATCTCAACGTCCATAGATGGAATTCCAAAAAAGTAGAGCCATAAGCATTACAAATTGAGGAATAGCATGGTTCAATGCAAGGGGATGAATACTTGTGAGAAATGTCCCATGAGTGTCATCATGTCTCAAAGTACACCTGGCATTTGCATACATAATTCTCCTCTATATACCACCTCTGACTCTTCCTATAAGCATTTGACATTGGTGTGGCTTTTTTAATCAGAATGCATTAATTGATTCCCCATGAAAATGGGTATGAAAAAATCAAGTCCTCATCAAAGAGTTCTAGATGTGACAGATTATGATTCTTGAGAGAAACGATTCTATACATCATCACCATCAATGACTTAATTAATTAATTTTAGCAAAGAAGCTGTACACTTCCATAAGGATTCAGGCTAGGTTCTAGAAGAGCAGTAACCTACAGCAAGAAGAAACAAAACATATTAAAAATCGGTAGATTGAGCTAGAAGTCCCCAATCATAGTTTTTCCATAAGTGAATCAAGCATCAAACATAACAAGTATGAAAGTATGATTCAAGTACGATTTGAACCCTAGACTTGAATCAAACGTGACCCTAATTTGTTAACATATTTTAACAATTTATGAGAAAAATACTTATCTTGCAAGCATATTTAAAACAACTTTTAGATAAATCATAGCAGATACCATGTACCAATTTCCAAATAAAAAGATGATGAGAGAGAGAGAGAGGTGAAATTTCTGTGTTAGAGTCTGTGCAGACTTTCCTTCATGTCTGTTATTTTCAATGCTGACCGGATGGTCTGATGTAAATATTTACTACTCAATTCAATTATCTTCACGAAAAAAAAAAAGAGAGGGGGAGAGAGAACTTCAGCTTTCAGCTGTGAACAGTAACAGTGCAGGCTGAATACATTGCACTCTTGTTGAGGCAGCAGTGTTTCCAGGCAGGCAACTATAGTTTCCACTGTTCTAGACTTCATGCAGGCTGAAATCAGTCATTTTCACTCAGCAAAAGCCATTTGCAGGTTGCACGCAGTCACCGACCAGAAAACAGAGAAAAGCCACCAGAAATCATCATTTTTTTTAATTCCCCAAATATTTTAGGCCCCAAAAAAATCTAAAATATTTTAAGTCTGAAATGTTGATTTCAGACGTCAGTTTTTCCAATATTCTCAAAAGTCTGGAATTTTGTTCGTCCCCAATTGTTACATCAGGTGTCATGAGTTCAACATGTACAAAATATTGCAGGAATGGCTGGTCTTCATGTGCAGGAATTTAAAACAAGTGAAAAAGAAACCAAGATACCCTATTTTAACAGCAATATGACATGTGACAAAGCTTTTACTTCCATCTAGACAAGAAAAGTTGGTCTATTTGTAAACAATTTCAGGGTTACAAAAGGTGTATATACAATGTGAACAAAGAGTGGCATTGGCTCAAACATAAAGAGAACGGGAATACAAAATCTTGTATCAGAAGTTTTTGGAATATAATCTTCCTGAATCCATATACACATCCTAGGGAAGGTAAAGAAAATCAACTTAGATTTGCCCCCAGTGCCAGACTAATACCCAGTGACACGTCAACCCAAACCACCTTTAAAGATGGTATGGAATCAGCCCTTAACAATGCAAAATAATAGCATATCAAATGGATGATCAAATGAACAAATTAAGTCTCAAAGAAAGAAAAGCCATGCTTTGATGCCAAGGAAAGCAAGAGTGTCCACAGCAATGAAGTGTCTCAAGAAAATAAAGACATGCAAGGTTCCAGAAAAATACAAAAAGATAGCAGCATCCAGTGGTATCCACTTAACAAAAAAGGAGCAGGACTCAAGTTAAAGCAACAACACTCATATATAAAGCACACAAAGAAGACCAAATCATTTGTGCAAGTAGACAAGCAAAAAGGCGACAGTCTTAGATTACCAAAGTTGAAGACCAAATCTTGAAACTGGAGAAGAAAAGGGAAGCCTGTGACAGACTTGCATCACAATTGAACTTCAAGAAAAATGTTTTCAGCTGCTATTGAGTCTGGATACAATTTACAAATACAACTTACCGCAATTTCTTCAGCACGCTGTCCATCACACTCATGTGTGCAGATTGTCTTTTTTCATAGCCATCCGCAAAAGAATTCATTGCTCCTAGTGCTTCAAAATTCATTAGCACTGAGCTTGAAAATTTCCCCTGAAGTATTTCTAGAAGAGCTTGTAAGAAATCCAGTCCAAAAAGCTTACATGCTGCAAGAAGGCACTGGACAAGGTGAAATGTCAACACAGCTATACAAACAAGAAAACGCTCAATCTTTGTACAGAAACACAATCCACTTTATAATCTTCAATGAAAAGAAACCATCAGTGTCACATCTCAATTATGAAAGTTAATGACTGTCTTCTGATCCAAGTAGGTGAGACCAAATGATATACTCAACAATGAGAAAATTTTAGCTATTTCTCAACTAAAATATTGAGTCGAGTTACACCATTCAGCACTGCTGCTTAAAGCAACAGCTTTTGAGTAAATATTTCAAAAAGGCTACTCAATCCACAGTATCTCAAGAGATTAAGAAAACAAGTCACATGCGAAAAAAATTTCTTCCATCTATTCACGATGCGGTGGACTTCACAGTCACTTCAGATTCTGGACAACATGTCTGTGTAACAGTCTTCCACTAGATAGAACACTGAGTGAACACCTAAACCCATGAAGCCCATCTCTGTCACCCTCCTGCCTGAGCCACAATGCAGCCAGTAACACAAACAGCAAAATGCAAACCCAACAACTCGCTCTTTGGGAACAAGGAGAACCAGCACAAGAGGAAGAAATAGCAGAAGGGGAAGAGAAAGAGAAAGAGGAACAAGAAGAGGAAGAGGAAGGGGAAGGGGAAGAGGAAGAGGAAGGAAGAAAGAAGAAGGAAGAAGAAGAAGAGTAAAAGGTGGGGTAGCCTTGAGAGGGAAGAGCATGAGGACGAGGACATGGGCTTTGTGTTAGTAAACTGGGAGATTTGGTAATGCTTTTCATTCAAAATCATTTCAATGAAGCCTCACATCACATTAAGCAAACTTAGTGTAGGCTGTGCAGCAAGAGGAAGAGGGTGAGCATGCATGTGGAATCACAGGTATTAATTATAACTCTCATGACCTTCTTAATTTTCTTGAGCTCGTGTATTATAAATCTCATAATCTTTTTATTATCTTCAACTTCAAACCAGTCACATATCCACATTCACCTTTTGCAAACGGAAAAGTATACAAAAGCTTAGAAAGTCATGGAACAGAATTCACCTTGAGTGTCACACTCCAATTTTCCTTATGCTCCTTTATTTTGTGCAAACCGAGCGCTATATCCTTACCAATGCCCCGAGCACCCTCAAAATTTTCACTTCAAAAAATTACAGTATTGAATCAGTCGTACACAAGCATACATGAGCCCACAAGCTATGAAAAACATTAATACAAATCTAGATCATTGACATACTACCAGTCAGTACAGATGTGTATTCACTAGTTATATAGCGGTTCTGACAACAAATAAAGCACTTTCATACAAGTAGCTAAACTAGATGCTTATAAAAATGAGAATTCTCTTTGCCTATGTGACAGTAGCACTGGTCACAGGGCTGCTGATGTGGCAGCTGATGATATGGCAGCACAAAGACAGACAGTCGGTCGGACAGAAAAGCATAAGTGACCAGACAGGCAAACTGATGACATGGCAGTGAGACTGCAATGTGGCAAGTGGGACCAAGTCAGATATTGTCAGACCAAGGTAGCAGGCAGAATTGCTGGATCTCAAGTCTCCTGAAGGAATGGCCTATAAAAGAGCTGTTAGACCTCATGCATTTTCCAGGAAGAATGTATATAGACTCTGTACCCCCACTCTTCTTGGTTGCATTCCAGTGTTGGACTATCAGGTTCTTCCAATGACTGTATTCCAACCTTGGAATTTCACATTTCAAAACTTGGATCCCAGATTCTGAGACATCCTTAAAGAAGACCCAGTCCTTGTGCCATAGTCTTTGCATCACTATGCATAGGCATCCCTTGCTCTCAAGGATAACCACTTTGTACATAAGCATAATTCTGTGTTCAATTGTCATTCCCCATTTCACTTTTCTGTGACTCTGATTTACTCTTTCTTTAGATTTACTGTGTCAGAATGCATACAGAGGTAGCTGTAATTTGACACTCTGTTCTTCCAATGATATGAAGGTGAGTAATCTTCATCAGTCCCACACATGAACCTCTTTGTAAGTTACATTCTATGCCACATTACAGTGATGACATTCCATACTTTCATACATCACATCACACTTTGCATCACAACACATTTAAAATTAGGGTTTTTGATTCTAAGTTGCAGATCCTAGTCCAAGCATAGTAAATCCAAACAAATTTTCAGTGTCCATTCTATCCATTAAGTTTTGTGTCATCGAATTAGAAGGTTGCAATACACAAATTTATTGATGGTTGCAAGCTGCCAAAAAACCAACGTTTGTCTTAGATGATTGCGCTGTTTGCCATTCATCAGACATGTACGGCCAGCCTTGATATTTCCAATCCATAAATTTATCTCTAATACAATCACACATAAAATGCAACAAACTTCTGTGTACCCTGTCTCTTTCCACAGTACCTGTTTCAGATCTAAGAAACATACAAAAATCATCTAGTAATGCCTCTTTAGGAAAAGTCATACCCACAATCTCTCATTTAAAGGCAAGGTTATTCAAGAGAGTCAGCATAGAAAATGCCACAATAGAGAATAAAAACACTGAGAAGATAGGCGTGCCTCGAAGAATGTGTAAAGGTAGTTTATCCTGACAACCACCCTTGCAAATCCCTTTTCAGCCAATAGTATGCCATTAGTCATCTGAGGTCCAGCAGCCACTAAATGCTCTAGAAAGGACCAACTATCATGATCACAAGCTTTTACTAAACCTTAGCTGACCAAACCAACTTTTATTTAGAGGAATGTGCATGAGCACATTTTAGCTGCACATAGATTCCACCTTGAATGATCCCACATTGCCACAAATAGACCAACTTTCGAGTAGTAACAATTTTGTACGATAAACCCAGCATAGAATTGAGCTCCAAGGTTTTAACTCTTCTGGTGCCACCACTTTCAGCAACCATGGAGCAACATGAACTCCTAATTCCCTAGCATACACCTATTCTCCACATTCTTTGACAAGGTTGACACATGATGGTCAGTGGTGCCCTCAAATCCTCCACATAGGCACTGAAAAGATAACTGCAGTTGACAAGCCACCTTGGGCTCTTTTTGTGAGTGGGTGCAACAAAGCACACTCCATATCTTTGACGTGACCATGAGCCTGATCTTGACCGAGGAGTTGTTCCCAACTTGGACTCTCCCAGTTGCAAGGACTCCGGAAATGAATATGTCCTCTATGGGGGCCATATGATGAGTAGCTCCACTATCCACAATCCAAGGAGTAGTTAAAGTACTCAACTGTGATGAGTGGACCTCTACAATCACCTCATCAAGAGGCAACTCACAGATGTGAAGGAGACTCACATCCTCAAATGTCCCTATAGAGACGATGTGCGTCCCTACAGACCAATTGGGCATACCTCTGGCATTGAGAACGATGTCAACTATGATGAGCTGACCGGTGACAACGTAGGCTTGGCCTCGCCATTGCCCCTATTGAGGGTTGCTACCACCTTGCCTCCCCTATTGGGGGTTGTCCACATAGTACCCAAGAGTTTCGGGAATGGCAAGATAGGAAACGGGTTTCAAACAAGTTTCCTACAATATTAACTTTTAGGAAACGCTTGAAAAACGTTTCTTACCTATATAGTAAAAAAATATAGGTTATAGAATCCATATACATAAAATACTGAAAGAAATAATCCACCTATCCATTATCTTCATAACCAATGATCAAATTGTACACTATAAACATGCAAACAATGTCAAACCGTTTTAAAAATAGGTGTTACTAGCCATTTCTAAAGCATACTTTACTTTATAACTATTAACATCATTATCAATGATAGTTAACATAATATTAAAAAGAAAACATAAAATACAATTTTGAAGCAAGGATAAAAGTAGCAAACATGAATAAAATAAAAGAAGTAACAAAGTTTCAAACAAGTCCCAAGCCTCATGGACATTGTCAAATATTCAATACATAAATAGATTATGGAAACTATTAAAAGTCGATCATCAATCCTAACTCCTAGAGAATGCATCATGAGTCATGACTCATGTTGAACGTCCTCCTCACTATCCTCAATCTCCTCACCCTCCTCCTCATCACTCTCACTCCTAGAATCAAAGCTCTCAAGTAGATCCTCATTAATACGAGCTACACTACCAATACAAGCTACTAATCTTGTAGCTTGAACAGGCATCATAAGCTCCTCATACAACAAGGAGTAAATATCCCTCTCCTCTTAAGGGATAGTAGGGATATCTTTTGTCTTTGTAATGTTGATTTTGTCGATATTCACTTGCCTTGGCTCTATTGGATTTCCCTTCGGATCAATTGGCTTTAGGTTACAATGGCAAAATACAAGCCACTCTAATTGTGCAATAGAGAACTTGTTTCTCTTCTTGGAATGAAACAAAGCCCATGTACTCCGATTCCTCTCACAAGGACCAAAACTACAATCCTATGAGAGAAGCCTAATAGCGATACGTCTCTGTAATATCATTAGTGCAAGCATTAGAATAGTATAAATTCAATCTTCAATGCAAAAAAATTTATATTATGCATCTAAAATTCATGATAACTAAATTACCAAGTTAGAAGTTGAGGTCTCATATTTTTCCTACCATGACACTGGCTACAATTGTGTCTCCCTGAGTAATGCAGTTGGGCCATCCAAATGACTAACTGCCATTGCAAAAAAGAAGCAACTCATCTTCAAGCTTTGATGTGAGTTGTAGGTCATGACCTACAAACCTTTTAATGTACTCCATCCATCCTATTTCCACCTCTTGATTCACACATTATTCTTCACTTCTCTACTATGGATGCAATATGTGGGCAACTGCATGAATGGGCCTATGGAACCAATCCCACTGAGTGTTCAATATCTACCTTATTGCTTCAACTCTACAAAAACTCTGAAAGCATTACAAGTTAAAACATGTAATATACATGTTGGGAAGAAAGGCTCACTATGCCTTTTATAGTGTTTGGGTGTCAACGCACCCTAACACTCTTGTACTTTATATATATTATCAAGACCTAAAAAGTAGTACACTCGCCATTGTACCGAACATAAAGGTGTCATGCTCACTCTCCTCTCTATTGCTCTCTACTCTCTGTGTGATATCTAACTCGCTCACCCTTAGCTCACTCAATCCAAATCCATCAAGCTCCATCAAACTGGTATCAAAGCTAGTGATGGGCGTCAAGCACAGTGGAACACACGAGCAGGAGTTGCACGTGTCACAGGCGAGCAGGAGGAGTTGCAGGTGTCGCAAGCGAGCACGAGTTGTAGGTGTCATAGGCGAGCAGGAGGAGTTGCAAGTGTCGCAGGCGAGCAAGAGGAGTTGCAGGGTCATACGTCATGCGACAGGCACACAACAGGTCGACGTGGGGGGTGGGGGGGGGGGGGGGGGGGGGGGGGGGGGGGGATCAAGCAGTTGATGCGTAGCTAGGCAAACATGACGGCAACTTGCACAACCAGACGGAGGGGACCAACAACACAATCCATCACCATGACACTGGCACGCAGCGCAAGGTGACGATGAATGGCAATCAACGTTTTTTTAAAATTAGAAATATCTGCTTTTTTTTCTCCCTTCCCTACCGGCGTTCACATGCAAAGGCATAAAGTGAAATTTTGCCCAAGAAAATTAGGGCTTTACTCCGATTTGGGGATCTCACCGTGAGACAAGACAATCCGACTCAAAAATTGCACATCTACCGCCCAAGAAATTTTGGGGATTCTCACATTTTAGTGGAATTTCTACAATTTCACTAAAATGAGTGCTCTCTGAATCCAAAAATTTGGGGCTTTTGCAAAATCCCCTCAATCTATGCAACAAATGTATGGTACATGTATTGATGCAATCTGGATGGATTACCCTCTAAAAATTTGAGGTTTTTTATCAAAATTGTCAAATTTGTGCCCGAGAATGCCTTTAAAGCAGAAATTGCAGTGAAATTTTGGGAATTTCACATGTAACCGGTGGCTTGGTCTCTAAATGTGTCAATAATTGCTTGAGAAGTGTAGCAAAAGACATCCTTTAACTCTGAAAATCTATTTGCACATCTGAAATTTCTGCAATCTCAGGAGTTTCTCACTGTTGGTAGTACTTTTATGTACCATGCTTACTTGTCACATTTGGGCTTATCTTTGGTAACTAGTTAGTCAATTTGGGACTGCAAATTATTGTTGGAAACAATGATAGCAGTAATCTTTTGCACATTAAGAAGCTTGAGGGTGCACATAATTTTGCAATTTGGCAAAAACAATGCTACAATGTCTTGGTGCAAAAGAAACATGTAAAGCCCATCAAAACAAAGGGAATCAAACCAACAAACATGGAACAAGACAAGTGGGATGACTTGGACGACCTTGCTCACTCTACCATTGAGCTCTCAGTGTCAGACAACCTGCTCTTTAACATTGAGAAGCTAAATTCAACATATGCAATGTGGCAGAGACTTGAAGAATTCTATGCTCAGAAAAGTGCAACCAGCAAGGTTTATTGGCTGAAAAATTTAATGGACTTTTGCATGAAAGAAGGTACAACCATGTTTGTACATTTAAATGAGTTTAACTCAATTTTCAGCCAGCTAATTGCTTTGGATTTCAACATTAACGAAGAGTTCAACGCTACTTTCTTGCTATGTACTTTGCCTGAAAGTTGGGATACTTTTAGGAGAGCTTTGAGTAATTCGAATGCTCAGTTATTATACTTTGATGTGGAGAGTTCTTTGCTAATGAAAGAACTCAATAGACAGAATAACTCAGCAAACAAGTCTTCTAATGCATTACACACTAAAGGCAGATTTCAGCACAAGCGCAGTTTCTAAAATAGAGCACGCAGCAAATCTCATGGAAAAAATGTAGAGTGCCATCATTGTGGCAAACAAGGGCACTACAAACGGGATTGTTTTCAATTGAAAAAAGAGAAGGACAAAAATCAAAACACTGAAGGCAACAAGGCTAAAAACAAGGACAACCAGCTTGCAAAGAATAGCAATGTGAAAATAGAAGAGATTGATGTAGTCACTCATGATATGGACATAGATGGTGATGTACTTCTTGCTTCTTCTTTGAGTGCACATGCATTAATTGTAGATTTTGAGGATGATATGCACACTTGGATACTTGATTCACGTGCCTCCTTTCACATCACACCACATCATGAGTGGTTCTCTAACTACAATGGTGATGTAAGTGGTGTTGTCCACTTGGGGGATAACTATGCATGTAAAATTGCAAGAATTGGCAATGTGAAACTCGAATTTTAGCATGGCTTCATGTTTGTTTTGCATAATGTGAGTCATGTACCTCAGCTCAAGAATAGCTTGATAAGCACATGGCAACTAGATGATAAAGGCTATCACACCACCTTTGGGGATAGCAAATGGAAAATTTGTAAGGGCTCTCACATTACTGCCAAGGGGTCCAAAAGTGATACCTTGTATCCTTTGCATATATCTAGTGTATGTGACCATATAGTCGCCATAACTCAGCAGCCAAGTGTTTCTTTGTGGCATAGCCGGTTGGGAGACATGAGTCAATCTTGAATGAAAGTACTCTCTCATTTGGGTTATTTACCGTCTTTGAGATATGCTGATTTTGAACAGTGCGATCATTGTATTTATGGTAAACGTACTCAAACCTCGCACAAAAAATCTCTTTCTCTAAAGTCTTCACCCTTAGAGTTGGTACATTCAAATGTATGTCAAATGCCAAGAATATCTTTAAAGGGAAAGAAATATTTCATTACCTTTGTTGATGATGCCACACACAAAGTATGGGTTTATCCAATTTGTCGCAAAGACAAGGCCTAGGATAAATTTAAAAAATTCATGGCACTTGCTAAAAGCCAGACCAACAAGACATTAAAATATATTCACTCTGACAATGGTGGGAAATATGTGTCCAAAGCCTTTCCGGACTTTTGTCACAACAAAGGAATTAAAAGGGAGCTTGCTGCCCCTCATAATCCGCCACAAAATGGTGTTGCAGAGCGTATGAACAAGCCCATTTAAGACAAGGTCATTAAAATGTATTCACTCTAACAATGGTGGAAAATATGTGTCCAAAGACTTTCCGGACTTTTGTCACAACAAAGGCATTAAAAGGGAGCTTACTGCCCCTCATAATCCGCCACAAAATGGTGTTGCAGAGCGTATAAACAAAACCATTCAAGACAAGGTTTGTACAATGCTATCACATGCTACTTCACCCCATGGATTTTGGGCAGAGGCTATTATGACAGCCGTATACTTGATCAATCGGTCACCAAACAGATCTTTGGCTGGGGGGGAGGAGTCCCTCAAGAAGAGTGGTCAGGCAAGCCACCTTCGTATACTCACTTGAGAGTGTTTGGTTGTGAGGCATTTGTGCACATTCGCAAGGAAGAACACAACAAACTTGAGCCAAAGTCCTGTAAATGTATTTTCCTAGGATATAGTCATGAAGGTGAAATGGAGTATCGATTATGAGATCCCGAAAAAAGAAAAGTAGTACACAGCAATGATGTTATCTTCCTCCGGGAAGATCGCATACACAAACAGCCCAAAAGAATAGAGGAGGTCAGAAGGGTTGTATTCCGGGAAGATGTACCAATAGGACAGCAAAGAATGCCCGTTAGACAACAACAAATACCTGCTGTAAATGTCCCTGAAAATGCAGGGAATGATGCTGAAAATGATCAACAGGATCTTGCCCATGATTTCCCACAAATTCAGCAAGAACATGTCTCTTTGGAACAACCTCAACCAGCTCTACAACATGCTGAACTTGCAGAACAGCAAGCGGTTAATGCAGATTTGCAAGCTCGACAGCCAGTAAATCTTGACCATTGGGTCCGTAGGTTGACCAGAGTGCGAAAACATCCAGATAGGATCATTCCTGGTGTAAACTATGGGGTTGATTATGTCATGTTAGCAGATTGTGGTGAATCGTCATGCTTCCAAGAAGCAATGGATAGACAAGATAGTAAGAAATGGCACAAAGCAATGCTATCAGAGATGGAATTCCTCATGAAGAATGACACTTGGGATTTGGTACATTTGCCAAAAGAACAAAAAGTGCTACCCTGCAAATGGGTTTACAAAATGAAAGTCACTTCTAGTTCTTTGCCAAAGTACAAGGCACACGTGGTTGCCAAAGGGTACAAGCAAGAACATGGAGTTGATTTTGATGAAATCTTTTCTCCTATAGTCAAAATGGCTACTTTGAGAACCATCTTGGGCTTGGTTGCATCTAAAGACATGGAACTCATACAAATAGATGGAAAAACCGCATTTTTACATGGTGATCTACATGAGAAGATTTATATGCAGCAACCTAAAGGTTTCATTGCAAAGGGAAAAGAGCCCATTGTATCTAAACTCAACAAGAGTTTGTATGGGCTGAAGCAGGCACCAGGAGAATGGTATCACAAATTTGATACATTCATGCAATCTCAGGGATTTCATTGTTCTCAAGTTGATCACTACTTATATACCAAGAAAGCAGCAGATGGTAGCCTTATTCTCTTGGCTTTGTATGTGTATGAAATGTTGATTGCAAGCAAGGATGTTCATGCCTTAGACTCCTTGAAGCAGAGTTTACATAATAGCTTTGATATGAAAGATCTTGGTGAGGCCAATCACATTCTTGGCATGTGTATACTCAGAGACGGATCAAAGGGTCTTCTTTACCTGTCACAACAGGAGTATGTGATGAAAGTTCTGCAACGTTTCAATATGAAGGGGGGAAAAGCCATTCCGATATCGTTATCTCTATATGTGAAACTTATTGCAAATGAAGCTCTACATCTAATGATAGAAAGCCTGAGATGGCCTAGATTCCTTATGCTTCAATTGTTGGTAGCTTGATGTATGCTATGGCTGCTACACGTCCTAACATTGCATTTGTGGTGGGAGTGGTTAGCAATATCCTAGCAAAAAGCATTGGGAAGAAGTGAAGGGTATCACAAGATACCTTGAGGGCACGAAGGATTTGTATATCTGCTTTGGAAAGCAGAAGTCATTTGTTGTTGGCTTCACAAATGTAGACTATGCTAGTCAGATGTTCTGGAAGCCTCTGTGGATCCTAAAAATGTGTTGCGCTCATTCTCAGTGTTTTATGAACGTGCTCTTACACTCTTCTTCACTGGTAGGATTCCAGTGCTTTCCTATATTCGCCAATGGCTGCAAAGTCTACTGCAAGGGGAGTGCGTTGAAGAGATTTTTGTTGGGCCCCGAGGCTTTTATGAGGTGCTGTTGAAATCCGAGCAGCATCGTGCCAATCTGCTGACTAAACTGCCTTTTTTCTTTGATCGCCGTTTGGTCCATGTTGAGCCATGGCGCCCAATGGCAGATTTTCAATGTTTGCTTCAACGCGAATGCCCGGTGTGGGTGAAGTGGAAACCTGTCCAGCTGTCTACTGGCCACTGTTAAAGGATGCCATGGCTGTTGTAGGCACTGATTTGGTTCCCCCCAGCCTAAGGGCCACGAATCGCAACCGTTTGTGTATGTTATGGGACACTGCTCGGAAAAGGCCTGCTTGGTTACGTCTTAATTGCTCTGGCATGCATCCTTTGTACTTTCATTTGAAATGGGGTAACTTTGCAGGGCATTGTTTTTCGTGTGGTAAATTGGGGCATTTTATGGCCGAATGTCCAGCGAAGCAACCAACTTCAAATGCTGAGCATGTTTTGCCTCCCATGGAAGATATGGTGCTCGATGCTCTGTCGCAAGATGCAACCCAACCACCTAAAGTTTTGGATAAAGGCAAACATGTTTCGGGTTTGGATTCCCGTGACAATGACTAGATAGATGTACGTGCCAAAAAAGGTAAAAGGTTTGATGCTGGTATGGCGGATACTGTGCCTAATGCTTCACAAGATTCCTTGCGTACTTATATGCGCAGGAAAGACATGTTGTCTTCAAAGCACACTACTCATGCTATGGTTTCTTCTAGTCCTCGCAATCAGCCCACTAGGAAAGTATATATGGATGGTCTGAAGGGCCCACCTGCTAAATTGGCTTTTGATGCTAGAGGTAATGTGATTACCCCATGGGATCATCGTTATCCCCGTTCCTTCCCCAAGACAGTGGATACACTGTCTACCTCTAAATCTGGTCATCGGAACTCTTTTGCCGTGTTAGTTGATTTTTTGGATGAGGGAGTCCTTGACATTCTAGCAGAAAAGGTTAAATCGAGGCAAGCTTTGCCTCGTTCCTAATTTTCTTTTTTGAATACACATGAAGATAGCCACGTGGAATGTGCGAGACATTTGTTCTCGCAATAAGCAACATGCCATGTGGAGTTTATTGCATGAGAATCAGTGGGATGTCTTGTGTGTTGTTAAGCACAAGAGTCACGGTGAAGCAGGCAAAGTTGTGGATTGTCATGGGTTTCGCTTGTTTTATGCAGGGACACATGCCATGCATTATTCTGGTGTGCTTATGATTGTACATGAGAAATATCAGCCTGTTCTTATTAAAAATGATGTACATGGTCGTTTTGTGGTGATTGAAGTCTTATTTGAAGGAGAACTCTTATGGTTACTTGGCCTCTATGCTCTAAATGACCCTTTATTCCGCTGGGATCTTTAGAATACTTTGCAGACCTCCTTGTCACTTGGCAGACGAGGTTTTGTGATGGGGGATTTTAATATGTGTGATGATCCTTCATAGTCCACATCAGAGCATTCGGTGATGGACGCTCCGGAACGCCGTACGTGGAATGTGTTTGCTCTTACCGTACTCAAGCAAGATCTCTGGTCATGGCTACATCCTTCTTCTACAGGGTTTACTTTTCATTCTGCGCAGTATACTACTACATGGTGGCGGTTAGACCGCATGTACATCATGCAGGATAATGCTTTTCTTCCTGAGATGCTGGAAATGAAAGTGTTGCAGCAATATGCCTTGTTGAACCATTTTCCTCTACAGCTAGAGATGATTGCACAACCCATTGCACCTTTTAAGCAATTTCTGGATAGACTCCCTTTGCGTTTCAACTCGTCTTATTTGAAGCATCCAATCTTTTAGGGTTATATGCAGCAATTGATTGATAGATTTTTATTGGATTTCTCCTCTGAGGGCAATGATTCTTTCGAACGATTGCTCTCTAATGTGCAGTGAGTTGTTCGGCAGTATGGGATCCATCATGCCTCCCTTTGTCGGTGGTGTCGACAAGCAGTGGAGGAATTACTGGCTTTGGTTCGTTCCCTACTGGTGGAGACTCCAGATGATGCATTTCTGCTGCCATTGGCTATTCGCTTGGCTGATCTTATTAAAGAGTTTCAGTTGAAATCTTATCAACAGGCCAAATTGCAAAAGTTGACTGAGAATTTACAAGATAGTGCTTGTCAGACTCATAAGTTCTTTCGAGCTCTCCATGCATCCCTTGCTCGAGAGAATATGACTAGGCTCCAGGATGCAGACGGTCAAATGGTCACTGATCCTCAGACTATTGTGAATATGTGCAAGAATTATTTTCTAGACCTTCTTGGTTCTACTTCTCCATCTTCTAACCAAATTACTCGTGCATGCTTAGTTTTCTATGATTTGGGCCACAATTAGGTTCTGCATGGCATGCATACTACATTGCAGACAGATATTCGTAAGAAGGAGGTTATGGATGTTTTGTTACACTTGCCCAAGGATAAAAGTCCCGGTTGGAATGGTCTCACCAATGAATTCTTTGAGGTCTTTGCTATCCGCTTGGTGAAACCATTGACGGCTATGTTTCAGCAAGTTTGGGAAACAGGGTTCATGCCTTCCTCATGGAAAGAAGGACTTGTCAAACTGCTTCCAAAAGTTCCTTTGCCGTCTATGTTGAAACATTGGCATCCAATTTCTTTGATGGATTCTATGTATAAAATCTTTTCCAAAGTGATGGCGAATGGGCTCCACAAGTATCTTGCCGCCATTGTGCATCCTCTTCAATATGGTTTCATCAAGGGCTGAAACATTCTGCATAATATCTTAAATGTGCAAATAGCTATTGACTATGCAAGGCACTCTCATCAGGAGGTGGTATTATTCCAATTGAACCTAGAAAAGGCTTTTGATTATTTAGACTGGTCTTTCATTGCAGAACTTATGTCTACTATGGGCTTTGGCACTCGGATGTCTCGTTTGATCTACATCATTAGTGCTGCGGCTTCTTCGCGAGTTATGCTGAATGATAGTGTTACCAAGCCTTTTGTCCTTGCACGCTCTGTGAGACAGGGTTGCCCTTTGAGTTCTCTCTTTTTTGCCCTTGCAACTCATCCGGTTCTTTCGATGTTATCCCATATGGCAGCTTCTACTCAATTGGCTGGATTGTCTTTTCCTTTTGGGCAGCACTTCATTAGTCAATCCTTGGCTGATGACAGCTTTATGATTTTGCGTACGGACAAGGATAATCTTCGCAAAGCATTAGATGTTTGGACTCTCTTTGATCATGCTTCTGGTCTTCATATCAATGCTTTGAAATCAATCATTCTTAGTTGCACGGAGACAGATTTGCAGTCATTGGACTGGCAGGGAATTGTTGTTCCTCGTGGTTCCATTGTCAAGCATCTTGGGTACCCTTTGGGTGTTGATGTTCGGCCGAAGCAACTACTAGAGTGGATTTCACAGAAACTGGAAGCTAAGTTTCTGTATTGGAAGTCACAGGCTTGGCCCTTCAATATTCGCCTCAAAATGGCTCAAACAATTATGTTGCAAATACTCACATATTTCTTGCCATTGCTGCCTTGGACTACTCCTACATTGAATGCTCTTACTCAGTACATTCGTTTCATGTTGTGGAAGAAGAACTCCTTGCATGCAGGCATTTCATGGATTTCTTGGTCGCATGCATATACCCCCAAACGCATGGGTGGTGGGGCTATTTTGGATGCCGAAACTCATATGCTGACACTCCGTTGGTCTCTTTTTCGTGCCATGTGCTTGGATCATCACCCGTGGGTCTTTATAGCCCGTTATTTTCTTGAGGATCACAGGCTTGTGCATGGTAATACCCAAATTCGGAGCTCTTGGTGGCATGTTCTTAATACAAATTCTCGGTTTTCTAGTCCTTCATCATCCCTGCTTGCTCATTTGGTATGTTCCTGGAAATTGGTTCTCCAGAAGGCTCAGTGGCATCCAGCGGAGGACCACTTAACTGCTAACTCTTTTCAACTGGAATTGTTGGCAGCCTTGCGATTACTTTCTTGGGAAGGTAAACATGAACTCAAACCAAAATTCAACTGCATGGCACGCTTAGGCTTGACTTTTGCAGATGCCACCCTTGCCAGTCATAATGTGTTAATCTCCCTTCGTACAGCCAGGAGGCTTTTCAGGATCCCTCGTGGATACCGTGATTTATGGGTACAGCTTTTGATGGCGCTCCAGAGCAGACAACCCTTTCCTACCCTTGCTTTGGATCGTCCCTGGCAAGATTGGGACCTTGTAGGCCGCCTGAATTTGGAAAAGGCCTCAACTAACCAGGTGTATCATCTTCTGATTAAAGATTATCAATGGCTGGCTACTAAAGCTAATACTGTATGGGGATTGCGTAAATCTCAGTCATGGTGGAAGGTAACTGTGATGGAGGGCTGGTTGAACAAGACACCGTTCAAATGCAAGGTCTTTCTTTGGAGGGTGACGATTGGTGGTCTTCCTCTTGCTTCAGCCCTTTCCAAGCGTCGAATCTCCAACAGCAATTGTTTCTTTTGCATCACCAGTCTGGAATTGGCCCATCATCGATTTATTTCTTGCCCTCTCGCTAAGAAAATCTGGTCACTCTTGTCAGCGGTTTGGCGAGGGGTGGTTGGTTTCGCACTAAGCCCTTTTGATTGGGTTTTTGCACGGCCCGAATTCCCCACACCGGCACAGGCGCATATGAAGATCTTGTTTCACTTTCTTAGATACTAGGGCTGTTGGCACAATTGGACCATTCGGAATGCATTTCTTTTTTATTCAGCCTCTAATGTACAGGGACGTATTGCTAGGCTTAAAAGTCTCTTGCATTGGCAGATAGATCTCATTCGGCACTCTGACTTACTCCCTCGGGAGAACTTACTTCCCTGGCATATGGCAATTTCCTCTGCGTCTTTGCCATGACTTTTGTAACTCTTTTGATGTTTAGTATTTTATAAATATAACATCCATTACGGAAAAGAGAGAGAGAGAGAGAGAGAAAGAGAGGCTGTTCATAGCAGACTGTAGTATTTTCTACAGATTTCAGACTTCAGACCAGTCAACTACACACACAAACACACACAGAGGTCTGCTCTCTACAGCAATGCAGAATCCAGACTGAATCAATTACTCACAGAGAGAGAGAGAGAGAGAGAGAGAGAGAGAGAGAGAGGGTGTTTATAGCAGACTCTAGTATTTTCTACAGATTTCAGAATTCAGACCAGTCAACTACACATACAAACACACGCAGAGGTCTGCTCTCTACAGCAATGCAGAATCCAGACTGAATCAATTACTCAGAGAGAGAGAGAGAGAGAGAGATGGGGCTGCTCTCTACAGCAGTGCAGAATCCAGACTAAATCAATTACTCTCCAGACTCTAAGAGAGATATGAAATGATATGATATATTAACGTCTACTAAAGGCCAAAATGACCTATGAGACCATGAGTCACAATCATGTGCATGATGGTACAACTTTCTCCGTAAAATATGTAGCACAAAGCAAAATAAGAAAGGAAACTAACTATGGCTATGTGTCAAACATAGAGCTCTATCTAGTAACAATGAGCTCCAAGTGGTACAATCTCATGTGGGTATGGAGGGCTTAGCTCTGGCCCGAGCAATAATCCCCTGTATCCGCCTATGAAGGTGTCATCGATGTCTATGTCAAGGCCTAGGACATTTGGACCGCTAAGCTGAATGGCCTGATCAATCAGTACTCTTTGTCTGTGTGTGGACTGTGGCGGTGAGAGAGTCCCTCGTGTGGACTAGGGTTGTAACTGTAATGAAGTCTCCTGAGTCTCCTTTGCAAAGAAGTCTATGAGCTGCCTCTGTAAAGGGCCTCGATGCCTTGGAACGGCTGTCCTCCTAAGGCACATGTCACAAAGCCATCGTATCTCAAGGAGAAAGAGGCCAAGGCATCGCTGATCGGTAAAATCCATGACTCTGAATAGCGGTTCAAATCCATCTCTAAAGAGAGAATGGAAACCGCCATGGATCTCATAATACACTAGGCAGCGGCAGATATAAAGCTCCTCTATCTCTGGCTCTAACTAGCATATCTCGCATATGCACTCCTCTAGTGGGAAGGATCTATATCTACCAGTCTCAATCTCTAGCTAATGTGAGGACGCGCACAACTAGCCAATAGTACATCTCATCCCATGGAAAAGGTGGGTGTCCATGTATCTCGAGCGAACAATAAATCCATCATCTATAATACGAAGAAAATGCTCGCGATAGAAAGCCATCTTTGTCCCTAGCTCCTAGCATGTGGCGACATGCGGCAGCAGGCAAGCGATACGTGGCAGCTGACCTGGCAGTTTGACAAACTAATCAAACAGTTTTGCTATCCAACTCGCTGCATTTAATGCAACCAACCTAGTATTTCAAAGTATTTTTGCTGGCCTATTTGTTGGCCCCGATTTTGGCAATCTTAGTCAATTGCACTCCTAGAATTCAGGTTGCAAACCATGGAGATTACCCTCAGGGCTGATGGAGATCGAGATCTTCAAGGTGGAGACATACGCAGACATTCTCTCTACACCTATGTATATTTTTGCATCCTTATACAGCATTCTTCACTACAATTTTTTTGCATTTCATTGTCTCTTTCTCTCTCTCTATTCACTCTGTCTTTGTCATTCACTTCCGCATTGCTTCACTCTAACATGCTAGGGCTCTTGACCACTCATCCCGCTCCTCCTCCACCCGTCAGAGGCAATTAAAAGGTAAAATATGGACTTGAAGGTCGAAAACGCAACCTTATTCCTTCTCTAATAACAAAACAGCAGCAACTTTAGCAAATCTTCTCCTTTCTCGCACGCCCACGCTTGCCTCAACCTTATTCTGATGCTCAACCCTCTTGCTCGCCCTTGAACGCTAAAAACGTAGCCTTGTGTCACATTGAAATCTCCTCTTCAAATGGGTCCACCCTAGGTCAGTCCTTCATCCTTGAACATGCAAGAGCAGCAGGCAACACATGGCAGCTTATGTCGCAGTCGGACAGTTCTCTTGTCCAGTTGGCTGCTGGGTATTTTTGTTGGCCTATTTATTGGCCTCAATTTTTGCACTCTTAGTCAGTTGTGCTCCCAGTTTTTAGGCTACAGACCATGGAGATTGCCCTCCAAGCTGATAGAGATCGAGATCTTCGAGGTGGAGACATATACAGTCATTATTTCTACACCCATGTATATTTTTGCATCCTTATGTAGCATTCTGCATTGCAAATGTTCTGTGTTTCACTCTCTCTCTCTCTCTCTCTCTCTCTCTCTCTCTCTCTCTCTCTCTCTCTCTCTCTCTCTCTCTCTCTGTGTGTTCACTCTTTATCTTGGTCATTCACTTTTGCATTGCTTCACTCTGACAAGCTCATGCTGTCCCTGTGATGCCTTCCAAAGGTAATCATGATTGAGGTGGCCAAACCAAGCATGCCACAGCTCAAACTGAGTTTGTGAGGTAAGAAGAAGAGAAGTCAAGGCAAAAGAAGACCGCAACTTGTAGACTCCATTCTCCTCATATCCTAAAGAAAAAACCTGTCTCAATCCACGATCAAGAATCCAAAAAGAATCCACATCAAATTTGACCAAGAAGCTAGGGGCACAAGTCTTCTGCATTGAAAGTAGATGGTATCCCAATGCTGACACATAAAGAACCTCAGATGTATGGGGACACCACCTCGCCCATCCGGAATAAGATGCATGTCTCCCCGTCCCTATATAGGAATAGAAGAACTGTCACCAATGAGAATCTAGCCATGCAAAGGCTGCAAATGAGCAACACCTATTGAAGGAGTCATGTACCGTGAGGCACCACTATCAACAATCCACTCCTAAGTGTATGGGGCCATCAACATAGCATCAAAAGCCCTTAGGGTTGAATCCTCAACCACCTCCAAGTGGAGAAAAGCAACTGACGAGGGACAAGCCACCACTCTAGAATCCTTTGAAGATTTCTCCTCCTCTTCCTTATCCTTCTTCTCCTTGTCGGGGCAATCCTTCTTCCAGTGACCTGTTTTGCCACAAATGTGACAAGTAGACTCCTTTTCTTTGTCCTTCTTGAACTTATCCTCCTTTTTTTGGTCCTTCCTCTTCTTTTGAGAGGACTAACCAACCAAAGTCTTAGATTTAGAAGCATTGCCCCCTTTTAATTGCTCCTCTTCGTCCAAGACCATAAAAACCAACTCTTCTCACTGAAGAGTCTCAGACTACCCTGAAGAAATTAAGGCAAAATAAAAACCACTAAAATGGAGCAGTAACTGTGAAAGAAGAGTGATCGCCATGTCTTCAAAAGTGATCACCTTCTCTACGTTTTGTACCTACATCTGAAGCTGTTAATATGCTCCCACATGGAAGATGACTTGTTGACACTCATGGTCCTCATCTGCACCTAATCAAGCTCCAACCATGTCTCCCGAGCCACTGTAAAATGCTCAATATTAGAGATAACAATTGTAGTATATGAAAAAATCAAAAACGAGGGGATGCGAGCATCAAGTTTATCCCAATGTGCTTGAGCCTTTGCCAACTCCATCTTATCACTAGAAGAGAGTCTGGACTCATCTCACAAAGAAGGATGATGAATAGCCTCCGTAACAAGCTCCGCCAAATCATTGGACTCCAAAATGGCATGCATCATGACCCGCCAGATGCGGTAATTCTCGCCATTGAGCTTTTGATCTCATGGAAGGGCCAATAAGACAAACAGCTTCTGATCCATGATCACCTGAAACTCAGTCTTGGTCTTATAAGACATCTTCACCTACAATGCCTGCACAAAACACAAAAACCAATCCCCCTCTGACTATGAGAATATAGCTTGCTAGGGCTCTTGACCACTCGTCCAATTTCTTCTTCACCCACTGGAGGCGATGAAAATGTAAAATCTGCACTTGAAGGTCAAAAACACAGCCTTCCTCCTTCTCTAACAACAAAAACAGCAACAGCTTCAGCAAATCTTCTCCTTTCTTGCACGCCCATGCTCGCCTCAGCCTTGTTCTCATGCGTAGCTCTCCTACTCGACCTTGAACGCTGAAAATGCAACCTTCTATCGCGCTGAAATCTCCTCTTCAAATGGCTCCACCCTAGGTCAGTCCTTCAACGCTCTGATACCATGTCAAGTGAAGCAATGCGCAAGCAAATGACCAAGATAAAGAGTGAACAGACAGAGAGAGAGAGAGAGAGAGAGAAAGAGAGAGAGAGAGTGTGTGTGTGTGTGTGTGTGTGAAACACAGAAAATATGCAATGAAAAATGCTATATAAGGATACAAAAATATACACAAATGTAGAGAGAATGTCACCGTAGGTCTCCACCTCAAAGATCTCGATCTCTGTCAGCCCCGAGGGCAATCTCCACGGTTTGCAACTTGAAAATTGGGAGCAAGAAAAATAACCAAAAATACCAGGTTATCTGTATTAAATGCAGCCAACTAGACAGCAAAACTATCCAACCAATCTGTCCAACTGCCAAGTCAGCTGTGTCACATGTGTCCATTGTCCAAGATTGTAAGTTATTTTGCATTTCTCAGTTTTATAATAAATGTTACTATTGTAACTAAGTTGTAATCAAGGAATTACCACACATCCACAAAAGGCAGGCTTGTTTCAGCTTTATATCATCAAACGCCTATGTCCAGCCCTCTATCTACTGTTGGCAACTGTTATTACCAGCCAGTCTACACTACCAGATGTCTACTCTAGCCTGCATTTTGCTGCTCTCCATCACCTACTTTCTACGTTTGACCATCCTATAGACTAAATTCCACTATGTGTATTGGGACCCATCAAAGTACAACACACTCTTCTGCTCATATTATCTGGCTTGGTCCTCAAGACGCAAGAGTCCGAGTGTCGATCTTCACCTTGCATAGCGTTTTGCTGCATTGGGCATTGTATTTATTCATAATTCAGATTTCATTCATCTTTTGCTTTCATTGTCTCTGTGTTAACCCTTACCCTAGGATAACGTACAATTCGAGGCTGCAATGGATGCATGCCCACTAAGGTCAATGTGAATCAACTGAAGTGACCCCTCAACTCTATGTATGGTTTACTGAGAGTATGGTGTGCAATGTTGTTTCCCCAGCTAGGATGCTTTACAAACATCCTTGAATAGTTTTAAGGAGTGGAAGGCCCTCAACCATCCAACCATGTGACAACTCATAAAGACAATTATACCCGAGGTATCCTAAATGAAACTTCCAAAGGCACTACTCATTCGTAGGATTCCTAGCAGCATATGGGCCATCAAGTCTATGGAATTTGGAGCCCTCAACTGTTAGCAAGGATAGAAATTGTGACATTAGATAGAGGCCATTAGGCTATTCCTCATTCATAGGATTCCTAGCAGCATATGGGCCATGAAGTCTATGGAATTTGGAGCCCTCAACCGTTGGCAAGGATAGAAATCGTGACATTAGTTAGAGGCCATTAGGCTATACCTCACTACGAGCAATCATTAAAGTTTTAAACTGTCTTGGCATCAAGAACCTCAACTATGGTCATTGTAGAGAAAATTGCTCTCTCCAAGCAGCAAAGCTGATGGATAGATAAAGATTTACCAAAGAAGGGTCTCTTCAAGAGGTGTAAGAGGAGCTTTCTTATAGATCTTGTGGAATAGCTAGTACTCAAACCATAGAAAGTGGGCATAGTCGACTATAAGTCATGAATTGTGCTAAGGGCGTTGCCCGAAAGATGCAATGGAAGGAAAGGGCGGGATGGGTGGATTCCGAAAGTAAGATGTTGATGGCAATATGTATGCACTAGACAAATTTTGTGAGTTAGGTGAAGTTGATTGAAATTAAAATTGTCATCATGGGTTTTGTAGTAGAGATGATAAAACACCAAAAGCAAATTGACTGGAAGTAGCATGAGTCAAAAACGTCACACATGACTTTTTCTTATAATCACGTCTTTAGGAGTTTACATACCTCTTGACCCCAAAACCAGCGCCCCTTTCGGTATTTCTTTAACTTAATTGAAGAAGAAGTTGATGTACAATGGGATTCTCCCAATCCCTTTTAGTATTCCAACTCCCCTTGCTGTCCAAAATGACAAACAAGTCTTCAATCTGATTTGCCCCTTGATTCAGGCAATCAATTGGCCTTCACCCACTTTAATGGAGATGAAGAATGCCCTAAATTCATTGATTTGCTGGTCCCTCCACCTGAATTTGACTAAAAACACCTTCATCCCTATTGAATCGAAGTCTTGGAGCTTCCAACTTTTGGCACACTTCCCAAGGTTGTTGCTAACCCCTAATTTGTGCTGCGCAGATTAGGGTTTGCAGCAAACAAATCTGAAATTTCTCAACCACTGGTGATCTCAATGCTACAATCTTTGGAGCAAGGTTATAGAAAGATTGGGAGATGAGAAAGAATGCTGAGGAGAGAGAAAATCCAGACTTTCTTTATGAAGAACTGAAGAAAATCAATCATTCACTGTTGCTGCCATGCCTCAACAGCTTGTAGATGCAAAGAACTACAAAAAATCAGTCATTTGCTGCTATTGCCCCGTCTCAACAGCTTGTAGATGTTGTCACCTGTTGTTGATTTGTCTTCTCTTGCCCTTGGCTGCCTCAGAGGATCCTCCAATGGCTGCAAATCAGACCAGCAGCATCTCCTCCCTCTCTCTTGCAAGCTAAATACACTAGCCAGCCTCTAAAGACATTTTTCAGTCTTGCATGGGCATTTTTTACAAGTGGCAACATTCCTGAATGGTTTTTCCTCCAGCATTATCCATAATTACTTTTCAGTCTTTAAATATTAAATATTAATCTAATAATTATTTCAGTGCTTTAAAAAATAATATGACTAGCCAACAATTAAATTGGCTAGGCAACTTCCATTCCGGAGTATCTTTGCACCATCTTTGACCATCATATTGGCATTACGTACCATTAAACGCCACTTCTCTAGTGTCACCAACAACTGATACTTATGGCTAAATGAATGACCTAGGTCAACAATTGGTACTAAATGCCACCAAGTACCTATGTGGCATAACTTATAGCAACTTTTGCCTTTTACATCCCATGATTTCCCTGGTCCAAGGCTCGTAAATTTACTCTAACCCTAGTTACACCTCACATATGCAACATTTACTTAACCATGTGATTAGAAATTAATCCACATGTTGAGTGAGGTTTCAAAAATACATGTCCACATGATAGAAGCAATGGGTAGCACCTTATATTAAAGCTCGTGAAACCAACCTTCCTTCTGTGGATGGGTGGTAAATCCTTGATTACAGCTTAATTACAGTGGCAAACAATAAATGCAAATCTGAAAATACAAATTTACCTACTGATCTTGGACAATAGACACTCAATTGGCCCCAAAATTGGTGCCCCTTTCGGTATTTCTTTAGCTTTATTGAAGAGGAAGTTGATTTACAATGGAATTCTCCGGATCCCCTTTGCAATCCAAACTCTCCTTGCTGTCCAAAGTGACTAGCAAGTCTTCAATCTGATTTGCCCCTTGATTCGAGCACTTAATTGGTATTCATCCACTTCATAGACGATGGAAATGCCCAAATTCAATGGCCTTTAATTACTAAAAATTAATCTAATAATTATTTCAATGCCCAAAAAAAGAATCTGACTAGCCAATAATTAAATTGGCTAGGCATCTTCCACTCCCGAGTCTCTCTGTGCCATCTTTAATCATTAGATCAGCATTAGGTACCATTAAACCCCACATCTCTAGTGTCACCAACTGACACTTATGGCCAAATGAATGACCTAGGCTAACAATTGACACCAGTTACCACCAAGTATCTATGCAACATAACTTATAGCAACTTTTGCCTTTCACATTCTATTATTTTCTCGGGTCTCAAGCTCATAAATTTACTCTAACCCCAACTGCACTTCACATGTGCAACATTTACTTAATCATGTGATTAAAAAATAATCCACATATTAAGTGAGATTTCAAAAATACATGTCCTCATAAAAACCCTCCCCCTTGAAATCCTTGCAATCGTCCTCGACTACATTGCCAAATACATCAAAAGCAAAGTACTACACTAAAATTTCCATAGGGCATCATAGTCAACACAACATTGCGCACTACTAATCAATCATTCCATATGCCCAACATATGCTGAAAATTACCAGTCAACATAACATAACATAAGACTCACAAAGAATCTCAAAAACATTGCCAGGTTATCATGTGACATGTTCATTTCTCATAAGCTCAACTCATTTGGCAAAACCAAACCATAGTATAACGAAAACTAAGCATAATTCATGGTTGAAACATCAATGGCATCATAAGACATATTGTTGTCCACAAAACCAGCTGAATACCACTAAATATTAATGATCATACACTGAAAACCAACATTCGATAATCAAGCCCTAAATCATTAACTAATGCTACACCAAGCATACCAATGCCAAGCCAAGCATAACTGATTACACACCGAGCCTAACGGATACAAATGTACAATTTTAGAGCTACAGTGAAAACCATACCAATCCGCATACCAAACATAGTGACTAGTACATTGAATAGTGATCTTCGAAGCAAGGTTGTGAAATGACTGGGAGATGTGAGAGAGCTGTAGAGAAAAAAAATTTAGAGTTTTGCCGCAAAGAATGACTGAAAATTAGTCAAATGCAGTTGTTGCCCTACCACAACAGCATTAAATGATGTAGCCTACAGTTCAGACATCTAAGTCAGCTGTCACCTTATACCTGGATGCAATCGCCCAACTATGGAAGGTCTGAAGCAGCCTTCCAAAATGGTTTTTTCAACATTATCAATCATAATACATCTTTTTTAGCTTAGCATTGTAGCCTTTAATGACATCATTCGAAACAGCGATTGTGTTTCAAGATCCATTCAAAGTACAAACCACACTCTCAAAGCCGTCATTAGTGTCCCTGACTACTCTTCCACCTCATACCAGGTCGCCTAAGGCATGGTACATGGAGGCTTGAGGCCATTTGTATCATGCTTTAGTATACAGTTAGATTCATATGTACGTTCATTCATCGCTCTATGTTATCTTCCTCTTGAGTTCTATCGTTCACTATGTTTATCATAGGCTTTCAGTTCTCTATATATGTTCAAGCATCTCTAGCATATCACACGATAATGTGCACAAAATAAGCGATGAGTTCTTTCTATAGAATCTAGTGTTTGGATCTTAAACTTCTCACTTGAACAACATCGGCATATCCAAGAGGTTCAAAATCCATGGCTATGAGTGGAATTTGCAGGTCCGATTACAACACCACAAGAACCGATTGGTCTGGTCACCACCGATCTCACAATTATGATCAGCAAGCATATGAATAGAGTTCAAGATTTGGATCAAAGCTTCCAACTCCTCTCCATTCATGGCTTTACCTACTCAATGCCTTTCGTTCCATTCCTCAAGTGATTAATATAGAGGGTACTTCCTCAAGAGCCATCTTCCAAACAAGTCATCAAGGGTATTCCCCTGTTTCTATTCCTTTGTCAAAGCATGGTTCTCCTCAACCTTCCCCTATTTTCCAACTCATTCCAATCATTAATCCCATCCCATAGGTTCCATCCCATCTCCACCATCTTCTAGTTTCATCGAATCCTCTCTCCCTTCCAAAAGGAATATCATTATCAATGAACTGGTTGTAGTCTCCTTGGAGTTTTTTTTAGGATTTTAAGCAACTCTCTTGCATTCCATGCATCCAATATGTTTCCCACCCCACCATATGTCAAAAGATGACGTACCAGCGAGACAGTAGGGTTGGCGGGGAGAAACACGAAGTGAACTCAGCAAACATGGAGAAGAGAAGAGAACAGAGACGAAACTCTAATGAATGGAATGATGAAGTTCTAAATCATGGAGTTCATGAATGTGATACAAGGGAACAAGGGTGCCGTAGCGCAAGGAAGATGATGAAGACAGCCAAGAACTACGAACCACAATGTCCTCCTAAAGGGGTATGAGGATAGTGGAGAGGTTGGAGAGAAGAGGTCACAGACTGAATGAATCAGCTGTAGTGAATGAATGACAGAGTGGCCTATAAATAGGCATAGTTAGTCTAGGATGGCGCCCCTTTTTGGGGCTGCAAACCCTAATCACAAAATGTAGAAACACAAAAATGCAAACTGTGGGTGAAGGGTGAAGGGTTTCTCAACACCCCCTCTCAGACCCAAAAAGCAGAACAAGAGAAGAGTAAGGTGGAGATACAATGCTTCTGCAACAGGTGCCACTTGGACAGTGTCCCTCATGGGAAAATTGTTCACTTGCCCAAGCGCCCTAGTACATAGATGATGAAATCATGCAATGCATAGAAGGAAATTCGAACTTTGTGTGGTGCCGAGAACCATAAGGATATGCCCGTACTCGATCTCGGGAGGTGGCTCCATGCTGACCAAGGGACAAAGGCAAGAAGAGAAGAGAAGGAAGAAGATGTAGAGGATACCTAAGATCCAAGATTTCCACTGATAAGAGAACCTGCAATAAAGAACACTAGATAGAGTGAACTAGAGAACCCAAAACTCAACCTCGGAAAAGAAGCCACTAGCTCCGAACATCCATGCTGGAAGGAATACGAAAGCCTCGTCACCAAGTCGTGGTTGAACCACCAAGGTCTCGATCTAGGTGGTACTTGAAGATCCTGGGTATCAGTAGAAGAGATGACTAGTCGAAGACAGCCACCAAAAGAAAGTAGAGAATGGGTGAAGAACTTCATGTGGAGTAGGTTTCCCCTCTGAGGTGGGAGGTGGAGAGGCCCCCGCTGAAGTTGAAGAAAAAGTAGATGCCCCCTCTGAGGGCAAAGAAATAACATCCCCCTCTGAATCCCCCACTGAAGTAGATAGGGAATCCAAAAACTCATGGATCATGGACTCTGAAATGTCTGATGACGAAGAAAGTGCCACCGGTCGTGTCGAAGGTATCTGGGGTGCGAAGGTGCTCCCAAAGGTAGCCTCTCGAACCTGAGTAGTCAAGGGTGGGGAAGGGTGGGGCTCAGAATGAGCAAGAGGTGGGCAACAATCGATGTCTCTTAGTGGAGCAGACTCGGTAGCCGAAGAAGAGGAAGGAGTCGAGCAGCCACTCTCTCGAAGAAGCATGATGAGGAGACGGTATCAAACAATCACTGTTTCTCGATGGAGCAGACTGCAGATCCGTAGGTCGTGGAAGCCACTGTACCTGAAAATAAGTGGGAGAAGATTTCCGCTAGCATTGCAACAATCTCCAAGAGGTCGTAGCGTCAATTGATCCTCCATGTGCTCAAAAGGACTTAGTGCATATCGGATGCGTCTTATTGCCTTGAGCATAGTACTCTGATAGCTGATACAGAACAATCTCTGTGGCCCAGAAAGGAGAGGTGGCACAAGGAGTACCTGGTGGAAGACACATATACTCCGGGGGGTGGGGAGCAAAGATCGAAGTCGGTAATCTTCGGTGGTGTGTTTGGTGATGCCACGGTAGGATCACCCAGTAGTCTGGTCATCTGTCGGTAAAGAAGCCATGGGTACCAGTGTGCCTTGCTGAAGAAGGAAGAGGTGGAAGAGGTCAGCCACAAACCATGAATCACAATATCCGCCTCAAGAGGTGTGAGCGCAGTGTGAAGCACGAACCACAATATCCGTCGCAAGGGATGGAAGGGCAGTGGAACGGCTGGAAGTGAGTTGCCAGTAGGAGGATGCGACCAGCAATAAGAGGTTGCAACCAGTAGAAAAACGCAGGTGAGGAGAGAGAAAGACTAAAAACGCAAGCACGATAGCCTGCAAGCGAGAAAAACTAAAAACACAGGTAGCAGGAGAGAGAGACTAAAAACGCAAGCATGACAACCTGCAGGAGAGAGAAAGACTAAAAACGTAGCCAGCAAGTGAGAGAAAGACAAAAAACGCAAGCAGGACAGCCTGCAGGAGAGTGAAAGATTAAAAACGCAGAAAAAAAATAGCAGCAACAGTCAATATGCTAAAATCAGCTCCGAACAGTGTGTGAGGGGCTGAAAACAAGCGCCAGACTATTCTAGACAGCAATGGCCGGCTTGGACCGCAATGTCCTCCGTGTTTGGGGAGTGGGCAACAAGCTGAAATACCTGAAATCTGCAAAAAACGAGATTGTTTTCTGAATGGAGAATGATCAGCAACAGTCCCTTTGCTGTAAACAGCTGCAAACTGTGGTTGGAAGGCTAGAAACAAGCGCCAGACCGTAGATGACAGCAAGGGACAGCTAAAACTGCAATGTCCTCGGTGAAAGGGGTGTGGGCAGCAAGCTGCAAACAACTGAAACCTACAAAAACGAGATTTTGATGTAGTGGAAAAAGAAGATAAGTGGATGCCGAACCCGCCACCGGTCTTTGCCTTCACTGGAGTGGAGGATTTTGCCGCTATCTGAGCATATCCAACTCGATACCATGTCAAAAGATGGCGTACCAGCGAGACAGTAGGGTTGGCGGGGAGGAACACGAAGTGAACTCAACAAACATGGAGAAGAGAAGAGAAGAGACACCAAACTCTGATGAATGGAAGGATGAAGTTCTCAATCATGGAGTAAATGTGATACAAAGGGAACAAGAATGCCGTAGCACAAGGAAGATGATGAAGACAGCCACAAACCACGAACCACAATGTCCTCCTGAAGGGGTGTGAGGGTAGTGGAGAGGCTGGAGAGAAGAGGTGACGGACTGAATGAATCAGCCGTAGTGAATAAATGAGAGAGTGGCCTATAAATAGGCATAGTCAGTCTAGGATGGCGCCCCTTTTTGGGGCTGCAAACCCTAAACTCAAAACACAGAATCGCAAAAATGCAAACTGCGGGTTAAGGGTGAAGGGTTTCTCAACACCATATCCTCTGGTGGTTCCTTTGGACCTTTTATCCCTTCAAAGGGGAATTTCAACATCAATGATGCAATTGAGCATTCCTCATACCTTCTTTCAATTTCAAAAGGGGATTCCTAGGACCTTGAGGAGCCCTTCAAGGCTTTCCACTCCTTTCATGGCATTTCTAGCATGCAACAATTCCTTCCCTCTTCTACAAGCCACCCTTTCTTTTTGATACCATGCCCATCCCATGCCTTTTGGTCCCTCATGTCCATCTTTGGCAATTTAGTGTTTTTCACACTCTCAGTTGGGTCCATTCTCTATCATCTCCTAGTTGGGTCCATTCTCCAATTGTATACCATCTTTTGTGCAACCCTTCAAAGGCCTCTCTATCTCCTTTGGCACTAGTAGGCCACTCGTTTCCTCAAGCTTTCATTTGAGAGCGGACATACAATTTGGCTGGATGTCATCTTCAGCAAACCACGTCGATGTTGATTCTTGTGGTACCCTTGAATCCATTCAAGTTCTCTGGAGCTTTCCTCAAACATTGTTTGTGGTTTCACATTTCCTCTTTCACACATCTTTGTGAAAATAGAGAATCAGAGTGATTCCCCTCTCCAACAGCTGAACAAGTCTTTCTCAAAGCTGGCTGAAGAAAATTGATCAGATTCCAAAGCTCACTAACAGTAAACAAACGATTTACAACAGCAGCCTGATCAACAACTAAGATTAGCCGCAGAGGTTGATGTCAACAGCAGCCACGTGTTCGCTGTTCCCTTTCTCCTTGAAAAGGGCAGTCAAGACGGCAGCAACAAGATCTGTGCAGCAGAAACCCTAAAAACAGCAGCCTAAAACCCTAGTCTGCAGTGCAGGAACCCTAACCCAAGAACACAGAGAGAGATCACTCATTTTCCTCCCGGCCATGCTCAGCCCATGCTACAAACATGTGCCTCAACTCTTCATTTGTCTCAACCATTTACTAATTAATGATAAGGTTTCCTCTTAAATCCCTGTCATGCATAACTCCTTTAATGTTGCATGTGCGTTTCACAACACAGGTTTTATCAGCCAAGCTCCCAACGACCCTGTACACACATGGTCTTCTCTCTTAAGTGCTTCGCATAGCAGCACTAACCACATAAGACCAAGTCTGACCATGCTTATTGCCATATTTCTTCCACAACATAAATTGTAGGCTGCCTAATTTCCCAAAGGTATATCTCTGACCAACATAGTAATGGTAGAAAAAAGATGACATCTTAATCATAACTATTTATGCTACTTTTGAGCAAGTATGATATGGATGATGAAGACAAATGTGCATGAGGATTAAGACAAAGTACAGCTGAGATATGCACAGTGAGAGACAGGGTGAGTGCAGAGTTCAAAGTAGAGAGTGGGAGCACAACACTCAATGTGTGGGTACAATGACAAAGTGTACCACTTTAGGTTTTTTTGATAATATATATATAAAGTACAAGTGTAAGGGTGCATGCACACCCGAACACCGTAAAAGGCACGGTGAGCCTTTATTCCCAACAACCTCCCACGTAAAGGCAATGTGCCTGAAGGTAGAGGAAATAATCAACTAAGTCTATGTATGTACAAAGCTGAAATATACATATACTATCCAACCCCCATCATCTAGCAACAATGAGCAAACCGCTCTACTAGAAGACCCTTCATGAGAAAGTCTAAAAGGTTATCATTTGTATGTACCTTAACCAACTCAATGCTCTTGCTGTCAAGTACATTCCTGATAAAATGATACTTCACCTATATGTGCTTTGTCTTTGCATGAAAGACAAGGTTCCATGCTAGCATGATAGCACTCAGACTGTCACACTAGAGGATAGGAACCTTTGTAATGCCAAGCTCTCTCACCAAACGTGAAAGCCATAAAGCCTCCTTGCATGCCTTAGTGGCAACCACATACTTTGCCTCTGTAGTAGACAATGCAACACATTTTTGCAGCCTGGATATCCAAGAGACTACTCCCCTTGTGAATGTGAACACATATCCTCAAGTAAACTTCCTGCAGTCAAGATGACCAACATAGTCTGCATTCGTGAAGCCAACAACAAATGACTTCTACTCCCCAAAGCAGATACACAAATCCTTTGTACCCTTAAGGTATCTCATGAAACCCTTCACAGCTTCCCAATGCTTTTTGCTAGGATATGTCATGTACTTGCTAACCACTCCCACCACAAATGCAATGTTAGGACGTGTAGCAGCCATAGCACACATCAAGCGGAATCTAAGCCATCTTAGCCTTTCCATCATCAAATGTAGAGTTGTCATCTGCACTAAGTTTCACATATAGAGGTAAATGTACACCAATGGCTTTTCCCCCCCTCCATATTGAAAAGCTATAAAACCTTAGTAATACACTCCTGTTGTGACAAATAGAGAAGACCCTTCGATCTGTTCCTAAGCATACACATGTCAAAAATATGATTGGCCTCACAAAGATCCTTCACATCAAAGGTACTATGTAAACTTTGCTTTAAGGAGTCGAAGCCATGAACATCCCTACATACAATCAACATGTCATCCACATACAAAACCAAGAAAATAAGGCTGCTACCTGCTGCCTTCTTGGTGTATAAGCAATGATCAACTTGAGATCTATGGAATCCCTAAGATTGCATACATGCATCAAATTTATGATACCATTCTCATGGTGCATGTTTCAGCCCATACAAGCTCTTGTTGAGTTTACATACCATGTGCTCTTTTCCCTTTGCAACAAAACCCTCAATCTCCTGCATATAGATCTCCTCATGCAAGTCACCATGAAAGAAAGTTGTCTTGACAATATCCATCTATATGAGTTCCATATCTTCAAATGCAACTAAGCCCAAAATGGTTCGCAAAGTAGTCATTTTGACTACAGGAGAAAATATTTCATCAAAGTCAATTTCGTGTTCTTGCTTGTACCCTTTAGCAACTATTCATACCTTTACTTTGGTAGAGAACCAAAAGTGACTTTCGTTTTGTAAACCCATTTGCATGGTAGCACTTTTTGCCCTTTAGGAAAATGCACCAAATCCCAAGTGTCATTTTTCATGAGAGATTCCATCTCTGACAGCAGAGCCTTATGCCATTTATGGCTGTCTTTTTTGTCCATTGCTTCCTCGAGCATAACGGCTCACCACAATCTGTCAACATAACATAATCAGCTACATAATTGACGACAGGAACAAACCTACCTAGTTGTTTTTGCACTCTGGCCAACCCATAGACCCAATGATCAAGATTTGCTCGTTGTTCAACCTACAAATGTGCATTAATAGCTTGTTTTTTTGCAAGTTTGGCGTGCTGTACAAATGGTTCTAGTTGTTCCAAAGGCATTTATTCTTGCTGAATTTATGGTACATCATGGGCAATATCTTGCTGATCATTTTCAGTGTTATTTCTAGCATTTTTAAGGCCATTTACAGCAGGTATTTGCTATTTTCTAACAACGCATTCTTTACTGTCCTATCGGTACATCCTCTCGGAATACAACCCTTCTGATCTTCTCTGTCTTTTTAGGTTGTTTGTGCATGCCATCTTACCTGAATATAACATCATTGTTGCGTACTACTTTCCCTTTCTCGGGATCCCATAGTCGATACCCCATTTCATCCTCGTTACTATATCCCAAGAAAATACATTTATAGGACTTTGGCTAAAGTTTGATGCGTTTTTCCTTGCGAATGTGCACAAATGCCTCGCAACCAAACACTTTCGTGTGAGCATGTGAAGGTGGCTTGCCCGCCGACCATGCTTCTTGAGGGCCCCTCCCCCCCCAAGAACCTATTTAGTGACCAACTAATCAAAAGTAGGGCTATCATAACGGCCTCTATCCAAAATCCATGAGGTAAAGTAACATGTGACAGCATGGTACGGACCCTGTCTGGAATGGTCCTGATTATACGCTCTGCAACACTATTTTAGGATGGATTGTGAAAGGCGGTGAGCTCCCTTTTAATCCTTTGCTGTCACAAAAGTCCTGAAAGGCTTTGGACACATATTTCCTACCATTGTCAAAGCGAAGACACTTGAATGTCTTGCTAGTTTGATTTTTAGCAACTGCCAAGAATTTTTTTAATTTATCCAAGGTCTCATCCTTACGACGGATAGGATAAACCCATACTTTGTGTATGGCATCATCAACAAAAGTAATAAAATACTTATTTTTCCCTAGAGATAACCCTGGCATATGACATACATCTGACTGTATCAACTCTAAGGATGAAGACTTTAGAGAAAGAGATTTTTTATGTATCGTTTGAGCATGCTTACCATAAATACAATGATCACATTGTTTAAAATCAGCATACCTCAAAGAGGGCAAATAACCCAAACGAGAAAGTACTTTCATTCCAATTTGACTAATGTATCCCAACCGGCTATACCACAAAGAAACACTTGGCTACTCAGTTATGGCGACTGCATAGTCACACACACTAGATACATGCAAAGGATACAAATATAACTTTTGAAGCCCTTGGTAACAATAGGAGAGCCCTTACAAATTTTCCATTTGCTATCCCCAAAGGTGGTGTGATAGCCTTCATCATCTAGATGCCGTGTGATTATCAAGATCTTCTTAAGATGAGTCACATGCCTCACATTATGCAAAACAAACATAGAGCCATGCTGAAATTTCAATTTCACACTGCCAATGCCTGCAATTTTACATGCATAGTTATTTCCCAAGTAGACAACACCACATGCACCACCATTGTAGTCAAAAAACAACTTATGATGTGGAGAAACATGAAAGAACGCACTTGAATCAAGTATCCAAGTGTGCATGTCATCCTCAGAATCTACAATCAATGTATGTGCACTCAAAGAAGAAGTAAGAAGTACATCATCGTCACTGTCATTCTCATAAGTGACTACATTTACCTCCTCTATCTTCACACTACTCTTCTTTGCAAGTTGGCCATCCTTTTTCTCAACCTTGTTGTCTTTAGTGTTTTTTTTTTTTGCTTTCTCTTTCTTTAATTGAAAACTGTCCCGTTTGTAGTGCTCTTTCTTGCACAATGATGGCATTCCACATTTTTGCCACAAGACTTGTTGTGTGTTCTATTTTTAGAACTGCCCTTTTGCTGAAATCTACCCTAGTGTGCAATGCATTAAAAGACTTGTTTGCTGAATTATTTTTCCTATTGAGTTCTTCCATCAGTAAAGAACTCTCCACATCAGAATATGACAGCTGAGCATCTTAGTTACTCAAAGCTGTCCTAAAAGTATCCCAAACTTTAGGCAAAGTGCATCGCAAGAAAGTAGCCTTGAACTCATCATTGATATTGAATCCTCTACACCAAGACATTGTACCATTGTTTTTGCCATATTGCAAAATTGTGTGCACCTTCAAGCTTTTTGATGTGCAAAAGGTTGTTGTTGTCATTGTTTCCAGCCATGATTTGCAGCACTAAATTGACTCAAAAGTCAACAAATGTAAGCCCAAATGTGACATAAATGACCATGGTACACTATAAGTACCAACCAACAATGAAAATCAAGAAATTGCAGAAATTTCAGATCTGCAAATTGATTTCCAGAATTAGAGAATGTTTGCTGCTGCACTCCATAAGCAATTCCAGCCACATTTACAGGTCAATGCACCAATTACATGTGAAATCCCCAAAAGTCGACTGCAATTTCTGCTCCAAAAGCATTCACGGGCACAAATTTGACAATTTCAATCAAAAGCTCCAAATTTTAAAAAGGAAAATCATCCAGATTGCATCAATACATGACCAAATACATATACCAGGCAAATCTTGCACAAATTGATGAAATTCTGCAAAAGCCCCAATTTTCTCAGGGCTGGTATGCACAAATTTCAATGAAATTGAAAAATTTCACTAAAATGTAAAAAGCCCCAAAATTTCCCAGGCAAATGTGCACCGATTTTGAGATTTCTAAGTCAGATTGTCCTGTTCTACATCAAAGTCCCCAAATCCGAGAAAAGCCCCAATTTTTTGGGTTAAGATTGCACACTATGCATGTGCACATGAACGCCCAATAGTGGGAGAGGAACAAATTTGAAAAATTTAGAAAAAATGACAGAATTTGTTGCAGAGTCATGACCTAAGACCCGTCTGGTCACTGCTGACCTGTCGTGCCAGTTGCAGCCTGTCGCAACTTGTCACCTACGTTGATCTGTCGAAGCTTTGTTGCAGCTGCCATTGCCTGCACTGGCATGTCATCCGTCTGACATCACCTACTCATCTGCCTGGTCACGTGTCGCCAACCTGGTCCAGCGTTGAACTGCCATGTCGCCTGCATCCTGAATCGCTGCATGTTGACCACTGGTCCTGCATTGCCAGTCACCCACTCGCTGGCTGTCCACTGGCCTGTGGTGCCTGTAGCAGTTGACCAACCATCAAGCTACCTCTTGCCCGCTCTAATACCAGTTTGAAGAAAAGTGTGCGCGAGGATCAAGACAGAGTACAGCTGAGATATGCACAGTGAGAGAGGGGGTGAGTGCAGAGTTCAGAGTAGAGAGTGAGAGCACGACACTCAATGTGTGGGTACAATGACAAAGTGTACCACTATAGGTATTTTTGATTTTATATGTGTGTGTGTAAATATATATATATATATATATATATAAACTACAAGTGTAAGGATGCATGCACACCCGAACACCGTAAAAGGCACGGTGAGCCTTTATTCCCAATAGATGAATCCAAAATTTGCAATAAATCTGGCCCTACCAAATCCAATCTAGCAACGCAACACATTGATCCACTTGGATATGCTACGTTCCAAGTAATGGTGCCTCAGGGAACAACCTGCCCATGCCAACCACGGCTTTGTAAAACTGTCCTCATGCAACTTACAGGAGATGGCTTTTGTAAGCTAATACACAAACCAAAAGCCAGGCCATGCAACTCCCAAGCTTCTATGCCTCTATCTGCATTATGTTTCTGGCTAAGTTAAAACATGAAACTGACATCAAGCATGTCCCACTAACTCTGAAACTAGGAAGATGTAAACCAATATTTCCATTAGCTGCCATTTTATCCAACATAAAAACCATTCGATAGGTAACAGTAGCAAACAAAGAATTATTTGCATTCAAGCATAGCTGTTTACGCTCCGTCGCCCATCATCACTGACTTGCCACCGCGCTCCCAAAACCCCCATCTCTCCCGTTGACTAACCACAGCGCCCCCCCACGACCCAACCGTTCCGTCTGCCTCTCCCCCCCTGGCGACGCATTGTGCCTCTCCCCCCCCCGCCAGACTATCGCGCCATCAAGCTGCTTCCAACAGCACTGCCCCACACCCGTCCTCCCCCAGCTCTGGCTCCGCCCGAAAAACCTCTTCGCGCCAACCTCCCTCTGCCCTGGTTCCGATCTGACACCCAACCCTCCCCCCGAATCTTGTGCTGACCCCCAATCAGACGCCCAACCTGACGTTCTCTGTTGTCCCCCCCTTTCTGACCCCTCTGCACCTCCCAAATCTGACACCTAGTCCCCCCCCCCCCAACTCCCACACTATCCCCCGTCCCTTTCAACTGGCAGCTGTAGGCCCCTCACCCGCGCAACTTCAGTCTGGAAACATCTTTTGTGGCGCCCGGTGCCTCCATCACTGTCAAAAAACAGAACCCCTCCCCCCCCCCCCCCTCTTCATCGACATCGCACACCACCCCCACCCCCCGTTGCTCCCTCCATTTGCAGCAACGCTCCCCCCCTTCCAGCAATTCAGCAGTGTGATCGGCACATTTTTCAATAGGGACACGCAATGGAAACCTCCGGTCAAACACCGGCGCACTCAGCGAGTGCCCCCCAATCAAACACCTTGCGCGTAGTCCTCTCTGAGGAACAGCTCTTAGCTGTCCGAGCTAAGGAGCTAGAGTTAATGGAAACAGCGATTTACGGTCAGGTAGTACGACATTCCCCAGCTAGGGCCCTGCTTCGGAACTGGCTACACTCCAGGCTGCACATCAGGACAACGCAGATCGAGGAGGCGGTCCTATTGGGCCAAGGATCTTCATGGTCCGGCTTAGCTCGGCGGACGCAGCTCGCGAGTTACTCGCCAGTTCACCATGTGTCCACGAAGGGGGTCATACACATGGTCCCTTGGTACAGGGGCTTTACTAAGGAGACGTTTGCACTCCACAACAGGTTTCTTCGGCACCCGATCACCCTTCTTTTCCCCGGCCTGGCGATTGAGTATCGATAGTTGGTGGAAGACTTTGGACGGCTTTTCGTCACTATCCTTCCCGCGTCCTTCGCGGATGCAATGACAGGTGCAGGAGTCCCAAAGGTACGGGTGGCAGTGAAAGAGGTTAAGAATATCCCACAGTTCCTAGAGATTGAGGCAGGCGGGCACTCCTTTAGGCAGCAGGTCATTGTGACAGGGAAGTCAGGGCAATGTCTGCACTACCACGACTTTGGGCATCAGGCAACAGGTTGCACGCGTTTCGGAGCCAAGGTGGCTCCGCCGACAGGCTCGCAAGTCGACGTTGATGGCTTCACACGGGTCCAGAGACGACAAAGAGGGAGACGACAGGAGGGGGCACAACCAACGTCTCAGACCCAGCCTTGGCAGCAGGAAGCAGATGGGCGTGCAACGCCCCCTCGGCAGAGCACTCCACAACCCCCCCTGCCCGCCCCACCCGGCAAGACCACAGCCCCCCCTGCCCGCCCCACCCGGCAGGACCACAGCCCCCCACATCCACCACCCGCACCACAAACTACCTCTCCTGAGTCCCCTTAGCCCCCACACCCACCGCCTTCCACATCCCATGCCCCCCCCCCCCCCAACTGACCCTGGCCCATAGCCCCCCACTTTCAGGACCATCAGCCCCCCCCCCACACCCGCCATGTACTTCTATCCATCCCACCATCCCTCAATCATCCTCCCCCCCACCACCTCCCGTACCAAGCACCCCCCCTCATCCGCACCTGGTTCAGGTGATCCCCCCCAAACCCACCCCCCTCCTCCCATAGGAGGTGATGAGCCACACACGCCTACATCCTCTTCGCACCAGCAGTCCTCCCCCTCCCATACAGCCACCAGCTCATCCACCCCTACCGCCCATCACACTTTCCCGAGACAAGCACACCTAATGCCACAGGAGTTCCTCGGCAGTGGCCCATCGTCCTACTTGAGAGTTGCGGAGCACAAAGAGTTCCCTCTACCTCTAGAGGTGGGGATCTTCGTGGTTCGTAAGTCAAGAAGGAGCAAGGTCCATCTACTAGCACCACCGGATGGACCAAACTATGCTTTTTTTCTTCAATTCTCTCACTCAGGGGAGTGGACGACGACACAGATAGAGGAAGAGTTGAAGAGTCAAGTGGCGGACCACACCTCCCACTAGATGGGAGAAGAAGGACTAGCATTGTTTGCACAACAGTGGCCTGGTTGCATGATGGACATTAACTGGTGGGCTCGTGCTGAGATCCCTCGCCTGAGCATTATCTTTCAAGCCCCTCCAAAGTGGAGAGCTCCGAGGGATGTGATCGAGTGGCCCCTGGCACAAGCGGCTCATTTCTACCAGTTTAGAGAGTCTCGACTCTCAACATGGCTGATAGATACATTGACAGTACCACCTGGAACTTCTATCACCCCTATGGTCCGGCCGAGGGTCACCATGGGGAAATGGAGCTGGCCGTCTAGACCGGCGGCAAAGCATACCTGCATGCCTCATAGCTCCTCCTCGTCATTAGCAGCCTCTGCACGGAACAAATGCCTGTTCGAGCAATCACAGGTTTCCCCATGAGCTTACACCTTGTATCCTAGAATGTGAATAGCCTCTACTACAGTGGGGCACGTGGTTCCAGGAAATTGATTGTTCAGCAAGAGTTGCAGCCTGCCCTTGCCGAACGAATCGACATCTTACTTCTATAGGAGCACAAGCTCGCCCCCACCCAGGCCCAATGGGTAGGGAAGGTACTCCCAGGCAGCTCACACACTTACTGGGAGCATGCCATAGGTGCCCATGGTAAGAGTGGAGACGTATGCACCTCTATTGGTCCGAGTCTTACCACTTGTGTTCGAGACCACGGGACGATAGGCAGGGAGGGTGCTATACATCAAATTGGATATTGGGGACTCATACCTTGGAGTCCTTAATATCTATGCCCCTACGGTGGTTAGGGCACGCAACAGGTTCTGGGTGGAGATCGCGGAAGAACTCCCAAAGGTGGACTCCTGGATTGTTGGAGGAGACTTCAACAACCTCGAGGCTTTGGAGGACCATCAGGGCAAAGGGAGAAACTACCAAGGCATGGCCGGGGAGGAGCATGAGGCATGGGAGGTGTTTCTACTGGCAGTAGGAGCACACGATGCCTGGAGAGACCCTGCCTTCCATAGGAGGGAGAGATCGTTGGACTTCTCTTGGGGATACAGGCGGCTAGGTGGAGTCCTGCTGGAGCAATTGGATAGGTTTTATATGGGAGAGTGGGGAGGCTCTCAGGGAGGCCAGATTGGGCAGTTGGCAGGCACCACATTGTCCGATCATTGCCCGGTTCTCCTGACACTAGATCCCCTAGCATCTACCCTAGATACACGATCTTGTCGGATCCTTGACTCGATCTATAGGAGGGAGAAGGTGACGAGATAGATAGAGCAAATTTGGACCAAAGAGTGGGGCAGAAGGGGCTTGATCGCAGAGAAGGTTGTAGAGGCCCTAGTTGAGTCGAGCAGAATCTGCCAAGAGGCAGCCATACAGGCTAGGTAGCAGAGCTGGAAGGAGGAGAGAGCACCCCGACAGGACCTTGCAGCCACGCAGAGATTATTACAAGAGGCACCAGGGGATCCCACTCTCCACACAAAGGAGGTGCGTGCACGAGCAGCCATTGCTGGCCTAGAGGACAAGCGCTCTAAGTTCTCTTTCCGCACCTCAATAGTTTTTTGGGCGCGGAAGGGGGACACCATGTGCAGGGAGTTTTTTCAGATGCACCAGCCTCGCACCTCAGGAGAGCAAATACGCAGCCTCCGAGATCCATATGGGAGAACCCATTCTAGCCCAGACGAGGTGATGGAGATTGCCGCCGACTACTATAGTCGCCTCTTCCAGCAAGAGACAGCCTCAACTAGAGGACAGCGATATAGACAGCCTCAACTAGAGGACAACAATATAGACAGCAAGTCTGGGATAACATCCCGTCCCTCGTCACAGAGGAGATGGGGCGGTCCCTCCTAGCCCCCTTCACAGAGAAGGAACTAGAGGAGGCCTTCCATACACAAGACGGGCAGAAATGCCTGGGAGAGGATAGCCTCTCTAAGGCTTTCTTCACTGTCTTCTGGGAAGTGGTGAAGGACCCCCTATTGATGGCCTTCCAGGAGATTTTCACTTCAGGACAGATGCCAAGGAGTCTATCGGCATGCCTTATCAGTCTTCTCCCCAAAGGGGGAAACCGGTTGAAGCTTTCCCAATGGAGACCGATCACCTTATTGTCAGTGATCTATAAGGCACTTGCAAAGATGATTGGTAGGCGACTACGCCCCTTGCTTCCAGACATCATCCATGACACAAAGACATGCTTTGTCCAGGATAGAAGCATCCTAGACAATGTATTCACCTTCTTTGAGACGATAGAGTGGGCCCAGTACAGTGGGCAGAGACTGGCCATACTACTCTTGGATTTTGAGAAAGCCTATGACAGGGTGGACAGGGATTTTCTAGAGGGCACCATGGTCAAGTTGGGATTCCCCCAAGCTTGGATTTCCGGGGTCTCCGCACTTTACAGATCAGCTACCAACAGAGTTCTCATAGGAGGGAGGCGAGGAAAGGGGTTTCGGCTAGAGATATCTGTTCGATAGGGCTCCCCCCTGGGCCCATACCTGTTCCTTCTCTTTGCAGAGGCAATTTCTCACTTCCTCAGGTCACGTGTGAGCGGTTTACGTGGCCTCAAACTTCCAGTAAGAGAGGAGACCGAGTTGTTAGACTCAAAGTATGCAGATGATGCAACGCTTTACATAGAGGATGACGAGTCGATGCTGAAGAGAGTGAGGTTGGCTCTCGAGGTGTTCTGTTCTACAGCTGGAGCAAAAAATCAACTGGCGAAAGTCGGTTGGTTTCCTCACAGACCCGAACTCTAGCAAGGAGTGGGGCGTTCACCTAGGATTTAGATGGGTGAGCAGAGGACAAACCGTCCGGTACCTAGGGTTCCAGGTGGGACTCAACATCACTCCAGCCCAGCAGTTTCTTCCAGTCCTCGATTCTATTCGGAGGAAGCTGACCTACTTGAGCACGGCTCGCCTCTCACTAGCTGGCCGAGCCTTGGTAGTTAACCAGATCCTCCTAGCAACGGCCTGATACATCGCCTCGTGTTGGTGCTTCTCCTTCTCCTGCGTAATGTAGCTTTGCCGCCCAGTGCAAAATTTCCTTTGGTCAAGGTCAAACAACTCCAAGGATTCCAACGCCAAGGTGGCGTGGGCGACCATTATACGACATCGGTCAGAGGGAGGGCTTCGGATCATAGACCCAGAGTATCAGAGTATGGCCCTCCTGGGCAAGCTAGTTGTCCACGGCCTCACACCGGGAGGGCAAACCTCGAAGATCCTATTGCAGGAGAGTCTTCAAGATTGTAGACCCAGGCTTGGCAGTGAGTGGAGGCCGTCCCTGAGATGAATCTTCACGTCAGCCTAGATCACCCCCCCAAAATCACCCTTCCTACGCAGCTTGCTCCACGTGTGGCAAGGCCTTCGTAAGGCCCTAATCCAGAGGCCCCCCACGCTGCTAGGAGGAGATAGACCGTCAACCGGTGATTTGGAACTCCCAAGTCAGGGACCGGGGAGAGGCACAGATTGGCGAGCGTCCCCACATCCAGTGGGCTAGTTGGAAGGCTGGCCCGGCTCGTACCATCGCGACATGGTGGGAGGTGTACAGGATGGCGGATGAGGAGGTGCTGAAGCAAGTATCAGGCTGCCAGCGAAAAGTGGAGCTGAGGATAAGAGAGATAGACGCAACAATACCTCATGAGTGGCTTGCTCCCCCGATTCGAGAGCCAATAGAGCCCGGGGAGGTATGGGCTGCTAGGTTTTCACCAGCAGGCATCCCCCTACAGGTGGCAAGAAGAGTGGGTGGCGCTCCACCTGGGACCTTTTTCACAGTGCAGGAGGGGGGGCGTCTAGCTCTTGACAGAGGACAGCAGGACGAGGGGATAGTTGTCCTTTCATGGAAGAGGATCCGGGTGGTTGGCCTTCAGGGAAAGACATGGCGACTGGACCCTTTGGTCTTTTGGTAGGAGCTCAGGGAGTGGCGCCTCTGGATCTGGGAAGGAAGGCCACTTGATGAGCTGGAGTGGGATCTGAGAGAGTAGCTTTGGCGGGCCACTGCGGTCGCCAAGAAGCCACCGAGGTTCCTGGAGTACACCACCGGGATTGGCAGACACATACTGATGCAGGAGGACATGGATTGGACACCGTCACATAGCAAGCACTGGGCGGAGCATAGCATCACGGAGCTGTTCTGACGGATCTTCTGGCGCCGCCTATGGGACAGATGGAGGCCGAGGAGGATATCGTATTTTTTATGGCTGGTGGCACATGGAGGCTTGGCGGTGGGAAGCTAGCTTGCCCAAATGCAGAAGGAGAGAGTTTGTAAGTGTTGCACGCAGCAGTCTATGGAAACCCCAAAGCACTGCCTTTGGTTGTGTGAGGCGGCACAGCTCGTGTGGAGAGGAGTATGCCGCATCCTGCGCCACATAGCACCCAGCCTTGGATGTATCTCTTGGGGTGCTTTCTACTAGCAGGCGGTCAGCCAGGGCCGTCACCTTCTGTATGAGGCCAGGATGCAAGATACGATATTCATTATCAAGGCAGGGTCGTGCGCAGTGGTAGGTTTAGAGGCTCTATCCATCCGCCAAGTACTGGAGCCCACAACAGACCACTCTGAGGTATGGGACATCATAGGGAGTCTTATTGGTTGGCATATCTAGAAGGTGCAGTGTTAGGTGGCTTTCGGTGGAAAGAGACTTTCAATACAGGTGACCTTAGCAGAGCTCTGGACCTCCATCATCCACTCCCTTCGAGGACGATGGGATCAAGGCGAGTCCAAGGCTCGTTAGGAGCTCCGAGGTCATTTCATGCGCACTTGGGGCGGCCAGGACGTGTTCTTCGTGATGCAGGCAGGTAGCCCCAGATGGTGATACACCCCCCCTCCATGGCTTCTTGCCCCTATCCCCCCCAGACCGCCTTGAGAGGCTTGTATATATGAAGTATCTGTGACTCTCACCAGCTCCAGCTTGGTCTGTTGAGCATGAGCACTTCTTTGTATTCAGGTTTTTTTCTGAAGTAATATAATTAGCCACACTTTATTTGCAAAAAAAAAAAAAGTAGCAAACGAAAGAGGACTGGAAAATCACCTCTGCCTCAACACCCATCCTACATTATTAGGTTCCATGAGCCCACAATTCAGCTTGATCCTGGCTGCCCCATTATCAATGCATTGTTTGAACAAAAGCAGATGTCCACAGCCCAAAATCCATTAGATCCAGTTTCTCATGTCTGATCAGACAATATTCCATGCAGTAGCCACCACTTGTACATTTCACTCTCACCCCTTGTGCTCTCGGCCTATCAGCTGCACTGTGTCAGTAAGTCATAATGTCAGTGCAGCATTCATACCCAGAGGTATATGATTTAATATCAGGGTTAACTTCAACCCTTGGAAATGACTGTAGTCTATCATTATCAAATTGATCCTTGCTGCTGCATCATCACTGTATTGTTTGAACATAAGCAGATGTCCACTGCCCAAAATCCATTAGCTCCAGTTTCTCATCTCTGGTCAGACAATATTCAATACAGTAGCCAGCACTTGTACATAACACTTTTGTCCCTTGTATTCTCAGCCTATCGGCTGCACTACATAAGTCAGTCATGCCTAGAGGTATATGATATACTATCAGAGTCAAATTCAACCCTTGGCAGTGTCTGTAGAACATTATACAATTAACTGCCGGTGAAGAATTCATGGCTACAGGTTTATGATATACTATCAGGGTTAAATTCAACCCTTGGAAGTGTCTGTGGAACATTATACAATTAACTGTGTCCAAGAAAAGAAGCAATGGAATGACAAGCAATGTAGACAACAGGAAACTTTCAACCATCCTGAAGACACAAGAGACACCAATTATGAACAAATTAATTTCAGAAGATCAGCAATACCGAGATTACAAGAAGACAAAATAGCAACCTGACCCTTACCCTTATGAATCCAACCCTTCATGGGAGAAATCTTACCACTGGACAGATGGAAGAGTTGAGGCATGCTTAAGGATCACCTCTGGAAGTGAATCACAGAACTCTTCTAGCTGCACCTGTTTGAAAATTACCGGCAGACTAAAAATCATGAAATCTGACCACAAACAAAAAAATAGAACCATTGCAATCCATGGCAAGCATAATTGCCCCTTGAAAAGTAAGACAAATTCATAAAAGTTACCACAGACCTGATCTAGAGACTCCAAGAGTTTTTTACAGAGAAAGCTCAAGGGTTGTGAGAAGAAATGATCCATGCAAGCCATCTAGCAATCCACAAGAGTAGCACATCACATGTCGGTTCAATTACAGCAACAATTTGTATTACAAAGTTGATACATAAAACAACACAGTTGCTGCACCTTGAAACCTCTGATGAAAGATGTGACAGTGCTGTCATTATTCCTGTAGTGTGTCAGCAGGAACTTGAGACAATCACTTCCCATACCAAATGGAATAACTGGCTCAACCAATAATGCTTCAATGACCCTTTCCAAATATTCATCAGGAGATGGTAATGCAAAGCTGTGGACATGCAAGTGCCTTGCAGTAGAGGCTGGAAGCAATCTCTGTAGAGCATCTCCAGAAGTTCCCATACCTAGAATTAGCACTATCGGGAGCTCTGTTATCCATTCACTGTCCCACCACAGAGAAGAAAATGAAAAGATTAAAAAAAGTCAAGCTGTAGTGCACCAGTCTCTAGTAGTTTTATAATATGTGTATAGGTTTCAGCATGTTAAAGCACCAAGAATCCACTAGCCATAGGTCAGACCTCTAATAGAGGTAACTCACGCCATGTAGATGCATGTCAGTCAGCACTTGCTCCCTCCTAAATAAAAGTGAATAATTACTTTAATAAAAAACAGACATTGGGAAAACAAGCCCAAGTATATATATAAGCATATTGATCCACAGGATGAAATGTGCATCATAGAATATAATAGTGTGATAAGTTAGAAAACGTCCTTAGCTCATGCAAGTGCACCTAACCAAAAAGCATGAGGGTCACTCAAAGAGAAGCTGAAGGTATGTAATGTGTCTACCTAGGATCCAACCCACACGAGACAACACAAGCCACACTCCCATGGAATGAAACAGAAGGGAATGGATATCAGACTCAACTCCTGGCCATAAAAATGAAACAAGCTTACCTCTGAGCCTGGGATCAGGAAGATAATGCTCCAGGCTCAAGTCAAAAGGGTTAAATCCCATCCCATCTGCCCAGACCACCCTGGTGTGAAAACACGACAGTCTATGGGCCTACAGTTCAAGTGTGGTGAGCACACCAAATCTCCCACAAATAAGCCCATGTCCTTTTTATAGCACTCCTGAAGTACCCTAGTGTAAGGGCATATTTACAAAAAGCAGGATGGAGATAAAGTCACCTGCTGCTGCTACCAAAAAATAAAGCAGTCCTATGCATCGGACTATGCACAGATCACCTTCAACAAGCAGGAGTGGTAAGCAATCATGTCAATCAGAGTATAACCAACCTCCTATATACCAAAGTGCAAGGTATGGCAATAAATGCCAGTAAGACAAGTCTGGTTATCCTGCTGCATGATGAACAGTGCACAAGGCTTTGAAGTGTACATTACAACCTACAAGTCAAAAGTAGGAAGCTGGTACAGAACACAACACTTTCTGCCACAATCAACAGCAGACCTGAAAATTGAAAAACTGTAGGTCTAAGGATCAGCAAAGGCAGCTCCCTACTACTAAAAATGCGTGCCAGAGATGGCGGGGACCCTTAACTGCTGCTGCACAAATGAACAGGCTCAGCTATGAAGACTTCTATCAAGAAAACTGCACGTCTAGAATACAAGTTTACAATACTTCCATCACCAGCAAGGCTCCCACAAATAGCATGAGCCACCTTGCAGAAGCTTCAATAGAGAGTATAAACCTATACTCTAATACATTATGGAAATAGAACTACGAAGCAAACAGAGAATGAAAGCAAGAATGAAGGCAAAATGGCCGAGGGTCCCAAGTTAAGGCTCCTAGGTGCAAAAACTAAAATAATAATAACTGAAGAGAACTCAAGATATGTATAGTTGTGGCAAACCTATGGGCATGCACAAGAGGGAAACAAGGTCTAACCAAACTAGCCAATCTGGGAAAAGCCAACTAAAATACGATCCAACCTGCACACAGTACACAACACATGCTTTTTCCACGAATATAAAGGAATGGACATTAGACTCACCTCCCAGCCACAAAGCCAAACAAGCTCACCCCCAAGCCTAGGAGCTAGCAGCACTCCAAATCACGACCACGTCACAAGAACAGGTGTCCCATACCACCAGCCCACACCATCTTGGTCTACGGATGCATGGACCAACCAGCCAAGAGTCCAATAATGGTCATCACAAAATGAATGTGCACAATAGGGCCTAGAGTGCTATAAATAGGACTCAGCTGCCCTAACCCAGAAGTATCCCTACAGCCTTCTATAAGTGCAGAGAAGAACATGAGAATGACAATACTTTGAACTTAACCAACTTGATCAATTATCACCATGAAATTTTGGGGAGGTGGGGAGAGAGAGAGAGAGAGAGAAAAGAGTCAACATCACGTTGAGAGGGGAACTGGCCCCTCCCCTTTTACACAAATTTATTAAAACAAAACCGCAAGCACCAATTGCCTAAACCATATACAAAAGGTTAATTTGCTGCAATCTTGAAAATTAGGGTTTTGAAACCCTAAAATTTTTGCAAACTCCGGCAACAAGTTAATTTTCTTCTTTAGTGGTTAGATTAGATCAAACCAAGTAGAAAGTGCTTCTTGAATGAGAGAGAGATAGAACAATACAAAGAATGTGGCCAAGATTTCAGCATGAGAACTTATTCCAAATGAAGAGAAAGATCTCCAATATATAGATGTGGACTTGGGTGCTCAAAAGTGGAAAGTAGAGGTTACAAATGACAAGTATTTGCTGAAAATGAAAAGTGTAAGGACACTTGTCTCTTAAAAATCACAAATGTCACTTTTCTAGAGAAAGAAGCTTCCAAACCTTCTACTCTAAAAATCTCTCAAATGGTCGAGAATTTGAGATAGCTGCTGCAGACAAAATTGTTCTTTATGAAATGTTTAAAGCATTGTGAAAAACTTCATACTTCTCATGAGTGAGTCTTGTTGAAGAGATTTGCCAAGCTATCTTTCTTGGGCGCATAGGCCAGGCTGCTTTGACACGAACAAAATTTTCATTTGAGCAACTTCTAAAAATAGTAAAGTCTTAAATTTTAGAAGTCACCAAATTTAGCTTCTAGAGAGCTTCATTATATAGGTTCACCAGTTCATGGTTTGTTTCTTCAATCATGAGCATCTGGTTTCACTTTTTGAAATCACTCATTATATGGGCTTCTTGTCAATGTGACTATCTAAGTGTAAAAGTTTTAGTCATCTGAGCTTTCTGATCAATCTAACCGCTCAACTAAAGTTTTAATTTCTCTTGGGCATCTCGTCAATGTTAACCCAAGTATAGAGCATTCTGACCATTCGCCACTCTTAAATAGAAAGATGAACATTTAATCATATTTTGAAACACTTAAATAATACAAATCACCTTTCAAAGTATATAAGCATCAAATTAATTTGAAATCATTGAGCCAATGTGTCTTGGTAGCAATTGATATACAAAAGCTGTATTACACACTCACATTAAGTCACCTCATGACCACTGTGACCAAAGCTACTAGCTCTTCCCTCCTTATGAATGATTGTTGTCCTTATCAATATCCTCAAGAACAAAGTGGAAAAAATGACTCTTCAATGAACATATCAACTCTCCAGTAGCCTCTGTCTCCGAGTACTTTTTCACTTGAATAAATACTCTGGATAAACGGTCCGACAAGATTGTCTAGTCCTATGGTCAAGAATAAATTCAGGTTCAAGGAAAATACATCAAGCAATGTCCTCAAGCTGCAATACTTCTTCAATCAAACCAATCAATTTTTATTTCCCAAGTCGTTCTTTCAAATGAGTCATATAAAAGACAGGGTGGACTCAAATCTTTGAAGGTAAATCAAGCTAGTAGAATACAATACTTATCTTCTTGGTAATCTGAAAAGAGCTACAATACCTTGAAGATAACTTATCGCACTTGTTTGTAGTCATCTAATCAGAGTCCTTTGGGACTTTAAGGTAAACCCACATGCCCTCTTGGAGCTCTCAAGGATTACAATGTTGGTTAGCATGAAATGTAGCATAATCTTGAGACATTTTAATACTTTTCTTTGCAAGGTCAACATTTCGTACATATCGTGTAGAAAGTTGTGAAAACTCTAAAGTGTAAAAGTCAATCCAAATCGGTCAATATCCAAATCCACTTGAATCCAACTTATTTCTCCTCATATAATGGAAGATTGATGAATTAAGAACTTCCATTTTTTATTATATATTAAAAGGGAGTTCATGCATTATATACCTAGTAAAAGAAGTAAGTCAGTGAGTATATAGAAAAATTTATTGCTAGGAAAATGTCATCCTTAAGAATAAATAAATATGGGAATGTTATACCTAATTTACTTCTCTTCTTTTATCCTTGAGAATCTGAATATACTCTTGAGTCCAAAGCAACATTATATTTTCTCTTGCCCATGTCACTATGTAAAAAGCAATACACATCGAAGCTTACCAAATTAATCCCTTCAAGCATGTTACAAAGCTCATATTCTAATGCTTCTAGTTGCTTTGCTTCTTTTTCTTCTTCTCCCTTTCTCTTGCGCATACATAAGCATAAATGGGCCATAACCAATAAGCCGGATGCTTAGCGTTGTTATTGTTGGCCCAAGTGTGGAGCAATTGTGTCATTAATTTAATGGAAAATAAATGAGAATGAAAGAATTAATTAATACACAACGATACTCAATCATGAATGAGAAGTAGTGTATTAATGTGTGTGTGTGTGTGTGTGTGTGTGTGTGTGTGTGTGTGAGAGAGAGAGAGAGAGTAAAACGCTCAAGGTAATCACACTAAATAATGCCACACTTATGTGCTAATGAGGCACAAAGTGTCCATTTATAATAAATAAATACCCTAACGCCTTAAGCATTATTAAAAACCCTAAAATAAACCCTAACCCATTAGCCACATTTGTTAATGAGTGGGTTTCATAAATGAGCGCCACGTCAACATAGGTGGGGACTTTTGAGAGCCATTGGATTTGGAAATTGGCGATGACTGGTGGGAACGGGATAGCGGAATCCAATGGTGAAGTGGAAACAGGCGAATCCAATGTGATCAGAAATCGACACTGAAGGCCTTCAACATGATAGTAGCAGAGTCAAAATCTGTTGAGAGGCTTCGACAGCAACTTACCTTGTAGATCTATCAGATAGAATGAGTTAGTGCAAAAGGGTATCAATGCATAACCCACGAGATAGCCCGCCAAACCCCCTCCATAAAATGGACGGACTGATCTAGGAAAAATCATAGAATCCTAGAAAATAAAAGAAATATAATGTCGTGGTAACACAAGTTCATGCAAGTGGATATAGCAACCTATGACAATACAATGAATGAGAGATAATGTTTAAAAAGGTATCATGAGTAGAAATAGCTCAATAGCTCGAAACTCTGATGAAGGAATAACCTTCATAAAAAGATCTGTCAAAATGTATTCTGAATAACCAGCCCAATCAAAATCCACGAATCCATGCTTAATGAAGAAACAGCCTTAAAGAAAAGGCTCAAATCCTTGGTATCCTTGAGATAAGTGAAGACACTCTTCACTATTAGAAGACGCATAACTAGGATGGGTTATTTACTGGTTTTTGACTAGCATGCTTGTACTTCACTTGATTTTGACCTTTTCCACAATGGTGGGTAAAAAGGGCTTGCTTGGTGGAGATGCTAGCATTGCAATTGAGCCAGCTTTGTTCTTTTTGCAATAAAAGAGACACAAGTTGGTTGAAACTGTAGGTGACTTGGCTACTATCACGAGGACGTGAAATTTTGAGATGCTTTAATCTTTTTGATAACATTTGATTAAATTATTAATCAAATGTGCAAGGTTGTTTAAGCACATGTGAAGCATATGGCAGATATTCCATAGTAACAAGCCAAGGATCCCGAGGATGTAGTAGGTATCAAAGGAAAAAGTTATGATAAGTTATCCCAACTAGGTTCTGTTGGTCAGTTGGTATCAAATTGGACCCTAGGGGAGTGGTTTAGCCAATAAGTGTCAGTGGTGACACTATAACTAGCCTTAATAAACTAATTAATTAATGTCAATCTAAGGGTCAACAAAGGTTGAAGACCACTCCAAGTTACGAATGGCCTAGCCAATTTAATTATGGATGGGCACATTTAATTTTGGGCAAGGTCAAAAGGGCTAAAATTAATTTTTAGGATTATTTAATTCTAAAACTTAATTAACTGGCTAGATAATGCTAAAAAATGGGTTTACAAGACTACCACTTGGCAAAAATGCCCATGCAAATTGAGAAAACGTTTTTGGGGATTGAGTCTCAGCCATTCACTTGTTGAGAAATCCTTCACCCGTAGTTTGCGTTTTTACATTTCTACATTTTGTGTTTAGGGTTTGCAACCCCAAAAAGGGACACCATCCTAGACTGACCATGCCTATTTATAGACCACTCTCTCATTCATTCACTACGGCTGATTCATTCAGTCTGTCACCTCTTCTCTCCAACCTCTCCACTAGCCTCACACCCCTTCAAGAGGACATTGCGGTTCGTGGTTTGTGGCTGTCTTCATCATCTTCCTTGTGCTACGGCACCCTTGTTCCCTTGTATCACATTCACTCCATGATTCAGAACTTCTTCATTCCATTTATCAGAGTTTCGTCTCTCTTCTCTTCTCTTCTCCATGTTTGCCAAGTTCACTCCGTGTTCCTCCCCACAAACCATAGAGTTTCGTATCTCTTCTCTTCTCTTCTCCATGTTTGCCAAGTTCACTCCGTGTTCCTCCCCACAAACCATACTGTCTCACTAGTACGTCATTTGACATGGTATCAGAGCTGGATCTGCTCAAACAACGGCAAAGATCCTCCACTCCGTTGAAGGCAAAGACCGGTGGCGTGTTCGGCTTCCACTTCTCTCCTTCTTCCGCTGCATCAAAATCTCGTTTTTGCAGGTTTCAGGTGTTTTCAACTTGCTGCCCACACCCCCTTCGCGGAGGACATCGCAGTCTCAGCTGTCCCTTACTGTTATCTATAGTCTGGCACCTGTTTCCAGCCTTCCACCCCCAATCTGCAGCTGTTTACAGCAGAGTGACTATTATTGTTCACTCTCCATTCAGAAAACCATCTCGTTTTAGCAGATTTCAGGTATTTCAGCTTGCTGTCCACACCCCGGACACAAAGGACATTGTGGTCCAAGCTGGCCATTGGTGTCTACAACAATTTGGCGCCTATTTCCAACCTATCACACACTGTTCGGAGCTGCTTTCAACATATTGAGTGCTACTGTTGTTTTTTCCTGCGTTTTTAGTCTCTCTCAACTACTGCCTACGTTTTTAGTATTTCTCTCTCCTGCAAGCTATCCTACCTGGGTTTTTAGTCTTTCTCTCTTTTGCAGGCTATCCTGCCTACGTTTTTAGTATTTCTTTCTCCTCACCTGCGTTTTTCTACTAGTTGCAACCTCTTACTGCTGGTCGCATCCTCCTCCCACTAGCAACTCACTTCCAGCCTTTCCACTACCCTTCCACCCCTTGAGGCAGACATTGCGGTTCATGCTTCACACTGCCCTCACATCCCTTGAGGCGGACATCGCGGTTCATGATTCATGGTGGCTGACCTCTTCCTTCTTCAACAAGGCACACTCGTATCCATAACTTCTTTACCACAACAGATGTCCAGACTACTGGGTGCTCCTACAATGGAGTCACCAAACACACCACCGACGCTTGCCGACATCGACCTTTGCTCCCCACCCCTCCGGAGTACATATGTCTTCTACCAGGCACTCCTTGTGCCACCTCTCCTTTCTAGGCCACAGAGATCATTCTGCATCGGCTATTATGCTCAAGGCAATACGACGCATCCGATGCGCACTAAGTCCTTTCAAGCACATGGAGGATCAATTGGCGCTACGACCTCTTGGAGATCGTCGCAATGCCAACGGCAATCTTCTTTCACTTATTTTCAGGTATAGTGGCTTCCACAACATACGGATATGCAGTCCGCTCCATCGAGAGACAGTGTCACAACTCTATAGAAACAGAATTTGTATCCTCTTTCATTAATTTATCTATATAATCATTTATTAAATTTGTTTTCTTTGCACTAATTAGATATAAAGAAAAGTGCATTGGAGCTGGCCACTGATGAGTGGTCACAGGTTATGGTGGACCCACGCGGTGGGTTAGAGAAAAGATAGATCACACTTCCACCTATATGGCCCGATTGGGCACCTGTGACCAGAACTTACACATATCAAGGTTAGACTCGCACACAGAAAGGATTGATGCCTTGAAGTGTGGACTAGATCCGCCAGAACAGACAATTACAATCAACAAGATGGCATGATCATGAAATGCTTGTACAAAGTGCATGTGTGGGCTGAAAGCTTGAAATGCACATTTCTTTGCATAGAAAAGTCACATGAAGATTCTGATACCGTTTTTGCGATGTACATGGAAAAAGCTTTCATATGACACCCATATTGGGGGGTCCCTAAATTTTAGGAGCCTTGAATTAGCCTAAAAATGCCAGTCCTAAAAAATAGGGATGTCATTCTAAAAATAGTAAATTCTGTACTCTGACTGTGCTTACTAAATTTGGTTGTTTCTATTCTTGACAATATTCAGCCCAAAAAAGGAAGGCCATAGAGAAGAGACAAGTGTCAAGACACTTGTCACACAAGTTTCCAAGTGTCCCACCACTTGTCACATCTCATGACATGTGGCTGGACACTTGTCTTGTGCTACTCCACTTTTCCCTTTTGTATTAGCTCTTCCCTCTTCTATAAATAAGAGCTCGTTTTTCTTCATTCAGCATCATTTTTCTTTGTTGTAAACTCATGTACAGCACCCATAGATAGCCAGAAACTAGCCCCATCCATCCCCATCATCATTCTCCACTTCTCCATTATCAAATTCCTCCATATTCCCTCTTCTATCACTGCTGTTTTACATGACAGCAAACCTGTAAATTCATTATAGCACCTCCTTCTCGAGCTCTTTCTTCCATTTTAGCAACAAGAAGCAAGCCCTATCCATGTATTGCTGATCAACGATGGAGAAAGGCTGATTTTCCCTCTTTCTTCTCTCATACTGTAAAGAAATCAGTTTTTATCATTGCATAATAGATAATGCATGTGTGTTTGTACATCTTTGCATGATCTTGTGAGAGTGAGAATTACTTCTCCTCACTCTCAGATTGATTATAACTGAGCTCTTCCCTAAGGGACTTGGGTTGAGCAGAAATACATTCCTTCGGGGGGGATTGCCCATCTTCAACCCTCAATCTTGTCTCCATTACTTGTACATTTTCATGGCTGTAATTTTGTGAGTAATTTTCATTTTCAACTTTAAGTGTTCATTCTCTTTTATATTAAATCTCGAAAACAAGTGAAAATCATAATTGTTAAGCATACTACGTTGTTCGGGGCGTTTACAATGGTATCAAAGCTTTGGCTCGGTCTTCGCCCCAATACTGGTAGTACTTATCATTATAAGTTTGTTTGTTTTCAGCCCTTGCATTGAGTACTTGAGCATATTTTTCTTAGAGTCTCAATGGATCAGTCGAGTGCTATCCTTCAAGCCATTCAAAGTCTTAGAGAGGAGAATCAGCAAATTCGTGAGCAACTTCTCAAACTAGAAAAAGTTGAGAATCCCAAAGAATTCAAGGAAAGAAGCCCATCTGCTTCAAGGAAACAAAGCCATACCAATGAAAGGAGCCAATCAAGAAGTCCAACTACTTCTAAAAGGCTTTCCCATTCTACTTCAAGACAAAGAAAAAGATCGCATCGAAGCTCATCCTCTTCTTCAAAGTCATCTGGCGCCTACTCTAATGGACCCTCTTCCAGTGATGAAGAGTCACACCCTTCTCGTGGAAGACCTCATCATCGTCAAAGGCGTCGACATTCTTCACCGTCGTCTCCATCTTCATCCCCAACAAGCACTTCATCATCTTCAACCTTAAGGTCCGGGCATGGACGAAGGCATAAGAAGAAGAAGACTAAATCACTATCTCAACTTGAAAAGAAGATCAAGTTCAGTATGTGTGATGGTTCCCGAAATCCTGATCTTCTTCTAAAGTTTATTCGTCAATTTCAAATTTTGTATGGTCGTGACAAGTATAAAGAAAAAGAAAAGATTAAGTTTGCAGCTTTACATTTGACCGACTTAGCCCATACTTGGTGAATGGGGTTGGAATATGATCATGCTGCCCCAAAATCATAGTGATCCTTTGTTCGCATAATACAAAGCAAATTTCTTCCTGTTCATTTCAAAAGAGATGTAAAAATGGAATGGGATCGGCTTTGGCAAAAAAAAAATGAGTCACTTGGTGACTATACCAAGAGATTTTAGCAGCTACTTTTGAAGGTTCAACATTTCAAAAAGATCAGCAGTTCGGAAAATCTTAGAAAGTTTCAAGGAGGTTTGCATTTTAAACTTCGTACTGCTCTTAATCATTATCATTGTTCTAGTCTCAGGGAACTCATTGACCATGCTGAGACATGGGAAATAGAGCACAATGGCAACAAATCATTCTAAAAGAATGATAAGAAGAGAGTAGCTGATGATGAGGAGTATTCAGCCCCAAATGAAGGACAAAAGCAGCCATCAAATCAAAAGAAGATGAAGCCCTATGCACCTCCTAATGCTCCTCAATTTTGCTCCAATCTATACCCACAAGCAAAGCAACTTTCCGAAGAACAAAAGCAGCGCTTCATGAAAGAAGGGAAGTTCTTTAAATGTGGACAAACAGGCCACATAGCGAAGCAATGTCCAAACAAAGGACAAAGCAAGGTTTCTGACAATAAGCCTAAGTCGCCAGTGAAAATCAATGCTATCAGTAATGTAGTTGCAAACACAACTCACACTCCAGAGATGCGCAAATTATTAAAAGCTTGGGGACAGTTGCAAGGTACAAGCACTATTCTTGATAGATCCTGGGGCGAATGAAAATGTCATTTCCTTGCAATTAGCTAAAGAGCTTGGATTAAAGAATCAAGAGATGGACACTCCGGCAGAAGTTCGCCAAGCTTTAAATGCCGATGAAGGTGACACAGTGAAGACTGTGACACCCTACATTGGCAAGCTCAAGTTTCAAATTCAAGGCTACAATGACGAAGATACCTTCTGTATCGGAGACCTTGATGGTTGCGATGTGATTCTTGGCATGCCTTGGAATCATAGAGTAGATTCAACCATCTTCTCTCAGAAAAAGAAGGTAGAACTCACCAACAAAGGCAAGAAGTACGAGATCCAAGCTGGAGTTTCTGGAGACACCATACCTATGGTAAGCTATATGCAAGTCTCTAGAGCAATTAAGGATTGTGTTCAATGTTGTTTGCTTTATGTCACTGATGTAAAAGATAATATGAATGCTGAAAACCAAGAGCGACTTCAGCTCTTGGAAAAATATAAAGATTGTTTTTCGGAAGATCTTCCTTTTCAACTTCCCCCAGAAAGGCCAGAAGACCATGATATTGATATTATTCCGAGCAGTTTTCCTCCTAATATAGCACCATACCGTGTGAGCCGTCCCCAACAAGAAGAAATCAGAAAGCAAGTCGAAGACCTACTCAACCGTGGGCTAATTAGGCCAAGTAGCTCACCATTTTGTTCACCGGTTCTTCTTGTTCAAAAGATAGCACATTCAGGATGTGCATTGATTATCGAGCCCTCAACAAAATCACTATGAAGAAACGGTTTCCTATTCCCAGAATTGACGACATTTTGGATCGTCTAGGAGACTCAAAGGTTTTCAGCCGCATTGATCTAAAGAGTGGTTATCATCAAATTAGGATAATACCACAAGATGTACACAAAACTGCTTTCCGCACTTCATACGGTCTTTATGAATTCTTGGTGGTTCCTTTCAGATTAACCAATGCACCAGCCACCTTTAATTGAATGATGGAGCATATCTTTAGAGAGCATCGACAATATGTCGGTACTTTCTTTGATGATATTCTTGTCTTTCGTAAGAATGAAGAGGAGCACCATCAGCACTTGGAGATTGTTCTACAATTACTTCAACAAAATCAACTCTTGGTAAATGGTAAAAAGAGTGAATTTTTCATGCATAAAATAAATTACCTTGGGCATGTCATCTCTTCTGAAGGGATTCAGATGGATCCTGAAAAGATCAGGATAATCCAAGAATGGCCTCATCTTCATGATGTACATGAGGTGCGATCGTTTCTTGGCTTATGCTCTTATTACCGCTGCTTCATCAAGCATTTTGCACATATGGCTTCTCCACTTCATGACCTTACAAAGAAAAATACCTCTTCCCAATAAAGGAAAAAGAGAAGGCAACCTTCACAAGGCTGAAAACAGCTCTTACTTCTGGACCTGTTCTTATCATTCCAGATTTGGTAAAACCATTTGTGGTAGAAGCAGATGCTTGCGGTGATTGTATTGGTGCAGTGCTAAATCAAGAAGGCCATGCCGTAGCCTTTGAAAGCCGCCGTCTAAATAATGTGGAGAAAATGTATGACATTTATGAAAAGGAGCTCTTAGCAGTGGTTCATGCTTTGAAGATATGGAAACATTATCTTTTAGTTAATGAATTCCTTATTAAAACTGATCATCAGAGCTTGAAGTATTTCAAAACTCAAAAGCATTTGCAGGAGAAACATGCAAGATGGAAAAATTTCTTGTCTCTGTTTCATTTTCAAATTATGTACACTCCAGGGAAACAAAATGTAGTTGCTGATGCACTTTCTAGAGTGCCTTGCATTGCAACTATTACAGTGGCTCATTATGAAGACTTTCAAACGATGAAGAATACTTATGATGAAGATATTGATTTTGCAGCAATTTGGTCAAATTCACAGCAAGCAAGTTCTCATCCAGATTATTCCATCAAAGACGGTTACCTTCTCATGAACAATCGCCTTTGTGTCACTCTTCCTGTTTGACAAAAGGTGCTTAAAGAAAGTCATGAACCCCCTTATGCAGGGCATAGAGGGAGGGCAACCACTTTAAGTGCAATTGAGCACTACTTTTATTAGCCAACATTACGAAGAGATACACATAACTTCATCGAGGCTTGTCTAGTATGCCAAAAATCCAAGTATGATAGGCAAAAGACTCCAGGATTGTTGCAACCTCTTCCAGTGCCCAAAGATCCATGGGAATCTATCACAATGGATTTCATCTCAGGTATTCCAAGAACACCTCAAGGTCATGATATAATTTGGGTCATAATTTATCGATTCAGCAAGCAATCACATTTTATTCCATGTCATAAAACATTGAAATCCGCACAAGCTGCAAGACTTTTCATTCAAGATATCTTCAGATTACATGGTATGCCTTCTAAGATCATTTCAGATAGAGACTTCAAATTCACAAGTAACTTTTGGCGTGCTTTATTTGAGAATTTAGGAACCACTTTAAAGTTCTCCTCAGCTTTTCATCCTCAAACTGACGGCCAAACAGAGGTGATGAATCTCACTCTTTTGGATATGTTGAAAGCTTATGTTAGTGAACATAAGTCACAATGGGAGAAATATCTTCCATTATTGGAGTTTGCTTACAACAATACAGTGCACTCATCCACAAGGAAAGCTCCAAATGAAATAGTACAGGGTAAAGTGATTCCTCCTACAATTATTCGCGCTAAAGATAAGATTTTTGCTGCTGATGAGTTTGCTTCAGATTTAAAAACAGCAATGGATCAAGTTCGAGCCACTATCAAAGTTGCCCAAGAGCGACAAAAGAAGCAAGCAGATAAACGAATAACACCTTTGGCTTTTGAAAAATGTCAATATGTCTTGCTAAAGTTTGGTAAAAGCAGGCTCAAACAAGGTTCCGGTCAAAATTCATCTTTTCCAAAGCTCTCCAGTAGATACTTTGGACCCTTCAAAGTGATTGAGAAAATAAATGAAGTTTCTTATCCACTTGAGCTTCCTGCTCATTGGAAAATACACAATGCTTTTCATGTAAGTTTGCTAAAACTTTACATAGGACCAAAACCAAAGGAACCCATTACTGAAGATTCCCCAGAAGTTGAAGAAACAGAGCAACTCTTGGACCCTGAACAGATTTTGTTTCACAAGGATCGAACCACGAGAAGTGGCCTTGTGACACGAAAATTCTTACTAAAATTCAAGAATCTACCCATAACAAATGCACAGTGGGTAGATGAAAAATTCATGAAGGATTACCTAGACATTCTTCAGCCATATCAAGAAGCTTTTCAACTGAGGACAGCTGAATAAAAGCCAGAGAGCTGTCACAACTCTATAGAAACAGAATTTGTATCCTCTTTCATTAATTTGTCTATATAATGATTTATTAAATTTGTTTCCTTTGCACTAATTAGATATAAAGAAAAGTGCATTGGAACTGGCCACTAATGAATGGTCATAGGTTATGGTGGACCCACGCGGTGGGTTAGAGAAAAGATAGATAACACTTCCACCTATATGGCCCGATTGGGTGCCTGTGACCAGAGCTTACACATATCAGGGTTAGACTCGCACACATAAAGGATTGATGCCTTGAAGTGTGGGCTAGATCCACCAGAACAGACAGTTACAATCAACAAGATGGCATGATCATGAAATGCTTGTACAAAGTGTATGTGTGGGTTGAAAGCTTGAAATGCACATTTCTTTGCATAGGAAAGTCACATGAAGATTCTGATACCGTTTTGGCAATGTACACGGAAAAAGCTTTCACATGACACCCATATTGGGGGGTTCTTAAATTTTAGGAGCCGCGAATTAGCCTAAAAATGCTAGTCCTAAAAAATAGGGATGTGATTCCAAAAATAGTAAATTCTGTACTCTGACTGTGCTTACTAAATTTGGTTGTTTCTATTCTTGACAATATTCAGCCCAAAAAAGGAAGGCCATAGAGAAGAGACAAGTGTCAAGACACTTGTCACACAAGTTTTCAAGTGTCCCACCACTTGTCACATCTCATGACATGTGGCTGTACCCTTGTCTTGTACTACTCCACTTTCCCCTTTTGTACTAGCTCTTCTCTCTCCTATAAATAAGAGCTCGTTTTTCTTCATTCAGCATCATTTTTCTTTGTTGTAAACTCATGTACAGCACCCACAGATAGCCAGAAACTGGCCCCATCCATTTCCATTATCATTCCCCACTTCTCCATTATCAAATTCCTCCATATTCCCTCTTCTATCACTGCTGTTTTGCAGCAAAGCAAGCCTGTAAATTCATTACAGCACCTCCTTCTCGAGCTCTTTCTTCCATTTTAGCAACAAGAAGCAAGCCCTATCCATGTACTGCTAATTAACGATGAAGAAAGGCTGATTTTCCCTCTTTCTTCTCTCATACTGTAAAGAAATCAGTTCTTATCATTGCATAATAGATAATGCATATGTGTTTGTACATCTTTGCATGATCTTGTGAGAGTGAGAATTACTTCTCCTTACTCTCAAGTTGATTGTAACTGAGCTCTTCCCAAAGGGACTTGGGTTGAGCAGAAATACATTCCTTCCGGGGGGGGGGATCTACTTGTTCTTCATTCAACAGGGGCCCCTTCAACTCCCACCTCAGAGGGGGAACCTACTCTACATGAAGTTCTTCACCCATCCTCTACTGTCTTGGAGTGGTTGTCTTCGATCAGTCATCTCTTCTACTCATACCCAGAATCTTCAGGTACCACCTAGATCGGGACCTCGGCGGTTCAGCCACGACTTGGTGACGAGGCCTTCGTATTCCTTCCAGCATGGATACACCGGGCTAGTGGCTTCTCTCCCGAGGTTGTGTTTCGGGTTCTCCAATTCACTCTATCTACCCGTCTTTACTGCAGGTTCCCTTTCTGGTAGAAATCTTGGATCTTCGGGATCCTGTACATCTTTTTTCTCCTCTTCTTCTTGTCTTCGTCCCTTGGTCAGCATGGAGCCACCTCCCGAGATCAAGTATAGGCATATCCTTATGGTTCTCAGCACCACACAAAGTCCACTCCTATGCATTGCATGTTTTCATCATCTTTGTACTAGGGCGCTTGGGCAAGTGAACAATTTCCCCACGAGGGGCACTGTCCAAGTGGCACCTGCTGCAAAAGCATTGCATCTCCACCTCACTCTTCTCTTGTTCCCCTTTCTGGGCCTGAGAGGGGGTGTTGAGAAACCCTTCACCCGCAATTTGCGTTTTTGCGTTTCTACATTTTGCGTTTAGGATTTGCAGCCCCAAAAAGAGGCACCATCCTAGACTAACTATGCCTATTTATAGGCCACTCTCTCATTCATTCACTACGGCCGATTCATTCAGTCCGTCACCTCCTCTCTCCAACCTCTCCACTACCCTCACACCCCTTCAGGAGGACATTGCGGTTCGTGGTTCGTGGCTGTCTTCATCATCTTCCTTGTGCTAGGGCACCCTTGTTCCCTTGTATCACATTCACTCCATGATTCAGAACGTCATCATTCCATTCATTAGAGTTTCGTCTCTCTTCTCTTCTCTTCTCCATGTTTACCAAGTTCACTTCATGTTCCTCCCTGCAAACCATATTGTCTCGCCGGTACGTCATTCAGTCAGTTTACACCTTGGGAGAGGGAGAGACAGAGGAGTTGGTTCATTTTCACATCAAAGAACAACAATTTGCTGCAGAGGACAGGTATCCGAGGACCTCAATACGCAAGAAATAGCAAGAAGTCACGTTTCAAGGGCTACCAACAGCATTGTTGATCATGTGACAACATTTTGGAGATGTGGGCACTTTCTTTGATGACATGATTGTCTATTCAAAGAATGAGACAAAGCATAGAAGACACTTGGATGTTGTGTTCAATGAGCTACGTGAGCATAGGCTCATTATCAGTGACAAGAAAAGTTGATTCTTTTTGTGTGAAATCCACTTTTTAGGACATATTGTATTTGCTAATGGTATTCCCATGGACCCTGAAAAGATTGAAGCAATACAATCATGGCCACCTTTGAGAAATGTCATGTGCATCAGATCCATAGCTTCTTGGATTTATGTTCTTACTATAGGAACTTGCATCTCCATTGCATGCTTTGTAGAAGAAGGATGTGCCATTTAGATGGACAACAGTAGAAATTTCAGCACTTGAAAAGTTGAAGAAAAAGATGACTTCAAATCATGTGCTTGTGTTACTGGATCTAAGGAAGTCATTTGTAGTTTAGTGTGATGCATGTCGTAACAGCATTGGGTCCGTTCTTATGCAGGATGGCTGAGTGGTGGCTTATAAGAGTGAAATTCTTCATGGTGTAGAAAAGAATTTGCAGATCTATGAGAAAAAACTCTTGTTAAGCTAAAATATGCATCACTTGCTGATTAGTCTCTTAAACAGCCCCAAAACACACAAAAAATGCTCCTTTAGAGTAAAACCCTAAAATGGGGAGCAGTTCGAGAGAGTTCAGTGGGAACCCTAATTTTTGGGGTGCCCTTCCACATCTATAAATAGACAGGCTACCCCCATTCAGCGATCATCCTTGTTTGCAGGTTCCACCAGCCCACACACCCTCTGCTGCTGTTGGCGCCCAGTTTCTAGCCTGCAGCCCGCCTCCATCTGCTGTCCAACCATCATCGACTGCAGCCACATTATCTTCAGCATGTCCATTGCTGTAGGCGACAACTCTCAGCTGCTCGCGACTGCTTCAAACTGTCCCAGACTGCTGTCCATTGTCTCCAAGGTTAGCTAGCCTATGTTTTCAGCATTGCAGGCCTTGACACTCTCAAACACTATTTCAGCCTGTGTTTTCAGCATTGCAGGCCTTGACACTCTCAAACACTATTTCAGTCTGCGTTTTACAGCAGACTGCAGAGTTTCCAGCCTCTAATCTGTGGTACACTGCTGCATTTACCAGTTTCCAGCCACCAGACTACTGCGTTTTGGTGACCAGCCTGCTGCCATTCACTATTCAGCACTCCTACACTCCGATTGGTGGTCACAGACTTGAGATCTGCCCTCGGTGGACATCACACTCCAACATCGCTCTGCCCTTGAGCACACTGTACACTCTTACATTCATTTACAGCATTCATTCACTTCAAAGTTGTGTTCTCTCTCTCCCTTCTTTTGTTTGTGTTTGAGTTTTGAATTTTGCATTTAGGGTTTGAGTTTTTAAGTTTTGCGTTTAGGGTTTGAGTTTTGCCCTCTGTGTCTGTGTCTGTCTCTTTGTGTTTTTGCTGTGGTCATACACTCTGTGTGTCCTCGGTGCAAACCCTAGTAGTTTCCTTCACATGGTATCAGAGTCGGTGCTCTTGTAAAGAGTATCCTACGGATATTGTGGAGAGCTAGTCTTTGTGCGAGGCACACAATACGACTTATAACCAAATCACAATGTCCCAGACACCTTCTCCAGTTCCTATGATGTCTTATCAAGCTTCTCCATCATTGGAGGCCCTGAGACAGCATTATGAACTCGGTGAGGAGGACGACACTCCACCTTCACTAGATTTCACTAACATGATAGAGGACTTTGAGGAGTATGATCGCAACAAGTATGGTGACGTTTACACCCTCCTACCAATTTTACTACCACATCCGGACCGGTTGGTGAGGCTGGCCACCTCTCCGATCATGGAGGACATACGACATTCGAAACGTCTGGCGATCCATCTTCATCATCTCAGCCAGGTCCAATGTCAGGTTTGTACAATTCTTTTGTATTTCATGAATCAAAACCCTCGCCTATTTCTTCTTTTGAGGTACAGGATTCGGATGGCTTTGCGAATGTGAACTTCAATAGAGGGGGCTCACAAAGCAGATGAAATTCAGGTACATCTACAGCTTCTGTTTCATCTGAGCATATCACACACACTCCTCACTTCCCTCCCATCCCACCCTCTTCTATATCACACCTCTCATCATCTTTCCAAAACCTTGGATTACACTCCATATCTGTATCACACACCCTAGGGATTGAATCTTCCATCTCCGCTCCTAGCACCTTCTCTTTCTCTAACCCATTCTCTACCTCTTTGCACGATGGTACTTCGTTAGGGGGAATGCCACCCTTTAACACAATGCCTCTCACCTTTCAACACATGAGCACACCCATAACTTCTCGGATGACTGTGATGGCCATCCCCCTCACTATCCCCGGCTTCACATCTCCCTTAACCACTCATACGCAGGGGTTTCCATCCTCAGCTTATGGTGCGTCCTCACACTCTAGGGTTACACCTACGCAAGGATTCCCATCTTTTGCTCACCGTGTTCCCGTCCCACCTCCTTGGATTCCTCATGTAGCTACCATGCCCATGCCTAGTCAACCCATCCCTACCTATGGATTCACCCTGCACACTACACTCATGCCTGGTGGGCACTCTGGGGCCCATTCCCAAGTGTACTCCACTCCCCCATCCTACCCACACTACACTTTTTCACACTATCCATCTCTAAGCACTACCACTCATGTTGCAGTGGCCAAGAATGCCTTCACGGATAAGACACGTTTTAGCGGGTCTAATTTCACCATTTGGTCTAATTTCATACAACAAGTGCTTGAGTCTCAGGGTCTTTGGGACCTCATCATTGGTCTAAAGCCTATGCCGGACCCTCGACTAGCTCACCCCGATTACATCCATCAATGGAGAGTCCGCAATGCCACAGCCAATGCTGAGCTAATGCAGAAATTGCTTCCTGAGTTTCGCTCTCAGTTGCAGCACTTCCCGCTCGCGTCAGAGCGTTGGAGTCACCTTCTCGACCGCTATGCGGCTCGTAATCGTACTCGGTGCATCAATCTTGACTTTGAGCTTCAAGAGTTCTCTATTAAGGAAGGGGATGATCTGAAAGTCAAGCTGGCTGAATATAGGCGGTTACTTGCCGAGTTCGCCACTACTGGCTCTCCAAAGTCAGATGACGATCAGGTTACATTCTTCTTAAATAAGTTGCCCGACAAGTACTTCAACTTCATTCAACACATCATCTCCCAACCTCGATTGCCAACCTTCTACGAGTTTGAGTGCAAGTTCTTGCGTTACACGAGGCTGTATGCTGAAGTCCATAAAAAATCCTAATCACAGCCTTATTTAGAGCAAAGGGGGTTGGTTGTCTCTTCTTCGGGAGGGACAACCACTAATGGCAAGAACTCGCTAGATGCGAAGGCAAGCCAATCAAAGGGTGACTCCTCTTCCTCAAATGGAACCAAAGAATCTAGACCTATCTGGCAACAACTCCCTAAGAAAAACCGGTTTTGTACACATTGCCAGAGAGCAGGCCATGTGGGCGAGAAGAGTCACTCCAAGGCCCAAGGTCTTCCACCTAAAAAGCCTCAGTAGACCGCTGCGACTGTACAGTCCAGTGGGGCTACGCCCTCCCCTCCTACTTCATCTACTCCTTCAGCACCCATTGTTGTTGTTATTGGACATGTGGCTCGAGTACAGCCTCAATAGCCCATCTCTTTCACTACCCCCGAGGGATTGGCTGATTGGTCTGCAGGTTCTGATCCCGTTGCTCTTCGTGCATCCATCTCACATTCCTCTCCATCTTGTCAGGCGTTCCCTTGGTATAGCCCTGCTACTGGACATACGCGATGGTAGCTACCTTCTTCGACTCGCATACCTCTACGTCCTTTTGGATACCCTAGGTCAGTCTAGCATTCGTTTTTCGCACTCTTAGAGTCGGGCCCATAGGATTCATTATCCTTACTTTTTCCATTTTTTCGTCTTCAGCTGCATTTACACACATACACGTTCATTGCATTTATTTTACGTTAGATTTTCTTTCTGTTTTGTTTTGCTTTGGAGCATCTCACCTAACCTCTGTGTTTGCAAATTCTCATCTCTTTTGCAAGGTTTTGTCTTTTAGTGTAGGGCTAACTTGCAGATTGCTTTGGTTCTCCCTGGGCTAGAGACGTGGAGATGCACACCATTCCTTTCATGGTTTCATCATCCTAGGAGTACTTGCCCTTCTTCCAGCATGGTAGTTTACCCTCCCGAGGCGGATCATGCAACATCTCTCTTGATGCTATCATGGCGGTGACTTCTACCTTGCTCTTCTAGCGGGGTGCTTCATCTACTTCATCCACTTCATCTTCTTTCATTCCTTATGGTTCTCGGCACCATATGAAGACCGACATCAGGCTCCGCTTCCTTCTTCAGCATCTACATCCAAGTTGAGAAGGGGTTCCTACCCTTCTTGGTATTCTACAGGCTTCAGCACTTTGTCTTCGACATCAGCTTCTTTCCCCTTTTGTACCTTACCCTTTGCATTGCATGATTACACCATCCTTATACTAGGACGCTTGGGCAAGTAAACAATTTCCCCACAAGGAACACTATCCAAGTGGCACATGTTGCATGAGCATTCTTCAAAATGTAGCATACTTTGAATCTCGTTGTGCAGAACACCACTTGCCCGGATCCTAAGTCGTTTCCACCAGCGGCTATTGTTACCACACCACCCTCCTTCTTCATCACATGGATACCTCATCACCTATTTTTCCTCGTCATCGACACCCTAAGTGGATGGGTTAGCTTGTACTGTTTTGTGATGTGTTGGGTACATCCTTCGTACTCCCATCTTCTAGGTCACTTTTACTCAATCGGTCGCATCCCATCAAATTTACTTCACGTATTCAAAACAAAAAAAAACCATGTAGTTCCATCTGCCTTTGTAGGGCTTGGTAGGCCATTGGGCAGCGAACGTGTACCCTTTATCCAATGCCCTGTCCTCTCTAGGGTGACTACTTGGATTCCCTTGGTAAGATAACCATCGCCTTTGTAGTCTTGGTAGGCCACTGGGCAACCAATGTGCACCCTTTGTCTGATGCCTTGGCTGCTTTGGGATGGGACGCCTTAGGATACATAAACATCACAATGGCTTGCCTAACCTTTCAACTCAGTTTTGGACCTGAGAGGGGTATGCATTACTTGCTCGTTAGCTTTCTGCACTTTAGAGATCACAAGAAAAGCAAAAGAGGATAGCTGATCGCCATAGACATGGTTTGCAGTTTGTAGAGGGTGATTATATATTGCTGCGTTTTAAAAAGGCAAACGGCAAGGCTGAAAAAGATTAAAGGAAAAGAAAGATTGTATCCAAAGTTGAGTATGAGATACTATGGGCCCTTCCAAGTGTTGAAGAAGACCAGCGATGTAGCATGTCGGCTGAAACTACCTAGAATTGGCAAATACACAATGCTTTTCATATCAATTTGTTGAGTCCTTTTCATAATGATATGCCTAAGGATATATTTGCTAAAATTCAACCTTAGGTTGAGAAGTTCGATGAGATTTGGGTATCCGAGCAGATTTTGGCACATAAGAAAAGAAATGTCAAAGGTAAAGGAGATACTTGGTGAAATTTCAAAATTATTCACCAATGGATGCCAAATGGATGGAAGAGGATGACTTGGCAAACCATCCTCAGTTATTGCAGCTTTATCTAGATGCCTTTCAATTGGATTCAACTTTAGTTTGGGCTCAAACAGGTTCAGCAGAGCAAGGGTCCAAAGTATTGCCTGATGCTCGAGGGGGAGGTAGCACTTTCACTCTGTCAATTGTGAACAGCTCTCGTATGTAGTGGATCTCAGATGTGTTTAGCATGCATCCAAGGTACTATGCTAACACTATGTTTGCCATGAGGTCACTACTTAGTGTACTAGTTGAGATATATGCGGAATCCAGATGAGTATGAGTTTCACCTGAGCACTGAAACTATACTTTTGCATCAGCTTATGATCAATTTGGCATGAAATTTGCCTAAATTTTGAGACAAAAATATTGATCAGTTTCAACTCACTTTTTGATTAGTTTGAGAGCCGTTTATGGTTACTTTTGGGATCAGTTTTCCATCAATTTTTGAAAGGGATGTTGGAGATGCGAGAGAGAAAAGCACACACAATGTAGGTGCTGTCAACAATGTTATGACAACCTTATTGCACTTTCATATATATATGAATATAGAATACGGGCGGTCACGGTACACGAACAGGCCCAAGAATATTTTATGCTCTCTAATCCACTTGAAGCATTTACCCTTCACATGCCTTGTCTTTCCACAATGAAAGCAAACAGAACCTATAAAAATTGTAGAAGAGGACAACTGCTCTATAATAGCATAAGTAGAGCTGTCCAATACATCCAAGGAGCTCAAAGAATCAGGGAAACTCTCATCAAAGAAGACAGGCTTATCAAGAGGACTGTCTGCATGACTAGAAGAGCTGGAAGTCATCATAGCATACTGCAAAGGGAACTCATCCAAACCAGAAGGGGAGAACACAAAGGCATCAACCACGGATGCAAAAGCTCCCACACGAACAAGCCTAGAAGACAAAAGCATGACATATCCAACCACTGTAACTCACAGCCATAAAAGCATAAGCATGCCTCGAAGCCATAAATACATAAGCATGCTCGAAACATAGGAGTATACATAACTTTGCAGTGTCTCATACCATGTACTGACATACATGTCCAGCCAAGAACGGCAAGTGGCAAATAAACCTACAAAAATCAAGCTCCAATAAAAGCCCAACTATCTGTGTAAAAGCATCCAGGTAAGAGGCTCTATAAAATACATAGCAGCAAACCATGTGCTTACATGGGTGGCCATAAAGATCAACTGCTCCCTAACAGACACGGGCAATAGCAGCCCAAATAGCATAAATGCCATACAACAGAGAAGCAGGACAGCCATAACTGTAAATCCCAAGTACTATCCAAGTCCACTGATCAGTAAGTATCCCGCATATCAAATGCAAACCAACAATCACAGCTCAATAGGCAACTGCCAAAACAAGGGAGCAGTTCACTGCTCAATACCTGTAAATGCATCCAAGTAATAGCCAAGATTCATAATCAGGGCATCAAATCCCATATAGCATCCAAGGTCGTAACGGAAAAAGCCAAGTCAATGTCCAACTGCTCAAGGGAATACTCAAATGAATGTCGAGACGAGCTCAAACAACTGCCATCCACAGCCAAAGCATAAAGCATTCACCAAGACATCATAACCTGTTCTGGGTAACCTAGACATAAACCATGTCATAGATGATATGCCAGCTACAAAGAAGTGACAGTCAAACCCAAATCGAGCTCTAATCTCAGCTCAAAAGAATTCCGGAGCATAAACAAGACGTGGCATAGTCCAAATACATCATGACATCATACCGAGAAGCCGGGAGCACCCCATGACCAATAGGCATAACCCAGCTGTAGCATAAATAGCTTTAGCCCTGAAGTTTCCAACAGCAAATAACAATCCAAAACTGAGTAAAATAATACTCAAACCAAGCTCAAATCAAGTGCCAACTCATAGGCATACATTCCCAACATATAGGCATCAACCGAACATAATCGGGCATCAAATGACCATGTAGCATGAGCATAAAATGTAATGATAGGGGACTGCCCTGTTTTGGGCTGCCTGTGGACTATGTAAAACAGTCAATGGCTGAGCAAGATCAACTCCAAAACCATCTCACATGATAGGCATACATTTCCACATCATTCAGGGAGCATTCAGGACCAACCGAGTGACCAATGTCAATGCCAATGTAGCCCAAACATAAAATGCTAATGTAGCACTGCTGTAAACTATCTGTGAACAGTCCTAGATCAAAGTAAATCAGCCCACAAATCAATGCGCCAAGTCAAATGCCAAGAGCCGGGGGCTCTCATGAAGCCATATTAAAGTGCCAAAGAGTGCCAACAAGGAGGGGAGCTGAAGGAAGAGGATCACGAGCTGCTTTCAAGTGCCAAAAATTGGTGCAAACTGTAGGGAGGGGGTTGATCACGTTTTTTATGAAGGGGGGGCTCAAGGAAGCCAATAGAAGCCTCCAAACCAAGCCTCAACAAGCCAAGTTCAAGGGGGGGAGCTTCAAGCTTCAAGGGGGAAGCTCATCAATGGCTACCCCAACTTGTAAACCCTATTGTACCTATGTGGATTGAAATGAATGAGAGAGAACAAGATCTCATACCTCGTGTAGATGCCGGGAAGAGCTCGCGAAGGAGTGGCTCTGATACCAGTTGAAAGGGATGCTGGAGACGCGGAAGAGAAGAGCACACACAATGTAGGTGCTGTCAACAATGTTATGACAGCCTAATTGCACTTTCATATATATATGAATAAAGAATATGGGCGGTCACCGTACACAGGCAAGCCCAAGGGCCTTTTACCCCAACAATTTTTGCATTGATTGCTAGTCAATTTTTGCAATGAGTTTGTGATTAATCTAGGGTCACATTTGCAGCAACTTGTGATCAGTTCTCAAATCAGCAAGTGATCAAATTATACTCAATTTTCCTGACACTTAGCAAAAATGCCCATCCAAACTAAGAAAACGTTTTTGGGGGCTGAGTCTCAACCATTCGGTCAATTTACAGCTTGGGAGAGGAAGAAAGAGTCGCTGGTCCATTTTCTCATCAAAGAATAGTAATTTGCTGCAAAAGACAGCCATGCATAGGCCTCAATAGACAAGGGACAGCATGGAGTCACCTTCCAAGGGTTGGCAATAGCATTGCAGATTAGGTGACAGCATTTTGGAGGTGCCTCATAGACAACAAGCAGAATTTAGGGTTTTCTCACGAAGAAAATCAGATCTCTCTCTAATATTGGCTTTCTCTCACCTTCTCCAACCCACTCTTAGGAGATCACAGCATTTCTCAGCCGCTTTGAGCAGATCTCAGCCAAATTTAATGGATAGTAGAGAGATCTTTGCCGTAAATTTTTGCAAAACTTAGGGTTTGACAACCACCTCGCCCATAATATCTCATACCCAACTTTAGATACAACCTCTCTCTACCTTTCATCTTTTTCAACTTTGCCTTTTCCGAACACAGTAACACATAGTTGCCCTTTGCAAATTGCAAAGCACATATTTGGCAATCAACTATCTTCTTTTGCTTCTTTTGAGACCTCTAACAAAGTACTTAACCTTTGCATAGGTTGCTCCATGTTTTCTATATACCAATCAGCCTCAAAGATCTTGTTCTTTTTGTGCGAAATAGGGGACACTTTCTTGCCACCTTCCACAACCTCAAATGAAGCTTTACCTATGGAACTATGCTACCTCAAAGATCTTATACTTTTTGTGCAAAATAGGGGACATTTTCTCGCCACCTTCTACAACCTCAAATGTAGCTTTGCCAGTGGAACTATGCACTGTATTATTGCATACAAACTCTACCAAAGGCAAATACTACTCCCACTATGACTTATGCTCAAATACATAATATCTCAAGAGATCAAGCACTATAGAATTTGCCTCTTTTGACTAACCATCTATTTACAAATGCAAAAACAAAGAAAATTTCAGCATAGTACCTATATTTTCAAATAGCCCCTTCCAAAACAAACAAGTCATCGAAGGGTCTCGATCACTAATGATCAACTTTGGCATGCCATGATAATTAAAACACATATTGCAAAAATAAGTGTGGCATATGATCGTTCTTCTTGACCAAACGAAATGGGCTTGCTCACTAAAGCTACAAATCATGGTCCATATCCCATCATTCCTTGTAGTAATCTTAGGAAGCTCAAAGATAAAGTCCATAACAATGCTCTATCAAGAGCCTATCCGAAATAGGCAAGGGCTATGATGAAACCGGCATCTTTTGCTTATCATACTTCACTTTCTAACATACAATTCATATCCTAACAAACTACTCAACATCATGTCTATGCTCCACTACTCAACTATAGCATCAATACCTCTATGCTCAACATAAGGAGCATCATCACTCTCAATGATCACCTCAGGCCTCAATTGCTTTGTGACACACAATCATCCATGCATCATCAAAAAACCATCTTCAAGCACAAAGTGCTGATGACTCTGGCCATTGCAAAGTTAATCATATACATTCGCAAAATCTGAATCAACAACATACTAATCTTTCATGCATCCAATTCAATGTGATATAACAACCGAAATCTAAGGCTTACGTAACAATGCATCAGCCACCACAATCTTTTTTCCATCTATATGCATAATTGAAAGTGCAACATAGATAAGAAGTTGACCCATTTTATGTGTTTCTTAGACAACTTAGTCTTAGTCAAAAAGTAGCACAATGTTCGTTGTTCCATTTGCACTATAAATAAGCCCCTAAGAGAGAATGTTTTCATATTGAAAGAGCATGAATTACAACAAGCAACTCTTTCTCGTAAACCTACAAATTTCTTTTTGCACCATAGAGAACACGTTGTCGTACCACTACGTGGACACAATGTGAAAAACTATAGAGTACATCGTCATTCGGCTTTCTTATTGATCTAGAGAGTCAATGCTATATAAGTTATTAGTGTCAGTGTCTGTAGTGTGGATGGTTCAAAAATACTAGATTTTTGGATAAGTTTAGCCTATTTTTGATATTTTGGATATTATTTCTTATAAATATCCAAAAGTTGTAGACAACGTCTACAATAGCATGACATGTTAAAAAAAAAAGCAAGTGGCTTTCAATCATTTTTGGGGGATTTTATCCAAAAAAAGGATTGGCAAAATCGCGCAACACGCAATCACAGTTTACAGGTAACAAACACCACTCTGAACTGGGAGAATGAGTAATCTTCTGGGAAAATTCTGAGCAAGTATCCTAGGATTTTACACCCCTTTCAAAGCCAACACAAGCATCAAATTGGCGGTCTGAGCAACAGAGAAGAAGCTACTATTTGATGAATATTTTTTGTTTAAAAGGGATTTATCTTCTCAGATGCAGAAATAAATTGACAAGCTTCACCTCTATGAGTAATCTTCTACATCTTCTATTTCTTCGAACCCCTTCTCTTTCATCAATTGCTCTCCTTGAATCTCCCTTCACCCTACTGTCTCTTACCCCCGTGGTAGACTTTCGACCCCAAATGCTTCGACAACATCGCTCATATACCACAACTTGGCCATCCCACATAAAACAGTCCCTATGTTGTTCCCATATGCATCACACTGATCAACAAATGACTTTCTTAGATCAAGCAACACAAGCTCAAGATCTAAAGTCATCTTTTCATTTCACTTCTCAAATGCTAAAATTTCCACTATTGTCCCATTAAAAGGCACACCCTTCTTCTACAAAGCATGTAGTGGAGATGCAATTTCAGTAAAGTTACACACATACTTCCTATAAAAGCAACATAGACCCAAGAAACTACAGATCTTGAGTACATTCTTCAAAGGTAGTCATGAGCGTACTACCTCAATCTTTTCAAAATCCATACGAACATTATCAGCCAACACAATGTGTCCCAAAAAGTGGATCTCATGCAAAAAACACTCACTCTTCTTGTCATTCATAACTAGTATGTGCTTATATAACTCATTAAACACAATGTCCAAATGTTGTCTATGCTCTACCTCATTTCTTTGACTAGAAAACCATGTTGTTAAAAACGTATCCATAAATCCCTTATGCAGCCTCAAGTTACAATCCATCATCTAATTAAATGTGGCAAGAGCATTCGTAAGTCCAAAAGACATGACAAGAAACTCATACAACCCAAAAGATATCCTAAAAGCTATCTTAGGTACATCCTTTGGTTATGCAAATCTCATCATACCCACTTTTCAAGTCAATACGGCTGAATATGGCTACCCTCTGCAATCTATCTAAAACCAAACTTTCTTCTTTGGAAGGGTCGTAATCACCACGTTACCACTTAATTACAACAAGAAACAAATTCACATAAAATAAAATACACACTTAGCCACTTAATCTTGGACAGTTAGATTAGCCCCAAAACTTGGCACTCCTTGCCGAATTTCTTTAACTTGTATTTCAAATGGATGGAATACAACTAAGATTTGTCAATCTCCTCTACTAATCCAAGCATCTCTTACTATCACAAATGACCAACAAGCCTTCAAATCAATTTGTCCCTTGATTTGCTAGGATATTGGCTTGTCAAAAGTAGATGCAGTGATCGAAGCATCAAAAGCTACTGTAATAGACTACTGAACATAAGAGACAAAGGAAAGAGGAACACTACAAAAAAAAAAAGAACACTGCACAACGAACTTACAAGCAAATATACTTGGAAAGAGTGGCCAAAAAATATAGGCCAAATCTAAGCCATAAATGATATCAAGTGGGCCAACAAGATAAATGTCTCAAACATCATAAAATTGACAAATATGAAATGCCTAAAATATCTAGAATGTATCCAACCCGTGCACAAACTCACACATAAACTAACATATCTGCTAACACCCTCTCTCAAATCATGGGTGATCTGGTACAATAAAATTATGCAATGATAAGAACCCATCAAAGTCCATACAAAAATAACTAGCAGAAGAGAATCATAGATATCTAGGTAGGGAGTGGCCGGTCCACCACCAAGATACCTCGAAGAGAATCTGAGGTCAATGTCGATGATACCAACTCCTAAAAATAGAGAAGAATCAAAGTAGCTCTCAATATCTATTAACAATGTCTCGCATTAGCATACAAGACCATCCTATCAAAAGTGCCTCTGAACATATGTGACCAAGAATACCCCACCTTTGGCCAAACCACCAAAGTGTCCCCTCATATAAGCTCAAACTAGGAGCCAATCATGCTCTTTCTCAAATAAGCAACTCATCATGAACCTAGATATTAATCCCAACTCTAGGATTTGAACCTGTCAGACTCTAGTCAATGCGTCAAGAAAACCCCTATGTGGATCCTATGCACCTATATACCTGTATGGACGAGGTTCACGAACCCCATCTCACCGCCCTCTCACGCTCCCTCTCTAGCATTGGAGAGTTGTGAGGGATGTCTTGCATCACCTGCACTAGCAACCTAGAAAGGAGGCCCCTGCAGCCATCGCCAGGGCCACAAAGCTAGAGCCTAAACCTCGACCCAAAGATGAGGAAGACTTGCTGAGAGAGTCGTTACCCTTCATCATTGTTTGCACTTACTCCTTCCATAAAGTTGCTACTATCTTGCGGTCCTTCCAAATGTGTCCTTTCTTGCCACAATAATAGCACTAAGACTTATTCTTCTTCTAGCGTATGCCACCCCTTGCTGAAACTAAAACATCTGAAGCACCAAGAGATAGCATACTCACAAAAACCTAAAGCTACACATAGCAAGTCTCCAACCTAACACTCGTAGATGATTAAAGAATATCTACATGCTGACCATCAGGAGGAGATGCTAGAGGAGCCATGATGAGGGGAATACAAAGAAGATGAAGAAAGACAAGGGATCTTCAAGGAGAAAAGTATGCCAAAAATGCAAACTCACAAGGATTTCAAGAGTTCAAGACAGTAAAGAGAGCACATAGAGAAAAGAGCAATAGTAACCAAAGTGTAGTGATGAGAACACAACAATTGGATACACATGAATCCTCTCTAAAGCTGAGCAGTGCATCACAAGGTGAAAACATGGACCAAACACAGCCAGAACCAGTCTGAAATACTATTGCCCAACCCTGCACAAAAGCAAAAAAGCCAAACGCTGATGCTGATGACAAAATGCAGTCAAGAACTGCAATAAATGCAGTCAACCTGCAAGAAAACAGGTCACCTCAGCCTGCTGTTCCCAAAACACAAAAGTGAAAGGGTTAGTAACAGATCCCCATCTTTGAAACAGCCCAAAAAATTGTAAACACAGATGGCAGACAGAAAAATGCTGATGGAAACATGCCAAAAATTGGGAGAAAATGGTCATCCATGCTGTAGAACAATCACAGCAGCAAGAACGGGTCCAAACAGCGAGCGAAAAGTCAAAACACAAACCTGCACCAGAATAAAACAGCAGCAAGAACCCAGATCCTAAAATCTTATACCATGTCAGAAGTGGATGTAGTGATGGAAGCATGGAAAACTGTTGTAGTAGATTGCTGAACACAAGAGATAAAGGAAAGAGAAACACTACAACAAAACAAAAGAACACTGCACAAAGAACTCAAAAGCAAAGAGATGCTCAAGAAATGGAATCCATATACCAAGATATGAGACAATACAAATCCAACATGAGACACTAGCTGTCAAGGCACAAGTACCTACTCCCTCTCTCCACCAGAACTTGAAGGAGGTGAATGGCACAATGTGGAGGAGGGAGTGGGCAGAATATATAGGCCAAATCTAAGCCATAAATGGTGTCAGGTCAGCCAGCAATAAATGCCTCAAACACCATAAAAATGACAAATATAAAATGCCTAAAATATCTAGAATGTGACTAGATGACTTCTTGAATCCCCTTGAAATACACTGATTTCAGCTCCGAAAATTCAAGTCCAAAGCCTTCAAATCTAGCACACTTCCCAATGTGGCTGTCAAACCCTAATTTCTACTATAAATTAGGGTTTACAACAAAAATTCACCAAAAACTCCACCTCCAATAGTTGGATTGCTGTAAAACTTGGAGCAAACCTAGGAAATGGCTGGAGAAAGAGAGGGAATGCTGTAGAGAGAGAAAATCCAGTGTTTTGTCACGAGAATTTGGTGAAATGGAGTTCCTAACCCAGTTTTCCAGTCCCAAATGGATTCAAGAACAACAAAGAGAGTATTGGAGGCTGTAATCTTCAAGAGAAAGTGCATCAGCTATTACAGTCGTCAACTTCCCCTAGTCAAGAACATGCAATCATCTTCACCAAAATGGTATCCAATGGCTGGGAAAGGGCCTCAAAAGCAAGCAATAGTAGTCTAACACATCTTTCCAATAGCTCCAAAATGCAAAAACGAAATTTTTTTCTCCCTTCAATCCCAATTCAGCTTTCCCAAACTTGCATGGGCAAGTTTTGCCAAGTGGCAAAACCTTCTAAATTGAATTTTTAGCGTTATCCAGGTCATTAAATTAATTTTCAAAATATGAATTTTGAAAACTAATCTACTAATTGTTTCTATGCTCAAAAAAAAAAATCTAACCAACCAACAATTATTGGCTAGGCCAATTTGTCTCCCAAGTATCCCTGAGCAGTTATTAGCCCCTAGACTAGCATTGATTAATTAATCAATGCCTAGTCTCTAATGTCACCACTAACATTAATGGCCAATAAATTGGTATAGGCCAAAATTTGACACCAGATACCACTTGTCAAGAAATGATTGTTGAGAAAGCAAACCAAAGAGACAAGAAGGTTTGCAAGGGGCTAGGAGTGGAGTGGAGGATCCAACTCCGAGTATGTTAGATGCAGAAGTGGAGTGCAATCTGAGGTTTTCAAAAGAGTAGTTTGCATGCTCGAATGAAATAGAAGATTTAGATATACCTGGTAAAGAATGTCTAGTTCAAGAGACCTCTCTATTGAAGTTTACATACTGAAAATCATCCGGATCCTTATACACCAAAAGGAGAAACGAGAGGGTTTTGATTCATATAACTCCAGGGTTATAGAAGTTGATACTAGCCCTAGCTGAGGTGAAGAAGATGGGCTGCAAGTCGTTCCAAATGTCGTATGTCCTCCATGATCGGAGAGGATTAGTCTCACCAACCCGTTCGAATGTAGTAGTAAAGTTGATAGGAGGGGTGTAAGCTCGACTATATGTGATGCACAAATACTCTTCAAACTCCTCTATCACGTGACTAAAATATGAAACAAAGAAGAAAAAGAAGTTGAACGTGAAGGTGAAGATGAAGGTGAAGCTGGGGTGTCGTCTTCCTCGCCAAGTCTATAATGCCTCCTCAACTCCTCATGGCCTCCAAGGATGGAGAAGTATGATAAGACATTTTGGAAACCTGAGAAGGAGTCTAAGACACTATCAATCAGTTACGTGTTGTTCGTGTATGTTGCACAAACCAAGCCTCCACAGTATCCATAGGATACTCTTTCCAAGAGCATCGGCTCTGATACCCTGTGAAGATATGCTAGGTTTTGCAATGAGGAAACACAAAAAGTACAACCAAGATGGAAACACAAAGTCGAACTGTGATGTATCATGAACTATGGTCAAGCAAAACTCTCTCACACAACCCAAGACACACAAGAAAAAGAGTGTCGGTATAGGTTAGCAACTTGGTGCGATGTCTGCAAGAATCCGAAAAAACTATTGCTATTGTCCAAGTAGCTATATCTTGCTTGCTTTAGACTCAACTTCGTGATGTGCTCCCCCTAACTCCACCACCCCACTGGCAAACACAAATACTATTGTTATTTTCCCTTACAACACTAGGAAAAATCTTATTCCAAGGTACAATATATTAATCCAAAGCAGAACTTAAAAATCTTATGACTCCATATATACAAGCATGATGAGCTTTTGATTCATGTGGATTGATGAAAATAGGGCTTGTAAACTGTTCCCATGCCTCACCAACTTATCCAGTCAGCATTGACCAGTCCCAAAGATCAAGAGAAATCAATTTGAAAAACGGACAAGGATATAGTCCTCGAAGAATAGGTATGGCCACAACACGAGATGAAGCTGCCGTGTTTGAGAAAGAGACAATAGAAACTTTCAATTTAACGACTCATGAGCTTCCAAGACCGTCTCAGTATCATATGAACAAGAGGCCCAGACCATCTCTCCTGTGCGAAAGCCGTCCACTGTTCTTGAAATGTATTACCAGCTATTGATATATTATCAAAACTTTTGAGTTGTGCACTAGAACCTTCTAAGTTTTTTCCTTGAACTAGCTTGTTTTTCATCGTGCCCAGCACATCGATTATCTTGTTGTATATGCCCCAAGAATCACAACAATAGACATCCGTTGGAAACAGACATGACTCTCGTCCTTCCATCGAAACACTCCTCTATCCACGTTGACGTTGTCTCGATTTTGTTACAAGATGTCAAACTTCAGCTTTACAATATATCCACCTTCATTCTTTTTGCTCCAAATACTCAGCATGACCTCTTTTCATGGCCACCTTCATCTCTACCATGATGAATATAGCTCCTCTTCTCTCCTACTCCATCAAATTCTCTGTAATTTCTGCTCTAACGACCACCGCCCCAAATCACGAATCGTCGGCCGTGTTTTATCCTCACCACCTGCCACACGTTGTCCGCCTCCTTCAAGATTCAAATTTCCTACTACAATAATCAGTGTCGTCCATCCACCCTTGATTGGACAATCCTCCAACATGTAATGCAGCTTCTTTGGCAGTAACACGGGATGAGGCCTTGCTAAATTCTCTGTTGCCTTCCTCAATCAAACCTTTCACCAAATTTGTCCCATCAACACCCCCGATATGGCCACCTTCCTTTCATTATAAAACTTCTTCAAATCAACGTCGTTTGCGTTTTTTCGTTTAAAACTAATTGTAGCTTTAAATTCTTTGATTTTCCTACACGCTTTTTTACGTGTATTAAAATCATGAATATTCTAAGATCGCCTCTTCCTTTTGAATATGTTTACATGCCCAAGTAGTTACGAAATATTGAAACAAGTGTTGATCTTGTATGAAGGTCAAAACCCCAAGATCTCCAAGTTAAGTCCACCCCTTTGTGGAATCATTCTCATGCTTGCTAAAGCTTGAAAACCATGAGAATATATGCAACTATGATTCTCCACTTGCTAAATCCCTAGAATCCAAACTTCTTGTGTCCAACTTGCAAGCTAGTGTGTGCTTGCTCCACTTCATCAAGATGCAGATTCCAATTTAAGTGAGATAAATCGAGCTTCACGAAAACACGTGACAACGTGCAAAACTCAAACCTTGAATGCAAAACACAAAACTCAAATTGCAAAAATGCAAACATTGGCAAAGAGAAGAGAACTCTGAAGTTTAATGAATCAATGTAGTAAATGAATGTAAGAGTATACAAAATGCTCAAGGGCAAGGCAACGAGTGTTAGAGTGTGACATCCACTGGAGACAAATCTAGAGTGTTGTAACCACCAGTCGGAGATATCGAAGAGTGGGAAAGAGTAAAACATCAATTGCCGAGGCAATAGGCAGCTAGGGGACAACGCAGAAAGGTATCTAATGATGAAGAGAGCAGCAAATCTACAAAACGCAGTAGGTGAAGGAGAAACACGTGACATGTCAGGGCCTACACTGCAAAATGCAGCCGATCTGATGTTGAGCATATGCCTGGATAGTAGGGCAGCCTCCCTGATCAGCAAATACAACAATCTGGAGGGGCTAAATTGTATCGTCTATGTTAGCAAATATGTCAGTTCATAGCTGAGTCTATGCATGTCAGTGGGCTAGGGCACTAAGGCATTATCCTAGTTACTTAGGCATTTTTCCTAGCATTCTATAATGGTCATTTTAGCATTTATTGTTGGCCAACCTGACATGATTTATGGCATTATTTTGTCTATTTATTCAAGCTTCTCCTCAACATTCATCATCATGATTCGTTCATCACTTAACTAGTTCTAGTGGAGGGAGAGGAGCCGATGCCAATGCCTTCACAACCAGTGTCGACGCCTTCACAGCGGGTGACTCACATTGGTTCTGTACTGTCTCATATCTTGGTGTATGGATTCCATTTCTCAGGTATCTCTTTGCTTCTGAGTTCCTTGTGCAGTGTTCGTTTCTTTTGCAGTGTTTCTCTTTCCCTTTTCTTTGTCTCTTGTGTACAACAATCTATTACAGCAGTTTTCCACATCCTTCCATCACTGCATCCACTTCTAACAACCTATAGCTAGAGTGATAGACAGCAACAATGGACACGTCGCCTGGGAGGATGATGATGTGACAGCAATCTAGAGGCATTGGACACACGTGAATGCGAGAAACTTGCACAGAAGAATGAGACTAAATGGTGAACAAGCTATCCATTTATAGACATGAAAGTATCCTCCCACATTAGCGTTTTGCATGTGGGACATAGAAACTCTCTAGAACCACTCCCCGTTTAATGAAACTTTTAGTAATTTACTATTTTCAGGCTATTTTAAAGAGCTATTCAATGGGTAATGAATTTTTAGCTCAACAATATTGTCTTCCAGGTGATTTGCCAATTTGCCATTTTTTGGCCACCTCAACTTTTCTAGCCTAGAGGCTAGGTCCATGCAATTTCAACTTCAATAGTATCTTATGCTTTTAACACTTGTTTTAGTGCTTGGTAAATGTGTGTTTTGACTAATCTAAGCTTGGTTTAGACTATTTGTACCCTCTTGCATTTCTTTATGTTTTGATTTACACCTTTCTTGGTTTGTGTTTCTCCCTCGAGAGAGGGTTTTCCCATGTTGATTCAATGATATCACTAAACTATGTGCATTTATTGAGCTTGCTCTTGTTGTATGTCTGCATCACGATGTGTGTGGAATCTCACCTTGTGTGACTTGTGTTGGTTGCTTTGGTCACAGAAATCTTAGCAGCTCCAAGCATCTCTCTTTTCCTCAATTCTATTTCACTCTTTTCTACTCCATATAGGTACTAATCAAACTTAAAAATATTTGATGTACATCCAATGCAAAACACCTACAATTTTAAGCTCATACATAATGTTGTGGAACTCTTCACACCAGCTTTGAGTTGAGACAAGTAGTCTATAGATACTCATGAAAGGCACGTGAGATGAACACGTTCAGATATGCTAATCAGAGGAGACAATCCATATTGCTTTCACCAGTATGAGCTATGAGAGTGCTACCATTGTCATTTTAGCAAGGGGCTTGGTCGCCTCACTAGATCATGGCCTTCCATGATCAAAGGTAGCTAGGACTCTCTTCAAGAGCACTAAGACATCGAGATTAGCTAACCTGACCTTGATTAGTCGTAGTGAATACACATGGCAACAAACAACAAACACTCTTGAGAGTTTTTCTATAGGCCCCCACCACCACTAGTAGAGTTTTAACCACTTGGCCCACTAACTAGACAACCATCTTGGGCAACCACTAGCAGAGCCAAACGATTGTGCAGAGCTAGGAGGCCCCAAACCCCTAGCACTATGGATCACCTGCAGGATTATCTAGGATATGAGGCATCATATCCCATCATTGTCAAACATTCTTGGAGAGCATCACTTCAAGGGATGAAATCATGGATGTTGCATGTTCAAAGGTTTTTCATGTTCTTAGAAGCTATCATCACTTCTGAGAAACCGTTTCAACTTCCTTGCATTTTTTGCAGCCCTTCCCTCTTAAATCGGGAACTTCCTTTCTTTTTCTTTTTTTTGTGTGTGTGAACAAATACCTTTTACTATTTCAGCCTTGGGCACTTAGCATCAACTTAAAGTGGATTCACAACTCGTTCTCTTAATATGCTAAACTTACATAAATCTACACATCTCACATCCTACTCTCTATCATGTTTCAATGAAGACCTTAGAAAATCGATCATTACTATAATGCACATTCCATCAAAATCTGAATTTGCCAAATAGAACCTGAGGATGACAATAAAATCCGCCAAAACAACAGAGTTGCATAATTCCGCATCTTCTATCATAATTACAATTGGGGACTTGGCATTTTCAATATTTCTGTGCCATGAAACCAAAATATCCATGTCTGTAGTCTGCACATGCACAGAAAGGATTTCAAAACTGACATTTACAGTGAGTAGGAAAGAAAGAAAAACATCAGTGGCTTAGGCCACTCAAACAAGAGGTCATCTCACATCAGGATTGATTTTCACTATCTGCCTGATCACACTATGCAGTGGACCACCTATTCCAGATTTACTTGAGAAATTGTGAGGGAGTAAATTAGCCACATGGCAGTCATTCTGTTCCAGATATTGTTTCAGCTTGAAAAAGGTATTTGTATGATCAGAGGAATCCACATTGCCTGCAGAATATCCTGAAATTAGAAGCTGATAAAAGTGTGGTGTGGATACAGCAAGCCAAAGAAGCTGACAAAAGTGTGGTGTTGATATGGCAATCCAAAGCAGATAAGGACTTACGCAAATACAGCAAAGCCACATGTAGCTGTTTATTGCCCCTTGAATGTGTCCCCATCTCATTGGTTTTTGATGATAAGTAAAGTTTAATTTGGGCATCACAAAACAAGGTGTCTCTTATGAACTTCTGCATCTCCTTGAAAGTGCTTGTGTTGCAGGTGTCAAAAACATCCTGACCATTCAGATCTCAAATCAGAACAGAGGAAGGACAGAAGTGAGGATAGATTTACCATGAAAACACATCTCCCTATAGTATAAAGAAGGATTGTCCCTATGATGAAACAAAAGGCCGATTGGGAAACTTCTGTGCTGTTTTCTGCACTGGCTGCGGTAGAACCTACAATTATATGCATTACCATTGGCAAAACAAATTATATTTAACGACATCGGGTCTGTTTTCAGTCCCTCTAGCATCCAATGTATTTGGTTCCCACAGTATCTCTCACGCTGCACTCTGTCCACCTCATTTTCTTCCCGGTGTTTTGCAAAAATTGATTGTGAATTTCAACAATAAAGCGGCATTCCCCATTATCTAACAATCTCTCTCAGCAAGGCTGAAACCTTATCTCCCCCTGAAAGACACGTGTTCATGATTAATCCAACAATGTCCTAGAAGGGAATGATGCAACCTGCCTTGATGCTTTCCTCGATTATTTCCCAAACGCTTTGGAAAGCTTCCATACGCCAAAGGCCACAATCTGCTGGCTCATCCTTGAAGCATGGAGGCAATGGCGTAACCTCTGGCTTTACGCGCTGTTTCCGTTTGCCCGGTTTTGAGGACGCCCGCTCAGGGATTGCAGAGCTAGTGGACCGCAGCACAAAGCAGGCCTGTCAGTCACAAAAAATGGCTCCTTCAGACCGTGGGAGCTAGCGATGGCCATGAAAATTGAAGAACGGACCTCCAAAGGCTACAGTGGCAGCACGTTTGAGAACAAGGAATGTGTTTCATCGAGAATAATGATGAGAATGTTCATGTTTTTGGCAATCTGTGAGGCTTGTGTCGTTCTGGAGGAAATGAAGAGACCTGAGACGAGTCCTCCTCCGCCGCCGCGGCCTCTGCGTCGCTGGCATGCTCTTCTTCCTCTTCCTGCGCTGCAGAGCCTCCTTCCAGAAGAGGCATGGTGTACGAACGTTCAGTCACGTTCCTTCAAGAAGGTGACGGGTTAGCTAAGCTCACTAGGGTACCCAAACTCCTGTCACATACCACGGGGTTTTTGTTGATCCGCTTTCGCTGCCACCCAACTTCCAAGGCTTTAGAGAATACGTTTGAGACATTTTCCCACGGCGGAGAAGGAACTGTTTTAGCTATAGGCTGGACATCATGAGCTCCTCTAAGGGAGGCACTACATACCTAGCAAGCTGCGGTTGGGAACAAGGGACTATTGACCCCATCTCACAACGGGAACCCCTTGGCCCCACACCTAGCTAGGGTATGTGGTCCCTCTCTCACAAAAGCGATGTCCTAATTTGCTAATTTGCAACATTGGAATTTATAGTGGGAATTGATCTAAAACTTTGTGTGAGAACCCATAGCTCATTAGTTGAGTCTTTGCTTGAAGTATTGCCTAAGGATACAAATCTCACTAGGATGTTTACTACATCCGACATTGATAGACCCATGAGGGACCTAAGTGTAACTTGTCATATTAGTTCCACACTCATTAACATCTCTATGTCTAGTGGATGCATTGCATCATCTGTGTGTGTGTGTGTGTGTGTGTGTGTGTGTGTGTGTGATGCACAAAGATCACTGGTTACTTGTTTGTCTTGATTTCTAGTGTATTGCATGTCTCAAGAGCATATGCAAATAGAAATAGTTTTACACATTTGCCTCATGGAGCTCTTGATTCCTTTGCTACATGGTCAATTTAAAAACTAAGATGGTTGCACACATCTAGTTGAACTAGCTCTTGTAGCATGCATCCAATTGAACTAGCCCTAGTAGCACCAAATCTAAACTCTAAAAAATATATTTAAACTTAGGATTCCATTATCTATAATTGTCGTCATATATTGGCTTTATTGTCTAAAGGAGGTGTTTCTAGTATTAAAAGCCCTAATAACATAAAATTTACTCATTATGAGGTGATACTAATCATTAGACATGCAAAGTAGAAACATGATCCATGTGGAAGGCTTAATCAATTCCCACATGAAAGAATGTTTCACCTAGAGATATTGTATATATGTTAACATGAATGTGAAATGTAAACTCACTCAATGTAGAGAAATATGTAGATGGTATGGTAATTGTAGTGAAAGCTTAAATGATTAACTTGTGGATATCAAAATTCAATTTAACAATGTAACAACAAATATGAAGTTCCAAACTAAACATTTGAAAAGCATTTTTACATAGCATCCATGTAAGCAATGTGATCTAAGATTGATAACACATTCAAATGAAGAATATATCTCACTTCATGTTGCTAATATGTAAGAAGTAAAGGTGTCATGCTTGACATCTTGTGAAACGTATATACAAAACACTAAGACTCAAGAATTTGGAGAATAACTTGAGCTAATAAAAGAAATAAGAGGTAAGTGTAAATAAAATTATCAAAGACAAAGGCTAGAAAATTATAAAAAATATTCAAGAAATGCCCCAAAGCTAATGGCATAGTGATTCAAACTTGGCCCATGAGCTATCCTATCCACATATAGGAACCATACTAGCATAATTCTTCCTTGCTCTCTGAACTAATATTTGGAGGGACGTCTCTTATGGACATATGGGTGGTTGTTGAATAAATGTCAAGGTTTCATGACATGACAATGTGCATGAAAGAGGAAATTATCAATGTGACCCATGAGCAAAAATGAGAACCAAATGAACTCACAACCTCTTGTGAACTTATGATGTTGAGATAACCATTCCCCCATCCCTACTCATATCTAAACAAGGTTCACCCATGAAGACCCAATTTGTTAGATATTTTTTTTCAGTAAGCACGAAACTTGATTGATCAGCTAATGCCAAGATTATCAACATGGTAATAGGTGTAGGGAAAAAGTAGCCTCACATTTATGATTAGTTTGTTTGGGGAGTGTTTATCTTATCTTAGAACAATGTAGCATAGCATACAAAGACAATGAGTTACTCACAAGGGCCTTCTTTCATATACTATTGTTAAGGGCCATTTGAGAAGCAATAAAGTATTGGATGGGTATCAAAAATTAATTCAATTCTCTATTGGAAAGTTTTAAGTATTAATTGATACCTTAGATTTTGGGGTAGATCTTAACATTTCAAGTAAGAACGAATGAAGTTTTGAGATTTGCCACAAAATCTATTATGATAGATTGATGTTTTGATGTTGAAATTTCTTTTATATGTGAACATTTCAAATTTATATTCATTTTTTATAAGGATAATATTATTGAGAAATTCATGTGTAAGGGCTATAATCTAAAGAGTGATAGTGCATTCAAATAAATGCTCTATGTCACTAATATGCCATATGTAATTGCTTGAGATTATGCAAAATCATAAATGAATCACAAAGGATCAAGAATTTGTGAGAATAATTCAAGTTGGTAAGAGAAACAATAGTTAGTAGTAAAGCAATTTGTGAAATCAAGAGACAAGGTAGAAATTCATAATGAAGAATAAGTGTAATGCCCAAAAGGTGAGGGTCTAAATATTGGGTTCATACTTGTAAGGTTTTGAGTTCAAATCTTGCTAGATGCATCATTGAATTGGACATACAAGTTCATATGGTGTATGTCTCAAAGTCTAAGCTATTGCCCACTTGAATTCTTGGTCACTCCTTGTCTTTGGTAGGGTCACCAAGAAGAAGGTTCTCACAACATTTGCAACTAATATTGGGAGGGGAGGCACCCCCTCGTGGCTAGTAGGGTGATTGTGGATGGATACTTATCTTAGAAAAGTCAAGATTCAATTGAGAGTACTAAGACAATGCAATGTAATCACAAGGCCCTACTTTCGTGAGCCATGGTAAAGTGCCATTTAAGAAGCAACAAAGAAATGAACGGTTATCAAACATTAGATTCAGTGCCATAATGGAAATGTTAGTATCGATCTTAATACCTTAAAGTTTGGTGTAGATCTTAACATTTTAAATGAGGAGACATGCAAAGCAAAGAGGAACACGAGAAACCTTCCCAAGATGATGCCTATGCCTCCAACCAAGAGCTCCATTAACGATATTATTGTACCATTTCTTGTTGCGCTTCTGGAAAGTGAGACAAAGTGCTCTAGTCGTAGCTATTGTAGAGCAAGGAGCAGTGGCTGCAGAAGGTTATAGCACAACCACCTATGCTGAAGTTGGTTGCCATTGCTATGGCAATAGTATTGAGCATTATGTCCAGTCTACACCATATTCGCCATTGTAAAAATAGTGGCAATAGCAAGACAGTCGCTTCAAAGGACATGAAATCCCACTCAAGACTAGGTCTCTATGATGAGACATCAGCTTATCAAGGACCTCCATATGCTTTCTATTCGTTAGTTTACCTAGAAGCTTCTCCAGCTATTTAGAAGAGGTTAGGTAAGCTAGAAGAGAAGGTCACTCTACTGAATAGAGCACAAGAGCTATACACTCCCAAAGAAGCTTTACTAGATGCATCTTTGGAACGGATAAGGTCATTGGAGATGGAACTTGCAGAAACACGGAAGACATTGTGAGCTGCCCTAGAGAAGCAAACTGAGCTGCATCATTGTCTTAAAAATTCAAGGAGATGAAATGGAAGAGAAAAACAAATTGATGGTGAAGCCATTGCAAATTAGAAAATTGATGTTGTGACTCGATATGGAGGTCATAGAAAGAGTGCACCATGAAGCTACATCTCTTTCAACTAAAAATGTAACTGGTAACTCAAATTTATTGCCGTAATGGCACGTTAAATAAGTGTCCAAAGTTGAGCATTCTTGCTGTAAGGCCGATTTTATGCCATTTTCGAGTGCCATTTTGGAGGCCAAAATTTTGCAGAAAATTTCCAGAAATAATTGTGTAGCTATAGACTGGAACTTCATTCCTATAACAAAAAACTGTAGAAAAACAACAATGAGATTGGTTGATTTAAGCCTGTATTTTGATGCCTTTTGGGTCATATGAACACTGTTTGAGCTCTGGTTTGGATGGTCCCTGCTAGACAGTCAATGTATGAGGTATGTGCATCATGTATGGATGTATATGATAGAATTTGAGCTTACGTATAGTAGCCATTCTCTTGGAAGGGAATTCACATAAAAGTTTGGGCTATTTTAGTGCATTTTTTGTATCGCGTTGACCATTTGAGGTAGTGTATTGGTTCATGTTGCTGAATGCTTGATTGGGACAACACATATTGTTGGTTTTTCTAAAATTGTAGCTATCAAAATGTCAGACACGGCTCAAATAAATTAGATTGTTGGAGATAAACTAACCAAGACAACTATAGTATTTGGTCATACATGAGGGAGATGGGGAGAGGTCTTTGGGACCTCATTACAAGTGATAATGCATGTCCAGAGCATCTTGAGGACCCCATGGAAGGGCAAAAGAAGGCATACAAGGATTGTACCAGAAAGAATAGGAAGGTTTTGCATTGGATCTCAATATGCATATCAGAGACTTTGATTTCTTATATCAAGAAGGCAAATACTTGTAAAGAGGCATAGGAAATCATTGAGAAAATGTATGGGATATGTACAGAGGCAAGGAAGATACAACTTAAGCAAAGATTGTATGGAGCATGGAGCGGAAACCGCATTATCAGTGACTATGTTGCAAAAATCAAACAGGTTGCAGAAGATCTTGCATCTATAAATGCACTAGTGGATGGTGATGACTTGGTTTCAGTCACTCTTAATGAACTTGGTCCAACATATAAATCTTTGGATACCTTTATTTTAGTTAGAGGAGGCTCTATGCCAAACTTTGAAGAATTGATTGATTTGCTACTTATAGAGTAAATAAAGTTGTGTTTGAATGCATCTAACAGTAGCAAGAATGCAAGTGGAGATAGTGTCTTTTATCATCAGAGAAGGCATGCCAACCCATCTAGAGCTGGAGGCTCATCTTATAGCCATTGTCGCACAGAATACGTGCAGGGGTTCGTGAATGTCGCTCGCCATAGGGTCCGCTTTGCGATGGGAGTACTCAATGTAAAATAATTATCTAGAAGAATTTTAGATTCAAGACGAATGAGAAAACAAACTTTTTGATTAAAGATATAGACATGATATAAGATTAAAAGACTCTTGGATATGATCAAAAGATCTCGGGGAAGACAAGGTGGAAATCTTGAACTGAGAGAAAAGAGAAGAAGGTGGAAGGAGAGAACTTCGAGAAAGGCGAGGAGCTCAACACTCAAACACTATAGCCTTGGCGAGGAGCACCAAGCTTGGACTCAAGCCACCTTCATAAACAACTCGATGGCGAAAACTTCAATGTAGGCAAGGGGCTCAATGCTCTTCCTCAAACCTCTCTCTCGAATTTGATGGCAAGATTTTTGAAGAGGGCAAGGGACATAAAGCTCCACCTCAAGCCTCTCTTTTGAATTTTATGGCCCTCCTTCCTTAAGAGCACCACCAGTGCCTCTTATATAGTTTTTCAAAATGCTCATACGTTGTTATGCTTTTGGCTTTTTCGTAAAAGCTTAAGGCGTTTAATGCCTTAGCTTTACAAAGGCTAAAAACTCAAATGATAAAGCCCAAAATCAAAAAGCTTTAAGGCTAAAACAAGAACCACCCATCATTGATGCCACCAATTAAATCAACGGCTCTCATCATCCTAGCCCGTAATGCCTTCGACTTGCTGCCATATTGCGTTTGTGGAACTTGCCGTAATCAGTGACGTCCGCTCCTGAATAATCTCTGCTTGCTTCATAATCTCCGAATTTAAATGTCGTCAAGTCTGCCCCTCTTCACCAGCGCCGCCATCACATCACCATTAAACTGCTGGTGTCATTCGGCATGTTACTTCTTTAGCCGTTCATTTCCAATGGTCGAATCTGACCATCCACATTCCGTCGGCTATTGTCTTTATGCGAATGTGATCAACCCACATTTGGCATACTGCGCCCTTGTATGAACCATAGCTAGACTTCAAATATTCTAGTTCCTTAGAAGTAGTAACCTTTCCCCAAGGTAGTATTGAAGTACAAGAGGGACATAGTGCTTTGACGTGCCGTCAACTTTGTCGTCTGAATTCGTGAGCCTCTTGCTCTCTTGCGTGAGCTTCCAGCGAACTTAGGATGATCGCTTTCTACTCCTCGCATTGTGAACTTTGAAAAATTTGAACACGTGGTAAGCTTCGGAATGGAAGGATTACTCCTGTTTAATCTGGAAAATGCCCCATGTAGCCTAGATGTCGTGTGTGGCCGCATCCAAATTAGAAATGAATCATTTCTTTTACACGCATTGAAAAACTTGCTCGATGGAAGAACGCAATGTGATATGCCAAGCTTAAAGACCGTTAACAGTATCAAATGGTTCAACACTAGGAATAATAAGGAACCAATTGCATAGCGCCGAAACATATCACCAAATGGAACTCTATCTCCATCCATCACAGCAATTCAACCACTAGAGGATAGTCTTTGAACATCAAGATTATGACAACGCATCCCATTCCATGAATTTTGACCCTTCTTTGGTTCATTTCTAGTAAAGGGAACCTCTAACTTCCTCAAACCCATAAGTACTCAAGACTTTCACATGAAAAATGTGAATGTTTTGTCCATAAGTTTCCACACAATCTTGCCCTACACAATATAGACAGCCATCATGTAATAAAGGCCTACCTCCATTTCATGCACTAAGCTTTCTATCACCATTATGAACATAATTTTTCTTATGACTTTGCCAAGGACCAAGTGGAGAGTTTCATGTTTAGTAGTTGAGAACAAAAAGTTGAAGCATCGACTAGTCATTTGCACAGTAAAGATTGACAGGGTCGGTGGGAGTAGGCATAGAAATTAGTATAGTTGGCCTCGATTTATGCTAAGTCCAAACCATGGGCTTTACTTGAGAATTTTTGTTATGCATTGAAAGCCTTAGAGTTGAATCTATAATAGATGGTTATGCCATTACTCTATTGCCATAATCTCTGCAAGCTAGCTTTTAAAGTATTGGTGGTATAATAACAAAACCCAACTCTTTGATTTCCTATAGATGCTTTTGTGTGATTGGGTTGTCCCACATCTACCACTTGTTGCTAGAATAAGTCAAGGCCTTTGACAACTTGTAGACTGCGACATTGAACTTGATAATGCTTTTGTATCCATTTCCATCTCAGCACCTCTGTTAAGCAAACATTTATGACCATGTGAAGACTTTGAAGACTTGTGAGGGTTGGAGTTCCATGCAATATGATGGGCTGAAGCTGTTGGAAGTTCGAGAAGAGGAGGCCCATCTTTTCTTCAAAGAATATTCACTGACGATGTAAAACTTACGACCTTTTCCCTTGATCCTTGAGTTTTCAAAACGGATATCTTCATGTGAACCTGTTTTTCCATGCAATGTGCCCTATCAAGAATATGCGTTGGAAGAGAATTTCGTGCCCAATCATTCATGTGGTTGCAAATTAAAATCCATGCAATGCAATCAATCAAACAATGCTTCCACACAAAAATTCATGAATGCACTAAAGAATATGTGCCTAGCCTATCTACATATGCTCGTGTATTATGAAAAATGCAAACAAAAAGACACACATAACAAATTCCTAATAACGCTGACTAATGAGATTAAAATCCTGGTGAAAAACTCCGCCCTCAGGTTCGCAGTGGTAGACGGGCAGTGTCATGGCATCTATCCCCTCCAAACCTGCACATCCTTTGGCATGTGCCAACTTGTTTACCACTTACAGCGTTGTTCCAACCACGATCATATGGGTAATCATTTAGGTAATGTGATAATAGATAAGTTGACATAGGTTGTCACAACATCCTCCTAGATCATACGAACAAATCAAAGTAGGTATGTTTTCATAGAACATCACAGCATCTAGTGGCTTGATCTTCTCTATAGCATCCATATCTCCTTTGGTTGGTTGATCTTTAGACAATCTCATGACTCCAATCTTTCTTTCCTCCTTCAATGGATCAAGTCTTGTTTGTATTGACGGTAATATCCATATCCATCTCCATAAATGGCATAAACATTGGCAAATCCTCAACACTATCCAAATGTAATCTAACCTTCTTGTCAATTGTCTTATATTTTGTCTGTACTCTGTCTTCTTTGCTTCAACCTGCAAATTTCAATCCTTGCTGTAAATACCATGGTAAACACAAATTTTGCTGTGTATAAACAACACCCAACTCTTTCTACTAAGATATTTTAGCGAAAAACACTTTTTGCTGAGAATTCTCAGCACCCAAATTTTCTTGTTGTATGAAATCATCAATTTCGCAATTCATCACCAGAGAATTGACCTGTAAGGCATATGACAGCTCTTGATTTTTAGTTTTTACCAATGATGAAAGATCCTCCATAGTATTCAAGCATGATAGCCTATCATAAAAACCATTAGCAATCTTCTCATCAAAATCATTCTCCTCACTCTTCTTCAAGTCTATGTCATCTCAATGTCGAAAATCAACTTAAATACAGATTGCTTTTTCGACTTCGAATCCTTTATCTTCGTGGCTTTTTGATCTACTTGTACTTTCAGCTTCTGAACATCAACTATACTTTGCTTTGGTTCTGAAGAAAAAGACTAAGAAACTAGTTCACTCCTCCTAGTCACCCTCTTTGAACCTTCAGACTGATCATTATCTCTTTTTTGCTTCTCCTCAACAAGGGCTTCAACTCCCTGAGTTTTTGCCATCTTGGAGGAATTTACAGGGGTAGATGAAGTTGGGGTTGAAATTGTCCATTGCTCCCTTCTTGTCATCTTGTTTTGTAGGTCTTTTAAGTTCTTTAAAATCTCCTCCATCATATCTTCGACAGTCGGTTTTGCAGATGGTTTGACAATCACAACAGGAATAGGCATAGGCATAGACACAATATGAGAAATAGGAGAAGTAGTGGATAGTGCAATAGGATAAGTAGGAGAGGTCAAGGTAGGAGAAGACATTGCTGTGATGGTGATTGCATCCCGTTCTGCAAGTGAGCCTTCCATCTCCACCTCATTGTTAGTGTAGAAACCACATCGACAACATCCTGCCAATCCGTCTTCAATCCCATGGGTTGCGTACTGTCTTCAAGAAGCTCTCCCAACTCATCCTGAAGTACAGGATCAGCCACCTGCAAGAATAAGTCCACTTTCTTTGAGTTTAGAGCTCTTTTCTATAGTGCATCCAACTGATTGTATTGCTCTTCAAACTCCCGCAACAAGAACTCAGAAGCAACAAGTCCTTTGTTGAACTAATAGACCCACTCTCTGAATGTCTTCCGCGTAGCAATACCATAATCCTCCAGAAAATATTAATCTTTGAACGCTTTCTTGAAAATTTTCCAGTTAGAGTCTTGCATAAACAAATCTGTCACTCTAACTCGCAAAGCAGGCATGACAAGCCGTAAGACGTAATTGCTCCAATTGGATGGAACTCCGAAAAAGTGCATCTGGATTTTAAAGGTTTTAATGTAGGTTGATACATTCTAGCCATCAAATAAATTTTCCTCACTAACCACATCCTCAATTTCCTTAGTCGCACCATGCATATGCTTTTGTTCTTGACGTACCAGTCGTTGTTGAACAATTGTTGCTGATGTTACTACTGCTGTTGCTGCATGGATAACTGCATATATTGATTTTGTATCATAATGGTTGAAGAAAGAGTTTGTAATAAAGTCTTCATCTCATCAGTCAAAAAGGAAGAAGAAGCAATCGATGAAGAGGGTGGATTATTCGAAGAGTCTCCCATCTCGATGTGATTAGAAGCGACGCTTTCACGTCAGGTTCACCAAATGTCGCACGAAATACACATGGGGATTCGTGATAGTTGCTCGCCATAGGGATGCTTTGCGATGGGAGTACTCAACGTAAAATAATTATCCAGAATAATTTTAGATTCAAGATGAATAAGAAAAAAAAGTTTTTTGATTAAAGATATAAACATGATACAAGATTAAAAGACTCTCGGATATGATCAAAATATCTCAAGGAAGACAAGGTCGAAATCTCGAATTGAGGGAGAAGAAAAGAAGGTGGAAGGAGAGAAATTCTAGAAAGGTGAGGAGCTCAAAACTCAAAACTCTATAGCCTCGGCGAGGAGCACCAAGCTCGGATTCAAGCCACCTTCATAAGCAACTCGATGGCGGAAACTTCAATGTAGGCGAGGGGCTCAATGCTCAACCTCAAGCCTCTCTCTCGAATTTCATGGCAAGATCTTCGAAGAGGGCAAGGAACATAAAGCTCCACCTCAAGCCTCTCTCTTGAATTTTATGGCCCTCCTTCTTTAAGAGCACCACTAGTGCATCTTATATAGTTTTTCAAGATCCTCATACGTTGTCATGCTTTTGGCTTTTTAATAAAAGCTTAAGGATTTTAATGCCTTAGCTTTACAAAGGCTAAAAACTCAAACAATAAACCCTCAAATAAAAAAGCTTTAAGACTAAAACAAGAACCACCCATCGTTTATGCCACCAATTAAATCAACGGCTCTCGGCATCCCAGCTCGTAATGACTTGGTGCCATATTGCGTTTGTTGAGCTAGCCGTAATCAATGATGTCCACTCGTGAATAATCTCTGCTTTCTTTAGAATCTCCAAGTTTTCAAAACATTGACTAAAATGTTGTCAAGTATGCCCCTCTTCACCAGCACTGCCATCACATCACCATTATTGCTTATGATGATGTTATCATTCATACAGTTGTTGAATCTTCTGACGTCGCCATCCTGGAAACACCGCTCGAATGATTCCATCATTATATGAACCATAACTAGACTTCAAATCTTCTAGTTCTTCAGAAGCGACAACCTTTCCCCAAGGTAGTATTGAAGTACATAAGGGAGCGTCGAGTGAAATCGTCATCATCATAGTGCTTTGACGTGTCGTCAACCTTGTCATTTGAATTTGTGCTCTTGCTCTCTTGCGTGAGCTTCCAACGAACTTAGGATGATCGCTTTCTGCTCCTTGCATCGTGAACTATGAAAAATTTGAACACGTGCTAAGCTTTGGAATGGAAGGATTACTCTTGTTTAATTTGGAAAATGCCCCTTTGTAGCCTGGATGTCATGTGTGGCCGCATCCAGACTGGAAATGAATCATTTCTTTTACTCGCATTGAAAAACTTGCTTGATGGAATAACACACTGTGATATGCCAAGCTTAAAGGTTGTTAACAGTAGGATCAACACCAGGAATGATAAGGAACCAATTGCATTATGCTGAAACAGATCACCAGATAGAACTCTATCTCCATCCATCATAGCAATTCATCCACCAGATGATAGTTTAACATCAAGATTATGACGACGCATCCCATTCCATGAATTTCGACCCTTCTTTGGTTTATTGGCTTCCTCAAACCCATCAGTATTGAAGACTGTCACATGAAAAATGTGGATGTTTTGTCCATAAGTTTCCCCACGATCTTGCCCAACACAATGTAGACATCCATCATGTAAGAAAGGCCTACTCCATTTCGTGCATCAAGCTTTCTATCACCATTATGAACAGGATTTTTCTTATGACTTTGCCAAGGACCAAGTGGAGAGTTTCATGTTTAGCAGTTGAGAACAGAAATTTGAAGTCCATACCGACTGGTCATTTGCATAGTGAAGATTGACAGGGTCAATGGGAGTAGGCATAGAAATCAGTATAGTTGGCCTCGATTTATACTAAGTCCAAAACCATGGGCTTCACTGGAGAATTTTTGTTATGCATTGAAAGCCTTAGAGTTGAATCTATAATAGGTGGTTCTACCATTACTCCATTGCCATAATCTCCACAAGCTAGCTTTTAAAGTATTGGTGGTATAATAACAAACTCCTACTCTTTGATTGCTTGTAGATGCTTTTGTGTGATTGGGTTGTCCCACATCTACCACTTGCTGCTAGAATAAGTCGAGGCCTTTGACAGCTTGTAGACTGCGATATTGAAGCTGATAATGCCTTTGTATCCATTTCCATCTCGGAGCCTATGTTAAGCCAACATTTATGACCATGTGAAGACTTTGAAGACTTGTGAGGGCTGGAGTTCCATTCAATATGATGGGTTGAAGCTGTTAGAAGTTTGAGAAGAGGAGGCCCATCTTTTCTTCAAAGAATACTCACTAACGATGTAAAACTTATGACTTTTCCTTTGATCCTTGAGTTTTCAAAACAGATACCTTTATATGAACCTGTTTTTCCATGCAATGTGCCCTATTAAGAATATGCTTTGGAAGAGAATTTCGTGCCCAATCATTCATGTGGTTTGCAAATTAAAATCCATGCAATGCAATCAATCAAGCGATTCTTCCACACAAAAATTTATGAATGCATAGAAGAATATATGCCTAGCCTATTTGAGTGTGCTCATGCATTATGCAAAATGCAAACAAAAGGACACACACAACAAATTCCTAATAAGGATGACTAATGAGATCAAAATCATGGCAAAAAACTCTGCCCTTAGGTTCTCAGTAGTGGACGCGCAGCATCATGAGCAATAGCGTGGTGGTGATAGCTTTGCATGTGGTCGAGGTACCTTTGGTCATGGTGGTTTTATGCCTAGAGGCAAGGGGAGAGCTTACTCTAGAGGTAGAGGGCGGTCTACTACTCCACATAGAGATGTGCATGTAATTATTGTGGGCAGTATGGACATTTTGAAAGGGAATGTTATCACAAGCAAAATGCTATGCCTAGGGGTCGAGGAAGGACTCAATATATCCATTATACAGGTGGTTATGGAGGTACAGGTTATGGATCTAGAGGTGGTTTGCTAGAGGCCATTTATTTGCCATGGAACATGTATTAGGGAGCATGACACACCCTCCCAGTGAGGATGATTGGTTTTTGGACTCATGGGCTACAAATCACATGACTCATCATGTTGAGTGGTTTCACACAAAACAACAAATGCAGAATGAAGAATATGTGGCTACTAGGGATGACACTTTGCATAAAATTACTCATATTGGTAGCGTACCGCTTGTCACTAGAGATGGCGCTGAAAATAAGCTTGGGGATGTACTTTATGTACCTACAATCACTAAGAATTTAGCATCAATTGGTCAAATGGCAGACCAAGGAATGCATGTGAGATTTAATAGATATGGATGTTTCATTGAGGAATTTTGAAATGGAAGGCTTGGCAAATTGATTGCAAAAGGGAAGAAGAAAGGTAGGTTATTTGCCTTGGATGCAGGTACTCTCGTCATTTACAATTCTATGTATGTTGAAAGTGGGCATGGACAAGATAAGGATGTCGAATTATGGCATAGGAGAATTGGACATGTAAACCTGCAAAGACTGAAACAAATACAAACTAAGCAGGTGGTTCGTGCTTTGCCCCATTTTGGTTATGTTAATTATGATCATGTATGTGAGGTTTGTCAGTTTGGCAAGCAAGCTAGATTACCATTTCCAAAGAGGGGGAGAATCAATAGTTATCCTTTCCAAATGGTGCATTATGATATTTGGGGTCCATGTCAGGATGTCTCATTGAGTGGGAGATACAGGTTCTATATCACCTTTATTGATGACTTTAGTAGAATGACTTGGGTGTATTTCATGCGGCATAAAAGTGAAGCATTTGAAAGATTTTTTAGAGTTTGAAGCTATGGTTGAAAAACAATTTGGTTGTTACATAAAATGCTTGAGGTGTGATAATGGAGAAGAGTACATGTTATATGAATTTTTAGATTTTTTGAGAGATCATGGAATCAAAAGATAGACGACATGCAGGTACACACCTCAGCAAAATGGTTTGGCAAAAAGGAAGAACCGTATCATTGCAGAGATTGCTTGGGCAATGACGAACCAAATAAATATGCCATTGACATATTGGGCAAAGGCAGTGCCTACTGTAGTACATATCATGAACAGGACACCTACAACATTGAGTCATCATGTATCACCATGTGAAAAGATGTATGAGAGGACACCCATTGTTGCTTACTTCATGGTTTTTGGATGTGTTTGTTATGTTCATGTTCGTGGTGATTTGAGGAAGAAGATGGAACCGAAGGCTATAAAGTGCATCCTTCTTGGATATCGTGATGAGAAGAAGGGTTGCAAATGCTATGATTCAATGACTAAAGAAGTTTACCTTAGCAGGGATGTCAGATTTAGTGAGTATGAATCATGGTACAAGCCCAAGATTGCAGTGGACTTGGATTCTTATGAGAGTAGTGATGATTATGCTCATGGGAAGAAAATTTTAGCAAATGGTAAGCTTGGAAATTAGCACATAGAAGATATGTCGGGACCTCAGAAGAATACAAAAAGCAGTGGGGCAACTATAGTCCATGGAGTGGCAGATTGAGGAGTTTACAAAAGAGTGTGGAAATTGCATAAGGCAAGAGGCCTATGGCTGAAAGTTCAAAGGATGAATCTATCGATGATGATCATGGTATTTCTCATGTAAAAACTTTGGGTACTAGAAGCGTAGGAAAATATGTGCCACCACATGCAAGAGCAGTTGAGACACCAAGTAGTGCACCTCTGTTGAGGAGATCACAAAGGGTTAGATATCCTGTTGATAGATTGACATATAATGGGTTCATGAAGATGCATTATGCTTATATGGTTTCTTATGTATAGCATGTGGAACCTACTTGCTTTGAGGAAGTAGTGGAAAGCAAAGAATGGAGACAAGCTATGGATGAGGAGATGGATGCATTGAAGAAAAACAAGACTTGGGATTTAGTGCAGTTACCTCATGGAAAGAAATCGATTGGTTGCAAATGGGTGTACAAAGTCAAGTGCAAATCGGATGGTTCTCTAGAAAGGTATAAAGAAAGGTTGGTTACAAAGGGTTATGCACAAAGATATGGATTGGATTATGAGGAGACATTCAGTCCAATGCCAAAGATGACTACTGTGATATCAATGATTGCTTTGGCTTCTATATATGGCTGGAAATTATATCAAATGGATGTGAAAAATGCATTCTTGAATGGGAATTTAGAAGAGGAAGTGTGCATGATTATCTTGAAGGGTATGTGAATCCTAAATACTCACATTATGCATACTAGTTGAACAAGGCATTGTATGGATTGAAGCAAGCACCAAGAGCTTAGTGTGAGAGGATTAGCAGATTCTTGTGCAACATGGGATTTCAACAGAGTATGGATGATTGCTCACTCTATGTGAGACATACCTCCATGAACTTGTACCTACATGTTGGAGTGTCCTAATTATGTACTCAATGTGAGATCTACAACTCCCGAATTTCTTTGTGATCCCTACTCCTTGTAAGGCATCTTGATTCTTAATAAGAGGCTCTTGCCTTACTTTTCTTCTTAAAAGTTTCTTGAATCTTGAGAGGAGAGGAGGAGGGCTTCCATCTTGCAAAGCATCCTTGCAACGAGCGACTTTCACAAACTTCTGCGCATATTCCGTGTGCGACAATGTAATGGCATGTGTCATGTAAGCTAGGCAATTTGATGCTCGGCATTTGATCGGCCTAAATGCATTCAGTGCCTTAAAGCTTGATTCATGCATCAAGGGCCTCATCGCACATGTAGGCATAGCATGGAAAGATCTCCCAAAGGGCTGCCTACCAAACTTCTCTCTAATAAAGTTGTATTTGGGCTATAGAGGTCCAATGGTTTTGATTGCGAGGAAGATGACACTTGCGTTATAGGCATGATGGTTCGATGCAACCCATCAAGCTGCCATGCTTTGTCCAAGTGCTTCAATTCCTCTAGTCCAAACAAGAAGACCTTCCTTGATCTTCTTCCAAGTGCACTTCAAAGTAGGGAAGGATACTTGATGTGGGAGAGATGGATCTCACGTGATACATTAAGAGGTATGCGATATCATTGTGTGTTTCTTTGTGCATTCTTGCCCCAGGTTCTCCTACAAGAAACCAATCCAAGCGATAGAAGCCCAATGGTGCGAAGTGCTACCTTGAAAGCAAACCGACTGATCTAGCCAAGGTAGGCCTCTCCTTGCAAGGTGTCTCCTTCTTAACCCTTGCATTTTGGGCATGGCATGCTCCCCGTTGAGCTTCCCACCTTAGTCCCTAGTCTGCTAGCAATTTCTATGCACTCATATTGTGAGGCCATGTGTTGGGGCAAACATGCATGACTTGTCTTATTCGAGTTATCCTCCACTTTGTGCTTGTAAATATGGTTGGCAACAAGTAGATGGATTGATGCGCACAATAAAGATTGGTCTAATTGTAGTCAACTTGTTCTCATGCCATTCCATAATTGTAAATCAAGTCAGTGGGGGTGAGTAATTTTTAGCCTTGAAAGTCCATATTGATGTGCACAATAAAGTTTGGTCTAATTTTAGTCAACTTGTGTGTGTGCCATTCCAAAGTTGTAAATTGAGCTAATGGGTGTGTAATTGTAGCCTTGGAAGTCCATATCTACACTTTAAATTAAGTTAGTGGGCATGGCACCTAGGGCCATGAGTCATGGTTCTTGAAACTTGATGAGGACATCAAGTTCTCCAAGGGGAGGTTTGTATGAAGGATGTGAGCCTCTCTATGAGCCAGTGCCTCACCTGCAGTGTTGAGTTATGACAAAAGGGTGTTGATACCTCTTCAAGTCTCTCTTGTGCCTTGGCTATCTTGTACACACTCTCTTGCTACTAGCAATAAAAATATTCGGCTCCTAAGATGGGCCCTTTTTTTCCATTGAGCTTACTTGTTATATTGTGCCTTGTGTCACGTTATGCCTCTACATGCCATTGGGACCATCAAGTGTTGGGTGATACCTCATGAGGCGTGTTCCATGGGGTGGGTCACCCGTGCACGTGTGGGTGGTTTGTCATACTAGATAAGCTATTAGGTAACCTTAGCATCGAATTAGGAACTTAGATTTAGGTCAATCCTTATGTGCTATATCCAGAACCTTCCATTATAAAGTGGACCCAAGAGAACTTAACTAACAAACCTTGTGTTACTCTAAGGAATACTAGGTAATGTCACTTGTGATGATCTCTTGATGGGCCACTAAAATTATGCCACTAATAGCTTCTCAATCAAGCACACTATACATGGTATCAGAGCTCAAGAAAAGATTGATCACAAACCTATGCATAATTGAAAGAACTTATGACACATTGTAACGTTCTTTGCTAATGTACATTGGAACTTGGTAGATAATGAAGCTTGGGAATGCTTATTGGTATTTCAAGCAATATACATGTTGACCATGCATTCTCTTAATTTTGAATGGAGAAGTCAAGTAATGCGTAACCTAGACTGACTATATGATCCCTCTTCATTGTACCATGAAAGATGTTGGATTTGGGATGGAAGATATTGCTACACTAATGTTGATTGTCTCTATTACTACATCCACACCATGCTAAAGAAAATATAGTGGATGGAGAATTCGAAAGTTGTTAAGGCTTTCACATTCTGTAAATCCAGAGGGAACTCTATCTTGTTTACAAGTGGAGAAAGGATACATTTAGACCACTATATCTATGATGATGTAATAAAAGTGATCCTAGTTGAGAAGGTGATTGTTTAGGATCACTCTAGTCATTGAAAGATAGAGCCCAAGTGAAAGCACATAAGCAGAAGCAAAGAGCAAAGCAAGAGCTATGGTGGATGGAGTAAGAGAGCAAGAGAGAGACACACCATATGTAGAACTCCAATAGTCACAATGTGTGGGTACATGTGTGTGGTCACTAAGTGTAAAGTAAATACAAGGCAACATAGGCATATGCACCTTTACCTTCATCACTCACAATGTGTGGGTACAGGTGTGTGGTCACTATGTGTAAAGTCAATACAAAGCAACATAGGCATATGCACCTTTATCCCTAACAACCCTTAGGTGATTGCATATAGATATCCTTCTTCAAGTCCTCATCCAACCGTTTTCACATCCATTCGATAGAGGTCTAGATCTAGCTGCACAACCAAGGCCAAAACCAGTCATAGGTTAGTCATCTTGACTAAAGAGAAAAGACTTCATAAAATTCAATACCGTGCTCATGCTTAAAACCTTTAGCAACCGATCTAGCCTTGTATGCTGGCTTGCAGTGTCCAACTTGTAAATCTAATTGCATGGCAATGCATGTTTCCCATAGAGCAAAGGACCAAATCCCATGTATGGTCTTCCTATAGTGAATCAAACCCAAGTTGCATGGCCCTCTTCCAAGAGTGACTATCACCTCTACACAGGGCCTCCTCGTAAGTAAGGGGCTCATTGAAATTTATCACCATAAGATAGTTCATGGAGGATGCAAACCAATTAGGATGACATCTACCTCTAGTAGACTATCTCAAAATGGGTTATGGAGCCTGTTTTTCTTTGCAATCTAATAGCCGATAGCAATACATGGAGATCTATTGATCAAATATATGGTGGTAGTTACCGCCTCATCGCAAAAATGTTGTCATAAGCCTAGTTGACTAAGCATACTATGGACTCTTATCTAAATGGTCATGTTCATGTGCTTTGCAACACCATTCTGGGATGGGATGTATGGGGCAATTAGTTGACACTTAATACCTCTCTAATTACAAAACTGCTCAAAAGCTTTAGAAACATACTCATCCCCATTGTCAGACCTAAGGTACTTCATTCTCCTATACCTAGACTAATTCTTAACAAGAGCAAGCCAACATTGAAAGGTAGATAAGACATTCAATTTTTTCTTGATAAGATATGCTCAAAACTTATGCAAATAGTTATTAATGTATTTAATAAAGTACTTCATGTCACTTAATGACTAATAAGGCATGGGATCATATACATAAAAATGCACAAGAACCAGTGGCTTACCCATACACATAATGCTAGACTTCTTATGAGAATTACATGTTTGCTCGCCATAAAGGCAATGAACATAAGAATTAAAACATTTGTAATAAAGAGGTGGAAGATATTGCAAACAAGTAAACATTTTTACTCCCTTTAAGGACATGTATCCAAGGTGACGACGCCATAAAGATACATGTGGTATGTCAACCCCACAACCAAAACATGGTCAAGAGACCCATATATAAATAAAAATTAGAGACTGCTAGCCTTGGCACCTTGAGCAAAGACAAGATTCCCATAGGCAATCTTCCATGCAATATCACCAAAAGATACATAATATCCAACATCTTCCAATTGTCCAGCATAGATAGAAGGCTTTTGTTCTAAGCCAGATATCTAATGTCAACAAGTCATTTTCCAGTCTCAGAGAACCTATCATATTTCGATAGCACTAAAACCAAAGCTAACATGAAAGAAAGCCCCGAAATTAAGTATCCAACAATGAGAATATGTAGATGAAGCATCGGTCAACTGAGAAGTATCAAGAGAGGAAGTTGTTAAGATGTACTCATAATCTAACTCACACTACATATTATATTTATCTCTTTAATTTTTACACTAAACTTACTAATGACAATGCTATGATCATCATACTTTTCTTGCACTTTTCCCTTGCCTTTCTCTTTGTGTTTATCATTGCGCATCTTATGAGATTTTCCCATAGTAGTGACATGTAAGATAACTTACGACCATGGGACTTATTGCTAAACTGCACATGAGACAAAGACTTTTATGAGTCTCTCCCATAGTGATCATTATTGCTCTTACCATCATGTCTGCCCCTAACATTTAGTGTATGAGAAGTGTGGGAAACATCTACATTTTCTTTACTTATTTCCTATGTGAGTAAAGCACCCTTAACATCTGGGAGTTTCAAGCCATGCTTAGGTATATTAGCATATATGGCTATATGAAAAGTGTACCATGACTCGAGAAGTGTCACAAGCAAGAATAAGAAAAGCAGGTTATCCTTGAACTCAATGCTCTACAAAGTCAATTGACTGAAAATTGAATGCAATTCATTCAAATGGGAGGGCATACTAGTCCCTTCCTTCATGTGAAGGTCCATAAGCTATTCTAACCAATACATCCGTGATGCATGACTTTGTTTGTCATAAAGGTTGCTTATCTTTTTTCATAATGGCTAGGCATTATCCTTAGTGGTAACAACATTGAAGTAAACCTATTTAGACAATGACTATATAAGAGTGGATTCACATAGCTCATCCAACTCATCCCCATCATCCTAATCCATGCCTTTGGGCTTTACGTTTGGTTTTCAAAAGCTTAATCCACTTCTTTTAAACTAGTACCTATCATATTTGCATCTTTCAATAGGTGAAATTCATGCCATCAAGCTTTTTGTTATTGAAAATAGCACTATCATTCAAAGGACCATCCATAACGACAATATAACAATGCAAAGTTCAAGAGAATGGGCTACTATAAATGACTATGAATTAGCCCTAAAACTCAACCAAAACAAGGGGAAAATAGGAGAGAATACCAAAGTATAGAGCTATCCACCACAAACTGCAAAAGACATAGTCTATCAAAGTACAATGTATGCTCTCCTAGACAATTCTAAGAGCTTTAATCACAGCACTATTGAAATAAAGACAATAGTATATGTCAATCTAATTGTGGGCAAATAACCAAGAAAGCAAGATCCCACTACTAGGGATACTCCACTAGTGATTAGCTACAAAGAATGTAACTACAATTGACCAAGCATAAACCACTAATACCAAAGACTTCCACAAACTCAAAGTGTCAATAAACCATATATTCCATAGGTATATACATCACTAGCAAACTACTAACCGAGGTAAGCGCCAGTGTCCAAAGCATACAGAATCAAATCAGCCCACAAGTAGAGGTAACTACATCCAACACTATAAAGAGAGTATACACATGAACCAAGATTCCCATTGTGTCAAAGAACCAAGCTTTGTCAAGTGAGTACAAGCGTCTCCTACTAGAAGTGAATCTAAAATGTGAAGTGAGAAACCAAAGCTCAAGATATATACATCAAAGCATCCGGGAAACCTAAGTGCATCACAAATACATCTAGGAGCACAAGTGTCCAATGAAGCTCCAATACCCATTAGGAACTAAGCACAAAAGCTCAAAGCAACTTACAAAAGCCCAAGTATATAAAATTTAGCTCAAATTCAAGTAGTAAAGTATGTCATAACCATATCCTAGCTCATACATCAATGCTAGAGATCATCATAGACATGTAGAATGCCCAAAATACCATGTAGGTCCAATAGGCATTCAAAATATAAAGCTCACTATTTTATGCTTTCTACCTAATCTATTATTACAGCAACAAACATTTCAATGACTTAGCTAATCAAGCTCTAATCAATCCAAAATCCTTGTTAGAGTATCAATGCATCATCCGAGCATTGCAAACATTTTCCATAAGCATCAATAAAGCATAAACCATTCAAATGCTTATTATCTAAACTAGAAATGTTTTGTTCTGTGTAAAATATGAAACAAAAAGTTGCAGTAAATAAACTTTGTGAATGTCTAGATTTTATAGCTCTCATTGCACTCTTTGCTTCTAGCTATAGAACACTTGAATTTGATATCGTATGTAAAAGTTATGGTCAAAACACAAAAGTGATGTCAAGCTATTATAGCTGTCCATTACTTTTATAGCATGCGATATATCCACTCAAAATGGATAGAATGGATGTTTCTCAACACAATAAGTAGTCAACAAGGCTCAGCTAAGCCTGGGAAGCTCTTCGACAAGCCAGGGGCAAGGTAGAACAAATCAAGAGAAAAGAAGGCTCAAAGCATACATCAACAAGAAATAATAGCTGCCATGAAACCTTGAGTTGAAGCTTTGACAATTTGAGCTAAAGCAAAGGATGAAGAAGCTCCTCTAATGCCTATTCTAATACCAGTTGAAAGATGGAGCCCAAGTGGAGGCACACAGGTGAAGTAAAGAGCAAAGCAAGAGCTATGGTGGATGGAGAGAGAGAGAGAGAGAGAGAGAGAGAGAGAGAGAGAGAGAGACACCACATGTGGAAACTTCACCACCAATAGTCACAATGTGTGAATGGCCTTCCCTTATTCAATAGTCATTGGAAGAATAAAGAATAAAGTAACAATGATGGACACTCACTACTTGCAATGTATAGGTGTGAAAAAAATACAGAGTAGCGTGGGCATAGGTGCCTTTACCCCTAACAATCATCACAGTTTTCATATAAGAGGACTCTCGGATCTTCCTCACGAATATAAGTTCCTAAACATTGATAGAATCCTACATAACTACTATAATATTGATACATCGGACCTTCATTATTAGAATTTTGTAACTTCCTAGCCTAAGAATTGTAGCATCCTTGGGCTATGAATAAAGGAATATGTTTTTCTTTTATCCATACAAATGAATTTTCCTACTTGATGTAAAACCTGACTAGCGTTATCGTAGCTGCAAATAATGGAAAAGACTCTTGATCTCTTTTCCAAGATTTTGTACTTATTATACTAAGCTCATATTTGTAAACTTATATTGGTGTAATATAGTATTGTGAAAATTAAGTAAGAGAGAAGTTTTAGTACATGATATGTAGGTCTAATCATGTAAACTTTCTCAATCACAAGGTACTATGCATACTATGCTTGCTCTTGGCCATGCTAAAGCACGAGAGAAGAAATTCATTCTCAAGCAAATCAACCACTCAAGTTTGATGGCAAGAAAAAGAATGTTAAATCCGAGGTAGAGGTTTGGATTGAGTGCATGGAAGATTATTTCACTACAACAACAACTCCTCCTCCTAATGAGGCAATGATAGCTAAGTTTAACTCAATTGATAAAGCTCGCCTTTGGTGGAAACAATGGTATAGGGACAGAGGGATTTCAAAAGCAACTATCTCCTAGGATAAGCTGAAGGAAGATGTGCATAGTGATATCTTCTGCCAACTTACTATACTTTAAAGATGAATGAAATATTCAACTTGAGACAACTAGAGCTAAGTTTAGAAGCTTACTACTCAAAGTTTCTATTCCTTCTAAGTACGCCCCACCCATGGATATCTCCTAGCAAGTATTGAAGTTCTACCATGGATTGAACCCTGCATTAGATACATGCCTCAAAGTAATGCATTTGTCCAATTTGTGAGATGCATTAATTCGAGTTAAGCCAATTATTTAGGAGCTTTAATCAAAACCTAAGAGTGGCAAATTTTGGGGGTAGAGCTCTCCATGCAAAGGATTTCATGGCTATGTCAAAAGAATCCAAGATCAATACCAACCTAGCAAAAGGAAAAAATCCAAAACAAATGTGGTTGGAAAGTTTGTGCCTATACGTGGCAATACTGAAATTCCAAGAGATTTCCCTTGTAATGAACCAAACACTTCAAGAGAAGATGTGTGAATCTTGGCCAAGCCTTTTGCCCATGACAATGTCATGGCCAAATTGAGCAAATATGGCCAAGGGAAGGGTCGTGGGTGTGACCCCTAAAGAAATAGAAGAAAATGAAGACCCTACATTGAAGGCAGATATGGAGAGAGAAATAATACATGCTACCCTCGATAAGAGAGGACAAAATCACTAGTTCTTAGTGATCTACATTCCAACAATGTACCAAGGTAAAGCCTTTAAGATTTTGATTAAATGTGAAAGTACACACTCATTCATCTCACCAAAGTACACAGTCAAAAATTAAAGGGAGAGTAGGTAACTACTCAAGGAGAAGTAGGAAAACCTAAAGTCCAACTAGCAAAAGCTTCTTAGATTATGAAAGGGTTAAGAAAAGGAGTGCATGTTTATTTAATCAAACTTAATACGATCGAGCAGAGTAATGAAATTGAGAATAAACCATGCTGGCTAAAGAAATACACAGATGTATTCCTATAAGAGTTGATTGAACTTCCACCACAGAGGAAAGTTGATCATGAGATTAATCTAGTGCTAGGAGCTGCTCCAATTGCAAAGAGACCATACTAAAAGTCTACCCAAAATCCATCAAGTTAAAAGATAAATTCAATTAGCTCTTAGATCAAGGATACATTAGGCCAAGTAACTCATCACAGGGAGCCCCAGTGTTATTCTAAAAAAAGGAGGATGGAACCCTCCACCTTTGCATTGAATGATAAACTATGTGATCAACTTCAAGGAGCAAAGATAGATGAACTATGTGATTGACTTCAAGGAGCAAATATCTTCTTTAAAAGTGATCTCATATCAGGTTACTACCAAATAAGGATAAAGAAAGAAGACATTCCAAAGATTGCTTTCAACACAAGATATGGCCATTATGGGTTCATCACAATGCCTTTCAAATTGACCAATGCTCTTGTAACCTTCAATAGGCTAATGCAAGATATCTTCTAGCCCTATCTTGATGACTTTGTCCTTGTCTTCTTTGATGATATCCTAACGTACTCCAAGAAAGATGAAGATCATGAGCCACAACTCCATGTCATCCTTGAAATAACGAGGACACCTAATCTCTACGCCAAAAAGAATAAATGTACATTCTTCAAGAGGTAGATCAAGTATCTTGGATTCATGGTATCTAATGAGGAAATTGTCGTGGATCCTACCAAAGTCAAGGATGTGCAAGAATGGGCACCTCCAAAAATAGTTTAATTTAGTAGTATCTTGGATTCATAATATCTGATGAGGGAATTAGAGTAGATTTTGCCAAAGTCAAGGATGTGCAAGAATGGGCACCTCCAAATACTTTAATTTAATTTAAACTCATCAAAAAGCCCTATTATAGATAGGATAAATCTAACAAATGCATGATTATATGATCCTTGTAAAAAGGGAACCAATGGAAGGACCCATTGGTCTCCCCCTTGAACACTATGAATTTAGATAGGAGATCATTTATGGAATAAGAAAATCATTCAAAATTTGTGGAATCATTTAGCAAAATCTCTAAATGAGTCATGCATCAAGAAAGATCTTCAACATCTTGGAAAGTTTTACCAAACTAGGTCAAAAGACTTATTAATGTGTCTATCAAAGTAAAATATCTTATAACCTAAATCAATACAAGAAACCCTCCACTTAGTAAAGCCCAAAGGGAAGATAAAATCTAAGGACTATTAAAAAGATTGTCTACTAGGATAAATACTATTTGTGATTTCAATTGTGCATTCAAAGGACTGCTTGATGCATTAAGAAAGAAATGTCTATGTTACAAAGATTCAAGATTCTAATGGAATCAAAATACAAACATATTATAATGAAAGATTGCACTAGACCTCCTTGAGGCTAGTTTCAGAACTCTATACCAAGAGATGAAGAGACAAGTGAAAGCAGAGCAAGCGGAAGTAAGAGAGGTGCGAGCTATGGTTAATGGAGTAAGAGAGCGAGAGAGAGATTCAAGATGCGGGAACTCCAACAATCACAATGTGTGACCAGCCTTCTCTTTATTCAAATGTCACTAAAAGGATAAAGAATGAAGTGACAATGATGAGTGCCCACCCCACCTACAGTGTGTAGATACATGTACCATTAGTGTAGCAATACATGAGCAAATAAGCACAGGCACCTTTACCCTCAACAATCTCCCACTTCTAGGCAAATGTGCCTCGAGTGAAGAGGGAACGATAAAAAAATGACAAAGTATAATGTGTACATAGAGTATAACAAGATGAGGAATAGGGGTCATCTCATGCAATGCCTATTAACTTCCTAAGAAAGGCTTGAAACGCTCTGTTGAGAGACTTTTCATCAGTAGATTTGTAGGATTTTGGTCAATTGATATCTTGACAAAGTCAACAAACTTGTCCTCAACAACCTCTCTGATAAAGTGGTACCACATCTTAATGTACTTTGTATTGTATGGAAAACTGAAAACTTGGCTAATTGGATAGCATTAATAAAATTCGAATGTAGTGTAGGAAACCACGTTAATCATACCAAGGTCTGCCACTAAATGACCTAACCAGAGAGCCTCCTTCCAAGCCTCAGTGGTGGTTGTAACATACTCTGCCTCTCTAGCAAAGAGGGCCGTGAATTTTTGCACCCTAGATATCCAAGAAATAGTACCCCCAACAAAGGTAAAAACATCGCCAAAGATGGATTTCCTATTGTATCCTAGCCACCATAACATACGCACATATCTATTGTGCCCCTCAAGTACCTCAAGTTACCATTAATCCCACTACCACTTACCATGTGTAGTCACGTAGCATACCACAACTCCTACTGCTGCAAAAGCTATGTTAGGACAAGTGGCTATCATGGCATACATTAAACTAGCCACTGCATATGCATAAAGGATATTGGCCATCTTAGCCTTTTGCTAATCAAACTGTGAACAATCGGTGTGGCTCACCTTCACATGAGAAGGAAAAGGATAACCAATATGCTTCACATCCTGCATAAGAAACTGTTCATGAGCCTTCTCGATATACTCATTTTATGACAAGTAAAGGAGCCCCTGAGAGCTATCACACATAATGCGCATCCCAAGAATATGTGAGGCATGTCTCATGTCTTTTATCTCAAAGCTCTTTTTGAGCTTAATTTTATGAGCATCCAACTCGTCAGGAGCTCTCTCGACAATCAACATGTCATCCACATAGAGTGTCAAAATCAAAAGGCTACCATCATGAGCCTTCTTTATATATAAACACGGATCTATATCATTGCATGTATAGCCTTGTGAATGCATAAAAGCATCAAGCTTGTGGTAGCTAATACACACACTATTCTCTAGCACATGGCATACCTCCACAATGATTAGGATCCAATTGGGAATGCTAGAGAGAGAGAGAGAGAGAGAGAGAGAGAGAGAGAGAGAGAGAGAGAGAGAGAGAGAGTGTGTGTGTGTGTGGAGAGAGAGAGATTGCACAAATATATAACTTCATGAAGTATCATAGGAGGCTACACATTATCAAGCAAAGCTAACATTGTAGAATAATTACTATTTCATCTTGATACACTACTTGTTTCTCTTTCATTTTTTCCTTAATAGCTTTTGGCATGTGTTACTTCATGTGGGTAGGCAAGTATCTCGTTCTATTCCAAGTACACATTGTTTCTTTTTTAGGGCGATGCTACAAAGGAAGACCCCGGATTTCATGTTCAAGGATTTTGTAATAAGAGTATGTGTTTTGCTATTGTCTTGGCTTTATGTTCATACACATATATCTTAAACAAGCTATATCTATATTTATCGCCTATTGGTCATCTTCTTATCTCTATTTTGCCCTTCTCTTCAAGTGTTGCATTAATCACTCACTTTATTTGGCCAGTATACAATTATGCTTCTTGACAATGTTTAGCCAATTAGCATTTTTCTCACTTTAACACCTTTGCAAAGGTCTTAATTTCTTGTTGCATTGGGTGCAATGTACAGAGTCATATGCACCTTTCAACACCATCACACACCTGTGTGTGTGCAACTTATATGCAATAGATTCCCGCCTTTTAAATAATTTGATTCTTTTTCCTGCTATCAAAAGTTTTATGGCATTCTTATCCAACTCGTCTAATGCAATTACCGCATAGGGTCTGGACCATCATTTGGAGATGTTACGCATGGCATTATGTTGGTTGTTTAAATTGCTTTCATAAACCAGTACCCAATCCCCATCTTGTATGGTTCTAGGCCTCAATCTATGTTTTTTGTCAAACTGCTTCTTGTTCTGTATCCTTGCCCTTAACTTTGCAAATGTTGTCTCTATGTCTTTTGACTTTCTTTCCAACTGTCTAATATGTAAGGCCAACAAACTCCTCTCGATTAAACTCCTCTTCCCAATGTAGTGCTCTCCATGTGACTATCATCTCTTCTATTGGCATGATAGGTTTCTGTCCATGCATCAATTCAGCAGGGCATATATCCCATAATAGCACTATGAGTTGTTATGTCAGCCCACAAAGCCTAAGGGAGCAATCATGGCCACTCTTTTGCCTTCTCTCCACATACTTTTGCCAATGCCTTCACAATAGGTGGATGACCTCTTTCACTTTTTCCATTTCCTTTGGGACTATAAGTTAAACTTAAAGTAAGCTTTATCATGAACTATGGAAAGAAGCCATAAGCTTCATCTATATCCAGTTCACCCCTATCTACTATAATTTTTTCCACACAACCATATCGACAAATCTCTTCTAAGAGAAAAGTACGCACTATATTTGTTGTCTTGGTACATAGAGCTCTCCCTTCCACTTGATTAGTCAAGTCTTCACATGCAAGTACAAGATATCTCATTTGCCAAAGACCTATAGGCATCGTGATTAAATCCACCACCCACTTAAAATGAAGAGACAAGGGATATGTGGGCTGTAATCCATCCCAATGTCTCACAGATGAATACATTTGACATGTCGTACATGTTTCCACAAAGTGAGCAACATCCTTACACATGCCCTAACACCAACATCTTTCTTTGATATTTGCAAAAGTACCCCAAACACCTCTATGCTAGCCCATAAGCTTTCATGAAATTGTTGCATAACATTTACTTGTGAAGCTTTATCACGCAAAACTTGCAATGGTATACCCTGTTTCTTCTTACCATGTTTCCACAAGTACCCATCTTTTAAGAAAAACCAATAGTCTTTCCTCTTGATCTTCTTAAACTCCTCATCTAACCACTCGTCTCTCTTTGTTAATGTGTTGAGGTATTGACAAATTCTCAACCACTCTCTTGCATATTTGTCTTTCGGAAACACTTCTACATAAGATACATAACATCTAAAGTGTTTTCTCTTTGTTGTCCAAGCTTCTATTAGTGTTATAGCAACTCCTTGCATTGCTAAATTCACTCTTACATCACTTGTACTTGATAAACGAGTTGCTATATTTATTGCATTTAATACTATCCTTGCATTCATGGAAACTGTATCTAGAACTTTCAATTCCTGTAATGTTTCAGTTGTAAATTGATTACCTATATCTTTAGGATCCCGTAAACTTCATTGCCTTGACACTTTCTCATATAGACCCCTACTATCTGGTGGAAGCGGCAAAGCAATTGGTTTCACCTTCATCTTATACTTTGTCTCCATAATTGCTTCAACCTAGTGTAATCCTTCCTACTGACTAAACAATTCTATAACATCATACATGTCCAAAAAACATACTGACAGCACTTTATTTTTAGCTTAATTTTCTACATGTATAGTTATTGAAATTTCAGTCATAGTATCAATAATATTCAGCCAATAAAAGAGGTCTGAAATGCCTTCATTTTCAGCTAACAATCCGAATGCTCTCAGTTCCTTAGTAGCGTGTTTCACGAATCTATGTTCAACGTTGCACATAGCTTCCATAGGCTTAAACCAACATGAATTGTTTGCTATAAACTAAGAATAACCAGTAGTAAATATATGCTTCATTCCATCAAGAGGCAAGTACATCCTCTAAACACCACTACTGTAGCCCCTCATTACAATAGTGCTAAATTAAAATCTGAATCTTTGAATTCCCTTGCATTCGAAGGAAAAGCAAACTCTTGAAGCATATCCCAATTCCTAGGATTATTAACACAAATAGTAAGAAATTGGATTGCTTTCCTCCCATCCTTGCTTCTAGCTCTTGCATAAGCAAAGCCATCATCAAGCACCTTTGTTTCCATATGCACTCCTATAATATAGGGTTGTCCCAAAATCACTGCATACGAGGAACTATCTTGCACAAAGAAGTACTGTTCTTATTGTACATCACCAATCGTCACTTTTACATTAGGACATACAACATAGAGCTCCCCCGAAGAATTATTTTCAGCCCTCATACACCAACCATGATTAGTGTCCATAGGCCATGCACCATTATCATACAATCCATGCTCAATAACATTAATCTCGGACCCATGGTCAAGCAAAGCAACACAAAGAGTTTCACACTCCACTATTTTCACTACCATTTCAATGGTAGTCCTTGCCTAGTGATTTCTTGTGTCATGACTCCGAGGAATAAATCCTAGAGTCGACCTCTCTACCCATAAGGCATAGTCCCATTCTGTTCCCCTAAAATAGTATAAATCGGGACTCTAATACCTAGACTCTAGGTCAACGTTCCTTGTTGTTCATTTCCTTCGAGGAAAGTTCCATGCTGTCGATTTCGTTTGAGAAAAGTTCTTGGCCAACCGGGACCACCCATCCGTAGGACGATTTCCTTACTCCACCATGCATATTGCTACAAGTCATAGCAACTTTCTTCTCTTTTTCACATGCTATCCATTGATTTAGCAACATCCTGCATAGATAAACCAGCACTTACATTATGCTCATATTCAGCCCGAATCCCCAACAAACCAATTTTCTCTTCAAATTGCAACAATGCACTAGTAGTATCACCAAGAAAATAACGATTCCTCTTAATTACGTCAATGATTTCATCATGGAATTCCCAGTTGGCAATGCCAAGCACCTCTCCCAAGGTGAATTCCACCCGACTATTTAAAATCCATTCTGCAAGAACCTTCTTAAGATCCGTGGTTGTCTCAATATTAGACTACAACTTATATGCTGATTTGTAGCTTTAGACTAATCCACACTCCTTCTTGTCACTCTCTTAGATGTCCCTACATTATCTTCATCTCTCTTTTGTTTCTCTTCCACAAGTACATCCGTGTTTTGCACCTTTGCTAAATATGCATACATTGAATATGCATCTCGATAACTTTCCTATTTTCAATTGCATGCAAAGCATGTGTCCATATTGCAGCCTTTAAACTAGCATGCATTCTATCCAACTGTAGACCAAAAATAGAAGCATGTACAACTACATAAGCATTTCGAACAACCAAGTCTTCCAACAACTTTTGCATACTCCCCTTTTCAAAATTCAAAGCAAGAGGCAATCCTATTTCTTGTGCATGGATCTTGCCATCTTTCCAAAAGATGAGCTGTTGTGCCAAGGCCTCTAGAGGATAGCATGGTTGCGGTTGTCACCTATGTTGATGACCTCATTATTACAAGTACACTTGAGAGGGAGATCGCTAAAGTTAAGATGGTCTTCATTGACATAAAGGAACTTGGTCTGTTGAAATATTTTTTGGGCATTGAGGTCATTGATACACCTCATGGTGTTTGGTTGGTACAAAGACAATATTCTTTGGAGATGTTGGAAAAGTATGGCATGACAGGATGTAAACCAATGGATACTCCCTTGGATTAGAACATCAAAATGATTGATGATGGGCAATATGTGGAAGATGTGACTATGTTTAGAAACATGGGTGGTTGGTAGTCTTATCTACTTAACCATTACAAGGCCAAATTTGAGTTATGTTGTTGGATTGATTAGCCAATTTATGCAAAGACCATGTATATCACATTTGGATGCAATAAGGAGAGCTCTAAGGTATGTGAAGAAGACATCTGGATTTGGCTTATTCTATGAGAAGGGAATAAAGCCTACCTTGTTTGGGTATACTGATGCAGACTAGGTAGGTAATCTTATGGATAGGAGATCCACCAGTGGTTATGCATTTTCATTTCGATCAATAATAGTAAGTTGGAGCATCAAAAATCAACCTAGAGTTGCTTTATCAAGTATAGAGGTTGAGTGTACCGAGGTATTGCATTGGTAGCATGTGAGCAAACATGGCTGAGATTGGTTTTATATGATATGGGGATTGAAATTGATGGTGGAGTTATCATATATTGTGACAACATTAGTAGCATTATGTTGGCAAAGAACCCAGTCTACCATGCCAAGACAAAACAAATAGAAGTGCACTATCACTTCATTAGAGAGAAGGTCATTGATGGAGAGGTTGACTTGGTCCATGTCAAAACAAATGACCAAGTTGCTGATATCTTTACCAAAGCATTAGGTAAATATAAGTTTGAGTATTTCAAGAGTGCACTTGGAGTATTACCTTTGCAAGCTCACTCTGAGCTTGAGGGGGAGTGTTGAGAAATAAGGCATAGCCTAAGCCCTTATCCTATGCTTGTATTAAGTAAGTGTGTGAGAGGTTGTGTATGTGCCCTAAGGGTCAAAGGGTCTATCTCTTTACGAGAGACTTGGAAAAGTAGACTGTAGAGAAGATAGAATGAGTAGAATGAAGAAGAAAAGAATGAAGGAAGATTGAGCCTCCATATCCATGTCTCAACCACCTTCCGTTGTGCATTCCCATCGAATCTCTCGTCTATTGTCATCTTATACTTCCATTTAATTATTAAAGTGTCTCATATAGGATGCACAACCGATATTGCTCATCTCATGGTATATGATGCACCATTGGATAGCTCTATATATCCTCAAAGTGGTTACAAATCAAGATAGGTAGATATCATGTAGACTCCCTTCCCTTAGAGGACTAGATTTGCCAACTTTGTCAACTCAACCACCCCAAGGCAAAGGAGCACTACACAAGCATATGCCCAATGTATTATGAGATCGGAGGATGTTTTCATTGCCTATTTAGAGAGGCATTTGGGCCATTATGAAGAGTGATGCATTTCCTAAATCAAAGAGGTATTGGGCTCTTCTTACTGGACCTATGTTGACATAGAGAGCGCCTCTTACAAACTCAAGATCAAGCACACGGAGAGACAAACTAGCATACACTCACACTATTCTACAGAGCATCAACCACTTCCTCTCCCACAAAAGCCTCATTGGATTGATTGGTGATGCCACCTTGTGGAGTCACCCTAGGCATAGCCATTGAGAGATGCAAAGCCTGTGGTTCATGCCTATCTGGTTCACTCACCCATAGGAGGCATCATGTACAAATATAGAGGATACCACATCATCATCAGGGAATGGTTTAGATACTTGTATTCATAAGCTATGCATTGTTTATTCTCATTGAGTTAGTCCTAGGAATAGATGACAACTATTTTGGAATTTGGAAAAGATCCATCATTTTCAAATGTAACATTTTGGTCTCATAGGCCGATTTGTCCTTTTGTAGATGCTAATATAAGTTTCTTCTCTCTCTCTCTCTCTCTCTCTCTCTCTCTCTCTCTCTCTCTCTCTCTCTCTCTCTCTCTCTCTCTCTCTCTCTCTCTCTCTCTCTCTCTCTCTCCATGTGCATATGCATAGTTCTAGCAGCTTGTCACTTCTCCCCTTTCCAAGGATTATCCACTCCTCAAGCTTGATTCATAAGAGGTGTGTTGATTACTAAAGATATGTATATCAAGTGACTACATGCCATGACATGTAGTGGTCCCTTAGGGCACAAGTCACATTGTGGAAAGATCATGTCCTCCTTACTTTGCCATTATTTTTACTCTTGATCATATACTTCCTTCAAGTTGTGGGTTGTTTATTTTCCCTCATTTAATATTTATGAGGTGTTTATGACTGGTTTTGCTACAAATGCTATGCTAGAAAGAGCTTAACAACAAGTAACGGTGAGGGCCTTTGACTTGGATGTCATATGCGCTCCATCCTTTGTTTTTCCAAAAAAAAAAGGGAGAACCATAAAAATAACCCATTGGTGGATGCATTGGATACCCACGTTAGGGTTTTGTTTTTCTTATACATACACTCTACTCGTGGCTCCTTTTCACTTTTCCTAATGTGGTCCTTCCACACAACGAGGAGTTGTAGATACACACATGCCTATGTAGTGCCAAGTTATCCACAACAACCTTACATTGTCTCTCACACCCTCTCTTTTGTGGTAGTCCTTTGCAAGCATTCCCTTCCTTGTCAAAGCTCCTTCTGCATGGCTACCTGCAACTTTCACAAGCCTCTTAAGCTTCAATGGTAAGGGCTCTAATAATTCATCTTCTCCTCCATAAGTGTTGGCTTGGTGCGGCTGTAAACTTGCCCTCTTTTAACCAGTAATTTTTTGAAAGTCCCTTTCATGGTATTGATGTTCTTGTACAAGGCCTCTAGTGGTAGTTGGTCACCATGCTCATGTTTTCTCTATGTGCACTATTGTTTTGCTACATAATAGGTAAATCTTTTTGTTCTTTTTGCATTATTTCATCCTAAATCTATCATTTTTTCTTCATCAAGCCATATGTCTTCATGTTTCATTCCTATGCATTGGCATAGCTTTTGAAATCAACCTTATTCCCCACCACAACCATCAAAGCTAAACTTGCTCTCCCACATGTAACGTGTGTCTTGAGTAGCCTCGAGGTTTGCATATTTCAATGATACATTTTGTTAGGGATTTTATTGCTAGGATGATTTCCCTTGACATGTACAATAGGGCATACTTTACATCTCATACCTCTACCTTTCCCCCTTTATACCAATTTACCTCTTCCACCTCTCTCATGCTCAACAACAGCATCTTTCCATGGATCTGCTATCTTCTTGCACATCTCTTACTATGAAGGTACCTCATGGGTTTTATTCGATAGCTTTGAATTTATCAGGACGATTGTTATTCCTCATAGATTCAACTGCCTACACATCCAATTGTCTACACATCCAATCCTTTTAACTCTCTTAGTTGTAAACATCTACTGCTCATGCTCATCCAATTGTCTATACATGCATTCCTTTAACTAGCTTAATTGTAAACCTCTAGTCCTCATGCTCATGCTTATGAGTAAGCTATAAATATGGCTAACTGCCAATAATTATAGGCCTATCCTCCCTTGCATTTGTTTTTGATATGTATCATGTAAAAGTATCCGTGTAAATGTTATATGTCATTACTAAGGCACCTTTATGCATTTACATACATCTTCAATATATCCATGTGTGTAAATGCATGGTCATTCTTAGTTTGATAATGAGCTGTTGGCATGTATGCTTAGTGTGGAAGCTTACTTGTTCCAATTGTGTGCTTATGACTTACTTATGTAGGTTCATTGTCTTGATTATGCACGTGCCAAGTGTGCATTACTTATGTGATATGCATGCATGCTAGTTGCCTACATGCATCTTCACATAAATATTATGTGTAGGTACAAAGATAGGGAAATGAATAGTAATGTTGTGAAAATTGTATTTTAGGCCTTTTTTCCATTTATGGTAGGAGTACTTACAACTTTTGTGCCTAGAGTGGCTAAACCTTTTAACAATTTCTTATTGGCTGGAAATACAACCCTTAACTCCTTTGATGATAAAGTTTTAATATTTAGTTTATGTTAAAAAAGTAGATGCATCCATTCAACATTTTCAAATGGCTTTGTTTTTACTACTTATAAAACAAATTAATAATTTTTTTAAACTATACCTAGATGCATTTAAGCTAATGCAACTACATCATTAACTTTCCATTTTGATTAGGTTTGGTCTAACAAGTGATGCATGGCTTGCTAGCTCTTTGTTTGATTGCAAAGTGTGTATTTGTATTCCTCCTAGCATCCTACTCATCATAGTAAGGATCCAATTCATCGTTCTCATCCATGCCATCTAAAGTAATGAACACATTTGAGGAAGTGGGCTTGCATGCCATCTTCTTTTGTCATTAGTGTAATGTCAAAACATTTTAATTTTTTCTTCTTGAAAATCACATTTTATCTAGACTTCCCCCTCCTTTCGTATTTAACCAAACATTTTGAGAAATTTGATAAACATGACATTTGAACCTACCTTCTCTTTTGATATTTTATATTTCTCTTAGCTACATCTCTTCTCTCTCCTCTTATGTAAGAGGAACCTACCTTTTCTCACTTCATACCCTTCTTCAAATTAAGGCATTTCCACAAGCCTATAAATGCCATTCATACCTAGGGACATCAAACGGTCTCGCACTCTCTTTAAAGAGGAAGACCTCGTTTCATTCTTGGCAAATATGCTACTAGTTTCCTCCCTTACCATCATGCTATCCACTTGGCCTAGGAGCCCACAAAGGAAGTACTCTCTTAGAATACAAGGCCTAATCCAATTTCACAACTATATCCCCCATTTCAACATGTCTTCAACAAACGAGGTAACTTTGCTTAAGGCAAGTGAAGGTGATAGCAATTAGGAGATGCTATTGACACCTATAATGTAGATTGAACTATTAATCATCACAAAAGATTTTTTAAAGTCCAATTTGAAAGAAATAGTCACCTCCATTGCTCTAAAAGCTTGGTTATGCTTTTGTACTACGATGTTTTCTATTAATGTATAGATACCCCTCATTATTTTGTGTGAAATTTCTAATTTCTTTAACATTCATGATTTTTTTGCTAGTTCTGGGGGATTTCTAATTTTGTGTGTCTCATGCTAACACACACACACACACACACATGCACATGCACACGCATGCATGCATGCGCGTGCACACATGCACACAGATGTTGTCATGTCACTATGCCGACACAATGTGTAAAAAACCTTGGAGTGCATCATCATCTGGCTTTCTTATCGATCTACAGAGTCAATGCCATATTAGTCATTAGTGTTAGTATCCATAATATAAATAGTTCCAAAATATGAGATTTTAGGACAAGTTTAGCCTATTTTTGATATTTCAGATATTATTTATTGTAAATATCCTAAATAGGTGTGGAAAACTTTTAGAATAGGGTGACATGCAAAAAGCAAGTGGGTTTTTAGTCAAATTTGGGAGATCTCATGCAAAAAGAAGGGACTTTTGAATTCACGCGATCGTAGTTTATAGGCAGCAAACAACATTTTGAACGAGGAGAAGAAGAAGGAGTGATCTAGGAGGATTCTAAGCAAGTGTTTTGGGGTTTTATCCCTGTTTTGGAGCCAATAAAACTATCAGATTTGAGATTTGAGTAGCAGAGAAGAAGCTTGTGTTTGGTGCATGTTTTTTGTCTACCAAGGAACTTCAGGAGATCTAATGCTTGGAGATTGCTTATGAGTAGTCCTAGACAAGGATGTTGCTTATCTTCTCAAGTTCTATCAATATATAGTGCTTTGATTCATTGACCTTTATCTTTATCTTGTGTACCTCTTATCTATTCTTTTTCTTATCTTCTATCTTCTATTCTTTACTTCCTTATCTCTCTGATCCCCAATGGCTACGACCTTTCAACTAAAACCCCTTTGACATTGGTGAGCCCGATGTGAAAGGTCGTCAGAAGGAAAGACATGATGGGAGAACCTTCAAGAACAATTTCTAGTGATGTTTTGTAGCAATTAGTGTAGAATATGAACATGCTTATGTAGGTACAACAACAACAATAGGTGATACAGACTTTTACTCAAATAGAAACTGTTGTGATGAATGCTCTGCAAGTACTAGAGCATGAGATGAAAGCTGTTTAATGGCAGGAATATATATGCATATTTGCATACCTATGCTCAAAAGATGGAGTTCTTTGGGGTGGCTCAACTTGCATGGAGCCAATATTTTGTACGGGTCACTATATATGAATTGAAAGCCCGAGCTATTGAATTGTACATGTAGGATGCTGACTGGGTAGCTTTCAAGTTAACACTCAAGGAAGAATTTTACATTGAAGGCACAAGCTTGATTACCCAAAACTTTCTAGGAGTGGGTTCTAAAACCCAATAAGGGTCTTGTGGTTACAAAGTTATTAAGAGAATTTGAAAGTTGGTTTGAGCAACTAGATCTTGTAGAACAACAAGCTCTTTCAAGTTAGAAACTTGAATTGTTTCTTCAAGTAGCAGATCCTAAGCTTCAAAAGAATCTTGATGATTTATTAGAGGATCAGACTACAAAGACATGGTTTAAAACAGAGTGGAGACATGTTAAGGAAGCTTTTACTGCATTGGTGAAAAAGCATGAAAGGATAGAAAGATTACATGCATTTAGCTTGCCCACTGTTATAGGCAAAATAGTTGACGTATCTAGTAAGCCACCCACTTATGTGGCCAGTTAAATGGCATGCGGACATAAGACGAGATAACGACAACTAAACCTTCTGTAATGCTGCATGGCGATGAGCATGAGGACCATAGAGAGGAGTTAAGACCTCCTTACCACAACACCTTCTCTCCTCCCCCCCCCCCCCGCGCCCATCTTTACCCACCTCACCCTTATAAAATCCCCCTCCCTGAGAGGGCTAACAATTTCCTCTCTTCCTTTCCTCCCTACCTATTACCCTTCTTCCCTTGTAAATCTCCCCCTTCCCTACCTCAAATACGCTATTTTTCCCCTCCCCTTGCTTCCATCTTGTGAGAAAGAGAGGAGAGGGAGAGGGATGGGTAGTGAAGGAGAGTAAGAGGGAGAGAGTGAGAGAGAGAGAGAGAGAGGAGAAGACGCTCGAGAACAAACCCCTTCCTTGGGCAAAGGCTCGAGTATCATCTTCCCCCATCGCGACCCTTGTAATCTCTCCATCGATTCCCTCAAATTGACAAGGAGACCATGAAAGGCAAGACAAGGCATAGGTAACTCCGACACCAAGGAGTCATTCGAAGAAAGTGAAGGCCGCCTCCAACTCCACGATGGCCTCGAAGGCGTAAGCTCTCCTAGGAGTCTGGAAAAGCCGCGACTACGGAGGAAGGGTCGGGCAAAGACACCACTATCAACATGAATGGTTTATTAGATAAAAAACTTGACTCTCCAAAACTAGGTACCACTACCATGCTAGAAAACTATAATCGAATATTTAAGCATAGGCATTATTAGAAATAAAGTCATGCCTCGCACTGGGTAGTTTGCGTATTTTGAAAGGTAGCTGAAAAGGGGTTTAATAATCATGGGATGTCAAAAATAGATTGAGTACCTACAAGTATAGCAAAAGCAAGTCAAGAAATAAGATCTGACTTCTGCAGATGCATCATAGATTGTCGAGGTACATAAATATTCCATCTAGGTCAATTGTACTCCATAGACCAGCATAGAGAATTAACTTGCATTTTCAATGAATGCATGTACACTCGCATTTGAGTAATTAAGTCATGCCTTTTGAGATGCATAAATGTATTGGAAGGGATTTCTATGAATAGGGACCTCGCATCACATTAACAACTTAGGGGAGACTTGCTTTGGGACTTGCATGGCGTCATGAATAGCTTCAATTGCACCACATAATGGGGTATGCATCTAAAAAGGTAGATTAGAATGTGCACGTGAATTGTTGAGCTTGTTTGAAAGGAATAGTTTGGTAAATAAGGTCTTGGCCAATAAGTGAAGTCAAGGTTTAGCTCGACCCACCTAGGACCTTAGTCGCAAAATAAATCGGCTTGTCCTTACGGCCATATTTTGACTTGCAGTCAACACACTTGTTGGTCTCTACCCCAATAGCCAACCACTTTAGGTATATCATTTCCAGAATATGAAACATCCCGAAACTAACACAAGGAAGCTCGAATGTAGTACCCACAAGGAGAATGACTACTCGCCAAGCTACATTCGATGCTCGTAGCTATCTCGGAATGGTAAGTAGACTTGGTTTACGTTGTCTTGCAAAAAGAGTAAATATAAGTATTCGTTATCTTGAAGACGAGGAGACCCTAGGGTGAACCTAGAACCTGATAGAGTTCTAAGATAGCAAAAGATGATTACCAATTGACCCAACAAAACCCTAGACCAATAGATCTTAAGATAGGGGGATCAAAGGATAGTAACCCAGGGAAGCCATCATTTAAAACTATAGTGAAATTGCTCTACCCTAATACATAGTAGTAAGGTCGAGTAGAGTGTATTCCCCATCCCCCAGGAAATAATGGAAAATGACACCAAGGCATGAATGATCAAGAAGGGCGACGGTAGCGTAAAAAATGAGGACTCCACCTTAGTAGATGTCTTGAGAGCACTCGCCTTCATTGTTTGTTTGTGCTTGTAAATTTAGGTTTAATGTCCGTGAAAGCAATGAATAACCCAAGCTCACAATTGGGAAATTGAATAATGAATCATGTTGAATTCAAGGAGGGGGCGCTAAGCTACCCCCAACTAGCTGCCAACCCTAGCCAAGGGGTTCCAAATAACCGTGACAAGAACGTGGACTGAACTTGCCATGAGAGGTCTCTCCATAGGTTAGTTTGAATGTAGGAGAACGCTTGGATGACAGGGGGGCTTTGGCTATAAATTCATTGCCTCTAGGTCCTACTCAAACAATCTACGTGACTCGAGATAGAATCTCGAGGCCCTGTTACTAGTACAAGGGCAGATACTTGGAGGAAATAAGATGCATCCTCACGGATTGCGGAATCCATCCCTTTTGGACAAGACTTGTATTTTAGTTAAGATGATAATATAAAGTGTAGAGATGATAGGGCATTCACAAGAGATGATAGAGCCTTCATGAGATGATAGGACCTTCGTGAAAGGTGATAAAGTCGTCGCCAAAAGATAGGGCCTTTGTGAGATATCCTCTTATTCTCTTCCTCTCTCTCTACACTTCTTCTCCTCCTCTTTCTCTCTCTTTCTCTCCCCTATATATGTATATATATATAGTAGTGTTTCAATTTAGTCAAAAGGGTCCCTTGCTAGTGCTATTATTCTAAGGCTTTTATAGCCTTAGGAGGGGGTATCTTCCCTCTCTCTCTCTCTCTCTCTCTCTCTCTCTCTCTCTCTCTCTCTCCCCATTGCTTTTGAGGCTGACATGGTACTTGTCTATTTGTGGTGTTCAGGGGAGGGATGTGTGTGATGGTGATAGCAAGGGTGAAGCTCACAAGAAGAAGGCAGTACGAGAGGAGTGGTGCATGGCAATAGTGTGATAATTGATGGGCGCTCGTAGAGTGGTGGTGGCATAGCATTCACAAGTAAGTCTGCTTATATATATATATAAGGGTTGAAAAGCCTTAAGTTAATCATGCCCTCTTAGCCCCTTATTCACACATGGGGAAGGAGTACAAGACCTAAGGTCTTTCCCACACATAAAAGAGAGAGAGAACGGAGAAAAACCATAGACTTTTAGTGCTTGATTCATCAAGGATTCATAATTTAAATGCACATTGTGATTGTGAGTATTGCTTTCATCTAGAATGGCTCGATTGTATAGGAGGTTTAGGTCATGGATCTTGGTCCAATTCCATTTTTGAGCATCCAAAAATTTCTCTAGAGGTCTCAAATTTGTGTTGGGGTTGTTCTGTAATTTCTTCTCATAAACTTTAGGATTATTAGCAATTCCGATTACTTGGTAGATCCTTGATAACTCATACGAGGAGTCACATTCATACTTTGGGCCAACCTGTAGCTTGGTACAAAATATATACTATAGTTTGAGCTATCTCCACCATCTTAACTTGCTTTTCTACATTGCTTGCTCTATCAATAACTTGTTTGTAAAGTCATGCTCATTGTCCAAAAGCAAGTCAATGGTTGCAAGAATGTGCATCTAGTCTCGCTTGTAATTAGGACAAGGGATGTAATTTGTGAGTGGGATGTAATTTGGTGTGGTTCTAGATTCTCCTTTTAGCATAACTGATATAGTGTTTAGGTCAACTGCAAGGATTTCTAGGTGTCCATTTTAATTCTAACTCCCTCCATGAGATTATCAAAGAACATTAAGCCCTTGTCCTAGTCCTCAATTGCAAGTAAATTCCTCATCCAATGTCTTTCCAACAAGATGTTATCATCAACTTGTTCGAAGCAAATAGATACCTTCAATCTTGATTCGCTAGTTCTTCATCATCCCAAAAGGTATTTCTTTTGTTTTATTGGCCAATGTAACATTAAATTGATTCATTTCCATAAGTGGGTTACCCTAATCCTATAAAACTATATAGTTGAGGATGCTAACTCCTACCCTAATGTCAACAATTCTGTTTTTAGTCACATTGATCAAGGCTGTGACTAGGAGAATTGTGTGCATTTTGGTTCTTTCTTGGAAGACATTGACTTGTAGGGTTCTTGATAAGGGATTTAGGGTCTAGAGCTAGGTATATGTGTTTCAGTATCATGACCCATGATTCCAATTTCAACTATATTGATCCTTCTATCTGCTCCTTCCGCACTTCTCAAAGCACATGGCTTCGTTTTAGCAATTGTTCGAGTAGCAAAGAGATTGATATCAAGGTTAGAGAAGCTAGGAGGTTGGCATTTAGTCCCCCATGATTATGTTGTTCTCTAACACTCTGTTTCCATAGCTTTACATTCGAGTCGCATTGGCATTTGACTCTTGGTTAGGTGCCTTAGGCATGTGATTTTCCATTCATCCAAGGTACATGGGGGATGATAGTGGGATTGTGCTTAAGAGATCATGCAACTCATTTTCCAGTATGGGTTTTGTATCCTAGAGATGTACCTATGCTTCCATCACCTAATTCTCACATTTTTTGCTATTTCCAACTGTTACTTTGGGTCAAGGTACTCTCCAACCTTCATATTCCCATGTTCTTTTGTCCTTGGAGCAGATGTTTCTACCTTTGCATGATGGAGTAGTTTTCCCTTAGTTAATGTCATGGTGTTATCCATTTTAAGGGTGAATATCGATCCCACTCTCTTTTTCTCCTTTTTTAGTTATTCTTTCCAATACATAATACATTTAGGTCATTAGTTCTTGGTATAGAGCCCACTCTAACTGAAGTAAAATAACATTTAATTCCTAGAAAATATGAAAATGGAATAAGAAATGATGAACTTCCATTACTAGAGCTCCATGAAATCATGGTTGTTGCAAATTACAAGGAAGAAGAGAACTAATGCTAATGCTAAATAATTTCTTGGTAATTTGTCAAATGAGCAAAAAAGTAGTTACGTTGGCACCTTTTCCCCTTTTATACTAACCGTAAATTAGTGGTTCTCTTCTAGCTTTAATAAAAGACTTATGGGCATATTTCCTACATTATAAACCATCCCTACCTCAAAAGCTTTGTCCACAAAGATGGAGAATTTAAAAAAAAAAACTCAAGGAATCGTGTGAAAAAAAAAATGCATCATGATGTATTATTTCTAAATATATTCCCATGAAGTCATGTGAAGACTTCCCTTTGAGTGATAGGCTACATCCTTAGTCGAAAACTATGAAAAGAGTGCATGCTGTCCTGAATAAGGTTCCTATAGAAAGTGAGCTATGACTCTGAATATACTCCTCCAAATAGACAAACAAGGTATCTAAATGTAGAAGACACTTTGTAGTACTTATCCAAACCATAAAAATTCAAATTTGGTGGAGTTAGGCTAATTATTATTAATGTAGAAAATTATTACAACAAGCTATACCATGTTCTATGACATCATGAATCATCTTGAAGATCCACCTAAATCAAAAGGTATTCCAGTATAATAGTCATTGCACATCCACAACAATGATCATCCTCACCTAGATTGAAAGGTATTCCAACATAATGGTTGTCCAAGATTGGGAAAATATCACCAGTGATAAATTCACAGCCATCGGATCAAATGAGTGTAGGGAAGATCCCCATAATCCATAAGATTAATATTGAAACCATCCAAGTCAAATGAGGGTTCATGATCAACTACTATAGGCAAGATTGCGGAGTATTGTTCTACCACTTCAGAGGTACGGAGATTCATTGGAACTTGTGTATTTTATATGATTTGGATACCCCATTTTGCACACATACTAGATTGTTTATATCAGTTGCTTCGAAAGGGGCAAAAATTCTATTGGGATGAGAGCCACACTAGAGCCATGCGAAAATTGAAGAAGTTATTGCAGATTGCTCCTACTCTCAGGAAAGCAGATTATAATTGCGGAAGGCCGATTGTATTGACAATTATCAAGTGTAACATGGAAATCTTCCCTAGGTACATGTATATCTTCATAAAGAATGGGTTGATGTGCATCATCATTAAGCTTCTCATTAGCCATTTCATCTTTCTTTGCTTCCTACTCTTCATTTGCTTCTTTCTCATCTTGAAACTCTATAACAAGTACTAATTTAGCATTCATTTCCTTGCACATGTATTTATGATCAAAGGTCATTGGTTCATCACATCTACAACATAAACCTTGGGTGTGCAACCCTTTTATATCATCACTAGTTAGGATTTTTCCTTGAATAGTACCATGCTATCCACTATGATGCTCATGCTACCCATAATGGAGTGGTTCCCCATAGTCATGATCAAAATGCTACTCATAAAGATCTACATAATCATTATGTATATGTTATCCAAAGTCAAATGATGGCTATCCATACCCACTAGCATAATGCTACTCATGTCCTTAACCACGATCATATGCATGGTGCTGCTCATAGTATACATGCTTCTCTCCATGAGGGTAAGCATGACCATCACATGCATACTCATGCTCAATAGAATTTGTATCATTATCATATGTATGCTATTGCTTATATCAATGGTCGTTGTACCCATGATCATTGATGCCCATTGCGCCCATCATAAGAAGAGTGTTGCTCATAATGATGTTGATCATGAGGTTGATGTCGGTACCATGCATATGCTTCATGATGTGCATGCCATGCATGTGCTTCATAATGTTCATTAAAAGCATATTTTATGTTTACGTGGTATACTTGTTATTCTTGCAAAGTTGCTCCAAATGCATAGAAAGATGGAGGCATTTTCCTAAATGAGCTAGCTATTCATATGCAACATTTGCCATCTTCTTTACCTTTCAATGCTCCATATCAATATATTTCCATGTAAGTAACTACCCAATAGCAATAGCCCCCCAAAAATTGCAGCAAACATGTAACTCTTTAGCAATCCCCTTTTGATATTGTCTACATGTATTTACCTACCATTGTCAATGGTCCCTATACTACCACAAGATTTCAAGATGCAAACAAAGATGACAACATCTAGAAAATGTCTTGATATTTCATTTGTCCAAAGTACTTAAGTGTTTCCTTAGCATGATCACATTGAGCATACCCAATGCTTTGACTTTGTCACATCACCCCACCTAATTGATCCTCAATACAGACCTACCAGAGAAGTTTAGTGGAATCGCCTTAAAATAAGAAGTGGGTTGGGCAACACCTCTTTTTCTGCATGCATGTTTGTTACCACCACCTAAAACTCTAAAATGTAGAAACTATGTCTACAGTGTGAATTGGAATTTACAATGCTTATCAAATATGCAACTGTGGTTGAAAATACCACTTGTGAGTTTGGAATCACAAGAGGTTTTGGCTTTCAAAGTGTAATTAGAATTTACTTGCATACCATGCTGTGGTCAAAGGCATTATGATTGAAACACATTTCAACCTCAATATCAACTCTCTAAAATTTGAAGGGAAAACCTTAATTAAAAGGCATCATCTTGGGTACGATTTGCTACAATAAGAGCTTCTAAAGAGATTACAATAGCTCAAGAGATAGTTTATGGAGACTACATTGCTAATTCTCATGTTATTATTTACTCTTCACAAATCAGTGGATTTCTTGCAAGGTCGTATAGGAATATATGTGGTCCTTACTTATAGCTGGATTTCACATCATTGACGGTGGCAAAAAACTTAGCAAATCTATATTGTGTCTAGAGTGAAACATGAATACATTGGTCTTAGTTTACAAGTGGTCTTTAGATATTTGATATGGAGACTATAGTGTGTTGTTCACTTTTCCCACAATAGCACAAAGGGTGTGCAAATTTGATGCTTCAAATGATGCGTTATCCCTCATATTTCTACCAAATGAGTAATCAGATGTTGACAAGTACATTTCTTTCATAATTTTGCTTTGCTCATTTGAAAGTGTGGCATGTCTTGTGGCTATTTTGGAGTCATATGTTCTTGATGAGCATGTGGCTTTGCATTTAGAGGTGCTGAAGTCTGAGGTAAAAGCGTTCATTTCTAGAGGAATTGGAGTGCATTACTGGGTTTTTTAAGGATGCTTCAACCTCTTCAATGGGTGAGCTCTTGGATATGTCTCATCGATAGAAGACAATAAATGAATTGAATGCTACTATCCTTAGAAGCCAGAGTCACGAAAAAGATCTAGAGCTTCCAAATCTATTGAAAATGCTCATGCTACCTGAATCATTTGGAGCAAAAGGCCTCATCTAAAAAGAGGGTCTCAAGAAGCTCCCCTTTCTCCTAAGAAGGAAGAGGATCTTTAGAACCATTACTCCTCTATATCATCATCATGGTAATGGACAATTGATGACATAAAAGGGCTATTGTTGATAAACAGATGACGAAATACTCCACATTTTGTATATGAAATTGTGGCCAAATATGTGATACGGTGTGCCATGGGCCCTTGCTTTGCATATTCTTGGAAACAAAGGCTATTGATCACCTGGAAGTAGCCCTCTCCAAATCATGATTCTCTTAACTATATGGTTCGCTTGACCATTGTGCATTCCTCATGAAAACAAGCTCATAACTTTAGAGAAATCATTTTGAGGGTAGTCTCTAGGAACTACATCATCAAACTCGTCTGTGGAGTCAAAAATCCACCTCTTGTCAAGGTCAATTAGCACCTCATAAGCCTTCTATATAGCCTTAAAGTGTCTGAGGAAACAAATTTGATTTTCTCCTTGATTAAGGATAAGGCCTCCTCTCCCTCTGAGAGGCTTACTTCCTTGATTGAGGATAAGGCACACATATGTAGTTAGTCTGAGAGCCACGGAAGATCTTCTACCTTAGAGTCTTCAACCTTCTTGCTAAGTTCTACTTGTGGAAGAATTTTATGCAACTTACTATTGAAGGTGGCATAAGCAACATAGGTAGGACACGAGTTGTCTGGCAGCCTAAAACATTTGCAAGGTCAAGGCTGACTAGTGCAAGATGATGCTCTTTTGATACCAACTATTCTCTATGTCATTGTCAAACTCTTGAGAGTAAAATTCGAGAGTCATTCCAATGATATTGAGTGAGCACCAATCTGATGCAATTTAGGCTATGGTCATGAATTTTCTTGTGACTGGAGCATATGTCGAAAGCTGTAGAGAAATTCCAAATGGAGACAGGAATGGAGCCACATATGGATAGCTAGATGTATTTTCTCTCTTTCAAAGTTTTCTCTTGTAGTGAATCTTGATCTCCAAGAAAACTCCGTCTCTTAACTTCAAACCTTTGGAATGAGATATCGTTCCACCCCCAGGAAATGCTTACAACAAGATGCTTTACTTCAAAGAGTTGGAACCCTTGCTACAATGGCCAATACCTTTCTAATAGGCAAGAATAGTTAATGTGTTCTTCTTGTATAGCCTCATCCTTTGAATTTGTAGCCCTTCCCTTGGCTAACACAACTTTACAGAATATGCTTGCTGCATCAAAGTTCTTCCTATTTTTGAGCTTGAAGTGTCTTCGGTCCTCATTTTCTCTCTTTGAATGATCTTTTGTACAAGCTCTTTGTGGTTTGAAATTTAATTAATAGAACCTCCGTCTTTGTGAAGTTCTATGCAAAGAGATGCTAGCAACCTCTAGGTTCAATCCAAGCTATAATTGTGATAATGCTTCTTTTGAGAAGTATAATCTTGTTTATGAAGTTTCAAAGTGCAATGGTAAGGCATTAAGGCTCAATGAATCAATGAAATGGTTGATATTTGCAATAGTGAAATCCATGGCCAATGTGTCTCCTTGTTGAGTTGAATTTTTGGCTAGTGCTTTGTATAATTCCTCATTTTTTATGATGGTAATAAACACCTAGGAGATAACCTTCTACTTGGATCATTCACCTATGGTGATCCTCTTGTAAAGTCTTTAAATGCGAATGATGTAATCATCCATCTCCTCATTGTCCTTTGGTTCACATTCATGCTTGACTATTAGGTTATCCACATACCTAGAACTTTGAATCCATTAGCTACATTCAAGTTGACATGCACTAGTTCAATGGACAGATTTACATGATGCTTAACTATGCTCACTCCAGCTTTTGCGTCTACAATTCCTCAACACGTGGGGTCTCCAGGGGTTTCTACAAGAAGCACTACATATCCCTAAACTCCTTCCCACAATGTGTTGACCCCTAATGCACTCAATGCCAAAGGTGTACTAAGTCTTAGACTTTGAAATGGGGTGAGATTAGCCAGGATATGTGCCTTCTATCCATACTCTTAATCCTTGCCAAATCATTGAACTACATTTAAGTAGGGTTCCAAGTGGAATGGTGACTTAGTCTTGGATAAGGATAGACGTGATTCTTGGCACTAGTCTCTTTTGTAGTTTGTGATGTTGTTGGGACACTTTCTACACTAGAGACCAAAGCAGTTGGTGAGATTGAAGAGAGACCTTCACTTTTAACTTTGAGTTTAGCTCTCTTTCTCCTTTTTTGGTACTTTTTTGTGGATTACTGTTACCGTGTTTCCTGCAGTGTGAGACATGGGTTTTCATCTTGCTTTCCTCGAGTGATATTAGTCATGGGGCAAGTGACTGCTCTTTCATTCCATATGAGTGATTGTGCGTTGAGTGCAACATTCCTCATCATCGATGAATTTCCTGTGATTCTTTCAACGAGCTACCTCCCTGGGTGTTGCCGCGTGGTCCCTGCCACGAAGGACGTGTGTTGTGAAGATACCTTGGTATCTCCTGCAGCCGACAATGATAGTGGACGTGCCATTGACAGCCAACCTTGATTCTCGACAACATGGGCGAAGTTTTTCTAACCCTATAGTATTTTGGGATATTCTGGTTGTTTGATGATTGGAAAACATGGAGAAATTAGTTCATTTTTTTGCTTTCGATTTGTGTTGTGTTTAGGGTAGGTTAACAGTAGGAAATCGCACCCGAGAGGCATAGGGTTTGCTGCTGTAAAGCAGGGAGACAATCGGGGAAAACAATGGGAAAATGGAGGAAATGTGCATTTGAATGTGTAGGAATCGCAAGGAGAGTTATAAGTTCTTGAAGGGCAAGGGAATCCTCATTTGCAACCAGCTGAGAGAGAGAGAGAGAGAGAGAGAGAGAGAGAGAGAGAGAGAGAGAGAGAGAGAGAGAGAGAGAGAGAGAGAGAGAGAGAGAGAGAGAGAGAGAGAGAGAGAGAGAGCTTGGGCGACCCATTCGATCGATCAGGGCAAGGAGTGACATTGCTATCGGCGATCCCTAGGTATATAGATCTCTACGCCATCACTCCAACATCATTCCTGGTGAATCTTGTAGTCTATAATCATCGATGTCTTGAGATTTTGGACGAATTTGTGCTCGAAAGTGCGTTCAGGCCGGCAGAATCGAACACCCGATTCAGTGTCCGATTCTCAGAATCGTACGTCTTATTTTGAGAATCGGACGCTTGGACAACCGTCCGATCGGACCAACCCGTCCAACTTGGGGACTCAGACACTCGGATTCGGACACTCGTACACTCGGACCAACCCCATCCAATTGGACTACTTGTCCGATTGTCAGATCGAGAAAATCGGACTCCCAAATTAGGACACATCAGCAAGATCAGACCACACGCCTGGTCCGATCGGACCACTTGTCCGATTTTCAAAAATCGGACACTTAACCCCCGTCCGATTCTGAGACTTGGATGGCTCAGACTCGGACCCACCTGGTCCGATTCCTAGAATGGGACCACTGGTAAATCGGATCACTAAAATCGGACCACTGGCAAATCGGACGTCCGATTTCCAGAGTCGGACACACCTTAGGCAAAAAAAAAAGGGGGAAAACATCAAAAATTGACCCCCATGAGCAACTGGAAGCGCAACCCGCTCCAGGACAACATGACGAACGCCTTGTAGGTAGTTCCCGACATAGGAGTCAAGACCAAGGGACAAGGGGATAGTGCTGGAGCACTCCCCAGTAACCTAACGCATTGAGAACGGAAGTCCAATCGAAGGACCTGTGATCGACCCCCCTAGTGAATGGCAAGAAGTAGCGCAGACCCTAGAACCCGCTAGAACGGCCAGGACTTGAGCAAGGAAGCTTATCAGGCCCGAAACAAGCGAGAGTGTCTAAGACACCAAGGAATTGCTTGCGGCACTCACATTGAATTTCGGCACTTGAAGTACACTTAAGAAAGCTGAAAGCCTGATTGGGCACAAATGCATGAGAAACGACACAATCTCACCAAGTGACCATAAATTGAGGTTTGATTCAATAACCAAAGGAACTCACTCAGATAAACCACTCAAGAAACCCACCAATAGGAGAGGATCCAAGACATAGACAAACAATTGAAGCGCAGGGTAGGACCAAGCAAGGAGCACCGACGACGAGGATCTATCAAGTCTATTCACCCTGGTCGACAGCCTAGTGGAGCGCAAGAACTCAACCATGACTGAAGAGAGCTTTGACTATCGGTCTAGTGAGGAGCTTGATTTGAACATATTCCCAGATGCTATTCAGCAAGCTGATGAGCAGTTACGACGCGCACGCCCGGTACGAGCACTGCGGCAGGACAGCAGACGCAATCATTGCAGACCTAGAGGAGGAGAGAAGGCTAGCCCGCAAGGGATTGTATGGAATAACTGATTATAATAGGGATCAGCAGGCTAGGAGCCAAAGGCAAAGCATGGAGCTGCATGAGGTGCAGCGAGTGCTGAACTTGGTTGGCCGAAATCGAACGGACCATGAGAGAGCACCAGAGGGAGACTTGACATTGAGCGAGCTCCTCATGAAACGACTGCTCGATAACACCGCAGTAGAATAGAGTGCCACCGCACTAGCAATGTCTCTGCTTGCAGAATTAGGGGCAAACCAAGGCTCAAAGAGCCAGGCCAAAATACCCATTGTTGCCAAGCAACTCGATAAGTACCAACCTCATGACGATCCATACAGCTTTGTTGAGCAGTTTGAGCAAGTCTACGAAGCCAACGGCCTCAACGACCAGACTCAACATTTGCAAGCATTCGGACTTTGCCTAAGCGACAAGGGTAGGACGTGGTATACAAGCCTCGATGCCGTAGAACGAGCCAACTTCAATAATCTCAAGGATCTCTTCGTCAAGAGATTCGCCGAGCCCGGATACTCTGATAACCTGCTGGTGCGCTTGATGAATGTCAAGCAGAAAGAGAAGGAGGACATCCGCGACTACGTGACCCATGTGAGGAGTCTCTTTAAGAGAATCCCTCTAGGCGAGCGACCGACTGACAGAGCAGTTTTGACTGTATTCATCAGCGGAATTCGAGACGATGAGTTATATAAGGCATTGGCAGGCAACTCAAGCTTGCAGCAGGACGTGGTGGCTAGAGTGTTTGAGGAAGCCATCAGAGTCGATGACCAGCTGAAAGAGCAGAGCTCTAGGAGCTCAGATCTAGGAGAACCCAACTCGCGAAGCTCAGAGAGAACGTCAGCCTCTAGTGAGTGGTCAATCCCATCATCCCAAGATAAGGGGAAGGCCACCGAGACAGACCAAGGCTTGGCTGAGGTTAAGATGGAATTAGCCAAGTTACAATACATGTTGAGACGACCAACGCGCCCGCACGTCCAATGCGTGTACTGTGGCGGAAACCACTTGCCGGCCGAGTGTCAAGACCCTAGGTCAAGACCCTGTGCTAACTGCAGTAGGTTTGGCCATGATGTCGCACATTGTAGATTACCAAGAAGACTTCCATACTCGCAACCCTACGGCCAGCCTTACCTAGCAAACAGGCCGCAGCCATTCTTCGGAAGGGGAGCCCCATTGGCTCTTCTTGCGCCTAACGATATGAATCCGGCCCCCCCTAAAATGGACATAAATCCTACAGGCATTCCTAGACCGCCTGGTCCTTACGTGACCCACCCACCGAGCGACGCTCTAGTACACTATGTGGAGGAGCCGAATGATTAAGAGACCTACATATACCCTTACATCTTGCACGACGACGAGGGCAACGCAGTCCTCATGGATTATCGACTTGTGCCGATAATGGCGTTAGGACGAGGACGAGGTAGAGGCCTCAGAGGGCAGCCGCAGGATCCAATCACTTGTTGGACTTGCGGACACCCTGGTCATGTCTCATCGCGCTGCCTTGAAATAGAGCAACAAAACAGGGACAAAGCTGACCAAAGGTACGCAAAGTGTGAAATCACCCATCTTTTCATAGACTGCCCAAAGCAAAAGCCGTCCTCTAGCTCAGCCAACTTGCCATCCGTTCCATTGGGGCTGTTTGGTGTTGAAAATTCCGATGGGGAGGCCACACCTATTCTGTTGCGGGTTATGACCCGAGCCCAAACGAAGCAGGCCGGCATCTCTTTGCCATGACCTAGCAATCTTGACGCAACCTCGATAGGAAAGAAAAGCCGTAGGCAGAAAAAGAAGAGACCGAAAGCTAAGGTCGCACTAAAGACCGAGAGTGCTATGACTCTACCTGCGGGAAAGAAGGTTTCAAACGCAGAGGCAGAGACTTCAGCCCCTAAGACGGCCGAAAAGGGAAGCGCTAAGGTAGGGGAGTACCCGCATCCAAAGCGACAATTAGAGGCCATAGAAAAGGTGAAGGAATGGGTGAAGGAGGCCCAACAGCACCTCAAAGACGCTAAGCCCATCATAGAGGACGAGATCGATGATCTCTCCAGTGTAAGCATGCCAATATCACCGCCTCAACCTAAGTCAGCAGAAGTAATTGCACCACAAGCAGTGCCACTAAGACAAAGCCTTGACACGACAGAGCCGCAGATCAATTGCGGCGGCCATTGGCATGGACAATCTAGGCTAAGGGAAGGACGAGTATCTAACGATCTCCTGACCATGCTAGTGACCACCCCTATAACACTTAGCCTGGGAGATCTGCTTACGCAGCACCCTACCCTATGGCAAGACCTTAAGCAGTGGGTCGAAGGATCACAAGAGCAGGTCACGGCAGACCCTCGAGACCAGGATGCAAAAACGCAATTGCCAAGTTTGACGCTGCACTCCGTGCCTAAATCCTTGCATATCAACGCCTTTTGGGAAGGCTCTGAGAAAGGGAATCGTAGACACGGGAGCTAGGGTTATTGTGCTTAGCCACGCAGTACTTCAGGCTTGGGGAAACCCACGTGTCGAAGCTGCTAGATTTAATGTCACGCTAGCAAACGACATGAGAGTGAAGCTATTAGGGGTACTGAAGAATTGGCCAGTGAAGATCGCAGGTGTCCAATTCTCTGTCGACTTTATAGTCATGAAGGGAGTGGACTATGATATCCTATTAGGCCAACCCTGGATGCGCAACGCTAGAGTCATCGAAGATTGGGGTAACAGCTTGATCTTCTTTGGCAATAGAACGAACGCGGTAAAAATAGAGATGGACACTTGGAAGACCTCACCAGTCGACCTAGACGCCATCTCTGCTATGCTCAAAGGGAACACTCAGGTCAAGAAGCCCTATGGGCCCTTGACCAAGTATATCCCATGCCCAGAGGATGAGTGGGATTGGATGCACATTCTCGCTACAATTGACCTGCCATTCTCAGATCATGAGGCATATGAGCAGGCCATCAAAACGATCGGCAAGTCTAACGAAGCACTCTCTGCACCAGTCTGCATGATGGCAGCAAGCCCCCATGGAAAGCCTAATCCTGTCACCTTCCACGTACCTTCCAGCAAAAGGGAACTCCAGGGGATACTGGAATACCTAACGAACCAGCTAGCTGGCAATCCAGCTGCAAATTTCAAACCACTCCAGGATCTTTTAGAGGAATCCAAGTGGCAATGGACCAGGGTGCACGATTTGAACCTCATGTATCACTGGGCCCTAGTTCCTGACCAACAACACGAGGCATATCAAGCCCTAGGAGATGACAAGGAGTCGGATGACAAGGATTCAGGCGACGAATATGAAGACTGCCAATCCTTCAGTGAAGAGAGCGAGGGTGAAATAGATACCATAGAATACGACACTGAAGGACGAGAAATTGAGCAGATACGAGCAGACGCCAAGCCGTAGGGAAGGCAGACCCCTAGAATAGGGTGAGGAGTCATGCGCATGGAATGTGATCGTGCTTGGTTGGAATGCATAGGAGCCATAGACCTTGAGCAAGTAGGCCTAGCCCAGCCAAAAATGACGTCAATACTTAGGACTGAATCACCATCTGAATTGCGGCCACCAGGGGAGACCACCTCTTCTAGTGAAGATGGAGGGTTTGACTCTGAATCGGAAGTTACTTCAAACAGTGATCTAGAAATCCCTAGGCCGCCATGACTAGACGCACCAAGGGGGACCTACTCGTCCACCTAAGGCGCAGACGGTTAAGGCAGGAAAAGGCAAAGCACCCCAGGGATACACGATCAGAAGAACAGTGAAAGCCACAGGACCTCCCTAAACGCTTTACGAAATTCAAAAAAGGGGATAGGGTAGTAGTTTTGTTAGGTGCCAAACGTCAAGGGCAGACAAGCGAACCAATTGAAGGACCACAGCCAAGGTCAAGGAGGTAGACCTAGCCCAGGAAGGGGAAACACCCCGACCAGTGTTCATTGCCAATGACCTGACTGGTGAAGAAGAAACAAGTCTTGTCGCTCTCTTGCGAGAGTATATAGACGTGTTTACCTGGTCCTTAGAGGAGCTACAAGGGGTAGATCTAAGTGTTGTGACTCACAACATATCCATGATGTCGAAAGCAACGCCGGTCAAGCAACGACCGTACCCTATGAATCCAAAACACGCTCATGCTGTCAAAGAGGAGATTGACAAGCTGATGAGAGCTGGATTCATTTATGAAATTGAGCACACAGATTGGGTATCACCCATAGTCATTGTGATAAAGAAGAACGGAAAAATCCGAGTATGCATCAATTACAAGAAAGTGAACACTGCTACGAAGAGAGACAACTATCCATTGCCATACACCGAGCACATGCTTGAGAGGGTGGAATGCAAGGAAGCCTACAGTTTTCTGGATGGCTTCTCAGGGTACAACCAGGTGCAAGTGCATCCTGCAGACATGCATAAGATCGCCTTTGCCACGGAGTGGGGCATCTTTGCATACATAGTCATGCCCTTCGGGTTGACCAATGCCCCCGCCACTTCCCAACGCCTCATGCGCACCATCTTTAAGGAGTTAGAGGTCTTTGTCGATGACTTGTGTGTGTCCATTCGACCTGGATCGAACACTTAGACAAACTCTGTGCAGTCTTTGAACAGTGCCGCTTATATCCTCTCTCCTTGAACCCCTTGAAGTGTCAGTTTTGGGTAAAGCACGGATGCATCTTAGGACATGTGGTGTCAAAGAACGGCATTGCTACTGACTTCTCGAAGGTCAGGGTTATTGTTGACCTCCCACCCCCAATTAATTACAAGGGAGTTCAATGCTTCTTAGTCCATACGGGATACTATCGACGGTTTGTACTAAACTATGCGATGATAGCCAGACCATTGTACAAGCTGCTGATTGTCTTCGAGTGGACCGAGGCATGCCAACATGCATACGAAGAATTGAAAAAGGCTCTAACAACAGCACCAATTCTACGAGCCCCAGATTGGACCATTACCTTCCACGTGCACATCGATGCTTCTAAGTTTGCGGTGGGGGCAGTGTTGTGCCAACCTGGTGAGCATAACTTAGATTACCTAGTGAGCTTTGCTAGCAGACAACTCAATGAGACAGAGATGAATTACTCGACAATAGAAAGGGAGGGATTAGCCATGGTGTTTGCTGTGAAGAAATTCTGGCATTATCTATTGGCCACACCCTTCATCTTTTTCGTGGACCATCAAGCCCTACTCTATTTAGTGAACAAACCTTGTGCTACAGGGTGCATAGCTTGATGGCTCCTTCTGCTCCTAGAGTTCAATTTCTCTATGGTAGTACGAAAGGGAAAACAGCATTACATGGTTGATCAGATGTCACGCATCCCCACAGGAGAAGCCGCTGGACAAGGCATCGTTGATGAGTTACCTGATGCCCACTTATTCCATCTGTCCAAGCGAGACTTATTTAAGGCTGATCCAACGCCGTATTGGGCGGACGACATAGTCCAAGTGCTCGAGCACGGACTACTTGAGCGACCAATAGAAAAGGCCCGACTTAGGCGCTTGATCCTGAAGATCCAGCCCTACCAGCTGATTGCAGGCTAACTCTATAGGCTGGGGCAAGACAGATTGCTGCGTAGGTGCGTGTGTGAGCATGAGATGCATGATGTGCTCTCGGAGGCACACAGCGGCATTACGGGAGGACACTTTAGCAGAGACACGACATCACGGAAGGTGTTGCAGTCTCAACTATGGTGGCCCACACTTTTTCACAATGCCAAGCGATTTGTCAAGCATTGTGACGAGTGCCAACGGAAAAAAGTCCCGATTCGTAAAGATCAAATCGATGGGAAGGGAAGGAGGCATGGATGCAACGCCTGGTCGAGCTGGAACGCCAATCAAAAACTCGTCTTCTAGCCACCCACACGCTTATCTATGAGAAAGGCAGACGCAAGAGCTGGTTCGACAAGCATGTCAAGCAACACGAATTCGAACAGGGTGACTTAGTGCTCCTTTACTCAGTTAAAGGGCATAAGCAAAAAATGAAATTCAGAGGTCTTGGACCCTTCAAGGTTCGGGCAATCAGCCGAACCGACAATGTCGAGCTTGAGACCCTAGAAGGTGAAGGAATAGGCTTCTTCAATGGCAGTCATGTCAAGAAGTACTTCCCTTCCACTCATCCTTTGCATGAGCCACCAATGTTAGAAACGCCAATCAAAATACGAGCAGCTACAATCACTAAAATCAATGAAGATGATGAGAAAGCCATAGAACCCGCTTACCTCCGTGTCACGGTCATTGCCAAGCAAACATGCGCTTTCAATGCCTTGATCGACGAGGGAGCAGACTTCAATGTCTTAACCCACAATCATTGGATCCAACTTGGCAAACCACTACTTCAACCCACAACTGCCAAGCTCAACCCATATGGGGCTCAATCATACGCACTTCTCGACAAGTGCAGAGTCACCGTTTCTATCGAGTTTGCGACTGTTCCAATGCTTTTTTACGTGTTGCCAAGTGCTACAGACGCAGGCACGGAGTCACTGCTAGGGTGAACCTTCATAAAGCAGACTCATTGCAATGTTGATTATGAGTTGCAACGCATCCACCTAGCAATAGGCAACGTGCACATTGTCATAGCTTTCAGCAAGGGCTGCGCGACACCATCACCGCCCGCAAAGCCACCGTAGAAACATCCGTAGGCAAGACTAAGGAGGGGGTTAGTGCGCGGCTGCTGCACCCCGACTTCCATAAACCGCAGCCCGCAGCAACCAAAGCAAGGGCCCAACAGCCTCGCTTTCAATGGGTGCCTAAATAGCCGCAACAACCGCCTAGGAGTCAACACGCCTATCCACATAAGACCTAGAACTCTAAACCTAGGAGACCAAGACGCAATCACAAGAGGATCCGCGTGGTTAAGCAAAGATGGGTCCCTAAAGCCCTCTTGCATGCGCAAGGCTACTATGAGAAAAATGCCTCACTATGGATCCCTAAGGCCCCCACGGCCAAAGGCACTAGTCATATGCCACCCTCAAGCTTGATTAGCCCACGTCCCCCAACACCTCAAAACCATAGGTTGTAGTGCTCTCCAGAGCCCCAGCCATCCGACTCATCTACGCTTCAGCCCAAGAGAGTCGCACAAACCTATCGGCCCAAGCGACAGCCACCGTCACAAGCAGCATCATCTGACCCTAATCTGCCCATCTTCCAAACAGCCCAACTGCAGGCTCACGGAAACTCCCAACCGCAATGATGTATTGTTAAGGCCTCTAGTTCTAGCAAACCTCGACTGCCCGCCGGCCTTACGCCCTCCTATGAACGGAAGTCATTTCTAGCGCTAGCCGGTGACCTTGCTGAGGACACCGGAGATGATATGGTGGACTGCATTAAACGGCTCAATGCCACCTTCGTGTCGCTAGCCCTCAGATATGACCGCTTGGACTTGGGTCTATTAGAAGAACCCTTTGCAACGGAAGTGCGCAATATGCCTTGCTCCTGGGAAACTTTTGAATTCGCATTTGCAAAAGCTTCTCGCTCTGTTACTGAGTTGCTCAGCAGCGAGATCTCCAAAGAGCAAGCCATTAAACAACGTCTCATCACATCCTATGATCAGCGAACCACTTCGGCTATCACTGATCAGGAAATCACCGAGTTATCCAAGCTTGCGGATACGGAATCCACGTTTTTGAAGCGTTGGTACACTCTTAGGTTGCAATGGGAAGTTGAGGTGTGCCACATAATGACCAACGCTGAGCAGCGCCGCGCAATCAAAACAGTAGAGTACGACCCCACCTATGTCGTGCCAATCGAGTATCGAGTATTAACCACTCTCTGTGGCCAACCCATGGAAGAGCACATCAAGGGGCATCCCTACCTTGACCGCCTCTTAACAGAGGAAGAGCTTCACATTGCAAGTCGGGTCGATTCTGGCGATCTCCAAACCGATGTTCTGATATACATCACGCATGTCGATATCCGGCCATTCGAATTAGATAGGGAAGCTCAGCTAGAGTGTAACCCCAACTTCTATGCTTGGCTCCTGCACAAATAGACCGACGCCCTTTATGCGGAACGCCCTTGGCCTCTCAACCTCCAATCCTGGGACGGATTCTTCTCGTTCCAAAGGGGGAAGGGGTAATAAGGTGGATGGAATCTAAAAAATAATAAGGTGGAATCTAAAAAGTAAACCAAGTATGAAACGTCAGTTAAATTTGAAATGCAAGGGTAAGATGTAATGGTAAAAGTCTGAAAAGAAAAGTTAAGGCTATACTCAATAAAATCTGCTACGCTTTTCTTCTTTCAGCAAGTTATTTGTCAAAAACACTAATAACACAAGAATGCACCACATTGAGTCACCTTAATGGAAGAGAAGAGCACTAAGGGACATGCATAACAAGAAGAGGGAATGTAAGATTATTTTTGTATGCTTTACTTGGAAGCTTACCTTTCCTTCTTTAAAACTTGTAATGATGTGCTTGGACCTCCATCATCAAGGGATTGCATCACTTTGTGAGTATGGCAAATTGCTTTTTCTCACATATGCTTTTTATTTGATAAAAACACCATATTAGAGAATTTGGGAATCTCCCAAGTCCCACTTTCATATAAGGGGTAAAGATTTGACCATGTGGCTAAATCTTAACCCATACTTCAAAGTGGGACTTGGCAAAACCTATATAGTAATTTGGGTAGACTCCACTTTCAAGTAAGGGGACGCAGTTTGATCATGTGGCCAAATATTATGTATATTGTGAATTCCTAAACTATATGAGAGTTCCCAAATTCCCTATTATAGTGTTTTAATCTTATTGTCTTGCATGAACATAGCTTCCCGCTAGTAAATCCTATTATAGTGATGCTCTAAGGGAAATGAAATTTGTTGCTTAATGTGTGTTAGTTACATTAGAGTGTGATCTTTTAGGTGATTTGGAATGCCACACAAGGTTTGCAAGCTATTGTCCCATCACTCATTATTGATGCTTGTCAAGGTGGCGACTACGTTTTGAGCCACAACATTGTAGGCAACGAGATGGGCGGCCAAGTTGATTGGGCATGATAGTGGCAAGCTTGACATTGGTGGACTAAGGAGTAGCATTGCAGGTATTGGCTGATGAGTGACAAACTCATTGATGTTGGCAAAGATTGCTAGCAAGTATCGTGGGCTAGACAATAGCAACTAGCTAGAGATTACTAGGTGGTGAACTATGTTGGTGTGCATTCCCTAGAGTAGCAATTGGCTTAGCAACTCTTGCTGCAGCAACTAGGTGCCTAGCAGCAAAGTAGCTAGCTAACAAAAAGAACATTTTTTTCATCCTTCTTTCTTTTTTCTTTAAGTTATTTTATTTTATTAAAACAAAAACAAAGAAACCACACACACACACACACATTCGGTACGTTCACACACATATATTAAAATATCCACACACATAAGCATAGCAACACACACACACACACACACACACACACACACACACACACACAAAACACATTCACACACACACACACGTGCACACGCACACACCACTCTACACACACATTTGAGACACAAAACATGCACTACTCATGGAAATACTTACACCCCACACACTCTCTCCTCCAAAACCCTTCATACATTAATCACAATTCTCACTCAAAAATACTTAAAGCCCTCACACACAATCACATAAATGTACCCATGCACATACATTTACACACCCTCACTACAGATATACACACATTTACACAACACACCACCCTTGCACACTACAAACACACATTGATTGCTACGCTCACTCTCACACACACTCACCCTCACTACCCATATACACACATTTACACAACACACCACTCATGCACACTACAAACACACATTGATTGCTACACTCACTCTCACACACACTAAACATACTCCCACACCACATTCTAACCTAAAAACCACCATAACCTACCCCAGCCATAGATACTCACACCATTTCACCATAAACTAACACACACATACATCACACTATCTACACACAAACTACTATACATACACATAACTATTCACCCACTCATTCACACACACATTAACCCCACTTAACACATAAAATGCCCATGCTCACGTACACCCACATCGCACAACATATCCATTCACATATATATAAACAAACACATTCACACACACCCACAAATACACTCACACCATTCACACAACACTCACGTGGATGTTTTTTGTACTCTTGCACTCATTCACTTGTACACTCTTACATATTAGCAAATAGTGTGCTACTTAACCCTCTCACTTTGCTCGCTTTCACTAACTTTAGCATTCTTACATGCATACACTAGGATTACTTTTGCACTAACATTAGTGTACTAGGTGGTAGGGAACGTTCACTCTTCTAAGCTCATCTTTTGTATTAAAATTTTATTATCATCAGAGTTCATTCTCACCATAAAGTTCAGTCATCGTGTTCTACTCTTTTAAGTTCACTCTTGTAGTTCACCTTGCTTCATATTAACTTCACTCTCTCATCTTAGAAGTTCACTCATATCATGATCACTCATTAGGTTCCATCAGATCGCACTCACTCGTCTTGAAGTTCACTCTTGCCTCATATTAAGTTCACTCTCATAGTTCACTCTCCCCTCATATTAATCTCACTCTCGTAGTTTACTTTTACTAAGACCACTTTTCTTGCACTATGTAACCTTGCACTTCCCATTAGGCCAACATTGATTCATTAACCTCTTAATGATGGTGTGGAATTGCTTGCATTTATATGTAATGAATTGGATATGAAAGAAAGCCTAATTTTGTGTCTCTTGCTTTTCTTGAAATTGGAAACCATGTAAATGATGTTTTGAGAGATCAAAAGAACCATTCACTTGTTTGCCAATCCACCCTAACCACTAAGCAAACAAAGGCCAAGGAACTTCTGAAACATTTGACCCATTGCTCAAGTGTCCCCCAGCCTTCATTGTATGCACTTTGCGAAATAGCAAGGTAATCCCCTCTCCTCCTCATGAATGGATCTCTCACCCCGAACCCTTTCCTATAATTCTTGCCTCTTTCCTAAACCCAAAAACTTTGCACCCTTGGTTTAGTACAATGGATGATGCCACGTTTCTTGACTCTTTCAAGAGATGTCTCAAAGTCCTTTGACAATTCACAACAAGTTGCATGCCTTGATCATGCTCGATTATCCCATGTGGACTGAGAAGCAAAACTCTTGGCCCTTAGAGATCAAGGGACTAGTACCTTCAGCAAGATCCTCAAACACATAAGGGATATGACATAAGAACTTTTACACATGAAATCTAAATTAGATGGGATCGAAAATATGCTTTTGAATCCCAAAACGTCAACCTCACCCACTAACACCTTAACTAACCTTGTTTAATGTAGGCTCTTTCATCACATAGATTTGCTCATCATCGGAGCTCACATGGCACAAAAATTGCTAGCTGGGATGGAGAATACTCCCACCTAATGAGATTAATCCAAAGTACCCTTAGTAGCCAAGAAAATCGACAAGTATGGCGCTAAACATGGCCCATAAAACTTCATAGAGTAATTCACGCAAGTTCGTGAGGCCAATAATCTTCTAGTAGTTGCCAAGCATGCTCAATACTTTGGGCTCTACATGTGTGAGAAGGGTCATACTTGGTTTACTAGCCTTGATGCAGCTAAGAAGGCTTCCTTCATAGCCCTTAAGACTCTCTTTGCTAAGAAATTCACCTAAGCCGGCTATGGGGACAATATTATTATTTGCCTCATGAACATAGAGCAACATGAAGAATAGAGCATGAGAGATTATGTATCTGAATTGAGAGGGATATACAATTGCATTGCACTAGCTTAAAAACATGCTACCAAAGCAATTATGAAAGCTTTCATCAAGGGCATTTGCAATGAAATCATCTACAAGGATACATATGGACACATGAAGAGGGATTGGCATGGGTATCTTTGGACTCCTGTGGACAAATCTAAGTAGAGCTAACAAGTTATTTACAATTGTTCATTACTTGCACAAGGAGTTCTACCTTGATTCGATGCAATTTGTTGCTCTTAGTTATCTTGTGATTAGAGGCATAGTGTGTGCAGATTTGAAGTCAGCTGCCTATTTCTCTACTTTAGATAAATCAAAACATGGATTTTCAGGCTAAGAAAAGAGTCTTTTTGAGACTTTAGGACAGGGTATTTTGATGTATATGGGTGGATCTGGACTATTCTAGGCATGTTGGGGAGGCTTCAAAGTCATGGGAGCAAAATGCCATGTTTAGGAAAGTCAATGCATTTAAGGAATGAAACTAAGGTACTCAAAAAGTTATATACTGGCTTTCCACCACCGTTTTAGATGACATGATTAGGCATATACATGATGTAGATAATCTTGCAGAAACATGGAATAACCTGGTCAAGTTATTTGGTACAAATATGAAAGCTCAAAAGTTATAGTTGAAGTTGGAGTGAAACAATGCCAAGCATGGCAATTTGCCTATCAATAACTATGCATTGAAGATGATGAGCACTGTTGAAGCTATTGGATCTATTAAAGTGCAAGTTGATAATGATGATATAGTGGCTACATGTTTGGATGGTTTAGGTGAGAAGTACAAGCAATTCCAAACCTCCATTAATACAAGAGGCACCGTTCCTAATTTTGTAGATCTAATATCTCTCTTGATATTAAAAGAGAAAAACTTGGATCTTGCTACATCTTTGTCACAAAGCAATAACAGTTCAGAACATGTGCTCTACTCTAATACAAGCAACATCCTATTGCTCATGTTGGGAGTGTCCTTAAGTGTCTGGTTGATATGCTAGATGTGCCTAATATTACAAAGAACTTGGTTTTTGTTGGGCAAATGGTTGAATAGGATTGCAAGTAAAGTTCAATCTGAATGGATGCTTTGTAGAAGAGTTCAAAATGACTGTAAACTAGTTGCAAAAGAAAAGTATGTGGGAAGGATATTTACATTAGATATAAACAAACTTGAGCTAAAAACTGCTATATTTGCACAAGGTGCAAGAGTTGTATTGTTATTGACATTTGGCATAAACATATTGGCCATGTAAATGTATGGTGGTTGAAGAATATGCAATTATGTGAGATTTTGTCAAGCTTGCATGAGTTCAAAGTGGTTGATATGTAGAAAGTGTGTGAAGCATGCAAATTGGGAAAATAGAAAATGCATGCATTTTCTCATGATAAATATGTAATGAGCATTTAATAGTTGTTGTACATTGGGATATGTGGGGTCCTACAAATATTTTATCAATGGTTCGATCCAAGTATTATGTAATATTTATTAGTGATCATACAAGGAAGATAGGGTATACCTCATGAAGGAGAAGAGTGAGGTGTTCTCTCACTTTTAGGATTTGAAAAATCTCGTTGAGAAACAAATATGTGTGTATATTAAGTGCTTGAGATTTGATGAAGTGGACGAGTATCGATCTAATGAATTTAGTAATTTTTTGAAACAACATGGAATTCAAAGATAGTTCACATGTAGGTACACTCTACAATAAAATGATGTTGCTCAAAGAAAGAATAAGAAAATTGTAGAGATTGCATGAGCCTTGATGGTTGAAAAGAATATGCCTCATTATTATTAGGATAAAGCTGTCTCTACAAGTGTGTATATTAAGAACATGACTCCCACTATTGCAATGCGTTATGTGACACCAAAGGACAAGTTTACTAGTAAAAAACTAGATTTGTCACATGTTAAAGTATTTAGATGCATTACATATGTACATGTGCCTGATGACCTAAGAAATAAGTTGGATCTAAAAGTGAAAAAGTGTATATTTGTTGGCTATTCCCTTGAGCAAAAGGGTTGTATGCATTATAATTTAGCTACACACAAGATAGGGTGAGTAGAGATGTGGTGTTTGATGAGATGAGAAGTTGTTATGCTGCTAAAATAGATTGTTATAGAAGATGTAAAAGAAAAGGCGATTATAGAAAATGTGGATCCATAGTTACATGAACATTGAGTGGGAGAGAAAAGTCCACTTCTAATAGGTCTATTGAGAGACCATGGAATGGTAGGTTACATTGAATAGCATTCCTACAAGTACAAAAAATGTATCACAAAAAGGAAAAGGAAAAGAAAAAATGGTTGAGACACTTGGTGTGCCAGATGTTTTTATAGGCTATTCACATGTAGATGGTGAGTCTGATGGCTCAAACTAGAGTATAGATGAGGAGTTTTGTATTCCAGTTATTCGTACACCTAGTGTGTACTAGGAGAAAGCCATGGATGAAGAAATGGCTATATTGGATATAAATCAAACTTAAAGGCTACAAGTGGGTACACAAAGTAAAACATAATGTATATGGAAGTGTGACCATGTATATAGCAAGATAGATTTGCCAAAGGTTTTGCATAGACTTATCATATTGATTATGAGGAGACATTTTCTCTAGTGCCAAATAAAGCAACTACAAGAGCTATTATTGCAATGGCTAAAGGTTGAGCCTTGCATCAAATGGATGTAAAGAATTCATCCTTGCATGGTGAGTCACAAAAAGAAGTGTGTATGAAGCAAACATAGGGTTAGGAGAGGATGGCTCACCCCAATTATGTGTTTAGACTATGCAAAGCCTTGTATGGGCTAAAACAAGCACCTAGAACAGGCATGCCAAGATAACACAATATCTTGTCTTTGTTGTTTTTCATGTTAGAAATGTAAATCACTTGCTTGAAGGGCATTAGAGTAATCAGGATATTGTTATGATTACCTTATATGTGGATGATTTGATTGTCGGGGGTAATAATGTGCAAGAGGCAGAGCATGTGAAGAGTCTTCTCAAGCAAAAATTTGACATGAAATATTTGGAAGAGATGAAGTACTTTCTTGCTATTGAGGTGACAATAACATCTAAGGGGATATGGCTCTCACAAAGGTAGTATATCTTGGATATGTTGATGAAGTATGGTATGGTTAATTGTAAGCAATCTCACCGCCATTGGATCAAAATGTTAAGTACTAATGTGGGTGAGATATTGGAGGATCCCATGATGTACAAGAAGATGGTGGGAAGTTTGATCTTCACCACTAATCACGAAGCTAGATTGTAACTACACTGTTAGCTTTGAAAGTCAATTTATGCAAGAGCCTTGTAAGTCTCATTTGGATAGTGTGAGACATAACTTGTGATAATTGGGTAGGTAATGTAATTGATGAGAAGTCCACCAGTGGCTACCTATTTTCCTTTGGGAGTAGGGATGTGACTTGGAGCAAAAAGAAATAGCCCATTGTTGCATTATTGAGTATAAAGACGGAATACAAGGGTCCTACTATGGTAGCATGTGAGGAAGCTCATATGCAAAAGCTACTTGATGATTTGGAGATACACATAGATAGGAGAGTTGTCATTTATTGTGACAACATAAGTTACATATGGTTGACGAGAAACCCAGTGTTTCATGCATGCATGAAACACATTGAGATTCATTACCATTCAAGAGAGAGCGAGTCTTGGTAGATGACATCAATCTCATAGAGGTGAGCACAAAGGAGCATATTGTAGATGTTTTCACCAAGGCTCTAAGTGTAGAAAAACTTCAACAATTTCAAAGCTTACTTGGAGTACATGTCATGGAGTTGAGTTAGGGGAGTATTGAGTTGTCAAGTTCAACATGGGCTAACACTCACATACTTGGATGACCATTTCCTCATTCACATCATTGATGTGGTTGGTACCTACATAGACATATCATTCAAGTACGAGATATATATCTAATTATCCTTCTAGTTAGCATGTTCACAATATGGACTACTTGTATATTATGTATGTTGTATTCTCTTGTTATTCTCAGCAAATCGTTATAGTGGAGAAGAAAATGAAGAAGAATAAGAATAAAGACTAGGTTTTTTATCTTCATATATTGTGTGCATTCTCTATGTGCTACATGTCTTACAATAGCTCAAGCTCCCTCTCTCTCTCCCCCCATTTCTCACTTGTGTATTGTTGCAAACCATTACTTTTTTAGCAATAACAACTAGTTTTCCATCATCAACAATCACATTCTCAATATTAGTAATTAATCACCTACATCATCATTGTGGACTACTTGAATCCCCTACAATCCTCGCTTTTCTTCACCTTGCATCATAGTATGTATTGACTCTCCAATAGACTACCTCTTTCTCTTGATAATATTGATGATTTCCTTGTGGAACTCTCTATTTGCAATGCTAAGAAACTCTTCTAGAGTGGATTCCACTTTGTTACTCAAAATGCATTCCTCGAGAATCTTTTTTAGGTTAATGGTGACCATCTTAATGTTTTGACTACAATTTATACCTTGGTTATTTCCCCTTTAGCTTTGTATGATCCTTCTTTTTCTCTTTTGAAATATCACCCATTGTATGCTTGGGTATAGGCCTAATAGGAGTAGGAGGTAGCTAATCTCAATAAGATCTACTCCTTCTAATGACCTTGTTAGACATTTCATGATTTCCATTATCTCTCTTTTCTTTTCTTCCACGATAACATCTGTATTCTATGGCCTAGTAAGATATGCATAGATAGAAAAAGAGTTCATAGGAGCATCCTAACCTATCATCTCACAAATACTCTTACTTACTTGCATCATTCAATTTAGACCCATGGGGTTTTCCCCTTCCTGAAAATATGTATAGCATGAGACTAAATTTCAACTTCTTACTAGACATAGAAACACATCCATGGTCTTCCTTGAATTGTAGGCCAAAAGTAGTAGCTTTCATTGTAGCATAAGCATTTTATATAGCCATATCATTCATCAACTTCTACATCCCACCCTTTCCAAAATTTGGATTAAGTGGTAGCTCTATCTTGTGTAGGTGGATTAAGTGGTAGGTCTATCTTGTGTAGGAAAATCGAAATCTTTTCCAATGCATCCCAACAATTCTCACAATCCTTGCACCCTTGCTCAGTGCTATTGCACCAGATACATCGTCATACAAAGACTCCTTGAATCATGGCTCTTGATGCAACAAATTATAAATTTTCTTCCATCCTTGCAAACTTTAGTTGCAAGTTGCGCATACCCCAAACTAGATCATTCATTACATCCTCTTTTAGTGGAGAAGATATCGAAACAAGTTGCTTTCTTATATGCTCTATGACCTTACTAGTGGCTGAAGGCATAGGCCCAACATGCATCTTAGCCCATCTCCTTTATCTCTTGATCAATATAGAGACATCATCCTTGACATTCTACCACTCTATTTTTAAACCTTGTTACGTGTTTCATCTTGAAGAAGCTCTTTCAAGCTTAATTATAGAGTAGAATTTGTGACCTATAGAAACAATTCTATCTTCTCAGATTCCAAAGCTTGCTACTCTGCAATATCCAACTAGTTAAATCTGTGCTCAAACTTGCATAAAAGCTTTGTAGTAGCAAGTCCTTTATTAGGTTTTGTAACCCACTCTATGAAAGTCTTGTGAGTAATCGATCCTACATCTTCTATGAAATACTCTTCATTCAAAGCTTTCTTGAAATTATCATGTTCTAAATCTTTTGCATAAATTTTGTTTATACATGGTTTCAGCTCGTGAATTGCAAGTTGCATAAAATACTAGCTCATCTTGTGTGGAAGTATCCTATTGAAATCCATATTCAATACATAGATCTTCAAGTATTTGGAAGTATTCCAACCATCACATAATTTAAACTAGCTTTCCACAGCTTGCAATGCTTTGATTATAAAACAAACTCATATTTTGCAAAAGATTATAGATGTAGCTGCTACAAATATGCAATCAAAATTTGTTGTATTTGCCTTACATAATGTGAAGGACCTTTAGCATCTCCCATCTTGTATGACTCCCATGTTGGCCCTTCGCATTGGGTTCACTAAGGATGTTGGGAGATTAGCTATGTTTCGCCTAAAACCACTAGGGTTCTTGCAATAAGAGATTATAATAGTGAGAATAAAAATTCAGTTGAAGATGAAGGCAAGGAAGCAATAAGAACATAAGAAATAGAAGAAACATGATTGTAGTTTGCATTTATCGGGATAGAGCTTTGAATCTTGTACAACATATACATCCACTATTATAGACAATAGATCTAACACTATGGCTGAGAGAAAACCCAAATTACTTCATCCCATAAGATTCAAAGATTGCTATACAAGAGCTTGAGCATAAAACAATGTATGTGTGACCCAAAATCAAATCCAGAACATGCACAGAATAGTTCAGATCCAAAATAGCCCATACACATCAAAGCAACTTATCCTAAAGCTTCAAAACTACTCTTTCTTTAGCCCAAAATCCATGTTTTGATTCATATATAGTAGAGCAATAGGCAAACCTCAAATCTATCCACAATATGCCTTTAATCGAGACAACTAAGAGTAATAGATTACACTTGCATCAAGGTAGAACTCCTAGTGCAAGTAGTGAATAGTAATAGACAACCTATTATCTATGCTTAGATTTGTCCATAAGAGTCCAAATATACCAAGATTAGTCCCTCTTCATGCATCCATATCCATATTTGCCCACAGTAGTCCAAAGATACCTAGATCAATCCCTCTTTATGCTTCCATACACATCTAGCAGTCTTCTCCTTGTATCCTTCAGTTATGCCCATGCTTTCTCCTTCTAATCAACAACTAAAAAGCATGATATTGGAGGTGCTTGATCCAACTTGTTTATTCTGTTGAAATTTACGGAGTTGCCCTATAGGCTTAACACACTTTAATTTGGCTCATCCACTTATCCACAATCACGAACTTTGGCCACTTATTGCCTAGCTAAGGTCCTAACACTTGGCATACAACTTTGAGATGTGAATTGATGCCAGGAGGCATATTCCATGGTGGATTCTGTGAGGGTTTTTGGTGGATTTCGTAAAACTATATTTATTTGCCGGGGCTCGTACACAAGGTGGATTCCTTGTGCAAGAAGTTGACGAGGACGCCTGTCCTTTTCAGGTGTCAGATCAATTTAATGTGCACGTGGGTGGTTCCACAACAGGTGATTTCATAAAATAAATATCAAATTAATGGACCTTTATAAGTTTAGAGTGCACATTCGAATTAAATTAAGGTTAGGATAGAGTTCCAGCCTATTTTATTATTTGTAGTTGAAGATTTCTAGGTATTCACTTTTGTTGGGTTTTATCTTATTATTTTCTAACAATTGTGAATGCTTCAGTTGATGTGTAGAGTAGGCAGCGATGGCATTGGGTAGCACCGGGGCGATGGTGTGAATTCAAAATGCTTAGAAGATTTACTATTTTTGATGAGCATGCGTCTTGTCACTAAAGGCATGGCACCAATATTTATTTAAGCGTGTTTATTTATTAAAGCGCTTGACAAAAAAATGGGCGAAGGCAAAGCTCCTGGAATGAATGGGCTCTACGGGCTGTCTCATGATGAATTGACAATATAGGCATGTTCTTGGCAACAAAGAACCCCCTACTGTACCCTCTAATCGCGAAGGGCCTCTCTTAGGAGGTGGAGGACCACTTCTGAAGTTCCTTTGCAAGTCGTTTTGTTGGCAAAGAAACAGATAGGGGGTTTCATTAAGTTTGGACTTTATAAACTTAATAAGCTTAAAGAGAGCTTAAGCCTAAAAAATTCAATGATTTGTGGCAGGAGTATGTACTCATCGATCGATTCCGGCTAGAATGTACCGGCATCCTGCAACGAATCGTTAAAATCATTAAGCTTTTTAAAAAGCTCAAGGTTATTAAGCTTAACTAAAGCTTAAAGTTTCAACTATTAATCTCCTCCATAGAGATTGTTTGCAATGTGGTACTCCCGAACCAATTTTGAAGTTTCAGCAAGCCCCTATTCCCACCTGCAACTTGGTAGAGCTAATTCACAACAAGAAGACTGTCATGCGCAGTCTATGCGGAAGACTATTTTGCTTGGAAGATGACCGTTATCAATTGTTGTACCCCGAGAAAAAAGCGAGATCATAAAAGCAAAAGCCATTTTTAAAAAAAACAAGTGTTGTAAACCCAAATTTGAGCTATGCTCATCCTTCTAATGAGATTTTGAGTGTGTGAGGTTGTTTGAGATTTTTGCAGGATGTCCGATCATCACATGGATGATTTAATGGGCAAAGGTGATTTGCCAGAGCCGACTATGGAGCAAAAAATGAATCTGATCATGTGCAACTTCAAGAAGAGCAAAGAGCACGTCAATATTTGCAAGCACAACTGGCTACACATCAACAATCCACAGTCGATCAAGATGAAGTGCAACCTGAAGATATTATTCGACGTACTATTAATGAGACACTTGATGCACATGCTTTTAGGAAAGAGGCCAAGATAAGTAAAAGAAATTTCAAATTCCATACTTTTAATGGGCAACGTGATGGAAAAGTTGTTCTTGTTTTTATCAATCAGTTTTACGACTATTTTCATGAAGAGCAATATGCTGAAAAAGATAAACTTAAATGTGTCACTAACCATCTAGCAGATAGAGCATCATTATGGTGGACTGTTGTCCACAAGAGTGTTGATTGTTCCTCTACTTGGGAAGCCTTTCAAAATAATTTTTGCTAAATTTTCTTTCACCTCAATTCAATGAAAAAGCTATCAAATCATGGGATCTCTTGCAACAAAGAGATCGTGAATCCATCCCGCAATACACTGAGCGTTTCTGGAATGCCTTACTTCAACTTTGAATCCTTGAAGATGTTGGTGAGACGATTCACAAGTGCAAGTATATGTCCGATTTGCTTCGTCGCTTCTATGCATAATTGAATATGTTCAAGCCAATGACTTTTGATGATACGATTTCTTTAGCGCATGATGTAGAAGATAAAATTCATAGATGAGAAAAGTGACCGTAGTAATTTTCAATAAATGGTAACTTTGGTACAAAGCAATTCAATTCTAACTTCTGAAAATTCAATCAAAATCGCTTTGCTTCTTCTTCTTTCCGTAGATCTTAGACTTAACCTTCTGCTTTACCATCGACTGCTAATTTAAACCCTAAGCCTTCTCTCTAGCCAAATCCCAATATACCCAAACTTTCAGCTATTACCAACAATGTCTCCAAAGCAAAGCCTATGGTTTGCTACAAGTGTCATCAGGCTGGACACTTAGCAACGAATTGCTAGTCCAAGAAACAAGTTGTTCAAATCAATTATTTGGGAGCGACAGATGAACGAGGACCATGAAGATATGCAATATTCCACTGAAGATGATGATGATATCGACGATGTGTCAGATATTTTACGAGGTATGCCAAATTCTCATTCATTACTAGCAATAAAATGTTTTGTGCATGGTCAAGAAAAGATTGTTTTATATGACGATGGAAGCATGCATGATTTTATTTTTGCAAAGTTGGTCAAAGAATTGAATTTACCTACTGTACTAACTCATTATCACATAAAGGTTGCATTCTTAGGAACTAGATATAATGGTACACAAGAAGTTCATGATTTGGAGATTAAAATCAGTGATTATGTTGAGCGCATAAATTTCTTGATTGTGTCTTTGCAAGCTAGTGATATTATTTTAGGCATGTCTTGGCGTCACAAATATAATCCTGTCATAGATTAATATTCCACACATTCCATGAAAATCCATTTTAAAGGAAACCAAATCACATTACATGGATTGTACACCTTTAATAATTTTCCATTGCCTAGTTACACATAGGCTAATCATACATTGAAAAAAGGTAGTAAGTCATATTTAGTATGGGTGAATGAAATTGAAGCTAAGGAAAATCAGATGCATCCTAGGCATGGACAAATTTTTTCACAAATTAAAGATTGTTTTGTTGCTGATCTACCACCTGGTTTACCACCTAGACATTTTGAATATCTTAAAATAGATTTAATCACAGGTTCTCAACCACCATGTAAAGCAGCTTATGGATATAATAAGATTGAACAAAAAGAAATCCAAACACAAGCTGAAGAACTATTGAACTAAGAACTCTTTAGGCCGAGTAGTTCTCCTTTTGGTGCACATGTTCTATTAGTTAAGAATAAAAATAATACTTATAGGATGTGCATTGATTATCGTGCCATGAACAAAATCATTGTTAAGAATAGATACTTGATTCCTAGGGTAGACGACCTCATGGATAAACTACAAAGGGGCCATTGTTTTTAGAAATATAGATCTCAAATTTGGATATTATCAAGTACGATTAGATATACATGACATTTTTAAGACTGCATTCAGAACTCAATTTGGTCATTATGAATTTCTTGTTATGCCTTTTGGTTTGACCAACTTACTAGCTACATTCAGTTGTATGATGAATCATATATTTTTTAAGTATTAGAATTGTGTGATTATTTTCTTTGATGATATTTTAGTTTTCAGTAAGAATGAGAATGAGCATTGTGAATATCTATCTTTAGTTTTCAAATTGTTGAAAGAGAATCAATTGTATGCTAACCTTAACAAGAGTGAATTTTTCCAAATCCAAATTGAATATTTAGGTCACATTGTTTCTTTTGATGGTATTTGCGTTGATCCTAAAAAGATAGAGACAATTTTAAATTGTCAAATCCCTAAAAAAGTGCATGAGTTACGTTCTTTATTGGGCTTTGCCAGCTTTCATAGAAAATTTGTAAGAAATTTTTCATTGTTTGCATTGCCTTTGATGAAATTGTTAAAGAAAGGTATTGTGTATCATTGGTCTGGCAAACGACAAAAGTCTTTTGATTTGTTGAAGCATGCTTTAACACATGTATCTGTCTTACAATTACCTACTTTTAATCGATCATTCTCTCTAGTAGTCACTAATGCTAGCGGATTAGGAATAAGAGTTGTCCTTATGCAATATTCACATCCCATAATCTATTCTAGTTGCAAACTTAAACCTTTTGAGTTGAAGTATTCCACCTATGACAAAGAATTGTTAGTTGTAGTTCAAGTCTTACGTCAATGGAAACATTATTTGATGGGATTCGAATTTATGATTAAAACTGACCAGCAAAGTATCAAACATCTCCTTAGTCAACCACAAATTTCTAACTGTCATATTAAATAGATTGCTTTCATTCAAAGTTTTCATCCACTTATCCAATATCAACCAAGTAGAGAGAATGTTGTTGTTGATGCATTGAGTAGAAGACCGAGTATCCATAATATTTCCATTCTTCCTTTGATTCCCTTATTCATATGAAGGATACCTTTAACCATGACCCCAGTTTTCAAGCTGATTAGAACAAAATAGTTACTAACAACTGGATTCCAATTGATTCTTTGTTTTATTCTGATGGATTTATGCTTTATGAGAAAAGATTATCATTGTTCAATTTAGATCATTTGTGTTGCAGAAATTCATTGTCCCCCATATCAAGGACGTAGAGATATTATTTCCACTTTAGGAACATTGATTGAAGATTTTTACTGGCCACAAATGGAATCAGATGTTTCTAACTTTGTTTCAGAGTGCTTAATTTGTCAAAGAGTCAAGTGACACCATGGTAAGCAACATGGTTTGTTAATGCCTTTACTAATTCTTGATCACAATTGTTTTTTAAGACTATTTTCACTAATCATGGTTTGCCAAAAGTTATTATTTCAGATCGTGATTATAGATTTTGCAATAATATTTGGACTACTTTTTTTGCTAATTTGGGCACTAAGATTAATTTCTCACTTACATTCCATCATGAAATCAATGGGCAAACTAAAGCTACTAATAGTACAATTCTAGATCTTTTACGTACATATACAATTTGAAAACCACAAACATGGGATACACATTTGCACCTACTTTAATTTGCATACAATAATACACCACACACTGCTACTCAAAAAGAACCCTTTGAAATCATTTATGGACATAGATTGCCTATACCTGTCACATCATTGTCAAACAAAGTTAAAGCTGATGATGATATTGCCAATACGCATACTACTAATTTTGCTCAAGTTAAAAATATGATTGCGAAAGCCCAACAATCATACACTTTACAAGCTAATAAGAAAAAAAAAGCCATGAGTTTCAATGTTGATGATTATATATGGTTTCACATTAAAAAGAGAAGATTGCAAAGTGTTGAGAAACACCTTGTTGTTAAATTAGCACCTAGGTTTTCTAGACCTTTAAAAATATTTCACAAGATCAATGACAATGCATTTAAATTAGAACTATCAAAACATTGGAAGATTCATAATACTTTTCATATCGGTTTGCTACGACCTTTTAGAGACCAATTACATGTCCACCCTATCTATGAAAATCCTCATTTGTCAGAAGAAGAAACTGAGATCCTTGAACCTGAAACTATTCTAGATACTGACTTTATGACCACTAGAACTGGCTATAGATATTCTAGATATTTGGTCAAGTTTAAAAATTATCCTGTTGAAGAGGCCCAATGGATGCATGCATGTGGCCTAAGTGCTTACCCCTCATTGCTTGCTCCACATTGAGCTAATAACAATGGAGGACAATTGCTATCCCATCTCGGGGGTATGATGCTAGGAGGAATATTCCATGGTGGATTCCATGAGGTTTTTTCGATAGATTCCGTAAAACTATATATTATTTACTGAGGCTTGTATACAAGGTGGATTCCTTGTGCGAGAAGTTGATGGGGATGCCTATCCTTTTCAAGCGTTAGATTAATTTAATGTGCACATGAGTGGTTTCACAGTGGGTGATTCTGCAAAATGCATATCAAATTAATGGATATTTATGAGTTTAGAGTGTGCACTTGAATTAAATTAAGGTTGTGACAAATGCGGGATCTAGAGCATGGCAAAACCGGAAGCTATGGAGGATGAAATGAGAAGTGTGGACTCATGATGGAGAAGACAAAGACACTATTTGTTACACAAGTGAATTAGGTTCCAAGATTGAGACTTGGACTCATAAACACAATCTTGTGTATGTGGACAATGACATTGACACTTCACTGAAAAGAAAAGAGTACTATCATTGCATTAAGAAAGGAAGCAAGTACAATGCTTTATAGGAAAGTAGGAAACTGCAGTAGGCACCATTGTGCATATGGGATAAGTTAGCCTGCATATCCTTGACCCTGAAGCTCCATACAAAGAGGCTGTTTTAGTGAGTGTGATTGCTGATTCTCAACACCCCTCCTCAATCACAACTAGAAAGGCACAAAGTGTGTAGAGGCTGTAATGAGAACCACCTGCAAAGTGTAGGCATACCACAAACATGGCAAAACAACAGAGGCTATCGCAGAAAAGGCTAAGTGTGGGTACCATAAACATGGTGGACATCCAAAGGCTGTAACAAGGGCCTCACAAAGTGTACATGGACTGTAATGCCAAGTTACATAAGGAGTTTACAAAGCTTATGGCAGGAAGCATTAGGGCAAGGAAAATACAAGGCTATTAAAACAGTCTATCAGAATTATGAGAGTACAAGGACTGATGAGTCTTGTCCTTCCGATCCTGGTGATCTTCATCTTCATCTTCTTCTTCCTTTGCTCCATTTTCTTCTTCTTCTTTGACTGCGACTAGATAGGCCTTTTGGGATCTCTTTCTTGCGTGGCAGAACTTCTTCCTTTCCTTTTGCAGAAGTCGCAGAAGAGCTGATCCTTCTTGCCTTTGTACCTGTTGCCAACATATAATGCATGCTCATCTCTAGAGGTACTTGGTTCTTCCTTAGTTTTTAGCTTATTTTCCTCTTCTAACAGTGATGCATGGATATCAACAAGTTCAGGATTTGGCATGTTGATTAAAGTTGTTGATACATTATTATATTCAGGAGGCAAACTCTTAAGTAGAACACCGATGCAAACATCTTCATCCATTTTAATGTTGATTCCTGCAAGTTGGGTTAGGAGTCCTTCCATGTAATTAAGATGTGTGGCAAGTGATGTACTGGACTTCATTTCAAGCCTGAATAACTCAATCAGGAGACCATATTTTGATGATTTAGATTGTGCACCGAACAGGGTGTTAAGTCTTTTCCATGTATCCTGTGAGGTCTCACAGTTATCCACATGGTGGATATAACTGTCGTCTAGCTTCAGTTTGATAATGGCCTGGGCTCTGTCATCATTCTTTTGCCAAGTAGTTGCAAGGTCCGCATCCCGAGGTTTATTCTCTTTGCCATTTGTGATGGCCCAGAGACCCTTTTTCATTAAGATGAGCTTGATGCGGGTTTGCGAGGTGTGAAAACCGACTCCTTTGAATCGAGCATTTGGAGAGTCTTTTTCCATGTTAGACTTACAAGAATAGTAGCAAATCAACTTCAGACTTATTAGATTTGAGCAGCAGAAGAGTTGGTTGAGAGACACGTGTTAAAAAACACTAACTGAGTGTCAATGAATATCAAATCTGCAAAGTCCTTTACTCTTTTTAAATCCAAGTGTAATCTTCCCCTTCTTGATTTGATGCTGATACCTTCAAATCTGAGTGATAGTACTTTAATAAACTTAAGAGAGTATTGCTCAGTGATTAAAATCACTGTTGATAACTTCAGTGGGAGAAACAGTGAGAAATGTCAGAATTTTGAAGCTTTGGCTATGGCTTTTGCATTAGGGTTTATGGGGGCAGCCTGGTTTTTTGCTGATTGCAGAAGCTACAGTGGATCACTTTCAAAAATTTTTATATGCCTAGGAAGCTGACTTCATGGGCTATCAAAGCGCCATGATAATCGTCAACATCGTGGACTGTATGCAGCACGCAGGCAGCTCGAACGTAAGCAGGCGCAATTCTGACAAATTTTCGCGATTTCCGCAATGTTGGAGTCAGGGCGCAGTAATGCAGTCGATTTTTGTGCCAGGATGAATCGCCTTGAGTAGAGGAACAACTCCCTAGAAGAAATCGTGGGCTGAAATGGCCTGGTTGAGGAGTTATTGAAGCTCCAAGTAAGGTAGGTCCTGCCTGGCTATGGCAGACAGAGAGCAGAGATTGAGGATTTTCACAATGCTGAGCTCCAGATGGTCCAATGTCCTGGATTGATGTGATACAGGGAAGCTTTGTGAGTTGGGGAATACTTTTCCAGAAGGAAGCTCCAAGAGATTTGACCTGTGGAGTGAGATATAAGCAGCTCAATCTGACAGGGTGCTGTTGGCTATGGCTGCCATGGAAGCTTCAGTGAGAGTAGAGTTGGGAGATGAAGTCATGAGCTGACATTGAGCTAGACTGAGGTTGAGAGGAATCAAGAGAGGCTAGAGAAGCAATGCCATGCCCAATTGTGCTCTGATACCATGTGACAAATGCGGAATCTAGAGCATGGCAAAACCGGAAGCTATGGAGGATGAAATGAGAAGTGTGGACTCATGATGAAGAAGACAAAGACACTGTTTGTTACAGAAGTGAATTAGGTTCCAAGATTGAGACTTGGACTCATAAACACAATCTTGTGTATGTGGACAATGACATTGACACTTCACTGAAAAGAAAAGAGTACTATCATTGCATTAAGAAAGGAAGCAAGTACAATGCTTTATAGGAAAGTAGGAAACTGCAGTAGGCACCATTGTGCATATGGGATAAGTTAGCCTGCATATCCTTGACCCTGAAGCTCCATACAAAGAGGCTGTTTTAGTGAGTGTGATTGCTGATTCTCAACAAAGGTTATGACAAAGTTCCAACCTATTTAATTATTTGTAGTTGAAGATTGCTATGTATTCACTTTTGTTGGTTTTATCTTATTATTTTCTAATAATTGTGAATGTTTCAGTTGATGTATAGAGCAGGTGGTGATGGCGTTGGGTAGCACCAAGGCGATGGCGTGAATTTAAAATGCTTAGAAGATTTACTATTTTTGATGGGCCTTATCACTAAAGGCATGGGGCTAATATTTATTTAAGTGTGATTATTTATTAAAGCACTTGATAAAACACTTATTGCGCATAGGCAGTCAGCTAAATATTTCATTACCTGATATTTGTATTCGGGAACAGCCTGGATGCTCAAACGCCTTACTCTTTATTTAAGCAAAAGCAAACACAAAAGCCAATAGCATGCTATTTGTAAAGTGGACTATTTTTGAGCTTAAAAATAAATAAATCCATAAATACAAGGCATGGGGGAATATTGCACCCAATTTGTCTTTTTGTCTCATGTCGTGCAAACTCTCTTTTTGCTTTTATGAAGCTTTTGTAGAGTTCTTTGTTCTTGGGGACCTTCTAGCATTCACTACACGTGCATACAACATCCGATATGTGCACCATGAACCGACTCCAAATATCTTGACAATTGATCACAGACAACGTAAATTCTAGCGTACACAATAATAGACTGATCCCATAGACACACATCTAAAATCATGTTACCAATAAAGATTTTGTAAGTTTTTAAATTATAGACATAGAACCACATGACAAAGTAAGGTGATTGTGGGAGTAGAGGAATTTTTATCCTCCTAGTCTAAACTTGCAAATCCTTCTTAAAAAGGGGGTTTTCTTGCATCATTCGAAGGGATACTAAATGAGATTTGCTAGTAGCTCGATGAGTGGAAACGTTGTCCAATGGGAGAGTAATGACCTATGACCTCTAGCATTTTGCGTCAATGTGGAGAATTCTATGGGGTAGCCCCCCTGGTGCAAGATAAGGTGTTCAGGACCTTTCACAAATTCCCCAGGCTTTGCAGATGCCGTGCGACCCAGCTCTAATGAAGAGGCGCCGGCTTTGCATATGAACAGAGGGGGAGTGGGTGATGAAAACGAAGGTTGGCTGGCAATGGACCGTAACGCGACACCGGAAACGCTGTGAATGTGCTCTAGAGCGTCTCTCTCTCACTCTCTCTCTCTCTCTCTGTGACGGAGTGGTGTTATGCTGCCTACATGGCCCCCTTCTCCTCCTCTGAGTTCTCGGCTCCCTCTCGCACCCGCTGCTCCTACAAGAGCGCCACTGCTCTCGTGTGCACCTGTAACATCGTCGCCATTCTCTACGTTCTTCAACTCTTCCTTAGTCCCGTCTACCTGTTCTCCACCACATCTTCTCCTTCCATCACCTCCCTGAATCCAAACCCTAACCTCCGGTTCAAAGGTAGCGATGTGCATTTCCTTCTACCGTCAAGATCTTTTCCAGCCATTGAAACTGTTTTCTTTCATTGCAGCGTCCCGGTACTCCCAAGCGCAGCTTCGTCGCATCAAGGAGGCCGTTGAAGTTTGGAGAGCTGCTGAGCCTGTCGAGCTCGTGAAGAGAGTAAGCCTGCCTGACTGTCGCCTTTGTAGTCACAGTGGCTAGTGTTATTCCGAAGTGCATCGCTCGGTCGGATTCATTTTTGAAGGGTGCATTTATGTAGGTCAGGGAAATTCGGGTGGAGTCTGCACAGAGCTCGTTAAAGGATGAACAGGTGCAATATCTCAAGCAAACTGCAATCGCAAACTTAACCGCAAGGCTTAAAGAGCTCAGAGCTGCCGGCAACGAAAGCCAAATGCAACAAGGTGATTGTTTAATGCCTTGACTTTTAGGTATTTCTGGTCTGAACAGGAAGCCTAAGGTTTATCTTCCAGAGGTTTTATGATCCTGAACTGCGGACAGGAACACATTTTTCACTGCTCTGCTCGGAACCTAGGATGCTAGTAATATGGCCCGGATCCGAGAAGTAGGCAGATCTCTTTTCGTACATACATTTCTTACCAGCTGTGCGGCCAATTAATGATTGAATGCCATATGACATTCATGGTTGCAAGCTAAGGCACGATTGTTATTTGCTTTTTCTGCAGCCTATTTGTCGGTCTTGTACATTTGTATGCTTCCATGACGTGTACATGCTCTGCTTTCAGATTTTAGTCTTCAGCATTCCTTGTGGGCTGAGTGTTTCACTCTTTGTCTCAGCCAATGCATCTACTTTTGCAACACTGCACTTCGATACAATAGTCAGAGGAGATCTGTACACGGGCTTGTGGCATACTCTTGTTGTGAGATGTGATACGTTGCAGATAGGTAAGAGCGCTGATGTGCTTTCCATAAGTGGATAGTTAACTTCGAGATGTTTGGGCTAGAGAATGTGGTAGCATTTGTGGCAGATGTTGAGCCAACAGATAGAGCTGTTGGTCCTATAGTGGAGGGGCTGTACCACCATATTCAGTTTGTTTTTGTATAGCTCATTGCTTGTATAGTCTTGTAAAGGATATCGGTAAGCCTTCATTGGTAGTGCTGACGGCTACTACAGCCAGTGAGACGCTGATATTTGTGCCTAACCATTGATTTATTTGCTGGATTTCTTTGAGGAGTTCAAGTAGGGTCTCCTTAAATACCTTGATGCTCGCTTTGCTTTCAATTTTTTGACATTGACAATACAACACCACCTTAAAAAAGAATGTGCACCATGGAGAGAGCAAAACACAATTTTTGGGTAGGGGAGTGTTGAAGAAGACAATAGATGAATGTGGACAACAACCAAGGGAGTGGAACACAGATCTTTATAGGTGTATGGTGATGAAGAGTAACCTCCAAGGGCAACAACAAAATCACAGATAGATCCTGATGGGAAAGGTCTTTAAGAGGGTGGACGATTGCACTAAGGTTCAGAATGTAACCAAATAGTTGTAACAACATTGCATAAAAAACATAGAGGGCAACACCCTAAAGGAATTGATGATTGGGTATAGATATAAGCAACAAGTTTCAAATTGGATATTAGTCTCTACATGGACAACAACATAAAACAATATCGAGATATGCCAAGGTTTGCAAAATAAAATTTATAGTGTATGATGGTGATCGATTCAAAAGCCATGGCTTCTTCGTAGAAGAAGCTAAAGCATTGTCTTCTATCTCATAGAGATGGACATAGACGTGTAGTCATGGTGGTTGTCGCCTTTGAATCTTTTATACCCATAGTTTCCATGCAGTTCGGAAATGAGAGTTTCAAAAGTAGGAAGAAAGTGAGTTTTCTCCACTTGAAATTTTTGTGAAAACGGTGGTTTTGAAAAATACTTCTAAACTATAGTATAAATAATAATAGATGTGTTTGTTAGAAATGGATGCAATTATGAAAGCATGAAGGAATGTTGAAATAAATTGGTGAACACAAGACAAAAGAGCAAGCAAAGATGTGCTCGGAAAATGGAATCCATATACCAAACACGAGAAAGTTATGCATAATATTGAGTCACAGGCTATGTGGTCCAGTCTTGTTTGATTTTAACTACCAAGGCTGTGTGGTACCATTTAGTACCGTCTTTTATCGTACCCTACTATATTGTAATTTTCATACTTGACAACCTTGGTAGTTAAAACTTGGAAGCAGTGGAACTCCAAGTGCTCAATTGTTGGCTAGTAAAGAAATTGTTATCTCATAGAGGCCACTAGACTATGCCTCGCCATGAGCAATCACTAAACCGGTTTGAGAGTCTATGATCTCGAGTATGGTTGTTGTAAAGAAGACTGCTTGCCTCAATCAACATGTTGAACGGATAATAAATTCACCCCAAGTAGAGGGATATAGTATACATTGTCGAGCGAAGTGAGATTTTGGTCCTCATTAGTATCAAACTTGATGTGACCTAGCCCATGAATCTTAATCGAGTAGTTGTTTCCACAATGAACATTCCCAATTGGAGGGGCTCCTGATAGAAAAATGTCTTAGATAGAGGTCATATGATGGATGACGCCACTATCCACGATCCAAATAGAAGATGATGTGCTTGGTTGGGTAGAGCAGTCGCCTTGTTGGGAGTCAACTTGTGAATGCGGACTAAACTCAAAGTCTTTGATGTCTCCATGGGGAGGACTTGTACCTCATGTTTAGTAGACCATCTAGACATGCCCTTTGGATTTGAAAATGATATTGACTATGATGGCCAATTGGTGGTGATGTGGGTTTGGCCTCGCCACTATCCATGATTTTGGTTGCCACCACCTTGTCTCTCGTGTTGGGAGTTACTTGCTTGAGAGGCTAGGGTTTGATTGTTTTTGGGTTGCGTGCCCATAGTCACATTCCGTCTAGGGATGGATCCATATTGTACGATTCATTGAATTTGATTGGATATGTATGATCCGTATGCCATTCATTTGGTTTGAATAGTAATCATTTTTATCCTTTGTTTTTACTTTTTTGAAAAGTAACTATTGGAGCTTGAAAAATGTGACTTTTGTCTTATCCCTATGTGTAGCTCTATTTCTATTTCCTTACCTACTCTTTTTTCCCTTCCCCTTCCCCTTCCCCTACTTCTAGTTGTATCTTTATATTCTTTACCTCTTATCGCCTCAGCCTCTTCGTGAAGCCTTCACATTACACACAACTCACCTTGAGAAAGTGCCACCAATAGAACCAATGTCTATTGATGGACTTGCAAATATTATGGCATGATGCAAGCTAGTAAGTTTCAAGTTAACAAATTTGCACAAAGAGAATAATGTTGAGCAAGATGCCTTATTTAGAGACATCTACATGGAGATAGAGGAGATTAACCCTATTGAGTCCGACATACTTGTAGGGGATGATGATTCGCTACTAAAGGTGTTGTAGTGGTGGCAACATAAAAGTGGTAGTTACGACTTACATGAGGTATGGATTTAGGAGCTTGTCTATTGTAGCTACTCATGCTGGAAAATTGCTTTTGTTTTGAGAGCCAAAGTATGATGATGATGATGGCAATCTCCTAGTGAAGATGATTTTGGTAAAGTTTCATGAGACTATCATGAGTCCCTCCTTAGCGATTGGTTTGATGACTCGTGTGATATGAGCTCTTAGGTGACGAGTCCTAGGGCATTGGGTCTTGTTTAGTGCCTACCCTTAATTTTTATGTATTTGTCAATGGTCATACGAAACACCGTATTTTGTCTGACATTTTTTGTGTACGTTTGGTACCGTACTAAGTCTGCAAATTTGACGGATGGTGCTTGACTACCTTGAGCATTCCGTTTTCAGATCAGTGCAGATTTCTTCTATTTTCTGCATCTTATGTGTTTCTCTCTTCTCTTCTCTCTCTGTGTTCATGTTCTTCGGTTCCTCTTGTTTGGTGATGGTACCATGTGAGAGTGCATGACTGAAGAGAATCAAGAGTATAGAGAGAGATTGAAAAGAACACAGAAAATGAAGGAATGAGACTGAACTGATATGCAAAGAATGCTGGATATAAAGCTGGCCCAATCAGCCCTTATGTGCAGCTGGTATGTGTCAATGAGGACATTGGTATACGTAGATGGAGAGTGTACAGCAGACTGAGTGAGAGACCGCTGGAGTCAAAAATTACTTAGTGTGGTAGGCTGAGGGTACCCAGCTATATATAGCTGGAGAATGCTGAAATTAGCCGACTAGTTGCCATGATGGCACAAGATTTGGCTCACCTATGTAATCTGCTGCCACCCTTTGACAAATGCTGCTGACCAGCTTGTCGTGGCAAAACACTGATGGGCCTTTTTTTGGAAACCCCATTTTGACTTTGTACACATGTGAGATGATGTCATTTTGGAGTTTTGTATGCACCAGTAGTAAACAATTGTGCACTCTTTATAGGTGTTTTACCATGCATTGAGCATCTTGTATCTTTATAGCATGTAGTTGCATTAGGGTAGCCAAGCACATGGACATGGTATAGTTGTGCAAAACCATGCATTGCTCTAGTATTGATTACAGAGAGAGCCCTAGTTGACAGGGATGTGATGATGTTATGCCCTGGGCTTGTGGTCTTGCTTCTTATTTCTACCATTAGGCAGCTTCTGACAAAGCTATTGGAACTTGTAGGTGAAAATACAACTTCCTATGGATGGGCATTGGTACAATAGTAGCACAGGTCTATTGCCCTACTACTTGTTATTGATGAGGTTGTTATCCTTTTGCTCCACTTTGATAGTGTGCTGATGGGTTATGACTATTGAGTTATGTGCCTTTTTGTGATTGGATCCATGGTGGATCAGTGGAAGAAGAACCTTTTAAGAATGCATAAGGCATAAGATGTAGAGCCATGGGAACATGCTTCTACTATGTTCAAATGAAGGTTAGCCTTGATAGGCATGTGAAAGGAGATTATGTGGAAACTTGAAAGTAAGAATGAAAAGGTGAAAAGCCTTGAAACAAAGTCGATTATAGCACACGATTATTGCACCTGATATGTTGTGATGTGGCAGCTATATTTGGCAATGATTGACAATCAAGACTGACTTGGACTGATTTAGCAAGTATGAAGCAAGCTTTTGAGAGCATGACATGTAGTGTGATGAGCTTGATTGACAACATGATCAGCTGAATATGCCAAAGCACTATAAAATGGCAAAGGTGAAAAGCCTTGAAACAAAGTCGATTATAGCACTCGATTATTGCACCTGATATGGTGTGATGTGGCAGCTATATTTGGCAATGATTGACAATCAAGACTGACTTGGACTGATTTAGCAAGTATGAAGCAAGCTTTTGAGAGCATGACATGTAGTGTGATGAGCTTGATTGACAACATGATTAGTTGAATATGCTAGAGCACTATAAAATGGTGTTGAGCTCCTTAATTGAGGAGGGAAGGGAGCAATTCTATTGTATTGGAGCAATGCTATCATTCTATCCTTTTCCCATGTTATTCTAATAAGAATGGGCTGCTAGTATTCTTCTTCCCCTATCCATTTGGAGTGAATATGATGATTGTTTGGGCTGCTTTTCTTCCTCTCTGACTCTTTCAATTCCAGGAGAGCTTTCTTCAATCATTTGATGGAGTGTTGGGGCTGTTGAGAAAGTAAGAGAAAGAGGGCTAAAGTACTTCCAAGACAAGGACTCAAATTGCTGCAAGACCAACCAATTGACAACCATATCATGCTCAAAATGAAGTTATCCACCTTCTCAAACTCTAGAGGACCGTTGGCCTGATTTCCTCTTGACTTTAGAGAGGCTTCATAAGCTTGAACTATGGTCTACTAAGTCCCTTCCTATTTGTATCTTTATGGACGGTCATGGATATCCTTTACTAACTCTTTTTGAAGTGGGAAGAAGATGAGTACAAGGCTAATCTTGCATCTAATTAGCAACCACTAAAAGAACATGGTTTGGGCTAAATTATGTGTTGGCAGGGGCTGCTTTACCTCTAACAATGGTCTCTTTCAGAATATAATCTTGGTGGTTGGAGTGAGTCGTCAAGTGAGCTGCTACTTTGGAGGAATGTGATGCGGTTTGTTGTATCAAAGGGTACCGCACAATTGGTGTAGCTGAGAATTTATTTATTACGTTTGCGTTTCTGGGTTCTTGTGGGAGTTCAAAGTGTTGCTAACATTTGGCTTTGTGGAAGGGGTGTTTAGACTGGTGCTACCTGTCTTGTGTGTGGCCTGCAGGGGTCTCCTCTTTTCAGTATCTTGGAGGTCATGTTGGGGCTTCTATGGAGGGGTTGTGGGATGTTGGCCTACAAGTATTGTGATTGTTTGATGGTGCTTTGGGTGGGCTTGTGTGCTCACTTTTGTGTTGTATCTCTTCTTATTTCAGGTTGTTTTGGTGGCTTGTGTGCTAGTTATTTGGTGATATGACCAGCTTTTGTATTTAGTTTAATGATGTAAATGCGATAGGCTTTTAGTAGTGCCCAATCTCTCACCTTATCAAGATATGCCTGTTGACCTTTGGTCTCGCAGGCCATCTCAAGGGCTACACGATGCCCTTTGATCCATGATCCGGGCTCCCTAGACATTTAAATTGTCATTAAATGCAGTTGTTGCCCCTAGTGTCCTAGGCACTAAGTGACACTAGTGTCCTAGACACTAAGTGATACTAGGATTAGGGTTTTATTTAGGGTTTCCTATGATAATTAAGCCGTTAGGGTCTCATTTTGCTATAAAAAGACAATTTGTGTATAATTAGCACACAATCATGGTATTCTTCATTGTGATCACCTTGAGCATAGTACTCTCTCTCGCTCATTAATACATTGCTGCTCATTTGTGATTGAGTATTGTTGTGCATTAATTAATTCTTTCATTCTCATTCACTCTCTATTAAATTAATTGCACAATTACTCCACACTTGGGCCAATAGCGGTATTAGAGCCACTTACCTTCCTCGCCATTGCCATCACTCGTGAACATACTCTAGTAGCCATTGCCATTGAGCATCACACCTCGGCTGATTGTCCCACGAGCCATTGCCCTTGCATTGATTCTTTTTTCTTCATTGGCGATTGCACATCTAGTTCCACCACCTATGTTTGCCCGTTGTTGCTAGCCATTGCTAGTGTCTACACCTTGCATGTCTATCTCGCCTCGTGAGAAGTGCAATCCACCTCGATTGGTGAGCCACCTAGTGCTTGTGCACCTATCTTGTGCTGCCACACCATCTACAACATTGCTTAGTTTGTCTTTTCATCCCGGTCTACCCTTATTTAGACTTCAATAGCTGCTGCCTTGACCTCACGTGGATGCCTACTAATCACCATGACAGTCTTGCCTAGCCCTTACCTGCTTTGTATTAGCCACGACAATGCCAAAAAACTGCATGTTGGGTCACCTTGTTAGCCGACACTCTAGGCAGCCTTCATTCCTACCAACCATCATGTGGACTTGTTGCATTGTTCGCGCCCTTTGCCTAAAACGTTACCTGCTAGTCGTCACCTGTCATGCTATGTTGATGATCAATTAGTTGACTCAATTGTTGCCTTGCCACGCGTGTCGATTATTTCATGCGGACTTGCCATGCCTTGATGAATCATCTTGTTTATTGCCTTTGCTGCCCACTTTCATTGGGAGGTGCATTAGCTGAACATCAAGACAACATTCCTCCATGGATATCACACTGAAGAGGAATATGTTTCTTAGACTTCAGGATTTGAAGTCAAAGGCTCTGAGTACAAAATCTGTGGTCTCAAGAAGGCTTTATATGGTTTAAAGTAAGCTCCATGGGCTTGGTATGCGCACATATATTCTCATGTAGTGCAGCCTGGATTTTAGAATAGCCCTATCGAGACTATGGAATTTGATTTTGTTATTCTTGTACTTTATGTTGATGACAGGCTTGTCTTTGGGACCAATACTTGTCAAATTGCAGAATTTAAGCTTGATTTAGAGTAGAGCTTCGTATGAGCTGAGAGTGAGAGTGAGAATCCAAATGTGAGTGTATTGATAAGTGTTACGGTACACAAATAATAAAAATGTATTTATATGTTAGGGTACAAATAAGGGTTTGCTCACATCCGTAAGTTTATACACACAGTGTCGTGCCGCTACGCGCAGTGTAAAAAAATCTAGAGTGTGGCTTCCTTTTAGATTTAGAGAGCCAATGCTACTTTAGACATTAGCGTTAGTGTCCATGGCTTAAAAATATTAGATTTTTGGACAAGTTTTAGTCCATTTTTGATATTTTAGATATTCTCTTATAAGAATTCATAAAACTATAGACAACGTCTAGATTAGGATGACGTATAAAAGAAAGCATGTAGCTTTCAGCCAATTTGAGAGGATTTTATGCAAAAAGAAAGATTAGCGAAATTGCGCGACGCACGAGCATTGTTTTCAGGCAGCGAACAACACTCTGAAGTGGGAGATGAAGAGGGAGTGATCTGGTAGAATTCTGGCCAGGTGTGTTGGTATTTTATCCCCCTTTCGGAGCCAATGGAAGCATCAGATTGGCGATTTGAGCAGCATAGAGGAAGATATTATTTTATACACGTTTTTGTCTATTAGGGTTTTATCTTCTCATAATATTGAAATAAACTAATAGGTTTCATCTCTGTTAGTATTCTTTTTCATTTTCTATTTCTTTCTGAGGGTATTTTTCTACGTCTTCTATTTTTTCAAACCCCTTTTCTTCCGTCTACTCCTCTCCTTGAATTTACCTTCACCCTGTTGTCTCTTTACCCCGTGGTAGACTTTGGACACCAAATGCACCGACACCATGTTAGGGGAAGTTTATGCTATCATTAGAGGTGAATTCCGAAAGATATTTGGGTTGATTTGGGACTGATATCTTCAGCCATATTCAGAGAATTAGCTACAGCATTGTTCTTTTAATTCATTTTTTACTCTACAGAAGACATCTCGTCAAATGTGAAAGTATTATGTGTCCTTATGGTAGGGCAATGTTTGTGGATCATTCATAGATGCTTTGAGTTGAATTAAGAAGAGCTTTTTCTCTTATTTCTTAGCTATGGTAACTTATCCTTATTAGGAACTCAATTTGAAGCTCTCTTATAGCAAGTCTCTTTGCTTTACAAGTGTTGGGGTTAAAAGCGCCTTCGTCTAGCCACCCGTGTATTACTACACTAACAGTACCCGCCACTGCACACTGCAGGTGGCGAGCGCCCGTCACAGTCACTTATTCTTTATTCTTTTAGTGACAGTTTGAATAAAGGAAGGCTCCGTCACACATTGTGGTTGTTAGAGTTTCCACTTTTGAGTCTCTCTCTCTCTTGGCTCTTGCTTTCCATCCGCCATAGCTCTCATCACCAAGCTTCTTCCTCCTGGGTTCCACTTCCCTTTCAACTGGTTTCAGAGCAAAGGCATTGGAGCTTGCCTGGCATTCTCTTCAGCCCGGATTTGAAGAGTTTCAACCCGAGCTTCAATGGCAGCCATGGCACCTTCATTTTCAGGTATGTTTCGATCTCCCGTCTCCTCCTCAAGCTCCCGGACCTTGAACAGCTTTTTCTTGGGTTGCATTGGAACCCCCTTGACATTGCCAAGTGCCCTCCAGGGTTGTTGAAGACCTCCCAGTCCCCAAGAACAACGAATACAAATTTCGGCGCATTTTTAGGGGGCTGGGCTGATCTGCTCTCCGGCATTTCCCTGCTCCTTCTTGGCTTCTCGGCACTCTTAGCAACCTTCCCGAGCATTGCTTGACTCCTGCGCATTAGTGCTTGACTCCCTATGATCGATTCGAGTGCTTTCCTCTTTAGCCCTTTGCTGTATACGTAGTCCCAGGACTGTCAAAACAGGGCAGCACTTAACATTTATTGTTTGATGTTTCTTGGCAATGCCCGTTTGATACCTATTGATGCGAGGATGTTATGGGATGCTATGTCTATGCTTTGGGACTGATTTGGAGCAGATTTAAGTACCGTTTGAGCTTCATATAATAGTAAATTTCTTGCTGTAATATAGTGGATTGAAGCTCATTTACTTGGTGTATGGATTGGTTCATGAATACGGGGTGCTTCTTGAAGGTTTGAATGATCATACCGATATATTTGGAGGTTGTCAAATGCTTCTTTTTGGTTTCAGAATGCTTTTGAGCTTGTATTAAACTCCAACTTGGTTGTTCTTCACTGGCATTTGGCTTTAGTTGGCATGCTTTGAACTGGTCTATGCCTATTGTCATTGCTTGATATTTAGGCCTCTTGTATTTATGCTTTGGTCAGATATGGATGCCACTTGGTTTGCCCATGCTTGGTAGTTACTTGGAGCTTCATCTGTAGATATATTTGAGCATTTTGGATCTAGTGGATATTACATTTGTTTGTCAGTTACATGCTCTTTGAATGCTTTCAAGCTTATGCTTCATGGGTTTGAGATAGCTTGGGATTTATGCTTCGGATGTATCCTATTGGGATTTGGCATGTTTGATACTATGTATTTGATGTATTAGAGCGTTGCTTGCTCTCTTTGCATCTGACTTCACTTCTAGTTGGAGTTTCTTGGTATATTCGGATGTACATAGAGTCTTATTTACAGATGAGCTTGAGCTTGTGGGATAGTTATATGCATTTGTTCTCTTGAGAGCTTTATGTGTGCAGTTTGTCTGTAGTAGGCTGATTTGATACGCCTATTGGGGCAAACACCTATCTATGTCACATGTTTGTCAGTTTTGTATGCTTCTTGGATGTTTATGTATTGAGCTTCTTGCTCTATCAGTTGTGCTTGTGTTTGGTCTATTCTTTTACCCCGAGACCCATTACATGCATGACTTTTAGACCTATGAGATGTCTCTTGCCTAACAGGTTATTGGTTTGATAGTTTTGGTACCTTTTTGCCCTTGGAAACTCACTGTTGGATGTATCTTGCTACCTGGCAATTGCAGTGACCTATGTATTAGTGATTACTTCATTTTGGAACAGTTTTACATACTGCTATCATTTATCATAGCAAGCTGAAATTTGCAGATTTTGAGTACTTCTATGAGGGTAGTACTTACTATTTGATGTTATCTTGGTCATATTTGGTGGACATGTGTTTCTCTTGGAGAAATTCACTCTTTTAGCCAGTTCTAGCAGTGGTTTTAGTGCATTTTCTGCTAATCGCATTTTGATTCTTGTGTTCATTGTTTGTATGGTAGACAGACTAGAAATACGCATAAAAAGTCTGGTAAGAAACGCATAGATGAGCCCTTGGCACTTGTGCACTCAGATATATGTGGATCCATGCCCTGTCAGTCGCTTGGTGGGACAAAAGTACTTTGTTACTTTCATAGATGATTACTCATGTAAGGTTTAGGCTTATCCCATAAAGAGAAAATCCGATGTCTTAGAGACATTTCAGCATTGGCTTGCATTGGCAGAGAACCAGTCTGTAAAAAGGCTCAAATGCCTAAGGTCAGATAACGAGGGTGAGTATGTATCACATGCTTTTGAGCAGTTTTGTGATGAGCGGGGTATTAAGCATCAGTTGACCATCCCTTACATCCCATCCTAGAATGGTATGGCTGAACGCATGAATAGGACCATTTAGGAAAGGGTACCATAGTACTTTTGGGCTGAGACAGTTACCACTGCAGTGCATCTCATTAACAGGTCGCCTAGCAGTGGCATTGACTTTTAGGTTGCAGAGGAGGTATAGGCAGGCAAGCCCCCCTTTTATGATTATTTGCGTGTCTTTGGATGCGAAGCATTCTACCATGTGCCCAAGGACAAACGCAATAAGCTGGATCCTAAAAGTGTCAAATGCATTTTCATTGGCTATGGAGATGCAGGAGAGATGGATTACCGTTTGGAATCCGCAGGCACGGAAAGTGATCCACAACCATGATGTCATCTTTCATGGGGACAAAATGCATATGCAGCTTGAAAAAGTGGTTGAGGTACGTAGAGTTATCTTTCAAGAGGAGCTCTTGCTACCGTTCAGTACAGTCCACGGCTAGCTAGACAGCGTGCAGCATCACCTGATGCTCATGGCCCAGATGTTAGACATGCTGATGTTAGATAGGATATTGGTCAGGTAGCAGAGCTTGGATTGAGGCATTCTACTAGAGATAGACGACCTCCTGACCGTTTTGCATCCTCTATGGATTATGTACTGGTTACAAATACAGGAGAGCCTCTCACTTATGATAAGGCTATGCGTAGGGGTGATTGTCACTCTTGGAAGAGGGCTATGCAATTTGAGCTTGATTGATTGTATAAGAATCAGACTTGGGATTTGGTTTCCTTGCCTCAGGGTAAGAAGGCTTTGCCTTGCATGTGGGTGTACAAGCTGAATAGTATCCTTGGACATCCCAAGCCGGCATACAAGGCTCGATTGGTTGCTAAGGGTTTTAAGCAGGAGCATGGTGTTGACTTTGATGAAGTCTTTTTTCTTGTGGTCAAGATGAACACCCTACGATTAGTCTTGGTCTTGGTTGCACAGCTTGACTTGGACTTGTACCAGATGGATGTCAAGACAACCTTTTTACATGGGGACTTGCATGATGAGATATACATGGAGTAGCCTAAGGGCTTTGCAGACCCTGGCAGGGAACACCTAGTGTGTAAGCTAAAGAAGAGTCTATATGGCTTGAAGCAGACACCTAGGGAATGATACCATAAGTTTGATGCATTCATGCAGTCTCAAGTCTACAGCTGCAGTGCTATGGATCCGTGCTTGTATATGAAGAAAGTTCGTGATGGTTGTTTACCGATTTTGGTACTCTATGTGGGTGATATACTTTTAGCAGGGATAGCTCATGAGGAGCTAGATGCTCTTAAGGCTTAGCTCAAGAAGAGCTTTGAGATGAAATATTTGGGACAGGTCTTTCATATACTTGGTATTCGCATTATGCGCGATTGATCTCAGGGACTTCTCTATCTGTCACAGAGGGAGTACATTCATAAAGTCCTTGAGCGCTTGCGTATGCAGGACGTTAAGCCTATTGGCTGTCTCTTACCTTCTCTTGTGAAGGTTTTATAGGCCGATTGTCCGCATACAGATGAGCAGAGGGCTGAGATGGCCAAGATTTCCTATGCATCAGCCGTGGGCAGTCTTATGTATGCCATGATAGCCACCCATCCAGATATAGCTTTTGCAATTGGGGTTGTAGCACGTTATATGACTATACGTGGCAAGAAACATTGGGATGCCGTGAAGGGTATCTTGAGGTACCTGAAGGGCACATCAGATATGTGCCTTTGCTATGGCAGCTAGGATACAGGAGTCGTGGGGTACACTGACTTTGATTATGCAAGACATGCAGATAGTAGGAAGTCCACTTTTGGCTACGTGTTCACTTATGCTGGAGAGGCTATCACTTGGATGTCCAGGGTGCAGAAGTGTACAACTCTTTCTACTACAGAGGCCGAGTATATTGCAGCCACAGAGGCTTGCAAGGAGGATATTTGGTTAGGCCGTTTAATTGCAGATCTTGGTATAACTGATGCTATGTCTACACTACATTCGGACTCTATGAGTGCCATTTAGTTGGCCAAGAATCCGGTCTTCCATGCAAAGACGAAACATACTGAGGTGAGGCATCACTTTATTCGCGAGGTCGTTGAGGACAAGTTTGTTGACCTTGTTAAGATTCCGATTGAGCAGAATCCTGCAAACTTGCTCATGAAAAGCCTTACTACCGAGCGCTTTGCCTTCCTCAAGAGATTGATGGGCATTGGATGAGATGACGTCTTTTTCCTCATCCTGTTTTCCATGTGTACATGTTGTACTGTCGTTTCTAGTTTCTCTCTCATTGGGGCAGATTCGCCTATACGTGGAAGGTTGTTGGGAGTAAAGGCGCCTCTGCCTAGCTGCCCATGTATTACTACACTGACAATACCTGCCACTACACATTGCAGGTGGCGGGCGCCTGTCACAATCACTTATTCTTTATTTTTTTAGTGACAGTTTGAATAAAGGAAGGCTCGGCCACACATTGTGGTTATTGGAGTTCCCACTTTTGAGTCTCTCTCTCTCTCTCTCTCTCTCTCTCGGCTGTTGCTCTCCATCCGCCATAGCTCTCACCACCAAGCTTCTTCCTCCTGGGTTTCACTTCTCTTTCAACAAGCCTTGTAATTGACTCATAAGCTTTTGTCCCTAACAGTCTACATTGAATGTAATAACGCAAAGTTGATTCATGCTATGGCATCATGTATGAATGATGGGATGTAGAGTTTATGATACATGACAACATATTGTACTTGATTTTATAGTTGGTGATTGCTCTTATAGTCAAGAAAACAAGCTTGATTTGAGTCAGAACTTATGAGATAATACTCTTGTGATCTTTGCTAAGAACATGCAGTTGTAATCTCTATTAACATATTGAAGAGCTTGGCTTGAAATCTTCAATCCTTCTCTTATCTCTACCATCTCCGGAGTCTAAGCTCTTGAACTCCCATACATTATTCTCTCTCAAACCCTTGTGATTAACTGTGAAGTACCTCTTGAACCTTTAAACATTCATTGTTATCTACTTATCTCTTGAAGATACATCTCCATCTATCTTGTCCAGTTTTCTTGCCAAACCCTTGTGGTGACCTTCAACCCTACGCGCTATGACAATGGAGATTAATGGGACTTCACACTCGAAGGGACTTTATATCCAATAACCTTCCACTTAAGGGTTGAAGTGGTACCTTTAAGCTAACCAACTCCCACTTATCGAATGCTATGCTCATGTTGAGCCTTTGCAAGACTTTTAGTGAGAATATGGGCAGGGTTATCTTGGGTTTGACCTTAGTCAGTGTGACAAGACCATCATCCAAGACCTGTCAAATGAAGTGATACCGAATACCTATGTGTTTGGTACGTGCATGGAACATGGCATTCTTAGCCAGACATACTGCACTTTGGCTATCACAACTAAGTATTAGAGTATGTGAAGAAAGTCCAAAATCCTTGACCAAAGGGCCAAGCCAAATAGCTTCCTTAAAAGTTTCTGTGGCTGAAATATATTCAGCCTCTGTAGTACTCAGTGCTACATTTTTTTGCAACTTTGAACACCAAGAAATAGCCCCACCTGCCAAAGTAAAGATACCCATTGGTAGATTTTCTAGTGTCAAAATCTCTTGCCATGTCCGAATCACAGAATTTTTGCAACTCTAGTGTATCCTTTCCATAGCATATACACTTGTCTTGTGTACCTTTTAAGTATCTAAAGATACATTTCATTGCTTCCTAATGCGATTTGCTAAGGTTAGACATGAACCTACTAACAACTCCCATTGCATGAGCAATGTGAGGACGAGTTGCAACCACGGTGTATATCAAAGAACCACAAGCTGATGCATAAGGTATGCCCGTCATAGCAGTAGCAGCTGCATCGTCTTTTGGGCAGTTAGCTTTGCTAAGCTTTGTATATGGTGGTAAGGCACACCAAGAGGCTTAGCATCAGCCATATTAAATCTGTCAAGTACTTTGCTAATGTACTTGTCCTGTGAGAGAAACAAGAAGTGTTGCCCTCTATCTCTTTTAATGTGCATCCCAAAATGTGTTCAGTTGCTTCTAAAACTTTCATTGAGAAGGCTGAACTCAGCTGCCTTTTAAGAGCATGTAGATTACTCCTATGCTTTCCTGCAGTCAGCATGTCATCCACATACAAGGCCAGCACAATAAGCTTTTCATCATCAACCTTTTTAGCGTATAAGTAGTGATATCCATGATTGCGTTTGAATCCATGGCTGAGCATAAAAGTATCAAACTTTTTATACCACTATCTAGGGCTTGTTTCAGCCCATATAAGCTGTGTTTCAGCTCACAAACTAAATGCTCTTTCCTTGGAATAGCAAAAACTTGGAGTTGTTTCATGTACAACTCTTCATCCAGGTTACCATGAAGAAAAGCAATCTTCACATCCATTTGATCCAACTCTAAATCCATGGATGCAGTGAGAGCAAACAAAACACGGAGCGTAGTCATCTTCACCATTGGTGAAAAAACCTCCTGGAAGTCTATGCATTTCTTTTGTGTATAGCCCTTAGCAACCAAATGTGCCTTGTATTTGGGCTTCCCATCAATACATTTCTCCTTATAAACCCATTTATTAGGAATAGTTTTCCTATCCTTGGGCAAAGGTACAAGCTCCCATGTGTTATTTGCATACATAGACTTCATCTCTTCTTGCATAGCAAGATTCCACTTTCTCTTGTTTTCACATGATTGTGCCTCTTTAAATGTCAGAGGCTCACCTTCATCAATCAATAAAATGCAATGCAAAGATGGTTGAATCCTCTTTGGCTGCCTTCTGTCCTTTGTGGCTGTTGTAACTTGTTTTCAGCATGTTTTTTGTGCTGTCCTATTCTATCATGTGCATCTATTTGCTGTCCATTATCTTCTAGCTGTAGCACAATATGTCATTGCTCATTTTCAGCATCAAAAGGGACAGAATCTTCAACTAATGGTTGCTGAATGGCTGGCTATTAATGCTGAAATTTAACATTCTTTTTGCCAAGATCACCATGTGTAGCATTTTTCAATAATCTTGCCTCATTAAATACTACGTCTCGATTGCATACTATCTTCCTATCTTGAGGAAGCTAAACTCTGTAACCCATCTCTCCCTCATCTCCATATCCCATGAAGATGCCCTTGATGGATTTCATGTGTAGTTTAGTCATTTGATTTATATGAATATGCACAAAGGCTACGAAAGACATGTAAATGGTCATATGAAGTAGGTTTGCTAGACCAAATCTCTTCATGAATGCCATTTTCTAATGCATGATTTGGAGAGCGATTGCACACATGAACTGTAGTTTTAAGAGCCTCTCTCAAGAATTGATGCGGGAGATTAGCTGTGGACAGTATGTATCTGACTCTCTCACAAAGTGTGCGATTATATCTTTTAGCTATGTCTTTTGATGCATGATTGTAAGGGCTTGTTAACTCCCTCTTAATGCCATGTATCTCATAAAGCTTTTTGAACTCATTAGAAACATTCTCGCCTCCATTATCCATTCTTATAGCTATTAACTTAGTCCTTTTTATGTGGTAACAAAGCCATGAAACCTTTTAAAGGCATCCAACACTTCCTTTTTACTCCTTAACAAATATACCCATGACTTTCTGTTGAAATCATCAATAAAAGAGACAAAGTACCGTGCATTGCCATGTGAATTAACATGCATGGTGCACACATTAGAGTGTGCTAAGTCAAGAGAATTGGACTTCCTAATGACTCCAGAGTAATAAGGAGACTTCACATGTTTTTCATGTATGCAATCATTACAAAAGTCGAGACTTGAGCCTTTTATATTAAATCTCCCTAAAGAGAAGAGAACTTGAAGGCCTTTTTGGCTCATATAGTGAAGTCTTTTATGCCAAAGTTCCATTTGTGAATGAACTTCAGCTAGAGCCAAAAACTTGCCAAGTAATGCTTTCTTTATAGTGCAAATAATACAAAGCTCCCTTTTTATTGCCTTTAACAATCAGCATGGGTCCTTTGTGGACCTTCCATGATCCACCAATGAAGGTAGTAAAATACCCTCTTGCATCAAGCTGCCCAACTGATATTAGACTTTTCTTTATGCCAGGTATGTATTTGACATCTTGCAAAATATGCTCTTGGCCATTTTCAAGGGCCAAGTGAATGGTACCTACACCCTCTATTTCACATGCATAATTGTTGCCCAAGTAAACCTTACCTAGGCAATCTGCAGTGTATTCAGAAAATGACTCCAAAGAGGGAGTTACATGAAAAGAGGCACCGCTGTCCACTATCCATGATTGAGACAGCCCATCATGAGCTGAAAGTAAGGCATCAATTACCTCCTTTTTAGTGATGTGCATATCACTTGTTGTTTCCGTAACATCTACATCATTACATGAGACTCTAACAATTATCTCTCTATTGTTAGAGAGCTTTTCAATGACCACACTAGATGCAACATTTACCTTTGCAACTTCTTTTGAGGGAGAGCTATCATTGTCTTTCTTGTCTTCTTCTTTTTCTTTCTTTGCTATTGCTTATTTTCTTGCTCTTTTTTGTAGTATCGAGAATTGGCTTTTTATGCCCTTTACGTCCACATCGATAGCAAGTAACATCCTGCTATTTGCCGTCGCTTCTACTCCTACTTTTACCTTTATTTCTTACATTACTATTTTCTAACCTACTTCTAAGATGATGAGTTGAACCATTGCTTTCTCCACTAGACATTCTTCTAATCTCCTCATTGAGAATAGAGCCCCTAACGCCATCAAAGGTTAAAACAGGGCTGTTGCTTTTAGTGAAATAACCAAAGACTAGTTATTAGGCAAAGTCATCAACAAGAAAATAGCCTTCAATTTATCATTGAAGGGTCGCAAACTAGAGTCGTGTAATTGACTCAAAATCCTTGTGAAAGCACTCAAATGTTGCGATGCTGGCATAGACTCATCCAACTCCATGTTTACAAGCTTGCGCATGAGATGCACTTGATTTACTAGAGTTTTATTTCCATAAGTGTCCAACTTTTTCCATATGGCATAAGGCGTATCAAGATGCTTAATGTCTGTAAGTATATCATTAGATACAACCATTTTAATGTATGCAGTGGCCTTTTTGTTAAGTCTAGCCCAAACCTCATCTGTCATAGCTGCAGGCTTGACTTCCAAAAGAGCATCATCACAATCGTTGAGAAACAAAATGCCTTGCATCCTGTCCTTCCACAAGTCAAAGCTACTGCCATTAAACCTCTTGATTTCAAGAAGGGATTTAGTGTTATTGCTGTTAGAAGCATTTGCAGCCATTTTTCAGCAATGCACCCAAAAATCAATGCTGCAATTTATGACAGAAATAATGAGCTGAATATTGAGCTAATATCAGCCCAAATTTTCAGACAATAAGAGCAAGATTCAGTCCAAGTACATATACAGCAGTAGAAAGGATGACTTTCAGTAGTATAATTGAAATTTCAGCATATATTCCATGCATACATGATTGCAGGTGACTGCCACTTCAGCAATATCACCAAAAATACATTTGCAACAATCCCACATTTGCAAATGATACTAAGACTGCTGCAACATGACTATTCAGCAATACATCAACTCAGTGGGAGCTGCCCAACATGTGTACTACATACATATGTGACCAAGTCAACTTTTGATACACCAAAAACATCAAAATTCTTTGCAATTTCTCCAAAATCTCACAAATGGGAGACAAATCTCATTGCTTATAGCACCAAGATTGCTTCAGCAATGTCCCCTATATACATTTCAGACATCAATTTTGCTAAACTTCTTAAATTTCAGCAAAAGTCCCAAAATTTTACTGACCAATCTGCCTTGATTGCATTAATACATGATCTCGAGAGCATAAAATGGGCAAAATTAGTAGAAGTTGCCAAAATTTTACAAAAGCCTCAAATTTCTCAGATCCAAATGTGCACCAGTGTCTGTAAATTTGGCTCATTTGAGCAAAATTTCACTGATACATTAAAAACCCCAAAATTTTCAAAGCAGAGACCTGCTTGGTATGCAGGAATTGGGGTTGAACTCAAGGGGGAGTGGTGAGATATTGGGCTTCACTCGTGATATGCCAGGGTGACCGTTGTGCATTTATGTCACCAACTTGTTAGCTGCAGATGCGGTTGGTACACCGCCCATGAATAATAGCTAGATGATAGCTATCCTTATCTACTCTAGTTCGTGGCTCAATTAGTATGCCACTTTAGTTAGTTGAGTTTGGTTTGAGACCCATATATAGGGTTTTTCTATTTCTCTGTACTTGAGTTCTTTTTGGCTTACACAACTAAGAAGAGGAAAACTATTTTCAGCCTCCACCTTTGTGTGTATTCCCCCATTGTGCAAGCAAGAAAGCTACAAGTGAGACTCCTTCTTTCTCTCCCACAATCTTCAAATCTTGCAATTTTCGGGTCCACTATCACTATTATGTATGACTAGCATCAGATTTGGAAGAACCCCCAAATTTTCAGGCACAAGAAGACGCTAATTTGAAGACTGTGCTTGCACACATGAACCATGGCTTTAAAAAAAAAGCCACTTCACAAAAAAAAACTCACGAACTATTGACTGGGTGCCCGTTTGCCCACACCTGTTGATGCGTGGTGTCTGTCAGTTAGTCTTGTTGTCGTTGACCTGGTGCATGGTATCTGTCTGGGCGCGGACGATGCTGTCGTTTGCCTTCGCCTCCACGCTGTTTGTTGTTGTCTCATGCTAGGACCGCCCTATCATCTGTCGACATGCTATACTTCGTCTGTTGATGACCGTCATATTTGAACAGTGAACCGATTGCTACCACGTTTGTCGTCAGCTGAAATCGTGACGAATAGACTTGATTAGTTTGACCTGAACGACAACTTACTTGCTCTCAATGACTGAGAGGAAAGGTGAACGGCTTCTTCTCGCATGCAAAACTGACTCGCACTTTTGGGAAATGCGAACATTGTTATTGGAGCTCTGATACCAATTTGTTGTGTCAGAGTGCAATGGAGTGCGAAACAAAAATGGAGCATGAACAGAGTTGAGAGTGAGTGTGAGAATCTGAATGTGAGTGTACTAGTAAGTGTTACGTACACAAATAATAAAAATGTATTTATATGTTAGGGAACAAATAAGGGTGTATTCACACCCGTAAGTTTATATACGGAGATTAATAGGACTGTACACATGAAGGAACTTTATAGCGAACAAGAGCTTGGTTTCAGATTCACTTTTAATGATGGTAGCTGATCCTTTGATTCTACGTTATCTTAGTAAGCTGTTGGATGCTTGATTTATCTATGTCACACGAGGTCGGATCTATAGTTTATTGTCTCCCATTTGACCAGATTTATGCATAACCCTTCAATTTCTCATTGACATGCAGTGAAGCATGTCTTTTGGTATTTTAATGGTACCCAAGATCTTGGCCTTTTTTGCAAGGCTGATTCTTCAATCTCTTTGCATGGATATTTTGATAGTGATTAGGCTCGATGTTCAGATTCTTGTGTCTCTCATAGTGGCAATTGCTTGAGTACATTGTTTCGTGGTTCAACAAGAAACAAATTACAGTTGCTACTTCCAATTGTGAATTTGAGTACAACGGAATGTTGATAGCCACAGTGGAGTGTGTTCAATCTCTTTGCATGGATATTCTGACAGAGATTAGGTTTGAGGTTCATATTCTTGTGTCTCTCATAGTGGCAACAACCTCTTGAGTACATCTCTTGTTTCTTGGTTCAGCAAGAAATTTGCTACTTCGAGTTGTGAATTTGAGTACAGAGCAATGTTGATAGTCATAATGGAGTGCCTTTGGCTGTGCAAGTTACTTGTAGATCTTCAATATGTACCAGATGGCTCCAACACACCAATGCTCTTATGCACCCACTGAAGACAACTTGGTAGATCTTTTCATGAAGGCTCTTCCTCAACCAATGCTCTAGGATTTTCGACAAGCCTTGAACTTGATTTCATTTGTTCCACGATTTGTCATACTTTGTACCATCAGAGGTTGTTATATGCACTTGGATGAACTTGTGTAACCAGGACCTTATATTTCTTTTATTTTCTAGGATCTTGTCATTATTCTTAGACCGGTCCGCCCATTTCATGGAGGGGAATTTGTAGATAATCTCATGGACTACGCCTTGATTCCCTTTGATCCATGATCCAGGCTTCTTAGGCATTTAAACTATCATTAAATAAAATTGTAGCCCCTAGTGTCCTAGGCACTAAGTTAAGTGACACTAGGGTCAGGGTTTAATTTAGGGTTTCCTATGACGGTTAAGCCGTTAGGGTTTCATTTTATTACAAAAAGACACTTTGTGCATCATTAGCACAAAAGTGTGGCATTTTTCATTATGATCGCCTTGAGCATTGTACTCTCTCTCTCTCATATTAATACATCACTTCTCATTTGTGATTGAGTATTGTTGTGCATTGATTAATTTTTTCATTCTCATTCACTCTCTATTGAATTCATCATGCAATTACTCCACGCCTGTGACTGCTGTCAGTCTGTTTTGGAGGGCTAGGCTGCCATCTGGATCAATATTGCTGTCTATGTGGAATCACAGGGGCTGAAGCAAAACTGGATCGCTTATGTTGATTTTACATTTGCCAGGACGGCTCCTGTTTAGAGCTCCAAAAATTCCAATGTTTGACCATATCAAAGTGTTTTGTTCTGTATTCTGGGCTGAGTCAATAGGACATTTATTTATGGGCAGCATTGGGAGCCTTGGCCTTTAAAGGTGTTCAGAATACTGCACAGATGTTGAACATAGATGGATGCCTGTGTTTTGGCTACTAGTGTCTATGATCTGCTGGGATAGATCAAGAACTTGAAGTAGAACAAGGGTTGAATGAACTGTGGGAGGACCAGTATGAAAAAAACGATACAGGACAGAAGGATTGAGTGAAAACAGCAAATCTTGATGCTAAGTCCTGCTATTTTCACTAAGCTAGCTTTTGATGGCCATTTTCCTTGTTTTTTATCTGCACTTTGGCTGTGTTAGTTGTTGACATGTGATGGTGTTTCCATTCAACATGATGAACTAGTACTATTGGCAAACTGACACCCAGTAGAATTTTATAAAGGTTGGTGATTACCATCCTTGTTTGAAGAATAGTGTGGACAAAACACAGGGACTTGCAGTTGAAGCCTGACAATGAAAGTTGAATATTATTGCGTGCAGATTTCAATAAAGCTCATTTGTATTTAATTTGTTTGTTTGTAAACACAGAACTTGAAGATTGGCGCAGGAAAAAACTGGAAGAGATTATGGAGCAGGAAACTAAGAGCAAGAACTGCTCATCACCACAAGAAGCTCGAGTTGCTGGTATGGCTAGGAACTTGCCATGACATGTTATTCGAGCACAGCTGAAGACTAAGTAGGTTCTTTTATGAAAGGCTTGAAGTAAAGTTACATGCAAGCATGTAGAGCATACTAAAGAGATACTGGGGTTTTGGTTGTTTGCTGTGCATTCTAGCGGCTCGTTCAGAAGGAATGAAATATATATTAGAGGCTGGTTGGAATTCACTACTTGAGGACATAGGATGGTCCAAGCCTGATCCTCCAGATATTCACGTGGAGTCTGGTGAACTTGAGGAGACTGGTATGTGGTTTCAATAAGATACTTGTTATGATTTGCAAGGTGGTTCAAAGATATCATTATGTCAAAACACTCAACTATTTTAGCTTCTGTTTGTGTATTGCAGAGGATAATATCATCCCTGGTAGAACTGTCCCTCCAGAGTGTCATGCTGAACCACATACAGATTATGATGGGTCAGCTGTAAAGTGGGGGCTTAACTTTCATGTTGAAAGTGCAGCTGACTGTTGCCAAGCATGCTTAGATCAGGCAAAAACTGTGAAACCCGGTCAAATGATATGTAACATTTGGGTTTTTTGTCCACAAGAGGCAGGTTGCTATTCTCCAGACATATACGAGCACAAACATCAAGAATGTTGGCTGAAACAGGTCATCTCTCTCTCTCTCTCTCTCTCTCTCTCTCAAAAACATCCCTGGCACGTAAAGGTTGCTGAAATTAAGGAATATTGAGACGTACAAGAGGTCGTCTGGACAGCCTCTCTACTGTTGTGCGTGTGCATGTGTGTGCATTTGCAAAACTGGATTCATCGGCTCTCCAGAGGTCGTCTGGACAGCATGTGACAGCCTCTCTACTGTTGTGCGTGTGCATGTTTGTGCATTTGCAAAACTGGATTCATCGGCTCTCCAGATTATGCCATTTTACTTGCGCATTGCCCAGTACAGATCTTGAACATCTTTGTAGGTAGTAGTACAACGACAGGTCAGGTCATTTTATAGTTGTCCTAATGGGAAGAATTTAGAGAAATTAGTGGATACCCATGTTCATTTTATGCACGTTTAAGTCTGCAAAGGTGTTGTATAATCATGTGTGTGATCTTCTATGACAGGCTAGTCAACCTCGACTAAATTTTAAAGGAAAGTATGCACCTGATTACAGGAAGAGCCACCCGACCGCACCTGTTGTTGTTCCGTGGGTTTCTGGAGTAGTAAGCTCTTCCTGATTGCCCTCTATTGTTGTCCCATGTACTATTGGGGCTGTGTGGTTTTTCCCAGCTTGCTTTATCTGAATAACCATGTCTCACCACATGCTGAGCTCTATGCATTCCTTTTTGATTCTTTGATTTTGTAACATGTAGAGTTTGGACATCTCAGAAGTCCAGACTCAGTGAGAGAAGCCAGGCTCGTTATGTTATGTGAAATCGTTCACAGCCAGGGTTGTTGATAAGGTTGCAATTTGCTGTTTTGAACCTTGGTGACTAGTAGACATCCTTGAGATCCATTGAAAAGTGTGTTCAGATTCTCATTTTGCTTCAGTTAAAGAGGCAATGGTGTTGACGGAGTTGGAAGCGGTGGTGGCGTTACATGTGCAGGACCTCGTAATCTTGTTATCATCATCGGTCTCTTGCACTAGCGTGCGCGTGTCGGTGCGTTGTTTGTTAAAGTCTGTCAACACAATCAAGCCTGCGCAGAGTTTGCCTGCCCTAAGGACAGTCGTCGGCTCATGATGACATCGTCCATTGTTACTGTGGAGCTGCCTTACTGGGCATTGACAGTAGTGCTCACGAAAACTTTTTTCTGTGACCTGTAAAATTAAAGACGATTTCTTTAAGCAACCGGTTTCTGTGGGTGTTTTTAAGGGCATAACCAAATTCCAGGTGGTACAGATAACGCTAAAAATATGTATTTTGATGTTAGCACTGGGCAACATACAATACTGGAAGTGGGAATTACTATTAAGGTTCACGAATCACTTATTCTTTCCCTAATTTTGTGGCCAGACATATCGGCCTAGCTCTCAATGGAGCAGGTCCTAGATTGTATGCATCCCGGTGTTATACCACTCCTGTTGAATATTTGCATTCAAAATCTTGCCCTATGCCATAATCTCTGCAACGTTTTTCATTTCCTTACAATTTGGCACAGCGCCCTTCCAAACCCATAGTACTCGGTTGTACATTTGATCATTGTTCATCCCTTTGTAGAAACGTAGAAACTTTGTCGTGAGGATACTGGCCTGATTTCTCGCCTTCTTTCCAAATCTGTGAACCTAACATTGCTGCAAACCTTTTAAAAGTTGATTTTATAATGCAATTGAGAAGCCTATTCTTGGGAATGTGAGAGAAATCTAACATTTCTCCGAACCTTTTAAAAGTTGATTTTATACTGCAAATGAGAGTCCTATTCTGGGAATGGGAGAAATCTGCACAGAACCCTTCCAAACCTATTGACACGTCATTGTATTTGTGATAACTGTTTATCTTTTTGTAGAAATTTAGGGCGAAAACAGCTGTAATGTACAAAATAATAGCCAATATTACGATATGTGAGATCTGATGTATTGAGTAGCCTTGGTTGTTTTTGTTGGAGCTCTCTCACTAAGTAAATCACCTCACTTAAAATCCCCACCCCCAAAACCCTAGAAAACTTGGCCATCTTGACATGGTCAAAAATCAGTTAGGCATAAAGCTCCCAAATTGGTTGAATTACAAATAAAATGTGTTGATAAGCAAAAGCCATAGCTTAACTAGGATTTGTGTGTTGCCAAAGTCAAAGAGCATATCTTCTTGTTCATCATTTGAAATGCTATGATGTGAGAGACCGTGGCTCTATATGTGTGTGCAATGTGATATAAGCATTCCAACAAAACTACAAGGGGTTCAGCTCATAGACAAACTACCTTGATGCATTTCTTGAATGGAAAAAAGACTTGCCTAATGATGCATAAAAAATCATATCATCAGTTGTGTCAATATATCCAATCCTAGCCTTGCTTTTATATATTGAAAGATCAGCGTCATTTTTAATGCACTTTTATGTGCATCATAACCACAATTTCCATGGTACTTTAATCATGTATTGAAGCATGTTATGTTTATAAATTTCATGCCCATTTACACGCTTATGAACATACAAGGAGCCAAAACAAAAAAAAGATGTTTGATGCGGGATTGTAAGGGGTTGTTAAATTCCTCTTAATGTCATGTATCTCATAAAACTTTTTGAACTCACCCCAATTATCCATTCTTATAGCTATTAACTTAAGCCTTTTTTATGTGGTAACAAAGTTATGAAACCTTTTGAAGACAACACTTTTTGCTCTTTAATACATATCCATGACTTTATGTTGAAATCATCTATAAAAGAGATAAAAGTACCATGCATTGCCATGTGAATTAATAGGCATAGTGTATACATTAGAGTGTGCTAAGTCAAGAGAATTGGACTTCTTAATGACACCAAAGTAATAAGGAGGCTTCACATGTTTTTCACATATGCAATCATTACAAAAGTTGAGACTTTAGCCTTTTACATCAAATCTCCCTAAAGAGAAGAGAACTTGAAGGCCTTTTTGACTCATATGGCGAAGTCTTTTATGCCAAAGTTTCATCTATGAATGAACTTTAGCCAAAACTAAAAACTTGCCAGGTAATGATTTATAGTGTAAATAACATAAAGATTTATAGTGCAAATAATGCATAGTTTCCATTTTGTTGTCCTTAACAATCAACACAGGTCCTTTGTAAAATACCCTCTTGCATTAAGTTGCCCAATTGATAGTAAACTTTTCTTTACGTTAGGTATCTATTTGACATCTTGCAAAATTAGCTCTTGGTCGTTTTCAAGGTTCAAGTGAATGGTAGTTTTTCACTCACTCTCTTTGCATTTTATTATCCCATCTTTCTACCCATAAAAAGCATGTTTCTATGACGAAAGGAGGATGGGAGTGATAGAGGGAGAGCTGAGGGTTTTACAGAAATGAATGTTTGTGATATGTTACTGGAGTTTTTGGAGGATTAATTAAGTGTGTCAGTAGCTAACTCAAGTGTTAGCGGCCTTGGATTCCACAATGCATCATACGTGTTATGGTACATAAGCAATCTAAGTTCAAGTTTTCTAATTTTTATTGTAAATAAAATGTAAATAAAAGACTATATTAGTATTTGATAAAGAAAAATTTAAACTTACTTTGAGAATTTTGTATTTATTGTTCATAGTTTTTTATTTTATTATAAAATAAATAGCTAAAAATTAACAAATATTTAATAAATAGAAAACAGTAAAAACGTATCAATAATTAGTTAAAGCTAAGAATAATCTAAGAAATAAAAAAATATAGAAGTATTATAAATTTATTTATAAAATATGAGAAAACAAGGGTTTAATATCTAAATATCATAGTTTGCTAGTAGAGGGTTGGGGTTTGGGTGCCATCCATTTTATTCTAAGTATGCCAAATGGTTATAATTTTGATAAATGGTGCTAAAATGGATCAAATTCTGACGCATATCGTATATAGGTTGATCTTTTGTTATTTGTTTACTCAAAGGTAACATGAGTTGGGATACTCGATACCCTTGAGCTGAGGAAAACCAAAGAGTGAGCCATGAAAACCGAGCAAGGCTAGAAAAGCAAGCAATGGAAATCGAGCAAGGCTAGAAAATTGAGCATGAAAATTCGAGCAACAAGCTACCTTCTAACATGCCTACCCCTAGAGCATCACTGACGTATACATATAAAAATTGTAGATTAAAATTAAATATAATGAAGACACACACATAGAGCTCACATAACTCATCCCAATAATGACACAAAAAAGTGTAATCCATGTTCATCTCACAAAGGAGGTGGTAAGAAAATAGTCTGATCTTGAAACATGATGAGGAACTAATTTCAATTTTCCAATGAACAAAACAAGTTTACATTACAAAAGTATTTCTTATATCATTCCATATCGTGGGGTGAAGCTAACAAAACAGACACAATAGATGAAAGCTCATTAAAGGAGCTGTACATGTCCAAAAAGAAAAGGCCGTATGTTGAATTCAAAAATACCCTAGCCTCGAATACCTTAAACATAGTGATTTATCTGCTTATATAAAACCCTTAAGACGAAAGGATACTTTTTTTAAATGACAAAACATTTAGGGAAATGTTTCCTCAAAGCTTTGGCCATCCACAAGACCAAAAAGCGCACTATCCAACTCTTGGAAGTAGTGCTTAAGCCAGCTCCACCTTAGTGAGAGTTGCTTGGTGTATGAATTGATGCACGACTTCATTGAGTTCCAAGACCTTTATGACGACATAGTATAGGTGTTTGCATGGCATGTATACCAAATTCTTCGTGTCTCGCTGAGTAAAGTCCTCACATGAGCATCTTGGATATTGTGACACAGTGATAGAATAGGTCAACCCATCTGCTATTAAGCCTTCTGTCTTTAAAAAGTAAACATGAGCTTCACCAAGAGTAACAATACTCTCTTTCACAACCTCTGCAACCATTTACTTTGCCCTATTTATTCGTTCTTGAAACTGTTTAGATAACTTGCTTCTCCACTTCACATGCTTTCCATTTCTCCACAGTGGCTGCTCATGGCTTGGAGGTGGCCTATCATTTGGAACTGTGAAGCTATCCACAACCTCATCATTCTCTGCAAGAACAAATCTAGCTCTTTGCAAGTTTACTTTCTTTGTCTCTGTCACCATGGTGCTTTGAGCAATCTTCCATGTCGTTGGAGCATCTCCTGGTATTCCCATCATCGACCTATCCACCTTCCACGTATGGAGAATATCATTTCCACAAAACCATATGAATTGTCCCACTGTACCATCAGAACTATAACATCTCCTTCCTTTGAAACATGGTGCAAGCACACCTACAGTTGCATTCTTACCAAGAGGGTTAATTAGTTTCCCACATCTAGCCTTCTTGGACTCCAAGAAGCCAAAACAAGTCACAAGACTATGTGCTTCTGTTCTTCTGATGGCCCAATGCGTAGGGTGGACTGTGCTCTCTTTGCATATCTTCAAGGCAATTTCTGTCTCCTTTTGCAAATTCTGCTCCATTCCATCACCTCTAAACCCCATTGTTTTGCCAACAATCACTGTTGAATATTCAGGTCTATGGCTATCTGTTGGCAAGATCACTCTTGGGTCTATGTTACCCCTTTTCCTTCTAACACTTCTTGTCTCTTGTTGTGGTTTAAACATCTCTGGTGATTGCACACTTGCCTCTCAGAGCACTGCATGTGTCAGATCAATCAGCTTTTGACTAGAACCACTTGATTCTCCACACAAATTTTTTTCTTTCAATCTTTGCAAGGTTGGTCCACTACCAAGGTGCTTTCCTTCCATAAATGCTTTGTAGTGTGCACTTTGCAACACAGCCAATGCCAAATCAGCACTACATGCCTCATAGAGTGAGACATACTTAGATTGCCCATGAGTTGCTTGCATGCTCGAGTGCTTACATTCCGATTAATTTGTTGTTGGCACAAACCCTGCATTTTCATGCTGCTCCATGAACATCCCTCCCCATTGGGAAACCCTGACATCCCACCAGTCCAACCAAGCCATCAATCCAGGGAGCTCTCCATCCTTTACATGGACAGGAGACCAAAACTTTAAGAGTGCCTCTTTGCACTGTTCGGCTTCTTGCTCTGTACTTGCAACCTTCCATTTTCTACAAAGAAGTTTGTGCTCCTCTAGATATGGGGCCTTGACACATCTCTTTGCATGCATGACCATGCTCATCTCCCAATGAAACGAGCAAGTCCTTTCCTTGCTATGCATGATGTTGCTTGGTCCTCCATTGTAGACTATTCTAATTGCTAGCCAATTTGCTTGTGCTGCATCTGCCATAAAACCTCGAAATTTTGGGATAGAGAATCCATTTGCTATCATAACATTATTTAACATTTGCCAAAATGATACTTGTGCATGCTCATCCTCCACTTTGAACTCGCAGGTTGCAATGTTCATTATTTCTCGAATATGGGGATCATAAACATGAGCTCCCATTGCGTTCCAACCTTTCACCCTATGCAAATGGTCAAAGTGGATCCATTGATCTCCCAAAGATCCACCAGGTTGCATTCTATTAACAAGGTCAACTCCTGAGCTTGGTCCAATTGTAGACATCTTGAATATGTGTGGCATGACATTATCTCCAAGCTGTTGCGGAAACAAAATACTGTGAAAGAAGGGGTATATGCACTTTCTTTTCAATGCCAAAATTGCATCAAGCCCGCCTTCAGCATGTCGCTTGTCTCTTCTAGCAATGTTTACTGACCTTTGCATCCTTCTTCTCTGAGACAATGGGGTAAGGTTCTCCAGCACCTCATGCAACTTGGCTTCGTTGAAATCCTCGGAGCAATCTTCTTTTGAAATCAACATTTCCATCACAAGATCTTGACCAACATACACTTCAATGCTTTTACATGACACTGAAGGATTTATTTGTGCACGAGTTTGCACCATGTCTTCAATCTGCTTTTGCTTTTGTCGACACGAGCCATCTTGCATAGGGTGATCATGAAAACCAACATGAATAGCACATCTTGTGGTATTCACTTTGTCAAAGGGAATACAGTAGTATATATATGCAACACAAGCCTTTACAAACTCAGGAGACATTCCACAATGTGTACACCTCAGGGTCCCAACCTCAGGCTGCAGAGGGCCAGTTGATGAAGGAGGCCTTTGCAACTTACCTTTCCATTGGGTCTCATTAGCAATACTAGTCCTCTCTAGATATGGACATTCCAAGGAGAAGCATCTAAGATAACCACAAAATCTGCTCATCCTCACCGTGCCATTGAAGAAATCTTGAGAAATAGTAGTATACTCTGCCCATGTGTGCCCATCATTCTTTTGGTCCATTCCATTCATCGAGCTGCCCTCGATCGGCTTAGGTGACAACTCAAACATAATGTAGCCATTGTATGTAATTGGTAGCTCATCCACCTTTTGTATCTCTTTGATAGATGAGTGTGCAACATGAAGAGAACTAGATAAGGGAAGCCTATCCAGTAGAACTTGCACACTCATTGAGTCAGTCATTTGCTTTATAAGAAGGATATGCTTAACTTGGAGACTATAGACACTGCTTTGTCCACCATCTAGTATGAATCCCTTGCTACCCTCTTCTAGTCTCATCAATGGCATGGTCGTGTACACACCCGGCTGGCTTGTTGCATGCTGCACTTCCACATCAATATCATCACCAATCTCAAAGTGACTCTTACCAATGCCACCTCACAGAAACATGAGTCATAGCTTATTGACAAGGTACTGAAACTACCATATTTGATTTGCACAATGTTTGGCATTGTTGCTAAATAGGTAAATAGTCATGTCTGTGTGAATGTCTTCTTAAGAAGCCAATAGACACAGTTAGAACCTCAATAGAGTTGAAGAACAATCTATGCAAAGGGAACAAGAGAAGAGTTGTTCTTCAAGTAACTGTAATAAGATGGCGATATGAAAATAGATCTCAATATGAAAATAGTAATTGTCAAGGTTAAACAGTCATGTTAATAATAACCTTTACTTTTTCCATAATGATAGGTGTGTACTAAATATACACACCTAATGGTCACTTGCACGTCTAGTGATCATTAACTCCACCTCTGTCTCTCTCACTCACACACACACACTCAATCATTACACGCACTCTCTTTTGGTGTTTTTATTTACTAGCACACACAAACACTCTCTCACATTGATGGTCGTTACACACACACTCTCTCTTTCTCTCTCCCTCTCTTGCAACAAAAAAAGGACACCTCTAATTAGGAACTATAGTCCCCCTTTGCACTAATTATTCACAGTAATGGCCACAAACACATTTGATGGTCATTAACTCCACCTCTCTCTCTCTCTCAACGAGAATCATTACACACTCTCTCTTCTAGTGTTATTTATTTACTAACACACAAATACTCTCTCACACTAATGGTCCTTTCACACACGCACGGGCACACACACTCTCTCTCAAATGACAGAGAAGAAGACACCTCTAAATAGAATCTGCGGTCTCTCTCTCTCTCTCTCTCTCTCTCTCCCCCCCCAAACAAGCAAGCAGGAGGACCAAAACAACCTTGCACAGAGGAGAAGGCAGACCGATCAAGCAAGCGAGAGCAAGTTTTTGTGTATCAATATGGGTGCGTTTCAAAATGCAGGTACAACAGGGGTGCTGCTTCTGTGAGTCGACTGTGAAGAGCCAGAGGCTTATAGCTTGCATCGATCAAAGCCACAAGGTAGGTGCTTCTCCTCTCTTGGGTGTGTTTGAGGTTAGAGTGTGTGTTTCAACTGCGTTTCAAGACGCACTCTCAGTCACGTTGGGGCTTCCACAAGGCCCGCTCTGGCTCCAACAAGGTTTACTAGTGCGTTTTAAAATGCAATTCATAACCACACAGTGGGCAATCAGAGAGTGCTAATGTGCCTTCTGCAGCTCGCAAAGCAGGGGATCTGTGAGTGATGCAAGGCCAGTAAGGCGGTCCTCTAAACTTTGCAAGAGGCAGTCCGTGTAGGCGGGAGAGAAGTATGAAGACTTGCTCAAGAAAGCTCCGTATGTATGGCCTGTTTCAAGTGCGTTTCAAAATGCAGTCGTAGTCACAATGGGGCTTCCTCTTTGAGTCCTGCAAGGTGGCCCTCTAACAGCTCTAATAGCCACCAATGCTTTTCAAGAAGTATGAAGTTTGCTCAAGAAAGCTCCGCCGTACAAAGATGTGCTTCTCTCTGGCACTTATGATGTGCTATTATGATGGCCAATTCCTGCTATTATGATGGCCAATTCGACTCACAGAAGCACATCATGGTTCAATTCATGAGGGCACCCAATGGCGCTACAGCGAGTTTCTGAATGCTGTCAAGAAAGGCAAAGTGGAGAGGGTCCGCTTCAGCAAGGACGGTTCTACCCTGCAGCTCACTGCTGTCGATGGCCATCGCGCGAGTGCCACGCTTACCATCTGTGTACCTAAGACTGGTGTTACGATTCAGGATGTAGCCAGTGCTGATCAGGCCAAACAGTTACCAATTTCTCTTCCCCTATCTGGGTACTGCATACTTTGTTGACAGGCCCATGGGTTGCTTTATGAATAGCCTGCTCCCCTGTGGTAAACTCAAGCAATACAACACGAAATCTATACACATTGCTTGTGACAGTATGGTGCTGAAGCTGATACTGTAGTGTGTTTTCAGCCATCAAAGACATGCAAATCCTCACCAAGACCAGGTGTGAAATCAAAAACCCTGACAGTCCATCCACTATCCAAGTCAATTTGAGCTCTTGATATGCCTATGTATGATGGGAGGTGCAACATAACTGTGATACTCCACACTTCTGGCAGCTTCAGAAGGTATTTTTATCTGCATTTGCCGCAATAGAGCCCCTTCCCTGTTTGCTCCTCTATGCCTTCCATAAATTGCAAGAAGTTTTGGACTTTCTTGATAACCCTGACAAGTACATTGCCTTGGGTGAAAAAATTCCCAAGGGTTGCCTTTTGGTTGGGCCGCTCTGTTGGCCATCAATGCTCTGTTGGCACGTTGCTCCAGGTCGGGCAGCACTCCAGGTTATGTACAGGAAAGGGCTGGTTCTGGGTTATGTTGAAGTTGCTGCCATGGAGCTCGAGCTTGTGTTGACATACAGTAGGAAATGGAACTGCAGAGGCCAGAGAATTGGGTGATTAAGTGGTGCGTTTTAAAACACAGTTCTTGAGCTTGGATTGCAGTAACATGCGAAACCCGTAATGTAATGTCACATCTATTAAGGATTGCAACTTCTGCAGTATGACTGGATAGCTCATGATCTGTTACAAGCAGAGAAAAGGGCTGCGTTTTAAAACGTAGTGAAATTGGATGATGCTAATATATGCAAAGCTATTGATGCCATTTTATGTGGAGCACAAAGTGTTGGATGATGCCATTGTATGCAGAGCAAATACAGTGAAATTGGACGATCCCATTGTATGCCATTGTAAGTAATGATATAGCCCAGATGATGCAAGCAAAAGTCATGATGCAAGAAAGTGAAGTTGCATGGATGTTACATGGACTGCACCTAGATTAGGGTGCGTTTTAAAATGCAGTAAAAAATGAATGAGGCTTTTGTCTATGATTGGGCAGACAACGTTTGAAGGCCAATATAGTAATTAGACTTGCTCTTCAAACTAAAATGTTACATTTCAGCTACAGGACAGCTGCCAAGTACTCCAAGAATAGAGTTTGAGACATTATTTGCTTGGTTTAAGACATTATCTGCCATTATACTTGCAATGTTTGGCCGTTTAATAATGGATTACTCTCTACAAGCTCAGTGCTTTGTATTTTGTAACAATGTTTTATACTTTGTTTGCATTTTGTAACAACGTTTTAAAACGCTTGCATTTTTTAGCCAGAGTGAGATGAGACTTTTGTTTCTCGAATGTTGCAGGTCAAACGATCTAGTCTCTCACACGTATCTACTTGTGTTGAGCATCTTAGCAGAGATATTGCTGGTATTTTGAAAGGCCAATCTCAGGTACTGTTTGTGCATATTCAAGTAATACAAATAGATATATATTCAAGCGCTACACATGTACTGATTCTTTTATGTGGTATTTCAGTCATGTCTCCACGAAAGGCCAGAGGCAAAGGTCGTGCAAGATCATCCAAAGATAATTTAGCCACTCCACAAAAAAGAACTCGTGGATCATCCCTCTCTACAGTTCTAGAGGAGGGTACACCAACTATAGAAAGTGAAAAGACTTCGAGTGTTGTAGTGGGGACTTCGAATCCTCAACTGCAAGAAGAAAGTGAAGAAGGAGATGACACAGTGGTGGAGCAAGGGTCTCAACTGGTACAGGAGGAAGACGAGGAAGCAACAAGCCAGGTTTCCGATATTGATATGCAAATGGTAGGATGTGGAGATGTAATAAGTCAATGTAAACTTCTATCTCAAGAAGTTTTCCCTCGTATCCCCTTGTGTCGTATGATTGCACATGCTTTTGTTAGAGGGATTTGTACAGACATGTCCTCTTTAAAAAGTGCATTTCAATATGAGGGTTATTTACCAGAGAAGGGCTCATTTGTTGTGTCTGTATGTAAGTATAAAGGAGAAGAAACACTAGTGACCCCTGCCATAGTGTCAACTTGGTCTCCTCTATGGCGTGAAGTGGATGCAGAATTTGAGAAGGAGGTCTTGGCAAAACTGGAGTTCAGGTTCTTGTCTGGTAAAAATTTTTACGTATGGGAAGGAAATCATCGGTTGACTGCTTGGATGGAGTTGATCTCACAAATGTACAAAGAGAATAGAGCTTGCCATGTCAGGGTTGTTTGTTCTGTTATTGATCCCACACGGATTTCAGAGATTGCTCTTCTCGCTGGACTCCAAAGAGTCAATAGGTGAGTGTATCAATATTTGTTACAATGAATTGACGTCTATATTTTTATCTATAGAACTCAATCTTACAAATTTTCCTTTATTAGCATGAACGAGTATGCCATCGTGAAACCTAGCTTGCGGGATGTACTTTGGAACTGCAACAATATCTTCAAGTGTGACATCAATGCATTCTTGAGTGCCTTACCCCAGGATCAACTAAAACTGTTGGAGTCCTTGAGAGCAAAAGATAGCAGTGTCAAGGGAAAACAACAATGGTATCCACTGACAAGGGGGTACTTGGCAAGATTGGTATTTCAGGTAATACATGTCATGGTTGTTATTAAGAGGGATTATAATAGATAAGTTTCCTTTTTAGGGTAAAATTTAAAAGCTTCTCTTTTGTTGTGAAGGTTGAGTATACTTCAGAACTCAAAAAGGTTGAGGATTTGGTATTAAACACAGTCTCTATTGAGAATAGAGAGGAGACATTGAAAAAGGAACGTGCCAAGATACATAAAAGATTGGCAGACAAGATGGGCATGGTATGGCCCCTTTGCTTCTTCGTTTACTCCCCATTATAGTAAAATCTCTAAATATAGGTTTCTTATCCACTTTGTAGGTTCTTAATGTGCTTGATCCCAAGCTAGGGGATCAATGGTTGGATATAATATTTACACTGAAGTTTGATAGCCCAGACTCAGTGATTACTATTGCCAAGTTGAAATTCCTAGCAAATGCTGATATGAGGGAAGAAAAAAGATTGGTGATGCTCTCTCTCTTGGATGCAAACAAGAGATTAAAAGATATGTATGGTATGCCATCGTCGGATAATGAGTACAGATTGTAAGTGTCAATTTGAAAGCTTTTGTAGTCTTGATATTGCTAGTATCATGTGTATCTTGTGATACTAATAGATTTGATTTTTTTTGTTAAGGTGGTTGACACGGGAGTGCTTTTTGGAAAAGGTTGAGGTTGAGGCTATTCAAACATTGGAAGACTTGAAAAAAATGTGTGTTTTAAGTACACCATTGGATCTTCCATAGGATTACTTATTACAGGATTACATGGAGGGTGTGAAATTAGAGGCTAGAAAATATATGTTTGCTCACGTAAGAGCAAGAGAGCAAGCTATAGATGCACGAGGATCAAAGAAGGTGGAAGGTCCTCAGCGCCAAAAGAGAAATGAAATCATAATGTTTGCATATCGAGTTGTCTACAGGTAGATTTGTTGCCATAATGAGCTTAACTTTAGTTGCTCTTTGTTTATTTTAATAGCTTGTGCTAATATGTCATGCAAAAGGTATCTACTTCATTTGATTGGAGAGAAGAAGATAGCCAGGGTTCTAGATCATTGCAAAGGATGGATTGACAGAGATAATGAGGAAGTATGCATGTATTCCAAGAGCATGCATAATCTCTCTGATTGGGAGATCGACCATTGCCCTTGGTGGGTGGATCTTGGAAGTGGATATGTTTTGGCAAGAGAGAAAGAATTGCACAAAGTGCATTCCAAAAAATCTGTTGATACACCTCTTGGGGATCGATGCAATACACGGTCTAAAAAGGAGACAAAGAAAGAAAGTGATGGTAAGATTATATTTTGGGTGCAATGGTTGTGAAGTTTTTTTCCCTTGTTAAAATGCGAATCATTGCAAATGCTTTGTGCTACAACAATGCAAGAGAGAGAAGACAATAGTCCCAAACAACATGAAGTGGAGCAAAGGAGTAGCATCCAAGGAGGTGGAATAGATTATATCATTAGAGATCGTAACACATATTGCATCCAATTTATAATCATATATTCTTGTTTATTGCAGGGCAAAGGGTTGCCATCAAGGAGATCATTCCATTTGTATTTCTTCCTTGCCCACTAAATGATATGCATTCCAATAAAGATGATGACGTGATAAGTTATGGGTGCATGATGGGTGACTACATCTCTATGGGGCAAGATTTTATTGCAGGGAGAAAAAATGATGCTTACAAGACAATACATGAGTTCTTTTCTAGGCTTGCAAAACATGATATGACATATGCACGGAATGGGAAGCATGTGAAATGGGCTTGCGATGTTGTCTTCATTGACTTTCCTACTGGATGTTTGATTGATAAAGAAACCACCTTGCCTGCTTGGAATATGCTCACGGAGGCACACATTCACCTAGGAATTACAGTTGCTGCTGCCTCTTTGGGAGATAGTGGATGGTTAGTTACTTGGATTACTTTGACAGGTATATTGTCCTGATCAATGTGTGTTGGGATAAGTACTTAACTAAACAAGAAAGTAAAGTTTTTCTTTGATAAAATAGGTGATGCATTATCTTGGCTTGAGAAGTACATACATGTGCTTGGTCTCGAAGTTGTCAGGTGAGTTTTTGTGCTTGACAAGCTTCCATATGGCTATGGGGAACAATGCGATCTTGAGGTGTCAGTAAGTGATCTTAAACTTTTGGTTTGTAATTCTTGTAGTGAACATATCTGACCTTTATGCTTTATGTAGAGCCGATCTTCTCTTTTGGTATTTGCTCGTCGTAGTGGATGTCATCCACCCACCTTTCTTGGAGAGAGCAACTCTCAATTCCGCAAGTTGCAAATTGATCCATCGAGTGACTACTGGCCCCATTACCTTCCAGAGAGAAATAGATTGGCACGACCATCTTCTTCAACTCTTTGGCGTGGAGGTCTTCAGAGATCACCTGTATTCTTGCTCTGTGTATTAGATCTTTTGTGTCCACCATCAGGATTGATTTTGGAGATGGGGTGTGGCACTGCACCTCTGATGCGTGCATGCCAAGCATCTTCTCGTCCATGTTTTTCATTTGATATATGTGAAGATATAGTCGATGTTGTGGTTCGACCTCTTGTAGAAGAAGTAGGTGCAAAGAGAGCACGCTTGGGTCTTGATGATGAGGAGCTAGAACTAGATGCCTACAAAGTGCAAGTTGTGGACAATCCCTATGATGATTAGTGAGCATTCAAACTTCTGATGCTTTGGAAGCAACTTTTATTATTGTCACTTTTATCAGTAGAACTTATGTGTAGTTATGGTGAAACTAGTTATGAATCTTTGTTTTGAACTACACTTTACTTTTATTATACCATTAACTTTTCTTGCTCGCTTTTTTGGGCTCGCTCGGTTTTGTTCACTTGTTCAATTGACTGCCTCCCTTGAGCTTGTGTAGCAATGCTAGATATCGGTAGAGTGGGTTTATGGAAAAATATGGCAAGATACTTGCTATAATTTCACTTTTATCTTCTAAATTAATAATGCTTGGGAATCTTCAATTCACTTATGCATACAATTATTACTTTGTACACATCAACATATAACACTTGTTCTACATTAATCGAGTGTAATAAAGATTCAAGCCGATTAGATAATGAGGGTTCAAGGGCTAAGCGGTGAGAAAGAGTGGAGTAAGTGTTACGATCTATATAAAGATATGAGGATTGAAATATTAAATTCCTAAGTAGGTAGTCGTAACCAGTCTTCCTTTCGTGGATGGGTGGTAATTACAACTTACTTACAACAGCAAACAATTAGTGCAAATTTGAAAATATAAAACTTTCTATTGATCTTTGGACAATGCATACTCGATTGGACCCAAACTTGGCGCTCCTTTCGGTATTTCTTTAGCTTTATTGAAGAAGTTGATTTACAATGGGATTCTTTCAATCTCTTTCGGTATTTCAACTTTCCTTGTTGTGATGAATCACTATCAAGTCTTTAATCTGATTTGCCCCTTGATTTGAGCAATCAATTGGTCTTCACTTGCTTTGATGGAGATGGAAAATGTCCCAAATTCAATTATTTGTTGGTCTCTCTAGTTGAATAGGCTAAAAATAGCTTCAGCCCTATTGAATCCAAGTATTGGAGCTTTCAATTTTTGACACGTTTCTTGAAGTTGTTGCTAAATCCTAATTTTTGATAAAGATTAGGGTTTGCAACGGAGAAATCTGAAATTTCATAGCCTCCAAGGGTCTAAATGCTGAGATTTTTGAAGCAAAGCTGTGAAATGGCTGGGAGATGAGAGAGAAAGCTGTAGAGAGAAAAAATTCAGAGTTTTGTTGTGAAGAATGATTGAAAATAAGCCAAATGCAGTTGTTGCCTTGCCACAATAGCTTGTAGATGGAAAGAACTAACGAAAATCAATCATTTACTATTGCCACCCTGTCTCAATAGCCTGTAGATGCTGTCTCTTGTTGTTGATTGGTCTTTTTTTACCCTTGGCAGTCTCAGAAGGTCCTCCAATGGTTGCAAATTAGACCAGCAGCCTCCCCTCCCTTTCTCTTGTAGGTTGAATTTATAAAAATGCATCTCTCCAGTCTCTAAAGACGTTTTTTAGTCTTGCATGGACATTTTTAACAAGTGGTAGCCTTTCCAAATGGTTTTTTTAATATTTTTCATAATTAAATGTTAATTTTCAGCCTTTAAATACTGAAACTTAATCTAATAAATATTTAAGTGCTTTGAAAATCAATCTAATTATCCAATAATTAAATTGACTAGGCAACTTCTTTTGCCAAGTGTCTTTGCGTCATCTTTGACTATCAAATTGGTGTTAGGTACAATTAAACACCACTTCTCTAGTGTCACCAACTCACATTTATGGCCAAATGGATGACCTAGGCCAACAATTGACACCAGATATCACTAAGTACGTGTGCGGCATAACTTATAGCAACATTTTCCTTTGACATCCTGTGATTTCTTTGGGTCCCGGGTTCGTAAATGTACTTTAACCCTAGTTGTACCTTACATGTGTAATATTTACTTAATCATGTGATTAAAAGTTAATCCACATATTAAGTGAGGTTTCAAAAAATACATGTCCTCATGACAACCCTCGGCACCCCTTTCGATATTTCTTTAGCTTTATTGAAGAAGAAACTGATTTACAATGGGATTCTTCTAATCCCTTTTGGTATTCGAACTTCTCTTGTTGCTGTGATGAATTACTAGCAAGTCTTGAATTCGATTTGCCCCTTGATTCAAGTAATCAATTAGTCTTCACTCACTTTGATGGAGATGGAAAATGCCCCAAATTTAATTATTTGTTGGTTTCTCGACTTGAATAAGCTAAAACAATTTCAGCCGTGTTGAATCCAAGTCTTAAAGCTTTCGATTTTTGACATGCTTTCCAAGGCTACTGCTAAACCCTAAATTCTGTTGCAGATTAGGTTTTGTAGCAGAGAAATCTGAAATTTCTCAGCCTCCAGGGATCCAAATAGTGAGATCTTCAAAGCAAGGCGCTGTGAAATGGCTGGGAGATAAGAGGGAAAGCTATAGAGAGAGAAAATTCAGAGTTGTTGCGAAGAATGACTGAAAATTAGTCAAATGCAACGGCTACCTTGCCACAATAGCTTGCAGATGACAAGTGGCAGCCTTCCCAAATGGTTTTTTAAAGCATTTTCTATAATTAAATATTAATTTTCAACCTTTAAATACTGAAAATTAAAATAACAATTATTTCGGTGCCTTGAAAAATATAATGACTGACCAATAATTAAATTGGCTAGGCAACTTCCATTCCCGAGTGTCTCTGTGCCATCTTTGACCATCATATTGATGTTAGGTACCATTAAACACCACTTCTCTAATGTCACCAACTCACATTTATGGCCAAATGGATGACCTAGGCCAACAATTGGCACCAGATACCACCAAGTATATGTGCGGCATAACTTATCGCAACTTTTTCCTTTGACATCCCTTGATTTCTTTGGGTCATGGGCTTGTAAATGTACTTTAACCCTAGTTGCACCTCACATGTGCAACATTTACTTAATCATGTGATTAAAAATAAATCCATATGTTAAGTGAGGTTTTAGAAATACATGTCCTAATGACAGCCCTTTGATTGAACAGCAGTGTGCAATGTTGTGTTGACTATGATGCCCAACATATGGTGAAAATTACCAGCCAACATAACATAGCATAAGACTCACAAAGAATCTCAAAAACATTGCCAAATTATCATGTACATGTCCATTTCTCATGAACTCAACTCATTTGGCAAAACCAAACCATAGTATAGCAAAAACCAAGCATAAACCATGGCTAAAATATCAATGGTATCATAATATATGCTGTTGTCCAATGAACTAGATGTAAACCATTGAAAACTGAGTATAATCTGATCATAAAATGATCACTTGCTGATCTGAGAACTGATCACAAACTGTTGCAAATGTGACCCAAAATTGATCACAAACTCATTGCAAAAGCTAACCAGTAATTAGTGTAAAAAGCACAATTGATCCAAAAAGTGACCATAAACGATTCTCAAGCTGATAAAAAAGTGAGCTGAAATTGATTAGAAAATTTGTCTCAAAATTGAGGCAAAATTCATCCTAAATTGATCATAAGCTGATGTAAAGTATAGTTCCAGTGCCCGAGTGAAACTCATACTCATCTGCATACATCTCACATAGACTAGTACACTAAGTAGTGGTCTCATGGCAAGCATATTGTCAACGCAGTACCTTGGATGCATGCTGAATACATTCGAGATCCACTACATAGGAGAGTTGTCCATAATTGGACGAGTGGAAGTGCTACCTCCCCCTTGAGTATTAGGCAATACTCTAGACCCTTGCTGTACTGAACTTGATGGAGCCCAAACTAAAGTCGGCTCTAACTGAAAGGCATATAGGTAAAGTTGCAACAACTGAGGATGGTCTGCCAAGTCATCCTCTTCCATCCATTTGGCATCCATTAGTGAATAATTATGCAATTTCACCAAGTATCTCCCAGAAACTTTATCTTTGACCTTTCTTTCCTTATGTGCCAAAATCTGCTCAGGTACCAAAATCTCATCTAGCTCCTCAACCTCAACTTGAAGTTTAGTAGACATATCCTCTGGCACATCACCATGAAAAGGCCTCAACAAACTAACATGAAAGGCATTGTGTATCTGCCAATGTGGAGGTAATTTTAGCTGATCTGCCACATTGTTGATCTTCTCCAACACTTGGAAGTGCCCATAATATCTCATACTCAACTTCAGATACAATCTTTCTTTTTCTTTCATATTTTTTAGCCTTGCATTTTCAAAACATAGTAATACATAATCACCCTCTGTAAACTGCAAAGCACGTTTGTGGTGATCAGCTGCCCTCTTTTGCTTTCCTTGCAATATCTGAAGTGCATATTTTATCTTTGCATAGGCTTTATCCAAGTTTTCCACATAACGATCAGCCTCAAAGATCTTATCCTTAGTTTGCAGAATAGGTGGTACCTTCTTGTTGCCACCCTCAACCACATTAAATGGAGCATTGCCCGTAGAACTATGCACTATGTTGTTGTAAGCAAACTCAACCAAGGGCAAATACTGCTCCCACTGTGTCTTGTGGTTTGAAACATAGAAACTCAAAAGATCTAACACTGTGGAATTTGCTTCCTCAGACAGACCATCTGTATCCGGATGGAAGGATGACGAGAATTTCAGTGTAGTACCCATATCCTCAAACAAGCCCTTCCGAAATAAACTGGTCATCCGGGGGTCTCGATCACTAATGATTGACTCTCGCATACCATGATACTTAAAGATGTTTTGCAAAAACAATCGTGCCATATGATCAACTTTTATTTTCTTCCTCACCGAAATGAAATGGGCTTGTTTGCTAAACCTGCAAATGATAATCCATATTCCATCATTCCCTGTAGGTGTCTTAGGAAGCTCAAAAATAAAGTCCATTGCAATACTCTACCAAGGCCTATTTGGAATAGGCACGGGTTGCAATAGGCCCGACATCTTTTGCCTATCATGCTTTACCTTTTGGCATATGATGCATGTCTTAACAAACTGTTCTACATCATGCCTCAAAGCTGGCCAATAAAAGAAATGCTCCACTACCTTAACCATGGCATTAATACCTATGTGTCTTGCATATGGAGGAACATGACTTTCAGTGATAACTCTAGGCCTTAACTGCTTTGTGACACATAGTTATCCATGCATAATCAGAAATCCATCTCTTAACACAAAGTGTTTATTCCTTTGGCCATTGCAAAGCTGGTCATAAAAATTAGTAAGGTCCGAATCAACAACATATTGCTCTTTCATGGCATCCAACTCAATGTGATAAACCATACTGACACTGAAATTTATGGCTTACGTGACAATGCATCAGCCACAACATTCTTTTTTACCATCAATATGTACAACCTAAAAATGAAACATAGAGAGAAAGTTTGCCCATCTCATATGCTTCTCTGACAACTTTGTTTGTGTCAGAAAGTACCTCAAAGTTTGATGATCTTTTTGCATTGTAAAATCAACCCTCAACAAATAATGTTTCCACGTAGACAGTGCATGAATTACATCCAAGAGCTCTTTCTCATAGACATGCAAATTCTTTTCTACACTGTAGAGAATTCAAGTCTCATAAGCCACAACTTGGTCGTCTTGCATAAGAACAACCTCAATGATGTTACCACATGCATCACATTAGACTATGAATGACTTCCTTAGATCATGCAACATAAGCACATGATTTGAGGTCATCTTTTCCTTCAACTTTTCAAATGCTGAAATTTCCATTACTGTCCATCTAAATGGCACATCCTTTTGCAAGGCATGGAATGGAGATGTAATTTCAGCAGACCCGTGTACATACTTCCTGTAGTAAGAACATAAACCCAAGAAGCTGTGGATCTCATGCACATTCCTCAAAGGTGTCCATGATCGTATTGCTTCAACCTTTGTAGGGTCCATGCGAATACCATCAACCGATACAATATGCCCCAAAAAGTGGATTTCATATAAGAAGAATTCACTTTTCTTGTCATAGATAATCAACCTATGGTCATGTAGTTCATTGAACAAAATATCCAAGTGTTTTCTATGCTCTGTCTCATTCTTTGAATAGACAATCATGTCATCAAAGAAAGTACCAACAAATCCTCTATGTGCCCTGAAGATACGATGCATCATTCGATTAAAAGTGGTAGGAGCATTTGTAAGTCCAAAAGGCATAACAAGAAACTCATACAATCCAAAAGATGTCCTAAAAGCTATCTTAGGCACATCTTCTGGTCTAATGCGTATATGATGATACCCACTTTTCAAATCTATATGGCTAAATATGGTTGCCCCTTGTAATCTATCCATAACATCATCTATCTGAGGAATCGAAAAGCCATTCTTTATTGTGATCTTGTTTAGAGCATGATAATCAATGCACATACACCATAAACCATCCTTTTATTGCACAAAAAGCACTGGAGAACAAAAAGAAGATGAGCTGGGCTGAATCAACCCTTTTTCTAATAGCTCATTTACTTGACTCATAATCTCCTCCTTTGGGCTGCACTGACTTTGTAGGGTCGCTTATTAGGTGGGATACTTCCAGGGATAAGATCTATGCCATGATCTTCTAGCCTTTTAGATGATAGCTGCCTTGGAAGTGACTTAGAGAAGTAATCAACATACATTTTCAGAAATGACATGTGATCCTCCTCTAACTTAGACATGTTCCCAACATTCTCACTATTATCTTTATCCTTAGTAAAAACAAGTACGCTGAAGATGATTTTTCATTACTTTAGAAATGACAGTTGTTGCAGATACAATACGGACAGATTCACCTTTCAACTTTACATCAAGTGTGAGTATCTTTTCCTTATGCTGAATAGTGACCTTTTTTGCATGAGAATCAATCACTACATGCATACGGTGAAACCATGGCATCAAGTGGAGCAATAAAGAACTCTTCGCTGTCCACATATCCTTGTATATGCAACCGAAGCTTTCCAATGAGCGATGTGACATGCTCTGCATGGCCTTTACATGCCATTCCAACTTTCCCCATGGGTCCCATCTCATCCTCTCTGATGCCTAGACGGGCGGTCATGTCAACAAAGATGAAGTTGGCTCATGCACCATTATCAAAGAAAATCAATGCATGTTGATCCCTAATTTTGCCACCACGCTCTGCACAACTCAGTAGCATCATCATTGGGCTGATCACTAACAACATCGGGTACCGATCCCACTTATGTTTTAGGCTTCTTTCCTTTAGAATCTCCCTGATTTTCTAATTTTCCATCTTGCTGCCTATTGGGATAGTTCCTTGCAATGTGACCCTCTTGTTCACAAATAAAACATTTATTTGAAGCCATCAATTCCCTGTGCTGTGCCAATGTTTTTGAGCCCTTTCTTTGTTGTTTTGGCCTCTTTTTAGTCTGTTTTTTAGATCTGCCCCTTTTCTCTGCCTTAAATAACTTTTTATTCGGCTTCTCCCCACTCTCTAGGAAGCTTGAATCATTCCCATGCAGCATAGCATCAAATGTAGCAACAGTCTCTATAAGCTGAGACAAGCTAGACACTGTGGATTTAATGCAAAAATCCATGATTCCTTTGGGTAGCCCACAAACATATTTTTCCACTTGCTCATGAAGGGGTACGGTGCGATAAGAAGTAATAGGCATCAATGCATCCCAAAACTTCTTATTATATTGCTCCATATTCTTATATTCCTTAGCATCTAGCTTATTCCAAGCTGTCATGATGTCCACCTCAAAGGTACTTGTCAACCAATTCAATGCAAACATTTGCTTGAATTGTACCCACGTTGATGGTGCTCTACCTTGCATCAAAAGAGTGGACCACCATTGTAATGCATTCCCTTTCAAGAAAGTGGTTACCTTTCGGATCTTTGAGGACTCCGTGAAGTTCCCCCTTGAATAGGGTACATCAAACTACTAAATGAAAGTCAAAGCTTTTAGCCTATCTTGTACACTGCTGAAGGACTCAAACTTCACTTCTTTTTTACCCTCATCATAGTCTTTTGCTGCCCCTATGGGTGTCAAGTTGTCATATACTGGCTGTTGCAAAAAGGGTTCATTTGCTGAATTTACATCAAAACCAATGCCAAACAGAGCATTTTCATGACCAACATTCATTCCTTGAGCAAGCATTTGGGGGTGCAGATGAAGTACCAAACATGCTACTTTGTGCCCTAGGCATAAAGCCAATGCTGCCATACATAGGGTTTTGCATATTTCCAGCTATACGCGAATACATTGGGCCTTGAACTCCATGCATTGGTTGTTGCATACCATAGGGATTTGTGCCATACATTCATGTATGCGGTCCTTGTCCAACCATAGCATGAAAAATCGTGCTTCCACCAAAATATAATGGCTGTCCCATCATAGCATGCATGCCTAGCTATCCAAAATCCATTGGATTGGCACTTTTGTGATGGCCTTGCATTTTCATTCCTTTCCCCATAGGTACCAACTGTTTTATTTCATTAGTATCTTTGGGAGCTTCAAATGAAGGGTTTGGCATTATCTTCGATGCATCTTGCTATCCTGAAGGTGTAGAAGATCTTCTTATTCTTGCCTTTGCTGTCCTTCTTTGGAGCATTCCTCGTCCCATCAAATTTCTCTTCACTTTGCTAGTCACCAGCCTCCTTAAGCCTTAAAGGCCGTGCATCTTGCCCAATAGCAACATTTTTAGCTTGATGTCCATGGTCTGAGCCTTGTCTAAGGCCAAGCATTGCATTTCCTTTATTCCCATGTGAACATTCATATTGAGAGGCATCATCATTGCGTGAGTCCATCTCACTGTATGAAGACATATTGCAGTAATTTCTCAGCTGACAGTAAATATCAGCACTAGCACAAAGCTTTGGATTGGAATCAGGTGCCTCGGGCCCACCAAATCAAGGGATTGAGTGGTATCTTGGTAATGGAACCATGTAACTAGCCTTCCTTTTGTGGATGGGTGGTAAATCTTTGATTACAACTTAATTACAATAGCAAAAAATTAGTGCAAATCTAAAAATACAAATTTTCATATTGATCTTTGGACAATGCACACCCGATTGGCCCCAAAATTGGTGCCCCTTTCGGTATTTCTTTAGCTTCATTGAAGAAGAAGTTGATTTACAATGGGATTGTCCCAATTCCTTTCGGTATTCCAACTCCCCTTGTTGTGATGAATCACCAGCAAATCTTTAATTTGATTTGCCCCTTGATTTGGGCAATCAATTGGCCTTCACCCGCTTTGATGGATATGGAAAATGCTCCAAATTCAATTATTTGTTGGTCCCTCCAGTTGAATAGGCTAAAAATAGCTTCAACCCTATTGAATCCAAGTCTTGGAGCTTTCAATTTTTGGCACGCTTCTTGAGGTTGTCGCTGAACCCTAATTTTTAATGCAGATTAGGGTTTCCAGTAGAGAAATCTAAAATTTCTCAACCTCCAGGGATCTAAATGCTGAGATCTTCGAGCAAAAATGAAATGATTGGGAGATGAGAGGGAAAGCTATAGAGAGAAAAAATTTCAGAGTTTTGTTGCGAAGAATGACTTAAAGTCAGTCAAATACAGTTATTGCCCTGCCATAATAGCTTGTAGATGCAAAGAATTGAAGAAAATCACTCATTTACTATTGCTACCCTGTCTCAATAGCTTGTAGATGCTGTCTCTTGCTATTGATTGGTCTTCTCCCTCCCTTGGCTGCAAATCAGACCAGCAGCCTCCCCTCCCTTTCTCTTATGGGCTGAATTTATAAAAATGCCTCTCTCTAGTCTCTAAAGACGTTTTTTAGTCTTGCATGGACATTTTTGACAAGTGATAGCCTTCCCAAATGGTTTTTCTAGCATTTTTCATAATTAAATATTAATTTTTAGCATTTAAATACTAAAAATTCATCTAATAAATATTTTAATGCCCTGAAAATCAATCTAACTGGCCAATAATTAAATTGGCTAGGCAACTTCCATTCCCAAGTGTCTCTGCGCCATCTTTGATCATCAGATTGGTGTTAAGTACCATCAAACACCACTTCTCTAGTTTCACCAACTCACACTTATGGCCAAATGGATGACCTAGGCCAACAATTGGCACTAGATACCACGAAGTACGTGTGCGGCATAACTTATAGCAACTTTTTCCTTTGATATCTCGTGATTTCTTTGGGTTCCGGTTCTCGTAAATGTACTTTAACCCTAGATGCACCTCACATGTGCAACATTTACTTAATCATGTGATTAAAAATTAATCCACATATTAAGTGAGGTTTCAAAAATACATGTCCTCATGACAGTAGTAATCTCGTGATTAGAGGCCATATCAATCAGCCAAAGGAGGAGCATGTGTTACCTTTATGTGGTGTATTAGATACCTTATGTTGGGCACTCCTGCTTGGAGTTCAAGGTAAGTAGTTAGTTGATTGGACTACAACACAATATGTTAATATTTAGAGAAGGTTTTTCTAGCTATAACAAGTCGCTCATGGATACAAGGTCATGGGGGTTGGTTATGTGAGGTTCGGTAGTGAGCTTAAAGTGTGAGAGGGCCCATTTTAGGTTCTGGATAGATGGTGTGTTTATCAAGAGTCTTTAGGATTCCCAAGGTCCTAAGACTTGGTTCTTGATTGTATGACTCTTCAATTAGAAAGAGAAGAAGGAGGTATTAAGGTAAGAATATGAGAGAGTTCTCAAATTCAATAAGAGAAATGTGAAGAGAAGCTATGTAAACGAGCATAATCTTTTCCTAATCACTCATTGGACAATACTAGCCTTGTATTTCTTAAAGGTAGGGGGCTTACAACCCCTCATAGCAAGAGGAATCCCACACATACAAAGGTGGTAGGTTACCCTTAACACCTAAAGCTTGATGGTCTACTCCTTCAAGGACTAGTCGAACTAGTGGATCAATCCCATGACCTACTCGTGCTATTAGTAGCACCGTAGTCATTCTTCCTAAGCCTATTCCTATATGTGTAGAAATTGCACAACCAACCTCAATATCCCCTCAAGCATTTCAAATTCCAATTGACACGGTGGCTCTATCCACTTTAGAATATTCGCTTCCTATCTTTAGTGGAAGTCCATATGAAGATGTGGAACTACACATCAAAGACTTCCAAAAACTTATTTTAACTATCAAGTCAATGAGGAAGCACATCATTTGATGTTCTTCATCACAAATTTGAAGGAAAATGTAGCCCACTGGTACCATTGACTTGCAACAAATTCTATTGCCAGTATGTAAGCATTCTACTTTGTAAGGAGTTCTAGGGGAGCCAATATGGTTGCGTGTCCTAAATGAGACTCTATAAGAATTCAATGAGAGTGTAAAAGTGTATGCTCAAAAGCTATGTGAAGTTTTCCATTGTTTGGGTAACACTATCCAATTATCCATTGCTGTGGTCAGTTGAAGGTCTTCTTGAGAGGGTTGGATTTTAGGATCCAACTATACTTGAGCAATACGACACTAAACGATTTAGATGCAACTATAGTAGCAATGGAGGATGTTAAGTCAAGACCAAGCTAATTATGTAGCAAGAGGGTAAGCCCTCTAAATCACTGGGTTGGTGCCAAATGTGGTGCTAATGGGTTACAATTCATTACCTGCATTACCCAACTAATGTAGTGGTGTAAAATCATGGAGTCCTAAATCAAAGGTTTCCCTAATTACTTGCCCTACAATGCCAAATGTGGCCCAACAACTGAGGCCTACGATGTCTATGAGGAGTGGGCAGGTCCTTGTTGTAAACCAAGGGTCCATACAAGCAACATCCCCTTTGTGAATTGTAAAACCTTTGGATATGAATCCTCTACATCCAATATTGTAGAGAAAGTCAATGATATGAACAATATCGATAGATCACTGTGAATGTTAATTTCTTGAAGCGTGAGCAAAATTTGATAGGACACTAAGAAGCCTTATGATATGGATTCATCAAAGTTTAGCTGCGAGTGGTATGGTGGTTACTAACTCCCAAAAAAGTGTCCTCATGTGAAGTATGACATATGTGGTTAGGCCATATGGCCAATACCTATTGGAGAATGATCAATTCTCTCCAGCAAGGTAGTCAACTACATTGTCATGTGAATCATCATGCAAACAATGTGAATACTCAAGGGGAGGACCCTAAGCAGATCTTTGCAAAGGGGAAAAGCCATCCTTGAGGAGCCCAATGGGGCCATTTTAGTTGAGATACTTCCAAAAAACGAGGATGCGGCTTCTAAGAATGTTAGAGTGCTTATTAGAGGTCAAAAAATGAAAGAGAATAAAAAAGATGCCCTAGAACAAGCAAAGCTAATCTTAAGCCGAGTGTGGTTTACAAGAAGGTCGTGGATGGTAAGACCCAGGCGGGTCCTCTGAAACATGAAGGTATTTTAGAGGAGCTTTTGGTTAAAAGTAAACAAAAACTGAAAGAAAAGGAGGCTACTAAGGCCATTAATAAGACAAAAGACCGAATGGTGTGGAAAGAGAAGAAAGCAATAGAAAACTTTTGAGAGTTTCATTAAGTGAATGCTTTATGTGAAGTAAAACTAGATGTGAAATAGCCTAGTGGTATCAATCGAGTGGACAATGAATGGTGGGAGCATGTCAAAAAACAATACCCTAGGGTACAAGCTTACATGCATAGCATTTTGATAGAAGGTGCAGTGGTGATAAACCTGGGCTCTTCCATGAACATTATGAGTATGGATTTATTGGAGAGGTTAGGTCTACCTATCCAAAAGGATGTCACCACTATCCTAAAATGGATGATGATATTTTGAGACAATGAGAATAAATGATGTCTCAAGTGCATGTAATTGTAGCACATATTGAGTGTATTCTTGACTTCCATGTTATTCGATTTGTTGAGAGACCAAGCTACTAGCTATTGCTTGGATGGCCTTGGATCTTACATTCGGATTGTTTGGTGGAAATCCCTAGTGGTCGGCTAATTTTTAGTGAAAAGAATGATCTTGGATGGCTACCTTGAGCACCCATTGAATGAGAGGGCATTACCTCCCATCATGGAATGGGAGGCCCTTCAGGGAACCTCCACATTGGAACCTTGAGCTCTAGTGATTTAGATGAGAGTTCCACCACAGAAAGGGTGTACCAAGTATGCTTCAATGAGCCAATCAAAGCAAAAGATCAAACTCGTGACATTGATGTGATAGAATTGGATCTCGAGACTCTTGATGATCCCTGCTGAATCAAGCTTGGCACCACATTATTGAATGATGAGCATATGGACTATGTGGCACTCCTATAGGAGTTTAGAGATGCATTTGTATGGAGCTATGATGAATTAAAAGGGATTTATCCTATTGTTTCTGTGTATATGATCCTACTAAAAGAGGACATCAGGCATGTGGCGAGGCACAAGGTTAGATGTATGAATTTTGAGTTGAGAAAGCCTCTTTTTTGAGGAATTGATGCATTTGGGGAAGGCAAGTCTAATCTTTATTGTGAAGAACATGCTGAAGGGAGAAGCCCAAGTGGAAGGATGAGCAAGTGGAAGCAAGAGAGGTGTGAGTTATGGCAGATGGAGCAAGAGAGCAAGAGAGAGAGACTCAAGATGTGGAAACTCAACAGTCACAATGTGTGATTGGCCTTCCATTTATTTAAATGTCATCGAAAGAATAAAAAATGAAGTGGCAATGATGGGCGCTTGCAGCTTGTAGCGTGCAGGTGCAGGTATTGTCAATGTAGTAATACACAGGCAGCTAGGCACATGCCCCTTTACCCACAACAACCTCCTACTTAAAGATGAATGTGTCTTGAGTGAAGATGGGACAAGAAAAAAAGTGACAAAGTACAATGTGTACAAGGAGTACAACAAAATGAGGAATAGAGGCCATCTCATCCAATGTCCATCAACTTCCTAAGAAAGGCAAAACACTCTGTTGCTGTAGAATTTTGGTCAATTGAGACCTTGACAAGGTCAATAGGCTTGTCCTTAATGACCTCTCTAATCAAGTGGTACCACACCTCAATGTGCTTTATCTTCTCACGAAAGATCTAATTCTTGGCTAATTGGATAGCACTCATAGAATCTGAATGCAGTGTAGGGACCACATTAGTCATACCAAGGTCTACCACTAGGTGGCCTCCTTACAAGTCTTAGTGGTGGCTGCAACATACTTGACCTTTGTAGTAGAGAGGGCCATGCATTTCTACACCTTGGACATCCAAGAAACAATATCCTCCCTAGAAAAGGCGAACATATAGCCACATGTGGATTTTCTACTATATCTGCATGTCCTGCATAATCAGAGTTAGTGTACCCCATGACTTCTATATCCTAGCCACCATAACATATGTACATATTTAATGTGCCCTTCAGGTACCTCATGATACCCTTGATGGCATCCCAATGCCGCCTGCCAAGTGTAGCCATATAGCGTGCCATAACTCCCATTTCAAAAGCTATGTCAAGACGAGTGGCTATCATGGCATACATAAAACTGCCCACTATGGATGCATAAGGGAACTTGGTCATCTCGGGCTTTTGCTCATCATACTGCGAACAATCGGCTTGGCTCACCCTCACATAAGAAGGCAAAGGACAATAGATAGGCTTAACATCCTGCATATAAAACTGCTCAAGGAAATTCTGTATATACTCATGTGACAAGTAAAGGAGCCCTTGAGAGGGGTCATGTGTAATGCACATCCCAAGAATATGTGAGGCCTATCCCATATCTTTCATCTCAAATCTCTTCTTGAGCTAACTTTTCAAAGCATCCAACTCATTAGGAGCTCTCCCAACAATCAACATGTCATCCACATAGAGTGCCAAAATCAAATGGCTGCCATCATGAATCTTCTTCTTGTATAAACATGGATCCATATCATTGTGTGTATAGCCTTGTGAATGCATAAAAGCATCAAAATTGTGGTACCATTCCTTAGGTTCTTGCTTAAGGCCATAAAGACTCTTTCTCAATCTACACACTAGGTGTTCCCTACCTTTTTTCTCAAAGCCTTTAGGCTACTGCATATAAATCTCCTCATGCAAGTCCCCATGTAAGAAAGCCATCTTAACATCCATTTGATAATAAAGGTCTAGATCTAACTAAGCAACCAATGCTAGTACCAGGTATAGGATGACTCTTGACTACAGGAGAAAAGACTTCCTTGAAGTCAATACCATGCTTCTATTTAAAACCCTTAGCAACCAATCTGGCCTTATAAGTAGGCTTGGGGCCTCCAGGGGTACGCTTTAACTTGTACACCCACTTGCATGGCAATGCACACTTTCCACCATGCAAATGAACCAACTCCCATGTGTATGATTTTTCTATAAAGTGTCAAACTTTAACTGCATGGCTCTCTCCCAAGAGTGACAATTACCATGGCACATGGCATCATCATAAGTGAGAGGTTCACTTGCATCTGTCACCATCACATAATCAATGGAGCACTCAAATCACTCAGGATGTTGTTTGGCTCTAGCAAAGTGTCTCAAGGCAGTTGAGGAGCCATCACATTCTGTCTAACATCATGGTCATGGACCACTGGAGTATCAACTACTGCTGCAGGTTATCTAGATGACTATATGGGAGCATAAGGCTCCTCTTAAAATATAACCCTATGTATCTTGACTATCCGCGTAGGCTGCCTATGCATCTTTTCTTCATGGAAAACTACATCATGACTACGGATGACTTTTCGAGCCTGTAGATCCCATAGGTGATAGCTCATCTCACTTGCATCCCCATAACCAAGAAAGATGTATTTCATGGAGTTAGGATCTAGCTTAGTGCGCTTGTCCTTGGATACATGGCAGAAAGCCTCACAACCAAAGACATGCAAATGAGCATACGAGGGATATTTTCCAGACCACATCTCCTTTGCAACCTGAGTGTTAATAGTACTGCAAGAAGATTGATTGATCAAGTGTACGGTAGTAAGTCACTGCCTTAGCCCAAAACTGTTGTGGTAAGCCTGCCTAGCTAAGCATACTATAGATAGACCCTTTTCAATATTGTCTTGTTCATGCACTCAGCCATACCATTTTGGGGTGGGGTGTACGAGGTGGTCAAATGATGCTTAATACCATTCTCATTACAAAATTTCTTAAAGGCTTTAGAGACATACTCACCCCCATTATCGGACTATAGGTATTTCAGCCTATACCCAGACTAGTTCTCAATCAATGCAAGCCAACATTGAAGGCTAGCCAAAATATTAGATTTTAGATTTATGGAATATGCTGGGACCTTATGTGAGTAATCATCAATAAATGTGAGAAAGTACTTTGCGCCTCCTATTGACTGATAGGGCATAGATCCACATACATCAAAATGAACAAGAGCTAAAGGCTCACCCATGCATAGAGTGCCAAACTTATTATGCATACTACATATCTACCTACCATACAAACAATGATCACATAACTCAAAACACTTATAGTCAAGGGGGCAAAGATATTACAAATGAGTAAGCATTTTCATTCCCTTTAAGGTCATGTTCCCAAGGCGATGATGCCAAAGGCATACATGTGGAATTGCATCCACAAACAAAACATGATCTACGAATCTAGATACAACCAAGTTGGCACCATGTGCTAAAACAAGGTTCCCCCGGGTGATCTTCCAAGAATATTCCCCAAAGGAAATAAAGTAACCCTCATCATCTAGTGTGCCAGTAGAGATAAGACTCTTCATGAGAGCCAGTACTGCATATTGAACATTGTGCAAAGTAAACATACTGCCTAAACCAAATTGTAGCCAGATGTCACCACTACCAACTATCTGCAATGCCAAGTCATTCCCCAAATGGACAGATCCAGTCATACTGCGGTATGAGCGGAACCACTCTCTATGAGGGATCATATTAGGAAGCCCTTGAATCCATCAACCAACACTGAGTAAAACTAGGCCAGGCATCAATCGGCTGTGGCTCATCTAAAGAAAAAGCTACAAGTTTGTAATCATCATCAAAGTAAGGTTGCTACACTACATTTATCTCGTCGATCTAAATACTAGACTTAGCAAGGACAATGCTGCAATCATCAAACTTGTGCTATGCTTTCCCTTTGCTCTTTTCCTTCTGCTTGTTAGCATGCATTTTATGGCACTGCGGCTTGATATGTCTTGCTTTCCCATAACAATGGCATGTCAAATTAGACTCATGTCCATGGGACTTACTGTGAGACTATCCATAGGACTTAGAATGAGACTTCTACAAGTCTCTACCACGATAGTCATTCATACTCTTGCCATCATAGCGACCTTGAATAGTCAAAGCATGAGAAGTACAAGAAGCATCCACATTCTTCCTATTGATCTCCTCTATTAGGAGTACACCCTTTACGTCATTTTGGCCCATTCTCAAGCATATTTGCACACATACCAAGTATGGAATGTATCCCAAGACTCAAGCAGTGTTAGCAACAGGAAAAAAGATGGAAGGTTGTGTTCTTAAAGTCAATAGCCTACGATGATACAACATTTGGTCAATGATAGCATGAAACTCGCTCAAATGCTAAGAAACACTAGTACCTTCCTTCATACGAAGGTCCATAACCTGCTTTAGCCAATACATTTGAGAAGTAGGGCTTTGCTTATCATAGAGATAACAGATATTTGCCCAAAGATCCCATGCTAACTGCCCATTTGTGACAACATTATAATAAACGTGCTTGTTAAGGTATAGGATAATCGTGGACTTGCAAATCTCATCTAAGTCATCCCATACATCCTGATCTTGACCTTTAGGTTTGATCCTCTTGCATTTGATCAGCCTAATATGAGATTTTTGCACCAAAAACTGCCAAATTTGGGTCTTCTAATAGCCATAATTGTTGCCATATCCAACTTTTCAATATTGAAGATGGCATTGTCATTTGAATGACCAACCATACGACAAGAAAAAGAGGCACAATATAGATCAAAGAAGCTATTGTAATACCTGCAAACATCCCCAAAACCACTGCCAAAACAAGTTGAAAATACGGACCAAATAATGAGCTATTCACAAAGTATGATCAAAATACCATCAAATGGAGGGGATTGCTCTCATAAATAATACAACAGTTTGTAGCACACGAGAAAAAGTTGAAGTAGCTCAAGTTTAATTGCAAAAAAAAATCCAAAGCTCAATATAATATCCAAGGGTCAAGTAAGCGACTCCCATTGGATCGAAAGTCAGATGCCAAATGAGAAAAACAAAGCTCAAATCCTCATGTGAGTGGCATCCAAGCACCCAAGACACATCAAGTACATAGTCGGGAGCATAAGATCCAATAAAAGCTTCAAGCATGTAAGGTCATAGACCTCTGAAGCATCCAATGAAGTAACAGACAACCAATTTCAAATGTCCTAAGCTCAAGTCAAAGCTCAAATGCATTCAATAGATTAATCAAGCATAGAGCTTCAATGTTATGCACCAATACATCCAATAGAGTGCTTGAATAGCACGAAAGAGAATTAGGCATAGACTATCCTTGTTAAAAGCTTGTTGTCCATTGTATGTATAGTAGTAAAATGATAGTCAAGTCTAAGAAAAAGTGAGGCCAATCAAAGCCTGAAAGCATTTCAGGAGTATGCCCAAGTATGTGGTGGCATCAACCATAGACATCAATGTGTCATCCCATAGACACCAACCATAGACATCAAAGTATCATCCCAAGTAGTAAGGAAGCATGAATAAGCAATAGACATATGCTTTCACTCATAAAATATAATTTAGCTTTGCTTATTATAGTAGTAAAAACGATAGTAAAATTGAGCCAAATATGGGCTCAAATCATTCCAAAAGCATTCCAAATGCATTGACCAAACATTTCCCAAGTGTTCAACATCAAATGAGCATCCCGAGAGCATCACATAAGCCAAGAGAGCATGACATTTCCCAGAAAAATAGCATTCAGACTTGTTATGACACCCTTGATATCTATGAGAAAATTAAGCTAAAAGTGTTCTGAAATTAGTCCAATAGTACCTCAAACCAATGTCATATGATCCCCAAGTATCTAACAACAAAACATAGGTATATAAGCATCCCGAGAAGCATATACGAGCTCTAAACATTGAAGATATGGCCGTTCATGCTTTATGAAAGCATCGTGCCTTATTTGCATCGTTAATAACTGAAGCTCAATGACTCAAAATCAATACTCAATGTTAATGTTAATGGTAAAAAATGCCAAAGCCTTTGTCTAATGCAAAGGAGTGATTGAGCAAGCACAAGAGCTTGAAAATGGCCATAGTTGAAAAAACGTATTTGTATTTTGACCCGTCAATATTGAATTTTAATACTCCTTGAAATAAGCTCAATGTGGGCTCAAGAATACCCCGAGATAGCGCCAATAGGTCCTAAGAAGTCCTAGAGCAATGCGAGCTCAATATGAACCTCAAGAGCCATAAGCACAGTAGGAGGATGTGTTGCCTAGACTTTCCTATAAAGCATTGTACTTGCTTGTCACTTTCATAGATGATGAATGCAATATCATGATGCTTTTCCATTTCAATTAGTGTCTTGTTCATTGTCAGTATTACACACAAGATTGTGTTTATGAGTCCAAGCTTCCATCTTGGAATCTAATTCAATTGTGCAACATGTCAAGTCTTTGTCTATATCATCATGATCTTAATCTTCATCTTCCATCCACCATAAGATTTGCCATGCTCTAGATCCCGCATATTTTGACATGGTATCAGAGCTCAACTGAGCATGGCACTGCCTCTTTGGTCTCTTCTCACCTTTGATCATCTCTACCCAGCTCACATCTAGCTCAGGACTTCATTTTCATCTTTCATCTTCAGTCAACTTGTGGCAGCCATAGCCAGACAAAACTTGATGTACTTGGAGCTTCTTGATCTCCTTCTACAAGCCACATCTTAAGTCAATTTCTTCTAGGGATATCTCCTCCAGGGTAGGGTGCTCCTCCTCATCACCTAAGAAGTCGACATTAGCTTGTATATGGCCTAGGCATTGCAAAAAAATGAGCTCGCAGACAAAAAAATGGCACAGTCTGATTTGTACACCCTGTGCAGTCCGTACGTGCCACGATCTTGCCTAGGATCATAGGGGTTTGGAAGCCCATTAACCAAGCTTCATTCTCATATAATTTTTTTTGGAAATGGTTGAGTGTACACTGCACATAGAGTAAAAAACGAGGCTGCTCTCTGAAACTCTAACATAGTCCTCCATATCCAAGAATACTCAAGCTTTTTCCTCTTCTTCATTTTCTCTCTCCTACCACTTGGATTAAGACATTCACTCTGGTTTTCCAACCCACTAAAAACTCCATTAAGATTTATCCTCAAACCATTGAGGAGGGAAGATTTTGGAGATTTTTTCTTGCAAATCTTTTGAAGCATAGCCCTTCTCAAGTTTTTTTTCTCACCTTGTCACTCGAGTCTACTACCAAACCAGACCAACATCAAATCAAGGAGGGGATTTGGAAGTTTTGGAGCAAATTTCTGAAGGTTCTTGAAGACCTCAAGTCCAACAAAGCAAGCAACACTCAGTTTATCATAACTAGTATCTCTTGATACTAGTCATCTAGTATCTCTTGACACTTGTGCACACTCAAGATCAACCTTTGAGCTAAAAATTGAGAATTCTTGGAGTTGATTTGTTGCTGCCTTTGCAAACTCCAATATGGGAAAAGACTCTCCAACCGTCACGTTCAAAGGGGTTGGGTTTCACACCTGGCAGACCCGCATCAAGCTTATCCTAATGAAGAAGGGTCTTTGGGCCATCACAAGTGGCCAAGAAAAGAAGCCTCGTGATGCAGACCTAGCAGCCACTTGGCAAAAGAATGATGATAAGGCTCATGCCATTATCAAACTGGAGCTAGATGACAACTATATCCACCATGTGGATAACTGTGATACTTCACATGATACATGGAAGAGACTTGACACTTTGTTTGATGCACAGTCTAATTCATCAAAGTATGGTCTCTTGATTGAATTTTTTAGCCTTGACATGAAGTCCAACACATCACTTGCCACACATCTAAATTACATGGAAGGACTTATAACCCAATTTAATGGAATCAACATTAAAATGGAAGAATATGTTTGCATTGGTGTTCTGCTTAAAAGTTTACCTCCTGAATATAACAATGTATCAACAACCTTAATCAATATGCCAAACCCTAAGCGTGTTGATATCCAGTCATCACTATTAGAGGAGGAAAAGAAGCTAAAAACTAAGGAAGAACTAAGCACCTCTAGAGATGAACAAGCATTATACATTGGCAACAGGTACAAAGGCAAGAAGGACTAGCTTTTCTGTGATTTTTGCAAAAGGACCGGCCACATTGAGAAGTTTTGCCATGCTAGAAAGAGGTCCCAAAAAGCCCATCTAGCTGTTGTTAAAGAAGAAGAAGACCATGGAGCAAAAGAAGAAGAAGAAGAAGACCACGAGGAGAAGGACAAACTACATCAGTTCTTCTATTCTGATAGACTTTTTTAGCCTTGTATTGCCTAGCCCTAATGCTTCTGACATAAGCTTGTAAACTCCTCATATAGCCTTGTACTACAGTCTATGTACACTTTGTGAGGCCCTTGTTATAGCCTTTGGATGCCCACCATGTTTGTGGTACCCACACTTAGCCTTTCTGTGATAGCCTCTAGTGTTTTGCCATGTTTATCATGTGCCCACACTTTGTAGGTGTTGCTTTCACTAAAGCCTCTACACACTTTGTACTTCTGGTTGTGATTGAGGAGGGGTGTTGAGATGTTTGCAATCACACCTACTTCAGTCTCTTTGGAAGGAGCAATGAGGACTCAAGACAAGAATCTCATAAGCATAGTAGGAGGATGTGTTGCCTAGACTTTCCTATTAAGCATTGTACTTGCTTATCACTTTCATAGATGATGAACGCAATATCTGTCAAGATTGTGGGAGAGAAGGAAGGAGTCTCACTTGTAGCTTTCTCGCTTGCACAATGGGGGAATACACACAAAGGTGGAGGCTGAAAACAGTTTTCCTCTTCTTAGTTGTGTAAGCCAAAAGAACTCAAGTACATAGAAATAGAAGAACCTTATATATGGGTCTCAAACCAAACTAAACTAACTAAGGTGGCATACTAACTGAGCCACGAACTAGACTAGATAAGGATAGCTTTCATCTAGCTATTATTCATGGGTGGTGTACCAACCGCATCTGCAAACTGACAAGTCGGTGACATAAATGCACAACGGTCACCCTGGCATATCACGAGTGGAGCTCGATATCTCAACACTCCCCCTCGAGCTCAATCCCAATTCCTGCACACCAAGCAGGTCTCTGAACTTGAGCAGCTTCTCTGCGCCCAATGCCTTCATAAATATGTCAGCTACCTGATCCTTTGTGCTGACATAAACTAGATCAATAAGACCTAGTAAAACCCTCTCCCGCACATAGTGATAATGCACCTCAATGTGCTTTGTTCTAGCATGATAGACTGGGTTATTTGCCAAGTGTATACTACTCATGTTGTCACAATAAATGACAACTGGCCCATCTATAGACTGATGCATACCATAAAGTAGCTTATGCAACCAAGCTACTTCACATGCAACCATTGCTGCGCCCCTGTACTCAGCCTCTGTGCTCGACAAGGCAACTGTAGGCTGTTTCTTGCTGCTCCAAGTGACTGCAGCACTCCCAAAAGAAAACACATATCCACTGGTAGATCGTCTATTAGAAATACTACCAGCCCAATCAGCATCAGTGTATCCATGCAACTGTATCTGAACCCTAGTCTCATAAAATAGTGCATACTACAATGTGGACTTCACATACCTGAGTATGCGTCTAGCCGCATCTAAATGCGGTTTCCTTGGAGCTTGCATAAATTGACTTACCAGTCCAACAGCATAGCTCAAATCTGGCCTGGTAATAGTCATATAAATCAAACTTCCTACTATGCGTCTGTACATAGTAGGGTCTTCCAGAAGCTCACTTGCATCTGCGCTCAGCTTCACATTCTACTCCAAAGGAACTGAAATAGGATTACAACCTGTCATCCCATATTTGGACAGCATGTCCAATCCATACTGCCTTTGCAAGAGCCGTATCCCACTTGGTGATCTAATCACCTCAATGCCCAAGAAATAACGCAGCTCTCCCAAATCCTTCATCTCAAACTTATGCTTCAATAGCATTTTCACATGAAGGATATCTTCATCACTGTCACCTGTGATAATCAAATCATCAACATAAATGACAAGCATCATAATGCCTTTCTCTGTTTTTCTCACATAAAGTGAGGAATCTGCCTTGGAAATTTGAAAGCCAATAGTGACAAGATACTGTCCTATCTTGTCAGACCATGCTCTAGGTGCTTGCTTCAAGCCATACAAGGCTTTCTTCAACCTGCAAACAAACTCAGGATGAACAACATGCACATAACCTAGTGGCTGCTCCATATAGACCTCTTCTTGCAAATCACCATGCAAGAAGGCATTCTTTACATCCATCTGATGTAAAGACCATGCCTTTGATGCAGCCATAGCAATGACTGCTCTTACGGTTGCCATCCTTGCAACCGGACTGAATGTTTCTTCATAATCAATGCCATATGTTTGTGCATACCCCTTGACTACTAATCTTGCATTGTATCTATTCACAGAACCATCTGCATTGTGTTTCACCTTATAAACCCACTTACAACCAATTGCATTCTTATCTTTAGGCAAAGGTACCGATTCCCATGTAGCATTTGCTTCCAAGGCATCCATTTCTTCATCCATGGCTTTCTCCCATTTTTCGTTTCCCATGGCTTGCTCAAAAGAAGTGGGTTCTGGTTCCTGTATCACTTTGACCATATATGCATAGTGAATGGTTGTAAATCCATCATATTTCAGCCTATCCACAGGATACCTAACTCTGGTAGACCTGCGCAAAGTAGGTTCACTCCCAGGTTCTCTCAAAACATCCCTGGTCTTTCTTACTCCAGGTGTAACAATAGAAGGAATACCCAACTCATCATCAATGCTCTGTTTTGAGCCACTGGATTCACCATCCACATAAGAGTGGCCTGCATTCACATCAAACATGGGCTGATCTACCTTCTCTTTTCCTTTTTGTGATACCTGCATACCACTATTTGCATTGCTTTGAGAAGATTCTCCTGATCTCAATCTGCCTGTCCATGGCCAAGAATGTGAACCACTGCTAGAGGATGCTCCAGGTCCACTAATATCTTGTGACTGCTCCTGTGAATTCTGTGCAGCATTACCATTTTGTGTATCTACATTATCAATCACATTTACTGGTTTATACTAGCTACTCATCTCATAAAAAACAACATCTGTGCTCACTGTAAACTTACGAGTAGAAGGGTTATAGCATCTATACCCTTTTTGCTGTAGAGAGTAACCAATAAAGATGCACTTCTCAGCTTTTGGATCCAACTTGGATCTCAACTCATCTGGCACATGAACATAGGCAATGCAACAAAAAATTTTCAAATGAGAAATATCCGGTTTCCTACACCTCTCCTTTGGAGTCATCCCATGTATTGCTGCAGTGGGAGTCCTGTTCATTATGTAGACTTCCTTAGCAACTGCTTTAGCACAGTAAAAATCTGGCAAGTCTTTTTCATTGAGCATGGCACGAGATACCTCTCCAATATGCTTGTTTTTCCTATCTGCAATTCCATTTTATTGTGGGGTATGACTGCATGAATATTGCTGCTTTATGCCATGCTCCTGCAGGAACCTTGCAAACTCATTTGAGAGGTACTCTCCCCCTCCATTTGACCTTAGGCATTTTATTTGCAGGCTTGTTTCTTTTTCAACCATAGCTTTAAGAGTTTTGAAATGCCCAAAAACTTCACTTTTCTTTTTCATGAAATACACCCAAACTTTTCTGCTATAGTCATCAATAAAAGTGACAAAATAATGACAGGCTCCAAGAGATGCAGCTTTAGTAGTCCACACATTAGAGTGGATTAATTCCAATGGCTTCTTACTCTCTTGAACATGTCTAGGAAATGGTTTCCTTGCCTGTTTTCCAAATTGACAAGCTTCACATACCTTATGCATTTCTGCAACCTTGAATTTAGGCAATCCTGCAACAATATTTTGGGCCTGCATTGATTTAAGTCACTGTACATTAACATGACCAATGCGTTTATGCCAGATATCAATATCTACAACTACACCGGTCCCATGTGCAAACATTGTTGCACTTAATTCAGGCATGTCTGCATCCAACGTAAACATTCTGCCCTTCTTCTTTCCTTTTGCTATCAAGCGATCTTTATTTTTCATATCCTCAACAAAGCATCCATGAGGATTAAATCTGACCTGCAAGCCCTGCTCAACCATTTGACCAACAGAAACGAGATTCTTGGTGATATTTGGGACATGAAATACATCGAAACTAGAAGATGCATAATTCCCTTGTTGCAGTTTTCCATTCATGATGTCATTCTGCTTTTTATAGCAGTCTTTAGCCATATGACCCATTTTACCACAGTAGTAGCATTCAACATTACTGTTTGCATTTTGGCCTCTTTGCCATCCATCATGACCTCTTTGGCTCCCCCTGCCTCTAGAGTTACCATGTCCTCCTCCATAGGACTGGTTTTCTTGAGTTTGCTGCATATTCTGATTTCTACCACGGTCTCCAAATCGGCCTCCTCTACCTCTGCCTCTATCTCTTCCAGCATTTGAGTAGAAGACAGCTTCTTTTGAAGTTCCTCCTGAAGAAGATGCACCACCATTTCTCTGCTCCTCAGCAATTAGAAGAGCAATCAACTCCTCAAAATCAGAAAATCTTTCACGGATGGAAATGGATGTTCGGAACTGTGCACAATCCTTTCCTAGACCATTCAAGGTCACGGAAACTAAATCATCATCTTCCACTGGCGACCCAATGGAAGCAAGTGCATCTGCGATCTTCTTCACCTTCATGTGGTAGTCATTGATGCTCATACTTTCTCTTTGCACATTGTGCAACTCTTTCTTGAGCTGCATTTTCCTGGCTTGCGTGTTTGTGATATACATTTTTGATAGAGTACCCCATGCCTCCTTTGGCGTACTTGCATCTTGAATATGCACAATCATAGAGTCTGAAATACTGATAGATAGCCAGTATATAACTTTTCTGGCTCTCTCATGCCATGCTTTAAATGTCTGCATTTGCTGTTGATTGGGAACATTAGGAAGAACTGGTTCTTTTTCATTTCCTGCAACAAATTTCCAATATCCTTTCCCCATAACGAAATTCGTCATTCTAAACTTCCATGCTTGGAAGTTGTTCTTGTCAAGCTTTTCAGTGACAATCTGTGAAAGAGAATCAGACGCCATTACAGAACACTGCAAAAAATTCTGTCACTGCAAAAAACACAGCTTCAGCCTCATAAGGGCAAATTTGCAAAACTAACGAAAGTGGTACTTGACCACACAATCACTTCCTAGTGATGATTTTGCATCAACAGGCAATAAGGATGATTTTGTAACTCCCAATGTCTCTGCGCACAGACATACGATGCAATTTCTATAGTAATTTTTCACCGACCTGTAGAAGAGTGGTCGCACAGCATAAAATCGGGCCTTTTTCTGAGTGCGGGCAGAAAACTTCCGCCTCCAAAACAGGCCCCGAAATGGCCTCAAATAAAAAAAACAGGGATACCAAGGGCTAAAGCCTATACCCGCAGCATATACTGCCCTCTTGCCACACCGCGAAGGGCGTCTCAATATGAGACAATGCACTCCTGCACTTTCTGGCTGTGCTACCTACAGAGACTTGCTCCCAAACCAGAAAAATGAAAGCAACACTGGTCCTCTTACCAGAACACCACGAACTTGGTCTGCTTTCTTGAGCTCCTTACCACGAACAAGGCTCTGATACCATGTCAAGATTGTGGGAGAGAAGGAAGGAGTCTCACTTGTAGCTTTCTCGCTTGCACAATGGGGGAATACACACAAAGATGGAGGCTGAAAACAGTTTTCCTCTTCTTAGTTGTGTAAGCCAAACGAACTCAAGTACAAAGAAATAGAAGAACCCTATATATGGGTCTCAAACCAAACTCAACTAACTAAGGTGACATACTAACTGAGCCACAAACTAGAGTAGATAAGGATAGCTATCATCTAGCTATTATTCATGGACGATGTACCAACCGCATCTGCAACTGACAAGTCGGTGACATAAATGCACAACGGTCACCCTGGCATATCACGAGTGGAGCTCGATATCTCAACAATATCATGATGCTTTCCCATTTCAGTTAGTGTCTTGTTCATTGTCAGTCTTATACACAAGATTGTGTTTATGAGTCCAAGCTTCCATCTTGGAACCTAATTCACTTGTGTAACATGTCAAGTCTTTGTTTATGTCATCACGATCTTAATCTTCATCTTCCATGTTATGTATTGCACATGGGTCCTGGCAAAGGACTGCTAATAAGACATTTGTCACTATCTCCCTTGAAGAGCTTAATGTTTTTATAGATGATTTGGGGGCTGCCATGAACCGTGATAGACAGCTCATTGTTCTTTAAATGTGCTTTGAGTGTTTCCGTGAGTACTATATAGCATTAAACCCTCATAAGTGTGTATTCGGGGTGCCTTACGAATTATTATTAGGTCATGTTGTGCAATTGGCATTGCCACTGATCCTAAAAAGGTAGTTGTTATTGTGGCTATGAGCCCGCTTACCAGCCCTCGTGAGGTTCACAACTTTGTTTCATCTATGGACTATTATCTTAGCTCTAATGAATCTCTTATCGAATAGCCATGTTTTTGAATGGATAGAACCATGTAAAGTGACATTTAAGGATGTCATGATGGTATTATCCAAAATTCAAGTGTTAAAAGCTCCCAAGAGGGGTGAGGTTTTCTATGTTTTCACAACTGCAATAATGCATAACATTAGTTGTTGCTTGTCCTAGATTTGGGAGGCATAACATTATCATCTAATTGCTTTTGCAAGTTGAAAGCTGGGCGTTTTAGAGCTTCATTATACCAAGAAGTTTACACATTATATTCTCTATGAGAAGGTGGTGTTTTTCACCAAGGCTGAGGAGTTACACCGCGTACTATCAAATGAGATTTAACCCCTTGCTTGCCTAGCCAAGTGGTTAATATCTTTACAAGATTTTGACTACTATGAGGTTCGAAGCAAACAATGAAAATTGTAGGGAGTTGTCGAATGCTTAGTAGATTTTGGTGAGCCTAAAGAAGAGTGGGCTGGTATTTGTGATTGTAAGGGACCTATACAAGATTGATGCAGCCTCAATCACATGGTGTTATGAGCCTATTACACATTACTATCCACGGGCAACTTGGCAAAAACTCTAAACTTGAAAAGAGAAATATTAAGTAGAAAGTACTTCACTTTTCATTAATAGCTGGTCTCTTGTATAGAAAGGGCATGGATGAGGTTTATCACTGTTGTGTGGTGCTAGATGAGGTGCCATTCATCTTAGAGGAATGTCAAGATTGATGATATCAAGATCATTTTGCTAGACGGCTTTCCTAGAAGGATTTACATGTTGGATATTGGTGGCCAACAACCTTCCAAGACGCTTTTAACTATGTAAAGCATTGCAATATCTATTAGTGGCATGATGCTAAGGAAAATCATAAGAGACCACTTAATCTCATTCTAGTGACTTTGCCCTTTGAAAAGTGGAGCGTTGATTTTGTTGGACATATGCATCCTTTGTCTACAACATGCAAGTGTTATATCATTGCGGTGATTGACTATTTCACAAAATGGTTTGAGGCTCATGCTCCGATGAAGGACATGTTAGATATGATCAATGCCCCACCCTCATTAGGTGCTACCAATGATCCATGGTGCTCAAAGTTGTAAGGCCCCCATTATGAGGAGAAGCCAAATGTGAGCCCGAACATTGGTTGAGTCCTGACTTGTATATCAGATGAGGTCTATGTGACCGGATGGCAAAAAGGTGACTGTTGTGGGTCTAATCTTTGGGTTAGACGGAGTGGTTATGCTGGTAGCAACTCGAGGCACATTGCATTGAGTTGCGAGGTAAGGGAGTTAAACAGGGGCCCCTAGCCCCTGGCCCGATGGTAAAGGGAATATTCCCTGGCCAACTAGTGGAGGCTCATATGGTAGGTCAGCGTCAGCAGGCCGACCTAACGACTTTCGCGGGCTATAAAAGCTAAACCCCTTCGCAGCCATCTCTCACTCATCTTTCACCCAGTCAGAGTTGTTGTTCCAGCTAGCCTTTAAGCTCTTCACCTATCTTCTGTCTAGATCGCCATCTGAGCTTCACACAGTGGAAGCGCACGGGTGGACAGAGCCATCTTTGTATCAGTTGTTTGAAGTTAAAGAATTTACCGATTCTCCTCTTATTTGTTGTGTACTCTCTATCTCTTTCTCAAATTCTGTTCGCTGCGCCGTGTAATATTTTACAGGACAATGCCAAGGAAAGAACTAGTTTCATTCTTGAACAGATTGTTCATTGTTTTTGTACACCCAAATAAATTTTGTCTAACCATGGGATACACTTTTTGAATAAGGTTATAGAAGCTTTGATTGAAGCTCTAAAAATTCAGCACAATAAAACTATATCATATAACCCCCAAGTGAATGGAAAGGTGGAGAGCATCGATAAGTAGCTTGTGGGGATTTTATGTAAGACTATATTAGAAGGTAAGCATGATTAGAATAGCAAAATTTATTTGGATGTGTGGGCTTAAAACATGACATTCAAAAGAGAAACATGCCACACCCCATTCAAGTTAGTATATATGGGGAAGAGTGTGTCTTGCCCTTGGAGATTGAGTTACCTACCATAATATTTTCTTCAAATAATTCTTTAAGCAAGGCAAAAGCATTGGAAGAGAAATTCAATTCTTTAGCACATCTTGATGAAATCAAATTGCAAACTTTGTTGCATCAAGAGGTAGGAAATAAGTGGATGAAAGCGGTACACAATTTGCGTGCCAAGAAATATAAATTTGTTAAGAGTTAAATTGATCCTGTACTATGATACATGCCGTGAACTATTCCTGAGAAAGTAAGAACCAAGTGGGATGGCCCTTATAAAATTATTCATATGGGGAAGTATGGCTTTAGAGCCCTTTTAGCATATTTGCAAGGGGTAGTATTTGAGCCTAAAGCGAACCTCAATAAGTTGAAGTTCTATTATGTGTAGTGAAGGACTGACATAGGACTTGGTGCCTTTTCAAGTCTTCTAGGATTTAGCTCAAACTTGGAGAGTGTACCAAGGCTATCGGATGGAAAAAGTAGTTCCTTATCTTGAACATCCACGCTTAGAGTAGCATTATGAGTAAGGCAGAGTTATTTGGTGGAGTTGAGTGGCTAGACTGAGCTTTCACGTGGGACATCAAGGTCTATTGCTACCACTTTCATAGTATTCTTTCTAGTGTCCCTATTGAGTTTACTCAGGAAGGAGGGTTTGTACTTGTCACACACACTCTCTCTCGACTGGAATTTGATTATCATAAGTATTAGTAGGTTACCCAGTATGGCATGGCACATCAATGAAGCCTTGGTTTCTACATTGTATTTTGATGGAGCTTTTGAAGGGCCCACCAAGTACGCAAGTGTAGCGGTTGTCATTAAAGACCCTCGTCGTAGAGTGATTATGAAAATGGGAGTTTATTTAGGCATCGATTTCACTAATAATATGGTAGAATACAAGGGCGTACTCATGGGGCTAAATTTAGCTAGATGTGATGGTATTCATCATTTATTGTTGGTGAAAATGACTCATAGTTGGTGATCAACCAATTGAATGGGATCTATAGTATGAGGGACCCCATTCTTTGGATGTACTATTGTGCGGTCGTGGATGTGTTGGAGATCTTTGAGTTAGTGACTTGTTGACTAATTCCCTGTTAATGGAACTGCTTTGTGGATACCTTGGCCAATTATGCATTTGTTGAAGATGTGTTTCTTAACTGTGGTCCTAAGAGTCTTCTAGAATTACCTATTGCTATCAACTCATGTCTACTTTAGTGATTGCTTGTTTGACATGTCCTTTTGGCCATTGATGATTAGTGTGGGTAATGAATAAGGTATCAATTGATCAACTTTTGATCCTTTCATGGATGCATCGGATTGTTCAACATCATATTCATTGGATGCCCCTTGCTATTTATGTAGGGGGTCTGGCCAATAACTTGATGCATCTAGTGTAGGGCTTGAGCAACCCATCCCTTGGTCTAGGTTTTGTACTTTAGAATAGATTTTATGGGGGGAAAGAGTTTAACTCATCATTATTTTACTAAGAGTCTTTCTTTTTAAATATATTTCATTAGGCTAAGAGAGTCAAATTACTTCCCCTAGTGTAGGTGGTTTTAACATGTGGATTTTTGTTTGAGTTTGGTTTTCCAGGTTATAGCCCAAGATGGTGTTTTATGCATTACCATGAACTCTTCTTCTATACCAAGTGACTATATCACCTTATCTCTTGTTTGTTTTTGCTTTATGTTTTGAGAGGAAGGGGTAGGGATTTCTTGTGTATCATCTTCTTTGGATATAAGGCCAGGGCTTGGGCTCAGGTTTGAGTGTCCTTGCTAAAACGAATGCCTTGATTGCTAGTTTCTTGTTGGAAGGTGCTCCTAGGATGAAACTAGGATGCCATCCTTGTCAATTTGATGGTCAATAGGTGGCCGTCTTTTTTCTATGAGGTATCTCACCTAGTTAAGAAGGTTAAATTTGATTGTTTTTCATGATAAAGTCCCCTAGTGTATAAGGGACTAGGTTTTAACTGCAGCCATGGGCTGAAATTTATTGCAAGTCTCATTGTAAAAAAGCAAAAGGAAAAATTGTGTGCTAGAAGATCCTTGTCACCTTGCAAGGGTTTGGTAGGTTCATGGTGGGTGTTCGAGTCAATCTCTAGAGGCCGATGACTTGTCCTCCTTGGGATGAGACCTAGCCATGGAGTTAAAAAGAGAAAAAAGAAAACATTGCATTTATGTGTTGCCTTGCAAGGTTTTGGGTAGGTTTTTGGATTCAAGTCAAGATGCCTCGATTTCCTTGGCACACTAAAATTAGAGAAATGGCCAACAAGACATCCCCACTAAAAAAATAAAAAAGAGAAGAAAAAAATATTTATGATATTGGATTGATAACAAAATTGTGAAGGGATCATGGGTGTAGTGTTTATTTTCTTGTAACATTAGTGGATTGTATGAAAGTGATAAGAAGTCAGCTTGGGCCTCTTGTTGGTACTTGTGAGCCTTATGTGAGGGTGGGGTGAGGTCTAGGTGATTATTTGGCTAGGCTAGGAAATCATTAGGTCACCTTGTGTGTTTGATAGTGAGGATATTTGTTGAGTGTCATTCCCTTGGGGGACCCTCATTTCTTGGTCCTAGTCTTAGCCATTGGATCCATGGTCTGTGGAGCTGAATTGGTTTTGTTTTTTTTTTCTATGTTCTTTAGTTGTCTCTTTTTCTATCCAATATGTTTTCACATTTTATGTGGTGTTGGTAGATTTGCTTCCAAGATTCAACGGGCCGGCTAGGCAGCCCTCTCCCATGGCTGTCAATGAGAGATGGATTTTAAGGAACACTTTGTGGGATTTTAGAACATCTTTTGTGAATCTATGAGGCATTTTCAATGAAAAATGAAGATTTAAGGCTTCAAAGTGGCCGTTTTGGTGGAAAGCACTTGAGGCACACCATGCATGTTATTTTAAAGCTAGAGACTAAGCAAAGCACAAAACAAAGTCTAGAAACAAAGAAGAAGCATCCATGGCATTCATTCACTGCAATTGAGGAAAAAATTTATGTACCAAGAGACCTTAACATATGGAGGAATGTGGAGTGGGAAATGAAGGAGGCAAGAAAGGCCCCAAAATTAAGAGGTCATGCCCAATTTGAAGGGGCACTTGGCTAGCTTCAAAGGGGTGCACTTTTTTAATGTAGCTAGTCATTTTGAAGAGAGGAAGAAGGATGAAAAAGGTGTGCAGAAGAGAAAAATTAAATTATGGCACTTGATTTCTTGTTCTCCTCCTCGCAAATCCTCATCATTTGGCACTTTTGATCACATATTCGAAGCCTACTCTTTTTCCTCAATGTGATTATACCACTGTTGTGTGATGGATAAAAGAAATAAGAATGATGGTTTTTCAATCTCTCTCTCTCTCTCTCTCTCTCTCTCTCTCTCTCTCTCTCTCTCTCTCTCTTTCTTTCTCTCTCTCCTTTGCATTCTACTCTCTTCTCTTCTTACACATATAAAGTATGTTTCTATGAGGGAAGGAAAATGGGAGTGAGAGAGGGAGAGGTGAAAATGGTATGGAAAAATATATTTGTGGTACGTTGGTAGAGTCTATGAAGAACTTTCTAAGCATGTTAGTGGCTATCTCAAGCATGAGCAGCCTTAGATTCCACATGGCACGTCATACGTGTTACAGTGCATGAAAGCGGTCTAAGGGTAAATGCTCTCTTTTTTATAGTAAATAAAATCCAAATAGAAAACTATTCTAGTGGTGATAAATGAAGGTTTCAACTTAATTTTAAGCACTTTACATTTGTTTTTTTATAATTTTTTGATTTATTATAAAATAAATAATCAAAATTCACAAAAAATAAAAAACTCAATAATTAGAAGTATGTTAAGAATGATTTAAGAAACCAAGAAATGTAGAAATATCACATATTTTTTTATAAAAAAAAGGAATTTTATGTTCAAATATGGCGGTTTTGGTAACATAGGGTTGTCCTTGATGTCATCCATTGTCTTCTAAGTGTGCCACATGGTTAAAATTTTGATAAATATTACTGAAATGGATCAAACTCTGATGCATATTATATATAGGGTCATGATCTTTTGTTTTCTGTTTACTCAAAGGTAGCATGAGTTAGGATACTCAATGCCCTTGAGTTTTCTATACCAACATTGCATATCATTAGAACATGTTCATGGAAAAACATGGAAAGAGTGTTTACTACACTTCCACTTTGTCTTCTTCATTAATAATACTCGGGAAACCCCCCATTCACTTATTCATGTAAGAATTATTCCCCACACATGAACCCATAGCACTTGTTTTACATTAACCTAGTGTGTGAGGAAGATTCAAGCAGCTGATTACTTACGAGGGTTCAAGGACTACGTAGTGAGAAAGAGTGGAGTAAGTGTTACGATTTGTGTAAAGAGAGGAGGACCAGAGGGTCAAATCCCTAGCCAAGTAGTATGCTTGTGATTAGAGGCCATGACAATCAACTGGGGAGAAGCTTGTGTGATGTTTATGCGGTGTACTAGATACCTTATGTTGGGCACTCCTACTTGGAGTTCAGGGTAGATAATTAGTTGATTAAACTACAATACAATATGTTAATCTTTAGAGAAGGTTCCTCTAGTTATAGTTAGTTTCTCATGGTCGCAAGGCTGTGGGGGGTTGGTTGTGTGAGATTTGATAGTGAGCTTAGAGTGTGAGAGAGCCACTAGTTAGGCCCATTTTAGGTCCTGAGACAAAGAGGGCAAGTTGTAGATTTTGATGGACCAAATTTTTTTTGATGATAGTAGAGAATACTAACATTGTGGTAAAAGATATCACACTTTTAATAAGTACTTCAAAAAGAAGGCCAAAATTAGAAACGGGAAAAAGTAGCAAGGTAATTTTACTTCCACTAGCAAAACTAGTGAGATGATAGAAGTGAGCGGCTCTTTCTCATGCAAAATTTCATGAACGCTATGATTTTTGATAGTTAATCTAAGCATAATATATGATATGTAGACTCAAGTGCCTCTAACTATATAACTTCTCATGGAGAGTGGCTTAGAGAGGTATATAGTCAAAAGTCTCTAGGTTATCTTGAGATAGGGGATGATATTGTCCACCACATTATTCACATTGGAAACATTTCCTTGAGTACAGAGAATGATAAAACAAAGTATTTGGCTGATGTAATGCATGTACCCAACATAATTAGGAACCTAGTTTCTATTGGTTAGATGGTGAAACATGGATTATAGGTTTGGTTCACATTTGATGGTGGTTATATAGAAGACTCTAGAAATGGTTACAGATTGAGTACAATAGATAAGTGTACTTGTAGATTGTTTACTCTTGATGTAGATTTTCTCAAAATGGATGTTGCTATATATTTACACAAGGTTCACATATTGTGCTTGATATTGAAATTTTAGCGTAAGTAGATTGGTCATATAAATGTATAGTGCTTGAAAAATTTGTAGTCAAATTAAATTGTGGATGAGTTACCAAAGTTCAAAGTTGATGGGATGCACAAAGCATGTACAACAAGTCAATTTGAAAAGCACACAAGGCATCTATTTCCACATGAAAAGTATGTATGCAAGAAGCCACTTGAGTTGATACATCCTAATATACGGGGTCCTACAAAAACTCCAACTATGATTGGTTGCAAGTATTGTATCTTCTTCATTGAAGATCATGCTCTAAACGTATGGGTTTATTATATGCATTAGAAAAGTGAGATGGACACTCACTTAAAAAGCTTTATAGCTTTGTTTGAGAAGGAGAAGGGTTGCACATTATATGAGTAAAGTCAAATGGAGGGGGAGTGTACCTCCCCAATGAGTTTTTTTATTTTTTGCTGAAAAATGATATTTAGAGATACTTTGCATGTATGTATACTCATTACCAAAATGAAGTTGCTAATACGAGAAGTAAGCACATTACAAAGGTGGATTGAGCATTAATGTTTAAAAGAGACTTATCTCATTACTATTGGGTTGAACCGGTTGCTACTTATGTATACATTGTGAATAAGGTACTTATGATCATTTTACATGGTATGACACTTGAGCAAAAGTATACAGTTAGAAAACCAAATCTGTCCCATTTGAAAGTACTTGGATGTATTGGTGATGTGCATATTCTAGATTAATTGTATAGGAAATTGGATCCCAAAGTTAAATAATTGTGTATTTATAAGATATATACATGCATGCTTGTGAAACCACATAAATGGATACACATGTATAAAGCACATATATACTTATACACATCTATACATATATGAATACACATGCCCACAAATTCAAATATACCATAATTAAAGTACATAGTAGAGTAACATTTAGAGTGGATGAGTAATAAATATGAAGTTAATAAATTTGATTTCGAAGTAAGTTTTTTTTCAATATGATAGTTATTATAGTGATTATTCATATTTATTTTTACAATTACAAATTTTATTAAAATGATTGTACTTAAAACTTATAACTAAGTCTAATATAATAATAGAAAACCCAAGATATTAGAAAGAATGAAGACACTATAATCTTATTATATGTGAGTTGAGAGTAAGTATGCCTTCAATGAAATGAGAAACTAGTATAGTAATGTGCACAATAAAATTGGGGTTGATATGCATGAGAGTATAGCTATGCAAAAAATAGATCAATAATAATACATATTGAGTGGGCCACAAATACCATTTAAAGCCTTTTGGATAAGGGTCTCTTAGGCCTTGTTTACATAGAGGTTCCCCAAATGACAAAAGTACAAACATACCAACATTCATGCAGACAATATTTAATAGTACTTATACGTATGGCACACACCTTGATATAAGGTGATCCTCTCCTTTGTTCATGTCTCCTTTGTTTATGCAGCCCTTTGCCATCTGCAAATACGCTTTAAAGCCCCCCTCCTAGTTTCTTTAAATCCTCTCCTTTGTTCATGCCTCCTTTGTTTATGCTTCCTCTAAGGGAGAAAAGACCCCTGACCTCCTTCATATTATTGTGTGTGAAGTTCCTTTGACCATCCAAGTAGGCCGCCCTCTTGAAGCTCGCTCAATGCTTGAAGTTGGAAATCATTAAATTTCATCACCTTTCTTTTATGCTTCCCCATGTGCCACATTTGGATACCATTTAAAGCCTTTTGGATAAGGGTTTTTTAGCCCTTGTTTACACAGAGGTTTCCCAAACAATAAAAGTACAACACTCATGCACACAATATTTAATAGTACTTATAGATATGGCATACACCTTGACATAACTATATTTGACATATCCATGTTGCACACATATAGTAGAACTGAACTAAGCACCCAAATTGGAAAATAAATAATATAATAGGCACCCCAAATTCTCTATGGGCCATTAGTAGATAGATATTCTCATAAACAAAAAGCACTCTCTCTTCTCAATGCCTCCTCTCTTGTTCATAGCAGAAGCTACTCTCACCCCAATACCCCTTATAACTCTCTTTGGGTGGAAAAGTAGCCTATCTCCTTGCACTAGTGGCCATTGCATAGGCCACCTCATGACCCTTGTGCATCTATAAAACATGTTTGTGCCATTGCATAGGCCACCTCATGACCCTTGTGCACCTATAAAACGTGCTCGTGCCTTTGAATTATATATGTTTAAACACCATGCTTTGAAAATGATGTAACTTAAGCAAGGTAAAAGATAAGAGACCCCATGATTTTTAGTTTGTAGATAGGTGGTGGATGAATGTTTGGTTTATCAAAGGTGAAGAGTTTAGAAAATTGTAAGAAAACATGAATTTTGTGTTATTTTTGGGTGAATTCAAGGCCAAAATGTGTAAATTTTTGGATACATGGATTATTTTTTGAGTTTTCAAGCCCAAAACTTTAGCCCTATAACCAAGAAAACCTTCAAAAAATAGCATTTGGGCTAAAATTCACCCCTAATTTTTACCTAAACTTAACAACAAAACGCAGTGCACTCTACACATTTGATATTCACAAAGGGAATATGAGTACAAGGAAGATATTGTGCCTACTCTACCTTGTGCTAGGTGCTTCATGCATTTGTTTATTCAAAAAGGTTCATTGTTTAAGTTATAGCCCTTTATCACTCAACACCTTACCTCTTTAGTTGATGAAGAGATGGCACTTTTTCCTCACACAAACAAATACTCAAGATTGAGAAAATATGATTAGAAACCCCCCTCTCAACTGATGGAGACTTTCATGGTCCCACAAGTTACCCTTCTACCTTGCCCTCTCTAGCCAAAATTCATATTGGAGTAAATGAATATCCGAAAGTGACGTGCAAAATGTGTGTACACAATTCAGGTACACTCTCATGCGCTTGTGCATCTAAGTTCACCAGATATAGCTCTAGTGGACCTCAATCCATGCAGTGCATTGAATGGTGAAACAAATTGTGTCTCTCCCTATGGCATGGATGCATTTGATTAGAAGGGGCTTGTGATGTTGAGGAGCTTCGTGTCTAGCCACAATCCATTAAGGATAAATAGCAAAGCTGGTGGAAGTAAGGAGGCAATCAACTCCAAGCAAGAATCCGTATGAAATTTAAAGCTCAAGAGAGACACCCAAAATCAGATATCCTTGCCTTGTGTTTGGGATTTCTATGAGTCTAAAATCTCAAGAGAAATCAACTTGAAGTCACTTTACTCAAGGATATGATTATTGCAACTTCTTATAAGTGAAATCCCCTCATTTTGGATTCTCTTATAATGGTGGTGGTAATAGTTAGGTATGGTAGAAGAAAAGGAGATGTGGAATCAAGTGAGAGTTGGCAAGAAGATTTTTGATGATTGGCGGGAGGCAAAAAAAAATCTCCAAGAAGGACACATCCAATACAAGACATTCACGAGACACAAAGAGTTTCTAAGCTGTAAAGCATCGATATAGGTTCCAAAAAGAAGAAAATGTCATCTTCCATAATGCATGCAAATAGAACAACAACATCATCAACAACAACAAATATTGCAATAGATTTAGTTACAAGCTAATGTGTAGCATGAGGTTGTAACTACCAAGGCTATGGAAGCAGTGGAAAGTCAGAAGAAACTCTTTGATGGTTGCAATGTATCAAGCTATCTAAAACTGTATGAATCTAAGATGGAGGTCTTTGGTATTGTGAGCCAGTATTTTATACAACTTGTGACTTCTACCCTAAATCCATATATCAATAAGCTTTATGCCTTGGATCCAGCTTGGCCTATCTTCACAAAAGCCTTGAAGGAAGAGTATTTCCTAGAAGATCTTAGGGTGGATTCAAGACATAGTTTCTATGAGTGGATACATAAGCCAAATAAGGGCTTGGTAGTGATAGAGTTACTATGAGAGGTTAAGTCAAGGTTTAATGAGATGGATGCTACAAGGCAAGTGGCCTTAGAGTCTGAGAAGGTAGAATTGTTCTTAAAGCTATAGATCTAGTGCTTCAAGCACAATTAGGAGATAGAATGTAGCCTATGGACTTTAAGATTGATTGGCAAGATACAAAGGATGTAGTCACTACTTTAGTAAAGTTGCATATGTGTAAATCCAGATTGCGTAATGGTATAGTCTCTTCTATAGTTCCTCCTATTTTTGTGCCTTCTACTATTTTGACCGATTCTTTCCTCTATGCCTACACATGTTATGGCTACTCCTGCTATTATGCTTGCACTCATGTCTATGCCTATGCCACTCCTAGTGCCTATGGTTTTGCCATCGACTTCTAGGACACCACTTAGGAATGATGGTATGGAGGGTGAGTTGATTAAAGGTTTATGAGATCTAAAGCTTGAAGTTTCTATAATTGCAGGGCCATCTACTACTCTTGAAAGAACAGGTCCTTTATAGGCCATGGATAGGAGGAAATATGTTAGGAGATGCATTTGGTGTGATAGTCCTAAACATTAGTACAAGGATTGTGATTTTTAAAAAGATGCCAAGAGAAAAAACTTGGTGTTTTAGGGGCCTGAAGGTAAAATCTACTTGATAGAGATTGGTATGTCTATGACTCCAAACTTTAGCAACGGTGAGTTGAAATAGACTCTTGAGGATATTGCTACTCACACATCTTATGCGGCTAGAGATGATGCTTTTGCCTATAGTGTACCAATTGAGAAGGAACCACAAAGTAAGTCAAAACTATGGACTTTTCCTTTAGATACAACACATAGGGAGGAAAAGGTGAAGACTGAGGGGATTAATATACTTGTTGAGGATAAGAGAAGGTGGGCTGATGATGCTCCTAGAACTTCTAAGAAGATTAGAGAGGGTGAGCTTGCTACTCTACTTCCTAGGCAAGGACATGAGCATGTTATGGAAGATGCATAGAGAAAAGAGAAGAAATAGGACGTGTGACCTAAGAAACATCTTGGCTACATGGGGGGTCCACCTTATAGAACATGTAAGATACCTTGCGAATTAAAAAAAGGGTATTATATTTACTAAAATCTATATGATTATATTTACAAAGGGATTTTTAAATTACAATTAAAAAGCTGTAAGTTTAGTAAAGTAAAAGGGGTCATTTTAAGGCCTTATAACATTGTAAAGAAAGGGTGTTTCTTTATATCTTTTGAACATACATTATATAGATAATTTTTTATAGGTGGAACCACTAAGCTTGGCTATAAGTTTTTTAAAGATATTGAGAATGCTTATCAAGAGAGTGTATGAGGATTAGATCCTGAATAATAAAGTGGAGTTGACTTCAGGCGAGATCTTGGGAATAGCTAAGAGAGAATTCAATGATAAGATCATAAATATCATTAAGAGAAAGAGGTAGGTGGTCTACACTATAGAAGGATAGGGTATCAAGATTGAAGAGCTACTTGATGAGAGTGAAGATGAGGCTCAGTTAGAGAATGATGTAGTATGTTTGAAAGTCATAAAGAATGCTCAACCAGTGCATCATGCAGAAGATGATATACCTAATATGGTTTCCCATAGTCACTTTCTAGACCTCACTGGGCTTGTGTAACCATTGAGATAGTGGTTGAGACAGGTGAGATGGCTACTCCATATGTGTTTTATCTTGACCATAGATCAGAGATCAATGTTATTGTATGAATCATTTGTGAGACTGAGAAGTGGCTAGTAGATGTGGAACATGGATTGTAGTTGAAAGATGCCAATAAAATTGCATGAGAACTTTATGCCACATGTCTAATTATTAGGATATCCATAGGTGATATAAATGAAGATTTCATTTCTTTTTGCAAGACCCATATTCTTATGATATTATTTTGGGTTAGCCATTCGTTACAGAGGCATAAATGGAGACATAGGTGATGGATGATGGTTTTACATATACACGAGTTTGTAGTAGAGATGGGATGAGAGTAGTTTAGTTCATGACAATGTGTGTGAATCATCTTAGGAATAGATATACTTTGTGAGATGTCCCTCTACCCATGAATGATTTGGGTTTTCTGTCATTTTCTATCACTAGTGTTCTTGAGGGCTAAGGCATCTTGGCCAACAGAGTATACTACTGATTTAAGTTAGCACAGAGAAGAGATTGCTTATCATTTTCTATCACCAATATTCTTGAGGGCTAAGGTATCTTGGCCAATAGAGTATATTGTTGATTTAATTAAAAAGAGAGAGTGTAGGGTTGTTTTTTTGTAGTCTAAAGAGCAAAGAGCTAATTATTTTCAGCCGATAGAGTTGCAATGAATGAAGTTGAGAGGAGAGAGAGTAGAAGAGCTAAAGAGAGAGAAAGAGAGCAAGAAGAAGAGAAGAGAAGACTAGAAGAGGAGAGAGAAAGTTAGAAAAGAGGAGAGAAGGAAAGAGGAAGGCATGGAAGCCAAAGATGAAGGTGAAGACTATGTCCTAATTTGGGACTCTTACACCTTATATACCTTGGTCAGTGTGATTGGGTGTCTAACCCCTAGTTTGTATGTATCCCACTTGTTACAATCCATCCCTACCCTGAAGGTTTTTGCCCTAAAAAACAAAGAGAACTGAAGGGGGAGTGATGGGTGGGTTTAGGGAGGGGTTCAAAGTACTACTACTACTCTAAGCCATATTACAATGAAAATGGGTGGGTAAAGACTAGGGACAATATGCTATCCATGACTAGCCTGCTGAGGTAAAATTGTCATAACTTTTGGTAGGCTACTCTAAATGGGGCATGCCACATGTCAAAATGGAGCTTATGATGAGAAATTTTTAGCAAATATAGGATGCACATTCTTGAGATTTAGGTAAGTACAAAAGTTTTCTAAAATAGTGTGTAGTTTGCAGGCTGAGGGTGGTCAAGCAGGGGCATAATCGGCTAGTATTTAGTCTATTGGGCCTCTTGGAGGCGAGGGAATTCATTGACAATGGTGGTTGGGAACCAAGAGACTTCTTCCAAGGGTAGGCCTTGCCATTTGATGAGGTATTCCTTGATGGATTGAGACCTTCAGTGCTTATCTCATTGGCCAATGATTGCCTCAGGGATATACTGAGTGATGCTTTTTTCATCTATGGGGAGAAGTTCTTCCACATAGTCTATTGAGGTGCCCATGAAGGGTTTCAGCTAGCTGACATGAAACACATTGTATATTTTAGTGGTAGGGGGAAGCTCTAATCAGTAGGCCAAGTCACCAACTCTCTTTAGGATCCAGTAGGGGCCATAGAAGCGGTGGGCCAGCTTATTACTGTTGCCCTCTTTGAGAGTGGAGTAGCAGGACTTAGGCACTTTCAAGAGGACCGATTCCCCTTCTTGGAATTCCAAATGCCTTCTTTTCTCATCAACGTAGAGTTTCATGTGTGCTTGTGCCTTTTGAAGATTCACTTTGCATTGCTGAAGTAGGGCTTGTATGCGATCCAACTCAGCCTAACTCTGAGGGTTTATCTTATCATTCAATAAGACTATAGTAAGGGGAACCTTATATGCATATAAGGCCTCAAAAGGGAAATCTCCAATGCTAGAGTGGGTGGAGTTATTATAGGTAAACACAGTGAAGTGGAGCCACGTATCCCAATTGTGTTGTACATCACGGAAAAAGTGCCTCAAATGTATCAAGCCATTTGTTCACTCTTTCAGTCTGGCCATCAGTATGAGGGTGGTATGTAGTGGATGGAGCAAGCTTGGTACCCATGAATGTGAAAATTGTATGCCAAAAGTTTCTCATAAACTTAGCATCTCAATCATGTACTATGACTTGTGATAAGCCATGCAACTTGAAGACATATTCCATAAACTAAGTGGCTATCTGAGAGGCAGTGTATTGGGTCTTAATGGGGATAAAGTGGGCATCTTCGGTGAGGCGATCAACTACCACATAGATACTATTCCACCCTTTCTTAGTCATGGGGAGGCCAATGATGAAGTTCATTGTGATATGAGTCCATTTCCCTTCAGGAATAGGGAGGGGCTATAAGGAGGCTAGCAGGCCAAAGTGTACTGTCCTTGTTCTATTGGCATGGAATACATTTGGTCACAAAGTCCTTGAAATCCCTTCATAAACCTTTCCAATGAAAGCTCTTGGTAATCCTGTCATATGTTTTGAAAACACCCAAGTGACTAGCGGTGGGGCAAGAGTGCATCTCTTCCATGATCTTTTGCATGAAGGGGGAGTGTGCGGAATGAAAATCTTGCCATAGGACCAAATAAGGCCATGCTTGGGTTGATATTAGGAGTTTTGAGCCATGATCCCATGCTGTAATTTTTGGAAGATGTAGCTAAAGTGATCATCTAACAAGTAAGCTTCTTAAAGATCTTCAATCCAATCACTATACAGCTTTGAAATAGAGGATACTCTGCATGCCCACATCCGAGAGAGTGAATCAGTCACGATATTATCATTGCCCCGAGTGTGAGAGATGTCAAAGTCATAGTTTTGTAGTGTTGCCACTCATCGCTTTTGCTTAGGAGTCAAAGTGGACTGAGTCAAAAAGTATTGGATGATTCAATAGTCACTTTTTACTTTGAAGTGACTGCCATATAAATAGTGGTGCCATTTCTTGACGGCATGGAGGATGGCCAACATGTCTTGGTCATATACATTCATTTGCATCTCCTTTTCATCAAGCTTGCGGCTCAAATGCAATCACACCATGCTCTTGCAACAATACTGCACCAATACCCTTGCCATTGGCATCACAATGAATGATAAAAAACTTAGATAAGTTAGGGCAAACAAGGATGGGGTTGGAGGTTAGCACGTCCTTTAACTGTTTGAAACTATGCTTAGCAGTGGCATCCCAAAAGAATGACTCCTTTTTTAATTGATTAGTCAAAGGTGCTACAATGGTGGTATATTGCTTAATGAAGCATCTATAGAATGAAGAGAGACCAAAGAAGCCACATAATGAAGTTGTGGTGGATGGAGTGGACCAATCCCTAATACATTGCACCTTCTTTGGGTTAGCTTGTATACCATTTTTGCTCACAATGTGTTCCAAGTGCTCCACATATGTTTGCATGAAGGTGCATTTGCTCTCCTTAGCAAAGAGTTGATACTCTCTCAATATCTCAAACACCCTTTTGACATGTGCCAAGTGCTCCTTTGGTGACTTGCTATAAATGAGGATGTTGTCAAAGAAAATGTGCACAAACTTGAAGAGAAAGGGCTGAAGGATTTTGTTCATGAGGCTCTGAAATGTGGCGGGGGTGTTAGTCAACCCAAAAGGCATCACTAGAAAATGATAAATCCCACGATTAGTCTTGAAGGCCGTTTTGATCTCATCTCCCTCCCTCATACAAATCTGATGATAGCTAGAGTGTAAGTCAATCTTAATGAAAAAGCATGCCCCTTTTAACTCATCAAGCAAGTTGTCAATCCATGGGATGGGGTAGCGGTTTTTCACCATGATTTTGTTCAAGTCTATGTAGTCGTTGCACATGTGGAAAGAGCCATCTTTCTTCTGGACTAACAGGATAGGGGATGCATAAGGGGAAGAACTTGGCTCAATGAAACCCATCTCCAATAGCTCCTTGACTTGCTTTGCAATCTCTTTACGTTCATAGTTGGAGAGTCTGTAAGGTGGCTTACTTTACTGGCTTGGAATGGGGCTCTAAATCAAGTGGGTGGTCCACTTGCCTCTTAGGGAAAAAGATTGTAGGAATCTGAAATAGATCACTATACTCCTCAAATAGGGCTTGCAAGACTAAATCATTAGATACTGTAGAGGGTTGACGTAAATTGTCCTTAGTCAATTGTAAGACAAATATTTGTGAGCATTTTTTAGACTCCCTTTTGAGTTGCTTTGCTGTAATGAGCTGAAAATCAGCACAGCACGATGTTGAACTCCTTCTAGGCGGATGGGCTCTCCATGCATCATAAACTCCATGTATAGTTAAGAGAAGTCCATAGCAAATTTTCCCAATTGTTTCAGTCAATCACAACCCAAGATAACATCAATGGGGCCCATATCTAGGGCAATTAGATCAACCAATGCCACATAATTTTCAGCCAAGGGGACTGCAGGACATACATGCATGCTAATTTCTTCTTCTCCATTTGCTACTTGGACCTTCAAGGGGTGGTGTAATTCCATAGGGGTGCATTTTAACTGATCGATGGGGCTGATTTATTGAGAAAACTGTGAGTGCTACTGGTGTCCATAAGGATGAAGACACACTTTCCATGGAAACTTCCTTGAATGTGTAGGGTGTTGGGGCTTCGAGAACCCATCCAAGCATCCAAGGAGATGGATCAAAGGGACGTGCTAGGCGGGTGGGGTGTCAGATCAAGGATCTGTGATGGACAATAACCCAAGTCAAAAGGAAACCCATCCTTTAGGTCATAGAATTGCTTGTGATCTACATCCTTAGCGACCTCAACATGGTTGATGGATAGGTCATCCTCAACATTGTGCCAATCTTCCATGACATACATGCTATGGACCTTGACCTTCTGTCTTGTAAGGGCATTTGGAGGCATGGTCAATAGTGTACTTATCCTTGCATTTAAAGCATAGGCCTTTTTCCTTTCGTTCCTTCACGGCATCCAAAGAAATGAAGCGTTGGCCAGTGGAGCCATGGGAAGGTGATGCAACGGACTATTTATTTTCAGCATACTTGTTTTCAGCATTGGAGCAAAATGTTGTCCCAAAAGTGCCCTGTTTTCTTTTAGTATGGAAAGTGGGGTAAGTGGGTATTCTAGGGCTGTTATTAGGTAGAGAGGTGTCGTGGAAAGAATTGCCATATGGGGCTGATCTAGAAGGGATACAAGGCAATCTAGAACCTTGCTGAGAATGTTCATTCTTACGGTAATTTCTTGCATATCTCTTAGCCAGTTCAATTGCTTCAAATAGTGTGCTAGGATTTTGGGCCATGATATCTGTCGATAGGCTCAGTTCTAACCCATAGATATACTTGTGCAATTTAGCATCATCGCTAATGCTCTCCACATACATGGTCAAGTTCATAAATTGATTTGTGTACTCACGTACCATGAGGTTACGTTGGTCAAGAGTGTACCACCGTCTTGCCAACAGGTTTTTTTCCACAAGAGACAAATACTTGGACCATATGCATTTTAAAATCTTCCTAGTCAATGAACTGATGATTCTCTTGATTGATATAGCGCCACCATGTGTGGGAAAATGCTTCCAAGTGGAGAGAAACAAAGATTATTTTCTAATCATCAGTGGGGGGGGTAGATATTGAAGTAGGACTCCAACTTGGACGTCCATTCCTCCAAGTCGGATGGTGAGGGATATTTCCCATTGTACCTAGTGAGGATGATCTGTCATGTAGATCATGAGGGGCATGCTGCCCATGAAACCCTTGCTGTCCATACATCCCATGGTGTCCATAGATACCTTACTGCCCATACATACCATGTGGTGCATTTATCCCATGCTATCCATTATATCCATGCTGCCCATGATTGCCATGCTGGCCATTGGTACCATACTGTCCATGATGGGGTTGATTCATATAGGGTGCATGGGGGACTCCTAGGGAGAGTGGGGGAATTTCTACCAAGGGTGGGAGAGGGCCTCAGTGGGGTGTTGGATACATGGTTGATAGGGGAGCTGAATAGAGGCTCATCATGTGCATGAGAGGGTTCATTAATCTCATAGGTAGAAGAGGGGATGCCCTTAGCACCAAGTATGCCTTGTGGACCATGCAATGGCACCTGAGGTAGTGGACGTCTAGATTCATGCCTAGAGTCATTGGCCTTCTCTTGGAAAATGAAGCTGTAGCTAACTAAGCAACAAGAGTAGTGAGCTACTCCAAGGTCTATTGAGTCCTTGAGTTTGAGAGGGCCATGTGCTCAATTGCTTCATCAAACTTGGACATTATTTGGCAGTGGTTGGTGACCATGTCATTATGCTGTTCCATGTGACGAAGCTTATGCTGACATAGGGTGTGGCTAAGCAGGTTGTATGGATCTGTGTCAGGCATTTTCTCCTGCATATCACCATGGTAATCTTGTGCGAGCTTGGTTTATCATTCATGGAGGTCTGGGAGTCTCTAATCTCCCTATGGAGCTCCTCATGGGCCTTACTTTTGCCTTTCTGGCCAGCCATTTGGATACAAGTACAATGGTATCTTGCTTCCTTATCATGCAAGAGAGGGTTTAAAGAAGTCTTTCAAAAATTTATTGCCATACTTTGGAATTAAGCTTGGCTGTCCATAACAGTCAATCCATAAGCTGAAGCTTTTATGCAGCTACTTAATTCAAACTACATTGATCTTAGTCATGAAACTCATGAAATTTTCATGTAAACCCAACTACAGTGATGTATTCAAAGGCTGATATAGGTAGTCTCCTTCTTGTTCCTCTATCTTCATTATACTACTCAGTTGAAAAGAGAAAATGTCTCGGAGATCTTCTTCATGTCTAGGTTGACATAAGTAGCTACACGCATTGGCAAGGAAGGGCAAGACTCTTCTTGAATCAATTGAAGTTGTACTCCTGTTTATAATTCATCCATCCTTGTGAACAAAAGTTTCAAGCTCTTAACCCATTTATTCGACCATCTTATATATCAAGCTGTTTTCTAAGTTAAGTCAAAGAAAATGGTAAGCTGAAGGTTGTGAAGCTCTTCTCGAACCTACAAACAATCGTTTGTACCCACCTATCTCTTGAAGACACAACTCCGTCTATCTTGTCCAGTTCTCTTGCCAAGCCCTTGTGGTGACTTTCAGCCCTACGCATTGTGACAACGGTCAGTGTGACTTGGTATCTAACCCCTAGTTTGTATGTATCCCTCTTGTTACAAGAGTTGAGTATTGCGCAACATGCAGCCAGAATTGAGTTTTTTGGAGGAGCAAAAAAAGACCAAGGTTGATAATAAGTACAAAACTATGGATAGAAAATTGAAATCAGTTTTGCTGATCCATTGCCTTTAGATAAGTGATGAGTAGATGAAGAGGGCTAGAAAGCAACCAAGTTTGAGGGATCTTGCAATTATTGGTCATATGCTTTCAACATAGACATTAGTAGAATTGAAAATTGGGAATGGGGAGTTCTTACTTTCGATTGAAAGGCAATGTTTTATGGATATCTTGGAGAGACATGGTAGAGCATTGTCATGAGGCCATACATTCACGCCCGAAAAAAAATTAGGTTATGAAGTGGAATAGGGAGGCATCACTCTTGCATGGTTTGATAGTTTCTTATAGCTTGGTTTTTCTTTCTAAGTAGTTGAATAGAGGAGAAGTAAGGAGAACCAATCTCATAGTCTGGCCAATAACTTTGGGCGATGATGGTTAGTTGTGAGTCACAAACAGAGGAGCATTTAGCATTTCAAAGGGTCATGGAGTGGAGTTTATGAGTATTATGTGTCATGTGATGATGTTGGATGCAAGTATGAATTGATGAGAATAGAGAATGGGTGTGTTCGCACTTGATATGGTGTAATTTCATTGACGTCCTTGGTGGGAATATGTAGGTGAAAGGCGTGGTCTTTGTTTGCTTGATATCTTAGAGAGCTTAGTCCAAAGGGGTGAAATAACCTTAAGCTCTTATTAATAAGGGTCCAAAGGGGTGTAATAACCTTAAGCTCTTGTTAAACAAGGAGTGGAGGAGATAGGCAAGCATACCTTACTGCATGCATTGCTTCTTTTTTTTTTGTTTGGATTGTGGGGACCAAACACGTTTTCATCGAAAAAAGCATGGAAAGGAAAGAAAGGGTGAAGACGTGTGCATGGCGACGAGCAAAAAAATGGCTATGTTAGGCAGCCTTCTTCTTCACCATCATGGCCTACACTTTGTCGTGCAAATCTAAAGCGCCATCCTGTACTTGGACACACTGGCAACTCACCACAAACGACTGCAATGAGCAGCAGATCATCTGTGGTGAGTTGGCCACTGGTGGCAATCAGCACACAGGCAAATCTACCACAACAGGCACTGCACTTCTAGTCTGGGATCACGTCACCCCTCTACATCGCAAATTGTAGGATGCTGGCACCTGAAAGCGGATCGTGACGCTCATGCAGAAATGACAACACAATATCGTGATCCGAGAAGCATAGGCTTGTCTGGATTTATGAGCTGCATCAATCGAAGTGAAGGAGGTGAATAGGACGATGTACTGCAGAAACAAGTGGGAAGTTTCATGAGGGACGGCTGATCACATCATGGCTCTTAAGCCATCAACACAAATAGATGAGTGGCTACAAACATGAAGATGGCGACTATCTGTGTGTTGAAAGCAACTGTAGAACAATGTACAAGCTGCTATGTAAGTGGCATTATTGTGACCTGATTGATGAGGATGTGGCATGACAGAGGCGGACCACAGCTGTGTCAATGACTGAATTCAGTGTTGCTATCAATCAAGTTTCTGGAAGGGCCGTGACTGATCATCAATTAATCCTTACATGCCAGAAGTCCTTCTTCGGAGTTAACCTTCAAAAGGATAATAGGGAGCTGATGTTCCTCCCAACCGATGAGCAGCAGCAAACGAGGATAATTCAACAGGAAAGATGAAGGCTCTGATGCCTTCATGGTCACCTTAGGCTTCTTATATTTTGGAGAGTAAGTTGTTCATGCTACCAAGTACGTTGATGAACAATGAGTTCATCTACGCTTTCCGGCCTGTGTTAAAGCTTGCAATTGTGATGTTGTGATTACCCATTGTAATTGAGAATATAATTATGATGAGGCCTTCTTGCTCTGGTATGCTTAGCCTTGAACTCGTACCCAATCATGTTCATGCTTATCCATGACCTAATGATGTGTTGAGATGTTTGAACTCGAATTTCAAAAACGTATGAACCATCGTCATCTTAATGAAGCTTAACTCCTTTTCCGTATTATTCCCTTGGTGTCCAAAGCTTATTAGTTCTTTTTGCTCAAAGTCATTAAGCCTTGGCTCTTAACTATTGTAACTTGAAATAACTAAGCAAGAGAACTATGTTTTGGAGAAGGAACTAACAAAGGGCTAATTGTACTTCAAGTATGGAATCATAGCATTAACTTGGATTCTTAAAGTTGCGCTTTGAGCCGCTTCAATTCATTTGGACTCTCATGTGGAGCAATTTATGTGACTTCTTTCATCCTGCTTCACTTTTGATCTTTTATGGATTTGTGACATGATGTGATTGTCCCTCCTCATCATTTGTGAATTTGACGTGAAAGCCATGTCTTGATTGTCAATCAGATGGAAGAATCACGATTTTCAACAGGTAGATCCGAGTGAAGCAATGAGGTGAAGCAGCTTCTTCGCACCTTCAATGCATACATCCAGCAATAGCAACAGATGCTGCAGATACAACTTGAAGCTTATGTGCAATAGGAAGTTGCAGCTATGAAGGCCATGGAGGGAGTAGAAAGGCAAAAGAAGCTCTTTGATAGTTGTAGTGTTTCAAGCTACTTGAAGCTTTATGAGTCAAAGATGGAATTCTTTAGTGTATCTATGCACATGATGAGCCATTTCTTTGTGTGGCTTATTACTTCTTCCTTGAAGTCCTAGATCAATAAGCTCTATGTTTTGAGTCCTATTTGGCTTATCTTCAAGAAAGCCTTAAAGGAGGAGTAATTTCTAGAGTATATTGGGATGGATATGAGGTGGAGCTAGTGTTATGCAAGTCCTAAAGTCACCAAGGACCCCTCATTTGCCAAGAATCTATGGGCTAGGTCTATGATACCTTTGACAAGTGCACTAGAAAATATATTCTATTTGGGAATCCCTTTCAAATGTAAAGATGTATAAGACCATGCAATATCACATGAGTTTATAAACTAAACTAATGCAAGCACATATACCTTTTGCCTCAAGGCCAACAACAAGCAAAGCTTGTAGGAAAATCTGCAAACAACAACTTAGCAACCTCATATGATGGGACACCATCACGTTGGAAAGAGTTGATGGTATTTCCCTCCATAAAGCGTGGAATTGAAAACATAATAACAAAGCGTAAGCAACCATTACAATAGATGTGTGTATAGAGGATGGTGAAAAATATACCCATCCAATGGAAAATTGTGAGTGATTTCACAAGCTGGAACAAAGGCTCAGTGCTGACACAGCTTCCACAGGAGTTTGAGTCTAGGTTTAATGAGATGGATGTTGTAGGTTAAGGGGCCTTAGAGCTCAAGAAGGTGAAGGTATTTCTATAGGCTGCGGATCTAGTGCTACAAGAACAGCTAGGGAAGCTTTTAGAGAACATGTTGTAGCCTATGGGTTTGAAGATTGATTGGCAAGACACAAAGGATGCTATCACCACTTTGGTGGAGTGACAGATGTGGAAGTATAGACTAGAGATTGGTATTATATCTCCTACAATTTCTCCTATTACTATGCCTTGTAGTATCCCACCCTTATCTCCTATCTCGTTGCCTACACCTCTTATGCCTTTACCTTTCTTGCCTACTTGTGCTCTTATACCTACACATGCCTCTATGCTTATGCCTATGCTAGTGCCTATACTTATGGCTATGCCACTAGCTCCTACAGCTTTGCCACTCAGGAACAATTTTATGGATGAGGTAATTAAAACTTTAAAAGATTTAAGACTTGATTTGACTAGACTTGCAAGATCATCTACTATGCTTGAAAGAGGAGGGCTTTCATATGCATCTCCAAGAAGAGATAATGTTAGGAGATGTATTTGGTGTGACAATCCTAAGCATCATTGCAAGGATTATGGAATTATCAAGCTTTGGGAGCCTAACAACAAAATATGCTTGACAATGATAACTGGTTTGTCCATGAAAATAAATTTTCACAATGGAGGGATGAAGCAGACTTTTGATGATATGGTTGCATAAAGCTCTTATGTGGCTAGAGGCAATGCTTGCATGTCAAGAATGGTCGTACATCTAGTTGAAAATCATGTTAGAGGATTGTATGGGAAGGGAAGGAGGGAATTGAATGGTCATGGTAGGCCAACATTGAATCTTGAGCCATTCATGACCTTCAAGAAGAGGGAGATCTATGCCCCACTTTTCAAAGGGTTGGTGGGCAATAATTGGTGTACGCTCCATTTTGTCCTTGTGGATAGAAAAGTTAGTACACTAGCACTCATCACAATGCTTGAGAAAGCGATTAACATTCTTCAACAACATAGGCCACCAATGTTGGGATTGAAGTACTTTTTTGGCTATGCCAATTGCATTAGAGTGTCCTTCAACAATACTACCATGTGCCTCCTCCAGCACATCTTTAGTTTCATGTTCATACATGCATCTTCTGAGGAGACCATTATATCCTAAGTGGTACAATTGACCAATGATCAATTGGTATGGTCTATTTTTTATTAAAAGGTAGGTGAAGCAAGATTTATTGATTGAACATTCTAGGAGGCCTTGTTTAAGAATGTGCACAATGTCATCAGCCCAATGGGCGGCCTTGAAAAGATGGATCTCATAATCAATATGGAATATATGAGTATCAGGGAGTTTGTAATCGACTCCCGTGGCATTCTCACCATCGGTTACTTGTGAAAGAAATAATAAAATATGATGGGACCTAAAACGGGCTGGCACTGGCTTATGCACTAGCCGGACCTCTATCATGCGCTCAACAACCCCACGGCCTTGCGGCCAGGAGCGTTGATGACACATACATCATACATTGCCTTCCTAAACATCTTGCGTTTGTATCACGTCTCGTAGTCCAACTCTAACCCAATTAACACTCCTCAGAGGGAGTCCCAGTACATTGCCAAATGGCACGAAGTACAAACATAGGAGGTCCTCCCACGGCTGACTACCGCTACCTCACTGCGACTCTCCTACATCTTGGGGATTGGCCCCTCGATGCGTTGTCGTATTGCTGCGCATTCAAGGTGTGAAAACCACCCAAAAGTTGTGCGTGTGATTTGATACTTTGTACATACTTAGTTGTTATGTTTGCTCTTTCATTCTATGCTGAAGACAGAGAAGAACAGGGATTTTTTTGATATTTTAAGATATGCCGATTATGGGTTTTGTGAGGAAGTACTAAACTATTTCCAAGAGATGCAAATCGAAGTACATTGGAGGATAAATATGCCAAATGTGGGAGATTGCTTGATGTTCAGCATATGTTTGACTGCATACCACAACGTAATGAGTATTTTTTGGAGTTTCCTTATCCTTGGCTATGTTGACAAGGGAATTCAGCTATTTGCGTCCATGACGAGGGTATATGACACTATGGTGCACTTTTCTGTCATGACATCTCTATGGCCAGAAAAGAAGTTGTATTTCATGACTTTCTTGGCATTGGTGGTACAAAAGAGGATGCATGTGAATTAGGAGGTACAGATTTGAAAGGCAACAAAGAGAATTTTAATTTGATTGATGAGTCAGAACAAGTAGCATCAACAAAAGCATCTCCTTTCAATAGTAGTCAAATTGAGGAGAATACTATCCCAGTAGTTGTGTCTGGCATATTATCTTCGGCATTCCAAAGCTCGGAAGATTTTTCTTCAGAATATTCATCACATGATTTAGCCTGTCCTGCTGTTAGTCAGGGAAGGAAAAGCAAAATCAGAACTTTGGAAAAGCAATTGCAGATGGATGCACTTGACAATAATCGTCTTTTGAAGAGGACATCACAATTAGAGAAACAGGATGAAGAAAAGAGTGGATATCGTGATGTGGACATGAATGATTTGCATTTGACAATGCAACCTCCTCGTTTGTCAGCAAAGCTTTCAAATGCCCGTAACCCATCAACACTGAATCGGGATGTTGTATCAAAGAAATGGGACACCTCAAGATCATCACTAAATTTGACAGGACATTTTGGATCATCCAAAACAGATCGCACAGAACTGCAGCCAGATCTGACAGCAATTAGCAATCACAGGGAAAAGTCCTTGAATTTGCAACAGTATTTGCCTCCTGCTGATGAAGGCTCAAGAACTGGGCTGAAAAATTCAGGTGTTGCACATCTCCTTAACAGTGAATCTGGCCAACCTGCCAGTGGGACTACCTTTTCGTGCCTTCCAGCTGGCAGGTCAAAGTCATGGTCGCAAAATGCCGCCTCAGAATTTAATTTAGGAAGCAAACCAACCACAGCACTGAGCACTCGACAAATGACAATTTTTTTCTGGGACAGAGCCGCGCTTTAGGGGAAAGGAGCCGCGCTTTGGGGAAAAGGAATAAGCTAATCTGGGGGAGAAAGCTTTGAGAACGGACTGAGTGCTGGAGTCATAGGCAAGAGAGAGAATTCTGGGAGGAAAAAGAGTCGACACGCAGAGAGGAAGCAGAAGCTCGCAGACAGCCTTATCTTATACCTCCGGGGTTTCCATGGGCCCGTTTAGGCCTCGCGAGATTCTCAGCATTGCCTCTGGCCGAATCACCAGTGATCTTCTAGGTCGTGCTGATTGGTGACTCAGCGGATCGGAGTTCGACAAAGTTGATCGGGAGGAGGAGACGTGCGATGTCAGCGATCAATCTAGTCGAGTGGGATATACCCAGCTCTGAAGACACTCATAACCATCGACAATAAGCAGACGAAAGCGAGGAGGGAATGTATTGATGTTGGAGACCATGGCAATTGTTGCGACTGTCGAGATTGTAATAGAGATTGTGTCACAGATCGACAGGTTACTCCAGCATATCTGAAGGTCACAATAGTTACTACAAGGCGTTCTTTTTGATGTCCTGGAAGCTTCTTAAAGATTTTCCTCAGTCCGCTGAAGGAAAAACACAGAGAACAAGTGAAGAAGAACAGAGCATACGTTGGAGGAGGGAACGAAAAAGGAGATGGGAGGAGAGCGGATGACGAGGTTTGTCTATTGAAATGATTATGGCAATCAGAGAAGCAACTTAAAGACCATCTCGACAAGACTTCAGAAGGATCAAACAAGCAGCAGGAAAGATCCCTTATCAATTAAAGCCGTACTGCATAAGGATAAATCTTGCTTGATTCATCGACATAAACCAACGATGCAATTCTTTGGCAGAAGGCCACCCCATGAAAGATAGGAATAGGCTAACGTTAACAAAGTCAATATACCTTTACGCCTTCCCTGTCAACGTGCTTCGTCTTGCTTTATTATACATAGCCTGATCTACATGCAACAGTTTCTCTATCTCCACCATTTTTATCTGGATGTCTTTATCCGCCAGCAGAAAATCTATAGTTTCTGCATCCACAACTACTTGACCTTTATGAAAGATGGTTCTAGAGCAGCTACAGGTTCTTACAGTAATATATTTCGAGTGTTTGGCATCGTGGATGAGCAGAGGAGCTCCAAGGAAACATATAAATTAAAAAGAAAAAAATGGTTGAGTATCATGTTACTAAACTTCTCATATTGTAACTGGATTAGGCACTGTGGCCAGGGTCCTCTTATTTCTGCTAGCTATTCAGGCCACCTTCTGAACTAGTTCTGCTTTATCATTGCAGCAGTATGCTTCCTTGCAGGTTCTGTTCAGAATGCAAAGCATATAAGGTACTATACCTATTAATTGAGTGATGGAAGACAATCTCAGTGTCTTGGAAAGAGAAGGGTATTTTGTATAATCTACAGTTGTGGAAATTTCTCATGATGCATCCATTGTACAAGAAGAAATTTTTGAACCTGTTCTGTATATGTTCAAATTCCAGACTTTGGAAGAGCAACAATAATGAATAATTCTGTATTACAAGGTTTGAAGAGTTCAATCAAATTGTCATGATTTGAAGAGCTATTCTCAGTTTTCATACTGCTCACGAGAAGGAGGCACAGTTTTGTCCATTGTTGTAATTACATGTAAATGATGCAAAAGATAACTTGGTAGTAATACTATTGTTATTTGGCATCATATTTGCCTTGATTATTTGCTTCAATTGATCTTCTATCTTGGAATTTCTCAAGAATCTCAGTGGTTGCGACTTTGCTTTCAAAAACCCTTCGACAGCGTCGCTAAACATATATAACACTTCGCACATAGTCCTCTCAAGGTACCAATTATTTCGTTCCAAGATGTACCATACCTCACTTTACTTTTCCCTTAGACCCAACGCCTAGCCTACAGCTTGGGACAACCTTGCTCACTCAACGTTGGTTACGATCCTCTAGAAAGCAATTGCCATGCATCCAGGAGTTCCTAATACCTTTAAGTTTCTTTATGATTTATGCAAGTAGTGAATGCTCACGTGCTCAAACAATTAAGAAAATCAGCATTTGTGCACATGTGGAAAACATTTCTTTCAATGATTTTGACTATCGCTCATATGCGGCGTTGCATGAACCTAGCACCGAGAAACCCTCGTGCTACTAGGTTCTTAATTTTTAATTATCAACCAACCTAAATGGTATGCATAAAATCTAGCAAGCTTTTCATCATTTCATTCAGCATTTAAACACCTTTTATACACTCTACCCCCTCACCCGTTTAGGTTGTGCATTATTGATCGGTTTAGGGTTCATTTACCACATTTTTTGTGTATAAACGCAAAGAAAACCACACTAGAATAACAATGTGGGACTGAACTGAGGCAAATCCTCATGCTTGAGACCCCACAAACATTCACAAACACGGTTCTTATTTTTCCTTAATTTTCGACACTCAAAATCCATTTTTCCCCTATTTTTCAGTGTTTTTTTCATATTTTCTTTGTATTTTTCCCATTTTTTAATTACTAAAGACTCAAAACAGGTTATGGGCTATGGCCCTTAGTTCATTTGCAGCAAAAACACAAATTTAGTTGGTGTGTCTTATTATATTTTCCATTTATATATAAAAAACACCCAATTTTTCTCTATTTCACGTGTTTTACAGGTTTTACACCATTAATTTCAGTCACAACACTTATGATTTTCTGATTTTATGAGCATAAACTGATCAAACTCATAGCAAACAACAACATAATGCATAATCATCCCATGGGAACAAATATTCATGAAGCAAATTGCATAAAACATCAATTTCCTTTGTAAAAAATGAAATTACCGTTCTTTGCAGGTTGTGGGTTTTTATTTGCCATGTCTTGGGACTGATTTTGAGCAGCCATTAATGCCCATGACAGTCCACAATCAGCAATCTTCATTCCTCTTGAACCACGGAGCAATCCGATCTTCATTGGACAAGCATCCATCATCCATTCTTCTTCTTCTTCTTCACCACATGAATCTGCCTCTAGAAGAGAGAGAGGGAGGAGAGAGAAAGACTGAAATCAGAGATCTTCATAGAGACCACCGTTGGAGGAGCGAAGCACGGCGATATGACCAGCAGGCAGAGGGGAAGCAAGGGCAATGATCACTTAGGTAGGTTGTTTGCAGGCTGGATCTTCCCTCTCCATCTTCTTCGCGCAAATTTCGGCGCCTCCTGTCTCCTTCATGCTTACGTTTTTTCTCCTCTTGAAGATGCCACGATTTGTTGTGGCATAAAATGCCCCCCCCAAAGGCCCCAAAGGTCACTTGCATTTGGCCACTCTAATGTCCACCTTTTCGTATCTTGCCCGGTTTCTTGGCTCCTTCCCCGTCCGGACTCCGAATCGAGCTCTGAAAAATCCTGGGCGTCCAGCTCGGCATCCCGCATTGGCCGGTAACTATTGTCAACCCGCACGAGAGTCTAAAAAATTATGAAAAATCAGCAGGTATTGCTCGGGCGCCTTTAAAGCACTTTCACGCTTAAAATTGTCCTAGATTGAGCCGCCGCCTTCGATGTTGAATATTTTTCCCTTGATATTCGTAATTTTTAGCTATTTTTAAGAACTTCTTGGCATCAAAATCCCGCTCTCATTGGCGACCACGGGATGGGGCGACTCAGCCCGTTGAATCCCACAATAGATCTGCACAAAACAACCAAAGGAAGCATCAAGCTGATACAAAATAGATACATATTAAACACAGAACAATGCTCACCCTACCCCCTGATAGAACCAAGGCATGACATCCACAAGAAGTATGCCTAGCATAATCTGATAGATCCGAAGCTAGTCACTAACCGACTGCTCCAACAAGGCCAAACTAAAAAGAACTATCAAAGAGGTTGCCCTGAGTAGTGATCTGAACTACCGACCTAACTAAGGACAACACAACCAAGAACTCCTACTAGGCGAGGACTCCTATAGCCTGATCAAGAAGTATTTTCTTTCAGCACATTTCTTCTTTTAGGGTTTTTATTTGATTGACATACTTGGGCATGTAAAAAGGAGGGAGCTGAGCATAGTGACCCAGGGAGGACAGGGCATCGGCCTCAGGACCTGTCTCGGTACCCAAGAACCTACCAAGCCCTCACAAGGCGACACTTAATCCTTTTTTAACGCTCACTTATATTTTCGCTCCAACCTTCCTTAATTTCTTCTTTTCTAGCAAGATGCCACCCTTAGGAAGACAAGGCATCGGCCTCGGGTCTGACTCGTCCCCAGGAACCTACCAGGCTTTCGCTAGGTGATGATCAACTGCTTATAAAATTTTTCCTTTTCTTTTCTGTTTATAGGGGTTAGAACCCCTTTTTACACACCTTTGTATTTATATTTAATATCTTTAAGATATTCAGGGTTTTTTTTCATTTATCATCTTTATGTTCTTCTGGCAGGTTTCTCTAACTGCCTCACAACTAACAAGAACTCCTAGAACGGCCGCCTAGTAGGCTAGCAGAACAGGGTCACTAGGACTTCCATGTAAAACAGGTCTTTCAATGCCTGACAATGTCTTTACAGGAGGCAACAACTACTCAGACCTCCCTCAAACATACTTAACCTAAACCTTGGGACTTCATGCCTTGGTCGCCGGTCCCCAACAAGAAAAGAAAAATCCCTTACAAGCACACAAACACATATAGCATAAAAACCGCAGTACTCATAAAGGAAAGATATCACTTGGAGAGGGCCACAAGAAGCTTCCGCGCAACAAAAGGCTCCTTCCAAGCTCTTCTTCCGAACCTATCTAGCACAAAACTCAAACAAGAAACCATTGACCGTACCTGCACTAAACAGACAACTGGCCCTCTTGGCCTAATGAAATAAAACACTTCACCAAAAAACTTAATTGGCCCTCTTGGCCTAACGAGATCAAATAGAATAACACCTACATATCCTTCCATGGAAGAATCTATATATACAATAATAGGCTCCCTCCCAAGGAGGAAAAAACAGGCATATGGCCCTAAACTAAATGCATAAGGTTATGACCCATCCCTCCTGCATATATAGCAAGAGGCGTACGCATAACATGTTGTCTAATTAGCCTATGGGTCCAAGACAATAATGGTAGATTGGTCTCGGCTACTCTTTGCATCACCCATATCAACCATCGTCTGCCATATATTGCATGCTCTGATAACATTCCCCACAAGTGACCGGGTCCTGTTTCATCATTGATAACAATATCTAGACTAGGACCACAATTAAAGAAGAGGTCTTCCTCATAAGCAAGATTTGCCAATGAATCTGCAAACTGATTCCAGTAACATGGAATTAGCTGAAAAGACACTCTCACAAACTCCTCAAGTAGGGTCATAGCAATCCGATGATATATACAAAGAATGGGATTCCGCACTGTATATGTCCCATCTAGCTGATTCAGGATCAACTGGGAATCCCCTTTTACTAACAACCGACAAATACCACCTTGTTTGGCAATATGCAGTCCCATAATCAAGGCTTTATACTCCGCCATATTGTTAGTGAATCCTACCCCGAGATAAGCAGCTAACTTCATTGTAACTCTACGTCGGGGATCTCGGATTACTACTCCAACACTCCCTTTTTTATTAGGGCCCCTGGACGCTCCGTCAAAATATAATGTATACATCCACAATGGGTTTACACAGCTGGCCATCACAAACGTCTCTACTCGTAATTATGATAATCAAAGTTTAGCATGTTGAGAGGATGAACTGACGGCTCCATCCCACCTTCTTCATTGAACTCAATATGGATACTCGTCAACAGTCGTAAGCAGTGATGGCAGAAGACTTTGATCTCCCACACAAAGGTTCCGTCTTCTTGCTCAATCACTTTATATCCTTTGCTCCACCAGATGAGTTTCCCCTGATGGTATCTCTGCTCCAAATATGGGTGCTCCAAATATGGGATTAATCGACCCATCAACCAACTTTAAGCTCTTTTCCACAGGTCTCAGCTCGTCCCTAGCATGGACCTGCAATGCATTTCTCTATATTAGCATACTTAGAAATAATAAGGTTTAATCTTATTAAGATTAACCTTATTCTTAAACTCTACTCCCTGTAGATCAGCTAATAGGGCCGTAGACCTATTTTTCCTTAACCTGGCAATCTTGTAGGGCCCATCCCATTTAGGTTTTAGGTTCCCTGGAAATAGCTCCCTACGCGCATCATAATAGAGGACTAATTGCTCTTTTTTAAAGGTAAATTTCTTCACTGTAAGGTCATGCAACTGCTTCATCTGACGTTTAGCTACCTCCTGGTGTAATAAGCTCTACAACTTCAATTCATCCAGGTGGGGTATAGTCATGAAAGATTCAAAAAGGGAATCCTCATCCCCCAAAGAATGGTTAATTGCAAACCGTATGGTTGGCAATTTGATTTCGAGGGGTAGCACACACTCTTCCCCATAAATCAATTTAAATGGAGTATGGCCGGTAGCTCGCTTGAATGTTGTATTGTACGCCCATACTGCCACATACAACTTCTTGTCCCAGTCTCGTTTCTTCTCAGAGACTATTTTAGACAAGATCCCCATAAGCTGTTTATTAGTCCTTTCAACTTGCCCGTTCGCTTGTGGATTATAAGGAGTCATTTTATTGTGCTTGATTTGCCAAGCCTCTGTCAAGCTTTTAATCACTTTGTTTAGAAAATGGGTTCCATGGTCCGACACTAATTTCCTCGGTGGACCAAAGCGGCAGATAATCTACTCTAACAGGAAACTTGCAGTCTCTTTTGCATTGTCCTGCCTCGTCACCCGTGCTTCTGACCATTTTGTAAAATAATCAGTGGCTACTATAATATACCTCTTCTGGGTAGTAGACGATGGGGTAATAGGACCCACAAAATCAATGCCCCACTTCTCAAATGGAAGGATAGCCATGATAGGTGTAAGTGGGCGTTTTCTATTTTCTCTACTGTCATGCCTTTGACAGGTATCACATCTCTTTACATACTCAAAAGAATCTTGGAAGATAGATGGCCACCAATATCCAGCTCGTAAAGCTTTCTACGCTGTCAACCGTCCCGCAAAGTGCCCTCCACATGCGGAGTCATGACACTCTTCCAACATAAAAGGAACCTCATCAGGCATCACACATCGGCGGTAAATATCATCAACACCTTGCCGATATAGTGTCCCTACGATCAAGAAAAACTTCAAAGCCTATTGTTTGATTTTCCTCTTTTCAGACTTTGACAAACCAGCTCCGGTCTCTCTTGTTGATAGATAATGTGTAATAACAGTATACCAAGATGGGATAGAAGCTGTATCAATTTTAAACATTTCTTCAATATCACTTCCTTCAGCCAAAGTCTCTTTTGGCTCCCCGAAATCCACAAGGCATTCCACAATACCTTGCAACCTCGGTGGCTTACTCTTAATCTCATAATCGAACTCCTGCAAAGTGATTAACCACTTTGCCAAATGATCAGGTGGCTGTAGCTTATTCATAAGCAATCTAAGTCTTTCCGCCTTCGTATAGAACACTATCTTTTCATAGAGGATGTAGTGCTTGAATTTCTTAGTCCCAAAGACCATCGCAAGACACAACTTCTCCATGTAGGTATAATTGATCTTTGAAATGCCCAATTTTTGACTAGCAAAATCTATCGGATGATACCACTTTTCCTCCCAGATTTGGGCTAAACAGCAGAGTTGATACTATGCATGGTGGCTGCTGAAAATATATAGAATACCTCGCCTCTTTTAGGTGCTTTTAAAACATATGCTTTTACTAGCTCTTGTTTCACATCCTTAAAAGCTACCTTACAAGGGTCGCTCCATTCAAATGAATAGCTAAAGGATAATAAATTCGTTAATGGCAACGTTCTTTCTGCCAGGGCATTTATAAACCTTCGATAATACCCTATTGATGATAGAAAGCTATGAACCTCTTTTGGAGTGCGTGGTGGACTCATAGCAACTATGACCTTGATCTTTTCAGGGTCAGTTGCTATCCCTACTGAACTGACCACATGGCCTAGCAATAGCCCATAAGGTTTCTAAAGACACACTTCTGTGGGTTAGGAGCAATGCAAAATTGTCTGTAGCGCTCAAAGCACTTTCTCAAAATAACCAACATCCTTTCCCTTACAGTGGCTGCCCCCAAATCATCAATAAATACTTTCAACTCATCTGGGGAGATGTCACCAAAGGTCTTGTCTGCTGTTTGTTGCCACGATCCAGGTGCATTGCATAAACCAAAGGCCATCACATGGTACGCAAAAGTACCAAAGATAGTAATAAAAGTTGTTTTCAACTTGTCCTCCTCTGCAATTGCCATCTGGTTATATCCTGCAAAGCAATCCATAAATGAATATATCTCCCTACCCGCTAATTGATCCAAAATCGGGTCAATAAATGGCAACGGGTAGTAATCTTTAACCATTTGCTTATTCAGCTCTCTAAAATCTACACATAATCGGATCTGGCTATTTTTCTTCTTCCTGATAACAATTGGTGAACACCATTCTGTGTGTTGTACAGGAAAGATTAAACTAGCTTTTTGTAACTTCTGTAACTCCTCAAACAGCCCGTCCCTCAATTCAAAAGGCATACGCCTTACCTTCTGACGCACAGGACGACTGCCTTCTTTTACAGGAATAGTATGAACAGCCAGGCTGGGAGGAATGCCTCTCAGCTCATCATAACTCCAAGCAAAGATATCGCAGAATTCTTGAATCAGGGACACATAGTCCTCCCTTTCTGTTGAACTGAGCATGGAACCTAATTTAATTGGCCGCAAATCATTTGACGTGCCAAGGTCTAACTCAATCACATCCGCGTCTCTTATCCTATCTTGAGGCTCGATCGGCTCATTTAGAGTTATCTCATAGATATCCTTTGTAGTGGACCCCTCTTTAGATTCATCACTAGATGATGTCTCACTACCAGATGGATCGTCTGCTGTTTCTAATTCCGTAGAAGATAAAGGAGCTCTCTCACTTTGAAGAGACTCAGGATAAGCATCGACTATTACTCGATTAGCACCTCTACCTAGAACCACTCGACTGGCGGGTATATCGACTTGATAGTCTGTTTGTAAGATCCAAGGCCTACCTAGCAAAACTCGATAGCTAGGACCTCCTGAAAATCTTATTACCCTAAAGTCCAAGAAGCATTCTACACTTGCAACTGTAACATGGACCTTAGTAACGCAATCTTGTGGTTGTCTTAAACTATCATCAACCATTCTCAGAAGGGTGGAGCTGTCTTTCTGGATGCCTAGACCCAGCCTCTCCATCAATTCTGAACTCATGATGTTGACGGAGGATCCAGTGTCTACAATGGCATGTTTCATTAATATTCCATCCACATAAGCTGGAACCCTAGGGCAGTTCTTTTCAGCATGGTCAAACCAATCTTCCCCTACTCGTGCTATGCCGAGAGGTTCCACAATATACCTGATACGCAGAATCTTCTTAAATTCCTTGCGCACTCCTGGAGATAATTTGATCAATTGTAAGAGATTCACATCTGGTTTAACTTCGCAAAGAGAACTTGCTAAATCAAAGTCATGATAAGTAGCCAAAGTTCTCTTTTCCCGCCAAAGCATCCTCTCTTTTGGTCTTTGGATTGGTTTTGGTGCTTCTTTCTTAGCTCTTGCCTTCTTTCTTGGCAGTTCTTCATCCTTCTTAGGGTCACCTTTCCTGTCAATCGGCTTTAGCGGTCCCCCTTCTATGCTAGGACTCTGGACTTGCGTCCCCTTATCCCCTTGTTTAGGGTTTGCCTCAACCGGTTTTGTATTATCTTTGTCAACCTCTTTAGCCTTTTGGCCTCTTGTCATGGCTCTTAAGTTAGAGGTTTCAGCATCATTGACTCGTACAGCCTCAATAAGGTTGACTCCGTTGCCTTGTGGCAAAAAATCTATATTTGTTTTTCCCCTTTGCAATATTTGCCTTGGTGCATCATTCTGCTGCAAGTTATTTTCTTGCGCTCTATGATTCACTGGGCCCGGTTGTTTACTCCCTTGTTGAAGAGAACTAATCTTACTCCAACAGGTAGTAGCTAAATGGCCCGACTTCCCACAAATGTCACATTTCACATTTGGACAATTCTTGGGGAAGTGCTGTCCACCACACCATTTACAACTGAATCTAGAGGGTCCACCCTCTTCAGGGCGTTGACTCCCTATCAGATTTTGTTGCTTCTTCAAGAAATTAACGTCGACGGCTATTTGTCGATATTGCTCGAAAATCATATCGATATAATGCTTCATCATGTCCTTAACTTCGCCAAGGACATTAGATGCACTCGACTCGTAGCCTCGATCATCAACCCGTCGTTCCATTGGCCTAACAATCTGATTTGGCATTGGCTATTGATCCACAGGAACAATATTCAAAATTTGAAACTTGGCCTCCAACATTTGATGGAGCCAACTGACTTGCCATGGGCATAATCACACTGGGAGGAGCCGGTAATAAAGGTACATTCTGAACCATACTCCCTCTTCCAATAGGGTTAGTCATAGGCATCCCTTGACTTCCATTCGTCAATGATGGATTGCTACTAGGTACTAAACCCCCATTAACATTCATTCGAGAGGAGTAGGCCATTTGTAATCATGCTTCTACTCCCTCTGCCTGCGTAATAGTGGTATCTATATCTGCTAAGGCCACATTGCTCAATTGTACTTGGATATTAAGATCCAACCCATGCAAAAAGTATTGCAATTGGGCAGCTAGTGGAATGGGAATGTAAGTTTGCAACTTACGGAATACTTCCTTCAACTTCTTAGCATATACTTTCACATTCTCGTGAGGATCTTGACGTGTGACATTCAAGATCTGCAACCATATTGGCCACCTCTTTTAGGGGCATATTCCGCTCAGAAAGCTGCATAGAATTGATCAATGGTGGCTATGGTTCCAGACTCTATGGTGTGATACCATACCGCAGCCCTTCCTTTTAACGTCATATTGAAGAACATCATGAGACGTCCCTCGTCCTGGATGCGATAATTGAACATCAATCTCTAAAATTCACAAATGTGAAATTCTGCATCCTCTTCCGCTAACCCATTAAAAATGGGAAAGGGAACTCCTAAGGCTGGTAAATCCGACGCCCCTGCAGGAATCGCAATAGATTGTGCCATGGTGACAATTGGATTAGCAATAGGAGCTTGAAGTGACGGATTCACACCCCCACTTGAAGTGGGTAAACTTGGTGGAGGAGAGGAAGAACTTAAACTTCCTCCTGCACCTAATGGAATAGGTGGAGTAGTTAAATGACTAAGACCACTGCTTCGTATACATACTGGGCTACTCCTTTGAGGAGAATAACGGCTTACGATCTCTAATCACCATCTAGCCCTCTCAGTGCGTTCTGCTTTTTGGATTTCGGCTTGACGGTCCTTGTCAGAGGACATAAACCAACTTCCTTTTGGTCCCTAGAATCCCTAGATCCGAAAGCCACCACTTATAAGTGGCTCCTGGCAGACGCACCACTGATGGGACCTAAAACGGGCCGGCACTGGCTCATGCACTAGACGGATCTCTATCATATGCTCAACAATCCCACGCCCTCGCGGCCAGGAGCATTGATGACACATACATCATACATTGCCTTCCTAAACATCTTGCGTTTGTATCATGTCTCGTAGTCCAACTCTAATCCAATTAACACTCCTCAGAGGGAGTCCCAGCACATTGCCAAATGGCACGAAGTACAAACATAGGAGGTCCTCCCACGGCTGACTGCCGCTACCTCACTGCGACTCTCCTACATCTTGAGGATTGGCCCCTCGATGCGTCGCTAAACATATATAACACTTCACACATAGTCCTCTCAAGGTACCAATTATTTTGTTCCAGGATGTACCATACCTCACTTTACTTTCCCCTTAGACCCAACGCCTAGCCTACAGCTTGGGACAACCTTACTCACTCAATGTTGGTCACGATCCTCTAGAAAGCAATTGCCATGCATCCAGGAGTTGCTGATACCTTTAAGTTTCTTTATGATTTATGCAAGTAGTGAATGACCACGTGCTCAAACAATTAAGAAAATCAGCATGTGTGCACATGTGGAAAACATTTCTTTCAATGATTTTGACTATTGCTCATATGCTGCGTTGCATGAACCTAGCATCGAGAAACCCTCGTGCTACTAGGTTCTTAATTTTTAATTATCGACCAACCTAAATGGTATGCATAAAAACCAGCAAGCTTTTCATCATTTCATTAAGCATTTAAACACCTTTTATACACTCTACCCCCTCACCCGTTTAGGTTGTGCATTATTGATCAGTTTAGGGTTCATTTTCCACATTTTTTGTGTATAAACGCAAAGAAAACCACACTAGAACAACAATTTGGGGCTGAACTGAGGAAAATCCTCATGCTTCAGACCCCACAAACATTCACAAACATGGTTCTTATTTTTCCTTAATTTTCGGCACTCAAAATCCATTTTTCCCCTAATTTTTAGTGGTTTTTTTTCTATTTTCTTTGTATTTTTCCCATTTTTCTGCATTTTTTAATTACTGAAGACTCAAAACAAGTTATGGGCTGTGGCTCTTATTCATTTGCAGCAAAAACACAAATTTAGTTGGTATGTCTTATTATATTTTTCATTTATATATAAAAAACGCCCAATTTTCCCCTTTTCCGCGTGTTTTATGGATTTTACACCATTAATTTTAGTCACAACACTTATGATTTTCTAATTTTATGAGCATAAACTGATCAAACTCATAGCAAACAACAACATAATGCATAATCATCCCATGGGAACAAATATTCATGAAGCAAATTGCATAAAACATCAATTTCCTTTGTAAAAAATGAAATTACCGTTCTTTGCAGGTTGTGGGTTTTTATTTGCCATGTCTTGGGACTGATTTCGAGCAGCCATTAATGCCCATGACAGTCCACAATCAGCAATCTTCATTCCTCTTGAACCACGGAGCAATCCGGTCTTCATTGGACAAGCATCCATCATCCATTCTTCTTATTCTTCTTCACCACATGAATCTGCCTCTAGAAGAGAGAGAGGGAGGAGAGAGAAAGACTGAAATCAGAGATCTTCATAGAGACCACCGTTGGAGGAGCGAAGCACGGCGATATGACCAGCAGGCAGAGGGGAAGCAAGGGCAATGATCACTTAGGTAGGTTGTTTGCAGGCTGGATCTTCCCTCTCCATCTTCTTGGCGCAAATTTTAGCGCCTCCTGTCGCCTTCATCCTGACGTTTTTTCTTCTCTTGAAGATGCCACGATTTGTTGTGGCATAAAATGCCCCCCCCAAAGGTCACTTGCATTTGGCCACTCTAATGTCCACCTTTTCGTATCTTGCCCGGTTTCTTGGCTCCTTCCCCATCCGGACTCCGAATCGAGCTCTGAAAAATCCTGGGCATCCGGCTCGGCATCCCGCATTGGCCGGTAACTCTTGTCAACCCACATGATAGCCTGAAAAATTATGGAAAATCAACACGTGTCGCTCGGGTGTCTTTAAAGTACTTTGACGCTTAAAATCGTCCTAGATTGAGCCGCCGCCTTCGACGTTGAATATTTTTCCCTTGATATTCGTAATTTTCAGCTATTTTTAAGCACTTCTTGGCATCAAAATCCCGCTCTCAAAATATTGTTTTCCCTTCTACACAGCAGTTGAAAAATCAAATTCTAACAACAAAAGGAGCCATCTAACAAGGCTTTATGGTCCACACAAAAAGCGAAGGTTGTAATTAGTAAATAATATGAAATTTTTTTAACATCATATATCATTGCTAAACCTTCTTTTTCGGGTGATGGAATAACTCACTTTGGTCTCAATGAGCTATCAATTTAGCAAATCTCACTAGGATGTCCATGTTGTGTTCACCGGGTAGGCGCAATATGTCGGGACCTAAAACGGGCATTGGCTCTAAGCACTAGCCGGGCCTCTCTTTACTCAAAGAACACAACCCCTTGGCCTTGCGGCCAGGAGCATCTAAGGGACACACTGCTCTAACCTACCTTCTATTGTGAAATCCACGTTTGTTTTAAATTGTAGTCCAACAGTTAAGCCTTTCCCACACTCCTCAAAGGGAGTCCCCACACATATATTGGTGAAAAACACCTCGTAAGCATAAGTAGAAGGAGGCACCCCTCGACTGAATGCCATGACCCCACTGTGGCTCTCTTGCACCTTGAAGATTGGCCCCTCGATGCACCGTAACAAAAATAATACAGACGTCACAAACTCCACTCTTGTTTTAATCCATTCCAAGAGATAAGATATTTCCTCACTTAACAATTCCCTAAGGAACCCAATCCTCTAAACCTATAGCTTAGGTATCTCACAACTCATCGTGGGTCATATGTATAAGAAAACAATTGCAATGTATCTAGGAATTACACCATGTGATATGCATAATGCAATTGTGAATGCCATAGTGCTCAAACATTTAATATTTTATGAATTAGCATTGTGTAGTGCAACAAAAATTTCTTTCAATGATATCAGCCTACACATAATGCTACGTTGCTAAGGGTCAGCACCGAGCATCCTCGTGCTGCTCGACTCTCTTAAACTTAAATGATAAGCATCCTATATGGTATGCACAAGAAAATATATCATAATTTAAAATATTATTAGCAACTAATCAACATTAAAACCCCTCTTTCCCCCTATCGTTTAGGCTATGGATTGTTGATAGGTGTAAAGAGCGGTTTTTCATGTGTTTTTCTTGTAAAAAGCAGAAAAAAGGGACTCTAGCATGAAGACAAGGTTGAACTAAGACTTATTCCTCATGCTCTAGCCATGCCATACATCTACAAACATAAATCATATTTTTTCTTAATTTTCTAACGTAAAAATCTAAAATTTTCCAAATTTTTACTATTTTTCTTCATTTATTTAGATAAAAATTTTGATATTTTTGATTTATAGATTTGGACTGATAAAAATCACTGAGAATTGATTTTATATTCATTACTAATCCATATGAACCCCAAAATCACAACAAAACCCTCAAAATTTATCATTTCTAAGAAAACTACATAATTGTGGGTTTTGCGTGCTTTGATATAAATGATTAAATGACTATTTTTTTAAGTTTTCTTCAATATTTTTGATAAATTTCAGCATTATCAATCAAAGACATCCATTTACAAACAATTCCATCAAACATCTCTCGTAAAAAAAATGAAACGATTGCTTGTGCATATAAACTCAGTTTTGGAGATGCGTATTTAATGGTTGGGAGGCCGCTGATGCTCTCTCCAACTCTGATCTATGATCTCCTTCACTTGAGTTCTATTATTCCATCATCATCTTGTACCCAACTCTTTCCCCTTCTCCCATATAATCACATGTGTGAATAGGCATCAAGAGGAGAGAGGAGGAAGGAGAGAGAAAGACTGATTTTGCAGCTTCTCCACTGGGCAGCCATTGTTCGATCGGAGAGCAGTGAAGTAGAGTGAAAAAATTAGAGAATTGATTGTCATGATCAATTTGATAGGTTCCTTTCAGGCCTCCAACACCCTCCTTTCAAAACATCACCATGGGGGCGACCGTTTACTGCTCGCATTTCGAAAAACGCCCCCCCCCCCCGCCCAACCCCCCCCCAAAAAAAAGGGGGTAAATGGGCCCCCTAAAGGCCATGGCCAACTTTTTTTTCCACTCTTTTGGTCCATTTTAATCTTGGCAATGTTTGGCCCCTTGTAATTCTTCCGCCCCGCTGATGATCGATTTCAAATCCAGAAAATCCTGCATGTTTGGTTTAACATCCCAAATTGCCTGGAAGCTATCTCTCTTCAATTTGACTTTCAAAAAAATTACTAAAAATACGCAACCACCTCAATGGCCAAAATTTTGTATTTTCGTCTTCCTTGGTCTCTAAATAACTGTCGAAGCTTCATGTTCTGCTTCCATCAACTTTAAATTCTCGACTAAAATTTGCATTAATTCTCTCCTTTTCGGCACTTTACAGTTCTTTAAATGCTGCTCTCATTGGCAACCACGAGATAGGGTGACCCAGCCCATCGAATCCCACGAACTAATCTGAACAAACAACAACAAAATAAAGCATCAAGCTGCCACAAAAAATATACTCAACAAAGCACCAGAACAGCTCTCACCCTACCCCCTCACAAAATCAAGGCATGAGAATCCACAAGGGATAGGCCTAGCATAATTTGACAAAAATCTAGAGCGAGTCGCTAATCAATTGGTCGAATAGGAATTGGCTAATAAACCTATCAAAGAGGTCATCGTAGTGGTGGTCTAAACTACCTACCTAACTTAGGAAAATTGGACCAAGACCTCCTACAAGGCAAGGACTCCTATAGCTTGGTCATCATAGTTTTCTTGTAACACATTTTCCTCCCAAGGTTTCCATACTTGGGCATATAAAAAGGAGGGAGCTGAGAGTAGAGTAACCCAAGGAAAATAGGGCATCAGCCTCAAGTCCTCATTACGACTTGGTACCCAAGAACCTACCAAGCTCTTGTGAGGTGACACTTAATCCTTTTTTAATGATCACTTTTATTTTCACTCCAACCTTCCTTTTCTATTTTCGATAGTTGCTACCCTTAGGAAGACAAGGCATCGGCCCCGTGTTTGCTGACTTGTCCCCAGGAACCTACCATGCATTTGTAAGGTGATAATCAACTGCTTATAGGATTTTTCTTCATTTTTTAACTTTTCTGATTGAGGGGTTAGAACCCCTTTTCACACATCTTTGTAATTTTATCTTTCAAACATATTTAGATTTTCCTATTCATTATACTTTGGCAGGCTTCTCTAACTGCCTCACACTAGCAGGGATGCCTAGGACAACTACCTAGCAAGCAGGAAGGATAGGGTCACAAGGACTACCCTCTATTGAATACGCGACAATATCCTAATAGGAGGTAGACGACTACTCAAATCTCCCCCAGATATACCTAACCAAACCCTAGGACTTTATGTCTTGATTGTCGGTCCCCATAAACAAAAAGAAAATAATCTCCACATACACATATAACACTATTAGCTTAAGGGGAAAAGTCGGAAGGGCTATGATACCACTTGGAAGGGCCATAAGAAGCTCCTATGCAGCAAAGGCTCCCTCTAGGCACTTCGTCCAACTTGTGTGATGCAATCACTAAAATAGAAAACCATTAAACATACCTGAACTAAACATATATATGGCCCTCTTGGCCTAAATAGATATAACATTTCACAACCAACAGAATGGTCCTCTTGGCCTTATGAAATAAAACATTGGAACTATCATTCAACACAACAACGTATTGCTGAAACAATCCCTTGGTCTTGACGTTACTCAATTAAAGCACAAAACCAACAAAGGATAAGGCCTCTTAAGCCCTACACTAAGTGCATCAGGTTATTAGTTAACCCCCCTGCATAAATAGAAAGGGGTGTTGGACGAATATGATGATAGGATTGGTGTCTGAAATATGACGTGTTAGCAAAAGAAGACCCCAAAATAGTCCATGACTAATGTTAGGAGGTAATTGTAAGGGCTCCCCTGGACCACAATTGAAAAATACATCTTCCATGAAAGCATAGTTAGCAAGGGAATCCGCAAAGTGATTCCATTGTCGAGGAACTAATTGAGAAGTCATTATCTCAAAGATATGCAACATATCCAAGGCTGCACGACGGTACATCCGTAAGATGGGATCCCACACATTATAGGTCCCATTTAGCTAATTGATTATAATTACAAGTCACCTTTAACCAATAATCGACAAATACCACCACATCGGGCTACTTCAAACCCATGATCAAGGCCTTATATTCTACCATATTATTAGTAAAAGAGGGTCCTAAATAGACTCCCATCTTCATGACAACCCTATGTTGGGGATCTTTAATGACCACACCAACGCTCGTGTGTGTAGTGGCCCTCCGGGCGCTCCATCAAAATACATAATATAAAACCGGGCTTCATTGATAGGCCACACAGTAATAACCAGCTCACTCATACTTATGATAACCAAAATCAATCCAAGAGAGAGGATGTATAACATGCACAATCCCTTCTTCCTCACTGAAATCGATAGGAATGCTAGTCAGAAGTCGTTGACATTGGTTGCAGTAGACCTTAATTTCCCACATAAAGGATCTGTCTTGCCACTCAATAACATGATACCCTTTGCTCCACCAGATCACTCAAGCTCGGTAGTAATGTTCCTCAAGATATGGATGCTCCAGATAGGGAATGATGTGTCCCATCCGCTCGTCTTGGTACCTACTACACATTAATGATGAATCCTGAAGGACCTACACAGGCACCAAGCCCAACATTAGCCCTTACACATAGTAAGGCTTCAGGTTATGAAAGTTTACTTTAGTCTTAAACTCTACCCCTTGCAAATTTTCTAGAAGGGCCGTAGACCCATTCTTTCTTAAATGTACAATCTTGTATGGTTCATTGCATTTGGGTTCTAATTTTCCTGGAGCTCCCGACGGGTATCATAATATAGCACCAATTGACCTTTCACAAATTTGTACTTCTTAGCCCAAAGATCATGAAGGGCTTTCATTCTCCTCTTCCCAATTTCTTGATGTAATAAAGCCTGCAACCGAATCTCATCAAGATGTGCTAGAGACGTATACCGTTCTTGTAAAGCTTCTTCCTCTCCCAACGAATGATTGATGCAAAACACACATTGGGGATCTCTATTTCTAATGGAAAAACACACTCCTTCCCATATACTAGCTTGAACGGGGTGTGGCATATGGCTCTCTTGAATGTCGTGTTGTAAGCCCACACTGCCACATATAATTTCTTATCCCAGTCATGCTTGCTTTTCGATACTATCCTGGATAAGATTCCCACCAATTGTTTATTTGTACTCTCAACTCGGTCGTTTGCTTGAAGATTATACGGGGTACTCTTGTTGTGCTTAATCTTGAAAGCTTTAGTTAGAGCCACTATAACCTTGTTCAAGAAGTGTGTCCCTTGATCAGACACAATCTCCTTCGATAGATGAAAATGGCAAACAATTTGCTCCATGATGAAACTAGCTATCTTCTTAGCATTGTCCTTCATCTTTCATTGAGCTTCAGACCACTTTGTAAACTAGTCCATTGCTATAATAATATACTGCTTCCGCGTAGTTGATGAAGGGTATATTGGTCCCACAAAATCAATACCCCATTTTTCAAATGGTAACATAATCAAAATGAAATTTAGAGGTCACCTATGATTTTTCCTTGCATCATGTCTTCAACAGACATCATAGCGCTTAACATAACTATAATCTTCTTGAAAAATCGATGGCCACCAATATCCAACATGGAGAGATTTTTGGGCGGCAAGCTGGCCAACAAAATGTCCCCCACATGCTAGATCATGGCACTCCTTAAGAATAAATGGTACCTCATCGGGTACTACACAATGACGATAGATATCATCTACTCCTCTCTAATACAAGACACCCGCTATAATCGAAAAGTGTAAAGATTTTTGCTTGATATTTCTCTTTTCAGCCTTTGATAAAGTAGCCCCAAATCCTCATGTAGATAAGTAATGGATTATAGTTGCATATTAGGAAGGAATGGAAGCTGTATTGATTTTAAATAGACCTTCAACATCACTTCCCTCAGATAGAATTTCCTTTGGCTCCTCGAAATCCACAAGAAATTCTACAATACCCAGTAGCTCTTTGGTAGCTTGCTCCTAATCTCATAATTGAACTCCTACAAAATGATTAACCACTTTGTTAAACGGTTAGGCATCTATAACTTGTTCAGCAATAATCTGAGTCGTTCCTTCTTCGTAAAGAATACTACCTTCTCATAGAGAATATAATGCCTAAATTTCTTCGTCGTAAAGACCATTCCAAGACACAATTTCTTGATGTACATATAATTAACTTTAGATATCCCCAATTTTCTACTAGCAAAGGCAATTGGATGATACCATTTCTCCTCCCAAATTTGAGCTAAACAACAACTAATACTATGCATTATGGCTATTGAAAATATATAGAAAATTTCACCTCTTTTGGGTGCTTTTAAGATTGGCGCTTTTGCTAATTCGTGCTTCAGATCCTCGAAGGATACTTGACAGGCTTCATTCCACTCAAAGAGACAATTAAAAGATAGAAGGTTCGTTAATGGCAACTCTCTTTCCGCTAGTGCATTGATATTTCTTTGATAATCCCACTGATGTACAAAGCTATGGAACTCTTTTGGAGTACATGGCGGGCTCATAGAGTCGATAACCTTTATCTTTTCAGGGTCAGACACAAACTAACCACATGGCCAAGTAACAACCTATGGGACACCCCAAATACACACTTTCTAGGTTTAAGAGCAATACAAAACTGTCTACAACACTCAAAAGATTTCCTTAGAATAATCAGTTGTTGTCACTCCCTTGCGGTGGCTTCCCCTAGATCATCAATAAATACTTTTAACTCCTCTAGGGAGATATCACCAAAGGTCTTATCAACTGTTCGTTGCTAAGAACCAGTTGTATTGCATAGACCAAAGGCCATTACATGATATACAAAGGTATCGAAGACTGTAATAAATGTTGTTTTCAATTTGTCTTCCTTTGCAGCAATAGCCATCTGGTTATGTCGAGCAAAGCAATCCATAAATTAATAGATTTTCCTAGCCACTAACTGATCCAAAATCTGGTTAATGAAGGCCAACGGGTAGTAATCCTTAATCGTTTGCTTATTAAGCTCTCTAAAATCTACACAAAGCCAAATTTGATTGTTCTTCTTCTTCTTGATAAAAACTAGTGAACACCATTCTTTGTGTTGAACCAGAAATATCAGACTAGCCTTTTGTAACTTTGTCAATTCTTTGAATAGCCCGCCCCTTAATTCGAAAGGCATACATCTTACTTTCTCTTGCATAGGACAACTTCCTTGCTTCAAAGGAATCGTATGAAAAACCAGGCTGGGAGGAATGCCCCTTAGCTCATCATAACTCTAAGCAAAGATATTGCAAAAATCTTGAATCAAGGACACATCTCAGCCACATTGAGGGGTGACACACAACCAACCACATTGTATGGGTCTCTGACCAAGTATATCCCCTGCCTTGAGGATGAGCAAAATTGGATGCATATCCTTGCAACCATCGATCTCCCATTCTCAGACAATGAGGAGGAGTATAAGCAAGCTGCACAAGCTAGACGAGGAACACTCAATAGCACTCTGCATGATGGCAAGGAGTACGTGTGGTCAGCCCAAACCTGTCACTTTCCATGTCCCAAATAATAAGCTAGAACTGCAGGAAACCCTAGAGTATTTGACAGGTAGATTGGAGGGTAATCCTTCCGCTAATCTCTTGCCCCTTAGAGACCTCCTAGGTGAGCACAAGTGGAAGTGGACCAAAGTTCATGACTTGAACTTGCTATACAATTGGGCTCTAGTCACCGATGAGAAAAAGGCTAGAAAGGACAACCTAGGAGACGACGAGCAGTCATAGAGTGATGGTTCTGACAATGAATATGAGGATTTTTCCTCCATCAGTGAGGAGAGCAAGGAGGAAATGGATACCGTAGAGTACGATACTGATGGAAGGATAGAGCAGACTCCAAGCCTTGAGAAAGGAATGAATATGAGATCAAGAGAGGAGTTATGAGATTGGATTGCGATCGCTCTTGGTTGGAATGCATAGGGGCACTGTATTATGAGCATGCTGGAATTTCCCAACCACCAATGGTACCTATGTTTAGGACAGATGCACCTACTGAACTACGACCACCTGGGGAGACTCCTTCCTCAAGTGAGGGCTGTGAGTTCAACTTAGAGTCTAAAGTCAGTACAGAGAGCGACCTTGAAATACCCATGCTATCCAAAACCAAATGCACCAAGGGGGACTTGCCGGTCCACCTAAGGCACAATCGGCTAAAGGAGGAAAGAAAGAAATGAACAAAAGAGTCAAATGCAGAATGAAAGAAGAAACCATAGGACCTACCCAAATGCTTTATTAAGTTCAAGAAGGGTGACATAGTGGTGGTCCTGCTAGGAGCAAAGAGGCAAGGCTAGACTAGCGAGCCTATTGAAGGACCCGCCAAGGTCAAGGAAGTCAACCTGGCAAGGGAAGGTAAGAAGCCTCGACCTATATTCATAGCAAATGACATGACCAAGGATGAGGAGGCTAGCCTTGTTGCTCTCCTATGAGAGTACGTGGACGTGTTTGCCTGGTCTCTAGATGAACTTAAGGGAGTCGACCCCAAGGTTGTGACCCACAACATCCCTATGGTGCCTGACGCTATCCCTGTAAAACAACGCCCTTACCAACCCCATGAATCCAAAGCATGCCCATGCAGTAAAAGAGAAGATTGATAAACTCATGAGAGAAGGATTCATCTGCGAAATAGAGTATATGGATAGGGTATTACCAATAGTGATTGTTATGAAGAAAAACGGAAAGATTCGAGTGTGCATCAACTACAAGAAAGTCAATGTTGCTATGAAATGAGATAACTACCCATTGCCATACACCGAGCACATGCTTGAGAGGGTGGCATGTAAAGAAGCCTACAGTTTTGTGGACGGCTTCTTGGGCTACAATCAGGTGCAAGTACACCCCGACAATAAGCACAAGACTTCCTTCCAATGCCTGATGTGCACGATCTTCAAAGACATGCTCAGACGTGAGCTAGAGGTATTTATGGACAATCTATGCATACACTCTAGCTGGGCGGAACACTTAGAGAAACTACAGGCAGTCATTGAGTGGTGTCCACTTTATAATCTCTCGTTTAACCCCCTGAAGTGCCAATTTTGGGTGAAACACGGATGCATCCTAGGGCACATGGTGTCCAAGAACGAATCACCACTGATTTCTTGAAGATCAGGGCTATTGTCGACTTTCCACCACCCAAAAATTATAAGGGTGTTCAGTGCTTCTTAGGTCACACAAGGTACAATTGGCACTTTGTACTAAATTATGCACTAATCGCATGACCATTGTACAAGTTGCTAATTGTGTTCGAGTGGACCAAAGAATGCCAACATGCTTACGAAGAATTGAAAAAGGCTCTTACCACCGCACCCATCTTATGAGCCCCAGATTGGACCAGAACATTCCTTTGTATATAGATGCATCTAAATTTGCCATTGGAGTTGTTGTATGCCAACCTGGCGAACACAACCTTGATTACCCAGTGAGCTTTGCTAGCAAGCAGCTCACTGACACGGAGATGAACTATTCCACTACGGAAAGGGAGGGGATGGCCATTGTTAACCCTCAAACGAATGAAGGTGGAAAATCCGGAAAAGCTAAAGCAGAAGACAAAGACAAAGGCCAAGGCAAAGAGAAATGGAAGACAAAGACGCACAAGGAGAAGAGTCCTAAATAAGGAAGAAAGGCACACAAGGAAAAGCGCAAGTCAAAACTTTTGCAAAAGAGCGCAAGCGCATCATGGTTTAATTCAAGGAGTGTCGGGCTCTCACCCGTGCATTTTGTAAATGTAGACGGGTGGTAGAAAAGAAGCTAGGAAGATAGAAGGACAATGGGAAAAAGGGGCTAGGCTATGGCCGTCGGCCATGTAAAAAAGGGGAAAAGGGGATGACCGCCCAAAAGGGATTTAGGGTTTTTTATATAAAGTTGAAAAGTGAATAAGAAGCTCATTCTTGTGTGTGGCCAAAAGTAGCTCTCCTCTTCTTCTTCTTCTTCTTCTTGCTTGCTTGCTTGAGCTTGTGCTTGAGAGAGGGAGTGTGAGAGTGTGAGGGAGTGAGTGTGTGAGGGTGAGGGACCGAGGAGGAGAAACTCTCCATCTTCTCCTCTCTTCTTCTCTTCTCTTGTCTTCTCTTGTCTTGCTCGCGGCAATGGAGCTCGGAGCGTGGAGCTTGAGGATGGAGCTTGCTTGAAGCTTGCACTTGGATTGTGGAGCTACCGGAGTGCACGGGAGAGGAGATAACTCGAATGGCATGGAGGTAAGCTCACTACACCCATAGATATGGATGGTGCGTCGGCTATGTGAGAGGTAGCCATTAGTGCTCGGCTTGGAATGCTTGAACAATAAGCAGTCCATGGGTCTTGGCGGTTGAGCGAAAGCTCCCACATTTTGTTCCTTTGTCGGGACCAACGGATTCAAGCCTTGAGCGCTTGCGCGCTTCGAATTGAGCATTGGAGTAGGGTTTTCCCTGAACCGGTGCTTGAGATAGATATGCAGGAAGAGAGGGAGTTTGAAGAGGTATTCGATCTCCTTAGCAAGTAGGTTTTTGGTTTTTTTGATTTGGAAAAGTATGTTGGAGTAGCGTAGGTGATTGCTTTGTGATTTGTATGCATTTAGGATAGGAAAAAACAAAGAAAAAGAAGCAAACAATAGGGTTTTTTGTTGTTGTATAACAGGCTAAAATAGGGAAATAGGGGCATAGATCCTTGGAGTGCCGTTTGATTCGAGCACCACAGTGATTCCAGGCATGTCTTGCATTCCCTTGTAGTGTCTTGCACCTATATGGAAGGTGCTGGATGATTCGATGTAGTAGACATCAGCCTAGAGGCATCGCGTGCAACTCGTGGGCCGTCGGCCGTGTAGTCGGACCAGCTCGTTCGAGTCCCAGAATCGGACCAGTCCATAATCGTACCACCCAGAATCGGACCAGCGGACGACCAGTGTAGTCCAAAATCGGACCAGTCCATAATCAGACCACCCAGAATCGGACCAGTTTAGAATTGGACCAGTTCAGAATCGGACCAGTTCAGAATCGAACCAGTTCAAAATCGGACCACTGGGCCGATCAGACTACTCCGAAAATTGGACCACTTTTTCGGTCCGATTCTCAGAATCGGACCACTGAGAATCGGACCAGTCCCAGAATCGGACTAGGACCACCAATCCAGAATCGGACCACCCAGAATCGTACCAGTGGTCCGATTGGACCAACCCAAAATCAGACATCCAATTTTGATAATCGGACATCTGAGAATCGGACAAAAAACTGTCAAAATCGGACAGGTATCTAGAACACAAATTTTGACGCATCTAAACCCCGAAATTGACCCCAAAGGCTACGTAGAGCTAAAGGCACATCACAGATCCATCAATGGGCTGAAACTTAGAGCAAGTAGTTCAAAATTTGGCTATAAATGGTCCTCCAAATTGCGCATGGTGTTTACCATAACGGCCCTGTGGGCCGGGGGGACTGCCCCTCCCGGACCCCCGCAGAGGGGGCTCTACCCCCTCCGCACCTCCCCCAAGTAGGTTGGAGGGAAAATGCGCGTCATGACAGGTCCTCCAAATTAGACCCTAGTGTAGTAATGGCTCTACACGAGCATGGATCCTCACTTGTAAAAGAGCAACCAAAAGCCCATACCCGAATAGAGAGAAACAGAGACCCTAGAACCTCAACGGGCCAATCTAGCCATCCAGGGAAAAAAGGCCACACCACAAGAACACATGTACGTTGTGTTCAAACTGCGTCTAGTCGAAGTAGAATGCAACATCATCAAGCTATCAATACGAGGATGACTAGACATGACAGTCCTGACGATAGATGTACCTTGAGCAGTGCTACACAAATGACCCAAGACCTTAATAGAGAATCCACGTCTGACTGTGTAGTTAGGGACTCAAAGGCATCTGTCAGAAGGCTTAAATTTATAAGCCAAGACCCAGAAGATGAAGACATAGTACCGCCTGCTTATCTTAGGGTCAAACTCACCGCGAAAAGAAAGAATACTATCGATGCTCTGATTGATGAAGGAGCAGATTTTAACATCTTGACCTATGAATCATGGACTCTACTAGGCCAACCAGAGCTCACACCGACTAGTCCAACTCTTAGCCCTTATGGGGGACACCCACAAGCACTCGTAGGGAAGTGCAAAATCCTTGCGACAATTGAAACGGAAAGCTTGCCTATCCTATTTCATGTTCCTCCAAATAGTGCTAGCTGCGGGAAAGAAACCCTCCTAGGAAGACCCTTCAAAAGGGCGACCAAGTGTGAGGCCGACTATGTAGCACAGAGGATACACCTGACACTACCGAGGGTGAGGATAGTCACAACCTTTAGCAAGGGTGACCTCAGCGAACCTCGAGGGAAAGGCAAGGAAGGTGCTGATGTAATAGTCAAGCCTATTAACAAGGGCAAGGACTTGTTGGAAAAGTTGATACAAGCACAGGTCGAGCAACGAGAACTAGTGAGTGAGGCCATGCTTGAAACAAAAAGGTTAGGAGACAAGGCCAAGGATGGGGTTTGAACTTACAAATATCGTAGAAGACCACGAAAGAAGCCCAAGCCTTATAGACAAAGGCATCGACAGAGAGCTAGCACAACGCCACGATGGATATCCAAGGCATTGCTTCGTGCTCAAGGGTATTATGCAGGCAATCAATGGATTTGGGTACCAAAACTCCCTGCTAAGCCACCTCTGTCAGAAGCCCAAATTATGTCCAAAGCAAAGAGGTGTAGGAGGAAACCTAAACAAAAATCCAAGTCTCGAACCAAAAATATTGGAGTGATTGAGCCCCTCGCTATTGAAATCAAGAAACCAAACATGGCCTATCAAAAAGTAGATCCCTAGCATGGCGTACTTAGCAAGTAGATAGTAGAGGTAACTGTCGCGTGTGCACAAGGTCCACTAGTGCCCAGGGAGCCTTTGATTTCCCAAGAGGATAATGAGCACTATAGGCACAACATTGCTCAAGATGAGGTTGATTGCTTAACAAAGCTAATGATAGAATCGTCTAACAATCACGAGCAAATTTTCTAGTCAGTGCCAAGCCCACGTAGGAGTCCCAAATCTCCTACATCCTCTTCACCTAAATGGACATGGGAAGCACGGCAGTAGCAGCAGCCTCGTGCCGCTGCTCAACCTACACAAGTGAATGTGCAAAGGGCAACAAAAAGCATGACCACTTCTGATCTGCTTAAGGACTTGACACCGCAGTCTACCAATGGTAGCCAGTCCATTGAACTAGCCACCACTACTTCCAGTCAGGGACCACAGCAGTCACAGCCCTTGGCCGTGACAATGCCCCTTGCGCAACGTGTCCTTAGTGGTTTACCTGTGGAGGAGGTGTCGCAACCAGCTTCATTGACAACTCTAGCACTCCCTAAGCACCTAAAGTCTAGGTTGGAGGAGTTAAACAGAAGGGAAGAGCTAGACTCTCCAAAAAGGGAGGCAGTTGTACCCTCACCCCCTAGCGAGGCTATTCAGCTAGAGAAAGAGAATGCTGAGGCCCCAAGCACATCAATGGTTGACCTGGTCGAGGGCCCTAAGTCATTGAGAGATACACCTACACTGACCAGGAAAAAGAGGAGAAAACAACAAAAACAACAGCAATTGCAGGTGGTTGCGGACCCCAAGGACATTGGGACAAAGAGTGCTGGAGAGCTGATGAATAAAGCATCGCGTCCATCCACCAATGAGCCCACTGATGCCTCCCTTAATAGCGGTGAAACCTCAGACACATCCGTGTGCTCCGACAAATCAAACCAGTCGTTACCATCAATGGCTGCTTGCAACACTCTATCCACTGACAATAGAACTCGCATTGACCAATCACGAGTGGATACAACGCTGTCACAACAAGATGACAAATCTATACTAGTTACATCTAAGGAGAATCATGACAAAATAGCAGCAAAACCTCAGGAAAAATGCACAATCCTCGAGAGCATGAGCAATCCTAGCGTTAACCAATCTTGCTCATCTAGGCCTGAGCCCCCAGCTATGCTAAAGCCTAAGAAAAGCCTTAGAACTTTGCATGAGATAGCAACCGAGCAAGCCCTCGTTGAACATAGAAGTGTTGCAAAATGCTTAACTGAGTTGGATGCTAAGCTCAAGGTGTTTGCACGAGTTTACATCCTTGCGGACATGGGCACAATCCCCAAGGAGCAGCTTGGAGATTACTTGCCCTTCCCTTTATCTTTGGAAGAGCAGGAACACCTTGATGAGCACTATAGTAGACTCCTACATGAACGCTTGGGACTCATCTCGGGCGAGGAGGCTGACGAACTGCGCTTAACCATCACGTTCAATGAAGTGCTCTGCCAACCAAATCTCGTAGACATAGAGCAACTAAAGTGACTGTCAGCTGGCCAGAGTCGATTTGAGTAGCATTGGTGTGAAAACCGTGTTGCAATGGCCGAACTAGGAGCCCAAATCATGACAATCTCAGAGGAGCAATTGGCCAAATGGCGGTCTCAAAGAGACCCAACCTATGTGGCACCAACTTCCCTTCAAGTGCTAACTGCCATTCGGGGTACAGACTTGGCTGAACCTAGCCAAGAAAACTCTTTGTTTGATAAGGTTCTCACTGAGGAGGAGCTACATGTTGCTAGTAGACTTGGACAAGGGTCCATGCTTCTCGATGTGGTAAAATATCTATCAGTACTGAGTAAGCTACCACGAGTGCTGGATGCATGTGCCACACTCCAGTACAATCCCGAGTTCTACAATTGGTTCTTATCCTCGTGAAGTGACATGGATTCATAAATATGTATATAAATAAACACTGATTTTTGTGTGACCATGTATAGACAATATCAACAAACACAAGCAATGATAGTTAAGTATAGGGAGAAGAGTTGGGCCTGACAGGTTAAGCTCCTCAAGTCCTCCTCTCATCACGCATTTAAAAGCCGTGTGACCATCCCCACCTCCAAGCGAAGGGCATGCAACCCATATTACCACCATAGGAAGCCTTGACCAACAACTTTGATGGTGTAGACAGGGTGCAGCCCCTTTTCTATACACCTTCTTCCCTTCATGGTCTATCCTTCCAATGCTGAGCCCTGTCTAAATTCATGACTGCCAACAGACGTAACTCAGCATGAGCCAAGATCTACTAATTGCAGGAGGCTAAGTATACATCACGAGGGCCATCCCTCTACAACAAGCACTGCATGTCCTACCCCTCCCCTTCTCATCCTATAATCCCTTACATATGAATGGTCTTATCATGTAACAAATCCTAATCCTTGATTCACATCTTACAGGCCCCTCGTGAGGAAAACATGGAGAACCAAGGGCAGCTAGCTTGCAAGGACGCTCTCCGTAGCCGACAGGAACATGCAGCACGACAGGAACATGCAGCACATGCCCCTCCACTGGTGCACTACGTGCCCACTCTTAAAAGGTATGCCAAGAAACGCGGCCCCAAGCGACACCGCCTCGAACGAAGGCCGAAGAATCCGCGGGCTAGGGGAGCGGACGCTTAAGGAGGCGCACACAATGTGGCAACACCAGTGGCACAAACCCCCAATGTATGCTTAGGCACCAGGTGCTCAAGGGCAGAAAGGGAAACTCGGGACAGGGAAGAATTTAATGAACTATTCAAAGGTATTTTGGAAACGGTGGTAGGCCGAGACTACACCATTCATGTCTCGGCCGACATGTTCCCTGCCCAACCCCACGGGAGCCCTGCACTAGCAGAGCCCCAGCCACCCGACCACCCAGACTCACCCCACCTTGTACAAATGGAGTAGCCCCATGTTGAATAAAGGCTTATCAAATGCTACATGGCCAGAACTTTTTGCCTTTAAATGGTTCAGTGTTGACATGTTCCCAAATTGTACGAACTTTTCATATCTACTTTTAATATATTTCACGTCTTTAGCAAAAGAAAAAGCTAATCAAGCGCATGTGATAAATATCTAAGTCAACACCATAGAATTCAGATAAGTGATGTCTCCTTGCGTTGCACTGGTTTATTATAGTTGCGGCATATACCATGCATGTACTCTCATGAAGTGACAAGTGGATACAGGATGATACAGTTCTTTGTGCGAAAGTGTTCAATGCCCGATCACCGCAAGACCATCGACCCCACAAAGAGCCACGACAAAGCCATGCTGCCGAAAGCAAAAACCACCCTTGCCGACCGCCCACATCGCATAGCCCAAAGCATATTCATGGGCTACGCTCTCTTTCTGGGTCAAGCTCTATAGTTGGCTCACGGCAGTCGTTACCTCAATTGTACCAACATCACGTGTGTTGCAAGGAGGTTTGCAATATCTCAAGTGTATCTCCCCATCTCAACAACTGCTTCTCTAACAACGAGGCTAGGGCACAATCATTACTGTAATATCCATTTCTTGAGCCTTCGAAGCTTGACATTTTCCAACCCACTGAAGACAGCCTCAACATATTGCAATGGTTGTACTTAAGCAAGTCAAAAAAAAAAGAGAAGAGAAAGAAAGAAAGAAAGAAAGAAAAAAGCACAAGAAAAAGCAACAAAAAAGAAAACAAAAAATAAAGAAAGAAATAAAAAAGAAAAAAAGAAAAAAAAGAAAAGAAAAGAAATGAACGAAAAGAAGCACCCACAATCACAGCACAGCACCTAGGGGTCCTCAAATTAGGTACGTCCAGTGACCTTGACCGACTGGCTCCGTCCCTAGTCCCCTAGCCCTTTAGCATCACCCACAATTGTTCAGGGCACATCAAGGGCAGGACATACCTAGGGAGCTTGTCTCGCCTATGGTTAGACATGTCACCCTGACCCACTTGCACAATTCCCTCTTGCACTCTGCCTTAATACCATTGCAATCAATTGTGGTAAGCACCGCACTATTGGCCATGAAATGTACACCATCCTCATCAAGCAAGTCCAATAGCTTCCAGCTACCAAAAGTGCGGTGTCCCTGTATTCAATTATGCTACGTCGTGCAGTCACAATGCAAAGGATGTCTCATATACCTTCACGTGTACGTCTTCTCAACATGGACAACCTTGCTTCATCAACACATTGTTACGAGAAACTAGCCCGTGGTCTTCTAACTACGTAATATCTAAGTATGCACGAGCACTCACATAATATCTGCACTGAAGTATATACAGAGTTTGGGTCCTCAAGTGCAGGACAATACTCTCAGCTCGGTTAGATTTTGACCTGTCTCCCAAACTAATCAAAATATGTCTTGTGCACGATAAAAAGACTAGCACTATCCCTTAGGGAGAGATCACATGAGAGGTTTTTCATTGCAGGTATTGAAGACTCCAACGAAGGTGTCGTTTGCTCTTCATCCACACTCAACTCTGAATTCCTATCCTTATCACCCTGTAAGCTTGCCAAGAATCAGCATGTACAGAATCCCCAACAAACCACCACTTGTACTCCATCAGTGCAACCCCCCAAAGAACAGCCCTACCACCAAGTTCCATTGCCCTACCACCTACCACTCAACCCACCAATGTGCCCCCAATGACCTTCCTCCCTACCACTACAAACACTCCGCCATGGCAACCACAGACGTCCTTGCCACCCATGTCTTCGGTGCATACTAAATGCTTGCTACCTACGATGGTGAGTGCCATGGGATTGGCACCCGTCTAGGAGGGGGGTAATGGTAACCCTCAAACGAACGAAGGTGGAAAATCCGAAAAAGCTAAAGCAGAAGACAAAGACAAAGGCCAAGGCAAAGAGGAACGGAAGACAAAGATGCACAAGGAGAAGAGTCCTAAATAAGGGAGAAAAGCGCACAAGGAAAAGCGCAAGTCAAAACTTTTGTAAAAGAGCGCAAGGGCATCATGGTTTAATTCAAGAAGGGCTCTCACCCGTGCAATTTGTAAATGTAGACGCGCGGTAGAAAGGAAGCTAGGAAGATAGAAGGACAATGGGAAAAAGGGGCCTAGGCTACGGCTGGCCATGTAAAAAAGGGGAAAAGGGGATGACCGCCCAAAAGGGATTTAGGGTTTTGTATATAAAGTTAAAAAGTGAATGAGAAGCTCATTTTTATGTGTGGCCAAAAGTAGCTCTCTTCTTCTTCTTCTTATTCTTATTCTTGCTTGCTTGAGCTTGTGCTTGAGAGAGGGAGTGTGAGAGTGTGAGGGAGTGAGTGTGTGAGGGTGAGGGACCGAGGAGGAGAAGCTCTCCATCTTCTCCTCTCTTCTTCTCTTCTCTTCTCTTCTCTTGTCTTGCTCGCGGCAATGGAGATAGGAGCGTGGAGCTTGAGGATGGAGCTTGCTTGAAGCTTGCAATTGGATCGTGGAGCTACTGGAGTGTGCGGGAGAGGAGGTGACTCGAACGGCATGGAGGTAAGCTCACTACACCCATAGATATGGATGGTGCGTCGGCTATGTGAGAGGTAGCCATTAGTGCTTGGCTTGGAACGCTTGAACAATAAGCGGTTCGTGGGTCTTGGCGATTGAGCGAAAGCTCTCACAGCCATGGTGTTTGCCATTAAGAAATTTAGACATTATCTTTTGGCCACACCCTTCACCTTTCTTATTGACCATCAAGCATTACTCTATCTAGTGAACAATCCTTGCGCTACATGACACATTGCACTATGGTTATTGCTTCTTCTAGAGTTTGACTTCTCTGTGGTTGTACACAAAGGGAAACATCATTATTATTGAGATATTTGCAATCACACCTATTGTATCCTCTTTTTATGAGGCAGTTCCAGGATTAGGACATGCAGGTAGACTGAATCCCATATGCATAGAGAGGAAAACTGTAGCCATCCAACAACTATAAAGTGTTGTACTTGACTACCACTTTTCATATGGAATGAATACAATATCATGATGCTTTGTACTTTCACTTAGTGTCTTTGTCAATGTCAGTCCATTACAAAAGATTGTATTTATGAGTCCAAGCTTCCATCTTGGAACCTAATTCACTTGTGTACAGTTGGTCTCTCCTTGTCTATGCCAACATGATTCTTGTCTTCATCTTCCATCCTCCATAGCTCTTGCCATGCTCTAGATCAGTGTATTTAACATGGTATCAGAGCTCAACTGAGCATGGCCCAACTCTCCTTTCACTCCTCTCAGCTCCGTTCCATCTCTGCTTAGCTTATTTTGAGTACTAGACCCTATCTCCAACTTCATTTGCATTCCTACCTTCAATGAAGCTTCCATGGCAGCCATAGCCAGTAGTACCCTATCAGCTTGAAGCTTTCATATCTCTCTACGTAGACCAAATCTCTCTAAATTTCCTTCTAGAGAAGTGTTTCTCTACTTCCAAACCTGCTCCTTGGCACCTCAAACATTGAGATTGGGCAACTATAGCTTTAGCATTCCCTCTTTTTAGAGTCACTGCCATAACTGTGTCTGCGGACGTCACCTACCTACCTCTGTTGGAGCAACCATATCTCATCAACCAGGCCATATCTCTTCAAGATTTCTTCTTGAGAGAGTTGTTCTTAAGGTCAAGGTGCAACTTCTTGGCAAAAAAATCAAGGAGATTGATGCACACCATGCCCAAAATTTTCATTTTTCCAAATCTGAGCGCAGTTTTGACAATGACCACTTTGAAGGCTTAGATCTCTCAACTCGGGAAAAAGGAGTACAACCCTCTTAAGAGGAGTTAGATCCATTAGTGAGGGTCTTCCATCTTAAAGGGTTTGAGCAGATTCGACCTGTGGAGCTCATGGGAGCTCATTTACCAGCTGGTCCCTGTTTTGATGCGACATCCATAGCCACTTACCTTCAAGCTCATTTTTCCTTCATTTTCTCTCTCCTGCCACTTAAACCAAGCCAAGGCCACTCTAATATGAAGTTTTCAGCAAGTATTAAAACATCAAATTAGCAAGAAGAGGAAGCTATGAAGAGTTTTTGAAGATCATCAAGTCAAACTCAAGCAACAAACATCAAATTTTAAACTAGTATCTTTTGATACTTCACTGCCATTGCTTGTGTCTTTTAACACATACAAAGATCAAATCATTGCTGGTTATTCTCAGTCATTTGAAGCTGATTTCCATCATGGGAATCACCAAAATCAAGTCTTTGATGAAGATGCTTCTCATGAAGAGTAACATTACTCTTGTTGCTAAATTCAACTACATGGAAAACTTGTATATTCCGCTTGTAGGGATGGATGGATTTACTTGTTTTGAAGAGCAATCAATGAATTTATTTGAAGATTTTGAAGATATTTCTACTGCCTCAAAGATGATGATACCTTTTCTTGGGGGGGACATGGACATAAAGATTGATACAATTGGTGCAAGCAAAGTCAATGAAGAAGCAGATCAAGAGGACCAAAAAGATCAAAGAGAAAAAGAATAAGAAGAAGAAGCATAAAAACCATGAAGACTTTGAAGTGGCAAACAAAGTGCAGTACAAGTATAGGAAGCTAGATAAGAAGAACTACAATGAATCGAAGATCTATGTCAAAAGAAATGCTAAAAATCGCAAGGGCCTCACGGTCCTTGATCCTACTTTAAACTGACTTTTTTAGCCTTGTATTGCCTGGCCCAAATATCTTTATCATAAGCTTGTAAACTCCTCATGTAACCTTGTACTACAATCTCTGTAAGGCCCCTGCTACAGCCTCTAGATGACCATCATGTTTGTGGTACCTACAGTTAGCCTTTTCTGTGACAGCCTCTGGTGTTTTGCCATGTTTATGGTGTGCCCACACTTTGCAGGTGTTACTTTCACTAAAGCCTCTACACACTTTGTACTTTCTAGTTGTGATTGAGGAGGGGTGTTGAGATATTTGCAATCACACCTATTGTAGCCTCTTTGTATGAGGCAATTCTGGGCTTAGGACATGCAGGCAGACTGAATCCCATATGCACAAAGAGGAAAACTGTAGCCATCCAATAACTATAAAGCATTGTACTTGATTACCACTTTTTATATGGAATGAATACAGTATCATGATGCTTTGTACTTTCACTTAGTGTCTTTGTCATTTTCAGTCCATTACACAAGATTGTCTTTATGAGTCCAAGCTTCCATCTTGGAACCTAATTCACTTGTGTAACAACTGGTCTCTCCTTGTCTATGTCAACATGATTCTTGTCTTTATCTTCCATTCTCCATAGCTCTTTCCATGCTCTAGATCCGTGTATTTAGCAATTACATGGTAGATCACATGTCTCGCATACCCACAGGTGAAGCCGCTAAACAAGGCATAACGGATGAGCTTCCATATGCGCATCTCTTTGGCTTGTCTAGTGACAAGGAATTATTCAAGGCGGATTTAATGCCATATTGGGCTGACGATGTCATCCACGTGCTTGATAACAATGTGGGAGATTTTTCTCAACCGCAAAGACCCACGGATCGTTTATTGCTTCAAGCGTTCCAAGACGAGCACTAATGGCTACCTCTCACATAGCCGACACACCATCCATATCTACGGGTGTAGTGAGCTTACCTCCATGCCGATCGAGTTATCTCCTTTCCCGCACACTCTGGTAACTCCACAATCCAAGTGCAAGCTCCATCCTCAAGCTCCATGCTCCAAGCTCCATTGCCACAAGCAAGACAAGAGAAGAGAAGAGAAGAGAAGAAGAGAGGAGAAGATGGAGAGCTTCTCCTCCCCAATCCTCACCCTCATGCACTCACTTTCTCACACTCTCACACTTCCTCACTCAAGCACAAGCTCAAGGAAGAAAGAACAAGAAGAAGAAGAAGAGGAGGAGAACCACTTTTGACCACATACAATAATAAGCTTCTCATCCACTTTTCAACTTTATATACAAAACCCTAAATTCCTTTTGGGTAGTCATCCCTTTATCCCCTTTTTTACATGGCCGGCCATGGCCTAGGCCCTTTTTCCCATTATCCTTCTATCTTCCTAGCTTTCTTCCTATTGCCCATCTACCTTTACAAGTTGCATGGGTGAGAGTCCGGCACTCTTTAAATTAAACCATGATGCGCTTGCGCTCTTTTACAAAAGTATCAACTTGCACTTTTTCTTGTGCACATTTTTCTTTTATTTAGAACTTTTCTACACTTCTTGTGCTTCCATATTTTTCTTGGCGTGCCTTCATCTTCCGTTTCACTTTTGCCTTGGCCTTTGTCTTCTGCTTTAGATTTTCCACCTTATTCGTCTGACAGTTAACATTACCCCTTCCTAGACGAGTGCCAGTCCCATGGCACTCATAGTCGTAGGTAGCGGGCGTTAGCATGCACCGTAGACGTGGGTGGCAAGGACGTCTGCAGTTGTCATGGAGGAGTGTTGGTGGTGGTGTGGTGGAAGGTCTTTGGGGGCACGTTGGTGGCCTAGCTGGCTGGTGGTAGGGTTGTTGGAGTTGGTGGTAGGGCTGTTCTTTGTGGGGATTGCACTGATGGCCAACACAAGTGGTGGTTTGTTGGGGATTCTACACATGACAATTCTTGGTGGGCTTGCAGGATGGTAAAGGATAAGAATTCAGAGTTGAGTATTGATGAAGAGCGAACGACACTTTTGTTGGAGTTTTCAATACCTGCAATTGAAAACCTCCCATATGGGGTCTCTTCCTAGGGGTAGTGCTAGTCTTCTTGATCGTGCACAAGATGTAGTTCAATTATTTTGGGAGATAGGTCAAACTCTAAGCAAGCTGAGAGTATTGTCATGCACTTGAGGACCCAAACTATGTATATATTTCAGTGCAGATATTATGTGAGTGCTCGTGCATACTTGGATATTACATAGTTAGAAGATCGTGGGCTAGTTTCTTGTAACAATGTGTGGATGAAGCAAAGTTGTCCATGTTGAGAAGAACGTGAAGGTGTATGAGACATCCTTTGCATTGTGATTGCATGACGTAGTATAATTGAACACAGGGACATCATACTTGCGGTAGTTGGTAGCTACTTGTATTGCTTGACAAGTACGGTGTACTTTCCATGGTTGTTTGTGCGTTACTTACCACGATGGATTGCAACAATATTAAGACAGAGAGCAAAAAAGGAATCGTGCAAATGGGTCAGGGTGACAGGTCTAACCATAGGCGAGACAAGCTCCCTAGGTATGTCCTACCCTTGATGTGCCCTGAACAATTGTGGGTGATGCTAGAGGGCTAGGGAACTAGGGATGGAGCTAGCTGACCAAGGTCACTGGACGTACCTAAGTTGACGACCCTTAGGTGTTGTGTTGTGATCGTGGGTGCTTCTTAGCTTTTTGTTTCTTGGCTTTTCTTTTCTTTTCTTTTCTTTTGCCTTTTCTTTTCCTCATTTAAAAAAAAAACTTGCATGAGTACAACCATTGCAATATTTTGAGGCTATCAACCTTTCAATGGGTTGGGAAATGTTGAGATTTAAAGGCTCAAGAAATGGATATTACAACAATGATTGTGCCCTAGCCTTATTGTTAGAGAAATAGTTGTTGAGATGGAGAGATACACTTGAGATTTTGCAATCCTCTTTGGAACATGAGATGTTGGCGCAATTGAGGTGACAATTGTAAGTGCCAGGTGTAGAGTTTGACCCAGAAGCAGAGAGTTGCCACTGATCATGCTATGGGCCACGCGATGTGGACAATTGCAAGGGTGATTTTCACTTTCAGCGGTGGGGCTTCCATCATGGATCTTGTGAGGTTGGTGGCCTTGCTTTGACTTGGGCATTGAACGCTTTTGCACAAAGACCTGCGACGTCCTGCATCCACTCATCAATTCATGAGAGTATATGTAAGTTGCATGTATCAAGTACAACGAACATATGCAATCAGGACAAGATATTACTTTGTCAAAATCCTATGATGCTGAATGTGATGCATATTTTGGTGCTTGTTAAAGACGTGGCATATATTAGCAGCAGGCAAGGAAACTGTATACAGGTAGGGAGCCGAGCACCTGGTACCCGAGTGTCTGGTGGGGGCCTACAGGGCCGGTATTGCCATGCCCCGTGTGCTCCCTTGAGCCCTCGTCCTCTTGGCTTGGGGAAGTTTTAGCCTTTGTCCCTGGGCGGTGTCGTTTGGGGCCTCTTTTCGGCGCGTGCCTCTTTAGAATAGGCACATAGCGTTTTGGTGGGGGCGCTAGTGCCTTATGCTTCCTCCAATGGCGGAGATCTTCCTTGCAAGCCAGTTGCACAATGTGGTCCATGACTGCTACCATAGGGGAACCTACAAAATGCAAACCAAGGGTTAGGCCCTAAGGCATGATAAAACTATTCGCATGGGAGGGATTACACAGTGGGTTATTAAGTGCATATGATGAGGAGGGGTGAGGTGAGGCATGCAGTGTCTGTTGTAGAGGGACGGCCCTTGTGATGATGTTCAGTTTGCCTACACCCATTAGCAGATCTTGGCTTATGCTAAGTTGTGGACTGGTTGTCATAGAGTGGAGCAGGGCTCGTCCTCGGAAGGATAGATCGGAAAGAGAAAAGGTGTATAGAAAGGGACGATGCCCTGTCTACACCATCAGAGATGTTGGTCAGGGCTTCCTATGGTGGTAATGAGTGTTGCATGCCCTCCACCTGGAGGTGGGAATGGTCACACAACTTCTACATGTGTGGTGAGAGGAGGACCTAAGGAGCTTTAGCATGTCAAAACAACTCTTCTCCTTGTGCTTGACTATCATTGCTTGTGTGTGTTGATATTATCTATACAGGGTCATAAAATTCATTGTTTATTTATGTACATATTTACAAATCCATGTCACTTCATGAGGATCAAACCCAATTGTAGAACTCCAGATTGTATTGGAGTGTGGCACATGCATCCCAGTACTCGTGGCAGTTTACTCAATAACAATAGATATTTTGCAACATCGAGTAGCATGGTATCTTGCCTGAGTCTGCTGGCAACATGTAACTCCTCCTCGGTGAAAACCTTATCAGCTAGAGAGTTCCCTTGGCTAGTTCCAGCTAAGTCCGTATCTCGAATGACAGTCAGCACCCACTCGAAAGGAAGTTGGTGCCACATAGGTTGGGTCTCTTTGAGACTGCCATTTGGCCAATCGCTCCTTTGAGACTGTCATAATTTGGGCTCCTAGTTCAATCGTTGCAACACGGTTTTCAAACCAACATTTTTTGAATTGACTTCGACCCTTTGATTCTCGCTTTAGTTGCTCTATCCCTAAGAGATTTGGTTGGTAGAGCACGTCATTGAATGTTACAGTTAAGTGTATTTCATCGGTTTCCTTGTCAAAGGTGAGTCGCATGCGTTCATGCAGGATCTTGTCATAGTGCTCGTCAAGATGTTCTTGCTCTTCCCAGGATAGAGGAAATGGCAAGTATTCTTCAAGCTACTCCTTAGAGAATGCTCCCATGTCCGCAAGGATGTAGACACGTGCGAATACTTTGAGTTTAGCATCCAACTCAATTCAGCATTCTGTGATACTTCTATGTTCAATGAGGGCTTGCTTGGTTGCTATCTCACACAAGGTTCTAGGAGTTTCCCTAGGCTTTAGCATAGGTGGGGGCTCAGGCCTAGATGAGGAAGATTGGTCAATGCTAGGATTGCTTATGCTCTCGGGGTTTGTGTGTTTTTCCTGAGGTTTTGCTGCTATTGTGTCATGGTTCTCCTCAGATGTGACTGATTCATGGCATAGATTCGTCACCCTGTTGTGACAGTATTATATCCACTCTTGATTGGTCAATGTGAGTTCTATTGTCAGTGGATTGAGGGTTGCAAGAAACCACTGATAATGATGGTTGCTTTGACTTATCAGAATACACGGATGTGTCTAAGGTTTCATCGCTATTAGGGAAGATGGCATTGGGTTACTTAGTGGGTGGACTCAATGCTTTATTCCCATTTTCTTCCGTGGTCTTGGTCTCAATTGTCTTGGCGTCTACCACCACTTGCATTTGTCATTGTTTCCATTGTTTTGTCCTCTTTTTCTTGGACAATTGTGGTGTCTCCCTTAAGGACTCAGGACCCTGAAGTAGGTCAATAATTGATGTGCTTGGTTGGGCCTTAGCACTCTCTTTCTTTGGTGTGCTCTCATGGGACTTAGCTGCGACCTGCTGAACAGCCCTGCTAGGTTGATTGGTCAGATGCGTCCTCTTCTTGGCCACCTCTTTGAGAGATTTCTCCTCAAGCTTAGGCTTTAGGTGCTTTGGAAGTGCTGGAGGTGTCAAGGATGTTGGTTGCAACACCTCTTTCACAGGTGAATGGCCAAGGTCATGTTCCGCAAGGGGCATCGTCATGGACAAAGGCTGTGACTACTGTGATTCCTGATTGGAAGTAGTAACGGCTAGTCTAGTGGACTGGCTACTATTAGTAGATTGCGGTGTTAGGTCCTCAGGCAGATCGGAAGTGGGCGTGTCTTTTGTTGCCCTTTGAGCATTCACTTGTTTAGATCGAGCCTCAGTTGATCTAGTTACATTAGATTGCATAGGCATATCCTTGGGCTAAGAGCTACAGGTTGGTGTCATGTCCCACCTCTTGGCCATTTGGAATTTTAGCTGGGGATAGAGATTGGGATTGAGCAGCTGCACTTGACAACTGCTGTTGTACTTCTTGTGTCCATTTAGGGAAAGAGGGTGTAGGAGACTTGGGACTCCTAAGTGGCTCCGACACTAGCTGGAAGATTTGCTCGTGGCCGTTAGATGATTTTACCATTTGCTTTGTTGAGCATTTAACCTTGCCATGAGCAATGTTGTGCCTATGATGCCTATTATCGTCTTGGAAAATCAAAGTCTACTTGGGTACTAGTGGCTTTTGCATATCCTCAATGATTACATTTGATATCTACTTGTCAAGCATGCTAGGCTGAGGATCTACCCTTTGATTAGTTCCGTTTGGTTTCTTGATTTCGATCGTCAGGCGCTTGGTCACTCCAACGTCTTTGACTTGAGACTTGGTTTTTCGTTTAGATTTTCTCATACGCTTCTTTGCTCTTGATATGATCTGGCCTTCAGCTGAGAGAGCAGGTTTAGCAGGGGGTTTTGGTATCCAAATCCATTGTTTACCTACGTAACACCCTTGAGCATGTAGCAACGCTTTGGATATCCATCTCGGCGTTGTGCTCGCTCTCCATCGATGCCTTTGTCTAAAAGTCTTGGACTTCTTTTGTGGTCTTCTATGATATTTATAAGTCCAAAGCGTGTCCTTGGCATTGGCTCCTGAACTTCTTGTTTCAAGCATGGCCTCGCTCATTTTTTCTCTTTGTTCAACATGCGCTTCTATAAACTCTTTCAACAGGTCCTTACTCTCGTTACTGGGCTTGCCTGTTATGTCAGCACATTCCTTGCCTTTCCCTCGAGGTTTGATGAGGTCACCCTTGTTAAAGGTTGTGATTATCCTCACACCTGGTAGTGTCAAGTGTATACTATGTGCTACATAGTTGGCCTCACACTTGGTCGCCCTTTTGAAGGGTCTTCCTAGGAGGGTTTCTTTTCTGCAATTAGCACTATTTGGAGGAACATGAAATAGGATAGGCAAGCTTTCACTTTCAATTGTCACAAGGATTTTGCACTTCCCTATGAGTGCTTGTGGATGTCCCCCGTAAGGACTAAGAGTTGCATTAGTCGGTGTGAGCTCTGGTTGGCCTAGTAGGGTCCATGATTCATAGGTTAAGATATTAAAATCTACTCCTTGATCAATCAGAGCATCGACAGTGTGCTCTCTTTTCATGGTGAGCTTGACCCAAGCAGGCGGTACTATGTCTTCATCTTTCTGGTCTTGGCTTATAAATTTAAGCCTTCTGACAAATGCCCTTGAGTCCCCAACTGCACGACCAGATGTGGATTCTCCACTGATGTCTTGGATTGTCTATGCACTACTATTCAAGGTGCATCTATTGTAAGGACTGTCATATCTAGTCATCCTCATAGTTGTAGCTTGATGTTATTGATTTTTGCTTTGACTAGATGCAGTCTGAATGCAACATGTACGTGTTTTTGCAGTGTGGCCTTTTTTCCCTTGTTGCCTAGATTGGCCCATTGAGGTTCTAGGGTCTCTGTTTGGGTATGGGCTTTTGGTTGCTCTTTTGTAAGTGAGAATCCATGCTTGTGTAGAGTCATTACTACACTAGTGTCTAATTTGGAGGACCTATTGGCACGCGTTTTCTCTCCAACCTACTCAGGGGAGGTGCGGAGGGGCCGTTATGGTAAATGCCATGCGTGATTTGAAGGACCGTTTGTAGCCAAATTTTGAACTACTTGCTCTAAATTTCAGCCCACTGATCGATCTATGATATGGTTTTGGCTCTATATGGTCTCTCGATTAGTTTTAGGGTCTATAGGTGAAAATTTGAAAAAATCCAAATTCGGCCCAATAGGTCCGAATTGCAGGGGCTGAATGCCCGATTCGGCCCGTCTGAGGGCCGAGGGCCGAATGAGAAAGGGCCGAATGTAACTGGTTTGAATGTCAAATTCGGCCAGTCTGAGTGTGGTTGTCTGGGGGCCGAGTAGCTGAGTGGACCAAGGGCGGAGTGGGCCAAGGGCCAAGTGGGCTGAGTGGTGAATTCGACTAGGCTGAATGTCAACTTGTCCGAGTGGGGTTGGGCCGAGTTGACAGGGCTGAGGGCCGAATTTCAAAGTTGGTCTGAATGCTTCACTCGGACGGGCCGAGTGAAAGGAGTCCAAGTCAAGTGGGCCAAATGGTCGAATGGTCCGAGGGCCGATTGGCCGAGTGGTCCAAGGGACGATTTTGGGACTTAGCCCAAAATTGCCATCACTCGGATGGGCTGAGCGTGACTTGATTTTTACCGGACTTTAAGGAATTCTTTGCACCGAGTGATCGAGGCCTTCCTACCTTCTGAGCACCTCTAGATCCAAGCTACTCATGTAGGGGAAGGTGTGGAATTACCTGGGCTGCGCAAATAACTCCTAGATAACCAGATCGAAGTAGGTCCACGCAATGAAGCTTTCTCCCTCTCTCTTGCTCTCCTGAATCTTGCAATGCAAAATGTGGCCTTTCTTGCCACTCCTGGCCCCTTATCACCCTGCCCAGGCTGCACTCATCTTAGTCTTCCTCCCTTCACCAACATTTAACCCAAAAATTCATTTTTTGCCATTCTTTTCCCTGTTTCAGCTTGTTATATAGCAATAAAAAACCCTACTGTGTGCTCCGATGTTTTGCTCCTATCCTTCCTAAAATGCAAGAAAAAATCATAAAGGAATTACCTACACTACTCCATCGTGCTTTTCCAAGTCCAAAACAACAAAAACCTACTTGCTAAGGAGATCGAATACCTCTTCAAACTCCCTCGCTTCCTAGCTATCTACCTCAAGCACCGGTTCGGGGAAAACCCTACTTCAATGCTCAATTCAAAGCGCGCAAGCACTCAAGGATTGAATCCATTGGTCTCGGCAACGAAACCAAAATGTGGGAGCTTTCGCTCAACCGCGAAGACCCACGGACTGCTTATTGCTTCAAGCGTTCCAAGCCGAGCACTAATGGCTACCTCTCACATAGTCGACACGCTATCCATATCTACACATGTAGTGAGCTTACCTCCATGCCGATCAAGTTATTTCCTTTCCCACGCACTCCGGTAGCTCCATGATCCAAGTGTAAGCTTCATCAAGCAAGCTCCATCCTCAAGTTCCATGCTCCAAGCTCCATTGCCGTGAGCAAGACAAGAGAAGACAAGAGAAGAGAAGAAGAGAGGAGAAGATGGAGAGCTTATCCTCCCCAATCCCTCACCCTCACGTACTCACTCCCTCATTGGCCAACCCCAGTTGCAGCCAATTAATGCTAAACTTAGCCCATTTGGGGGCGAATCCTATGCACTCCTTGGGAAGTGCAAAGTTGTTGTCTCTATTGAGTCTGAGAGTTTGCCAATCATCTTCTATGTGTTGCCCAACACGAAGGAGGCAGGCAAGGCATTGCTGCTAGGGCGCACTTTAAAAAAACAAACCCATTGTTATGTCGATTATGACCTGTAGCGTATCCACCTCACCATAGGAAATACGCGCATTGTGATAACTTTCAGCAAGGGTAGTGTGGATCCCTCTAAGACCGCCACTCCAGCAATAGAGAAGACCATGCTTAAGACTAAGGAGGGGGGTCGTGATGTGTCATACCCCATTCAGCCCACAAAACACCAGCCCACCAAACCCACTTCTAAGGTTAAGCAACCTACATTTCAATGGGTACCTAAACATCAAGGCAAGCCTTCCAATAATAAGCAAACGTGACCCCGCAAACCTAGGAACTCTCATGCAAAGCCTAGAAAGAAGCCTAGACGCCAAAGCCGTAAACACACCCTTAAGCTGCAATGGGTACCCATAACCCTATTACATGCTCAAGGATACTATGAGGGAAATAGTTGGACCTTGGTGCCTAAGACATTAGTCCTTAAGAACAAACCCCTTAGACAACTTGCGGCCACACCTACTTCAAGCAGCATGTTCACTAGACAACCAGCCATACCTAAGACCCAAGCTGTCAAATCTATGACAACCACAAAGGCCGAAGCCCTGAAACCTAAGCCCATCTATCGGCCAAAGCCACAACCCGCTGGCTCTAAATCAGCCACCAACTATTGATGCCAGAGCAAAGTATCTAGAGGTTTGCGACCAATCAGTCCTGTGCAGCCTGAATCCACTATGTCTCTCGAGATCTCACAAACCCATCAACTTACGCAGGAGCTAGATGTCCCACAATCATCTAATGCAATCGACTCTTGCATGCTCAAAGTAACTCACGATGAAGGTTTCACATCTTCCAAGTCGCAGGACACACAATTAACCTTCCAAGCGGATGCTCATTCCAAGAGCAATCTAGCAGAACATCATCACTAATGCATCCATCTAGTTTTGTTCCACCGCAGCCACTAGCAAGTCTTAGGCCTTCATATGTGCGACGCTCATTTCTTGCAATGGCCAAGGACCTTGCTGCCAATTCATGTGATGACTTGGTTACTTGCATTAAAATGCTGGATAGCACATTCATGACCTTCGCCTGAAGTTGTGAGCTGCTAGACCTTGGCCTTCTTGATGAGCCACTTGCTTCTGAAGTCTGTGCTTTACCATACACCTAGGAAGAGTACGAGCTCATGACCATCAAATTCCCCAAGGTTGCAGTTGAGCTTTTCGCTAGCGGTGAAGTCTCAAAGGAGCAAGCAATCATTGGGAGGATGATGACCTCATACCGAAAGCCTACTAGCCCTGCACCAATCCAAGAGCTTGAAGAGCTCCAGAGTCTTGCAAACTCTACCTCTTCATTCTTACAGCAATGGTACGCCTTACGCCTCCAATGGGAGTGAAAAGGTTGCCAAATTATGACGAATGCCGAGTAGAGACACACAATCAAGTCTACAGATTATGACCCCACTTCTTTTAGGGTTATGGCCATCCTGCGTAACAAACTGCTTGACGACCATTTATTGGCCCATCCTTACATCAACCAAGTCCTTACAAAAGAAGAGCTACACGTTGCTAGTCGCCTTAAATCTGGCGACGTGCTACACGATGTCCTAACATATATCACGCAAGCATCCATTAGACCGCATGAACTTGACCATCATGCCCAATTGGAATACAACCCAAATTTCTACCAGTGTGGCTATTGTCAAATTAAACACACCATGTTGTGCTTTAACGCCCTTACCTCATCCTATTCAATCCTAGGAAGGATTTTCATCTTTCCATGAGGGGGAGGGGGTAAGGTGATTAGGAAAACATAACACAAAGGAAAAACATAATGAAGAGTTGAACTACGCATAAAAACTTAAGAGCAAAGTGCACTTAAGAGCAAAGCTACTGGCTAGAATATGCCCCACAGTCCAAGCAGAATGAACATCATCATGGGGGTTGTCCCTCTACAAAAAACATTGCATACCCCACCGCACCCCTTGTCATATGCACTTAATAATCCACTGTTTAATCCTTGTTATGCAAATAATTCTGTCCAGCCTTAGGGCCTAACCCTTGGTTCACATTTTTCAGGTTTCCCACCAATAGCCATCATGGAGCACATAGTACAGCTAGCCTGCAAGGAAGCTCTCTACCATCGGAGGGAGCATAAGGCACTAGCACCTCCACCAAAATGCTACATACCTAGAGGTACATGCTGAAAAGAAGTCCCAAGAGACACTTCCCAGGACGAAGGCTCAAGGGACACTCCTTGAGCCAAGAGGATGAAGGCTCAAGGGAGCACTCGAGGTGTAGCAACATTGGCCGTGTAGGCCCTCACCTGACGCTTGGGCACCAGGTGCTCAAAAGAGGAGAAGGCAGCTAGAAACAAGCGAGAATTTGATGAATTATTTAAAAGCATTCTTGAAACAATTGCGGCCAAGGACTACACCATTCAGGTTCTGGCCGACATCTTCCCTTCCCGACCTGATGGGGAGCCCCTCATCGGCACAGTCCCAGTCACTCGACCACCCGAACTCACCTTGCCTCATACAAATAGAATAGCCCCTATGTTGTATAAGCTTCTTAACAAAGGCCATCTTGACATAACTTTTTGTTCTTAATGGTTAAAGAGGCAAGCTCCCCCCAACTATACAAACCCCCCTTACTACTAATACATGGCATGCCTTTAAGAAGCGGCGATAAGATGCATCGCAGGTCAACACCATAGGATTTAGATGAAGTAATATCTTCTTGCGTTGCATTTGTTCATCATAATTGACACATGTGATTTTCATATACTCTCACGAAGTGTCAAGTGGATGTAGGAGGACACAGGTCTTCGTAAAAAAAGTGTTTAAGGTCCAAGTCACCATAAGACCATCAACCCCATAAAGAACCATTACGGAGAAAGTGATAGAAATACCAAGAGAAAAGAGCCGTGATTGAAGCCCTGTTGGAAGAGAAAATCAACCATACAAAAAGCACATAGTGCATTTGAGCATGGCCCAAAGCATAGTCATTGGCTACTCTTTCTTTTTTGGCCAAACTCAATAGCCGGGTAGGATCCATGCTCTCAACAATGACAAGGCAAACAGTTCCTTGTCTATCAGGATGCCATTGGCCACCAAATGCTCTATCCCTTGTCCATGTATAGCTCACTGCAGTCACTACCTCAATTGTATCGATGTCTCACATGTTACAAAGAGGTTTGCAAAATCTCAATTGTATCTCTCCATCTCAACAATTGTTCCTCTAGCATTGAGGCTAGTAACACAATCATCTTTGTAATATCCATTTTTCAAAACCTTTGGATCTCGACATTTCCCAATCCAAATGAAAGACTGATAGCCTCAATGTATTGCAATGGTTGTATTCATTTTATTCACACAGAAAAAAAATAGCAAAAGAATAAGAAAAGAAAAGACAAAAATTAAGAGAGAGAGAGAGAGAGAGAGAGAGAGAGAGAGAGAGAGAGAGAGAGAGAGAGAGAGAGAGAGAGAGAGAGAGAGAGAGAGAGAGAGGCTGCAAGGGCACCCATGATCACAACACCAGCACCTAGGCGTCCTCAAATTAGGTACGTCCAGTGACCATAGTTGGATGGCTCCATCCCTAATCCCTTAGCCCTTTTCCACATCTCGCACAATTGTCGAAGGTGGCACATCAAGGGCAGGACATACCTATGGAGCTAATCTCACCTATGGTTGGGCACCTATCATCCTAAACCATTTACAAAATTATTTTTTGCACTCCACCTCAGTGCCATTGCAATCAACAGTGGTGGTAAGCAAGGCATGGAAGCCCATGGAAAGTACATTGTACTCTTCAACTACTACGAGTAGCCGCCAGCTAATCAAAGCTAAGGGATCAATGAGCTCAATTATGCTACATTGTATTTTCAAAATCACAAATCATGTCTCAAGAAGCCTTCAAGTGTACTTCTCCTCAACATCGAAAATGTTTCCCATCCCATCAAACCCTTGCTTCATCCAGCTATGTAATATCTCCGTATGCACGTGCACTTACATAATATCTGCACCACCATAATATATATATAGTTTGGGTCCTCAAGTGTAGGACAATACTCTCAGCTTGCTGAGAGTTTGACATGTCTCCCAAACTAATCAAACTATGTCTTGTGCATGATAGAAAGACTAGCACTAATCCAAGGGAGAGACCACATATAAAGCTTTTCAATTGCAGGTATTATAGACTCCAACGGAAGTACCATCAGGTCTTCATCAACACTCCACTCTGAATTCTTATCCTTCATCATCCTACAAGCCCACCAACGAATCGTCGCCCGCCCCAGAATCCCTTGAACATCAACACCTGTGCCAACCCATGAATGCAACTCCCCCAACAAAAACCGGTTCTATCCCCAACTTCAACACCCTTATCACCAACCAAGCAGTCCAACAAAGTGCCATTAACCACCTTCATCCGCACCACCTCTAAAACTTCTCCAACGCTTGCCATAGTAGTCCCTTCCACCCACATCTTCGGTGCATGCCAAAGCTTGCTATCTATGATGGTGAGTGCCATGGGACTAGCACTCGGGTAGGAGGGGTTAATGTTCACTGCAACACTAGCAACAGGAAAAAGTGAGAAAATAGAAAAATCTGAGAAGCAAGAAAAGGCATAGGACAGGCATGGAGAAGGCATCCAAAAGAATAATAAGTTTGGAAAAACTCCAAAAGCATGGAAATAACTGCCAAAAGTCCAAGGCACAGCACCGAAGACTGGAGGAGTTAAAAGCAAGAAAGTGCACCTTTAAATGTAAAGGCGCTCTCAAATCCTTGTAAAATCTCCTGTGCAAATTGTGAACTTAGAAGGTCGGTAGGACTAGCGAGGAAGTGAAAGAATGGAGAAAAAGGGCCTAGGCCATGGCCGGCCATGTAAAAATTGAGGGTGACCGCCCGTGGGAAGTAGGGCATGTATATAAACTTGAAAAGTGAATGAGAAGCTCATTCTTGTGTGTGGCAAAAAGCTTCTTCTTCTTCTTCTCTTCTTCTTGCCTTCTTGCTTGTGCTTGAGAGAGGGAGTGAGTGAGTGTGTAAGAGTGAGAGATCGAGGAGAAGAAGCTCCTGATCTCCTCTTCATCTTCTTCTCTTCTCTACTCTTCTCTTGTCTCACACGGCTATGGAGGATGGAGTTTGTTGGAGAGGGATTGAGGTTTCTTGAGATTGTCTCAAGGACCGTGGAGCTACTTGCGTGCACGGGAGAGGAGGGTACTCAATTGGGCATCAAAATAAGCTCATTACACCCCATAGGTAGGGAGGGCGTAGGTCTCAGGGGTTGAGCTTGTAGCTCCCTTCAACATCCACAAGCTCTATAGTAGAATCTACACTTTCAGTCACAACATCTTTAGTTTGTGTATCTTCATCAAGTAAATCACCCATCTAATTTATAGTCAGAGTTACTGTATCCTCTTTTTTTACTCATAAATAATCATATTTACATCCTAAATCAGTGTATCCTTTGTTTGTACTAGTAGAGTATCAACAAGGCACGAGTATCATGTATACTCTCTCTTAATACATTATGTACATATACTAGCACAATATCATCTACATTCACAAGCTTTGTAGCATCTACACTTTTAGTCACAACATCTTTATTTTGTGTATCTTCATTAAGTAAAGTTTGTAAATCATGTACTACATCAGTATCTATAATACCCTCTATCAAAGCATCTTTTCTTATTTTCCTATACATAGTGCTACAAATAGCTAAATTTTCAACTAATACAATGACCTTTCCACTCTCAAGTAGCCCATTTTTAGCTTCAATCTACTTTAAATAGCACCAAATTCATTAGTAGACTTTAATTGATTCCCTTGCAAAGCAATATTCTCATCAACCTTCATTAGTGCCTAAGTTGTCTCTCCCACAAACTATGTTTTTCTCTTAATAATATCAATAATCTTATTATGAAATTTATGTTTGGAAATTTCCAATATCTCACCAAGTGTCAACTCAACCTTACTATTGAGGATCTACTCCTCAAGCACTTTTTTAATGTCAGTGGTATGGCAGTCTCTATGTTAGACTATAATTTATGCCTAGGTTGCTTGCTTTTCTTGTTTCATTTTCTTTTCCTACACTACATGTCCCACTGTGTGTTTGGGAGTTACTTTTTTAGTAGCCTATGTTTCTTTTCTTTGCTTCGTATCATCATCTTTGAGGTTCCAACAACATCATAGTCTCTTCTCATATTTTCCTCCACAACTATATCAATATTCTGCATTTTAGCCAACTACACATAGATTGTAAAAGAGTTATCTGGAGCATGTTGAGATATTTTCAATCACACCTACTTCAGTTCCTTTGTGAGGAGCAATGAGGGCTCAGGACCAGAATCCCATATGCACAATAGGAGAAAGTACCACCACTCAATTCCTATACAGCATTGTACTTGCACTCTTTTTCTAATGGCAATGATAGTGCTCTTTTCTTTCTAGTAAAGTGTCAATGTCACTGTCCATACATAAGATTGTGTTTATGAGTCCAAGTCTCAATCTTGGAACCTAATTCACTTGTGTGACGATTTGTCTTTGTCAAGGTCAATGTATTTATGAGTTTCTTCTTCCTCTTTCAACCTCCATAGCTTCCGCATCTGCCATGCTTTAGATCTCGCACATCTTAACATGGTATCAGAGCCCATTCGGGCATGACATAACTCCCTTCTCTGCTCTCTCAGTCCCTCTTAACCTCAGGTCAACTCAAATCTAGCTCATGGTTCCATTTCTCACCTCCATCTCTACTTGACCTTCCTTAGCAGCCATAGCCAACAGCACCCTGTCAACTTGAAGCTCCTGAGTCTCTCTCCATAGGTCATATCTGAATGTGTTGTCTTCTGGAAATTTGTTCCTTGACTCCCAAGGCTTCTTTGTATCTCTTAAGAGCTTGACATTGGCCACTCCATAGCTCAACATTGCTCAAATTGATAGTCATTGCCATAGCCTAAATTTGTGACCTGCAAGACATACCTTGATTGGAGTCCCTATGTCTCCCAACACAAAGCATATCTCCTCTTGCTTCCTTTTAAGGAATCATTCCTCACATCAGGGTGCTTCATCCCAGCACCAATAACCATGACATTGGTCGCCCTTTGCTCCATCATTGACGAAATCGCATAAATCTGTTTGAACTACGCCTGTTCACGGTATTCTTCTCTACGCACGCAGTACAGGCCGTGATCTGGACAAGGAGGATAGGGCTTTGGTAGAGCATCACATAAGCTACATTTCCATAATTTTTTTTTTGAAAATGATCCACCATAGCTCCTGCAATGTCAAAAAAACTAGGCCCCTATCATGAAACCCTAAAATCCACCATAGCCAATTTTTCACTCAAGCTCAAAAATCTCATCATTTTCTCTCTCCTGCCACCTGGAGCAAACCACTGCCACTTTGATCTATTGTTCCAACATCAAATCAAGGAGGGGAAGGACATGGAAAGATTGAAGAAGGATTGACGACCTCGAACAAAGAAGATTCAAGCTCAACATCAACACAGACATAGTCTCCGCATAGTGTGTTTTCACACTGTCATTACTGTGTCTCTTGACACATTGTAATATGTTCTTCCACTGATAAATCTCAAAATTTTGAAGTTGATTTGCTACTATTCCCATAAGTTTAACATGGGCAAAGACTCTCCAACTTCTTGCTTCAAAGGAGTCGGTTTTCACACCTGGCAGACCCGCATCAAACTCATCTTGATGAAGAAGGGCCTCTGGGCCATTACCACTGGAAAAGAAAAGAAGCCTCGTGATGCGGATCTTGCTGTAACTTGGCAAAAGAATGATGATAAGGCCCAGACTATTATCAAATTGGAGCTAGACGACAGCTATATCCACCATGTGGATAACTGTGAGACCTCATAGGATACATGGAAAAGACTTGACACCTTGTTCGGTGCACAATCTAAATAATCAAAGTATGGTCTCCTGATTGAGTTTTTCAGGCTTGAAATGAAGTCCACCACATCACTTGCCACACATCTAAATTACATGGAAGGACTTCTAACCCAACTTGCAGGAATCGACATTAAAATGAAAGAAGATGTTTGCATCGGCGTTCTACTTAAGAGTTTGCCTCCTAAATATAATAATGTATCAACAACTTTAATCAACATGCCAAATCATGAACTTGTTGATATCCAGGCATCACTGTTAGAAGAGAAAACAAAGCTAAAAACTAAGGAAGAATCAAGTACCTCTAGAGATGAGCATGCATTATATGTTGGCAACATGTACAAAGGCAAGAAGGATCAGCTCTTCTGTGACTTCTGCAAAAGGACCGGACACACCGAGATGTTTTGCCACGCAAGAAAGAGGTCCCAAAAAGTCTATCTAGTTGCAGTCAAAGAAGAAGAAGAAAATGGAGCAAAGGAAGAAGAAGAAGAAGAAGAGCACCAGGAGAAGGACAAACCTCATCAGTCCTTCTATTCAGATAGACTTTTTTTAGTTTTGTATTTCCTAGCCCTAAGGTCTCAAACATAAACTTGTAAACTCCTCAGTTATCCTTGTACTACAGCCTCTGTACACTTTGTAAGGCCCTTGGTACAGCCTTCGGATGTCCATCATGTTTGTGGTACCCACACTTAGCCTTTTCTGCGACAACCTCTAGTGTTTTTCCATGTTTATGGTGTGGCCGCACTTTGCAGGTGTTGGTTTCACTAAAGCCTCTACACACTTTGTACTTTTGGTTGTGATTGAGGAGGGATATTGAGATATTTGCAATCACACCTACTTCAGCCCCTTTGTGAGGAGCAATGAGGGCTCAGGACCAGAATCCCATATGCACAGTAGGAGAAAGTACCACCACTCAATTCCTATAAAGCATTGTACTTGTACTCTTTTTCTAATGGCAATGATAGTACTCTTTTCTTTCTAGTAAAGTGTCAATGTCACTATCCATACACAAGATTGTGTTTATGAGTCCAAGTCTCAATCTTGGAACCTAATTCACTTGTGTGAAAATTTGTCTTTGTCAAGGTCAATGTATTCATGAGTTTCTTCTTCCTCTTTCAACTTCCATAGCTTCTGTGTCTGCCATGCTCTAGATCGCGCACATCCTAACAGAGCATCCTAACCTATCATACTCCATATAATTTGACCCGCACATGACAATTGAGCATTATAAGTTTTTCTATTTTCTACAAAATTCAAAGCACATGACCATACTTCAAACTTGATGTGATCCATGCATCTACCAAGAGAACCAAGAGATTTCTCAAGCTATAGACCATATGTGATAGTATGTATGGTTGCAAATGCATTTCTTGCTGCCACACATCCTTAGACACTTCTACATACTATCTATCTCTCTTGAATGGACCTTACCATCCTTCCAAAAGATCAAATTTCTAGCTTGCACATAATGATAAGATTTAGGTTGATTCTTTTTCTTTACTAAAAGAACAAGAGCTCCAAAAGGTGAACTGCTAGGCTGGATAAATATTTTATTTAATAATTCTTCAACTTGTTTTTGGATTTTTTTTTTGGCTCTACCTGATTATGATGATAATGAGCTTTACGAGAAGGTTGTCTTCCAAGTAGGTCAATTTGATGATTCTCAAGTTGTGATGGAGAAAGTTGAAGAGGTAAATCTAAAAAAAACAACAAAAAATTTATTAATAAAATTGTATTGTCTTATAGTAGTCAATTTAAAATTAGCATCTTCGACTTCATTAAGTAATATGAGAAAATCTTTTGACTGTTTTCAAATGGCACGCTTTGCGTGAGTATGACTGATTAATGGATATAACTCAGTGTCTATTAGTTCTTCAAGAAAAATAAGTTTACCTTCATGATGTATATGCATCAAAGGCATGTCACGATTACTAATTGATGCTGCCAAGGCATAGCGAAAATTAAATTGACACATTGCAAAGGTGCTACTACTAGAAAATTTTGTTTTTCCTCAATAAGGCCCAATCCACATTTCTAATCCATGTACTTCTTTAGTTCTGTTATATCGTTGCCTTAAGAATGCAACCTCAATTTTATAAGTATATGGAATAGTTTTAAGTTGCAATTTTCTTACTTTATTTTCTAAAACAAAGTCATGCATACTTCCAACATCATGCAAAATAGTAATTTCATAAATTATGGATTTTATATCTCATTTGTAATAAAGCATGGATAGAAATTTTACGAGTAAATTCATCAATGTCATTAGTGTTTTCTCCCATAAGCGTTGCTTCATCAAAATCTGGTATTGCTTCAAGGTCTTCAGTTGCTTCATTAGCTCCAAGATAATTGAAATGTATAGTGGGTTTTTTCTAGTCATCACGAGTGTTGCCAATAGGACAGCAACTCACAATATGGACATAAGGATTACATTTGTAACAAATCACATTCTTGGAATTGGTATTTGAGAAACTTGGATTAACATTTTTAGGCTCATATGGCTTAGTACTAGAGACAGAGGAGAAATATTGAGATTAGGTTGCCTTGCATTATTATAAAGATTTCTCATCCAACGTCGATGATTAGGACAATTCCTTTCAAATTGAAAGTTGGAAGTATGAAAATAATTAAAATGAGAACTGTTGTTCCCCATATTATTTCCCGTGGAAGCTAAAAGTTGTCAATCTTTAGCTTGTTTCTTTTTGGCATCATGCACCAAAGAGATAGCCTCATTCAATGTATTAGGTTTAAGCATGTTGACTTCATCAAGGAAAAATGAAAGAAGGCTACACATATGCTTCCTTAAAAGTTGATTCAGCTATAAGCTCGACCATTTGAAGTTGTAGCAAAGTATTTCAAAATCTTTCGATGTACTGAGGAATGGTCTCTCACTCTCGCTACATTAAGACATCCCATTGTTGTTGCATGTGAAGCTTGAATTGGGCAGCAAGAAAATTAGTAAAAACCTTCTTATGTAATGCTTTCTAAGTAATAAAATAATCATTGCTCTTGCATGTGACATCCCACCATAAAGAAGCTTTGTTGATAAAATAATGCAAAGCACATTTGATTTTATCATTTTTAGCATAAATTTCATTATCAAAATATAAGTCGAATTGACTTAGCCAAGAGAGAACTTTATGACCATCTTTAATACCATAGTAAGTATTAAAACTTAAAAGTATGTTTTCTTATCTTCGTCTCTTTGCAGTTGGATTGAGCTTCAAGGGTGGCATTGATGGTGCAGACCATAGTGTCATTGTCAGAGAAAATTTGAGAGGACCGATGCTTGAGAGATCGCAGCTCTTGCTCTAGCTAGGCTCGATGTTGATGCTCTTCTTCTAGTTGCGTGGCCAATAAGTCCATGTGTTGATCCATGGTTGGTTCAAGAAGTAGTGATGCTGAATCAAAATTTGCAGTATTAGATTGGCCTTCCACAAGACACGATGATTGTGGATGACTTGTTGAAGATATCCAATTAATAGATATGCCTTGAAATTTAAAGACGCTTTACCCGTTTTTTTAAAAATTGGCATACAAGCACCAAAATAAAGAGCGCCTTCTTAGCAAAATAAGAAAACGGTATAGAAAAGAAACACAAAAATTGTTAATGATATTTTAATGAGGTTCTATACCCCTAAAGTGACCATGCATGAATCACCTCTTAGAAGCTAGAAGTCAAATATAATTTAAGATGATCTGGATAGTTTGTAGGTGACTTGGAGTAAAGAAACTTGAAGTTGGTTAAATTCAAAGGGAGTAATTAAGGCTTTTAGTCTTAATGTGATTAAAACTTGGCTTTTTAGGACTTGAATGTGGTGTCATTTTTAAGTTAATGGCCAAAAACACCCCTCCTCCCCATGAATTGTAAATTTCAAGCTTTAATAAGCTTAAAGTTGATGTAGGGATTGAAGTAAAAGCTTGACATAGAAGTCACAGAATGATGATGCCATGGAAGAGGGGATTGAATTTTTTGATCTTGGACTGAATTTTAAATTTTTTTAGTAGAGATAGAGAGATTTAGGATTTTGAAGCCCTAGGAATCTAGCCATGGAGTTAGTTTGAGCTAGCCATAAAGCTCGATTGCTCTAGAGAGCTCGCCTTCGTGCAAGATGATAAGCGATTGGAAGCCCCAGATGTAATTCAAAAAACTCTATTGCCAAGTGACACCTACATGAGGGGATGAGCGCTTCAATGGTTCTCCCTTGTGTGCATGTTGACAGGATGAGTACCTTGAATGGTTCTCCATTTAGAGGAGGGCACATTCCTAAGAGCATACTTTTTGTTTTGGGCAGAAGGTTGATGGGGATGCCTTTCCTTTCCGAGCATGAGACTTGCAAGTGTGAACGTGAGTGAAGCCGTATGTGGGTGATGCCACAATATTCATATCTTAAGTGTTAATGTCTACACGATTTGATTATTTAATGGAATTTCAACGGTTAGTTGATTTAGTATAACTAGTGATATTTATTTAGTTAATTATTTTTCTGACATGATTTTTTGAATTTTTACAACACAGCTGATGTGTAGAGTAAGATGAATTGGATATACGAGATACACACAATTTATTCCAAAGACTTCTTCATTAAATTATTTGAATAGATACACTGCCATTTATTTTGAGGCATGCATACATCCTCTTTGTAAATATTTATTGATACTTTAGAATTTTAGAAGCTATACTGAATATATTTTAAAAATAGTCTATGGCTCTCAGTGATTATGAGTTGTACAATTGATTGTAACCATCGATTTAGTTAACTTAAACTCTTTTGTGAAAAGAGGGATTGTAAATGGCCTATCTTTGGGCAAAACAAAATTCATTTTAATGTTATAAATATGGCATAGAGAATATGCCCACTCCATGTATGGGAAAATTTTGCACCCAATAGTGTGTTGTTCAACTTTGCTTTACTCTTCTTTAAGTCTATTTTAAGTTTCATGAGTTGTGCTTTCAATTTTTATAAGGAAATAAAGTAAGGAAGAGCTTATTTTGCTCACTAGGCACAAGTCTTACGTCTAATCTACGTAACAGTGGTATAAGAGCTTAGTTTACATTTGGGCTTTCAATCGCCTATTATCTTGCATGAAGACGAGCTCTCTGGACCAATCATGCTCTACGGTGTCGGAGGGATTTTAGTCGAAAGGTCATATCCACCAAGGATCAGAGAGAGAAGGAAGTAGAGATTAGGAGATTTAAGAGAAGAAAAAGAATAGACAAGAGGTACACAAGACAAAGACAAAGCTCAATGAATCAAAGCACTATATATTGATAGAATGTGATAAGATAAACAAAATCCTTATCACGAACTACTTGAAAGTAATCTCCAAGCATTAGATCTCTTGGAGCTTCCTGGTAGACCAAAAACGTGTATTAAACATTAACTTCTTCTTTACTACTCATTAGACCGCAAATTTGATGGTTCCGTTGGCTCTGAAAGGGGGATAAAACCCTAGGATGCCTATTCAAAATTCTCCCAGATCGCCCCTTCTTCTCCTCCCCATGTTCGAAGTGCTATTTACTACCTCTAAACTACAATCGCGTGCCACGCCAATTCATAAGTCCCTTCTTTTTGCATGAGATCTCCCAAAATTGGCTGAAAAGCCACTTGCTTTTTGCATGTCACTCTATTCTAGAAGCTCTCTACACCTTTTAGGATGCTTACAATATATCATATCCAAAATATAAAAAATAGGATAAAATTATCCAAAAATCTTGTATTTTGGAACTAACCATACTATGGACACTAGCACTAATGATTAAGATGATATTGAATCTCTAGATTCATAAGGAAGCCGGATGATGATGCACTCTAGGGTTTTTCACACTGTGTCTATATAGCGATACAACAACAGTCCATCTAATCAACTATACGACTAGATTCCCAGGGCTTCAAAACCCCAAACCCCTCTATCTTTGCTCTGAAAATTCATAGTTTAGGCCAAGATTGAAAAAATCAACCCCCTCTATCATGGCGCTATTATTCTAACAATATGTGATGAAAGGAAGGTTCATTACAAGCTTAATTAAGCTTTGTTATTAATATTTGAGTAATCTTTAAGAAGCTTAAAGTTTTTTTTATAATTCGTGGGGGGAGTTGTTATTTGTTGTTGCCAACAAAATGATGCGATTCCTTAAAGTCCTAACAAGCCAAGTTTTTTTCTAAAACTAAGGCTTAAAGCCTTGATTACTCCCTTCCTACTTATGCAACTTTAGCCTCTTTAAGTCACCCCATAGACTACTCAAATCAGTCCAAATCACCATTGACTTCTAGTCTCTAAGAGGTGATTCATGTCACTCTAAGGCTCTGAAACTTCATCATAGTATCATAAAAAATTTCAGCCTTTCTTGCCTATTCTATCTTATCATTTTGTCAAGAAGGCGCTCTCTATTTTGATGCTTACATGCCAAAGTTGTATTACCATGGGTGAAGCGTCTCTTCAAGGCGTCTTTATTATTTGGAATTCTTCATCAATCCATCTGCAATCATCATGTCTTGTGAAGGATTGTCTAGTACTACAAATTTTGATTCCACATCGCCGTTCCCTAAATCAACCATGGAGCAATGCATGGATTTATTGGCCATGCAATTAGAAGAAGAGTACCAATATCGAACCCAATTGGAGCAAGAACTACAATCTCTCAAGTGTCTATCCTCCCAAATTTCCTTTGTCAACTATGCTATGGTCCGCACCATCAATGCCACTCTTGAAGAGAAATCCATTTGCAAAGAGGTGAAGATAAGCAAACATACATTTAAATACTTATGATGTTAGTAAAGATGGTCGTAAGTTTCTCTCTTGGCTAAGTCAATTCGACTCATATTTTGATAATGAAAGTTATGCTAAAAATGATAAAATCAAGTATGCTTCATATTATTTTATCAACAAAACTTCATTATGGCATGGGATGTCACATGCAGGAGCATAATTGTCCTCTTACGTGGTAAGCATTCCCCATAAGAAGATTGTCACTAATTTTCTTCCTACCCAATTCGAGCTTTGCGTGCAACAACAATGGGATGTCTTTATGTAGTGAGAGTGAGAGATCATTTCTTCAAAAGATTTTGGAATACTTTATCAAAACTTCAAATGGTCCAAGTCTATAGCCAAATCATCCTTTAAAAGGAAGTATATGTCTAGCCTTCTTTCATTTTTCCAAGGTGAAGTCAATATGTTTAAACCCAACACATTGAACAAGGCTATCTCTTTGGCGCATGATGGTGAAAAGAAATAAACTAAAGATCGGCGATAATTTCCAACTTCCACAATAAATAATATACCAAGAAACAAAAATTCTTGTTTTAATTCTTTTCATGCTACTAACTCTCAATTTGGCAAGAATCATCATAATCACCCAACCTTGAATGAGAAATTTTTATACTAATATAAGCCAACCTACTATAAATTCTAATCCCAAGATTTCTCATATCCCTTCTACTCTACCTAAATCATCTGAACCTAAAAATGTTGATCCAAGTGTCTCACATACCAATTTCAAGAATGTGATTTGTTATAAATGTAATCGTTATGTCCATATTGCAAGTCGTTGTCCTATATGCAACACCCGTTATTGGAAAAATCCTACTGCACATTTAAATTAGCTTGGAGCTGATGAAGCAACTGAAGAACTTGAAGCAATGCTTGATTTTGATGAAGTCACGGTTATGGGAGAAAACTCTAATGACATTAACAAACCTGCCATTAAAATTTCTATCCATGCTTTATTAAAAAGGAGATGTAAAATCCATAATTATGAAATGACAGTTTTGCATTATGACGATAATACACATGATTTTGTTTTAGAAAATATAATTAGAAAATTAAAACTTAAAAATATTTCGTCCACTTATTATAAAAATAAGGTTGAATTTCTAAGACAACGATATAACGGTACTAAAGAAGTATATGGATTAGATATTTGCATTGGACCTTATAGAGAAAAATGAAATTTTCTAGTAGCATCCTTGCAATCTGCTGATATAATATTAGGTATGCATTGGAAGCATCAATTTTATCCTGATATTGATTATGACACACATTCGATGCATATTCAACATGAAGGTAAACTTGTTTTTCTTGAAGGACTAACATACATTGAATTATATCCCTTAATTAATCATATTCAAGCGAAGCCTGCCATTGAAAACAATTTAAATCTTTTCTCATATTAATTAATGAAGTTAAAGCTGCTAGTTCAAAGTTGACCATAAGACAATAAGATTTTATTAATAATTTTTTGATTATTTTTCTTTTGACTTGCCTCTTCAACTTCCTCCGTCACAACCCAAGGATCATCAAATTAACCTTTTATCTCCTAGTCAACCTCCCTATAAAGCTCCTTATGAGCATACTTAGGTAAAACAAAAAGAAATTTAAAAAAAAGTTGAAGAACTATGAAATATAAAATTAATCCAGCAGCCTACCAGTTACCTTTTGGAGCTCTCGTTCTTTTAGTAAAGGAAAAGAATCAAACCTATCATATATACATAGATTACTGATCTCTAAATAAAATCACAATTAAAAACCGATATCCAATTTATCATGTGGATGATTTGTTAGACAAATTGCAAGGTGCTACTGTGTCTAGCAAGATTGACCTCAAGTACGGTTATCATCAAGTATGCACTGCTACCCTTACCATTTATAAAACTACTTTTAGGACCCAATTTGGCAATTACAAGTTTCTAGTAATGCCCTTCAATCTTACTAATGCACTTACCACTTTCATTAGGATGATGAATTAAATATTTATAAATTTTTGGCATTGTGTTATTGTCTTTTTCCATGATATCCTTGTGTTTAGTAAAACTGAAAGAGAACATAAACATCATTTATCTTTAGTCTTTAGTTTACTAAACCCAAAATCATATAAAGGAATACAAGTTTATCCATGCAAAATTGAGGCTATTAATATATTGTCTATAACAAAAATATGTATGAAATTCACTCATTTTTAGATCTAGCTAGTTTCTATCGTAAATTTGTTAGAAACTTCTCATTACTTGCTTTGCCATTAACTATATTATTAAAGAAAGGACTTGTATTTAATTGGGGTGACAAAGAATAATGATTCTTTGATTTACTAAAGCATGCATTAACTATAATGTTTTGCCCCCTCTCTGTATAAAACCCCCTTTTATTTAGGATAATGCAAAATTTTTAAATCATCCCCCCCAATCGTCGCCATACAAATGGTGGGGGGGGGGGGGGGAGGAGGATGACATCGATATCGAGGCGGAGGAAGAGAAGCCGACGATAATGATGACAATGACAGGGGGAGCCGCAATAATCGAGTCGACGTGGAGGGGGAGGCCGCTGGCCTACCACCCCTCCCTAGGCCCTTGACGAGTCCACCTAACGCCAGGCGATGCAACAGGTGGTGGGTGGTAAACACCACCACTACCATCACTCCATCCCTACTATTTGTGCGCCCCCCCCCCCCCCCCCCCCCCCCCCCCCCCCAATATCATAAGAGGGAGGGATGTATTGGAATGGAAGGGCTTGGGTGCTGAGTAGCACGCTCAAGGGAGAGAGAGAGGAGAGAAGAAGAAGAGAAGAAGAGTAAGAGAGAGGGAGAGAGAGAGGAGAGAAGAAGAGAAGGAGGAGAAGAAGAGAAGAAGAGGAAGAAGAGAGGGAGAGAGAGGGAGAGAGAGAGGAGAGAATAAGAGGAGGAGAGAAAGAAGAGAAGAAGAAGAATAAGAGAGGGAGAAGAAGAGAGGGGGAGAGTAAAAGAGAGGGAGAGAGAGAAGAGAGAAGAAGAGAATGAAAAGAAGAAGGGAAGAAGAAGAGGAGGAAGAAAGAGAGAGAGAGAGAAAGAAGAAGAAGAGGAAAAAAGAGAAAGGAGAGAGGGAGAGAGATTCTTTCCTTTCCCCTCTGAAGAGGGTCCGAAGAGGGTGGCCACATGTATCTGCTTCCCCGTGGCCTACGGACCTATACATGTCTCACAAGATTATCCATCACTTGCAAACAAGTCCACTATTCGAGCACAAGGTGTGGAAGTCTTGCCCGATTTGTAAAGATCGGGGATGGCCCCCAAATGAAAAATGACACGTGCGGATGGAAACTCCACAACAAGCAACGAAGCCTCGGGAAAGGACATCGCTGCCCATCCAATTGAGGTACCAGATGACGTAAGTAATGTATTTCCAAGTTAATGAATACTCACTTGATTCATTTGTGAGATGTGTCAGACCTACGCTAAGCCATGCGTGGGAAGGGATTATTGAAAAGTGTAAGTTTATTGCAACAATCGAAAGATGGAGTTTACGAAGCGCATGTATCTAGGGAAGTCAGCTGCAGTTAGATGTTATGTGACAAATCCATATGTAGTATGAACGACATACAAGGTTCCAAGGTATTTTTGACTCTCCCCTCCTAGAAATTATTAGATAAAGTATCTTATCCCACTGGAAGCACGTAGAGCTTGCACGCTTAACAGATCACATTGTAGGAAATCTATTCTTTAAAAAAATCAATCTCAAAACTCTAGTGCATAGTTAACACAAACAACGACCACAAGGGTTAGGACTTAGGTGCCTTGAAATTCATCCAATAGCGGCTATGTTTATTATTCCTATTCAGGGTTGGGTTAGATGCAACAACAACTCTAGGGCAAGTGAAGAGCTCAAGGATTAGGAAACCCTAAGTCAAAGGAAAGACCGATGCTTATTCAGTTTTATCAATCAAAGTAAAGGATTATTAGAATTCATGTCTTGAGCAATGTCCTAGTTGAATGGAGGGAGTGTTAAGTAATTTTTGCATGGAATCACTTAAATCCCAAGGGAAAGAGAAAGCACGCAATGGAAGGTTATTGCGACTATTCCTGCAATGGTTGGAAAAGAATACCATTGTTTTGTGGATTGATTAGATAACATCCTAAATGTTTTTGCATTAAACAGATTGTGAGTTGTGAATTGAATGATTATTCCAAGTGCTTGTGTTTGATGTAAATGTATGGTAGGGGTCTGTAATGACAAGTTGCCATGGAAATAAAGGAATGTTATTCTTGGAAGATGATATTAGGCTGATTGCCTTGATTGCGCTTGGTTCTTAATTGGATTAATTAAGAAAGGATATTTTGTGTGGATGGATCATCTCCACAAGGTCATGCCGTGTTTCAACCCAAGAGGGCACTGCTCGATTCACGGGCCGAAGGTGGAGTGGTGAAAATGCCAACCATGGATATTGTGTCTCACTTCTAGGACGCTTGGGGTCAGTGGAGCTCTGGACACCCCTTGCTGAGTCCAAAATGGAGCTGCCGTGAGCCCAACATCTAGAGCGTTGGAAGATCCTATTCTAGATAAAGGATGGAAATTATGGTGCCATGTGATTTGGATCGGGTACTTCTCTTGGACAGAAGGGATACATAATTATCCTGTATGGCTAGGGAGACAAAGATTAACTTGAAGATAAGTTAAGGAACTTGTTTGTCAAAAGGACTGCTTGTTTTGTTTTCGTGTCTATGCTATAAATTACGTGAATGAAACCTGTTCCCTAAAAGGATTAATTAATGAAGCTGATTTTAAATGTCGCACATAAATGTGGTAGGACCTAATTAGAAAAATAAAGTTATCAAGGGAAGCGGGTGGGCAGAATCCTCGACGGGTCTATCCTACGGTAGGGTGGTCCCAGAAAATTGGGAGCCTTCTCACAAGGTTTATCGATGTTTGACCTTTAGGAATTGTTAGGTTAGAACCCCGATTTTCACACTATTTTAGGGGACGGGAATGGGATTATGCCCCATGGGCAGAGAGGTCGAGCAGCGTATCCCTCTCATTTCCCATTCTCTTTGAACCAAGTGTGGTATGGGTAAGCTTTGGCTTGGATATCTCTACATAAAGTAGGATGTCCAAAACCTGATGCTAGAATGCTATCAGGAGACTTTCAAGTCAATCCTAGTGGGTTCGGCGTGGATGTTCCGTTGCGAGGCCGACTCAAGAAACCCTAGGCAAAAAACCCTATGACATTCCATGGCAGTGCCGGGCAATGTCACTTAGACTCATCTCTCAATGGACCACTAAAAACGTGTGTGGATAATCGATAGGTGGGCATGTTATAGTTGGTATCAGTGAAAAACTTCGTAATGATATGAGATTGATTAATGCATGGTTCATGAACATATATTAAATAAAATAACCTAAGCAGAATGATTTGATTGTAAGGCACCTTTTACACCCAGGAATGCTGACATGCAAGAGAAGAAATTCCTTCTCAAGCAGATTAATCCACCCGAGTTTGATGGAGAAGGGATAGATATCACAGTAGAAGCGGAAATATGGATTGAGTCAATGGATGATTATTTCTTTGCTTCAAGAACCGCTTTCTCCAATTAAGCAATGATAGGAAAACTCAAGTTAGTTGGCTAGGCTCGGATATGTTGGAAAGAATGGTGTAAAGATCAAGGTGTTTCTGAAGTCGTTGTTACTTGGACTCAACTGAAAGATGCTATACACTAATGATACCTTCTGCCAACTTGCACAACTTTGAGGATGAATGAATTCTTCAAGCTCAAGCAACTAGAATTAACCTTGGAAGTCTACTATTCAAAGTTTGTAACTCTACTAAAATATGCACCACCTATGGATATTGCACAGCAAGTATCCAAGTTTTGGCATGGCCTGAACACTCCTCTGAACCACCATTTTGAAGCAATGCATCCAACGAACTTGCAAGATGCATTACTTCGAGAAAAGCCAATCATCCAAGAACTTAATTCACGAAATTATGGCAAGGATGATTCCAGAGATAAGGGTAAGAGATGCCATACATGCAGAGAGATAGGGCACATCCGTAGGAGATGTCCTTACCGTCGATGCTTCCGCTGCAATGAGTTAGGACACATCCAAGCTGATTATCCTAACTTAGACTTAAGTCTGGAAGACATTGAGCCTCCAAGGAAACAAAGCTACGAAAGTGCAGTCTATGGATATATAGAGGAATCAGACGAAGACGAAGACCTAGAGCCTACTACACCTTTTCAGCATGATTAGCAATCCTAGAAGTTTTCATCAACATGTAATACAACTTATATTAGGAATAAACCCTACTCTTGTACCTATGGCTAATTGCAATAATATGAGTTGCACTACTTGAGTCACTACGAGTAGCGTAGCAGACGCATGGTGGATCCTAACCCACTGGCCTTAAGCCCCATTAATGCTTGTCTTTCCCAATTCTTCCAAGATGAGGAAATCTCACATTCTCTAGGGGGGAGAGGATGTAATTTTCCGCCCCCTCTGTGCATAAAACCCCCCTTTATTTAGGATAATGCAAATTTTTTCAATTTATCCCCCCCACTCGTCATCGAATAGATGGTGGGGAGAAGGAGGATGACGTCGATACCGAGGCGGAGGAAGAGAAGCTGGTGATGATGATGATGATGACAAGGGGAGCCGCAATAATCAAGTCGACATGGAGGGGGAGGCCACAGGCCTACCACCCCTCCCTAGGCCCTCGACGAGTCAAAGAGATATCCAATTTTTTGTGTGGATGGTTTGTTAGATAAATGGAAGGTGCTACTATGTTTGGCAAAATTGACCTTAAGTCTAGTATCATCAAGTATGCATGGCTACCCCTAAAATTTATAAAACTTCCTATAAAATCTAATTTGTCCATTAAGAAATTCTAATAATACCCTTTGGTCTTACTAGTGCACCTACCACTTTTAGTAGAATGATGAATCAAATATTTCTAAATTTTCAACATTGTGTTATTGTCTTTTTTGACGATATCATTGTGTTGAGTAAAACTAAAAGAGATCATAAACTTTATTTATCTTTAGTTTTTGATTTACTAAAACAAAATCATCTAATTTTTGCTAACCCAAAAAAGAGTACTTTCTTTCAAATAGAAATTGAATACTTAGGTCATATTGTTGTGTATGCTAAAGGAATTCAAGTTGATCCATGTTAAATTTAGGCTATTAATACATAGCCTATACCCAAAAATGTGCATGAAGTTTACTCATTTTTAGAACTAGCCAATTTTTATTGTAAATTTGTTAGAACTTTCTCATTACTTACTTTGCCATTAACTGTATTATTAAAGAAAGGTCTTGTATTTCCTCGGGGTAACCAACATCAATCCTTTGATTTACTAAAGCATACATTAACTCACACACCTATTTTGCAACTTCTTGATTTCAATAAACCTTGCTTCCTAGTCGTTAACTAACGCTAGTGCTTTTGGTATTGGTATTGTATTGATACAAGATGATTATCCAATTGCATAATTTAGTTGTAAATTGAAACCTTTTGAACTTAAGTATAGTACCTATGACAAGGAACTTTTAGTTGTAGTACATGAATTAAAAATATGGAAACATTATTTAATGGATTGAGAATTTATAATTAAGACATATCAACAAAGTATCCAACACCTTCTTTCTCAACTACAAATTTTTGATATGCATATACAATGGGTATCTTTCATTCAGCCTTTCCATCCTTTAATCTAGTATCAACCTAGTAAAAATACTTATTTTCATGACTTTGATTTTCATGATGCTTGGTTGAATTTGTCTTCAAACTAATGGATTCCTCTTTTATGAGAAATGTTTGTGTGTTACTCAATGCTTTCACCATTTTCTTCTCCAAGAAGTTTACAATCCACCTTATATGGGTCATCGTGGTATCATTTTTACTTTTCATAATTTGCAAGAAAATTTTTATTGGCCTCATATATATCAAGATGTTTCTACCTTTGTTTCTGAATGTCTTGTTTGTCAACACATTAAAAGACATCATGGTAAACAATATCGTTTGTTAATACCTTTATCTATTTCTAACTGACCTTAGGAACAAATCTCAATGGATTTTATTACTTGTTTACCATTGACTTCTTCAAAAAATAATATGATTTGGACTATTATCAATCAACTTAATTAGCAAGCATATTTTATTCCATGCAAGAAAAATCAAAATACTTTGTAAGCAGCTAATCTTTTTCTTAAGCATATCTTTGTACATCATGGCTTGCCAAATATCATTGTATCTGATCATGATCCCCATTTTTACAATAAGTTTTGGATCACTTTGTTCTCTAACCTTGGTACTAAAATTGATTTTAGTTCAACATTTCATCCTGAAACTAATGGTAAAATTGAAGCTACTAATAGCACTACTCTTGATTTGATTCGTGCATATACTATTTTTTTACTTAGTACATGGGATCAACATTTGTATCTTATACAATTTGCTGATAATAATACAAGTCACTCTACCATCAATAAAACACCTTTTGAAATTATCTATGGTGGTAAAGTACCAATACCAACATTTTGTTTAAGTCCGAAAGTGACTTCTACAAATGATTGGATTTATACTCATTCCACTATTTTTAAACAAGTTAAACAATTGATTGCTAAGGCCCAACAATCCTATGTTAAGCAAGTTAATAAGAAACACCATGCTATGCATTTTAAAGAAGGTGATTATGTTTGGTTGCAAATTGAGAAACATACATTGTAAATGAATCAAGTCCTATATATCATGATATATATGGAAACTAGAATTTAATTGATACTTAACTTTCCACAACCACTTTTTCCCTATTGTTTAAGTTTTGCAATCATGTACCGGTGTAAGAGGGTGTTTCATGTCATTTTTTTCATATAGAAAAGTGGTAAACACACACTTTCACATAAAGATGAAGCTAGGTTCAGACAATTCTCCATATCCTACCTTCACCATATATCTATACACATATACCTAAATTATTGTAAAATTTTACACATAAAAAGTAAAATTTTCTATCAAATATCTATTTTTTACGATTTACTATTATTTTTTAATATTATTTTTTGTTCATGATTTTCGTATTTATGAAGATTATATGGATTGTGTTTCAACATTACATTCCATATAACTCCATAAAAACACCATTTGAACCATAAACACATATGAAATGATCATTTTTCTACTAAATCTCTCATTGTGGATTTTATGATTTTGATTTTGACTACATGAATTATTGAAATAATTGATTATCCTATAATTTTGGATATATTTAAGCATATTCAAATATTTTTAATCATTTCCATAGTAAGAATGAAAGATTCATTCATAAAATTTAATAAAAGATGCTTATGCTATAATCTACATACACATCCCATTATATTTGGTAAATGGGAAGCTGTTGATGCTCTTTTATAATCGATGACACCTTCTTTTGCTTCCTTGTTCCATCCATCACATCTTGTCACACAAACTGACGCACTATTACAACCCATACAACCCAAAAAGGAAGATTAAGGAAGCCTAAGTCGAAAATGGATGATGGCCCAAGTAAGAAAAGCGTAAAAGAAGGCAAGCTCAGAAAAATGTAGGAAGTGCACAACAATGAGTGCATTGAATATTCTAGCAAGGTGTACCAACTATTCTATCAAAGAAAGCACATGGCACAATGCAATTCATTTTGTAAAAGAGCACTATGCTCCCTCATGTGCAAATTGTAAATGTAGAAGGACATGGGAAAAAGGACCATGAGAAGAGGAAAGACATGACAAAAGAATATCTTGGCTAAAATGGCCGGTCATGTAAAAAAGGGGATGGGTGCCCAAAGGGATGACGGCATGTATAAAAGTCAAAAAGTGAATAGAGAAGTTTATTCTTGGTATGTGGCTAAAGTGGCTCTTTGCTCCTCTTCTCCTCTTCTTCTCTTCTCCTTGCTTGTGCTTGAGTTTGTGTTTGAGAGAGGGAGTGTGAGAGTGTGAGGGTGAGGGACTGTGGTGGAGAAGCTCTCCATATTCTCCTCTATTTTTCTCTTCTATTCTCTTTTCTTTTCTGTCACGTGCGGCTATGGAGGATGGAGCTTTGAGGTAGAGGACTACTTGAACTTGCATCTCTGGTCGTGGAGCTACCAGAGTGCTTGAGGAAGGAGGCTACTCAATCAAGCATTTAGGTAAGCTTACTACACTTGTAGAATTGAGAGCATGTAGGGCTATGTGGGAGGTAGCCATAGCATTTGGCTTGCAATGCTTGAGTAATAAGTGGTCCGTGGGTCTCAACGGTTGAGCAAAGGCTCCCACATTTTGGTTATGTTGTTGTTTGGACCAACAGATTCAAGCTTGAGTGCTTTTGTTCTTCAAATCGGGCAACACAGTAGGAGTTCGACTCCAAAACTATGCTTGGTTTTAGGTAGGAAGTAATGGATTCGGAGGCTGTTTGATCTCGTTTGTGGATTAGTTTAGGTGTAAGAAGTTATTTATGCATTGGTTAAAATAGTAGTCTTATGTTTTGTATCACAGTAGGCGTCTTTTGCATTAGGTGTCGGTTTGGGCCTCGAATGATCGACTATTGGAACTTGGCCTCGGATGGCAACCCCTTCGACACTCGAATAAGTACCCCCATCCTAGTGTCCGAGCCTGACTTCTCGGACGTCTAAGTTGTGGACTCGAACCTAATGACCAGGACCTTGTCCTCGGGGAAGTTACTATATGTATATCCTCTACATCACGTGCGTTCAAGGCCTATTTATAAATATCACGTGAGTTTTTTCTGAATAAAACATAACCATTTTCTATTCAATTTGTAAATAACCCCTTTATCTTACACCCTTATGTATGTAAAAAATGTATAAAAATGGTATTTTAAAAATACCTTATTTTGAACCCATGTGATGCACACATATATTCATGAGTAACTTATGTGAGACCCTGTTTGATTGAGATTTTCAACATTTTAGGGATTGGTTAGGGTTTTCTCCAATAGACCATGGGTTCACTTAAGAACCGAGACTCGTAAATAAGCCCATAGAAGTGTTTGCACCTATGAAAAGGAAGAAACCTCAGTCTAGTAGTTCATAGGGAACCAAAAGACCTGACCTTTGGCTAAATTGACTAGAGACCCAAGTTTACTCTTAGGGCTAGACACCCAACAAACCACCTATAGCAGCCCTTAAAGAACTCAGGCTAAACCGGTCAGGAGTAGTCAAACCCCTTCTTCTAACTATGTCAAGAGCAGGACAAATCAAAGCAGTTGACTCTATTGTTAAGAAATAGACAAATGATGTAAGCTCTAAGAAGAGAGGTCCAAAATCCCATATGCACAGTAAGGTACAGTGGTACTATCCAAAAAGCTATAAAGGCATGTACTTGACACTCATTTCAATGCAATGATACTATCAATTTGAGTCACTCAAAACTGTCTTTATGAGTCCAAGCTAATCTATCTTGGAACCTAATTCATTTGAGTTACAATCTCTCACTCTGATAATGTATCGTGTGTTTAACTGGCGTCCACCATAGCCAACTAGCTCTAGATCCGTGTTTCTCAACATGGTATCAGAGCCATGGCTGAGCTAGGAAGCTAGTAGGTGAAATCTCTTCTTTTGTGCATGCTCTAGGATTTTTCCCCTCTTCATTCTTTTCCTTTTACAAGCTCATTCCAATCCCAATCTCTCAAACCATCCAACATCCATTGTGTGTACGAGGAGAAGAAGATCAAGGAAGAAAGTGCTGCTACTCAAGAAGATCAGTTTAGAGTTTATATTGAAGGGGCTATTTTTTTAACAAAGAAATAGAAAGGAAGGAAGAGAGCTCAAGTTGAGAAGACTTGGTGTTTGGGTTGTTAGTCTGGAACTACCTCAGATCAGACGCCATTGCTGATCTGTCTTGCTGACGGACCATCCTGGTAAAAGGGTTTGACTTAGCCCTTACAAAGGCTTGAGAAGACGACTGATGTAGCATCCAGGAGTGCAGACAGGCAATAACGAAAGGTTAATCTACATCGGCCAGCTCTCTCCATCTGCAACAAGTCTGCGAGACCAGCAAGAGATTTTTTAGCTATTTGAACCAGATAGACCACCATTAGCTACCATTAGACGCTTTGTCCCTTCGTGTGACACCATTCGCACCAGACAGACCACCATTAGCTGTCAGGGTAGAATCATCTGCATTGGACCACCATTAGCTACCAAACAGACCGACCCTACCACATTTCTTACAAGAGCCGCGAGTCTCGTCTGCATTGGAGCCCGTGAGGCGAGCAAGGGTAAGGAGATCTTGGAAGCTGTCATAGGCGTTCTGCACGGCAATGTGTGCAAAATCGGCAGGAGACCTTGGAAGCTGTCGTAGGCATTCTGCACGGCAACATGTGCAGAATCGGCGGGCTCCTGGCAGAAATTCATGATTTAATTTTTAAAAGGCTAAAAGGGGCTTATCTCTAAGGCTTCAATAAGCCTTTCTTTTTTTTTCAAATACCCTGTTCACACTCTCCCACACTCTAAGCTATTCACGGTGATCTTAGTTTTAAAACTGTTTTTTCTACTCCATCAAGTTTCTTTAGACACTAGCATTTTGTGCCATTTCTTCAATATTTGAAGTACTTGTACGGGATTAGACACTGCCATTGAGCAAGATTGCCAATTGGTAAGACCTTCCTGCATGAAATTATTTGCTTGCACAATTATCGAATCCCTTATCTTCTTGTAAAAGGATAGACACTGCCCGAGAGTTCTCGTGGTAAGATCTTCTACCAAAGATGACTGAAGTGGAACATATAGCAAACTTTAATGGTGAAGGCTTCCATGCCTGGAAGGAGAAGACCATGTACCATCTTATGCGAAAAGACTTATGGGACTTGTTTGAAGATGATGCAGATAACAAGAAGGAAGATGATGAAGACAGGTTTGTTGAAGAAGACCACTTCAAATCCAAAGAATGGAAGAAGATGAATAATAAGGCACTAGGCATCATTGCCTGGGGACTAAGTGATGATGTGCTACATCATATATCTGGCATTAGAAATGCTAAAACCGCCTGGGAGGAACTTGATAAAATGTTTGGTACTCAAGCAAAGAATTCAAAGGTAAAACTTCTCATGCAGTTTTATAAACTGGATATCAAAGATAGTGCTTCTATGACCATACACATTAATAAGTTTAAGAGTTTAAAAACTCAACTTGCATCTCTTAAAAAGAATATTGAGGAAGATGAAGCAATAGCCGTACTGCTTGCAAGTGTAAACAAGGATCCATATGAAAATCTTGTGTCCACTTTGAGTAATGTTCCAAGCCTCACACTTAAAGATATTGAGCACTCACTACTTGACGAAGAAGGCAAAGTAAAAACCAAGAATGCAAAAGACAATGTCTCATCATCTAGGGAAAATCTTTTGTACACCAAAGGAGCTGCTGGACCTAAAGGAAGAGGTCGAGGATTCATCAACAACAATGACAAGGATCGGATTACATGTCACTATTGTGGTAAGACTGGCCATGTAGCCAGTGAATGTTTCCACAAGAAGAGAGCCCAACAATTGCAAAGTGATCATCACCAGAACCAATACATGGAAGAAAGAGAAGAAGAAGAATATGCTTCCGCTACCATCAACAACTCTGACAGATTGTTTTGAAGAACTTTCATTGTACCTTTCATATATTTTTTTTCTTAGTGGATTTGATTTGTACAACCCTTTCCAAGATGTAAAGTCTCAAGCTTTAACTTGACTAGGCTGCCAATGAGCTAGTCTTCCGGGCCATGTTATCATGAAGGGGGGGGCAAAAGCCAGCAAGTGTAGGGACTCATCATTTGAGGGGGGTGTTAAGAAATAGACAAATGATGTAAGCTCTAAGAAGAGAGGTCCAAAATCCCATATGCACAGTAAGGTACAGTGGTACTATCCAATAAGCTATAAAGGCATGTACTTGACACTCATTTCAATGCAATGATACTATCAATTTGAGTCACTCAAAACTGTCTTTATGAGTCCAAGCTAATCTATCTTGGAACCTAATTCATTTGAGTTACAATCTCTCACTCTGATAATGTATCGTGTGTTTAACTTGCGTCCACCATAGCCAACTAGCTCTAGATCCGTGTTTCTCAACATCTATTAAAAGTCACACTTGACAGAGTAGGCACATAAGCATGTATGGAAACTAGAAAGCCTGATTTTGCACAATGCATTGCTAGAGCATAAGTGTTTCACAAGTATGAACGCATGGATGAACAGGGAACTTACTAAGGGAATGAACCCACCAATAGGAGTACAACCCAAGAATTAGAATCAAACTAGAAACTAAGGACAAAGACACGGAGAGGACCAAACTGTCACATTGCCAAGGAAAGGGAAGGCATGGCAGGATTAGGAATACATCCTTAGCAAACTTTGTTGACCTCATAGACACTCTAGTGGGTCAAGAGGGAACTACCATGGCAGGTACCAACTCAAATGAGAACAACGTAGACTGAGACCTTCACCTCAATATGTCTAAGCACTCGGAGGACCTTCGATGACTTGTCACATCATACAACCAGCAAATGAGGATAGTGCACCATAGAAGATTGATTGAAGATGTTGTAGCTGACCTTGAGGAAGAGAGGTGATTGGCAAGGAGGCATTGCAATGCATGGCAAAGTATTGTCATTAGCAAAAGGCTCAGAGGCTACTCATGAGAGGGAACTCAACAAGATTCATAGGATCCTGGCCATATAGGGTAGGAATAGAATGGGAGGCAATAGCGATAGGGAGAGAATTTTGGAAGTCAATCTTACATTGAGCAAGCTACTCACTAAGAGATTGCTAGACACTACTAGCACCAAGCAGAGTGGGGAAACCTTGGCATCGTCATTGCTAGCCGAGTTGGGAGTTACCCCAACTACCAGAATTCAAACAAAACTACCCATAGTTGATAAGCAACTTGAAAAGTACTAGGTAGGGAATGACCCCTACAAATTTGTTGAGTAGTTCAAGCAAGTGTGTGAGGAAAATAGTCTCACAGACCCCACTTAGAGAGCCCAAGCATTTGGTCTCTACCTAGGAGACAAGGGACAAACTTGGTTCACCAGCATGGACAATGCTGAGCTTAATGACTTCACCCAACTGAAGGATCTCTTCATCAAGAGATTATCAGAGGTAGGATACTTTGATAACCTCATCGTGAAGCTAATGAATGTGAGTGAGATAGACAAGGAGGACATAAAGACTACGTTACCCATGTGAGGAGTCTCTATAAGAGGATACTTGCAACCGAACGACCCAATGAGAGCGTGGTCTCAACTGTGCTCATTAATGGGGTCCACAACGAAGAGATATATAAGGATCTACCAAGAAACTCAAACATGCAAAGGGATGTGCTTGCGAGAGTCTTTGAGGAAGCTATATAAGTAAATGATTTTCTTAGATATAGAAGCTCTCAAATGGCACAGTAGGGTAGCAATGCAGTTAAGAACACTGAGAGAGTGGTAGCAACTAGTGAATGAGCAGTCACACGAATAGGAGAAAGGGAAGAATATTGACCAGGCCCAAGCTATAGCCGATCTAAAAGCGAAGGTGGCTTGACTGTAAGAGTTAATACAAAGACCTATGCAACCCCACGTGCAGTGTGTGCACTGTGGAGGGAACACCTACCATCTGAATGCCCCAATCTAGCTAATGGGGTGGTACTCATTGGTTTTGGTAAAAGGTGACTTGCAATTAGTGATCAACCAATTGAATGAGACTATAGTGCAAGAGATTCCATTCTAAGGATGTAGTATCGTGAAACCTTGGACACTCTTGATATCTTTCAGGCAATGAATTGCCAACTGATTCCTTGATAATGGAATCACTTTTAGACTCCCTGGACAATTATACCTTTAATGAATATGTCTTTCGTAATTGTGGTCTTGAGGGGCTTTTACAATAGCCTCATGATGTTAGTCCAGGGCTATTATGGGGATTTCTTGTTGCTAACATGTCCTATTTTGGTTTCCAATGAGGTTAGTATGGGCTATGAGCTAGGTAATGATTGATCATCTTCCTACTTTGTCATGGATACATTGAATCATTCAATAGCACATTCATCGAACACCCCTTGCCATTTATGCAGGGTGTTAGCTAATCATTTGATGCATTTAGTATAGGGGTTGAATGGCCATCCTCTTGGTCTAGTTTTGTGCTTCAATATGGTTAATGTGGGAACCAAGGGTTTGTTTTCAAGTTTGTTGAATGGTGGGCTTTATGGTTATATTTTCTCACGCCAAAAGAGCCATTTTTTCTTATAGAGAATTGTTTAATCTCATCAAGCTAAGAGAGCCATTTGTTTGTTTGATGTGGGTGCAATTAATGGGTTTTGTTTTAGTGTTGTACTAAATAGATTTGACAGAGCACCTAGAGAGAGTCTCTTGATGTGGGGAAGCTTGTTGTGGCCAAGTCCAGGTGATATCCTTCTTTTTCAAGTTCTTTTCCTTTATGCTAAAATATGTGTATATTTACTTGGGGATTTTTTCTTTCGTTGGGGACTAGCATTCAAGGCATAAAGTACCAAAGTTAGGTTAGGTGTGTTGAGGGAGGTTTGAGCAGTTACCCACCTCTTGTAAAGACATTGTTTGATACTCTAAGAGCTATTTTTTAGGATAGTCCTAGTGATCCTATTCTACTAGCCTACTAGACAAGTGTTTCTAGGAATCCCTATTAGTTATGAGGTAGCTAGGGAAGCTTGCCAAATAAAAAAGAACAAACAATTAATATACCTAAAATATATAAGATATGAAGGTGTGTAAAAAGGGCGTTATAATCCCTAAATAATTAGAAATAAAGGAAGAAAAATTCCAAGAGCATATGCTCATTTCCTTGTGACAGCTTGGTAGATTTCTAGGGATGAGTTAGCAAGCACGAGACTGATGCCTTGCCTTCTTGGGGGGTGATATTTAGCCAAATATAAATAAGGATGGTTGGAGCAAAAATAAAAGTGAGTAGAAGAAAAAAGGATTTAGTGTCATCTCACAAGAGCTTGGTAGATTCTTGGTTAACGAGACTGGACACGTGAGGAAAATGCCCTATTTTCCTTGGGTCATAATGAACTTGTTTTTTGAATGCTTGCCATAGTCTACATTGCAATAAACTTTTTTTTTGAACGCTCATCCCAGTAGGGTTTCCTTGCCAACAGTTTGCTTGTTTAGTAGCACGTAGAAGGTGCATGGTAGACTCTGAGTCTCGATAGAAACTATCAATTTGCAGTTTCCTAGGAGTGGGTAGGATTGCCCCGAAAATGAGCTCAATTTTGCATTGGTTGGTTGCAATTGGGGTTACCCAATGTGGTCCAGTGTTCATGCGTTAAGATATTGGCATTAGCCCCCTCATTGATTAGTGCATCAAAGGTGCACATTGTTTGGGAGGTCATGTTGATCCGCAAGTAGGCTGGTACTACTGCTTCCTCATCGGCATCCTCGAGCTCTGTGATAGTCACAACTCTAATACTCAACTAGATCAATTGGAATGGAGTCTGTCCTGTGAGCATGCTCATCTCTCGAGGTTTAGAGTCTGCCCTGATATGTTCAATTACCCTTCCTTCCAAATCATACTCTATGATCTATACTTCCTCCTTACTCTCCTCATTGGTGGAGCCATAGTCCTTGTACTCATCATTGGAACTTTCAAATTGAATCTCTAGGTTGCTTGCAAGGTCCCTACACTCGGATGCAATCTCACTTGTGAAGAGAGCCCAATTATATGACAAATTTAGATTTTGCACCTTAGTCCATTGCCACTCCCTACTTTCCATAAGATCCTTAAGGGGTTTGAAGTTGGCAGTTGGGTTGCCAACCAACTCTCTTGACAAGCATTCAAGGTTTCCTTGAGGTTTAAGTTTGTTTGCTAGGTCTTGATAGGTGATAGATGTTGATTGGCCTATGGGACTTCGAGTCATCATGCACACATGTATTGTGGGAAAGTTAGAATTGATAGCACTCTTAGAGTTGATTGTGGGATTTACAGCATGCCTATACTCGTCCTCTTCCTCTAAGAATGGGAGGTTGATGGTTGCCAACACGTGCATCTAATCTTGCTCATCCTCAGGGCAAGGGATGTACTTTATTAAAGCCCCATAATTGCTTCTTGCTTTTGAGTTCCCCTTCAGCAAGTTAGAGATAGCTTCTAAATCCACGGATAAGGTCTTCCAAGTATCCATTTTTACTCAAACTTTAGATCTATTGCCTAAAAATATGAGACCATTATCCCAATCCTCTAGTACTCTATCATTTCTCCTTCATGGCCTTCCTAGTCCTCTAGTAGGATATTGTAATCCACTCCCTTTATGACTAAAAAGTTTACGAAGAACTAAATTCCCACTATCTGTATAGTGGCCAATCATTTAGGACTCCAAAGGGTCTAACCTTCATTGTGTTTTCTAGGGTGACATTGAACCTTGCAATTTCCACTAGTGGATTTCCCCAAGTTTGCAAGACTACATGACTAAGTATGCTAACCTTTGCTCTCGTGTCCACTATCCCCTTTCATGTAGCATCTCTTAAGGTAATGATAGGTAAGACTGTGTGCATCTTAGTGTCCTCCCAAAAGGCATTTATTTGTGGGGTTTTAGACATGGGATTCAGTGTTAGGCTGGGTATGTGTTTCATAGCATCGTGGTCTGGAAAGTCTTGTGGCTTATGGTCATTACTGTGTTCTACCCATTACATGAACTCTTGCCAGAGTGCGAGGTTTTGTCTAAGAAATTCCCCCAAAGACACTATCACAGGCATCGTTATGAGTGTTTCTAGCAAGCCACTATTCCTCTTTCCCTCCTCAGTTTTGTGGATTCCTTGTCGATGTTCTTGAACCATTTGTGTGTTTTGGTCATCTTGATGTGCTCATGTGGTGGCATTATATCTCATGCCCTCAAATATATAGGTGAGGCTGGTAGGATCATGGTTGAGAATTCATGTACCGCTTCCTCAACTATAGGTTCAGCATCTTGAAGGTGTGCCTATGCTTCTTTTATCCACTCCTTGACCTTATATGAAACTCCCAACTACTAGTTGGGGTCAAGGTACTCTCCAACCTTAGCGCTTCCCTTCTCTCTCATCTTAGGAGCCGATGTTTTTGCTTGGGCATCCATAAATTGCTTGCCTTTGGTTAATGTGGTCTCACTCTTGGTTTTGAGCATTATTTTTTCCTTGGATCTTTTCTTCTGTCGTCGTTTATTCTTCTTCCCTATAGAGGATGCATCTAAGTCACTACACCCACACTCCCATTTTAAAACTACTCGATGATGGGGGTCTTTTATGACAACCCCTACACTCACATACTTTGTAGGTCCTCAAGAAGGTCCATCAAAATATAATGTATAAACCAAGGTTTCATTGATGTAACCTACCATGACAACCAACCTACTCGTACTTATGATAGTCAAAATCTATGCTAGAGAGGATATGTAAGACATGTACAATCCCTCCTTCCTCAATTAACCTCAATAGGAACATTGGTAAGAACCCAATGACAATGATAGCAACAAATTTGAATATCCCACATGAAAGAGTCATCTTACCACTCAGTAATGTGATAATCCTTACTCCATTAGATCACTTTTCTTTGGTAGTATCGTTGCTCTAAATATGGATGCTCAAGATAAGGAATGGCTTTCCCCATCCAATAGTGTTAGTCCACTCTGCAAATTTAAGTTATATCTCTTGACGGACTTGCAAAGGCACTAAGTCCAACGTCAATCCCTACATATAATAGGGCTTTATTTATTGAAGTTTACTTTAGTTTTGAACTCTCCCCCTTGCAAATTTGCTAAAAGGTTTGTAGAGCCATTCTTTTCTATATGAACAATCTTATAAGGACCATCCCATTTGGATTCCAACTTGCCTGGGAAGAGCTCACAACAACAAACATCATAATATAGGATCAATTGATTCTTAGAAAATTTATACTTCTTAGCCCAAATATCATGAAGCATTTTCATCTATTTCTTCCCTACTTCTTGATGTAACAAGACTTGCAATTGAATCTCACAACAAGTTGTGCAAGGTAATTGAGCATTTCTTACAATGCTTCTTCTTCACTCAAAGAATGGTTTAGAGCGAACCTTACTATAGGTAACTCAATCTTCAGAAGTAAAACAGTCTTTCCCATATATTAATTTGAAAGGGGTGTGGCACATAGCTCTTTTAAATGTCGTATTATAAGCCTAGACAACAACATACAACTTTTTATCCCAATCACGCTTTCTCTTCGGATACTTGTTGAGAAGTAAGCATGTGAACTCTCCTTATACTAGAGAAGATAAGGGTAGCTAGGTGTAAATGAACTGGTGAGACAGGGAAGCAAGGGGAAACCCTAACCTTAACTCCTCTAGAGGCTATATAAATTGCCTAAAGTACACCCTCACTATTGAGGAGAGTGTACTAGTTGTACCTTGAACAACTTACTAAGAAAGATCTTATTTCATAGTCCCCCTAGTGGGCCATCTCCCTCTAAGAGGATTTGGGGAAATTCCTCCTCTGATGGCTGCTATGAGGAAAACCCTAATTGTGGGTTTCTGGCAGCCATAGGTAGAAAGCTCCAAGCTTTCCCATTTTCAAAATTTTCAATCTCTAATCATTAATAGTGATTCTAATCACTAAAGCATGTACTCTAAATTGTGTTCCTAGTTTGTGAGTATCTCCAGCACTCGGGGGACATCACAAGTTCACCGAGAAGCATGACTTCAATACCGATAATAAGTCAAGTGTCTCACCAAGTTTGACAAGGTAAACCTAAACATCTCAATCTTAAGATGAGTGCTTCTAAGCACTGAAAAGGAATTCAGTGACATCAATACTATTGCCCTATGAATATTGATGTGATTGAAATCTCCTTGGACTCTTCACCAAGTGTCAAGGTCATTGATCAACCTTGATCAACCAAATGCTCATATACTAAACCACAAGGAGGGGAGGAGCCAGAAGTCTAATCAAAGTTTGCCTCATTGAAACCTAGGAAAATAGTAAAACTTAAATCAAGGGTTGTTTGTAGAATAGGACCACCAAAATCTTATCTTGAGATATTACATATGTATGATTTCCAACCTTTTTCATCTTTACAATTTTCAAGTTGGTCATCATTTGTAGGGCTATCAATTCTGCTATTTTGTTTGTACTTGGCCACCTGTAAAGAACTAGACACTGCCATTGCTTAAAGCAATAGGTAAGACCTTCCTATAATGGCCATAGCCTATGTAGATGTAAGGCCTCAAATTCCCAAGTTCAATGGAAAATATTTTCATCCCTAGCAAGTTCTCATAAAATATAAAATGATGGAACGAGGCTACTGGCCCTTCATAAAAGGGACCAAAGTTATTGACCCATCCAATCCCCTTGATGTAGAAGATGATGAAAGAGCTCAAGCCATCATCATGCTTCATTTGAATGAATCTTTAATTTATCATATTGACAAACTCTCCATTGCCAAAAGAAGAAGTGGGATGAGCTTGAAAGGCTCTATGGCGCTATAGGGAAGAACTCCAAGATATTTCTAAAGATTGAGTTTTTTAGCTTGGAGTATAAACATGGAGAAGATCTAAGCAAGTTTATTTCACATATGAAGGGGCTCATGGCATAGCTGGCCTCTGTTCAAGCACCAATTCATGATGAAGATGCCATTGCCATCCTTCTAAAGTCTGTGAAGAAGGTCTTTCCAACCCTTGTTACTACCCTTACTAATATCCCAAACCCAACCTTGGCAAGTACCATCCAGCCATGCCTAAGAGAGGAGGAACCATAATGAAGGGACTTTAGCATTTACTTCCCGTGAGCAAGTATTAGTCCATACAACTTCTACAAAGTGCTCCTTTTGTCACAAAAAATGGTGTATTGTAAGCGATTATTGGAAGAAATATCCTTAAAAAATAAAGTGCAATAAATGCAAAAAGACCAAGAATATCACCAATAAAGTATCCCAGTGTTCATGGGATCAACATTTACATCTTTTACAATTTTTCTACAATAATACACCTCACTTTTCCACCAACAAAGTGCCTTTTGAAATTATCTATGGCCACAAAATGCCAACACCAACATCTCATTTAAGTTAGGAAGTGCCTTATATTGATGATTGGGTTCATACTTATTTCACTATTTTTAAACAAGTTAAAAATTTGATTGCTAAGGCCTAGCAATCTTATGTTAAGCAAGCTAATAAGAAACGCCGAGCTATGAGTTTTAAAGAAGGTGATTATGTTTGGTTGTGAATTGAGAAATGTAGAGTGCAGAGTGTTGAGAAAATTCCTAATGTTAAACTTGCATCTAGACTTTATGAACCATTCAAAAAATTTTCATTGTATCAATGCTAATGCTTTTAGATTAGAATTTCCCGCACATCGGAAAATTCATAAATACCTCTTATATTAGTCTTCTCCATCCATTTAAAGATTCATTACCTGTCCATCTCGTATATGATTCTCCACCATTGCTTGAAGATGATCATGAACCTTTAATTCCTAAATTTATTATTGATACTGATTATATGACCACCCACACTAGGAATACTTACCCTTGCTATCTTGTAAAATTTCAAAACCATCCTGTTGAGGAAGCTCAATGGATGATTGCATGTGCTCTGTTCTCCACATTTATTGACTCCACATCTAGCCAATAGCAATTGAGGACAATTGCTATTCCACCCTAGGGGTATGTTGGCAGACAGCTGGCACCTATATGAGGGGATGAGCGCCTTCAATGGTTCTCCCTTGTGTGCATGTTGATAGGATGAGTACCTTGAATGGTTCTCCCTTGTGTGCATGTTGATAGGATGAGTACCTTGAATGGTTCTCCATTAGCACAGGGTATGTTCCTAAGAGCAAATTACTTGAGGTTTTGGATGGAAGGTTGATGGGAACACCTATCCTTTTTAGGTGGGAGACTTATAGATGTGAATGCGGGTGAAGATGCTACAATATTTATATCTCAAGTGTTAATGTCTACATGATTTGATTATTTAATGGAATTTCAATGATTAGTTGATTTATTATAGTTAGTTGTATTTATTCAATTAATTATTTTTCTAACATGATTTTTTGAATTTTTGATAGGTGATGTATAGAGAAAGATGAATTTGATATACGCAATAAACGTAATTCATTCCAAAGACTTCTTCATTAAATTATTTAAATAAACTCATAGTCGTTTATTCTAAAACATGCGTACATCCTCTTTGTAAATATTTATTGATACTTGAGAATTTTAGAAGATATATTGAAGATATTTTAGAAATATTCTATGGCTCTCGACAGTTGTTGTGAGTTGTGTAATTGATTATAACCATTGAGATTGATTGTAAAGGGTCTATCTTTGGGCAAAGAAAGATTCATTTTAATATTATAAATAGGACACTGAGGAGATACCCACTCGAACAATTGCACCCAATAGTGTGTCATTCAACTTTTCTTTACTCTTCTTTACGTTTATTTTGAGTTTTATAAGTCATGCATTCAATTTTTATAAGAAAAGAGAGTAAGGGAGAGCTTCTTTTGCTCGCTACGAGCAAGTCTCGCATTTGATCTACGCAAAACAAACTTGCACTAAACACTAGCTTCTACTCTACTACTCAAATGGCAAATCTAATGGTTTCGTTGGTTTTGAAAGGGGGGAAACCATATGATGCCTAATCAAAACTCTCTCAAATCGCTTCTTCTCCCCTCCTCCCATCTCGAGTGCTATTTGCTACCATGAAAACTGCAATCACACGCTGCATGAATTCGAGATCCCTTCTTTTTGCACGAGATCTCTAAAACTAGTTGAAAAGAAACTTGCTTTATGCATGACACCCTATTCTAGAGGTTTTCTACACATTTTTTAGAATATTTACAAGAAATAATATCCAAAATATCAAAAATAGACTAAACTTGTCAAAAAATCATGTAAGTTTGAACCATCCATACTATGAACACTAACAGTAATGACTAATATGACATTGACTCTCTAGATTAATAACAAAGTTGGATGATGATGCACTCAAGGGTTTTTCACATCGTGTTCGTGTAGTGGTACAAGAGCGCATGCATAGTCTCCTATAGTTTATGTCTCTATGTTGATCTTAGTTTTATTTTATGTAACGAAACCTCAACAAAGCAATGCGAAAATTAGAGCAGATGTAATTTTAAGAGGGCTTGCATTTACAATTGTGTGTCTTGTTTATATGGGCATTAGGATGTTCCTATCAACCACACTTTTATACACAATTGTACACATATAATTAGACATATTCATGAATCTATGTCTAATAATTGTGTCTATGGTTGAATTTTGTTGTAGTGGGTTGGGTTCAATCGCATCTGTATTTGTATTTATATGTGCAACTAAATTGTAGAATAAGTGTCTCCATAAATGAGTTTATTTATTACAAGATTATCAACATACAGATTAAACATAATAGTAAATGTGTATATATTCATGACTCTCAATATGACCATAAGTTTTTTTCTTAGCTCATAAAATATGTATATTTACTCAAATATAGGCATTTTTTGTTGAACTTACAGGTACATAAAATGGTAATTGAACAATTGCCTTTAAATTGGTATGAGATGTCATCGAATATGTGCTAAAACTGTTGGTGAAAATTCACAAGGGCATTCTAGAAACATTCAAAGTTTGCAATAGAGAAAACTACAGGAGGGACCACAAAGTGTTTACATCTTACGGCTAATAAACATTAGGAGAGAGACTTCAACATAAGGACACTCAGGAGTCCAAACTCTTAAGGACATACTCAAACAAAAAAGGTGTGCCTTGCCAATGGGTTATACCCAAAGCGGTTTGAGAGTGTATGGATGTGTGTGTTCGAGCCTTGGATGCAACCTTGAAGCATCTTTCAAAATCCAAGCCTTATGAAGAAAGGAATAAGAAAAGGTGTGCCTTTGTATAGTAGTTTAGGTTTTGACGTTCATGTTCGGGCTCTATTCTCGTTTAGGTGTTCTTCGGGACTTGGAAGTTTTTCGATCACCTTTTGCACATGCTTACGACTCTTTTGAAAGCATTGTAAACGGCTTGAATGAAACGATGGGACCAACGTCGGGTGAGTCCACCATCCTCTTGCACAGAGCTGGCGTCTTCAGCAGGAAAGCACGTGGATAAGCGATCCCATGTACCGACTATGGCCAGCCTAACCTCTTGCATAGAGTTGGCGTCCCTACGCCGTTTCATAGCTTGAAGCGGCGCCCGTGGGTGCATCCAAGGATCCGCCATGACGGCATTCAAGCTGAGCCTCTCGGTGGGGTTCGGGCAGAGCAAGGCTCTGATCATGACATCCTTTGCCTCTGTAGACACGTGACACTGCGAGGGAGGGTCTCGCAGGTGGGCCGGCGATTCTGCGGGCGTGGTTTTGTTCATCTCCAGGTAGTCGAGGCCATGCGTCACGTGGAATGCGAGTGATCAGGGCCGTTGCCTGCGAGGACCCTGCTGCGAATGGCGTGTCGATCTGGGCCGTCAACGAAAGGATAGAAACCGAAGAGGAGTAGGTGGAGGAGGAAGCCAAGGCTCCACAGATCGGCGGTCTGGTTGTAGCTCTGGCCCAGGAGGATCTCGGGTGCGGCGTAGTGGGGGCCGCTGCCTCCGAGGCCCGACAGGCTGGGCTGCTGCATGAAGTCCGCGGGGGTCCCGAAGTCAGCCAGCTTGAGGTCGGCGTAGGAGCATGTCGGAGACGGCAGAAGGACGTTCTGGATCTTCACGTCTCGGTGCGCGATCCCTCGCTCGTGGCAGAAGGAGAGAGCCCCTGCGACGGCCCTTAAGGGCTGCGCGGCTTCGCGCTCGGGCAGGCGCCCCTGCCTCGTGACGTGGTGAAAGAGGTCCCCGCCGGCGCAGAGCTCCAGCACCAGGTGCACGTAGTTCTGATCCTCCACGTGCTCCAGGAGGGTCACAATGTTGCGATGGCCGCGCAGCGTCTCCAGGACCTCGATCTCCGCCTGCGCATGCGCCCGCGACGTCTCATCGTGCTTCCACACCGACTTGCATGCGCACCTCTCCCGCGTCGATAACCTCGTGCACACCCGCACCACTCCCTCCGCCCCCTTGGACCACGACTCCAGCTGCGGACCGATCTCAATTATATCCTTCACCTTGTCCATGTCGTCGACCTTTTCTGTATCTTCATCAATCGATCTCTGGAAGTCGTGAGACTATTATGATTGTTTTCTTCTGCTGCACAGCCTCTCGTCACGCTGTGGCTGTTAGCCGACTAGTTATGTTAATCCTTCTGCCGACTAAAGCATGAGTTGACTTGTATCATATTGTGTACGCGGCCACGAAGCTCCTAGCTTACAACATTCAGTTTGCCATGCGTCACGTGGAATGCACCCATAGCGATTCTTCGATCTTACAATGTCAAAAGGCAAAGCATGCAGTGCAAGTCTCGAAACAATGTTTGTTCATGACAGCCCCAAACGCCAGATCGACGTATTCTGCACCTGTGTTAAACAAATCCATCTTGAAATGCTTTTTATATACAATAATTAAAAAAAAAACTATTTTACGATCATTACTATACATAACTTTTTACAAACGTATTTTTTAGAACTATTTATATAGCACAATAATATGTATATTGACGGTAGTCTTCTCGCACCTTTCCAAATTCCATTCATCATGAGTAAGAAATATTAGAAAAAAAATGGTTTTAAGAAAATGTGATCAATACGACTTTGCATTACAAAATATTTAATTTTGCAAATATAAAATGGTAGTAAATGTAATAGATAGCTTGATTCCTATTGGTTGTGGTCAATGAGAATTGATCATTAGCAAAAGATAAATTTCAAAATTCTATAATCATTGACACCATCTTGCTGAATTCAAGTTTCATGGTATTGTAAAGGGGAAGAAAGTTGCTTTTAAAATCTTCAAAATGCATTCACTTTAGAAATTGTATTATGCTATTATGATAGTAATAATAATTTTTGGAGGTCTCAACAGAAACAGTTCTAAATATGATGCGGTCCACAAGCTTCCAATGATTTGCCAATTGGACAAATAAAAATCACCAATGTATCAAGTGTCCCATATATGTTATTGTAAAGTATCTACATGAAGATTCCAAGTTTTATCTTTGATTTGAACTTATGTTCACCAAGACTTTCCAAGTTTTTTTAGTTTATCCCATTTTATATTATCTAGTAATTCTATTCACCACGACTCCTCAAGTTTTTTTAGTATATCCCATTCTATATTATTCGGTAATTCTTCAACAAAATTCAGATTATCCATTGACAATAAGTGTTTCCTCTTATTGGTTTTCTATATGTTTTCTGGTCACTTCAATACATATAATCTCTTGAAGTTGTGGCTAGGAGGCACTTACACAAGGGGATGAACACCTTCAATGGTTCTCCATTAATGTGGGTCGTGTTCCTAAGAGAGGATTATTTTTCATCTTGGGTGAAAAGTTGATGGGAACGCCTATCCTTTCTAAGCATGAGAGTTGTAGGTGTGAATATGGGTAAAGCCGTACATGGGTGATGCCATAATATTCATATCTCAAGTATTAGAGTCTACGTGATTTGATTATTTAATAAAATTTCAATGATTAGTTGATTTATTATGGCTAGTTGCATTTATTTGGTTAATTATTTTTCTAACATGATTTTCTAACATTTTTATACTTGATGTGTAGATGAAGATGAATTGGATATACACTATAAATACAATTTATTTCAAAGACTTCTTCATTAAATTATTTAAATAAATGCATCACCGTTTATTCTAAGGCGTGTATACATCATCTTTGTAAATCTTTATTAATACTTGAGATTTTTAGAAAATGTACTAAAGATATTTTAGAATTGTTTCATGGCTCTCAGCACTTGTGAGTTATATAATTGATTGTAACCATCGATTCAGTAACTCAAACTCTTTTGCAAAAAGAGTAATTGTAAAGGGCTTATATATATTTGTGTCAAGGATAGCACTAGGGAGAGAGAAGACTATAGAAGAGAGAGAAGAAGAGAAGTAGAAGAGAGAGAAGGATAGTGACGAGGAGAGAGAAAGGCAAAAAATGAAGGAAGGAAGGAAGCCATGAAAGCTGGAGAGAGGGAGAGAAGATGAAGGAGACTTGTTATTATAATCTGATGGTAAAAAATGTCAAGTCTCTTACATCTTATATACCCGCTAGTGTAGCATGTATTTTCCTCCATTATTTTATTCCCGTATTTCCCATCTCTTACATTCCATCCCCACCCAAATGTTTTTTCCCTCAAAACAAAATGGGCACTTATTACAAAATAGGGCAGGGTAGGGCAGTCCAGAGTACTACTCTGCTGCATAAAATCAAGGGGTTATTCAATAAATCATGTGGGGGTTATGTATGTATGTTGGATCATGGATACAATATGATGTATGGCCATGATTGGGGAATAAGAAAAATACAATTTTGACCCATATTCAGTGAGGAATCGAGTGTTACAGACAATGGACATCATGGTGTCTACTACAGGACCCTACTGTAGTAAACCTACAATAGCTTTTGATAGGTAACTCTGATCAGGGTGTTTGTCACATAGAGATGGAGCTTACTTCAAGTACTTGGAGCCCATGTATGGCATTAAATATTGTCCATAATTCAAAATCAAATCTAGTTTAAAATAGAGAGTTGTCTGCAATCTTCCTTGCACTAAAATATAGCCATAGATAACCAATCTTCAGCCAAAAGAGCCTATCAAAAAGGAAAAATTTCCCCCAAGATAGATGCTGGTCTAAATGAGATCCCAAGCAATCCATTAACCTCCTAGATCAAAAGGTATTCCATCATAATGATTGTCCAAGAGAAGAGAATGGCCATCAACCACATACTCCAATCCACCCAGATCAAATGGATACAAGGAAGTATCCCCATAATCAAGTCCATAATCACATCCATAATCTTTGGGATCATAGGGAAGCACGATGCCATCTTCATATTCATGTATGCCCAAATCATATATTACATCATCATCGGACATATACCAATCATCATAACCATGATCAATGTACTCATTATCAAATGTGTTCAATGGTTGTTGTAAACATTGATTAAGTGTAAATTGATGCTCAAGAATATCATCATGAGGTTTCTCCAAGAGTCTAAAACCTTCAGCATAACCATCTACATCTGTGAGTGCCTCATGTAATTCATCAATAATATGTCATCAACTTGTACATCTTGCTCTTCACTATTTCCTTCTTGTACATCTTCTTGGTCTTCTTGCTCATCTTCTTGTTGATCATGTTGCTCATTATCCAATTCTTGTTGTTCAGTTTGCTCATTGCTCTCTTCTTCATCATGAGTACCTTGAAAAGAACTCATCATTACATTTGGGTGATCATGAGGTATGAACTGATTGGGATATAGGATACCATGGTAGTTGTGAATGTGTTGCTGATCAAAGCTAGAAGAGTACTGATAAGCATGACCATTATCGTCGCGTCCATAAGAATTGGGCTCTTGAATTAAGGAAGGTTCACATGTATAATCATGACTATGTTGCTGAAAAGATGGATGATCATAAGCATAAGCATGTTGCCCATAATAGCCATTATGTTTCCAAGGTTCAATGGAATGATACTCTGCATTATGACATGATACATCATATCTATAAGCATTAACATGCTATCTAGATGTACTTGCATATTACTCATGTTCATTTGCATGTTGTTGCTATCCATCTTCAAAAAATGCATGCAGATCATAATGTGTACCATCAGCATATACATGTTGGCCATAAGCATAAGCATAAGCATCGGATGCATAATGCGCATGAGAATTTGGAATAACTGATGGGAAGGTGGTTCTTTCAGCATGTACATGTGATCAAACTTCTTGCTCTTTTCCTCCCTTCAATTGAATCTCCAACCACTTAGAGAAATTGGCATTAAGTGTGTCCATGGTGGTTCTCATTTGATGCATTTCCTTCATCAACTCAGCATGATTTTCTGTGTTTGCCGCTATGCCTGCAAGTATAACCTCTTATCTTTGATTATGCCTTGCCTCATGCCTGCATAGAGTGTCATTAAGAGCACTAAGGCTTCCAATATCACGAGGATACTCCTCATAATCTGTCTCAGGGTTCCTTTGTTCTCATGCATCCTTGATTTGTTGCTAAACATCTTCATTGGCCTTTTTTTTCCCCTATTCCCTGCCATGGTTAGGTGCAGTCCCGTTAGACCACCTGTCACTATTGTACCCGTAACTTGATCTAGGAATCTCCAATTGACCTAAATTTTTGTTCAAGTTGAAGCTAAGTATTCCCTCTTTGAACTGAGCATAAGAATGTGCTCCCAGATTTTATACAGAAAATTCTGTAATAGGAAAAGTATTGCTGTACTATGCAGTCCAGCACCCTGTCTACACCTGTAGGAGGCCTATTTTGACCTGTAAGTATCTTGTAGGGTCCAACTAGAGCTCCAAAACTAATCAAGGCCCTTAGTAGGACCTGTGAGTACTCTACAAGACTCACATCTCAGTTCCTGGGAATAGATATACTTCTGTAAATGCTAGCAATTTGCTTACAGCACCCTATGGGGGTCAAGAAAAGGTTTGCAAGGGATCAACTTGTCAATGCATGATTGAAAGGTCATCCCACATGGCATAATGCATTTTCCAACCATCCAAATTCATTGTTTTCAACCTTATTCTAGAATTGACCATGTCATAAACATCTCTTAGCATAATTTCCCCATGCATAGGCATCTCCCATACATTCCAAGCATCATATTCACTGCCATTGACTATATATGTATTCTCACGTCTTATGATGCTTGATGAAATTGAAATCAAACAATGATTCACTTTGTTGAGTGCTCCAAGATGATCCATTATACTCCAATAAGCTCCATGGTTGCAATGCTCAGCCCCAAGAGAGGAAGCTTTGAGCTTGAAGAAGAAAATTCTTCAATTGGGATGGGAGGATTGAGCTCTCAATAGCTCACAACTTGCATAGATGGGCATAGAAGGGAGATCTTCCATAAATGCACCCCATAATTCCTTCCAAGCATCAAAGGCTCTTCCGAATCATGGATTATTCATCAGAATTGTTGCATTGTTTGCATTGGCAACAACTTCCTTCTATTCTAGTTTTAGCAAATACCCCACAGGAGATTCAGCAAGATGCTCATAGGACAAATAAGCAATAAATTCCTGGAGGAGATTCTCATAAAGAGTTGCTTCATTAAACCGTGCAAGCTCTATTTAAGCATGGGAAAATTTCTTCTTCTAATGGTTCAGCCTTCAAAGTATCAAGTCGAGTAGTAGAGTGCATACAATAACACCATCAAGTAGTCCAAAATTTGAACAAGATGACAAGCACATTGTCACTTTGGAGCTGGGAAGATGCATAACAGAGCACAGATCTACCACAACAATTAGCATAGGATGAAGAAGCCTAGGGGGTGTGTTGTAGGCAAGTCAAGAGCGGGTTTTCCTTCTAAACTTTGGCTTCAATAGATTACTACACTCCTTCAAGCTCGTCTTGGCCTCTCCATCTCTTTATTAACAACCTTAATAGTGGCATTAGCTTTGGCAAAGGATACTTATAACCTATGCTTCCTATCCTCGCTACCAAATCCCTCAATTTATGGCAATTACAACAGATACTCAATATCACCTGAGGCTTGTAGTGGGGCTGCCCTCTTTGCAGCACAGTACTTTAGTGAGGATATAGCATTGGTCTCCTTTGTTACCACACATGAGTTACTGGCTGTCAGCTAGACAAGTTTGCATGATAGACTTCTTCAGATTTGTAGACACTTGAGTAGATTTCACACTCTTGAATCACCTCAGGCTTCTCATTAATTTGCTATGCAAGTTGTGCTTGAGTAAGCTTCTTGTCTAGACAATCTTGCATGATAGACTTCTTCATATTTGCAAACACTCTCTCATGGGAAAAAAATTCGATTTCTTCATCAAGCCTTTTTGGGTATTCAGGCATGGAGTGCTGGATGATGCCTTCTTTGAGATAGCATTATACTTCTTGATTGTTTCCATAGGTTGCCAGTAAAGTCGAAAGAGTACATGATTGAGGTTGAAGCTTGTCTTTCCAAACACCATCTTCATCAACATTACCATGTGCTAAGATTTCATTTAGTTCTGCAATAAGTTGTTACACCTCCGAAATGAAACAATCAAACCCTCATGAATAAGAATAACACCATAATATTTTACATGCTCTGCCCGTTTGACAATGACATCAATTAACCAAGGCCGGGAATAGGATTTGTGCTACAAAAAGCACCAGGAGGCTGAAGGTTTGGGGCCCAAACTTGAGCAGTCTCAATCATTCAGCAAGACTTATTTCTCATGCTCCCTCAACAGTGATCTTCTTCTTTTGTTGATGATGATGATCCCCATTGCGGGATTCCCCTTCACCATCATCATCAGCCAACTCAAATAACAGAATTGGGTGCTCTCCCCTTTATCTAGCAAAACAGTCTCCAGCACTCATGCCTTCTTCAATTGACCTCATCTTTAGCGAGAGATTTCAACCATGAAGTTGGTGAAGCATTCAAATGTTGTCCAGCTTTTCGAAGTGATGGCCAACAAGACAAATATATATTTTGCGATGGAGTACATTACTAGCGGAGAGATTTTTTTTTAAAAAAAATAACCAACATGGAAAGCTCAAAGAATATGAAGCCAGAAAATACTTCCAACAACTCATCAATGCAGTGGGCTATTGTCATAGCAAGGGAGTTTATCGCAGAGATCTCAAGCCTGAGAATCTTCTTTTGGATTCCAATGGGAACTTGAAAATTTCTGATTTCAATCTAAGTGCCTTTCCACAACAATTTAGGGAAGATGGCCTTCTACATAGGACTTGTGGCATTCCAAATTATGTTGCCCCTAAGGTTATTATAGATTGAGGTTATGATGGTGCAAATGCTAATTCATGGTCATGTGGGTTATAATTTTTTTGTTGATGGTTGGTTACTTGCCTTTCAATGATAAAAATATATTAAACATTGTTGAATGCCTTCGAACTTGTTTCACTAAATCGAGGCCTCAATCTATAAGGAATGTTTGAGAAGAAACCAGAGCCCAAGCAAGAAACTCGATTCACTTCAAAACATCCAGCTCCTAAGTTCATAACAAAGATGGAGGAGACTACAAAGCCTCTTGGATTCAATGTTCAGAAGAGTGATTATAAGATGAAACTGCAAGGAGCAGAGACTAGCAGGAAAGGGCATCTATTGATTGCAACTGAGCTATGAGAAACATATTCAAGACAGAAGTTACACAGCCCAAGCTATAGAATTGGTAATAAATATGATAGAATGACTTGCTGCTGCGAAGACATCATGTTAGACAATCTGCAAGTTGGAAGTAAACCATTGTATGTTGATGTAGCACAACGTAAAGATGAGAGGCGATCAAGGTTGCAGGCTCAGTTTTCTCAGATGATGTGGTCTAGGGCAGGTGCTCCTCCCCCGGTTATTGCCAGTCCCAAGCAAGGTGAAAATGACCATGTGACTGCTTAGAATAAAACTGAAGGTCCCTAGAAAGCTCTGGTAGAAGCCATCTGATCAATGGAGGTGGGAGAGAAAAGATCTAGGGTGGTTTTCCTCCATGGAAGCTTGACAAGAACCTAAGAATGAAGAGAGAGAAGACTGTTCCTAAAAAGTAACCAAGACTTTACCCTATTCTACTCCATTTACCACTGTCTTTAAGGAAAATACCTTCAAAATTGGCCAAAAATGACCCCCGAGCTACTAAATTTGGTCTTCCAGCCTCCAAACTTGGTCCAAGACTCCATTAATGCTCCAAACCTACAGTCCTTGTGGTCCAAAATTCCTTGATAATTGCACTGATGTTCCATGTCATGTTTGTACCTGTGTACCTGTGGCTCTTAAATCTGTGTGACTAAAAAATGATATCTGAATGGAGTGTTGGCCCACTGGATCAAGAACCTATGGCTCTGATACCAATTGTCAAGGAGAGGACTGGGGAGAGAGAAAGAGTAGAGAGAAGACTGTAGAAGAGAGAAGAGAAGACATAGAAGGAGAGTGACGAGGAGAGAAAAAGACTAGAAGAAGAGAGAGAAAGATAGAAAAGAAAGGAAGGAAGCCATGAAAGCTGGAGAGAGGGAGAGAAGATGAAGGAGACTTGTAATTATAATCTGATGGTAAAAAATGTCAAGTTCCTTACATCTTATATACCCACCAATGTAGCAGGTACTTTCCTCCATTATTTTATTCCCGTATTCCCCATCTCTTACACTTTGGGCAAAGCAAGATTCACTTTAATATTATAAATACAAGATGGAAGACATGCCCACTCCATGTATAAGGGGAAATTGCATTCAATATTGTACCACTTAAATTTACTCTACTCTTCTGTAAGTCTATTTTGAGTTTTATGAGTCCTGTTTTCAATTTTTATAAGAAAAGAGTGTAAAGAGAGCTTCTTTGGTTCGCTATGTGCAAGTCTCATATCCAATCTATGCAATAGTATTTGTGGATTGCAATAATCCATTGCTATCTACAAAAAACATAATTTTTTTAAAGCTTGCAAAAAAAAATCATATGATAATCAATTATGTATACTTTCATTGTAAAATTATTATAAACTCCTCTTCATATAAAATAGAAAATACTAGCTCTAAGGGAGGGGGCGGGGGGTGTTTTATTCTTGTATGTATAATAGTATAATTAAAATAGTTTAATATAACACTATAAGCTAAAAATAGTTCAATAATGGTGAATTAAAATTTTAAATTGTAGTATGAATGATCAAATGATCTAAATAATATATTTTAAATTTTAATTTTTTTAATGTTTTCTCCTAAAATATTTATCTATATCAAATAAATATTAATTTTTCAGTGTAACTGATTGAATATTTTACGTTTATTATTATGAAAATTAAAATTACATTATTATTGATTTAATCAAATAGTATATTAAGGTCTCTAAATGGAATATTCACTAATTCTAGAATCATTTGAAAGATAATGATAAAAATTAACAAAATATTGATAAATTTACATATTGTTATATATATATATATATATATATATATATATATAATATACATATCACGTTACCTCATTTTCGTGTCGTGTTACCTTGCCCGTTACGTGTTACCTTCCGCTTTCCATGACGCGTTACGCGTCGCGTTCCGTGTTACCTTGAAAAACGCTTCCGCACTGCTGTGGGGCTACCGATTAGAGGGTGATCCCTCATGAGGCGGGCACCATGGGGTGGGTGTTGCCTGCCCCATGACGGCTTCAGGGGAGTGTCGTCACACTTGGTATCAGAGCAAACTCCTCGACTAGTGCGCAATGACCCCCGTGTGAGTGAGCCTGGTCAAAGTATGTTGGGTAAAACGAAGAAAGGTGTTGGAAAAGTGAAAAATGAGCAGAAAAAAGTGGACAGGGCCCAAAATGAGGCCGAAAAATAGCAAATTAAAAATTTTTATGCTGAAAAATACAAGATTTTGACCCACTGGTCCAAAAACGAGGCTGAAAAACGACTTCTCTGGTCAATGAAAATACAATCGCTCAAAAACGGCCATGTTCTGTCAAAGAAAGAAGAAAAAGATTTTGAAGCCAAATTGAAGCTCGTTAAGGACACACAACTTTTGGTAAAAACGTATCTTCGAGTAGTCAATGACAGCATAGTCGAGTGGTTTTAAGCTCACAAAAAGAATCTCTCTTCTGATTTGCTCCTTGTCGAGTGTCAATTGGAAAAGGAAATGAAAGAAAGTTATGGTGAAATTGTTGCGTAGGGGGGTATGCCAAATGATTTAGTTCCACCAAAGATACCCCCCGCATGTTAACCTATACAGTGTGCTGATATGCACAATTTAGACAGTGAATATGAGTCAGAAAGTCAGTCAGAAGGGCAGTGTGCTACTATGCACAATTCAAATAGAGATTTGGAGTCAAAAAGTGAATCAGAAAGTGACAACGGTGCAAAAGATCTATTGAATGACCAAGATTTTTTGTCTGCAACAGAATGTTGCATAGCCATGGCTGAACAGATGATATTAGATGGCCAATTACCTCCCAAACAACGAAGAATACTACCTCAGATGGTAGAAAGGATGAAGCAAGCACTGGCAGCGCACAATCGACAAACTCAGAAAACTGTCCAATTACAACTTGGTAGTATGCATTCAACATACACAGAATCAGATGCTGAGGATGAGCAGACGACTATTGAAGAAGAAGCAGACCAAGAGGAGAAGTATTGGAGAGCTGAAAGCCAGAGTGACGAGCCACATTATGATCAAACGCTGGGTCAAGACGAACTAGAAGCGGCCAGTGGGCCATATGTAGACAATCCATATGAAGACCTCGTGACGGCACGGGCGAGTATAAACGAAACTGTGGCTCAGAAGCCTCTATTATACATACAAGGGACCAGTATGCCCAGTTACATGGTAGATGGAGTGCTTATTGAAGAGTATGAAAAATGGCAAGCGACCTCTGGGTCGGATTCAGATACAGAAGAGCTGGTTGAAGAACTCGTGACGGCACGGGCAAGTATAAAGGAAAGCGTGGCCATACCAACTCCAGTGTGCTTATCAGTGGCCGTTGGGCCTAGTTATTTGTTTCATGACGTCTTGATAGAAGAATGTGCTGAAGAAAAGACGACCTCAGAGTCGCATCTATTATCAGATGGATTGATACTGGAACAATGCAATATCGTGGATGAGGCAATTTTAGCCCAATCCCAAGCAATTGACCCCCCCCCCCCCCTATGGCATGGAGTCGAGTTCGAACTCTCATGACCACTTTCCATATGAAGACTCCTGGAACCGGGAGGATAAACAAATGGCCAGAGCATGTATCGAGGACTCCCGGAGCCGGGAGGATAAACAGACGGCCATATCTTGCATTGAAGACTCCTTGAGCCGGGAGGATAAACCAATGGCCATATTCCACAATGACATATCCGAAGACTCCTTGAGCCGGGAGCATAAACGAATGGCCAAATCACGTAGTGAAGACTCCTGGAGCCGGGAGAATAAACAAACGACCATAAGTCAGAATGAAGCTAAGCAAGGTCGCCGCGAGCCGAGTTCGAGCTCAAGTGACTATAGTTCCAGTGATTACAATGATGACTCTTCGGAGTCTTATCATGAAGAATGGGACTCGTTGGAGTCCAAAACACCCAGATACGGATCTTCGGAGTCTTGTGCTAATGAAGTCGACTCTGCGGAGTCAGGAACACATCACAATGGCTCTTCAGAGTCCAGTTCAGTAGAAGAAGCAGCAGATGAAGAAGAAGAAGAAGAAGAAGCAGAGCAGAATGCAGATTTTATAGCAGACAAAGTCAAGTCAAGTCAGAAGCAAATCAGAAAGACAATGTTGAGCATGGGAGAGTGGTCTGTACTACCTCGCAAAATAACGACATGGCAAAGGTTATGCTCGAAGGGGCTGAGACCCTGAAGGGAACAAGGGGCCATACGGAGTGGGGTTCGAACTCGCGGGTTGGTGACCTTCCCATAAAGCTATCGGAGGCCATAGTCATGTCTAAAGAGGGCAAGGCAGAAATCGAGCCCCCAATTTCACATATTGACAGCATTGAAGACTCCTGGTGTCGGGAGGATCAACGAACGGCCAGTGTTCATCAGGATTCCTCAGAAGACTCCTGCAGCCGGGAGGATAAAAGAATGGCAGGTTTGCAAAAGGATACTTCAGAAGACTTCGTGACCCAGGAGGATAAAGAAAGGGCCATACATAATATTATGCACACATTTCTAGACTCCTTGACCCAGGAGGATAAAGATAGGGCCATACAAAATGTGCAGATATTTGAAGACTCCTTTTGTCGAGAGGATAAACAAACGGCTAGAGTTTATGTAGAAGACTCCTTTTGCCGGGAGGATAAACAAACGGCCATCGTTTATGTGAAAGACTCCTTTTGCCGGGAGGACAAACGAATGGCGAGAGTTTATGTAGAAGGCTCCTTATGTTGGGAGGATAAAAGAACGGCTACAGGTTATGTTGAAGACTCCTTTTGCCGAGAGGATAAACGAACGGCCATAGTTTGTGTTGAAGACTCCTTGTGCTGGGAGGATAAACGAACGACGACAGTTTCTGTTGAAGACTCCTTGCGCTGGGAGGATAAAGGAATGACTATGCTCATTGATGATCTTTTAGAAGGCTCCTTGTGTTGGGAGGTTAAAGGAATGGCTATGCTTATTGAGAATCTTTTCGAAGGCTCCTTGTGCGAGGAGGGTAAACGAATGGCCACACCTCATACTGAAGACTCCTTGTGTCAAGAGGATAAATGAATGGCTATGCTTATAGATAATCTTTTGGAAGGCTGCTTGTGCCAGGAGGATAAACGAAGGGCCATACTTCAACTTCAAGACTCCTTGTGCCGGGAGGATAAAGGAATGACTATCCTTATTGATTATCTGTTCGAAGGCTCCTTGGGCCGAGAGGGTAAAAGAATGGCTATGCTTATTGATATTCTTTTCGAAGGCTCCTTTCGCCAGGATGATAAACGAATGTCCATACTTCAAATTGAAGACTCCTTGCACCGGGAGGATAAACGAATGGCTATGCTTATTGATCATCTTTTCGAAGGCTCCTTGCACCAGGAGGGTAAACGAATGGCTATGCAGATTGATAATCTTTTCAAAGACTCCTTGAGCCAGGAGAATAAAGTAATGGCAAGAAAGAATGTTACGATGGGTCAAGTCTTCTTCAGCCAGGAGGATAAACGAATGGCTATGTTTAAATTTGATTCTTTCGAAGACTCCTTGTGCCAGGAGGATAAAGAAACGGACAATCTGTCTTCACATTATGTTGAAGACTCACTGTGCTAAGAGGATAAAGAAACGGACAACCTTGCTTCACATTATGTTGAAGACTCCCTGTTCCAAGAGGATAAAGAAACATACAACTTTTGTAGACTTTATCTTGAAGGCTCCCGGTGCCAGGAGGATAAAGAAACGGACCATTGGGATAAATTTTCTGTCGAAGAATCCTTGCCGCGGGAGAATAAAGAAACGGGCACCTGTCTTGTCGAAGACTCCTTGCCGCGGGAGAATAAAGAAAGGGGCACCTATTCTGTCGAAGACTCCTTGCTATAGGAGAATAAAGAAACGGGCAATTGTCAGGTTTACCCTGAAGATACATCAAGCTCCCTGTGCCAGGAGCCTAAACCAAAGGCCATTTATCCAGTTACCATATGGTACCTGAATAGAGTACATCTTCAAAGGATAAAGAACTCCCGTCGCCAGGAGTATAAAAGAATGGCTTATTTACAAGCTGCCAGGAGAGCAGTCCAACACTCGCGTCGCCACGAGTATAAAAGAATGGCTAGTTCCCTTTCATTTGGTGCTTTATGGGTCATTATAAGGATTGGAAACTCGCGTCGCCACAAGTATAAAGGAACGGCTAGTTCTTTTTCACTTGGCGCTGGAGGCGTCATGCCAAGGGCTGCAAACTCGCGTTGCCACGAGTATAAAAGAACGACTGCTTCTCGATTACTTGGTGTTGTAGGTGCCATGACGAGTGCTGGAAACTCGCGTCGCCACGAGTATAAAGGAACGACTATCCCCCCTTTATTGGGTGCTTTATGCGCCACCAGAAATGCCACCTTCGCAAGACGGCTGCATACTCAAAAATATTGGGCTTACCTGGCCCAAATTTTTTCAAGGGGAGGTGCGTCATCACAATGCACCTACTATTTTAAGCAAGGATTGACAGATCATGCCAATTGGGGCCTCCTTTTTCAGATGATTCAAGGATTGACAAATCAGGCCAATTAGGGCCATAATCAGAAAGTTTGGGCTTACTTGGCCCAAATTCTTTCAAGGGGAGGTGCGCCATCACAACGCACCTCGCGCAACCACATTCTTATTGGATTGACAGATCTGGCCAATTGGGGCCATCAAAACAAGGGCACCTCTTCATGGGCCCTCGCATTCATGGCATGGCACACTCCCAGCTGAGTTACGCGCCTCGTCTTTTCAGTCCACTGACAGTGTCTACACACTCATACTGTCAGGACCTTCAGTTATTTCAAGTGAACACAACTTGTCTTAACTTGGTTATTCTCCATTCTGTGATTGTGAATCTAGTCAGCAGATGGTTGAATTGAAGTGTTTCCAATATTACTTCTCTTCCTAATCAGCCAGGTTGGGATCATTCCACAACTGTAAATTGAGTCAGTGGATGATCATCTTTGAGTCAACAAGACCATGTTTCCACATCTATAATTGAGTCAGTGGGCATGGCACTTAGTGGGAAGACCCTGGTCGACTTGCTATTGAGTGGACAAAGACCCCCAAGTTTGTGGTCATAGGTTAGGTCTAGCAGGTAGACACTAGCTATCTTGATAGTGAGACGTGTTTAGACCCCCGAAGTTTTGAGTCTCATCACACCATTCTTGGTGCAAGTGTCACATTGCACACCTCGACGAGGACGTCGAGTTCTTTCAAGGAGAGGTGTGTATGAGGGTAGTACTCCTCCCTCACCCACATGATGGCGTCGTGGTATGCACGTTGATAGCATCCACCCTCTATCTGTGATTTCTCATCCCTCAAGCTTTTTTGGCTTCTTGTAATTATTCTGGTGCCTCTGTTGCACTTCATAATATACATATCGCACTACCTCATTTCCGTGTCGTGTTACCTTGCCTATTACGTGTTACCTTCCGCTTTTTGTGACGCGTTACATGTCGCGTTCTGTGTTACCTTGAAAAACGCTTCCGCACTGCTGTGGGGCTACCGATTAGAGGGTGATCCCTCATGAGGCGGGCTCCATGGGGTGGGCGTTGCCTGCCCCATGACAGCTCTAGGGGAGTGTCGTTACACTTGGTATCAGAGCAAACTCCTCGACTGGTGAGCAATGACCCCCGTGTGAGTGAGCCTGGTTAAAGTATGTTGGGTAAAAGGAAGAAAGGTGCTGGAAAAGTGAAAAATGAGCAGAAAAAAGTGGATAGGGCCCAAAATGAGGCCGAAAAATAGCAAATTAAAAATTTTTATGCTGAAAAATAGAAGATTTTGACCCACTGGTCCAAAAACGAGACTGAAAAACGACTTCTCTGGTCAACGAAAATACAATCGCTCAAAAACGGCCATGTTCTGTCAAAGAAAGAAGAAAAAGATTTTGAAGCCAAATTGAAGCTCGTCAGGGACACACAACTTTTGGCAAAAACATGTCTTCGAGTAGTCAATGACAGCATGGTCGAGTGGTCTGAAGCTCACAAAAAGAATTTCTCTTTTGATTTGCTCCTTGTCGAGCATCAATTGAAAAAGGAAATGAAAGAAAGTTATGGTGAAATCGTTGTGTAGGGGGGTATGCTAGATGATTTAGTTCCACCAAAGACACCCCCCGCATGTTAACCTATACAGTGTGCTGATATGCACAATTCAGACAGTGAATATGAGTCAGAAAGTCAGTCAGAAGGGCAGTGTGCTGCTATGCACAATTCAAATAGAGATTTGGAGTCAGAAAGTGAATCAGAAAGTGACAGCGGTGCAAAAGATCTATTAAATGACCAAGATTTTTTGTCTGCAACAGAATGCCGCATAGCCATGGCTGAACAGATGATATCAGATGGCCAATTAACTCCCGAACAACAAAGAATGCTACCTCAGATGGTAGAAAGGATGAAGCAAGCACTGGCAGCGCACAATCGACAAACTCAGGAAACTGTCCAATTACAACTTGGCAGTATGCATTCAACATACATAGAATCAGATGCTGAGGATGAGCAGATGGCTATTGAAGAAGAAGCAGACCATGAGGAGAAGTATTGGAGAGCTGAAAGCCAGAGTGGTGAGCCACATTATGATCAAACACTGGGTCAAGACAAACTAGAAGCGGCCAATGGGCCATATGTAGATAATCAATATGAAGACCTCGTGACGGCATGGGCGAGTATAAATGAAATTGTGGCCCAGAAGCCTCCATTATACATACAAGGGGCCAGTATGCCCAGTTACATGGTAGATGAAGTGCTTATTGAAGAGTATGAAAAATGGCAAGTGACCTCTAGGTCGGATTCAGATACAGAAGAGCAAGTTGAAGAACTCGTGACGGCACGAGCAAGTATAAAGGAAAGCGTGGCCATACCAGCTCCAGTGTGCTTATCAGTGGGGCCGTTGGGCCTAATTATTTGTTTCATGACGTCTTGATAGAAGAATGTGCTGAAGAAAAGACGACCTCAGAGTCGCATCTATTATCGGATGGATTGATACTGGAACAATGCAATATTGTGGATGAGGCAATTTTAGCCCAATCCCAAGCAGTTGACCCCCCCATGGCATGGAGTCGAGTTCGAACTCTCATGACCACTTTCCATATGAAGACTCCTGGAGCGGGGAGGATAAACAAACGGCCAGAGCATGTATCGAGGACTCCTGGAGCCGAGAGGATAAACAAATGGCCATATCTTGCATTGAAGACTCCTTGAGCCGGGAGGATAAACCAATGGCCATATTCCACGATGACATATCTGAAGACTCCTTGAGCCGGGAGCATAAACGAACGACCAGATCACGTAGTGAAGACTCCTAGAGCCGAGAGAATAAACGAACGGCCAAAAGTCAGGATGAAGCTAAGCAAGGTCACCGCAAGCCGAGTTCGAGCTCAAGCGACTATAGTTCCAGTGATTACAATGATGACTCTTTGGAGTCTTATCATGAAGAATGGGACTCTGGAGTCCAGAAAACCCAGATACGGATCTTAAGAGTCTTGTGCTAATGAATTCGACTTTGCGGAGTCAAGAACACATCACGAGCATGGAAGAGCAGTCTGTATTGCCTTGCAAAAGAATGACATGGCAAAGGTTATGCTCAAAGGGGCTAAGACCCTGAAGGGAACAAGGGGCCATACGGAGTCGGGTTCAAACTCGCGGGTTGGTGACCTTCCCATAAAGCTGCTAGAGGCCATAGTCATGTCTGAAGAGGTCAAGGCAAAAATCGAGCCTCCAATTTCACATATTGACAACATTGAAGACTCCTGGTGCCGGGAGGATAAACGAACGGCCAGTGTTCATCAGGATTCCTCTGAAGACTCCTGCAGCCGGGAGGATAAAAGAACGGTAGGTTTGCAAAAGGATACGTCAGAAGACTCCGTGACCCAGGAGGATAAAGAAAGGGCCATATAGAATATTATGCACACATTTCTAGACTCCTTGACCCAGGAGGATAAAGATAGGGCCATACAGAATGTGCAGATATTTGAAGACTCCCTTTGCAGGGAGGATAAACAAATGGCCAGAGTTTATGTAGAAGACTCCTTTTGCCGGGAGGATAAACGAATGACCATCGTTTATGTGGAAGACTCCTTTTGCCGGGAGGATAAACGAACGGCGAGAGTTTATGTAGAAGACTCCTTATGCCGGGAGGATAAACGAACGGCTACTATAGGTTATGTTGAAGACTCCTTTTGCCAGGAGGATAAACGAACGGCCATAGTTTGTGTTGAAGACTCCTTGTGCCGGGAGGATAAACGAACGGTGACAGTTTGTGTTGAAGACTCCTTGTGCCGGGAGGATAAAGGAATGGCTATCCTTATTGATTATCTGTTCGAAGGCTCCTTGGGCCGGGAGGGTAAAAGAATGGCTATGCTTATTGATATTCTTTTCGAAGGCTCCTTGCGCCAGGAGGATAAACGAATGGCCATACTTCAAATTGAAGACTCCTTGCGCCGGGAGGATAAACGAATGGCTATGCGTATTGATCATCTTTTCGAAGGCTCCTTGCGCCGGGAGGGTAAACGAATGGCTATGCAGATTGATAATCTTTTCAAAGACTCCTTGAGCCAAGAAAATAAAGTAATGGCCAGAAAGAATGTTACGATGGGTCAAGACTCCTTCAGCCAGGAGGATAAATGAACGGCTATGTTTAAATTTGATTCTTTCGAAGACTCCCTGTTCCAGGAGGATAAAGAAATGGACAATCTGTCTTCACATTATGTTGAAGACTCCCTATGCCAGGAGGATAAAGAAATGGACAACCTTGCTTCACATTATGTTGAAGACTCCCTGTTCCAGGAGGATAAAGAAACAGACAACTTTTGTAGACTTTATCTTGAAGGCTCCCGGTGCCAGGAGGATAAAGCAACGGCCCATTGGGATAAACTTTCTGTCGAAGACTCCTTGCCGCGAGAGAATAAAGAAAATGGCACTTGTCTTGTCGAAGACTCCTTGCCGTGGGAGAATAAAGAAACGGGCACCTGTTCTGTTGAAGACTCCTTGCCGCGGGAGAATAAAGAAACGAGCAATTGTCAGGTTTACCCTGAAGATACATCAAGCTCCCTGTGCCAGGAGCCTAAACCAAAGGCCATTTATCCGGTTACCATATGGTACTTGAATAGAGTACATCTTCGAAGGATAAAGAACTCCCATCACCAGGAGTATAAAAGAATGGCTTATTTGCAAGCTGCCAGGAGAGCAGTCCAACACTCGCGTCGCCACGAGTATAAAAGAAAGGCTAGTTCCCTTTCACTTGGTGCTTTATGCGTCATTATAAGGATTGGAAACTCGCGTCGCCATGAGTATAAAGGAACTGCTAGTTCTTTTTCACTTGGCGCTGGAGGCATCATGCCAAGGGCTGCAAACTTGCATCGCCATGAGTATAAAAGAACGACTGCTTCTCAGTTACTTGGTGCTGTAGGCGCCATGACGAGTGCCGGAAACTTGCATCGCCACGAGTATAAAGGAACGGCTATCCCCCCTTTATTGGGCGCTTTATGCGCCACCAAAAATGCCAAATTCGCAAGACGGCGGCATACTCCAAAATATTGGGCTTACATGGCCCAACTTTTTTCAAGGGGAGGTGCGTCATCATAACACACCTACTATTTTAAGCAAGGATTGACAAATCAGGCCAATTGGGGCCTCCTTTTTCAAATGATTGAAGGATTGACAAATCAGGCCGATTGGGGCCATAACCAAAAAGTTTGGGCTTACTTGGCCCAAATTCTTTCAAGGGGAGGTGCGCCATCACAGCGCACCTCTCGCAACCACATTCTTACTGGATTATATATATATATATGTTATGATATAAGGATAATGTTTTATTCTTTGAACAATTCAAAAAATTAAACTTACATCTTGTTGACTATAAAATTCAATATCTTTTGTAATATTATTTTTTAAAAATATTTTTTATTATTTTATATATTATACATTATCTTTTTATTTTATTCTCTTAGAGAAGAAATATTTTATTTCTTATTAAGGAATGGCAACTATTAATTTTTAGTAGAAATTTATGTAATGACCATATATTCAAAAAAACATAATTTTCAATTAGTATTTTATATATCAAATTTTGAAATCGTAAGATTATATTTTCTTATTTTATCTAATCTATCACCTTTATTAATGATAGGCTTATTGATACTTATATCATTTATTTTAATTTTTTATAATATTATTGTATTTTTTGGATCTTTTATTTATACTAATGTCCTATATTAAGTACATGTCCCTTAACATTATTCGAATGAAACACAAGTTTGTTTATTCTTAGACTTGATGATTGATGTACTATTCTAATTCCACACATTCTAATTAGAATATTTTTTCTAAATGAATATATATTTAGGATTGTTAATTTTAATTTCTTTACCTATTTGAAATTTGATGTTTGATCTTAACTTATTTTATTCAATATAATATATTTAATATCCTAGTATTTTTTCAAATTTACTATTATTACATTATTTCTAGAAATATTTTATATTTTTGTAAGTAGTTATAGCCTTAAAATTTTCATATATTTCATTTATGAGTCCATCATCTACATTAACATTTGCAAAATAAAATTGAATTAATGTATCTTTTTAATAAATATTTCTTTTAATAAACCTCCTCTTTCAAACTATTGTGTCCAAATCTAATATTTTTTAGCATATCACAAGACAAAATATATTTGACTTCCAAAATAAATTCTTGTGTTTTTAAAAATTTGTAAACTCTTTTATTGTGTATCTCTATTACAAGATTTATAGAAGATATCTAGAAAGTAAATTATAAATACTTTTTTAGTATTTACTTTTTTTTTCTTTGAAAAACAAATTGTAAACTATATTATATTTCTTTATACCTATATAGCTTTCTTCTACGTGTCATGTTTATACAAACATAGAACTTGTTATATATAAAATACTCACATTTTATTTATATACAAGAGTGTTAGTGCATCATCTTAGTTTTCTTTTGGGTTTCTTAATATACTATTTACTTTTTGAGAATCCTATCAACTTCACATCTATAACTTGGAAGGAGCTAAGCATTTGAAATTCATATAAATTTTCTCTTGTTTGAAGATGATTTTTTAAAATTAAGTTGACAACGCTAAATAATTCATCTACTAGCATTCTAGTCACTGTAACATTTGTATTCTTTTTTTCTATCATCTAGGATTATTTCTTTTAGTTTCACTCACAAGCTTAATGTCATTTTTTAATTGCAATATAAACGTATCGCAAAATTTTATTATTTTAGGTATTGATCACTATCACAATTAGAAAAAACATTTTCATATATTGTATCAGTAACTCCTAAAAATTTGAGAGTTCCAATCATTTGCAAAGTATAAAATAAATACTTGTTTAAGAGTCACATTATCTTTTATGTGTACCTTCACTATTTTCAAACAAGCCAAGGTTTGTGGGCTAATCAAAGGCTTTACTATGGTATCATCCCAAATACGCAAAGTTATAACATTTCATGATGTATACTAATAGGCTTCCACAATTCAAAATATGTAATATACTTCATGCAATTTTGAGAAAGATTTTTTTAATTTTTTTAAAAATGTATTCTTTTAGTTCTCAAAAGTATACCTATAAATTAAAAATATCTTAAAATGTAAAGTAAATACTTATTTTATATTATTCCTTCGGCAACACTGATCAAACTATAAGTACTTGTTCTTTTTTTGTAGGGATAAAATAATAGCATCGAGTATTGTTGTTAGTCTTTTTTTTTTCATTTTTGTCAAGAAAATATTGTGATGCAATATTTCTCTAATTTTTAATATTGTTTGGAGGATAGAAAAATGAAAAAATAATAATCTAATAACTTTTTCTATCTTTATCAATGGTTTGAAAGATAAATTATATTCATTTGTTTCACCATATCTTTGAGTTTCTTTAAACAAGAATCATAATTTTTTATGCAATCATCCAACTTAATAATATCTATAAAATCTTTAAAGTGAGATTTGATTATAGAAAATGTGATTGATACCCCTCCATATATATCCATAAAATCAAATTTAAGTTTTTTTGGATAATCAATTGGGAATGGAATGCCATATATACCATACTTTGCTAGTACTCTTCCCAAGAAAAAACCATTTTGTATTTTTGATTTTATGTCACATATGCTTGAGATATTATTATTTAAACTGTGAGTGATTATAATATCATCATTATCGATAATCATGTATTTGTTAATATTGATAAAAAATTTCAATTATTATATTTCTTTTGGAGATAATCCAGACATATCCTTTTCATTATCTTTCATGAAATGTTTAGGCTTCTTATTCACTTGTTATTCATCTTCATTAATGCAATCAAGAATATGTACTTTTTTGTTTACAAACATTCTTCAATAATATCTATCATGATATTTTTATCTATGAAAAGAGAAAAATATAGTAAGAATGCATTAAATATCAATATTTAAATTTTAACATCACATTAAAAAAGCACTAAAATTTCAATATATAAAGCATACTTTCATATCCTTTCATTAATACTTTGATGTCTTTAACTATTTGATTTCTCATATTTTCTTTGAGAAATTCAATGTATATCCAAATTTATTTATAATAAAATTTTTATTAAAAATATAATATTTTTATATAAATATTTTAAAAAACATAATATGTATATATGTTAATAGCTTTTATCATCTTATAGGTATTCTAGAGCATATCGATAAATATTACAAACTATAAAATATACTTCCTTGAGATGGTAATAATATAAATTTTAATTTAAAAATATTAAAATTTATTTTTTAAATATTTATAATTATAATAAGAATGTGATATTTTAAAAATTAAAATAATAATAAACTATTCATACACACACACACACACACACACACACACACACATCAATAATTCTTATCTATTTATGCACATTTAATAATATATAATCTTATATTCTTAAAAATTATTGCTCATAAATTTTAAATTTTATTGTTATAAGTAATTTTAAAATACAAATAGAAAATGAGTATTACTGTAAATACATATAAGATTTCCTAAATTTCAAATTTGATTACAACATATAATAAGGAAAATAACAAGCAATATACAATTTTTATACACTTAACATACCAAAAAAACAAGTGTATTTGCAATAGTTATATGTATATACAAAAAGTATTTGAATGAAAATTTAAAAAATAGGGACCTATTTTTTATATTGCTTGTGTTACAAGATGTGGCTTGGTTTCCCAATTTTCAAGTATTTTTCTTAGATCTAGTAGTATACAACAACGACTGATGTCTAAAATAAACATTTCATTTTCTTTGAATATTTTGATGAATACTACATGTTCATAATTCATTAGATTTGTGCGAAACAAAAGGTGCATGCATTCTTTCCAAAATGTAAATATTTACAATACTATCCATCCCAATGCATAAACATTAGATGCTTTTGTAAGCACACTCTTACATGTAGGATCCAAAATTCATTAGGGCCAAAAACGTTTCAAAAAATACACTTTTGTTAATCACGGGATTAAGAAAAGGGCCAAAGAGAGTTTGCTACGTGTGCAAGAATATGGTATTCTTGTCTCCTCTTTTTTGGATATAGTAGAGTTCACTTCGTAATTCTCTCCTCCTTTTTAGCCAAAATCTCCAAAGTTTGACATGTTTTGGTAGTTTCGAAGTCCTTATTTACTTATAAAATCTTACAAATGACATAATAAAGTTGCTGTGAAGTTAATGATGATTTTTTTGAAAGTCGGGAACTTTTTGGCACCCAATATATTTTCATTAGTCTTCTTAATATTCCTTTTTAGTTCATTCACCTTTCTTGGTGAGCTTCTTTCTCTACTTTTTAGTTCATTCATCTTTCTCAATGAGCTTCTTTCTCTACGAATTTAATTTAAGTATGGCATCCAAAAGGCGCTCTTCTCATTTAGTAAACTCTTGCACTCTCTATAGCCACAGAGTTGATGAAAATTGGGAGCCAAAGATCTTTAGTATAAATGATTAGGTTGCCATGCTGCCCTCTTGCAAGGACTCTCACAAGGTGAAAAGAAAAAAATGAGAGGATATTAAACATCATTGGAAGGGACGTATCATTTCTTTCAAAATTATGCATGAAGGGTGGTTTACCAAACTGCAACATGTTTACATGGCGAAGGATATGCACTTGCCTCCAAATGAGCGTGTTTCGTAGCAAACACGCTCGTTTGGATATGCACTTGCCTCCAAACGAGCATGTTTCACAGCAAACACATTGTAAGACTTGAGTTGATAACGTATGTAATTTTTTTTCATTTAAGCAAGTACTAATAATGAATTCGTAGTTGTAGATATATTTCTGTCAACAAGTACTGAATGGCAACCTATGGAAAGCTTAAGTGGATCCTTCCATGCGATTCATAAGGTGCTCGTAGACATTATCTATGCTGATCAGATTGTGGGTTCTTTTATTATGCATGTTTCGTGGATTTGTGAAGGGGAGTCAAAATCAACTAGTGTGATTACCCTATCCAAAATCAACTCAATACATTGCTCCCTTATCCACCGCATATATGAGTTAGGGAAATCTTAGCACTACGAGAAAAAATGTAACAAGTTGGTAAACTAAAAAAGGGTCCCTAAAAAAACCAAAAATATGAAAGAGACTTACATTCACTCCATCTATCTTGAGTATCTTTGTTTCTATTGTCCTGCAGACATTTGAAAAGCACTCTCTTTCCACAAGTATATATATGACTTTGCGATGGTACTTCTTGTTAGAGAGAGTTATATGGTTTTTTAGGATCAACAATATCCTCATATGTGGTGTCCAAGAAGGTAGTCACGAGCCTGCCAGCACTGCAAATGGAAACATGTAACTAAAGTACACAATCAAATTAAATATTTAACAAAAAAGCAAGCAGTATTCCATTCAATCCACATTCTTCCTTGGCCATGGATACCACTTAGAGAGTTCATGAGGATAATTTCTCTGGTGTGAGTGTATCCGATGTAATGAAAAAAAATATGGCAGTTTGTGATGGAATCAAAAGCTTTGAAAGACATTGTTGTGTTTGAACCAGATCTATAAAAAAAATCCATTTGATAACAATGGATCAACAATACACATAATTTTTATTCTATATACTAAAATTTTTTAGAGTCAAAATGTCTTACCTTATGCAACAATAAACTACAGAATCTAACAATTAAATACCCTTTTTACAACTAGATGGACTTGTCCTCATGAGATATGCTAAGATAGTCCTCTTCCTCAGAAGTGCAAAAAACATTTATAACCATTTGCCCATACACCTCAGCCATTCTCTTATAATTAACAAGGCCAAGTACATCGATTTCTCGCTTGCAAACATAATCCTCGGTACCTTATTCTGCTAATCATATTAAAATCTTTGTTCATTAGGGTGATCTCAAGCATAATTCATAAAATCAATAACAAAGTCTTCAACTGCCTCCTAAAGAGAAAGAATCGCTGCAAGGTACCATTTCTTTTGCAAGCAAGCTACCATTTCTTTTGCAGGCCATGTTTAGTCAATATTCTTGAAAATCTATCAGAAATATCCTTGATTTGTTGGCGGATTAAGTACTCTAGGGGAGATTGGAACCTTGGCAGTTGTCTGCTTACTCCTTGTCATTACTACTACTTGAGAAAATTACAAGAAGAGTAATAAAAAACTATTCGCTGGTATGATCGATACGACATGGAGAGGATAAGTTGATACGATGCGAGAGCAACAAAGCCAAATCTTCATAGAGTCCTATTCGCGTCGTATTGTGGAGTAGCTGATATGGCGCGAGCGTGGCAAAACATAATGTTTGGTACTATACTTCTCGCTCCATATTGTGGATGACCTGATATGGCGCGAGAGTGGCACAATGAAACCTCCATAGGAGGAGTCCTCGTTCCGTATCGTGGAGAAGTAAACATGCGCGTACAAAGTACAACCCCCCGGTAATGACTTATTTTTTTGTGAGATCTTAAATCCATAAAAAATTTTCCAAAAATTTTTCATAAGGTTTTTAGGCTCTGATAGAAAATTAATTTTTAAAATATTTTTTGAGCTTGTTTGCTAATTTAAAAACTATTTTAAAGCAAAAAATGACCTAAAAATAACAAAAAAAACAGCCAAAAAACCTCGAACACCCCTTTTTTGCGCCGTATCATGATATGCTTTTTTTGGGTGCTTTTTTATCATTTTTTTTCATTTTTAGGTCTATTTTTACTAAAAAATAATTTTAAAATAGCAAACGAGCTCAAAAAAATATTTAAATTTTCTAAAAAATTTTCAGAGCCTTATAGTCGTATGAAAATTTTTTGAATTTTTTTTAATGGGTTTAAGGTCTCACAAAAAATAAGACATTACAAGGGGGAGGGGTGTACTTTGCAAATGCATGTTTACTCCTCCACGGTACGGAGCAAGGAGGACCCCTACAGAGATTTCGTTGTGCCACTCTCGCTCAATATCAGGTCATCCACGATATGGAGCGAGAAGTATAGTACCAAACATTATGCTTTGCTACGCTCGCGCCGTATGAGCTACTCAACAATACATCGCGAATATGACCCTGTGAAAATTTGGCTTTTCTGCTCTCGTGTCGTATCAACTTATCCTCTCCATGTCGTATCGACCATACCAGTGAATAGTTTTTTTTTTTACTCTTCCTGTCATTTTCTTAGGCGCAATAGTGATGACAAGGACAAAGCAGACAATTGCCAAGGTTCCAATTTCCTTAGAATACTTGATCAGCCAACAAATCAATTTAGATCCTCTTCTGCTCAAGGAAGTGAGCCTTCCAAGCCAAGGAGAAAGAATATATATTGCATTTTATTATAGCTTGATTTATAAAGGCATCTTTTTGTGGATTAAGGGGGAGCATCTTATCATGCTTTGTAGTCCAATGTGGCATTGGGGGGGGGGGGGGGGGGGGGGCAGGGAGAGGGGACGAGGTATTAAGAGTGTATACATGTGAATCTTCCTAATGCTATAGAGGATAAGAGGAGCTAAGTGTGAATGGTCTTGAGGGAAAGGGGAAACCCTAACCCAAAAAAAGCACAAAGAAATCACAAAAAAAGGCCATCATGATATGACGCGAATAGGGGGGTTGCGTGATGACCCAACCCCCCTATTCGCGCCATATCATGATGACCTATTTTTTGTGATTTTTTAATACTTTTTTGGGGTTAGGTTTCCCCTTCCCCTTAAGGCCACAAAAAATAGGCCATCATGGAGTGAATAGGGGGTGTGAATAGGGGGTTAGGTGATCATCACCCAATCCCCCTATACGGCATATCATGATGGCCTTTTTTTGTGCTTTTTTGGGGTTAGGGTTTCCCTTTCCCCTCAAAATCATTCACACTCAGCTCCCCTTATCCCTTACAACATATAAGGAGGATCCTCTTCTCCTTATTTTTCTTAAAATAGCTTTAAAATAACAAATGAGCTCAAAAAATTCTTGAAAACTTTCCAAAAAATTTTAAGTATCTAATGCTTTTATGAAATTTTTTTTGGATTTTTTAAATAGGTGTAAGGTCTTATTAAAAATAAAGATTATAACATTATCAAACAGTCACATGTGACTATTATCCTACAGCTTAAAAAATTTTGGGTTATTTCTTTGCTTTTTTTTCTACCTATCATTACATAATTTGGATCCAAAATAGACTAACTTTTTTAATAGATATTGCATTAGTATATATTTGCTATAGATATTCTATCTTCTTTAAGAGCTTTAAAAATATATAAGAGATATGAATAGTTATATATTTTTTAGATAATATATATTTTTAATAACTTATTTGCTAATCATTCTATCAATTCACTAAAATATTTTTATTTTAGAGAGGGTATCTTCTTAAAGAGTTATGAAATATAGTTTATCTTTACTAAATAGTATATTCTATCCTTTTGAGCTATAGAAAGAGATTGAAGAGCTATTGAATAATTATATCTATTATCATGGGTTTCATATAAGAATTTGATTATTAATGACTTATTTATTCAACTCCATTGATTTATCGACAGTTTATATTATTATATAAATGACTCAATTAATAATTTATTTATCTAACTCCATTGACTTGTCAAAAGTTCATGTTATTTCATGTAGAGAACTTTGTATAACATCATATAATACTCTTTAAACTATTTTTAAAAAATAAATCAGATCATGAATGCTATAGAGTAAAGGAGAACTATAATCACAAAGATTATTTTGATGGTCATTTTTTGTGAAATTAATATCTATTACATTTGAAAAATGATATACAAGGATAAAGCATCAATAATGTAGTGATGCTTTCCATTATAAAATCAGTCTTTATTAGAATCAAAGTTCTAAGAGAAAGAAATGGAGTCAATTCCTTTCTATTTATTCTTACAAATCAAGGGAAGAGATCTTAAGAGATTTGCTAGGATATGATAGCATGAGTAGTATCATCCCATGACATCAAGCCACCATTTAGGTATTGAAATCTGATAGTGCTAATAAGAATCACAATTGAGGATATTGAAACTTGAAACCCCATAGTGCTAATCATAGTTAAGGATATGATGAGAAAAAGACTCCCAAGAGCTAATATCAAGTAAGAAGTTGTATCCTTCATATTCTTCGAAGCATCCTGCGCATATAAAATCGTCTTAGTCCTAAAGTTGATATGATACACAATATCACTAATACTTCTATCTATTACTTGTTTAATGTTTTTTATATTTTAAGAGACTAAAAATTGAATAATAAACGTTTTTAATCTATTACTACGTAAATATTTTTGTCTCCCAAAAATCAAAGTACTTCCTTTCTTCTAATTATAATATATTATTCTTATCTTATCCATTAGTGCTTGCTAAAAAGTTGATATTACAACGTTGTATAATGAAGATATTCTATTTTCAAGTGTCAAGATCAAGGTGAAAATTTTCACTTTCTATTCTATTAGCTTGAGGATTATTCTTAGTATATCTATCCTTACCAATTTGTATCAACACCATGGGACTCTTTTACCCATTTTCTTACGAATCAAATTGAAGAGATTGAAGAAAAAGCTCGGATTTAGTTGAAACAAAATCTTACAAAATGGATGTCTTAGGAATCGAAGTAAAGATGCGGTTTGGATGTCCCAACCTAGTTGAGTTTGCTGAAAACTAACGAGATGATCTCGTCTTAGGTTCATGGAGGACCATATCTCTATAGCTCAATCGGCAAGTAAGTGGTATTGGTCATCTGTGTAGAGGCTCTTTTGATTGTTGATCACCTTCTCAAGATTTTGTGAAAGCAGACAAAGGGAGACGAAGGGAGACCAATGCAGACTACTGGTAAGAACCGGACGTGATTTTGGTGAGAAATTTTATGACAGAGTAAAATCAGCTTTAAGAACTAAGAAACAAAGTGAAGAGGAAAGAACGATGATTCAAATGAATGTAGACGAAAAAAGAAGCATGATTTTGGTGGGAAACGTGATAGTAGAATATTCAAAAAGAAAGAATAATGGTCGAAAAGTGACCTCTGACATGAGTTAACGTCCTTAGGCATTTAATGGTTGACCTCTTAAATGAATAATAAATTCTCTCATTAATCACGTCTGAATGGCCAAATTTGGAGGGTTCATTATTTTAAAACCTCAACTAATTAGTAACTTAATCATTTTCTTACAAGTGCCGTTTTTGAAACGTTTTTGGCCCTAATGTTTCTCATACACATTGCCACATCTTAAGTTTTATAGATGAAATAATGTTATTTTTTCTTGTACACCATTCTACTTCTGTTTCATTTGCATTTCTCTCTAAAAATGTATATGATAGTTTCTTTTCTCCAAGTTGGATAGATTTCCTCCATTCATTTATACCTTTAGTATGAACATTTTGTGCTTGTGTAAAATCTGATATCAAATTGCTACAATGTAAATGACCATGTATCTAATGGTAAGTATGAGCAATATATATTGCATCTATCAACGCATGTAATACATTTGGTATAGATTTTATAAATGCATATAGTCATTTCTTCTTTACATCATCAAGTACTAGATGAAATCCTATATTTCAAACTAGACTTGCAAACTTTTCCAAACACAACAATCTAGTTTTGTGTATTTTATATGAGCCTCTAATAAATGGCAACAATATCAACATATTGTGAGCTATACCCCCACTATAGAAATGGAATACTCTTATAAATAGTCAAGATCTAGCAAATGCTATACATCTTACTAAGGATCCATGAGTTAATTGCATACTTTGTTCACAAAAGAAATAGTAGATATTCTCAAATATGCTGCCTTTGTATTTTTTTGCATATTACATCTCATTTCTTGCAAAATTTAGAACACTCACAATATATGATAGCAAATGAAATTTTCTCTTTGAATCTAATTGCATCATGTATAATACTTAATAAGAAGATTATTTACATTTTTATAATGTTTTCAAGGTGACTACATTTAACCTTTTTGTGTTATTCTAAATATCATCACATTGTCCTAATTTTGATATATCAATATTCTCGAAACAATATCACCAAGATCTATGTAAGATTTTTTTTAAAAAATCTTTGGTAATACTTTCAAATGTCTGTTTATTTACTTTGATCCGTCAAGCAAACATAGAAGAAATTTCTTCATTCATTCCTATTATAGTATCCTCAATGCTTTCTTTAGTATAGAATCTTTAAAGTTATGTACACATATATTATTACTAATAAGTTTTATCATTTCATCACTTCCATATTTGTTCAAGTGACATATCATTGCACATCTAATTGCATTAGTAATAATCATTTTTCCTCTTACACAATATTTTGATTTCATTTCTAGCACACAATTTTTTAAACCTAAAATAAACAAAACGTGTGTTAATGCAAGTAAATTAGATGTCCAAATATGAATATCTATGTGGGTGTTTATGTGTGTGTGCATTTGCATGTATACACATACACATGTATATATACATATACGTGCACACACGCACGCACACGCATACACGTACAATGAGTCAACTTATTATCTTTTGGAATTATAAACTTATAATTTTATATAAGTAGACAAATAAATTTCATAACTTAAAAATTTGATAATAAAAATTGTGTATCAAATGCTACTAAAAATAAAATCTTAAATCTAATGAAAATCAAATATCTATATTTTTAGCTAAAATGTTCATGTTGTATTTTTATTATATATAAATAAATATTTTATATAAGTAAACATAGTATATTTGAGATAATATGCATGCGTGCGTGCGTGCGTGCGTGCGTGTGTGTAGTAAGACACAATCATTCAAGTAGTATTTTAAATAAATTTATAACAAAATGAGAGACTTTATTTTTCTTTAAAAATTTCTAAATTATTCTATATAAGTATTTATGTATACTTTTGCCTTTCAGACCTACCTAAATAATATATCTAATAAACTTATAATAGAGTAAGATATTTTATTTATACTAATTACTAAATATCAATATTTATAACATATTTTTAACTATAAAATAAAATGACTTATTAGATGCCTCGTTGCTCTTTAATATAGAAAATAGAGATAAATAAGAGGAGACAAAGTGTATGTTTCAAAGGTTCACATATAATGAAGGTCCCCTTTTCTATCATATTTCCATCAATTCTTCTAGCTAGTTCACCACCTAATCGAATTGATTTTATCAACCCCATTCTAAACACTATCTTATATATTAGTACTATTTAGACCTTAGTACAAATGTTATATTAAAAATGATGTGTAATAAGTATGTTTACTGTAGAGATTAAGAATAGAGAGAACACGTATATTCGAAAGGTTCACATATAATGAAAAACTTTTTTTCAATCATCATTAGCCCTCATCATCACACCTATCAATTCTTATAGCGGACTCACCACCTAATCCAAGCATTTTTATCAACCTGATTCAAAGTTAACTGTTTCATTTATAGTAATGGCTAAATATCAATATTTATAACATAATCTCATTTATTTATTTATTTATTTATTTGTTATTAGATATGATGATGTATTAAATGCCTTGTTATTTTTACATTTTTTAAATTTAGAGAAAATGGGGATAAATGAGAGAGAGAGAGAGAGAGAGAGAGAGAGAGAGAGAGTCTATATTTCAAAGGTTCACATATAATGAAAGCCCCCTTTTCTATCAACTTTGACCACTCTCGTCACCTCTATCAATTCTTATCACTAGATCATCACTTGAGCTAATCATTTTCATCAACCCCATTCTAAATACTATCTTATACATTATTAATATACGGACCTTAGTTAGTACAAATGTTTAATAAAAAATTATGTGTAATAGAAGTGCTTATTGTAGGGATTAAGAATAGAGAGAAAGTCTATATTTGAAAGATTCACATGCAGTGGAAGCCTTATTTTCTATCATCTTTAACTCCACTTGTTGTCATCCCTATCAATTCTTATTGATAACTCAACACTTGATCCAATTGTTCTTATCAACCTAATTCTACATACTATCTTATATATTACGACTAATTAGACCTTAGTCAATATGAAGGTTTTATAAAAAATCATGTCTAATAGATGTGTCTATGATATGTATTGTTTTAGCCTCCTTTTCTATCATCTTTAGCCGCTCTTGTCACCCCCATCAATTCTTATGGTTGGTTCACCACTTCATCCACCCATTTTAAAAAACCCCATTCTAAATACTATATTATACATAGTTAGACCTTAGTTAGTGCCCTTGTTTTATTAAAAATGATGTGTAATAGATGTGTTTAGTGTAGGGATTAAGAGTATAGAAAAAACTTGTATTTGAAATATCCACATGCAATGAAAGCTCTCTATTTTTATCATCTTTAGCCCTTTTTGTCACCCCTATTAATTCTTATGGCTAACTCACCACTTGATCCAATCGTTCTTATCAACCTAATTCTACATGCTATCATATAAATTACTAGTATTTAGACCTTAGTTAGTATGAATGTTTTATAAAAAATAATGTGTAAGAGATATGTTTATTGTAGGGATTCTTTAAAAAAAGAAGCATGCTAAATTAAAGAAAATAAAGGAAATGGTTTAGGTAATAAACAAACACATGGCTATTTCTAGATCATGATAACAATATATACTATAGAATGTAACACAAACATTATAGATTTATACCCATGTACAATGATACCAACTTTAGTGGGTAGATGATCATTGCTAATATCATAGTAGAAAAAAAATATTAAAGCTATCACAACAACTAGGTTCAATGTAAAGGGGAAAGATTTAAGAAACTTGTGGTTAGAAATCAGTATTCATCAAAGTCCATTAATCGAGTTGTGAACTAAAAAAATTAGCATATCCTTATGCTGTAGTATATTTTGTAACTTTATTTTTTAAGCCTCATATTTTTTTCACTTTTTTATTTCATTATAAATATTTAGAACATAAATATTTCATTAAGTAGTTAATGCATAATACATTACGAAAGACACTAAAATGTTACTATAATTTGTATAACTCCTATTTAATTATGTAAAAAAATACCTAATATTCTTTTCTACACAAAGAACCTATGTTTGTATTGTAAAACATTTTTATCATATTTAGATTGCAAAGTAAGTGTGTTTGTGACATAAATTGTAGGTGTCTAATTTCATTTGTGTATATACTATTATAATTACTACTTTATCATCTCATACTCAAGAAAAAATATATTAATAAAAATTTGAAAAATATAATAATAATGAACAAATATATTGGTAATTTTGATAAAATATGAGGGGTATATTGGTATTTTTAAAATTTTAGAGTATTATATTTTAAGTAATATTTTTCAAAAAATTTAAAGAATTACTTATATTTTCTAATTTTTATACTCTTATACTTTCAAAATCAAATTGTAGTCACTAGTAAATTTTATATGTTGTTACACTTAAAAATATTATTTTTTATCATGCTTCATTATTTTAAAAAATATAAAGATATATAACACTTTTTCATAATAATACTATATTGTTAAGAGACTACTTATAGATATTTCATATAGAAAAATAACAATATTTTAATAGTATTGTTTTCTTGTATTTCTTCATCATGGTATTAAAATCTCAATGATATTGTGATCCTAGGGGGGATGCACCTTATAGAACATATAAGATACCACATGAGTTAAAAAGAAAGGGTATTTTATTTAGTAAAATGTACAAGATTATACTTATAAAATGGGTTTTAAATTATAATTTGAAAAAAATTCTAAGTTTAGTAAAGTAAAAGGGGTCATTTAAAGCCTTATAGCATGTAAATAAATGGTATTACTTAATACCCTTTGAACACACATTATATAGATGATTTCTTATAAATGTACCCCTTGGGATTATGATGAACTACCATATGGAGAGAGAGAAAGAGAGGGGGGAGGGAAGGGAGGGAGGGAGAATATGCTTAGCTCATATAATGTGAGATAGAAAATAGAAAGAGAGAGAAAATCAAGAATGATTCTACCTCATGTTTTACAAGGAACTCTTCTTATCAGCATGATTTACTTTCAAAAGTTAGTTTTCCACACAACCATGGACTAAGATATAAAACTGCAAAACTATTCAGTCTACCATAATTTTAAAAACTCACATGGAAGTTGTTATCCCCATGTTGCATAATGTAGTAGCTAGTTGTTTCTGAGTGACCTAGTTTGAGTAGGTAATTTATTATGCTTCTACTTTGCCCTTCATGTTAAGTCCAAGAATGTGCCAAAGAAGTATAAAAAATCCCTTGCTTTGAGCATCACACTTAAACAAAGTAAGCTACAAACAAGTAATATCTCTACATCATACTATAGTGAATGAAGCTAAGAGAAGAGAGGAGAATGAGCAAAAGAGAGTGAAAGAGGAAAAAAAGAAGAATGAGAAAGACTAAAAGAGGAGATAGAAATACAGGAAAGAGGGGAGAAAGAGGGAGGAAGCCTTGGAAGCTTGAGAGGAAGGTGAATAGTCAGTTCTTGATTATGTCTAGATGCCCTAAACTAAGTCTCTTACACCTTATATATCCTAGTTAGTACGACTGGAAGCTTGAGAGGAAGGTGAATAGTCAGTTCTTGATTATGTCTAGATGCCCTAAACTTAAGTCTCTTACACCTTATATATCCCAGTTAGTATGTCTGGGTGTCTAGCCCCTAGTTCTCGTGTATCCCGCTTGTTATATTCCATCCCTACCCTGAGAGTTTTTGCCCTCAAAACCAAAAGAGAACTAGAGGGAATTGACAAAGGGGGTAAGGAGTGGGGGTAGAGTACTACTCTGATCCACATTACAATAAAGGTGGGTGAAGACTATAGACAACATCTTGTCCACTACAAGGCTAATGGGGTAAATATGTCATAACTCTTGATAGGATGCTCCAAATGGGGTGTGCCACATGTCGAAACAGAGCTTATGACGTGCACTTTCAACTCATATAGAAAGAACATGGCTGTAATTGAGATAGGTACAAAATTATTCTAATATAGTATGCAATCTATGTAGGCAGTGTGTGGTCAAAAGGGGACATAACTAGCTAGTCTTCAGCCCATTGGGCCTCTTGGAGGTGAGAAGATTCATTCACAATAGTGGTTGGGTCACAGGAGGCTTCTTCCAAGGGTAGGCCTTGCCATTTCATTAGGCATTCCACCTCCTTGATGGATCAAGATCTCAAGTATTTATATCGATGCTCAATGATTGCCTCAAGGATATATTGAATGATACCTTCTTTATCTATAGGGGGTAGTTCTTCCACATAGTCCACTGAGGTACCAAAGAAAGGCTTTAGCTAGTTGACACACATTGTGAATATTGGTGGTGGAGGAAGCTCTAATCGGTAAGTCAAGTCACCAACTCTCTTGAGCATTCGATAAAGGTTATAGAAAGGCGGGTGAATAATGAGACTTAGGCACTTTCAAAAGGACCAACTCTCCCTCTTAGAATTCCAAATGCCTTCTTTTCTCATCAGTATAAAGCTTCATATGGTCTTATGCCTTTTAAAGATTCACTTCGCATTTTTGAAGTATGACGTACATGCACTCCGACTCGGCTTTACTTTGGGAGTCAATCTTATCATTAAACAAGACCATCGGGAGGGGAACCTTATACCCATATAATGCCTCAAAAGGAGAAACCTTAGCGCTAGAGTGGGTAGAGTTCTTATATGTAAATTCAGCCAAGTGGAGCGACATATCCCAACTGTATTGTACATCATGGCAAGAGTGCCATGATGCCAGGAGGCATATTCCACGCTGGATTCCGTGAGGTTTTTATTTCATGCTGGATTTCATGAGGTTTTTCGGTGGATTCCATAAAACTACATTTATTTGTCGACGCTCATACACAAGGTGGATTCCTTATGCGAGAAGTTGATGGGGATGCCTGTCCTTTTCGGGTATAAGGTTAATTTAATGTGCATGTGGGTGATTCCACAGTTGGTTGATTTCACAAATATGTATTTAAATTAATGGGCATTTATGAGTTTAGAGTGCACTCATATTAAATTAAGGTTAGGATAGAGTTTCAACCTATTTTATTATTTTATAGCTGTATTTGGGTACAACCCGACTTTTGGGACGCCCAAACACTTTACTCTTTATTTGGGCAAAAGCAAACACAAATGCCAAAAGTATGCTAATTGTAAATTGGGCTATTTTTGAGCTTAGAGACTAATAAATTTATAAATACATGCATTATGAAGCGCTCACACAAGGCATGGGGGGAGATTGCACCCAATTTTTCTTTTTATCTCATGTCGTCGTGCAAACTCTTTTCTTGCTTTAATGAAGCTTTTGTAGAGTTCATTGTTCTTGGGGACCTTCTGGAGTTCACTACGTGCACATACAACATTTGATTTGTGCACCAGTGGTATCATAGCTAAGCTGAGATCAAGGGATTCCAATCACTTACCATCTCACGAGAAGGTAAAGCTCTTGGAACAAACGAGCTTTATATGCAGTCTCGCGATGAACCGTCAATACCAGCGTATTCGTGGTGATGATGAAGAACCCCCTACTATGCTCTCAGATCGCAAAGGACCATTCCTAGTAAAAGCGGAGGACCACTCAGGAAGCTCCTTTGTAAATACATTTTTTTTCCTCTCTCTCAGACAAAAGTTGCTAAGTTTAATATCAATTACTAAGCTTATTGTTTAAGCTTAAAGCTTAAAGCCTCCAAAATTCTATGAGCTCTGGCAGAAGGACGAACTGCACGGTGTCGATTGTGGCCAAGACATGTCGCCATCCTGAAATGATTGATTAAAACTATTAAGCTTTTTAAAAGCTTAAAGTTTTTAAGCTTACTAAAGCTTAAAATTTTCAATCTTAAAGCTCCTCCATAGTGGGTGTTCACACTGAGTTTACCCCAAACCTATTTAGCAACTCCAACAAGCCTCTATTCACACGAGCACTTTGGCAGAGTTGATTTCCAGGAAGCAAACTGTCACACACAGTCTATACAAAAGAATTTTTTGCTTGGAAGAAGACCGTCATCAAATGGCGTACGTGCAAAAGAAGCAAGATCGTAAAAACCATTTTATAAAAAAATGCAACCCTTGTAAACCCAAATTTGAGCTATGCTCATCCTCCTAATGAGATTTCGAGTATGTGAGGTGGTTTGAGATTTTTGCAGGATGTCCGATCAAAACATGGAAGAATTTATGGGCGAAGGTGATTTACCAGAACCAACTATGGAGCAAAAATTAGACCTAATCATGATGCAACTTCAAGAAGAGCGAAGAGCACGTCAAAATTTGCAAGCACAACTGACTACATTTCAATGATCCACTATTGATCAAGAAGGAGTGCAACTCCAAGATGTTATTCAACGTACGATTGATGCGACACTCGATGCACTATCTCTCAGGAAAGAAGCTAAGATAAGTTTAAAAAATTTCAAATTTTGTACTTTTAATGGGCAACATGACAACAAAATTGTTCTTGCTTTCATCAATGAGTTTGATGATTATTTCCATGAAGAGCAATATGTTGAAAAAGATAAACTTAAATGTGTCACTAACCATTTGGTAGATAGAGCATGGTTATGGTGGAATGTTCTCCGCAAGAGTGTTAATTGTTCCTCTACTTGGGAGAACTTTCAAAAGAAAATTTTGCAAAATTTTCGTCCATCTTAATTCCATGAAAAAGCAATCAAATGGTGGGATCTTCTGCAACGAAGAGATCGTGAATTCATTCCGTAATGCATTAAACGTTTCTGGAGTGCCTTACTTCAACTTCGAATTCTTGAAGATGTTCTTGAGGTGATCCACAAGTGCAAGTATATATCCAGTTTGCTTGGACACTTCTATACGGAAGTGAACATGTTCAAGACAAAGACTTTAGAGGATGTGATTTTTTTAGCGCATAATACTGAGGATAAAGTTCGTGGACGAGAAAAGCGATTGCAAAAAATTTTGACTAATGGTAACTTTGGTACAAAGCAATTCAATTCTAACTTCCGAAGATTCAATCAAAATCTCTTTGTTCCTTCTTCTTTCCGTAAACCCTGGACTCCACCTCCTGCTTTACCATCAAACACAAATTCAAACCCTAAGCCTTCTCTCCAGCCAAATCCCAACATACCCAAATTTCTAGCCATTACCAATAATGTTTTCAAAGCAAAGTCTATAGTTTGCAACAAGTGTCAACAACCTGGACACTTAACAGTGAATTGTCAATCCACGAAGCCAACTATTCAAATCAATTACTTGGGAGCGACAGAAAATGAAGACCATGATGATATGCCAAAATTCACTAATGATGATGATGATATCGACGATGCTTCAGATACTTTACTAGGTATGCCAAATCCTCATTCATTATTAACAATGAAATGTTTTGTGCATTGTCAAGAAAAGATTGTTTTGCATGATGATGGAAGCATGCATGATTTTCTTTTTGCAAAGTTGGTAAAATAATTGAATTTACCTACTATTCCAACTCATTATCGCATAAAGACTGCATTCTTAGGCACTAGATACAATGGTACATAAGAAGTTCACGATTTAGAAATTAAAATTGGCAATTATGTTGAGCGTAGAAATTTCTTGGTTGTGCCTTTGCAAGCTAGTGATATTTTTCTAGGAATGCCTTGGCGTCACAAATATAATCCCGACATAGATTATCCCACACATTCCATGAAAATTCATTCTAATGAAAAACAAATCACATTACATGGAACACACACCTTTGATAATTTTCCCTTGCTTAGCTACACACATGCTGAATGTGCAATGAGAAAAGATAGCAAATCATACTTATTATAGGTGAATGAAATTGAAGCTAAGAGAAATCACATGCATCCTAGGCATGCACAATTTCTTTCACAATTTAAAGATTGTTTTGCTGTTGATTTACCACCTACACGTCCTGAAGATCATAAAATAGACTTAATCCTGGGTTTTCAACCACCATGTAAAGCACCTTATAAACATAATAAGATTGAACAGAAAGAAATCCAAGCACAAGTTGAAGAACTGTTGAACCGAGGACTCATTAGGCCCAGTAGTTCTCCTTTTGGTGCACATGTCCTATTAGTTAAGAAGAAAAATAATACCTATAGGATGTGCATTGACTATCGTACCCTAAACAAGATCACTATTAAGAATAGATATTCGATTCCTAGGGTAGACGACCCCATGGATAAACTACAAGGAGCCACTATTTTTAGCAAGACAGATCTCAAATCTGGATATCATCAAGTACGATTGGATACACCTGACATTTTTAAGACTGCATTTAGAACTAAGTTTGGTCATTATGAATTCCTTATTATGCCTTCCAATTTGACTAATACACCAGCTACATTCAGTCGTATGATAAATCGTATATTTTGAAGTATCAGAATTGTGTACTTGTTTTATGTGATGATATATTAGTTTTGAGTAAGAATGAGAAAGAACACTATGAACATCTATCTTTGGTTTTCAAATTGTTGAAAGAGAATCAATTATATGCTAACCCTAACAAGAGTGAATTTTTCCAAACTCAAATTGAACACTTATGACATATTGTTTCTTTTGATGGTATTCATATTGATCCTAAAAATATAAATGTAATTTTGAATTGGCTAACCCCTAAAAATTTGTATAAGTTACGTTTTTTCGTAGGTCTTGCTAGCTTTTATAGAAAATTTGTAAGAAATTTTTCATTACTTGCATTGCCTTTAATGAAATTGTTAAAGAAAGGTGTTGTGTATCATTGGTCTAACAATCAGTAAAAGTTTTTTGATTTATTGAAACATGCTTTAACACATGCACTTATTTTGCAATTACCTGATTTTAATCGACCATTCTTCCTAGTAGTCACTGATGCTAGCAGATCATGAATAGGAGTTATCATCATGCAAGATTCACATCCCATAGCCTATTCTATTTGCAAACTTAAACCCTCTGAACTGAATTATTCCACCTATGATAAAGAATTGTTAACTGTAGTTCAAGCCTTACGTCAATAGAAACACTATCTGATGGGATCTGAATTTATGATCAAAACTGACCAACAAAGTATCAAACATCTCCTTAGTCAGCCACAAATTTCTGACTGTCGTATTAAATGGATTGCTTTCATTCAAATTTTCCATTCATTTATCCAATATCAACCTGTAAGAGAGAATGTTGTTGCAGAAGCACTGAGTAGAAGACCAAGTATTCATAATATTTTTGTTCTATCTTTTGATTCCCTTATTCTTATGAAGGATACCTATGTAGCTGAAGACTACTAGGTATTCACTTTTGTGGGTTTTATCTTATTATTTTCTAACAATTGTAAATGCTTTAGTTGATGTGTAGAGCAAACAGTGTTGGCTTTGGGATGCACCAGGCGATGGCATGTATTCACATTACCTAGAAGAAATTATCATTTTTTATGGGCGTGCGCCTTATCATGAAAGGCGTGGTATCAATATTTATTCAAGCATGCTTATTTATTAAAGTGCTAAACAAACATTTATTATTTTGTATATTTATAGGTACTCGGTTAAATATTTCATTATTTGACATTGTATCTGGGCATAGCCTGACTTTTGGGATGCCCAAATGCTTTACTCTTTATTTGGGCAAAAGTAAACACCAAAGCCAAAAGCATGCTAATTGTAAATTGGGCTATTTTTTATCTTGGAGATTAATAAATTTATAAATACATGCCTTGTGAAGCGCTCACACAAGGCATGGGGGGAGATTGCACCCAATTTGTCTTTTTGTCTCATGTCATGCAAACTCTTTTTTTTGCTTTAATGAAGCTTTTGTAGAGTTCTTTGTTCTCGGGGACCTTCCGGAGCTCACTGTGCATGCATACAACATCCGATTTGTGCACCATGCCATAGGTACATCTCAAGCCACTTATTTACCCTTTTAGTTTGGCCATCTATCTATGGGTGGTATACAGTGGATGGAGCAAGCTTGGTACCCATAGACGTAAAAACTGCCTGCCAAAAGTTGCTCATAAATTTGGTATCCCAATCATGCACTATGACTCCATAAACTAAGTGGCTACCTATAAATGCTTTGATTGAAAGTAGTCCACATATACCTATCAAAAATTCAAAAGGAACCAGATTACTCCACGTCTCTTTTGATGGGATTGTAAGGACATCATTAGTAATAACTATCAATTCATCACCTAGCTATCATGAAGAAATTTCCAGTAAAATTATGTTAGGGAAATTGGCAATGAAAGTTGAAAATATAGTAAAGCTGAAGGAAGAGAATGTTTACAAGAGCCTTTGCCCGATCAGGAGTTTTGTTGAAGGCACGTAATTTGAGGAGGCCCGAAGGTGATCACTGCGAGGGAAATGGCCCTCACTCTACATGCGCAATGGTTCAATGCAACTTATCAAGTCATCGTGTGTTGTCCAGGGGCTCCAACACCATGCTAGTCTACTCTCACCCTATTCTTTCATAGGCGTGCGGCTCAAAGAGGGTGAGGGTACTTGATGCAAGAGACATGGATCTTGGCACAAAGTGGGCCAAATAGCATACAGTTTCTAGGAATGTCATGTAGTTTGCTCCTGTTTCATGTGCTCCCTGTGCAACCCATTTCAGTAGAAGACTCCCCCTTATCTCTTCAAAGTTATGCAATGCAAAGCAAGGGAGTATTCTTTTGATGCTAGTGATGGACCTCGCAAGGAGGGCCAAGTGGCATGCTGCAACCCAATAGATCAAATGGTCTCCATCTGAAGGTGCTTCATGTTCGATCTATGACTCCAAGGGCACTAAGAGAAAAGCTAAGATTCAAGCCATCAAGGGCAATAAGACAAAGAGGTGTGCTACTACAAAGAAGATTTGGGTAGCCAAGGCCCAACTCTTTTCAAGGGGAGGAGTGTTCAAGGCAAAGCGCACCTCTTACACTACATGACGTGTAGCTACCCCAAGGTATTCATGCATTGTCTTCTTCAAAGGCAGAGCATTGAAAGATGAAGCCAAAGTGGGTCTTCTCTCGCAAGGTGTCGTTTTCTAGGGCCTTGCTTTTTGGGCTTGGCATTCAAAGTGAAAGTTGCATGTCAAGCCCTTAGTCCGCATGCAGTTCTGCATGCTCAAGCTATTTTGCCCAATGTTGGAGCATAGGTGTGCAACGTGCTCTAATTGGGTTACCCTCCATCCTGTGCTTGTAAATATAGTCAATAGGTGGATGGTTGATGTGCATAATAAAGTCTATTTCACAACTTTGTCGAGTCTCGTTCCATTCCACTGTTATAAATAGAGTCGGTGGGTGGAACGCAAGAAGTCTTGAAAAGTCCATGTTCCATAGTTGTAAATAGAGTCATTGGGCATGGCACCTAGCACACAGACATAGACCGCCTTGATAATAGTGAGGCGTGTTAAGACCCCTGATACTAAGTATGAATCTGAGTCAAAGCTTGTTTTTTTAGATGGGCAAGTAAGTTGTGCTTCCCCACTCGATGTGGACATCAAGTTTTTTCAAGGGGAGGTGTGTATGAGAAAGTACCTCCTAGCTCCCTCATCCCACAATGTCGAGTCAAGTTGATAGCACATTGATAGCTCCACCCTCACCCATGACATAGTCCCTTACTATGCCTCCAGCTTACCTTGTAAATGAGATCTTAATATGAATATGAGCTTCTGCCCTCAAGATGGGCCATTCTATAAACTTGTGAACATTTTGTATGTGTCATGTCACATTTTGTGATGTGTTGAGTTGGTGTCGTGACGTGTTAAGTTGGTAAAAGTGCAATGTTGCACAATGGGTCTAGTGCTCATCTGGAGCCTAGATAGGGTAAAGAGAGGGCCCTGCGTGGGTCTCACCGTAAGACCGCCACACTAGTGTTATGGATCCACCTCGGTTCCGGTCACGCATGTCACACCGCGGACCATCTCAACACGGCATACAACTCAATTACACGGCACCATAGCTCAACATGGCACAACATGTCACAACTCCCCCTTTGGGCTAGGAACCCAACACGACACGATAACTCAACATAGAAGTCAACACAACATGATCTCGGTAGTACGGTGCACCAACACATCACTACAATAATCCACCTTAGTACCTCCCCCCAACAGGCATGGGTTTCACCATGCCACTGAATCTTTCTTGGTGCTTATGCAAGGGCATACCCCCGAAACCCTTCACCATGGCACAACACCCCACTCACCTCTCACCCCACAAAATGGCACCCTACCCCCCTCACAAGACACTGTATGCACTCACCATCCCCACTCTAATATTCTCTCGGGGAAGTTACTATATGTATATCCTCTACATCACGTGCGTTCAAGCCCTATTTATAAATATCCTTATCTATGAATTTTTCTAAATAAAAAATAACCCTTTTCTATTCGATATGTAAATAACCCCTTTATATTACACCCTTCTATATGTAAAAAATGGTATTTTAAAAGTACTTTATTTTGAACCCACATGATGCACACATATATTCATGAGTAACTTACTCGAGAATATTCTATGTGGAGTCCCCAAGCCACCTAACCAAGTGTGACATTCCGGCCCTCAAAAACCCACATGGGGCCCTCTTTTGACCCCATCTAAAGCACTAGACCCATTGCATAGCATAGCACTTTCACCAACTCAACACATATCATGACATAGCTCAACATGACATGGAATGCAACACGGAACTCATACAATACTCACAGGTTTGCAAAATGGCCCATCTTGAGGGCAAGAGCTCGTATTCATATTAAGAATGCATTTACAAGGTAAGCCGGAGGCACATCAAGGGACTATGTCACGCATGAGGGTAGAGCTATCAACACGCTACCAGGTCAACTTGACATCGTGGGATGAAGGATCTAGGAGGTACTCCCTCATACATACCAAGTGTTATGGATCCCCCTCTGTCCCGGTCATGCACATCGCGCCGCAGACAATGTCTACACAACATGCCAACTTGACACAACACCACAGCTCAACACGGCAGAGCACTTCATGGCTCCCCCTTTGAGCTACGAAACCAACACAATATGGTAACTCAGCACAAAAGTTGACACGACATAGTCTCACGTCATGGCACAGCACCAATGCATCACTATAGTCCACCTTAGCACCCCCCCAAGGGGCAAGGATTCCACCATGTCACCGAATCTTTCTTGGTGCTTATGCAAGGACACACCCCTGGAACCCTTCACCATGGCACAACACACCCCTCACCTCTCACCTCACAAAATGGCACCCCATCCCCCTCACAAAACACTGTACCCACTCACCATCCCCACTCTAATATTCCATGTGGAGGCCCCAAGCCACCTAACCATGCGCAGGCGTGATGCACTACGGCCCCAAGCCCTCAGATGTGACATTTTGCAAACCTGTTAGCATTGTGTGAGTTCCATGTCGCATTCCATATCGTGTTGAGCTGTGTCGTGACATGTTAAGTTAGTGAAAGTGCAATGCTGCACAACGGGTCTAGTGCTCGTCTGGAGCCTCAAGAGAGGGCCCACGTGGGTCTCCGAGGGCCGCAGACTGTCACACTGATCCATACTTTTGGGGCTGAAGAACAAAGAATAGGAAAAGAAGGGCGCTACTTTGAGAGATGGCGGGGAGAAGAGGAGGAGGGTGAATCATCATGGGGTGGAAGGGAAACAAAGCGAAGGATCTGCTTTTTTGAGAGAAGGACGACAATTCTGAGAAGGATTCATTTGTGTGAGTGGGATTTGGGAAGCCGGGCATTCATGTTTCTGGGATCAAGAGTGATGATGGGAGTAACCTACCACATGCAATATGGAGGTTGATGACAGTTAATGAACTCGATTTGGCTACATGGATTGAAGGGGAAACACCACGGAGAACTCGGCAATATTGTTGTACTTTCTTCTTCGATCTGCTGCTGGCACCAAACTAAGGACTGATTATTGTCTGTCTTTACTGCAAATGATGCAGGTTTTGTGACCTCCACCCTACCCAACTTGTCAACGGCTAAGCGCATGGCGCCTCCGAATACCAATTGATCATTTTCCAATCTTTCATAATATATTCAACTTGATTATTCTATGCAGGAAAAAGAACAGTGATCGTGTCATTGCAATAGTAATCGTGTCATTGCTGATGAAGCGTTTTGGGAGCGCTGGCCGTGGAGCTTGCTAACAGGGATATTTAATCGTGGGTTGCGCTAGGAACGAGCAAAGCCTCGATGCTGTGCAGGAGCTCATGATGAACGATGACTCAATGCATATTTTCAAAAAAAGTTGACGTTGCTTCTAATGCTAGCGTGGCAGAGTTTGCAAACGTGATTGAGCAATCAAAAGCTGGTGTGTAAGACATAATTGGCATCATTAACGAGAATAAAAAGCTATGGGAGGCCAACTGCATCATTAATCGAGTGTCATGGCAACGTGTGATCGGGAAGCAAGAGTTGATGGCAATATAATTTGATGCGTTTATGGTTGCCTAGCCAGCATACTCATCATCATCTGAAAACTTGAATTGAATGTGGCAATATTTGCTGTAATGAGAGGAAATTTTCTCAATTGTAGATGACATTTTTTGTTGCAATGGTAACTTCTTCTTATGTATTTTTTTCATGTGGCTGGCTCATTAAAGGGATATTATTATGAAAAAATGTGAATAGACTTGCAGTAGGAAACTAAAGTAAAAGGCAACTTACGAAAAAGGTAATATGTATTTGGAAGGAACTATGAAAACCGTCAAAGGCTAAAGTGGATATTATTATGAAAAAATGTGAATAGACTTATCTAAAGTAAAAGGCAACTTACGAAAAAGGTAATATGTATTTGGAAGGAACTATGAAAACCATCAAAGGCTAAAGTGTTGATTTTTCATGGCTACAAAATTGAACTGGTATGAAGCTTTGTATGCTATCGCACTTATGCTTTGGGTTAGACCTCTTAGATGTAATCTGAAAGAGTTTGTGATTTCTATGTAAGACCACATCATGGACCAGGATTTCAATGTATATGTGTATGTTTAGAAAATTTTAAGCCTTTTTGACGAAAAGTCTTGTTCATTGGAAATCACTATAGTGGAACTCCTAAGAAAGCATAATACGCAAGGTCCCTTATTTGGCACCAATTTCTTTTTTGTTTTCCATCTTACTTTGTTTCTTTATTCCATGTGGATTGTGGCTAATCATGATGCCTCTGACATCTTTGGATGCGACATGAAACAACCACGATAAAATTTGCTAGATGGGAGATTCTTTGGGATCCACAAGTAAGCTTGAGTCTACAGATGATATGAGACATCTTTTGCAAGCCTTTAACATGTATATACAACAACAACATCAACAAAAATTACAACAATAGCAGAAGTTCAATACATGTAATTGCATGCTAATGCTTAGTATGGGCATGCAACAACGAGCCCTCAAGTAAGTTACTCATGAATATATGCGTGCATCACGTGGGTCCAAAATAAGGTATTTTAAAAATACCATTTTTATACATTTTTTACATACAAAAGGGTGTAATACAAAGGGGTCATTTACAAATTAAATAGAAAAGGGTTATATTTTATTCAAGAAAAACTCACAAATAAGGATATTTATAAATAGGCCTTGAACTCATGTGATGTAGAGGATATACATATAGTAACTTCCCCGAGAACAAGCCTAACAAAGGACTAGTTGCATCACACTTGTTGCAAACTTTGGAAGAAAAAATTAGTCACTTGGATGTTACAGAGTAGGTAGCTTTGGAATCTAAAAAAGTTGAATTGCTTTCAAAGGTTGTTGATCCATCATTACAAGTGGAATTAGGGAAACCTCTAGAGGATAGAACTAAGTCGATGGGGCTTAAATTTGATTGGCAAGATGCTAAGGATGATGTTTCTACGTTGATTAAGAGACAAATGTGGAAATATAGGTTTTAAAATGGATTTGTTTCTCTTATGACTTCTCCTACTTCTACTTCTATTGTTAAATTTTTACAGCCTAACCCTTTGCAAAGGCCACAACTATTGGTATTTGCACTTATTTCAATAAAGGATGATGTTAATGAAAAACTAATAAAGGGTTTAGAGGATATGCAGATTAAAATGACATAGTGGAAAGATTTTGGGCAAGTTAGCCCTTCTCAAGCTCCACCTAGAAATACTTTTGTGGAAGGACGTATGTGATGTGATAGTCCTAACCATAAGCATAAATATTGTGACTCATTCAGAGATTGTAAGCAAAAGAATTTGGTTTTTTGGCAAGATGGAAATATATGTGCATCCATGACGGGTAAGCCTGTTACTATAAATTTTGGGAAGAGTAGGATGAGAAAGATTTTTCAGGACATGCCTGCTTGTACATCTTATATAGCCACATGTGATGCTTCAACTTATGGTGTTCAAATTGAGAAGAAACTAAAAACCAAGTCAGAGTTATGGCCTTTTGCTTTGCAAACTACAAGTAAGGGCAAAGTATATCAAGTTGATGTGTCTTGTAGCACTGCCTTTAGGGCCTAGTCAAAACAAAGAGAATGTACAAAAGAAGGAGATTTCTAAACTGAGAAAAGAACTAGGATATAAGCTTACTTTAGATATTCAATCAACCACTCATCTTTAAAACGTGCTAGAAGAGAGAATCTTGAAAAGCAATATTGAGTTCACTCTATGAGAGGTATTGGGAATTGCATAGAGAGAGTCTCACAAGGAAATTATAGATATCATCAAGAGGAAGAACCATGCGATTCAGACTTTAGAGGAGCCAAACATGTAGGATACCATGATTGAGGAGCTGACTAAGAAGAGTGATGAAGTCGATGCACTATGCAGAGGATGATGCACTTGTGATGATTCTGCATAGTTATTTCTCTAGAAGTCATTAGGCATGAGTGGCCATTGGGATAGTGGTAAATCTTGGAGAGATGGAGAAACCATGTGTTGATTTGCTAGATCATGGATCAAATATAAATGTCATAGTTCACACTCTGAATGAGAGCTCTGAATGAGAGTGAAAAGTGGCCCATAAATGCTGAGCATGGATGGTGATTGAGAGTTGTCAACAACACTGTAAGAGAGCTTTATACAAGAGATGTTTGAGTATGAGAGTAACTATAGAAGATGTCCAAGATGATTACCATATTTTTGTGGAGGACTTGTGTTTTTATGATGTTAATTTGGGGTAATCAAGTTTATCACTGAGGCATGGATGGAGACAAAAGTTACTGATGATGGTTATGTATATGCATGGGTTCAAACTAAAGATACAAGAATATCTATGCAATTTATGACAGTCTGTGTGAATCATGCAAGAAATAGGGATACCTTGCAGGATTTCCCTCTCCCTATAAGGGTGCTATAGGATGACATTGGTACAAGGAGGGAAAGGCTATTGCCTCCTAGTAGCGATGCTTTTTCTTTAGGCTCTATTGGTCTTATAGATGAGAGTTTTGTTTATTTACATAAGGTTGCAGAGTTTCCTAAAGCTTCTAGGTAATATGTATGCAAAAGAGAGAGTGAGCTGCAAAAAGCAAGTTTATTACTATTATAGAGATTGAGGATGTGGTGAAAACTAAAGTGCATCATGGTTCCAGCTTTGTGTAGATATATTCATTGGACATGTATCATGAGATTTCTATGTTTATGTAGTAGAAAGGGTTGGATGCTGAGTCTATTCAACAAAAAGGATTGAATGTTGAGTCTATTTAGTAAAATGAGTAATTGGTGATGTACTTCAACAAATTGAAAAGAGTGCTAACTTATTTCAGCCAAGAAGGTTGCAAGAGGCTCAATGATTTTAGCCAAAAGCATTTAACGTTGGCTCATGTCAACATACAAAGTTTGAGACTTATTATATGCAATTTCAAGAGAAGGGAACTGATTTATTTCAACCAAAGAGTTGGGTGTTGTGTGTTTATAGCAAGATTTGGATTAAAAGGAGAAAATAACAAAGCCAAGTTGCAAACTAAGTACAAATTTATGGATAAAAAAGTGAAACTTATTGCAAGACCATTGCCTCTTGATAGTGATGAGTAGATAAAGAGGGCTACAAAATAGCCAAATTTGAGGGATTCTCCAAATGTTTTCATAAGTTTTCAGTAGAAACATCGGTGGAACTGAAGATTAGGAATGGAGAGTTCTCACTTTTTGCTCAAAGATAGTGTTTCATAGAGATATTGGAGAGACATGGTAGAGTATTTGCATTTTATCCGCATGAGATTGGGTGTGTGGATTGTGCATATTAGTAGTTCAAAAGGAACCACATTACTTCGAGTATCTTTTGAAGGGACTACAAGGACATCATTAAAAATAACCATTGTCTCATCACCTAGGCATCATGAAGAAATGTCAAGTACAATTATGTTTGGGAAGTGGGTAATGAAAGTAAAAAATAAAGCTAAAGGAAGAGTATGTTTGTTACAAGAGGCTTTTCCAAATCTTGAGTTGTGGTGAAGACACTTAATTTGAGGGAAAGAGCCATGCTTTTGGGGGAGCAAAACAAAGAACAAGAAAAGAAGGGTGGTGCTTTTGGAGATGGTGGGGAGAAGAGGAGAAGGAGGGTGGATCATCATGGGGTTGAAGGAAAACAAATCAAACGATCAGCTTTTTTGACAGAAGGTAAGAAATCTACATGGTATCCTCCTCAAGCTAATGGGTAAGTAGAAACTCAAAGAAAATATTGCTATGTATTTTGGAAAATATTGTGAATGTTAATCATAAGGATTGGGATACCAAGTTAGGGTCAACTTTATGGTCTTTCATAGTAGCTTACATAGTCACAATAGGTTTGAATCCATTTAAGTTGGTGTATGGTGTGGAAGCAGTAGTTCTTATGGAGTTTATAGTACCTAGCTTAAGAATTGCTATTACTCATAAATTATCCCTTAAAGAGTCAATTCATGACAAGTTACACTAGCTGATGCAATTAAAAGAGGATAGAATTATGGATCATTATCTACCAATGGTGGTATATTCAAGAATGTAAGCGTGGATCAATGGCCATGTTAAAAGGAAGATATTTAAGGATGGATACCTAGTAATGGTTTACAATTCAAATCTTGGGAAGCATCTTGGTAAGTCAAAGCTTTGTTACATAGGTCCTTATGACATTGTCATAGATGTTGATCAAGGTACTTTCATTCTAACCACATTGGAGGTGATATAATTATCATTGCAATCAATAGTTGGGCAATGGTTTCAGATTGTGAATACTCATCCAACTGGATTATGATGATCTAGATAAGGATTTAGAGTCTAGACAAGTAGCAGAAATTAACTTGGTTCAAGTCATTGCTATCGTTCTTGAAGAGGCATTACATGATTTTATAGACATTGTGGCTATTTGCAAGTTCTATGAGTCATATAATATTCAATTTTTTCCAACACTCAATTCCATTATCATGTGATACTTTAATACTTAGGGTAGTATTTAGTTCTCGTGCAAAGGTAAATAGTTTGCTATTCCTGCTAATGTAGGAAGTGTGGGATTTCCTTGAGTTGACCATAGTCCTATTGACAATAATGCAGATTTAGTTTGGGATACTTTATGCAAAGAAGTGTTGTTCGTGTGAATTGGTGTGAAAATCAAGACTATTTTAGAGATTTTTGAAAGGTTTTCATGACATTGATGATATGCATTTTTATTAGATTTTTAATATCCAACCAAAATATACTTAGATAAGAAGTTTAAGGAACTACGTATAACTAAAAAACTTCATGAGGGAGAACAAGAAATTATTGCTGACTCTTATTTCAAATGGAGATATCACATGTGAGGTCATGTTCTTATGAAAATTTATGTATAGAAAATCATCACTGGAGTGAGAAGAGTGAGTTTCCTATTAATGTATTCATTGTTTGAGGGGAAGGATGGTGAAAGTAAAAAAGGGGATGGCAAGTAGAGCATTTTGTCTCCCTATTATTATCAACATTTTCTCCCTTTGAATCAAGTGTTCTCACCCATTGAACATCATCCATCTTCATTGTCTTTCACCATGGCTCAAACCACGGCACACAAATTTTAGAATTTGTTGATGAAAAGGTTGTGACAATGTCATGCTCATGATGATGACAAGGATGAGCCTTTGGAGTGGTTTGACAGCCTACTTGATGTTATGCCCTAGAAGGAGGAGTTGACACCTAAATCTACTCCTATGGATTCAATTGAAGAAGATAAGCACTCAACACCATTTGTAGATTCTTGTCTATATTTGAGTACAAGGGATGCAAACACTTATGCTTGCTTATTGCAAATTTGGCTTCTTTATTTTATTGAATTTCCTTGGAATTCTTGGGCAAGTATAGATCTTACTCCTCTTCTTGTGAATGTATTCCCTTTGATCTGTAATGATAACATAAAGAATTGGCAATGCACAGAGGAAGTGATGCAAGTAGACTTTAGAATGCCTATAGGTACCCATAATTACTATATGCTTTGATAGGGCATGCGATACCTATGGTATGCAAGAAAAAATGCAGTATTGAATTGGGTAGGTACTTTTCATGGGCTTTTCACGACAGGTTGATGTAAGAAGTATATGTTGACTATTCATAGGAAGTAGCAAAAGAGTAGAATCGGTCCTATGTTAGTAGCATTGTTGCTCATTTGATGAATGTATGCCCAAATTTCATGAGTTCACTATGGGATGGATCCAAAGGCATTATGCATGATGGTTCTAAAAACCTTAAGCACATTCAAAGGGTTTGGCTATTCATATTTATAGTCGTGAGGATAGTCAATAGCAACAACAACATGTATTAATGCATCATGGGCGTGATGATAACCCATCAACACTTTGCTTCTTTGGATATGAGTCATGGTATTTATGACATTCATGATGTGGAAATGGGTTCTTCTATTCATATGATTTTATGGATTGGTTGAATGTAGATCCTAAACTTGATGCAAAGGATGATGTTGTCATTGTGGGAATGTAGATGAAAGTTAGATTTTCAAAGGTTAAGTTGGACTCTTCTATGCTCATCAAGGAAGAAGAGACTATGCATGATGTGGTTGCTATGCATGAAGATAAAAATTCATTGGTTTCTTCTCATATGCCTGGTAGTTTGTCTGAATACATCTTGTGCATGGGTAGATGGGTTGCAAAAATTCCTTATATTGACTTAAAGACTAGTGGAGTTGTCAAGTTGGATGTGGTCCAAACTTTGCTACAGTAAATGTACAAGATGAAAGAACTTCATGAAAATGAGGTTGAGGCTCCTAAGAGACAAGTGGATGAATAGGGTTCCACATTGCAAAAATGTAAGATTTCTTCAAGTTTTTCAAGGAGTGAACTAATAGTATCTTAGGATAAGTCTCAACACAAAATCCAAGTGATAGCTTGACATAATGAACAATTAAGAGTAGAGAGGGTGTTATTAGATGCTAGGATTGAGCCTTTGCCATAGATAGAGAAACAAATACTACATGATACAAATATGGATCTTGATGGATAAATTTTTATAATGTCAAATATTAGTATCATAAAAATTTCTTTGGTGAAGCTTACACAAGAGCAATGGACTACTATGGCGAATAGAATATCATAGTTGATTAGAGGACCTTATGCTCTTATATAGTAGAGTTTTATGTATGAAAACTTGGAATCTCTTATCCATGTGAAGGATTATTTGAAGAAGAATATGGGTGGTTTGCAAAAAGAATATGACAAAAATTTATGGTTCTTTCTAATTTGTAAAGTGGCAAATCATTTGACCATAGTGCAGAAATGCATGCTTGTGATGGTTCTAAATTGGATATTGATGAGGTCTTAACAGATATCCAGAATCAAGTAGAGATACGAGAATCTTTGACTCCTAATAAGATACATGATATGGATGTTTTGGCCATTGATCATTCACGACACATGGGGATAATCCACTTCATGAGGGTTCAAGCATAGAATCACATGTTATACATAAGCATCATAGCTCATGAAATGCTTGGGAAAACTATTAGTGGTTTTCCTCAATCTCATCATTATATATCTAGTCCTTTGGTTTTGATGGCTATCTTTTGAGTGAGTTATACAATTACATTAGAGGGTCATTAATATCCTACTAGAGAGACTTACTTTGTGGCTTACTTTGAAGCACCAAGCTTGGGTAAGGTATAACTATGTCTCGTGAGATTTGTCAAATTTTTGGATAAGCCATTCGGCATAGCATAAGGGTTTGAGCCTTGGATATGGTTATTCAACCAATGGGCTATGTTGGGCTCAACACATCATATTTACCTATGATATTAGTCCTTTGTATGACCCTTGGTTTCTATCCTAGTCTTGAGGATATGTAGTCTCTTTGATATAAATGGACTTTAAACTTGATGAGACTAGTGGTTATGGGTAGTTCTTGATTAGGCATGGTCTAAAGAGGGAATATCATTTAGTTTTCCCCATATTCCTACCTCATTTCTATACCTTACAACAACAATATTGTTTGTCTTTTGTGGTGTTGTCTCTAAGTTATGTATATGTTTCTTGAAGTAGTAGGACTATTCTTTACAATGCTTGCAATAACATGTTGTATTTCCTCATGCAGCAATGTAGTCTCATTATGCACTCTCCACAAACTAAGGGATGTAATAGAGCCTCATGCCATGTAGCTCTCAACTATGGTAATGGTGTGTAAACCCTTCCCTTAGCATGGTAATAATTTTAAAAAATGGGGGATGACCCTAAGTGTAGTGACATGATAAAAGGTGCAAGTAGTAGTCTACATGACCCATAATCCATGATGTGCAAATATTATGGTAAAGAACATGTACCTAATATCCTCATCGAACAATTTCAATCCATTAGAAAAATTGAAGGTCTTGAAATAGCCCTTTAAGGTTGACCAAAATATTCCCTTGAAAAATAGAGATACATTAACATTTTTGCAAATGAGATCCAAATTTTTGGAAGATTACATTTTTAGACCTAGAAGTGAAGCACCATTTTTGTGGTTGGCCTTTTCACCACTCGACCTTAGTCCCATGAATCAAGCAGTGCCCTTCTCGAGTTAATCCGCAATATCTTGGAGATGATCCACCCGTGCAAAGAACCTTTCCTTAATTAAATCCTTTAAGAATCAAGCACAATCAAGGCAATCAGCCCTTATATCCTCTTTCAAGAAAATATTCCTTTATTCCCATGGCAACTCGTCATCACAGACCCCTACCATGAGTTTACCATCAATCACAAGCACTTGGAATAATCATTCAAACAAAAATCCAACAATGAATTGAATGTAAAAGCATTAAGGATGTTGTTTAATCAACCAACAAAACTAGTTGTATTTTTCTAAAAAATGCAAGAATAGGTGCAATAACATTTCCATCTACATATTCGTTCTCCCCCTTGGAATCTAAAAGTGATACTATGCAAAATTTTTCTTAACACTTTCTTCCTTCAGCTAAGGCATATGTTAAGGTTTTATACAACTATACAAGATGTGCAGAGCCTTATAGAAGATCAACAGAGACCATAAAAACGAAACCAAAACCAATTTAATATTTCATAAACCTTTCAACACAACCTCAAACATCTCTCAAAACATTCATTCAACCATCTCAACTACCAAAATAGAAACAAAACAGAAGAAAATCAGACCTTATAGAACCAAATAGAAAAATTACAGAACCCCACAGAACAACATATCCTCATCAAAAACCATCATAAACCCTTTAAACATACTCAAACCATTCCAAACACTTCAAAACATCTTCAAATTCAAACAATCCATCGCCAAAAATAACCATTCAGCAACAAAAAAACCAAAAAAATAGTCCAAAAACATATCATTTCAGTACTCAACACACGCATGCTTTTCATAAGTTCATCCGTGACATCATTTTTAGAAGGAACAGAAGAAGAAAGAGTTGGTTGATTAGTCAAAGGAATATAGGATTTTGGAGGTGGAACAAGCTCCATCAATGGAGTTGTTGAAGTTGAAGTAGAGCCCAATCTTAGTCGCATCCGCTCTCTTCAAGCAATCATGTTATTTGCATCAGTAACATCTGTCCATGCAGTCTTGACTCCTGATTCGGAGGTAGCATCTTTTAGGCGATCATCAAGCTTCTCTTGTAGAATGGGATCTGCAACCTTAAGGAATAATTCAATCTTCTGACCTTCCATACTTTGTTGGTCTTCAACATCAAGCTGCCCAAATTTACTTTCAACTCATGGTATAGAGCTTTTGCAGCTATGTTGGGTTTTTCAACCCATTCAGTGAAATTTTTCTTCGTCATAAGGCCAGATTCTTCTAAGAAGAATTCTTCGTGTAGGGCTTTTTTGAATGTAGCCAAATCCGCATGTTGTTGGAAAAGACCATGGATTCTTTCTTGAAGACCATGCTTGGCTAATCTGGCAAAATAACGGCTCCATGCATGTTGTGGTACACCAAAGAAGAGCATCTTTTCAACATACAAGAAAATAAAAATAGAGACATTTTGACCATTAAATTGTTTTAATTCTCGCCCAACTTCCTCTAGGGCCTTGATAGTTGTGGAATCAATCTTCTCTTCATCTTGCCTTTGTTGTTATTGTGTAACATTTGGATTTTTTGTTGCTAAGTTTGTTGTAGTATGTGCACCAATTTTTGTAGAGTATCTCCTGAATAATCCCCCATCTTGGAGTTTTCTTACACCGACCTTCATGTCGGGTTCACCAATGTCGTAGTGCGTAGGATTGAAGGTTACCATAGGGGTTTTGCAAGAGAAGAATGTATAGGGATTCAAGAGCTTAGACTCTACAGATGGTAGACATAAGAGAAGGGTTGAAGGTTTCAAGCCAAGTTCTTGAAGATAAGAGACAGCACGGTGAAGGTAGATTTAGGGAGAGGAGTAGATGGAAGAGAAGGGGCTCAACAAAATTGAAGACATAGAAGAATACTCAAAAAAAAGAATTAGAAAATGTAGAAGAATACTAACAGAGATTAAGCCTGTCAGTTTCTTTAAGAATTATGAGAAGATATAGCTCTAATAGACAAAAACGTGTATAAAATAATACCTTCCTCTATGCTACTTAGATCGCCAATTTGATGCTTCCATTGGCTCTGAAAGGGGGATTAAATACTAGGACACCTAGCCAGAATTATGCCAGATCACTCCTTCTTCATCTCCCACTTTGGAGTGTTATTCATCTCCCACTTTGGAATATGAAGCCAGAAAATACTTCCAACAACTCATCAATGCAGTGGGCTATTGTCATAGCAAGGGAGTTTATCGCAGAGATCTCAAGCCTGAGAATCCTCTTCTGGATTCCAATGGGAACTTGAAAATTTCTAATTTCAATCTAAGTGCCTTTCCACAACAATTTAGGGAAGATGGCCTTCTACATAGGACTTGTGGCATTCCAAATTATGTTGCCCCTAAGGTTATTGTAGATTGAGGTTATGATGGTGCAAATGCTAATTCATGGTCGTGTGGGTTATAATTTTTCTGTTGATGGTTGGTTACTTGCCTTTCAATGATAAAAATATATTAAACATTGTTGAATGCCTTCGAACTTGTTTCACTAAATCGAGGCCTCAATCTATAAGGAATGTTTGAGAAGAAACCAGAGCCCAAGCAAGAAACTCGATTCACTTCAAAACATCCAGCTCCTAAGTTCATAACAAAGATGGAGGAGACTACAAAGCCTCTTGGATTCAATGTTCAGAAGAGTGATTATAAGATGAAACTGCAAGGAGCAGAGACTAGCAGGAAAGGGCATCTATTGATTGCAACTGAGCTATGAGAAACATATTCAGGACAGAAGTTACACAGCCCAAGCTATAGAATTGGTAATAAATATGATAGAATGACTTGCTGCTGCGAAGACATCATGTTAGATAATCTGCAAGTTGGAAGTAAACCATTGTATGTTGATGTAGCACAACGTAAAGATGAGAGGCGATCAAGGTTGCAGGCTCAGTTTTCTCAGATGATGTGGTCTAGGGTAGGTGCTCCTCCCCCGATTATTGCCAGTCCCAAGCAAGGTGAAAATGACCATGTGACTGCTTAGAATAAAGCTGAAGGTCCCTAGAAAGCTCTGGTAGAAGCCATCTGATCAATGGAGGTGGGAGAGAAAAGATCTAGGGTGGTTTTCCTCCATGGAAGCTTGACAAGAACCTAAGAATGAAGAGAGAGAAGACTGTTCCTAAAAAGTAACCAAGACTTTACCCTCTTCTACTCCATTTACCACTGTCTTTAAGGAAAATACCTTCAAAATTGGCCAAAAATGACCCCCGAGCTACTAAATTTGGTCTTCCAGCCTCCAAACTTGGTCCAAGACTCCATTAATGCTCCAAACCTACAGTCCTTGTGGTCCAAAATTCCTTGATAATTGCACCGATGTTCCATGTCATGTTTGTACCTGTGTACCTATGGCTCTTAAATCTGTGTGACTAAAAAATGATATCTGAATGGAGTGTTGGCCCACTGGATCAAGAACCTATGGCTCCGATACCAATTGTCAAGGAGAGGACTGGGGAGAGAGAAAGAGTAGAGAGAAGACTGTAGAAGAGAGAAGAGAAGACATAGAAGGAGAGTGACGAGGAGAGAAAAAAACTAGAAGAAGAGAGAGAAAGATAGAAAAGAAAGGAAGGAAGCCATGAAAGCTAGAGAGAGGGAGAGAAGATGAAGGAGACTTGTAATTATAATCTGATGGTAAAAAATGTCAAGTTCCTTACATCTTATATACCCACCAATGTAGCAGGTATTTTCCTCCATTATTTTATTCCCGTATTCCCCATCTCTTACACTTTGGGCAAAGCAAGATTCACTTTAATATTATAAATACAAGATGGAAGACATGCCCACTCCATGTATAAGGGGAAATTGCATTCAATATTGTACCACTTAAATTTACTCTACTCTTCTGTAAGTCTATTTTGAGTTTTATGAGTCCTGTTTTCAATTTTTATAAGAAAAGAGTGTAAAGAGAGCTTCTTTGGTTCGCTATATGCAAGTCTCATATCCAATCTGTGCAATAGTATTTGTTGATTGCAATAATCCATTGCTATCTACAAAAAACATAATTTTTTTAAAGCTTGCAAAAAAAAAACATATGATAATCAATTATGTATACTTTCATTGTAAAATTATTATCAACTCCTCTTCATATAAAATAGAAAATACTAGCTCTAAGGGAGGGGGGGGGAGGGGGGGTGTTTTATTCTTGTATGTATAATAGTATAATTAAAATAGTTTAATATAACACTATAAGCTAAAAATAGTTCAATAATGGTGAATTAAAATTTTAAATTGTAGTATGAATGATCAAATGATCTAAATAATATATTTTAATTTTTATTTTTTTAATGTTTTCTCCTAAAATATTTATCTATATCAAATAAATATTAATTTTTCAGTGTAACTGATTGAATATTTTACGTTTATTATTATGAAAATTAAAATTACATTATTATTGATTTAATCAAATAGTATATTAAGGTCTCTAAATGGAATATTCACTAATTCTAGAATCATTTGAAAGATAATGATAAAAATTAACAAAATGTTGATAAATTTACATATTGTTATATATATATAATATACATATCACGTTACCTCATTTCCGTGTCGTGTTACCTTGCCCGTTACGTGTTACCTTCCGCTTTCCGTGACGCGTTACGCGTCGCGTTCCGTGTTACCTTGAAAAACGCTTCCGCACTGCTGTGGGGCTATCGATTAGAGGGTGATCCCTCATGAGGCGGGCTCCATGGGGTGGGCGTTGCCTGCCCCATGACGGCTCCAAGGGAGTGTCGTCACACTTGGTATTAGAGCAAACTCCTCGACTAGTGCGCAATGACCCCCGTGTGAGCGAGCCTAGTCAAAGTATGTTGGGTAAAAAGAAGAAAGGTGCTGGAAAAGTGAAAAATGAGTAGAAAAAAGTGGATAGGGCCCAAAATGAGGCCGAAAAATAGCAAATTAAAAAATTTTATGTTGAAAAATACAAGATTTTGACCCACTGGTCCAAAAACGAGGCTGAAAAACGACTTCTCTGGTCGACAAAAATACAATCGCTCAAAAACGGCCATGTTCTGTCAAAGAAAGAAGAAAAAGATTTTGAAGCCAAATTGAAGCTCGTTAAGGACACACAACTTTTGGTAAAAACGTGTCTTCGAGTAGTCAATGACAGCATAGTCGAGTGGTTTTAAGCTCACAAAAAGAATCTCTCTTCTGATTTGCTCCTTGTCGAGTGTCAATTGGAAAAGGAAATGAAAGAAAGTTATGGTGAAATTGTTGCGCAGGGGGGTATGCCAAATGATTTAGTTCCACCAAAGACACCCCCCGCATGTTAACCTATACAGTGTGCTGATATGCACAATTTAGACAGTGAATATGAGTCAGAAAGTCGGTCAGAAGGGCAGTGTGCTACTATGAACAATTCAAATAGAGATTTGGAGTCAAAAAGTGAATCAGAAAGTGACAACGGTGCAAAAGATCTATTGAATGACCAAGATTTTTTGTCTGCAATAGAATGCTGCATAGCCATGGCTGAACAGATGATATTAGATGGCCAATTACCTCCCAAACAACAAAGAATACTACCTCAGATGGTAGAAAGGATGAAGCAAGCACTGGCAGCGCACAATCGACAAACTCAGAAAACTGTCCAATTACAACTTGGCAGTATGCATTCAACATACACAGAATCAGATGCTGAGGATGAGCAGACGGCTATTGAAGAAGAAGCAGACCATGAGGAGAAGTATTGGAGAGCTGAAAGCCAGAGTGGCGAGCCACATTATGATCAAACACTGGGTCAAGATGAACTAGAAGCGGCCAGTGGGCCATATGTAGACAATCCATATGAAGACCTCGTGACGGCACGGGCGAGTATAAACGAAACTGTGGCTCAGAAGCCTCTATTATACATACAAGGGACCAGTATGCCCAGTTACATGGTAGATGGAGTGCTTATTGAAGAGTATGAAAAATGGCAAGCGACCTCTGGGTCGGATTCAGATATAGAAGAGTTGGTTGAAGAACTCGTGACGGCACGGGCAAGAATAAAGGAAAGCGTGGCCATACCAACTCCAGTGTGCTTATCAGTGGCCGTTGGGCCTAGTTATTTGTTTCATGACGTCTTGATAGAAGAATGTGCTGAAGAAAAGACGACCTTAGAGTCGCATCTATTATCAGATGGATTGATACTGGAACAATGCAATATCGTGGATGAGGCAATTTTAGCCCAATCCCAAGCAGTTGACCCCCCCTATGGCATGGAGTCGAGTTCCAACTCTCATGACTACTTTCCATATGAAGACTCCTGGAACCGGGAGGATAAACAAACGGCTAGAGCATGTATCGAGGACTCCCGGAGCCGGGAGGATAAACAAATGGCCATATCTTGCATTGAAGACTCCTTGAGCCGGGAGGATAAACCAATGGCCATATTCCACAATGACATATCTGAAGACTCCTTGAGCCGGGAGCATAAACGAATGGCCAGATCACGTAGTGAAGACTCCTGGAGCCGGGAGAATAAACGAACGGCCATAAGTCAGAATGAAGCTAAGCAAGGTCGCCGCGAGTCGAGTTCGAGCTCAAGCGACTATAGTTCCAGTGATTACAATGATGACTCTTCGGAGTCTTATCATGAAGAACGGGACTCGTTGGAGTCCAAAACAGCCAGATACGGATCTTCAGAGTCTTGTGCTAATGAAGTCGACTCTGCGGAGTCAGGAACACATCACAATGGCTCTTCAGAGTCCAGTTCAGTAGAAGAAGCAGCAGATGAAGAAGAAGAAGAAGAAGAAGAAGCAGAGCAGAATGCAGATTTTATAGCAGACAAAGTCAAGTCAAGTCAGAAGCAAATCAGAAAGACAATGTTGAGCATGGGAGAGCGGTCTGTACTACCTCGCAAAATAACGACATGGCAAAGGTTATGCTTGAAGGGGCTGAGACCCTGAAGGGAACAAGGGGCCATACGGAGTGGGGTTCGAACTTGCGGGTTGGTGACCTTCCCATAAAGCTGCCGGAGGCCATAGTCATGTCTAAAGAGGGCAAGGCAGAAATCGAGCCCCCAATTTCACATATTGATAGCATTGAAGACTCCTGGTGCCGGGAGGATAAACGAACGGCCAGTGTTCATCAGGATTCCTCAGAAGACTCTTGCAGCCGAGAGGATAAAAGAATGGCAGGTTTGCAAAAGGATACTTCAGAAGACTTCGTGACCCAGGAGGATAAAGAAAGGGCCATACATAATATTATGCACACATTTCTAGACTCCTTGACCCAGGAGGATAAAGATAGGGCCATACAAAATGTGTAGATATTTGAAGACTCCTTTTGCCGAGAGGATAAACAAATGGCTAGAGTTTATGTAGAAGACTCCTTTTGCCGGGAGGATAAACGAACGGCCATTTTTTATGTGAAAGACTCCTTTTGCCGGGAGGATAAACGAACGGCGAGAGTTTATGTAGAAGACTCCTTATGTTGGGAGGATAAATGAACGGCTAGAGGTTATGTTGAAGACTCCTTTTGCCGAGAGGATAAATGAACGGCCATAGTTTGTGTTGAAGACTCCTTGTGCCGGGAGGATAAACGAACGACGACAGTTTCTGTTGAAGACTCCTTGCGCTGGGAGGATAAAGGAATGACTATGCTCATTGATGATCTTTTAGAAGGCTCCTTGCGTTGGGAGGTTAAAGGAATGGCTATGCTTATTGAGAATCTTTTCGAAGGCTCCTTGTTCCAGGAGGGTAAACGAATGGCCACACCTCATACTGAAGACTCCTTGTGTCGAGAGGATAAATGAATGGCTATGCTTATAGATAATCTTTTGGAAGGCTGCTTGTGCCAAGAGGATAAACGAAGGGCCATACTTCAACTTCAAGACTCCTTGTGCCGGGAGGATAAAGGAATGACTATCCTTATTGATTATCTGTTCGAAGGCTCCTTGGGCCGAGAGGGTAAAAGAATGGCTATGCTTATTGATATTCTTTTCGAAGGCTCCTTGCGCCAGGAGGATAAACGAATGTCCATACTTCAAATTGAAGACTCCTTGCACCGGGAGGATAAACGAATGGCTATGCTTATTGATCATCTTTTCGAAGGCTCCTTGCACCAGGAGGGTAAACGAATGGCTATGCAGATTGATAATCTTTTCAAAGACTCCTTGAGCCAGGAGAATAAAGTAATGGCAAGAAAGAATGTTACCATGGGTCAAGTCTTCTTCAGCCAGGAGGATAAACGAATGGCTATGTTTAAATTTGATTCTTTCGAAGACTCCCTGTGCCAGGAGGATAAAGAAACGGACAATCTGTCTTCACATTATGTTGAAGACTCCCTGTGCTAGGAGGATAAAGAAACGGACAACCTTGCTTCACATTATGTTGAAGACTCCCTGTTCCAAGAGGATAAAGAAACTGACAACTTTTGTAGACTTTATCTTGAAGGCTCCCGGTGCCAGGAGGATAAAGAAACGGCCCATTGGGATAAACTTTCTGTCGAAGAATCCTTGCCACGGGAGAATAAAGAAATGGGCACCTGTCTTGTCGAAGACTCCTTGCTGCGGGAGAATAAAGAAACGGGCACCTGTTCTGTCGAAGACTCCTTGCTGCAGGAGAATAAAGAAACGGGCAATTGTCAGGTTTACCCTGAAGATACATCAAGCTCCCTGTGCCAGGAGCCTAAACCAAAGGCCATTTATCCAGTTACCATATGGTACCTGAATAGAGTACATCTTCGAAGGATAAAGAACTCCCGTCGCTAAGAGTATAAAAGAATGGCTTATTTACAAGCTGCCAGGAGAGCTGTCCAACACTCGCGTCGCCACGAGTATAAAAGAACGGCTAGTTCCCTTTCATTTGGCGCTTTATCCGTCATTATAAGGATTGGAAACTCGTGTCGCCACAAGTATAAAGGAACGGCTAGTTCTTTTTCACTTGGCGCTGGAGGAGTCATGCCAAGGGCTGCAAACTCGCGTTGCCACGAGTATAAAAGAACGACTACTTCTCGATTACTTGGTGTTGTAGGCGCCATGACGAGTGCTGGAAACTCGCGTCGCCACGAGTATAAAGGAACGACTATCCCCCCTTTACTGGGTGCTTTATGCGCCATGAGAAATGCCACCTTCGCAAGACGGCTGCATACTCAAAAATATTGGGCTTACCTGGCCCAAATTTTTTCAAGGGGAGGTGCGTCATCACAATGCACCTACTATTTTAAGCAAGGATTGACAGATCATGCCAATTGGGGCCTCCTTTTTCAGATGATTCAAGGATTGACAAATCAGGCCAATTAGGGCCATAATCAGAAAGTTTGGGCTTACTTGGCCCAAATTCTTTCAAGGGGAGGTGCGACATCACAACGCACCTCACGCAACCACATTCTTATTGGATTGACAGATCTGGCCAATTGGAGCCATCAAAACAAGGGCACCTCTTCATGGGCCCTCGCATTCATGGCATGGCACACTCCCAGCTGAGTTACGCGCCTCGCCTTTTCAGTCCACTGACAGTGTCTGCACACTCATACTGTCAGGACCTTCAGTTATTCAAGTGAACACAACTTGTCTTAACTTGGTTATTCTCCATTCTGTGATTGTAAATCTACTCAGCAGATGGTTGAATTGAAGTGTTTCCAATATTACTTCTCTTCCTAATCAGCCAGGTTGGGATCATTCCACAACTGTAAATTGAGTGAGTGGATGATCATCTTTGAGTCAACAAGACCATGTTTCCACATCTATAATTGAGTCAGTGGGCATGGCACTTAGTGGGAAGACCCTGGTCGACTTGCTATTGAGTGGACAAAGACCCCTAAGTTTGTGGTCATAGGTTAGGTCTAGCAGGTAGACACTAGCTATCTTGATAGTGAGACGTGTTTAGACCCCCGAAGTTTTGAGTCTCATCACACCATTCTTGGTGCAAGTGTCACATTGCACACCTCGACGAGGACGTCAAGTTCTTTCAAGGAGAGGTGTGTATGAGGGTAGTACTCCTCCCTCACCCACATGATGGCGTCGTGGTATGCACGTTGATAGCATCCACCCTCTATCTGTGATTTCTCGTCCCTCAAGCCTTTTTGGCTTCTTGTAATTATTCTGGTGCCTCTGTTGCACTTCATAATATACATATCGCACTACCTCATTTCCGTGTCGTGTTACCTTGCCTATTACGTGTTACCTTCCGCTTTTTGTGACGCGTTACGTGTCGCGTTCCGTGTTACCTTGAAAAACGCTTCCGCACTGCTGTGGGGCTACCGATTAGAGGGTGATCCCTCATGAGGCGGGCTCCATGGGGTGGGCGTTGCTTGCCCCATGACAGCTCCAGGGGAGTGTCGTCACACTTGGTATCAGAGCAAACTCCTCGACTGGTGCACAATGACCCCCGTGTGAGTGAGCCTGGTCAAAGTATGTTGGGTAAAAAGAAGAAAGGTGCTGGAAAAGTGAAAAATGAGCAGAAAAAAGTGGATAGGGCCCAAAATGAGGCCGAAAAATAGCAAATTAAAAATTTTTATGCTGAAAAATACAAGATTTTGACCCACTGGTCCAAAAACGAGGCTGAAAAACGACTTCTCTGGTCAACGAAAATACAATCGCTCAAAAACGGCCATGTTCTGTCAAAGAAAGAAGAAAAAGATTTTGAAGCCAAATTGAAGCTCGTCAGGGACACACAACTTTTGGCAAAAACATGTCTTCGAGTAGTCAATGACAGCATAGTCGAGTGGTCTGAAGCTCACAAAAAGAATTTCTCTTTTGATTTGCTCCTTGTCGAGCGTCAATTGAAAAAGGAAATGAAAGAAAGTTATGGTGAAATCGTTGTGTAGGGGGGTATGCCAGATGATTTAGTTCCACCAAAGACACCCCCCGCATGTTAACCTATACAGTGTGCTGATATACACAATTCAGACAATGAATATGAGTCAGAAAGTCAGTCAGAAGGGCAGTGTGCTGCTATGCACAATTCAGATAGAGATTTGGAGTCAGAAAGTGAATCAGAAAGTGACAGCGGTGCAAAAGATCTATTGAATGACCAAGATTTTTTGTCCGCAACAGAATGCCGCATAGCCATGGCTGAACAGACGATATCAGATGGCCAATTAACTCCCGAACAACAAAGAATGCTACCTCAGATGGTAGAAAGGATGAAGCAAGCACTGGCAGCGCACAATCGACAAACTCAGGAAACTGTCCAATTACAACTTGGCAGTATGCATTCAACATACATAGAATCAGATGCTGAGGATGAGCAGATGGCTATTGAAGAAGAAGTAGACCATGAGGAGAAGTATTGGAGAGCTGAAAGCCAGAGTGGCGAGCCACATTATGATCAAACACTGGGTCAAGACAAACTAGAAGCGGACAGTGGGCCATATGTAGATAATCAATATGAAGACCTCGTGACGGCATGGGCGAGTATAAATGAAATTGTGGCCCAGAAGCCTCCATTATACATACAAGGGGCCAGTATGACCAGTTACATGGTAGATGAAGTGCTTATTGAAGAGTATGAAAAATGGCAAGCGACCTCTGGGTCGGATTCAGATACAGAAGAGCAGGTTGAAGAACTCGTGACGGCACGAGCAAGTATAAAGGAAAGCGTGGCCATACCAGCTCCAGTGTGCTTATCAGTGGGGCCGTTCGGCCTAATTATTTGTTTCATGACGTCTTGATAGAAGAATGTGCTGAAGAAAAGACGACCTCAGAGTCGCATCTATTATCAGATGGATTGATACTGGAACAATGCAATATTGTGGATGAGGCAATTTTAGCCCAATCCCAAGCAGTTGACCCCCCCATGGCATGGAGTCGAGTTCGAACTCTCATGACCACTTTCCATATGAAGACTCCTGGAGCAGGGAGGATAAACGAACGGCCAGAGCATGTATCGAGGACTCCTGGAGCCGAGAGGATAAACAAACGGCCATATCTTGCATTGAAGACTCCTTGAGCCGGGAGGATAAACCAATGGCTATATTCCACGATGACATATCTGAAGACTCCTTGAGCCGGGAGCATAAACGAACGACCAGATCACGTAGTGAAGACTCCTAGAGCCGAGAGAATAAACGAACGGCCAAAAGTCAGGATGAAGCTAAGCAAGGTCTCCGCAAGCTAAGTTCGAGCTCAAGCGACTATAGTTCCAGTGATTACAATGATGACTCTTTGGAGTCTTATCATGAAGAATGGGACTCTGGAGTCCAGAAAACCCAGATACGGATCTTAAGAGTCTTGTGCTAATGAATTCGACTCTGCGGAGTCAAGAACACATCACGAGCATGGAAGAGGGGTCTGTATTGCCTTGCAAAAGAACGACATGGCAAAGGTTATGCTCAAAGGGGCTAAGACCCTGAACGGAACAAGGGGCCATACGGAGTCGGGTTCGAACTCGCGGGTTGGTGACCTTCCCATAAAGCTGCCAGAGGCCATAGTCATGTCTGAAGAGGTCAAGGCAAAAATCGAGCCTCCAATTTCACATATTGACAACATTGAAGACTCATGGTGCCGGGAGGATAAACGAACGGCCAGTGTTCATCAGGATTCCTCTGAAGACTCCTGCAGCCAGGAGGATAAAAGAACGGTAGGTTTGCAAAAGGATACGTCAGAAGACTCCGTGACCCAGGAGGATAAAGAAAGGCCCATATAGAATATTATGCACACATTTCTAGACTCCTTGACCTAGGAGGATAAAGATAGGGCCATACAGAATGTGCAGATATTTGAAGACTCCCTTTACAGGGAGGATAAACAAATGGCCAGAGTTTATGTAGAAGACTCCTTTTGCCGAGAGGATAAACGAACGACCATCGTTTATGTGGAAGACTCCTTTTGCCGGGAGGATAAACGAACGGCGAGAGTTTATGTAGAAGACTCCTTATGCCGGGAGGATAAACGAACGGCTACTATAGGTTATGTTGAAGACTCCTTTTGCCGGGAGGATAAACGAACGGCCATAGTTTGTGTTGAAGACTCCTTGTGCCAGGAGGATAAACGAACGGTGACAGTTTGTGTTGAAGACTCCTTGCGCCGGGAGGATAAAGGAATGGCTACCCTTATTGATTATCTGTTCGAAGGCTCCTTGGGCCGGGAGGGTAAAAGAATGGCTATGCTTATTGATATTCTTTTCGAAGGCTCCTTGCGCCAGGAGGATAAACGAATGGCCATACTTCAAATTGAAGACTCCTTGCGCCGGGAGGATAAACGAATGGCTATGCGTATTGATCATCTTTTCGAAGGCTCCTTGCGTCGGGAGGGTAAACGAATGGCTATGCATATTGATAATCTTTTCAAAGACTCCTTGAGCCAAGAAAATAAAGTAATGGCCAGAAAGAGTGTTACGATGGGTCAAGACTCCTTTAGCTAGGAGGATAAATGAACGGGTATGTTTAAATTTGATTCTTTCGAAGACTCCCTGTTCAAGGAGGATAAAGAAATGGACAATCTGTCTTCACATTATGTTGAAGACTCCCTATGCCAGGAGGATAAAGAAATGGACAACCTTGCTTCACATTATGTTGAAGACTCCCTGTTCCAGGAGGATAAAGAAACAGACAACTTTTGTAGACTTTATCTTGAAGGCTCCCGGTGCCAGGAGGATAAATCAACGGCCCATTGGGATAAACTTTCTGTCGAAGACTCCTTGCCGCGGGAGAATAAAGAAAATGGCACTTGTCTTGTCGAAGACTCCTTGCCATGGGAGAATAAAGAAACGGGCACCTGTTCTGTTGAAGACTCCTGGCCGCGGGAGAATAAAGAAACGAGCAATTGTCAGGTTTACCCTGAAGATACATCAAGCTCCCTGTGCCAGGAGCCTAAACCAAAGGCCATTTATCCGGTTACCATATGGTACTTGAATAGAGTACATCTTCGAAGGATAAAGAACTCCCATCGCCAGGAGTATAAAAGAATGGCTTATTTGCAAGCTGCCAGGAGAGCAGTCCAACACTCGCGTCGCCACGAGTATAAAAGAAAGGCTAGTTCCCTTTCACTTGGTGCTTTATGCGTCATTATAAGGATTGGAAACTCGCGTCGCCATGAGTATAAAGGAACTGCTAGTTCTTTTTCACTTGGCGCTGGAGGCATCATGCCAAGGGCTGCAAACTTGCATCGCCATGAGTATAAAAGAACGACTCCTTCTCAGTTACTTGGTGCTGTAGGCGCCATGACGAGTGCCGGAAACTTGCATTGCCACGAGTATAAAGGAACGGCTATCCCCCCTTTATTGGGCGCTTTATGCGCCACCAAAAATGCCAAATTCGCAAGACGGCGGCATACTCCAAAATATTGGGCCTACTTGGCCCAACTTTTTTCAAGGGGAGGTGCGTCATCACAACACACCTACTATTTTAAGCAAGGATTGACAGATCAGGCCAATTGGGGCCTCCTTTTTCAGATGATTGAAGGATTGACAAATCAGGCCGATTGGGGCCATAACCAAAAAGTTTGGGCTTACTTGGCCCAAATTCTTTCAAGGGGAGGTGCACCATCACAGCGCACCTCTCGCAACCACATTCTTACTGGATTATATATATATATATATATATGTTATGATATAAGGATAATGTTTTATTCTTTGAACAATTCAAAAAATTAAACTTACATCTTATTGACTATAAAATTCAATATCTTTTGTAATATTATTTTTTAAAAATATTTTTTATTATTTTATATATTATACATTATCTTTTTATTTTATTCTCTTAGAGAAGAAATATTTTATTTCTTATTAAGGAAGGGCAACTATTAATTTTTAGTATAAATTTATGTAATGACCATATATTCAAAAAAACATAATTTTCAATTAGTATTTTATATATCAAAAATTTGAAATCGTAAGATTATATTTTCTTATTTTATCTAATCTATCACCTTTATTAATGATAGGCTTATTGATACTTATATCATTTATTTTAATTTTTTATAATATTATTGTATTTTTTGGATCTTTTATTTATACTAATGTCCTATATTAAGTACATGTCCCTTAACATTATTCGAATGAAACACAAGTTTGTTTATTCTTAGACTTGATGATTGATGTACTATTCTAATTCCACACATTCTAATTAGAATATTTTTTCTAAATGAATATATATTTAGGATTGTTAATTTTAATTTCTTTACCTATTTGAAATTTGATGTTTGATCTTAACTTATTTTATTCAATATAATATATTTAATATCCTAGTATTTTTTCAAATTTACTATTATTACATTATTTCTAGAAATATTTTATATTTTTGTAAGTAGTTATAGCCTTAAAATTTTCATATATTTCATTTATGAGTCCATCATCTACATTAACATTTGCAAAATAAAATTGAATTAATGTATCTTTTTAATAAATATTTCTTTTAATAAACCTCCTCTTTCAAACTATTGTGTCCAAATCTAATATTTTTTAGCATATCACAAGACAAAATATATTTGACTTCCAAAATAAATTCTTGTGTTTTTAAAAATTTGTAAACTCTTTTATTGTGTATCTCTATTACAAGATTTATAGAAGATATCTAGAAAGTAAATTATAAATACTTTTTTAGTATTTACTTTTTTTTCTTTGAAAAACAAATTGTAAACTATATTATATTTCTTTATACCTATATAGCTTTCTTCCACGTGTCATGTTTATACAAACATAGAACTTGTTATATATAAAATACTCACATTTTATTTATATACAAGAGTGTTAGTGCATCATCTTAGTTTTCTTTTGGGTTTCTTAATATACTATTTACTTTTTGAGAATCCTATCAACTTCACATCTATAACTTGGAAGGAGCTAAGCATTTGAAATTCATATAAATTTTCTCTTGTTTGAAGATGATTTTTTAAAATTAAGTTGACAACGCTAAATAATTTATCTACTAGCATTCTAGTCATTGTAACATTTGTATTCTTTTTTTCTATCATCTAGGATTATTTCTTTTAGTTTCACTCACAAGCTTAATGTCATTTTTTAATTGCAATATAAACGTATCGCAAAATTTTATTATTTTAGGTATTGATCACTTTCACAATTAGAAAAAACATTTTCATATATTGTATCAGTAACTCCTAAAAATTTGAGAGTTCCAATCATTTGCAAAGTATAAAATAAATACTTGTTTAAGAGTCACATTATCTTTTATGTGTACCTTCACTATTTTCAAACAAGCCAAGGTTTGTGGGCTAATCAAAGGCTTTACTATGGTATCATCCCAAATACACAAAGTTATAACATTTCATGATGTATACTAATAGGCTTCCACAATTCAAAATATGTAATATACTTCATGCAATTTTGAGAAAGATTTTTTTAATTTTTTTAAAAATGTATTCTTTTAGTTTTCAAAAGTATACCTATAAATTAAAAATATCTTAAAATGTAAAGTAAATACTTATTTTATATTATTCCTTCGGCAACACTGATCAAAATATAAGTACTTATTCTTTTTTTGTAGGGATAAAATAATAGCATCGAGTATTGTTGTTAGTCTTTTTTTTCATTTTTGTCAAGAAAATATTGTGATGCAATATTTCTCTAATTTTTAATATTTTTTGGAGGATAAAAAAATGAAAAAATAATAATCTAATAACTTTTTCTATCTTTATCAATGGTTTGAAAGATAAATTATATTCATTTGTTTCACCATATCTTTGAGTTTCTTTAAACAAGAATCATAATTTTTTATGCAATCATCCAACTTAATAATATCTATAAAATCTTTAAAGTGAGATTTGATTATAGAAAATGTGATTGATACCCCTCCATATATATCCATAAAATCAAAATTAAGTTTTTTTGGATAATCAATTGGGAATGGAATGCCATATATACCATACTTTGCTAGTACTCTTCCCAAGAAAAAACCATTTTGTATTTTTGGTTTTATGTCACATATGCTTGAGATATTATTATCTAAACTGTGAGTGATTATAATATCATCATCATCGATAATCATGTATTTGTTAATATTGATAAAAAATTTCAATTATTATATTTCTTTTGGAGATAATCCAGACCTATCCTTTTCATTATCTTTCATGAAATGTTTAGGCTTCTTATTCACTTGTTATTCATCTTCATTAATGCAATCAAGAATATGTACTTTTTTGTTTACAAACATTCTTCAATAATATCTATCATGATATTTTTATCTATGAAAAGAGAAAAATATAGTAAGAATGCATTAAATATCAATATTTAAATTTTAACATCACATTAAAAAAGCACTAAAATTTCAATATATAAAGCATACTTTCATATCCTTTCATTAATACTTTGATGTCTTTAACTATTTGATTTCTCATATTTTCTTTGAGAAATTCAATGTATATCCAAATTTATTTATAATAAAAAATTTATTTAAAAATATAATATTTTTTATATAAATATTTTAAAAAACATAATATGTATATATGTTAATAGCTTTTATCATCTTATAGGTATTCTAGAGCATATCGATACATATTACAAACTATAAAATATACTTCCTTGAGATGGTAATAATATAAATTTTAATTTAAAAATATTGAAATTTATTTTTTTAATATTTATACTTATAATAAGAATGTGATATTTTAAAAATTAAAATAATAATAAACTATTCACACACACACACATACACATACACACACACACACATCAATAATTCTTATCTATTTATGCACATTTAATAATATATAATCTTATATTCTCAAAAATTATTGCTCATAAATTTTAAATTTTATTGTTATAAGTAATTTTAAAATACAAATAGAAAATGAGTATTACTGTAAATACATACAAGATTTCCTAAATTTCAAATTTGATTACAACATATAATTAGTAAAATAACAAGCAATATACAATATTTATACACTTAACATACCAAAAAAACAAGTGTATTTGCAATAGTTATATGTATATACAAAAAGTATTTGAATGAAAATTTTAAAAATAGGGACCTATTTTTTATATTGCTTGTGTTACAAGATGTGGCTTGGTTTCCCAATTTTCAAGTCTTTTTCTTAGATCTAGTAGTATACAACAACGACTGATGTCTAAAATAAACATTTCATTTTCTTTGAATATTTTGATGAATACTACATGTTCATAATTCATTAGATTTGTGCGAAACAAAAGGTGCATGCATTCTTTTCAAAATGTAAATATTTACAATACTATCCATCCCAATGCATAAACATTAGATGCTTTTGTAAGCACACTCTTACATGTAGGATCCAAAATTCATTAGGGCCAAAAACGTTTCAAAAAATACACTTTTGTTAATCACGGGATTAAAAAAAGGGCCAAAGAGAGTTTGCTACGTGTGCAAGAATATGGTATTCTTGTCTCCTCTTTTTTGGAGATAGTAGAGTTCACTTCGTAATTCTCTCCTCCTTTTTAGCCAAAATCTCCAAAGTTTGACATGTTTTGGTAGTTCCGAAGTCCTTATTTACTTATAAAATCTTACAAATGACATAATAAAGTTGCTGTGAAGTTAATGATGATTTTTTTGAAAGTCGGGAACTTTTTGGCACCCAATATATTTTCATTAGTCTTCTTAATATTCCTTTTTAATTCATTCACCTTTCTTGGTGAGCTTCTTTCTCTACTTTTTAGTTCATTCATCTTTCTCAATGAGCTTCTTTCTCTACGAATTTAATTTAAGTATGGCATCCAAAAGGCACTCTTCTCATTTAGTAAACTCTTGCACTCTCTATAGCCACAGAGTTGATGAAAATTGGGAGCCAAAGATCTTTAGTATAAATGATTAGGTTGCCATGCTGCCCTCTTGCAAGGACTCTCACAAGGTGAAAAGAAAAAAATGAGAGGATATTAAACATCATTGGAAGGGACGTATCATTTCTTTCAAAATTATGCATGAAGGGTGGTTTACCAAACTGCAACATGTTTACATGGCGAAGGATATGCACTTGCCTCCAAATGAGCGTGTTTCGTAGCAAACACGCTCGTTTGGATATGCACTTGCCTCCAAACGAGCATGTTTCACAGCAAACACATTGTAAGACTTGAGTTGATAACGTATGTAATTTTTTTTCATTTAAGCAAGTACTAATAATGAATTCTTAGTTGTAGATATATTTCTATCAACAAGTACTGAATGGCAACCTATGGAAAGCTTAAGTGGATCCTTTCATGCAATTCATAAGGTGCTCGTAGACATTATCTATGCTGATCAGATTGTGGGTTCTTTTATTATGCATGTTTCGTGGATTTGTGGAGGGGAGTCAAAATCAAGTAGTGTGATTACCCTATCCAAAATCAACTCAATACATTGCTCCCTTATCCACCGCATATATGAGTTAGGGCAATCTTAGCACTACGAGAAAAAATGTAACAAGTTGGTAAACTAAAAAAGGGTCCCTAAAAAAACCAAAAATATGAAAGAGACTTACATTCACTCCATCTATCTTGAGTATCTTTGTTTCTATTGTCCTGTAGACATTTGAAAAGCACTCTCTTTCCACAAGTATATATATGACTTTGCGATTGTACTTCTTGTTAGAGAGAGTTATATGGTTTTTTAGGATCAACAATATCCTCATATGTGGTGTCCAAGAAGGTAGTCACGAGCCTGCCAGCACTGCAAATGGAAACATGTAACTAAAGTACACAATCAAATTAAATATTTAACCAAAAGGCAAGCAGTATTCCATTCAATCCACATTCTTCCTTGGCCATGGATACCACTTAGAGAGTTCATGAGGATAATTTCTCTGGTGTGAGTGTATCCGATGTAATGAAAAAAAATATGGCAGTTTGTGATGGAATCAAAAGCTTTGAAAGACATTGTTGTGTTTGAACCAGATCTCAAAAAAAATTCCATTTGATAACAATGGATCAACAATACACATAATTTTTATTCTATATACTAAAATTTTTTAGAGTCAAAATGTCTTACCTTATGCAACAATAAACTACAAAATCTAACAATTAAATACCCTTTTTACAACTAGCATGGACTTGTCCTCATGACATATGCTAAGATAGTCCTCTTCCTCAGAAGTGCAAAAAACATTTATAACCATTTGTCCATACACCTCAGCCATTCTCTTATAATTAACAAGGCCAAGTACATCGATTTCTCGCTTGCAAACATAATCCTCGGTACCTTATTCTGCTAATCATATTAAAATCTTTGTTCATTAGGGTGATCTCAAGCATAATTCATAAAATCAATAACAAAGTCTTCAACTGCCTCCTAAAGAGAAAGAATCGCTGCAAGGTACCATTTCTTTTGCAGGCCATGTTTAGTCAATATTCTTGAAAATCTATCAGAAATATCCTTGATTTGTTGGCGGATTAAGTACTCTAGGGGAGATTGGAACCTTGGCAGTTGTCTGCTTACTCCTTATCATTACTACTACTTGAGAAAATTACAAGAAGAGTAATAAAAAACTATTCGCTGGTATGATCGATACGACATGGAGAGGATAAGTTGATACGATGAGAGAGCAACAAAGCCAAATCTTCATAGAGTCCTATTCGCGTCGTATCGTGGAGTAGCTGATACGGCGCGAGCGTGGCAAAACATAATGTTTGGTACTATACTTCTCGCTTCATATTGTGGATGACCTGATATGGCACGAGAGTGGCACAATGAAACCTCCATAGGAGGAGTCCTCGCTCCGTATCGTGGAGAAGTAAACATGCGCGTACAAAGTACAACCCCCCGGTAATGACTTATTTTTTTGTGAGATCTTAAATCCATAAAAAAATTTCCAAAAATTTTCCATAAGGTTTTTAGGCTCTGATAGAAAATTAATTTTTAAAAATTTTTTTGAGCTTGTTTGCTATTTAAAAACTATTTTTAAGCAAAAAAGACCTAAAAATAACAAAAAAAACAGCCAAAAAACCTCGAACACCCATTTTTTGCGCCGTATCATGATATGCTTTTTTTGGGTGTTTTTAAATCATTTTTTTATCATTTTAGGTCTTTTTTACTAAAAAATAATTTTAAAATAGCAAACGAGCTCAAAAAATATTTAAATTTTCTAATTTTTTTTCAGAGCCTTATAGTCGTATGAAATTTTTTTGAATTTTTTTAAATGGGTTTAAGGTCTCACAAAAAATAAGACATTACAAGGGGGAGGGGTGTACTTTGCAAATGCATGTTTACTCCTCCACGGTATGGAGCAAGGAGGACCCCTACAGAGATTTCGTTGTGCCACTCTCGCTCAATATCAGGTCATCCACGATATGGAGTGAGAAGTATAGTACCAAACATTATGCTTTGCCACGCTCGCGCCGTATGAGCTACTCAACAATACATCGCGAATATGACCCTGTGAAAATTTGGCTTTTCTGCTCTCGTGTCGTATCAACTTATCCTCTCCATGTCGTATCGACCATACCAGTGAATAGTTTTTTTTTTACTCTTCCTGTCATTTTCTTAGGCGCAATAGTGATGACAAGGACAAAGCAGACAATTGCCAAGGTTCCAATTTCCTTAGAATACTTGATCAGCCAACAAATCAATATAGATCCTCTTCTGCTCAAGGAAGTGAGCCTTCCAAGCCAAGGAGAAAGAATATATATTGCATTTTATTATAGCTTGATTTATAAAGGCATCTTTTTGTGGATTAAGGGGGAGCATCTTATCATGCTTTGTAGTTCAATGTGGCATTGGGGGGGGTAGGGGGAGGGGACGAGGTATTAAGAGTGTATACATGTGAATCTTCCTAATGCTATAGAGGATAAGAGGAGCTAAGTGTGAATGGTCTTGAGGGAAAGGGGAAACCCTAACCCAAAAAAAACACAAAGAAATCACAAAAAAAGGCCATCATGATATGACGCGAATAGGGGGGTTGCGTGATGACCCAACCCCCCTATTCACGCTATATCATGATGACCTATTTTTTGTGATTTTTTAATACTTTTTTGGGGTTAGGGTTTCCCCTTCCCCTTAAGGCCACAAAAAATAGGCCATCATGGAGTGAATAGGGGGTTGGGTGATCATCACCCAACCCCCCTATACGGCATATCATGATGGCCTTTTTTTGTGCTTTTTTGGGGTTAGGGTTTCCATTTCCCGTCAAAATCATTCACACTCAGCTCCCCTTATTCCTTACAACATATAAGGAGGATCCTCTTCTCCTTATTTTTCTTAAAATAGCTTTAAAATAACAAATGAGCTCAAAAAATTCTTGAAAACTTTCCAAAAAAATTTAAGTATCTAATGCTTTTATGAATTTTTTTTGGATTTTTTAAATAGGTGTAAGGTCTTATTAAAAATAAAGATTATAACATTATCAAACAGTCACATGTGACTATTATCCTACAGCTTAAAAAATTTTGGGCTATTTCTTTGCTTTTTTTTCTACCTATCATTACATAATTTGGATCCAAAATAGACTAACTTTTTTAATAGATATTGCATTAGTATATATTTGCTATAGATATTCTATCTTCTTTAAGAGCTTTAAAAATATATAAGAGATATGAATAGTTATATATTTTTTAGATAATATATATTTTTAATAACTTATTTGCTAATCATTCTATCAATTCACTAAAATATTTTTATTTTAGAGAGGGTATCTTCTTGAAGAGTTATGAAATATAGTTTATCTTTACTAAATAGTATATTCTATCCTTTTGAGCTATAGAAAGAGATTGAAGAGATATTGAATAATTATATCTATTATCATGGGTTTCATATAAGAATTTGACTATTAATGACTTATTTATTCAACTCCATTGATTTATCAACAGTTTATATTATTATATAAATGACTCAATTAATAATTTATTTATCTAACTCCATTGACTTGTCAAAAGTTCATGTTATTTCATGTAGAGAACTTTGTATAACATCATATAATACTCTTTAAACTATTTTTAAAAAATAAATAAGATCATGAATGCTATAGAGTAAAGGAGAACTATAATCACAAAGATTATTTTGATGGTCATTTTTTTGTGAAATTAATATCTATTACATTTGAAAAATGATATACAAAGATAAAGCATCAATAATGTAGTGATGCTTTCAATTATAAAATCAGTCTTTATTAGAATCAAAGTTCTAAGAGAAAGAAATAGAGTCAATTCCTTTCTATTTATTCTTACAAATCAAGGGAAGAGATCTTAAGAGATTTGCTAGGATATGATAGCATGAGTAGTATCATCCCATGACATCAAGCCACCATTTAGGTATTGAAATCTGATAGTGCTAATAAGAATCGCAATTGAGGATATTGAAACTTGAAACCCCATAGTGCTAATCATAGTTGAGGATATGATGAGAAAAAGACTCCCACGAGCTAATATCAAGTAAGAAGTTGTATCCTTCATATTCTTCGAAGCATCCTGCGTATATAAAATCGTCTTAGTCCTAAAGTTGATATGATACACAATATCACTAATACTTCTATCTATTACTTGTTTAATGTTTTTTATATTTTAAGAGACTAAAAATTGAATAATAAACGTTTTTAATCTATTACTACGTAAATATTTTTGTCTCCCAAAAATCAAAGTACTTCCTTTCTTCTAATTATAATATATTATTCTTATCTTATCCATTAGTGCTTGCTAAAAAGTTGATATTACAACGTTGTATAATGAAGATATTCTATTTTCAAGTGTCAAGATCAAGGTGAAATTTTTCACTTTCTATTCTATTAGCTTGAGGATTATTCTTAGTATATCTATCCTTACCAATTTGTATCAACACCATGGGACTCTTTTACCCATTTTCTTACGAATCAAATTGAAGAGATTGAAGAAAAAGCTCGGATTTAGTTGAAACAAAATCTTACAAAATGGATGTCTTAGGGATCGAAGTAAAGATGCGGTTTGGATGTCCCAACCTAGTTGAGTTTGCTGAAAACTAACGAGATGATCTCGTCTTAGGTCCATGGAGGACCATATCTCTATAGCTCAATCGGCAAGTAAGTGGTATTGGTCATCTGTGTAGAGGCTCTTTTGATTGTTGATCACCTTCTCAAGATTTTGTGAAAGCAGACAAAGGGAGACGAAGGGAGACCAATGCAGACTACTGGTAAGAACCGGACGTGATTTTGGTGAGAAATTTTATGACAGAGTAAAATTTGCTTTAAGAACTAAGAAACAAAGTGAAGAGGAAAGAACGATGATTCAAATGAATGTAGACGAAAAAAGAAGCATGATTTTGGTGGGAAACGTGATAGTAGAATATTCAAAAAGAAAGAATAATGGTCGAAAAGTGACCTCTGACATGAGTTAACGTCCTTAGGCATTTAATGGTTGACCTCTTAAATGAATAATAAATTCTCTCATGAATCACGTCTGAATGGCCAAATTTGGAGGGTTCATTATTTTAAAACCTCAACTAATTAGTAACTAAATCATTTTCTTACAAGTGCCGTTTTTGAAACGTTTTTGGCCCTAATGTTTCCAATACACATTGCCACATCTTAAGTTTTATAGATGAAATAATGTTATTTTTTCTTGTACACCATTCTACTTCTGTTTCATTTGCATTTCTCTCTAAAAATGTATATGATAGTTTCTTTTCTCCAAATTGGATAGATTTCCTCCATTCATTTATACCTTTAGTATGAACATTTTGTGCTTGTGTAAAATCTGATATCAAATTGCTACAATGTAAATGACCATGTATCTAATGGTAAGTATGAGCAATATATATTGCATCTATCAACGCATGTAATTTTCAAACTAGACTTGCAAACTTTTCCAAACACAACAATCTAGTTTTGTGTATTTTATATGAGCCTCTAATAAATGGCAACAATATCAACATATTGTGAGCTATACCCCCACTATAGAAATGGAATACTCTTATAAATAGTCAAGATCTAGCAAATGCTATACATCTTACTAAGGATCCATGAGTTAATTGCATACTTTGTTCACAAAAGAAATAGTAGATATTCTCAAATATGCTGCCTTTGTATTTTTTTGCATATTACATCTCATTTCTTGCAAAATTTAGAACACTCACAATATATGATAGCAAATGACATTTTCTCTTTGAATCTAATTGCATCATGTATAATACTTAATAAGAAGATTATTTACATTTTTATAATGTTTTCAAGGTGACTACATTTAACCTTTTTGTGTTATTCTAAATATCATCACATTGTCCTAATTTTGATATATCAATATTCTCGAAACAATATCACCAAGATCTATGTAAGATTTTTTAAAAAAAATCTTTGGTAATACTTTCAAATGTCTGTTTATTTACTTTGATCCGTCAAGCAAACATAGATGAAATTTCTTCATTCATTCCTATTATAGTATCCTCAATGCTTTCTTTAGTATAGAATCTTTAAAGTTATGTACACACATATTATTACTAATAAGTTTTATCATTTCATCACTTCCATATTTGTTCAAGTGACATATCATTGCACATCTAATTGCATTAGTAATAATCATTTTTCCTCTTACACAATATTTTGATTTCATTTCTAGCACACAATTTTTTAAACCTAAAATAAACAAAACGTGTGTTAATGCAAGTAAATTAGATGTCCAAATATGAATATCTATGTGGGTGTTTATGTGTGTGTGCATTTGCATGTATACACATACACATGTATATATACATATACGTGCACACACGCACGCACGCGCATACACGTACAATGAGTCAACTTATTATCTTTTGGAATTATAAACTTATAATTTTATATAAGTAGACAAATAATTTCATAACTTAAAAATTTGATAATAAAAATTGTGTATCAAATGCTACTAAAAATAAAATCTTAAATATAATGAAAATCAAATATCTATATTTTTAGCTAAAATATTCATGTTGTATTTTTATTATATATAAATAAATATTTTATATAAGTAAACATAGTATATTTGAGATAATATGCATGCGTGCGTGCGTGCGTGTGTGTAGTAAGACACAATCATTCAAGTAGTATTTTAAATAAATTTATAACAAAATGAGAGACTTTATTTTTCTTTAAAAATCTCTAAATTATTCTATATAAGTATTTATGTATACTTTTGCCTTTCAGACCTACCTAAATAATATATCTAATAAACTTATAATAGAGTAAGATATTTTATTTATACTAATTGCTAAATATCAATATTTATAACATATTTTTAACTATAAAATAAAATGACTTATTAGATGCCTCGTTGCTCTTTAATATAGAAAATAGAGATAAATAAGAGGAGACAAAGTGTATGTTTCAAAGGTTCACATATAATGAAGGTCCCCTTTTCTATCATATTTCCATCAATTCTTCTAGCTAGTTCACCACCTAATCGAATTGATTTTATCAACCCCATTCTAAACACTATCTTATATATTAGTACTATTTAGACCTTAGTACAAATGTTATATTAAAAATGATGTGTAATAAGTATGTTTACTGTAGAGATTAAGAATAGAGAGAACACGTATATTCGAAAGGTTCACATATAATGAAAAACTTTTTTTCAATCATCATTAGCCCTCATCATCACACCTATCAATTCTTATAGCGGACTCACCACCTAATCCAAGCGTTTTTATCAACCTGATTCAAAGTTAAATGTTTCATTTATAGTAATGACTAAATATCAATATTTATAACATAATCTCATTTATTTATTTATTTATTTATTTGTTATTAGATATGATGATGTATTAAATGCCTTGTTATTTTTACATTTTTTAAATTAGAGAAAATGGGGATAAATGAGAGAGAGAGAGAGAGAGAGAGAGAGAGAGAGAGAGAGAGAGAGTCTATATTTCAAAGGTTCACATATAATGAAAGCCCCCTTTTCTATCAACTTTGACCACTCTCGTCACCTCTATCAATTCTTATCACTAGATCATCACTTGAGCTAATCATTTTCATCAACCCCATTCTAAATACTATCTTATACATTATTAATATACGGACCTTAGTTAGTACAAATGTTTAATAAAAAATTATGTGTAATAGAAGTGCTTATTGTAGGGATTAAGAATAGAGAGAAAGTCTATATTTGAAAGATTCACATGCAGTGGAAGCCTTATTTTCTATCATCTTTAACTCCACTTGTTGTCATCCCTATCAATTCTTATTGATAACTCAACACTTGATCTAATTGTTCTTATCAACCTAATTCTACATACTATCTTATATATTACGACTAATTAGACCTTAGTCAATATGAAGGTTTTATAAAAAATCATGTCTGATAGATGTGTCTATGATATGGATTGTTTTAGCCTCCTTTTCTATCATCTTTAGCCGCTCTTGTCACCCCCATCAATTCTTATGGTTGGTTCACTACTTCATCCACCCATTTTAAAAAACCCCATTCTAAATACTATATTATACATAGTTAGACCTTAGTTAGTGCCCTTGTTTTATTAAAAATGATGTGTAATAGATGTGTTTAGTGTAGGGATTAAGAGTATAGAAAAAACTTGTATTTGAAATATCCACATGCAATGAAAGCTCTCTATTTTTATCATCTTTAGCCCTTTTTGTCACCCCTATTAATTCTTATGGCTAACTCACCACTTGATCCAATCGTTCTTATCAACCTAATTCTACATGCTATCATATAAATTACTAGTATTTAGACCTTAGTTAGTATGAATGTTTTATAAAAAATAATGTGTAAGAGATATGTTTATTGTAGGGATTCTTTAAAAAAAGAAGCATGCTAAATTAAAGAAAATAAAGGAAATGGTTTAGGTAATAAACAAACACATGGCTATTTCTAGATCATGATAACAATATATACTATTGAATGTAACACAAACATTATAGATTTATACCCATGTACAATGATACTAACTTTAGTGGGTAGATGATCATTGCTAATATCATAGTAGAAAAAAAATATTAAAGCTATCACAACAACTAGGTTCAATGTAAAGGGGAAAGATTTAAGAAACTTGTGGTTAGAAATCAGTATTCATCAAAGTCCATTAATCGAGTTGTGAACTAAAAAATTTAGCATTTCCTTATGCTGTAGTATATTTTGTAACTTTATTTTTTAAGCCTCATATTTTTTTCACTTTTTTATTTCATTATAAATATTTAGAACATAAATATTTCATTAAGTAGTTAATGCATAATACATTACAAAAGACACTAAAATGTTACTATAATTTGTATAACTCCTATTTAATTATGTAAAAAAATACCTAATATTATTTTCTACACAAAGAACCTATGTTTGTATTGTAAAACATTTTTATCATATTTAGATTGCAAAGTAAGTGTGTTTGTGACATAAATTGTAGGTGTCTAATTTCATTTGTGTATATACTATTATAATTACTACTTTATCATCTCATACTCAAGAAAAAATATATTAATAAAAATTTGAAAAATATAATAATAATGAACAAATATATTGGTAATTTTGATAAAATATGAGGGGTATATTGGTATTTTTAAAATTTTAGAGTATTATATTTTAAGTAATATTTTTCAAAAAATTTAAAGAATTACTTATATTTTCTAATTTTTATACTCTTATACTTTCAAAATCAAATTGTAGTCACTAGTAAATTTTATATGTTGTTACACTTAAAAAATATTATTTTTTATCATGCTTCATTATTTTAAAAAATATAAAGATATATAACACTTTTTCATAATAATACTATATTGTTAAGAGACTACTTATAGATATTTCATATAGAAAAATAACAATATTTTAATAGTATTGCTTTCTTGTATTTCTTCATCATGGTATTAAAATCTCAATGATATTGTGATCCTAGGGGGGATGCACCTTATAGAACATATAAGATACCACATGAGTTAAAAAGAAAGGGTATTTTATTTAGTAAAATGTACAAGATTATACTTATAAAATGGGTTTTAAATTATAATTTGAAAAAAAATTCTAAGTTTAGTAAAGTAAAAGGGGTCATTTAAAGCCTTATAGCATGTAAATAAATGGTATTACTTAATACCCTTTGAACACACATTATATAGATGATTTCTTATAAATGTACCCCTTGGGATTATGATGAACTACCATATGGAGAGAGAGAAAGAGAGGGGGGAGGGAAGGGAGGGAGGGAGAATATGCTTAGCTCATATAATGTGAGATAGAAAATAGAAAGAGAGAGAAAATCAAGAATGATTCTACCTCATGTTTTACAAGGAACTCTTCTTATCAGCATGATTTACTTTCAAAAGTTAGTTTTCCACACAACCATGGACTAAGATATAAAACTCCAAAACTATTCAGTCCACCATAATTTTAAAAACTCACATGGAAGTTGTTATCCCCATGTTGCATAATGTAGTAGCTAGTTGTTTCTGAGTGACCTAGTTTGAGTAGGTAATTTATTATGCTTCTACTTTGCCCTTCATGTTAAGTCCAAGAATGTGCCAAAGAAGTATAAAAAATCCCTTGCTTTGAGCATCACTTTTAAACAAAGTAAGCTACAAACAAGTAATATCTCTACATCATACTATAGTGAATGAAGCTAAGAGAAGAGAGGAGAACGAGCAAAAGAGAGCGAAAGAGGAAAAAAAGAAGAATGAGAAAGACTAAAAGAGGAGATAGAAATACAGGAAAGAGGGGAGAAAGAGGGAGGAAGCCTTGGAAGCTTGAGAGGAAGGTGAATAGTCAGTTCTTGATTATGTCTAGATGCCCTAAACTAAGTCTCTTACACCTTATATATCCCAGTTAGTACGACTGGAAGCTTGAGAGGAAGGTGAATAGTCAGTTCATGATTATGTCTAGATGACCTAAACTTAAGTCTCTTACACCTTATATATCCCAGTTAGTATGTCTGGGTGTCTAGCCCCTAGTTCTTGTGTATCCCGCTTGTTATATTCCATCCCTACCCTGAGAGTTTTTGCCCTCAAAACCAAAAGAGAACTAGAGGGACTTGACAAAGGGGCTAAGGAGTGGGGGTAGAGTACTACTCTGATCCACATTACAATAAAGGTGGGTGAAGACTATAGACAACATCTTGTCCACTACAAGGCTAATGGGGTAAATATGTCATAACTCTTGATAGGAAACTCCAAATGGGGTGTGCCACATGTCGAAACAGAGCTTATGACGTGCACTTTCAACTCATATAGAAAGAACATGGCTGTAATTGAGATAGGTACAAAATTGTTCTAATATAGTATGCAATCTATGTAGGCAGTGTGTGGTCAAAAGGGGACATAACTAGCTAGTCTTCAGCCCATTGGGCCTCTTGGAGGTGAGAAGATTCATTCACAATAGTGGTTGGGTCACAGGAGGCTTCTTCCAAGGGTAGGCCTTGCCATTTCATTAGGCATTCCACCTCCTTGATGGATCAAGATCTCAAGTATTTATATCGATGCTCAATGATTGCCTCAAGGATATATTGAATGATACCTTCTTTATCTATAGGGGGTAGTTCTTCCACATAGTCCACTGAGGTACCAAAGAAAGGCTTTAGCTAGTTGACACACATTGTGAATATTGGTGGTGGAGGAAGCTCTAATCGGTAAGCCAAGTCACCAACTCTCTTGAGCATTCGATAAAGGTTATAGAAAGGCGGGTGAATAATGAGACTTAGGCACTTTCAAAAGGACCAACTCTCCCTCTTAGAATTCCAAATGCCTTCTTTTCTCATTAGTATAAAGCTTCATATGGTCTTATGCCTTTTAAAGTTTCACTTCGCATTTTTGAAGTATGACGTACATGCACTCCGACTCGGGTTTACTTTGGGAGTCAATCTTATCATTAAACAAGACCATCGAGAGGGGAACCTTATACCCTTATAATGCCTCAAAAGGAGAAACCTTAGCGCTAGAGTGGGTAGAGTTCTTATATGTAAATTCAGCCAAGTGGAGCGACATATCCCAACTGTATTGTACATCATGGCAAGAGTGCCATGATGCCAGGAGGCATATTCCACGATGGATTCCGTGAGGTTTTTATTTCATGCTGGATTTCATGAGGTTTTTCGGTGGATTCCATAAAACTACATTTATTTGTCGAGGCTCATACACAAGGTGGATTCCTTATGTGAGAAGTTGATGGGGATGCCTGTCCTTTTCGGGTGTAAGGTTAATTTAATGTGCATGTGGGTGATTCCACAGTTGGCTGATTTCACAAATATGTATTTAAATTAATGGGCATTTATGAGTTTAGAGTGCACTCATATTAAATTAAGGTTAGGATAGAGTTTCAACCTATTTTATTATTTTATAGCTGTATTTGGGTACAACCCGACTTTTGGGACGCCCAAACACTTTACTCTTTATTTGGGCAAAAGCAAACACAAATGCCAAAAGTATGCTAATTGTAAATTGGGCTATTTTTGAGCTTAGAGACTAATAAATTTATAAATACATGCATTATGAAGCGCTCACACAAGGCATGGGGGGAGATTGCACCCAATTTTTCTTTTTATCTCATGTCGTCGTGCAAACTCTTTTCTTGCTTTAATGAAGGTTTTGTAGAGTTCATTGTTCTTGGGGACCTTCTGGAGTTCACTACGTGCACATACAACATTTGATTTGTGCACCAGTGGTATCATAGCGAAGCTGAGATCAAGGGATTCCAATCACTTACCATCTCACGAGAAGGTAAAGCTCTTGGAACAAACGAGCTTTATATGCAGTCTCGCGATGAACCGTCAATACCAGCGTATTCCTGGTGATGATGAAGAACCCCCTACTATGCTCTCAGATCGCAAAGGACCATTCCTAGTAAAAGAGGAGGACCACTCAGGAAGCTCCTTTGTAAATACATTTTTTTTCCTCTCTCTCAGACAAAAGTTGCTAAGTTTAATATCAATTACTAAGCTTATTGTTTAAGCTTAAAGCTTAAAGCCTCCAAAATTCTATGAGCTCTGGCAGAAGGACGAACTGCACGGTGTCGATTGTAGCCAAGACATGTCGCCATCCTGAAATGATTGATTAAAACTATTAAGCTTTTTAAAAGCTTAAAGTTTTTAAGCTTACTAAAGCTTAAAATTTTCAATCTTAAAGCTCCTCCATAGTGGGTGTTCACACTGAGTTTACCCCAAACCTGTTTAGCAACTCCAACAAGCCTCTATTCACACGAGCACTTTGGCAGAGTTGATTTCCAGGAAGCAAACTGTCACACACAGTCTATACAGAAGAATTTTTTGCTTGGAAGAAGACCGTCATCAAATGGCATACGTGCAAAAGAAGCAAGATCGTAAAAACCATTTTATAAAAAAATGCAACCCTTGTAAACCCAAATTTGAGCTATGCTCATCCTCCTAATGAGATTTCGAGTATGTGAGGTGGTTTGAGATTTTTGTAGGATGTCCGATCAAAACATGGAAGAATTTATGGGCGAAGGTGATTTACCAGAACCAACTATGGAGCAAAAATTAGACCTAATCATGATGCAACTTCAAGAAGAGCGAAGAGCACGTCAAAATTTGCAAGCACAACTGACTACATTTCAATGATCCACTATTGATCAAGAAGGAGTGCAACTCCAAGATGTTATTCAACGTACGATTGATGCAACACTCGATGCACTATCTCTCAGGAAAGAAGCTAAGATAAGTTAAAAAAATTTCAAATTCTGTACTTTTAATGGGCAACATGACAACAAAATTGTTCTTGCTTTCATCAATGAGTTTGATGATTATTTCCATGAAGAGCAATATGTTGAAAAAGATAAACTTAAATATGTCACTAACCATTTGGTAGATAGACCATGGTTATGGTGGAATGTTCTTCGCAAGAGTGTTAATTGTTCCTCTACTTGGGAGACCTTTCAAAAGAAAATTTTGCAAAATTTTCGTCCATCTTAATTCCATGAAAAAGCAATCAAATGGTGCGATCTTCTGCAACGAAGAGATCGTGAATTCATTCCGTAATGCATTAAACGTTTCTGGAGTGCCTTACTTCAACTTTGAATTCTTGAAGATGTTCTTGAGGTGATCCACAAGTGAAAGTATATATCCAGTTTGCTTGGACACTTCTATACGGAAGTGAACATGTTCAAGACAAAGACTTTAGAGGATGTGATTTTTTTAGCGCATAATGCTGAGGATAAAGTTCGTAGACGAGAAAAGCGATTGCAAAAAATTTTGACTAATGGTAACTTTGGTACAAAGCAATTCAATTCTAACTTCCGAAGATTCAATCAAAATCTCTTTGTTCCTTCTTCTTTCCGTAAACCCTGGACTCCACCTCCTGCTTTACCATCAAACACAAATTCAAACCCTAAGCCTTCTCTCAAGCCAAATCCCAACATACCCAAATTTCTAGCCATTACCAATAATGTTTTCAAAGCAAAGTCTATAGTTTGCAACAAGTGTCAACAACCTGGACACTTAACAGTGAATTGTCAATCCACGAAGCCAACTATTCAAATCAATTACTTGGGAGCGACAGAAAATGAAGACCATGATGATATGCCAAAATTCACTGATGATGATGATGATATCGACGATGCTTCAGATACTTTACTAGGTGTGCCAAATCCTCATTCATTATTAACAATGAAATGTTTTGTGCATGGTCAAGAAAAGATTGTTTTGCATGATGATGGAAGCATGCATGATTTTCTTTTTGCAAAGTTTGTAAAATAATTGAATTTACCTACTATTCCAACTCATTATCGCATAAAGACTGCATTCTTAGGCACTAGATACAATGGTACATAAGAAGTTCATGATTTAGAAATTAAAATTGGCAATTATGTTGAGCGTAGAAATTTCTTGGTTGTGCCTTTGCAAGCTAGTGATATTTTTCTAGGAATGCCTTGGCGTCACAAATATAATCCCGACATAGATTATCCCACACATTCCATGAAAATTCATTCTAATGAAAAACAAATCACATTACATGGAACACACACCTTTGATCATTTTCCCTTGCTTAGCTACACACATGCTGAATGTGCAATGAGAAAAGATAGCAAATCATACTTATTATAGGTGAATGAAATTGAAGCTAAGAGAAATCAGATGCATCCTAGGCATGCACAATTTCTTTCACAATTTAAAGATTGTTTCGTTGTTGATTTACCCCCTGATTTACCACCTACACGTCCTAAAGATCATAAAATAGACTTAATCCCGGGTTCTCAACCACCATGTAAAGCACCTTATAGACATAATAAGATTGAACAGAAAGAAATCCAAGCACAAGTTGAAGAACTGTTGAACCGAGGACTCATTAGGCCCAGTAGTTCTCCTTTTGGTGCACCTGTCCTATTAGTTAAGAAGAAAAATAATACCTATAGGATGTGCATTGACTATCGTACCCTAAACAAGATCACTATTAAGAATAGATATTCAATTCCTAGGGTGGACGACCCCATGGATAAACTACAAGGAGCCACTATTTTTAGCAAGACAGATCTCAAATCTGGATATCATCAAGTACGATTGGATACACCTGACATTTTTAAGACTGCATTTAGAACTAAGTTTGGTCATTATGAATTCCTTATTATGCCTTCCAGTTTGACTAATACACCAGCTACATTCAGTCGTATGATAAATCGTATATTTTGAAGTATCAGAATTGTGTACTTGTTTTATGTGATGATATATTAGTTTTGAGTAAGAATGAGAAAGAACACTATGAACATCTATCTTTGGTTTTCAAATTGTTGAAAGAGAATCAATTATATGCTAACCCTAACAAGAGTGAATTTTTCCAAACTCAAATTGAACACTTATGACATATTGTTTCTTTTGATGGTATTCATATTGATCCTAAAAATATAAATGTAATTTTGAATTGGCTAACCCCTAAAAATTTGCATAAGTTACGTTCTTTCGTAGGTCTTGCTAGCTTTTATAGAAAATTTGTAAGAAATTTTTCATTACTTGCATTGCCTTTAATGAAATTGTTAAAGAAAGGTGTTGTGTATCATTGGTCTAACAATCAGTAAAAGTTTTTTGATTTATTGAAACATGCTTTAACACATGCACTTATTTTGCAATTACCTGATTTTAATCGACCATTCTTCCTAGTAGTCACTGATGCTAGCAGATCATGAATAGGAGTTATCATCATGCAAGATTCACATCCCATAGCCTATTCTATTTGCAAACTTAAACCCTCTTAACTGAATTATTCCACCTATGATAAAGAATTGTTAACTGTAGTTCAAGCCTTACGTCAATAGAAACACTATCTGATGGGATCTGAATTTATGATCAAAACTGACCAACAAAGTATCAAACATCTCCTTAGTCAGCCACAAATTTCTGACTGTCATATTAAATGGATTGCTTTCATTCAAATTTTCCATTCATTTATCCAATGTCAACCCGTAAGAGAGAATGTTGTTGCAGAAGCACTGAGTAGAAGACCAAGTATTCATAATATTTTTGTTCTATCTTTTGATTCCCTTATTCTTATGAAGGATACCTATGTAGCTGAAGACTACTAGGTATTCACTTTTGTGGGTTTTATCTTATTATTTTCTAACAATTGTAAATGCTTTAGTTGATGTGTAGAGCAAACAGTGTTGGCTTTGGGATGCACCAGGCGATGGCATGTATTCACATTACCTAGAAGAAATTATCATTTTTTATGGGCGTGCGCCTTATCACGAAAGGCGTGGTATCAATATTTATTCAAGCATGCCTATTTATTAAAGTACTTAACAAACATTTATTATGTTGTATATTTATAGGTGCTCGGTTAAATATTTCATTATTTGACATTGTATCTGGGCATAGCCTGACTTTTGGGATGCGCAAATGCTTTACTCTTTATTTGGGCAAAAGTAAACACCAAAGCCAAAAGCATGCTAATTGTAAATTGGGCTATTTTTTATCTTGGAGATTAATAAATTTATAAATACATGCCTTGTGAAGCGCTCACACAAGGCATGGGGGGAGATTGCACCCAATTTGTCTTTTTGTCTCATGTCATGCAAACTCTTTTTTTTGCTTTAATGAAGCTTTTGTAGAGTTCTTTGTTCTTGGAGACCTTCCGGAGTTCACTGTGCATGCATACAACATCCGACTTGTGCACCATGCCATAGGTACATCTCAAGCCACTTATTTACCCTTTTAGTTTGGCCATCTATCTATGGGTGGTATACAGTGGATGGAGCAAGCTTGGTACCCATAGACGTAAAAATTACCTGCCAAAAGTTGCTCATAAATTTGGTATCCCAATCATGCACTATGACTCCATAAACTAAGTGGCCACCTATAAATGCTTTGATTGAAAGTAGTCCACATATGCCTATCAAAAATTCAAAAGGAACCAGATTACTCCACGTCTCTTTTGATGGGATTGTAAGGACATCATTAGTAATAACTATCAATTCATCACCTAGCTATCATGAAGAAATTTCCAGTAAAATTATGTTAGGGAAATTGGCAATGAAAGTTGAAAATATAGTAAAGCTGAAGGAAGAGAATGTTTACAAGAGCCTTTGCCCGATCATGAGTTTTGTTGAAGGCACGTAATTTGAGGAGGCCTGAAGGTGATCACTGCAAGGGAAATGGCCCTCACTCTACATGCGCAATGGTTCAATGCAACTTATCAAGTCATCGTGTGTTGTCCAGGGGCTCCAACACCATGCTAGTCTACTCTCACCCTATTCTTTCATAGGTGTGCGGCTCAAAGAGGGTGAGGGTACTTGATGCAAGAGACATGGATCTTGGCACAAAGTGGGCCAAATAGCATACAGTTTCTAGGAATGTCATGTAGTTTGATCCTGTTTCATGTGCTCCCTGTGCAACCCATTTCAGTAGAAGACTCCCCCTTATCTCTTCAAAGTTATGCAATGCAAAGCAAGGGAGTATTCTTTTGATGCTAGTGATGGACCTCGCAAGGAGGGCCAAGTGGCATGCTGCAACCCAATAGATCAAATGGTCTCCATCTGAAGGTGCTTCATGTTCGATCTATGACTCCAAGGGCACTAAGAGAAAAGCTAAGATTCAAGCCATCAAGGGCAATAAGACAAAGAGGTGTGCTACTACAAAGAAGATTTGGGTAGCCAAGGCCCAACTCTTTTCAAGGGGAGGAGTGTTCAAGGCAAAGCGCACCTCTTACACTACATGACGTGTAGCTACCCCAAGGTGTTCATGCGTTGTCTTCTTCAAAGGCAGAGCATTGAAAGATGAAGCCAAAGTGGGTCTTCTCTCGCAAGGTGTCGTTTTCTAGGGCCTTGCTTTTTGGGCTTGGCATTCAAAGTGAAAGTTGCATGTCAAGCCCTTAGTCCGCATGTAGTTCTGCACGCTCAAGCTATTTTGCCCAATGTTGGAGCATAGGTGTGCAACGTGCTCTAATTGGGTTACCCTCCATCCTGTGCTTGTAAATATAGTCAATAGGTGGATGGTTGATGTGCATAATAAAGTCTATTTCACAACTTTGTCGAGTCTCGTTCCATTCCACTGTTATAAATAGAGTCGGTGGGTGGAACGCAAGAAGTCTTGAAAAGTCCATGTTCCATAGTTGTAAATAGAGTCATTGGGCATGGCACCTAGCACACAGACATAGACCGCCTTGATAATAGTGAGGCGTGTTAAGACCCCCGATACTAAGTATGAATCTGAGTCAAAGCTTGTTTTTTTAGATGGGCAAGTAAGTTGTGCTTCCCCACTCGATGTGGACATCAAGTTTTTTCAAGGGGAGGTGTGTATGAGAAAGTACCTCCTAGCTCCCTCATCCCACAATGTCGAGTCAAGTTGATAGCACATTGATAGCTCCACCCTCACCCATGACATAGTCCCTTACTATGCCTCCAGCTTACCTTGTAAATGCGATCTTAATATGAATATGAGCTTCTGCCCTCAAGATGGGCCATTCTATAAACTTGTGAACATTTTGTATGTGTCATGTCACATTTTGTGATGTGTTGAGTTGGTGTCGTGATGTGTTAAGTTGGTAAAAGTGCAATGCTGCACAATGGGTCTAGTGCTCATCTGGAGCCTAGATAGGGTAAAGAGAGGGCCCTGCGTGGGTCTCACCGTAAGACCGCCACACTAGTGTTATGGATCCATCTCGGTTCCGGTCACGCATGTCACACCGCGGACCATCTCAACACGGCATGCAACTCAATTACACTGCACCATAGCTCAACATGGCACAACATGTCACAACTCCCCCTTTGGGCTAGGAACCCAACACGACACGATAACTCAACATAGAAGTCAACACAACATGATCTCGGCAGTACGGTGCACCAACACATCACTACAATAATCCACCTTAGTACCTCCCCCCAACAGGCATGGATTTCACCATGCCACTGAATCTTTCTTGGTGCTTATGCAAGGGCATACCCCCGAAACCCTTCACCATGGCACAACACCCCACTCACCTCTCACCCCACAAAATGGCACCCTACCCCCCTCACAAGACACTGTATGCACTCACCATCCCCACTCTAATATTCTCTCGGGGAAGTTACTATATGTATATCCTCTACATCACGTGCGTTCAAGCCCTATTTATAAATATCCTTATCTGTGAATTTTTCTAAATAAAAAATAACCCTTTTCTATTTGATATATAAATAGCCCCTTTATATTACACCCTTCTGTATGTAAAAAATGTATAAAAATGGTATTTTAAAAGTACTTTATTTTGAACCCACATGATGCACACATATATTCATGAGTAACTTACTCGAGAATATTCTATGTGGAGTCCCCAAGCCACCTAACCAAGTGTGACATTCCGGCCCTCAAAAACCCACATGGGGCCCTCTTTTGACCCCATCTAAAGCACTAGACCCATTGCATAGCATAGCACTTTCACCAACTCAACACATATCATGACATAGCTCAACATGACATGGAATGCAACACGGAACTCATACAATACTCACAGGTTTGCAAAATGGCCCATCTTGAGGGCAAGAGCTCGTATTCATATTAAGAATGCATTTACAAGGTAAGCCGGAGGCACATCAAGGGACTATGTCACGCATGAGGGTAGAGCTATCAACACGCTACCAGGTCAACTTGACATCGTGGGATGAAGGATCTAGGAGGTACTCCCTCATACATACCAAGTGTTATGGATCCCCCTCTGTCCCGGTCATGCACATCGCGCCGCAGACAATGTCTACACAACATGCCAACTTGACACAACACCACAGCTCAACACGGCAGAGCACTTCATGGCTCCCCCTTTGAGCTACGAAACCAACACAATATGGTAACTCAGCACAAAAGTTGACACGACATAGTCTCACGTCATGGCACAGCACCAATGCATCACTATAGTCCACCTTAGCACCCCCCCAAGGGGCAAGGATTCCACCATGTCACCGAATCTTTCTTGGTGCTTATGCAAGGACACACCCCTGGAACCCTTCACCATGGCACAACACACCCCTCACCTCTCACCTCACAAAATGGCACCCCATCCCCCTCACAAAACACTGTACCCACTCACCATCCCCACTCTAATATTCCATGTGGAGGCCCCAAGCCACCTAACCATGCGCAGGCGTGATGCACTACGGCCCCAAGCCCTCAGATGTGACATTTTGCAAACCTGTTAGCATTGTGTGAGTTCCATGTCGCATTCCATATCGTGTTGAGCTGTGTCGTGACATGTTAAGTTAGTGAAAGTGCAATGCTGCACAACGGGTCTAGTGCTCGTCTGGAGCCTCAAGAGAGGGCCCACGTGGGTCTCCGAGGGCCGCAGACTGTCACACTGATCCATACTTTTGGGGCTGAAGAACAAAGAATAGGAAAAGAAGGGCGCTACTTTGAGAGATGGCGGGGAGAAGAGGAGGAGGGTGAATCATCATGGGGTGGAAGGGAAACAAAGCGAAGGATCTGCTTTTTTGAGAGAAGGACGACAATTCTGAGAAGGATTCATTTGTGTGAGTGGGATTTGGGAAGCCGGGCATTCATGTTTCTGGGATCAAGAGTGATGATGGGAGTAACCTACCACATGCAATATGGAGGTTGATGACAGTTAATGAACTCGATTTGGCTACATGGATTGAAGGGGAAACACCACGGAGAACTCGGCAATATTGTTGTACTTTCTTCTTCGATCTGCTGCTGGCACCAAACTAAGGACTGATTATTGTCTGTCTTTACTGCAAATGATGCAGGTTTTGTGACCTCCACCCTACCCAACTTGTCAACGGCTAAGCGCATGGCGCCTCCGAATACCAATTGATCATTTTCCAATCTTTCATAATATATTCAACTTGATTATTCTATGCAGGAAAAAGAACAGTGATCGTGTCATTGCAATAGTAATCGTGTCATTGCTGATGAAGCGTTTTGGGAGCGCTGGCCGTGGAGCTTGCTAACAGGGATATTTAATCGTGGGTTGCGCTAGGAACGAGCAAAGCCTCGATGCTGTGCAGGAGCTCATGATGAACGATGACTCAATGCATATTTTCAAAAAAAGTTGACGTTGCTTCTAATGCTAGCGTGGCAGAGTTTGCAAACGTGATTGAGCAATCAAAAGCTGGTGTGTAAGACATAATTGGCATCATTAACGAGAATAAAAAGCTATGGGAGGCCAACTGCATCATTAATCGAGTGTCATGGCAACGTGTGATCGGGAAGCAAGAGTTGATGGCAATATAATTTGATGCGTTTATGGTTGCCTAGCCAGCATACTCATCATCATCTGAAAACTTGAATTGAATGTGGCAATATTTGCTGTAATGAGAGGAAATTTTCTCAATTGTAGATGACATTTTTTGTTGCAATGGTAACTTCTTCTTATGTATTTTTTTCATGTGGCTGGCTCATTAAAGGGATATTATTATGAAAAAATGTGAATAGACTTGCAGTAGGAAACTAAAGTAAAAGGCAACTTACGAAAAAGGTAATATGTATTTGGAAGGAACTATGAAAACCGTCAAAGGCTAAAGTGGATATTATTATGAAAAAATGTGAATAGACTTATCTAAAGTAAAAGGCAACTTACGAAAAAGGTAATATGTATTTGGAAGGAACTATGAAAACCATCAAAGGCTAAAGTGTTGATTTTTCATGGCTACAAAATTGAACTGGTATGAAGCTTTGTATGCTATCGCACTTATGCTTTGGGTTAGACCTCTTAGATGTAATCTGAAAGAGTTTGTGATTTCTATGTAAGACCACATCATGGACCAGGATTTCAATGTATATGTGTATGTTTAGAAAATTTTAAGCCTTTTTGACGAAAAGTCTTGTTCATTGGAAATCACTATAGTGGAACTCCTAAGAAAGCATAATACGCAAGGTCCCTTATTTGGCACCAATTTCTTTTTTGTTTTCCATCTTACTTTGTTTCTTTATTCCATGTGGATTGTGGCTAATCATGATGCCTCTGACATCTTTGGATGCGACATGAAACAACCACGATAAAATTTGCTAGATGGGAGATTCTTTGGGATCCACAAGTAAGCTTGAGTCTACAGATGATATGAGACATCTTTTGCAGGCCTTTAACATGTATATACAACAACAACATCAACAAAAATTACAACAATAGCAGAAGTTCAATACATGTAATTGCATGCTAATGCTTAGTATGGGCATGCAACAACGAACCCTCAAGTAAGTTACTCATGAATATATGCGTGCATCACGTGGGTCCAAAATAAGGTATTTTAAAAATACCATTTTTATACATTTTTTACATACAAAAGGGTGTAATACAAAGGGGTCATTTACAAATTAAATAGAAAAGGGTTATATTTTATTCAAGAAAAACTCACAAATAAGGATATTTATAAATAGGCCTTGAACTCATGTGATGTAGAGGATATACATATAGTAACTTCCCCGAGAACAAGCCTAACAAAGGACTAGTTGCATCACACTTGTTGCAAACTTTGGAAGAAAAATTTAGTCACTTGGATGTTACAGAGTAGGTAGCTTTGGAATCTAAAAAAGTTGAATTGTTTTCAAAGGTTGTTGATCCATCATTACAAGTGGAATTAGGGAAACCTCTAGAGGATAGAACTAAGTCGATGGGGCTTAAATTTGATTGGCAAGATGCTAAGGATGATGTTTCTACATTGATTAAGAGACAAATGTGGAAATATAGGTTTTAAAATGGATTTATTTCTCTTATGACTTCTCCTACTTCTACTTCTATTGTTAAATTTTTACAGCCTAAGCCTTTGCAAAGGCCACAACTATTGGTATTTGCACTTATTTCAATAAAGGATGATGTTAATGAAAAACTAATAAAGGGTTTAGAGGATATGCAGATTAAAATGACACAGTGGAAAGATTTTGGGCAAGTTAGCCCTTCTCAAGCTCCACCTAGAAATACTTTTGTGGAAAGACGTATGTGATGTGATAGTCCTAACCATAAGCATAAATATTGTGACTCATTCAGAGATTGTAAGCAAAAGAATTTGGTTTTTTGGCAAGATGGAAATATATGTGTATCCATGACGGGTAAGCCTGTTACTATAAATTTTGGGAAGAGTAGGATGAGAAAGATTTTTTAGGACATGTCTGCTTGTACATCTTATATAGCCACATGTGATGCTTCAACTTATGGTGTTCAAATTGAGAAGAAACTAAAAACCAAGTCAGAGTTATGGCCTTTTGCTTTGCAAACTACAAGTAAGGGCAAAGTATATCAAGTTGATGTGTCTTGTAGCGCTGCCTTTAGGGCCTAGTCAAAACAAAGAGAATGTACAAAAGAAGGAGATTTCTAAACTGAGAAAAGAACTAGGATATAAGCTTGCTTTAGATATTCAATCAACCACTCATCTTTAAAACGTGCTAGAAGAGAGAATCTTGAAAAGCAATATTGAGGTCACTCTATGAGAGGTATTGGGAATTGCATAGAGAGAGTCTCACAAGGAAATTATAGATATCATCAAGAGGAAGAACCATGCGATTCAGACTTTAGAGGAGCCAAACATGTAGGATACCATGATTGAGGAGCTGACTAAGAAGAGTGATGAAGTCGGTGCACTATGCAGAGGATGATGCACTTGTGATGATTCTGCATAGTTATTTCTCTAGAATTCATTAGGCATGAGTGGCCATTGGGATAGTGGTAAAGCTTGGAGAGATGGAGAAACCATGTGTTGATTTGCTAGATCATGGATCAAATATAAATGTCATAGTTCACACTCTGAATGAGAGCTCTGAATGAGAGTGAAAAGTGGCCCATAAATGCTGAGCATGGATGGTGATTGAGAGTTGTCAACAACACTGTAAGAGAGCTTTATACAAGAGATGTTTGAGTATGAGAGTAACTATAGAAGATGTCCAAGATGATTACCATATTTTTGTGGAGGACTTGTGTTTTTATGATGTTAATTTGGGGTAATCAAGTTTATCACTGAGGCATGGATGGAGACAAAAGTTACTGATGATGGTTATGTATATGCATGGGTTCAAACTAAAGATACAAGAATATCTATGCAATTTATGACAGTCTGTGTGAATCATGCAAGAAATAGGGATACCTTGCAGGATTTCCCTCTCCCTATAAGGGTGCTATAGGATGACATTGGTACAAGGAGGGAAAGGCTATTGCCTCCTAGTAGCGATGCTTTTTCTTTAGGCTCTATTGGTCTTATAGATGAGAGTTTTGTTTATTTACATAAGGTTGCAGAGTTTCCTAAAGCTTCTAGGTAATATGTATGCAAAAGAGAGAGAGAGCTGCAAAAAGCAAGTTTATTACTATTATAGAGATTGAGGATGTGGTGAAAACTAAAGTGCATCATGGTTCCAGCTTTGTGTAGATATATTCATTGGACATGTATCATGAGATTTCTTGTTTATGTAGTAGAAAGGGTTGGATGCTGAGTCTATTCAACAAAAAGGATTGAATGTTGAGTCTATTTAGTAAAATGAGTCATTGGTGATGTACTTCAACAAATTGAAAAGAGTGCTAACTTATTTCAGCCAAGAAGGTTGCAAGAGGCTCAATGATTTTAGCCAAAAGCATTTAACGTTGGCTCATGTCAACATACAAAGTTTGAGACTTATTATATGCAATTTCAAGAGAAGGGAACTGATTTATTTCAACCAAAGAGTTGGGTGTTGTGTGTTTATAGCAATATTTGGATTAAAAGGAGAAAATAACAAAGCCAAGTTGCAAACTAAGTACAAATTTATGGATAAAAAAGTGAAACTTATTGCAAGACCATTGCCTCTTGATAGTGATGAGTAGATAAAGAGGGCTACAAAATAGCCAAATTTGAGGGATTCTCCAAATGTTTTCATAAGTTTTCAGTAGAAACATCGGTGGAACTGAAGATTAGGAATGGAGAGTTCTCACTTTTTGCTCAAAGATAGTGTTTCATAGAGATATTGGAGAGACATGGTAGAGTATTTGCATTTTATCCACATGAGATTGGGTGTGTGGATTGTGCATATTAGTAGTTCAAAAGGAACCACATTACTTCGAGTATATTTTGAAGGGACTACAAGGAAATCATTAAAAATAACCATTGTCTCATCACCTAGGCATCATGAAGAAATGTCAAGTACAATTATGTTTGGGAAGTGGGTAATGAAAGTCAAAAATAAAGCTAAAGGAAGAGTATGTTTGTTACAAGAGGCTTTTCCAAATCTTGAGTTGTGGTGAAGACACTTAATTTGAGGGAAAGAGCCATGCTTTTGGGGGAGCAAAACAAAGAACAAGAAAAGAAGGGTGGTGCTTTTGGAGATGGTGGGGAGAAGAGGAGAAGGAGGGTGGATCATCATGGGGTTGAAGGAAAACAAATCAAACGATCAGCTTTTTTCAGAGAAGGTAAGAAATCTACATGGTATCCTCCTCAAGCTAATGGGTAAGTAGAAACTCAAAGAAAATATTGCTATGTATTTTGGAAAATATTGTGAATGTTAATCATAAGGATTGGGATACCAAGTTAGGGTCAACTTTATGGTCTTCCATAGTAGCTTACATAGTCACAATAGGTTTGAATCCATTTAAGTTGGTGTATGGTGTGGAAGCAGTAGTTCTTATGGAGTTTATAGTACCTAGCTTAAGAATTGCTATTACTCATAAATTATCCCTTAAAGAGTCAATTCATGACAAGTTACACTAGCTGATGCAATTAAAAGAGGATAGAATTATGGATCATTATCTACAAATGGTGGTATATTCAAGAATGTAAGCGTGGATCAATGGCCATGTTAAAAGGAATATATTTAAGGATGGATACCTAGTAATGGTTTACAATTCAAATCTTGGGAAGCATCTTGGTAAGTCAAAGCTTTGTTACATAGGTCCTTATGACATTGTCATAGATGTTGATCAAGGTACTTTCATTCTAACCACATTGGAGGTGATATAATTAGCATTGCAATCAATAGTTGGGCAATGGTTTCAGATTGTGAATACTCATCCAACTGGATTATGATGATCCAGATAAGGATTTGGAGTCTAGACAAGTAGCAAAAATTAACTTGGTTCAATTCATTGCTATCGTTCTTGAAGAGGCATTACATGATTTTATAGACATTGTGGCTATTTGTAAGTTCTATGAGTCATATAATATTCAATTTTTTCCAACACTCAATTCCATTATCATGTGATACTTTAATACTTAGGGTAGTATTTAGTTCTCGTGCAAAGGTAAATAGTTTGCTATTCCTGCTAATGTAGGAAGTGTGGGATTTCCTTGAGTTGACCATAGTCCTATTGACAATAATGCAGATTTAGTTTGGGATACTTTATGCAAAGAAGTGTTGTTCATGTGAATTGGTGTGAAAATCAAGACTATTTTAGAGATTTTTGAAAGGTTTTCATGACATTGATGATATGCATTTTTATTAGATTTTTAATATCCAACCAAAATATACTTAGATAAGAAGTTTAAGGAACTACATATAACTAAAAAACTTCATGAGGGAGAACAAGAAATTATTGCTGACTCTTATTTCAAAAGGAGACATCACATGTGAGGTCATGTTCTTATGAAAATTTATGTATAGAAAATCATCACTGGAGTGAGAAGAGTGAGTTTCCTATTAATGTATTCATTGTTTGAGGGGAAGGATGGTGAAAGTAAAAAAGGGGATGGCAAGTAGAGCATTTTGTCTCCCTATTATTATCAACATTTTCTCCCTTTGAATCAAGTGTTCTCACCCTTTGAACATCATCCATCTTCATTGTCTTTCACCATGGCTCAAACCACGGCACACAAATTTTAGAATTTGTTGATGAAAAGGTAGTGACAATGTCATGCTCATGATGATGACAAGGATGAGCCTTTGGAGTGGTTTGACAGCCTACTTGATGTTATGCCCTAGAAGGAGGAGTTGACACCTAAATCTACTCCTATGGATTCAATTGAAGAAGATGAGCACTCAACACCATTTGTAGATTCTTGTCTATATTTGAGTACAAGGGATGCAAACACTTATGCTTGCTTATTGCAAATTTGGCTTCTTTATTTTATTGAATTTCCTTGGAATTCTTGGGCAAGTATAGATCTTACTCCTCTTCTTGTGAATGTATTCCCTTTGATCTGTAATGATAACATAAAGAATTGGCAATGCACAGAGGAAGTGATGCAAGTAGACTTTAGAATGCCTATAGGTACCCATAATTACTATATGCTTTGATAGGGCATGCGATACCTATGGTATGCAAGAAAAAATGCAGTATTGAATTGGGTAGGTACCCATAATTACTATATGCTTTGATAGGGCATGCGATACCTATGGTATGCAAGAAAAAATGCCCAAATTTCATGAGTTCACTATGGGATGGATCCAAAGGCATTATGCATGATGGTTCTAAAAACCTTAAGCACATTCAAAGGGTTTGGCTATTCATATTTATAGTCGTGAGGATAGTCAATAGCAACAACAACATGTATTAATGCATCATGGGCATGATGATAACCCATCAACACTTTGCTTCTTTGGATATGAGTCATGGTATTTATGACATTCATGATGTGGAAATGGGTTCTTCTATTCATATGATTTTATGGATTGGTTGAATGTAGATCCTAAACTTGATGCAAAGGATGATGTTGTCATTGTGGGAATGTAGATGAAAGTTAGATTTTCAAAGGTTAAGTTGGACTCTTCTATGCTCATCAAGGAAGAAGAGACTATGCATGATGTGGTTGCTATGCATGAAGATAAAAATTCATTGGTTTCTTCTCATATGCCTCATAGTTTGTCTGAATACATCTTGTGCATGGGTAGATGGGTTGCAAAAATTCCTTATATTGACTTAAAGACTAGTGGAGTTGTCAAGTTGGATGTGGTCCAAACTTTGCTACAGTAAATGTACAAGATGAAAGAACTTCATGAAAATGAGGTTGAGGCTCCTAAGAGACAAGTGGATGAATAGGGTTCCACGTTGCAAAAATGTAAGATTTCTTCAAGTTTTTCAAGGAGTGAACTAATAGTATCTTAGGACAAGTCTCAACACAAAATCCAAGTGATAGCTTGAGATAATGAACAATTAAGAGTAGAGAGGGTGTTATTAGATGCTAGGATTGAGCCTTTGCCATAGATAGAGAAACAAATACTACATGATACAAATATGGATCTTGATGGATAAATTTTTATAATGTCAAATATTAGTATCATAAAAATTTCTTTGGTGAAGCTTACACAAGAGCAATGGACTACTATGGCGAATAGAATATCATAGTTGATTAGAGGGCCTTATGCTCTTATATAGTAGAGTTTTATGTATGAAAACTTGGAATCTCTTATCCATGTGAAGGATTATTTGAAGAAGAATATGGGTGGTTTGCAAAAAGAACATGACAAAAATTTATGGTTCTTTCTAATTTGTAAAGTGGCAAATCATTTGACCATAGTGCAGAAATGCATGCTTGTGATGGTTCTAAACTGGATATTGATGAGGTCTTAACAGATATCCAGAATCAAGTAGAGATACGAGAATCTTTGACTCCTAATAAGATACATGATATGGATGTTTTGGCCATTGATCATTCACGACACATGGGGATAATCCACTTCATGAGGGTTCAAGCATAGAATCACATGTTATACATAAGCATCATAGCTCATGAAATGCTTGGGAAAACTATTAGTGGTTTTCCTCAATCTCATCATTATATATCTAGTCCTTTGGTTTTGATGGCTATCTTTTGAGTGAGTTATACAATTACATTAGAGGGTCATTAAAATCCTACTAGAGAGACTTACTTTGTGGCTTACTTTGAAGCACCAGGCTTGGGTAAGGTATAACTATGTCTCGTGAGATTTGTCAAATTTTTGGATAAGCCATTCGGCATAGCATAAGGGTTTGAGTCTTGGATATGGTTATTCAACCAATGGGCTATGTTGGGCTCAACACATCATATTTACCTATGATATTAGTCCTTTGTATGACCCTTGGTTTCTATCCTAGTCTTGAGGATATGTAGTCTCTTTGATATAAATGGACTTTAAACTTGATGAGACTAGTGGTTATGGGTAGTTCTTGATTAGGCATGGTCTAAAGAGGGAATATCATTTAGTTTTCCCCATTTTCCTACCTCATTTCTATACCTTACAACAACAATATTGTTTGTCTTTTGTGGTGTTGTCTCTAAGTTATGTATATGTTTCTTGAAGTAGTAGGACTATTCTTTACAATGCTTGCAATAACATGTTGTATTTCCTCATGCAGCAATGTAGTCTCATTATGCACTCTCCACAAACTAAGGGATGTAATAGAGCCTCATGCCATGTAGCTCTCAACTATGGTAATGGTGTGTAAACCCTTCCCTTAGCATGGTAATAATTTTAAAAAATGGGGGATGACCCTAAGTGTAGTGACATGATAAAAGGTGCAAGTAGTAGTCTACATGACCCATAATCCATGATGTGCAAATATTATGGTAAAGAACATGTACCTAATATCCTCATCGAACAATTTCAATCCATTAGAAAAATTGAAGGTCTTGAAATAGCCCTTTAAGGTTGACCAAAATATTCCCTTCAAAAATAGAGATACATTAACATTTTTGCAAATGAGATCCAAATTTTTGGAAGATTACATTTTTAGACCTAGAAGTGAAGCACCATTTTTGTGGTTGGCCTTTTCACCACTCGACCTTAGTCCCATGAATCAAGCAGTGCCCTTCTCGAGTTAATCCGCAATATCTTGGAGATGATCCACCCGTGCAAAGAACCTTTCATTAATTAAATCCTTTAAGAATCAAGCACAATCAAGGCAATCAGCCCTTATATCCTCTTTCAAGAAAATATTCCTTTATTCCCATGGCAATTCGTCATCACATACCCCTGCCATGAGTTTACCATCAATCACAAGCACTTGGAATAATCATTCAAACAAAAATCCAACAATGAATTGAATGTAAAAGCATTAAGGATGTTGTTTAATCAACCAACAAAACTAGTTGTATTTTTCTAAAAAATGCAAGAATAGGTGCAATAACATTTCCATCTACATATCCGTTCTCCCCCTTGGAATCTAAAAGTGATACTATGCAAAAATTTTCTTAACACTTTCTTCCTTCAGCTAAGGCATATGTTAAGGTTTTATACAACTATACAAGATGTACAGAGCCTTATAGAAGATCAACAGAGACCATAAAAACCAAACCAAAACCAATTTAATATTTCATAAACCTTTCAACACAACCTCAAACATCTCTCAAAACATTCATTCAACCATCTCAACTACCAAAATAGAAACAAAACAGAAGAAAATCAAACCTTATAGAACCAAATAGAAAAATTACAGAACCCCACAGAACAACATATCCTCATCAAAAACCATCATAAACCCTTTAAACATACTCAAACCATTCCAAACAATTCAAAACATCTTCAAATTCAAACAATCCATCACCAAAACCAACCATTCAGCAACAAAAAAACCAAAAAAATAGTCCAAAAACATATCATTTCAGTACTCAACACACGCATGCTTTTCATAAGTTCATCTGTGACATCATTTTTAGAAGGAACAGAAGAAGAAAGAGTTGGTTGATTAGTCAAAGGAATATAGGATTTTGGAGGTGGAACAAGCTCCATCAATGGAGTTGTTGAAGTTGAAGTAGAGCCCAATCTTAGTCGCATCCGCTCTCTTCAAGCAATCATGTTATTTGCATCAGTAACATCTGTCCATGCAGTCTTGACTCCTGATTCAGAGGTAGCATCTTTTAAGCGATCATCAAGCTTCTCTTGTAGAATGGGATCTGCAACCTTAAGGAATAATTCAATCTTCTGACCTTCCACACTTTGTTGGTGTTCAACATCAAGCTGCCCAAATTTACTTTCAACTCATGGTATAGGGCTTTTGCAGCTATGTTGGGTTTTTCAACCCATTCAGTGAAATTTTTCTTCGTCATAAGGCCAGATTCTTCTAAGAAGAATTCTTCGTGTAGGGCTTTTTTGAATGTAGCCAAATCCGCATGTTGTTGGAAAAGACCATGGATTCTTTCTTGAAGACCATGCTTGGCTAATCTGGCAAAATAACGGCTCCATGCATGTTGTGGTACACCAAAGAAGAGCATCTTTTCAACATACAAGAAAATAAAAATAGAGACATTTTGACCATTAAATTGTTTTAATTCTCGCCCAACTTCCTCTAGGGCCTTGATAGTTGTGGAATCAATCTTCTCTTCATCTTGCCTTTGTTGTTATTGTGTAACATTTGGATTTTTTGTTGCTAAGTTTGTTGTAGTATGTGCACCAATTTTTGTAGAGTATCTCCTGAATAATCCCCCATCTTGGAGTTTTCTTACACCGACCTTCATGTCGGGTTCACCAATGTCATAGTGCGTAGGATTGAAGGTTACCATAGGGGTTTTGCAAGAGAAGAATGTATAGGGATTCAAGAGCTTAGACTCTAGAGATGGTAGACATAAGAGAAGGGTTGAAGGTTTCAAGCCAAGTTCTTGAAGATAAGAGACAGCACGGTGAAGGTAGATTTAGGGAGAGGAGTAGATGGAAGAGAAGGGGCTCAACAAAATTGAAGACATAGAAGAATACTCAAAAAAAAGAATTAGAAAATGTAGAAGAATACTAACAGAGATTAAGCCTGTCAGTTTCTTTAAGAATTATGAGAAGATATAGCTCTAATAGACAAAAACGTGTATAAAATAATACCTTCCTCTATGCTACTTAGATCGCCAATTTGATGCTTCCATTGGCTCTGAAAGGGGGATTAAATACTAGGACACCTAGCCAGAATTATGCCAGATCACTCCTTCTTCATCTCCCACTTTGGAGTGTTATTCAATGCCTGAAAATAGTGATCGCATGTCATGCAATTTTGTCAATCTCTCTTTTGACATAAAATCCTCTCAAATTGGCTGAAAAGCTACATGCTTTCTTTTACATGTCATCCTAATCTAGAAGTTGTCTATAGTTTTATGGATTTTTACAAGAGATAATATCTAGAATATCAAAAGTTGGCTTAAAAATTGTCAAAAAAATCTAATCTTTTGAACCATGGACACTAACACTAATGCTTAAAGTGGCATTGGCTCTCTAAATCTAAAAGGAAGCCACACTCTAGATTTTTTTTAACATGGTGTGCGCATAGCGGCACGACATTGTGAGAAAGGGGAGAAGAATAAGTGCATGCGATCACCCTCTAGGGAGGGGAAAAGAAGGAGGAACCTTCTAGAAGATTCTCTCTCTCTCTCTCTCTCTCTCTCTCTCTCTCTCTCTCTCTCTCTCTCTCTCTCTCTCTCTCTCTCTCTCTCTCTCTCTCCCAGGCATGCCCATTGGCATCCCATTCTTCCTCCTCTTCTTACGATGGGGGGTTGGGGGGGGGGGAGGGGAGGGGGGTTTTATAATGGCGAGCGGAAGGAAGGGGAGTCGTGCATGGTGACTTGCCACTCATGGATGCATGGTGGCGATGGCCTTGGCGAGGTGGCATGGGGTTTTTAGGCCATGTGGTCTCCCCTTCATTGGTAGTACCATCATCATTTTCTTCTTCATCCTCGACATCATCATCTTCCTCCATTTCACGATTTCTTCCTTCCTTGTCATCATCGATTGCTTCCTCCCCACTGTCACACCTGTTCGGCGACGATAGGGGAGCGGGAGGGATAAAAAATTTTCGATTAACTTTGATTAAAAAGGGGGAGTTCCTATTCAAAGGGGGTGGGGAAAATATTACAAGGGTGCACCTAATTCATAAGAGATGCATTTTTCATAGTTGTAGTCCCTTGGTTTGTGTTCCCATTGGTTGTGGTGGAAGTTTCAGCATCTGAAGAGATCTTTCGCTTGTGGGCCATCATCCACAAGTGGATTCAAGAGTTAAAGAAGGAGGAATGGATTTGAGATGGGGAGAGCGTAAGAGAAGATGACTTAGTCAAAGACAGAGATAAGGGGAATTGAGCTAACTCTCTCCCTTGTAGCCTCTCTCTCTCTCTCTCTCTCTCTCTCTCTCTCTCTCTCTCTCTCTCTCTCTCTCTCTCTCTCTCTCTCTCTCTCTCTCTCTCTCTCTCTCTCTCTCTCTCTCTCTCTCTCTCTCTCTCTCTCTCTCTCTCTCTCTCTCTCTCTCTCTCTCTCAATCTCTTGGAGGGGTATCCTTCTACCTCCCTCTCTCTACCTCTCTCTCCCAGCCTCTCGGGGTCTCCTTGTGCTTTCCTAACTGCTCCCCATGCCTCATATTTATAGCTAAACAAGAGAAGAAGGGTTATGGCTAAGAAGAAGAGCTCTTTATGGAGGGGATCTTAGAAATATTAGCAATATATTGGTTTTTTATATTTTTAATTAAATAAAAAAATTAGTTATTAATGTTACTTATTTTTTACTCTAGTAAGTCTTTAGTTAGTAATCTTACGAACTTATTAGTTGACTAACTAACTTTCGAACTAACCAACTAATTTTTAATTGCGTGGAAGTATTATAGGAAGAGAGGTGGACACCAAAATGTTTTCTTACATGTCTCTTCATCTTCTTTTGCACAATACAATATACACAAAGTATAGATAAGGTAAAATATAAAGAAAAATGGCTTACTAAGTCAAATAGTGTATAATTGGCTCTACTAATCAATCGGTGCTATAACTTTGCCAGCTATGTGTAAGTACAATAAACCAAATATAAAAGTGATAAGTTAGTAGCTATGTGAATATCATAATGATCACATATGTACTAAGCATAGACAAGTAGACCCATCTAACCAAGCAATCCATCATCAATGTTCGTATCTATTGAGCTTGTTGTCTCGACATTGTAGAGTATTAATAGTCTGACATCTTTAGGAAACTAATAAATCACTTAGAGATAGGACCATCGTGGAACCATGAGAAAATATCACATAGCATTTATAATAGCATTATGGAGACAAAAGACAAAGAATACTATTGTAGTAGAGCATAGAAATGAAGCAAGAATATGGTGCAAATTTTCAAGATGGACTATATTATCAAGATCTCATCATTTCACTATTGACTAATCAGCAAATAGATAGATAATCCCCCTTTAGGCTATAACTCATCAAGAACTATCCATAACCACTAATCTCATGAAGTTAAAAGTTCATTTACATCAAAGAGATTACATAGAAAACTTAAGTCTAAGATAGAAATCAAGGGTAATATAAATAAACTAATATCATAGGTATATGTACTATGTCAAGCCCTAGCTAACAAACTCACTGTAGCTCTATGAGAGTCCACCATTCAATGAGCACGCAAAATCCTTGTATATACACATTATTCAAAAACTTGTTACTTAATTAAGAACTTCAAGGAAGAGAGGGTGAGTTATGAAGGAGAGATTGAGCAATTGGAGGACTCCATTGTAGCTCTATGAGAGTCCACCATTCAATGAGCACGCAAAATCCTTGTATATACACATTATTCAAAAACTTGTTACTTAATTAAGAACTTCAAGGAAGAGAGGGTGAGTTATGAAGGAGAGATTGAGCAATTGGAGGACTCCATCTGATATGAGAAAGGGAAGTTCAATCATTGTCAAGAAACATGGATCTAGCTAGTTGGCTATGGTGGACGCAAATCAAACACATGATAAATGATTAGAATGAGAAATTGCAACTCAAGTGAGTTAGGTTCCAAGATAGATTAGCTTGGACTTATGAACACAATCTTGAGTGACTCAAAACTTATTGTACCATTCTCTCAAAATGAGTGTCAACAAGTACATGCCTTTATAGCTTTTGGATAGTGCCACTTTACCTCACTATGCTTATGGGATTTTGGACATCTCTTCTCAGAGCTTCTAGAGCATACATCTTTGTTGTATCTCTTATATAAATCCACTTATGGGCAAGCCTCTTTTTGGCACACATATCAAGCATCATTTGCTATTCTCAACACCCCCCTCAAATGACGAGTCTCTACCCTTGCTAGCTTTTGCCCCCTACATGATGACATGGCCCTAGAGACTAGCTCTTTGGTAGCCTAGTTAAGCTAAGGCTTGAAACTTTACACTTTGGTAAGGGTTTTTACACCCGCTACAAGAAAAAAGATCCACTGCGGGAAATAGATATCCACTACGGGAAAAACATGATCCACTAAGGGAATATTCTTTGTTGTCAACAACGGAAATATCTTTATCTTATTTATTTATCCTTTACTTCTTTGGCATCCTTTGGTGATGTCCTCGATCTTCTTGGTCTTTTCTTCATGCTTTTCATCTTTGTCTTGTTCTTCATTATCTTGTGCTCTAGTCTTCTTTGTGAGGTTATTTTTCTCAGTGAGTTTGAGATTTTTACAAATAGATACATTGTTGTGACTTGACACGACTTGTTGAACCATTACATAGATCTTGGGATACATAGATTTTGGAGTTCCATTTGGCCTTATGAGGTCCTTACATTTCTTTGGGCATATAAGATGGATACATTTTTCTTTGGATGGCTTTGGGACTTGCTGGAATACATGGCTTGGTATCACATTCTTTGATTGTGATACAATTAATTGTAGGAGTTTGCCAGAATTATTGAAAGATGTTTCTGTCTCTTCAAGACAATGGTTTTTCTATTCTCTTGTCTAGCCCTCAGCTGCTTTGTTTCATTTCTCCTTTGCAGCAACCAAGATTTCCTTGAGATCACCATCATACTTATAGAATTCCAGCTCAGCACCTCCAAGTATCTTATCAGAAACCTACTTTCCTATCATCCATCCATTCATTCTTTCCAAGTGAAGTTTTGCATAAGCCTTTTTGGCTTTCATATCATCTGTTACATGTATGAGTTCAAGCTCTCTTGATGGTAAGAATTGGACCCTGTATCTGTGTGGCATTTGCTAGTTCTTCTGGAGTAGCATCCAAAGCCTTGGTCTTCCGAAATCGAAGAGGAAAGACAATCAGCTTAGCTTAGTAGGTATTCAACCTCTACACATTAGACTACAAACTCTCGATGCCTTCTGCAATGGTCTACAGCAATGCCTATAATGGGTGCAAGCTGTTTGGAAATCCTAACATCATATGGTCGACTATTTTATCCTTTGCCCCGAAAGTGACACCATGCTTGAGTTTGGGCCACTTTGGGGAAGTACCCATGGAGCGACTTTTGAGATTAATCCACTAAGGATGATGACTCTATAGATGAAAATATTTTGATAACAATTGTTAATATGCACACGATAATACATGACTCTGATCCGAGAATACATCCGATGCTAGTGCTTGGCATAGTTAGGTACCGTGGTGCAATTGCTAAGATCCATAAAGCATTGGATGGTGTCTATGTGTGTGGAAGACCCTTGTTAGCAAGAAAGGTTCTATTGGGACTTGTCCTAGGTTCTAGCAAAGTGGTGGTAGATGAGAATAGCCTTTCGAACGTACCACTAGTCAGTGATGGGGCAGATTCCCTATTGTGTCACGTTGGACTCTTCTACACCAATAAAGGTGGAAATGGAAGAGATTAGAGACCCTGACATGCGGGTATTAAGTCAAGATGAATATGATGATTTTGATGACCCGTCTTGATCCCAAAGAAGAGGACTAAATGTTCTTCTCCTTACAAGGATCTCTCAGTGTTTCATGGGCTACTAGATGAGGATCCAATGCTACATTTGAAAGATTATGGCCTGACTTGCCTTGCAAGTGGGTTTTGTAACAAGCGAGATACACACCGACTAGGGTTTAGACACCCCATCACACTGACTGGGGTATTTATGGTGTAAGAGCCCCATATTAGGGCAACTAGTTATTATCAAGATCATACTCTTCACCTTCATCTCCAGCTTCCATGGCTTCCTCCTTCCTTCCCTCCTCTTTTCTCTCTTTCTCTCTCTTCTTCTAGTCTTCTTCCTTCTTCTTCTTGTCCTCTTTCTCTCTCCTCAGCTCTCCTTCTCTCCCCTCTCAGCTTCTTTCATTAGAAGTGGTATCAGAGCTTCATGCTTTGGTCCTTTTCCTCTTTTCCCTTTCTCTCTTTTCAAATCCCAAAAACCCTAGTTACTCAGCTTATAGGTACAAGTACAGCAAGAAGGACTGCACTTTAACTTCAGCTTTTTGAAGCAAGCACAAGCTATGGCTAGAGACTCAGACATATCTCGAGGTAAAATGGTTAAAGTAACATGTCTTCACTTCTTTTCATGAAAATTTTAGGAGTCCCAAGGCAAGTTGGGGATTCAACAATTTAGAGAAGGAAACAAAAACCACAGTTACTTTTTATTCCAGACTTCTCTCTCTTCCCCATCAAGTTGTTTCCTCAAGCTCCCATGGTGGACTGCCCCCAAATCCCTTCTTTCTGCTACACCCAGCCCTCAACCTCAACATTCAGCCCTCCCACAAGCTTCACAAGGCCATTGCCTACCTGGAAAGCCCCTTGGTGACTACCTTCAGTCCATCAGGGACAGCAGGCAGTAGCCCGCAAAATGCGGCGCATTTTTCACTGAGTTGCTTGCCTCTTCCAGCACCCCTGTCCACCTTCTCCTCCTGCTTTGCCACCTCCCCAACACTCTTGGGCACTGATTCAGCATACCCCTTCCTCTCCCCCTTGGCATTTTGACCCTGGAATCATCTTCCATGGTGGACATCAGCTGACTATTTGCAATAGTTTGGGGCAGCCATGGATTCTTCTAACTGAAGCTTTCTCTGACCCAGAGAGCTCAACCCCACAAGCCCTTCAACCCGTGAAGGATTTCTCTTGCACGAATGAAGACATTAAGCTCAGCATGTATGGGAGCTTTGCGGGCAACCATGAAAGCTTCACTTGAAGCTTCCCATTCTTGAAGCTCAAGCTCAAGGATAAGCTTGGGAGCCTTCTTCATCAGCAAGAGCATTCAAATGTTGAAGCACTCTTCCACGGATGCCCCACCAACAACCAAACTTGATCAATGGAGCAAGCGGCATCATGATGATTTGTGCTTCAACGGTCTTCCCAAGCATTAAAGAGGTATGCCATTTTGATCTTAATCTCTCAATTTAGCCACTTGCTAAGCTTAATCCATTGTTGGAGAGATTCAAGATTGCATACAAGCATCATACCTCTTCCTGAATTTCATTGTAATGGCTGACATTAACCCCCTACCTTGTCTTATGATCTCGGATGAATATTAGCCATTGTAAATTGGGTAAGTAGTAGCCAGTGAGTCACTCGACTGCCAAGGTAACCCCTACCCCAACCTTCATCATTCCTTGCATCTCATGAAAAGGCCCAATTTCTTCTTTCCAATGCATCTCATGCTGATTGCTGATTCAAAATGTTTGCCATGTATACTCCAGTTGAGGAAAAAGGCCGATGCCAGGCGAGGTGGTAAGACAAAATAGAGGTGACCCTCACATACCACTTAAGACTTTGAAGGGGTGCACAACCCGGCCCGGGGGGAAATTTTCCCACCTCCTGGTGATCCAGATCCCAATACTTGTTTGCAAGTGTAGGTAATTCCATGAGCTCCACTCCCCTGCCCCAATGATCTCTCTTGGATATCCCACAATGCTCATCTTGAAGGTTAATAGCTCATCTTGAAGAGGTCGTCTTCCCCTCTGACTTGAGCCCAAAACCTCATCAATCGAAATTTCCTACAAAGAGTTATGCCCTTTTTACTAACAGCATATCTTGTGGACTGCACCCAAATGGCTGGCCAGAAAGGAAAAAGCAAGGCCCAAGAGGAACTCCAGAGGGATATTAGAGACTCCCAGACCTCCATGAATGAGAAACCAAGCTCAGTGCAAGATTATCATGGTGACATACAGGAGGAAATGCCTGAAACAGACATGTATACCCTTCTCAATCACACCCTCTGCCAACATGAGCTTCGTCATATGAAACGCCACAATGATATGGTCACCAACCACTGCCAAATGATGTCCAAGTTTGATGAAGCGATTGAGCACATGGATATCTCAAACTCAAAGACCCAACAGACCTTGGAACAGCTCACTACCCTTGTTGCTCAATGTTAACCCCAACACAAAAAGAGTGAAAGAAAGTGGAAAAGATGCAAAGTAAAGGCGGAAAAAAGGTAGCCTGACGGAAGGAAAAAAGGAGAAAAGGCCTAAGGCGCAAGGACAACCTTAAACAACCTTAAAAGGCCAAGGCAAACATGAAAAGGGAAAGGCGCATAAAAAGCGCACCCTAAAATCTTGTAAAAGAGTGCCGGGCTCTCACCCTAAAATCTTGTAAAAGAGTGCCGTGCGATTTGTAAATATAGAAGGGTGTGAAAAGGAAATAAGGAAGATAAAAAGGACAATGGAAAACAGGGCCTAGGCTATGACCGGCCATGTAAAAAAGGGAAAAAGGGGATGACCGCCCAAAAGGGAAGTAGGGTTTTGTATATAAAGTTGAAAAGTGAATGAAGAGCTCATTCTTTGGTGTGGCAAAACTAGTCTTCTTCTTCCTCTCTTCTTCTCTCCTTCTTGCTTGTGTATGCTCTTGAGAGAGGGAGTGTGAGAGTGTGAGGGAGTGAGGGTGTGTGAGAGTGAGGAATCAAGAGGGTGAAGCTCTTCACCATCTCCTCTCCCCTACTTCTCTCCTCTTCTCTTCTCTTCTCTTGCGCACGCGGCTATGGAGGATGGAGCTTGGAGATGGAGGAGACTTGAGGATGCTTGAGCTAGCATCGAGAATCGTGGAGCTACCAGAGTGTGAGAGAGAGGAGGGTAGTCGATCGAGCATCAAGGTAAGTTCACTGCATTTGTAGGATCGACGACGCGTCGGCTAGGTGAGAGATAGCCATGAGAACTCGCTTGGAATGCTTGAAACAATAAGCGGTCCGTGGGTCTTGCCGGTTGAGCGAAAGCTCCCACATTTTGGTTCCGTTGTCGGGACTAACGGATTCAAGCTCGAGCACTCGCGCGCCTCATATCGAGCATCGAAGTAGGGCATTCACCCTGAAACAGAGCTTGAGATAGGTAGGAAGTCGGGTGTTTTTGATCTTTAGAACAGGTAAGTATTATGGAACAATCTGGTTATTAATGACTAGAAAACATGGAGAAATTAGTTTAGTGTTTTGCTTTCGATTCAGGATGTGTTTAGGATAGATTAGTAGTAGGAAATCACACACGAAGAGGCAGAGGGCTGCTGCTGTGAAACAGGGGGAAAGCCACAGGAAACAAAAGGAAAAAAATGGAGTAGATGCAAGGTAACGGCATAGGAAACGCGAGGGAAGGAATATGTAGTGTGTAGGGCAGAACTAGCAGGGTATAAACTCTAGGAGGGCAAAAGGACCCCATTTTCAACCAACATAGAGCAAGAGAGATAGAGAGTGAGAGAGTAACGAGCTAGGCAGCCGTCTGATCAACCAGAGCTAGGAGGACATCGCATTCGGCAACTTTCAAGTAACCGATCTCCTCTGCCCCACTTCAACTCCGTCGCGGGTTAATCGCACGACCAATAGGATAATACACCTAGTGAAAATTGAGCAAATCTGTGTGTGCAACTCATCGGACTGACTGAATCGGACGTCCGACCCAATGTTCGATTCCCAGAATTGGACACTCGGACAACCATCCAATTGGAACGACCCGTCCAATTACTAGGCTCGGACCAACTAGTCCGATCGGACGTGCCACATGGCACTCGGACCAACCGTCTGATTTTTAGAATTGGACGCTCGGACCAATTTGTCCGACTCAAAGACTCGGACCACTCGAACGCTCTGACTCGGACCCACCCTGTCCGATCGGACGAAGTAATACACGTCACCAATCGAGGATCATATTCGGTCCGATTCCCAGAATCGGACCCAAGACCACTAAGAATCGGATCACCCGGTCCGATCAGACCTCGGCCGCCTAGGATCGGACCGCCTAGAATCAGACCCCGATTCTTGGAACACCCGTCCATCCGATTCTTGAGAATCGGGCACGCGGACCTTAAGACTCCCACTCCGCCATGACATACCTGGTCCGATCCCCACAATCGGACCACTGGTAAATCGGACATCCGATTCCCAGACTCAAACCAAAACAAAACCTGACCCATCCAGGGACACACTGGGGCACTCCTCCAGCGACCCACCCCCATGTGAGCAACAGGAAACAGCATAGGACCCTGGGACCCGTAGAGCGGCCAGGACTAGAGTAGCAAAGCCTATCATGCCCAAAACAAGCAAGAGTGAGTAAGACACCGGGGAATCACTCACAGCACTCTGATTGAATTTCCGCACTTGAAGAACACTTAGGAAAGCCGAAAGCCTGATTGAGCACAAGTGCATGAGGAACAACACACTCATGAGTGACCATAAGTTGAGCGCTGCATTCAAAAATTAAAAAGAACTCACTCAGATAAATCGCCCAAAAAAAAAACCCCACCACTAGGAGAAGACCCAAGGGTAAGCAAACGCGCAGAGCGCAAGGTAGGATCAAGCAAGGAGCGACAACAACAAGGATCTGACTTACAACCAGGCGCAAGAATCCCACCATGACAGAGGGAGGCTCAGATCATCGGTTTGTAGGGGAGCTAGATGTTAGCGCATTTCCAGAAGCCATACAGCAAATGGTGAGTAGTTACGATGCGCATGCTAGGTACGAACACCGTGGCAGGACGACAGAGGCAATCATTGCGGACCTAGAGGAGGAGAGGAGGCTAGCCCGCAAGGCATTGCAGGGCATAGCAGAGTACAATAGGGACCAACAAGCTAGGAGCCTAAGGCAAAGCATGGAGCTTCATAAGGTGCAGCGAGTGCTGAACTTGGCTGGCCAAAACCGGATAGACCAGGAAAGAGCACTTGAGGAAGACCTGATGCTTGGCGAGCTCCTCATGAAACGACTGCTCGATAACACCGCGGTGGAACAGAATGCCATTGCGCTAGCAACCTCACTACTTGCAGGACTAGGGGCAAACCAGGGCTCAAAGAGCCAAGCCAAAATACCTATCGTCGCCAAGCAACTCGACAAGTACCAGCCACCGGACGACCCGTATAGCTTTGTCTAGCAATTTGAGCAAGTCTGTGAAGCCAATGGCCTCAACGACCAGGCCCAACGTTCGCAAGCATTCGGACTCTGCTTAAGCGATAAGGGTAGGATGTGGTATACGAGCCTAGATGCTATAGAATGAGCCAACTTCAATAACCTCAAGGACCTTTTTGTCAAGAGGTTTGCCGAACCTGGATACTCTGACAACCTGCTAGTGCGCCTGATGAACATCAAGCAGAAGGAGAGGGAGGGCATCCGCGACTATGTGACCCACGTGAGAAGCCTCCTTAAGAGAATCCCCTTGGGCGAAAGACCGACTGACAGGGCAGTGTCAACCGTATTCATCAGCGGGATTCGGGATGAAGAATTGTACAAGGCACTAGTAGGCAACTCGAGCTTGCAACGGGACGTGGTGGCTAGGGTTTTTGAGGAATCCATTAGGGTCGATGACCAGCTGAAAGAGCAGAGCTCCAGGAGCTCGAACCCAAAAGAAATCGACCCATGGAATCTAGAACGAACGCCAACCTCTAGCGAGCGATCCAACGCATCGTCCCAAGATAAGGGGAAGGCCGCCGAGATGGATTGGCTGAGGTCAAGACGGAACTGGCCAAAATACAAGACATGTTGAGGCGACCAACGCGTCCGCACGTCCAGTGCGTGTACTGTGGAGGAAACCACCTACCAGCAGAATGTTAGGACCCTAGGTCAAGACCTGCGCTAACTGTGGAAGGTTCGGCCACGATGCCGCACACTGTAGACTACCACGAAGACTACCATACACACAACCCTACGGCCAGCTCTACTCGGCTAACAGGCCACAGCCATTCTTTGGAAGGGGAGCCCCGCTAGCCCTACCAGCACCTAACGACATGAAGCCAGCGGTCCCTAGGCTGGACATAAATCCTACTGGTATTCCTAGACCGCCTGGTCCCTACGTGACCCACCCACTAAGTGATGCTCCCGTGCACTACGTAGAGGAGCCCAATGACGAAGAAACCTACATATACCCTTACGTCTCGCATGACGACGAGGGCAATGCAATCCTCATGGATTACCAACCGGTGCCAGTGATGGCATTAGGACGAGGACGGGGTAGAGGCTTGGGAGGGCAGCCACAGGATCCGGTCACTTGTTGGGGTCACTTTTTGGACGTGTGGACATCCCGGTCACGTCTCATCATGCTGCCCAGAAAGAGAGCAGCAAAGTAGGGACAAAGCTGACCAAAGGTGTACGGAGTGCGGAATCACTCATCTTTTCATAGACTGCCCAAAATGGAAGCCGCCTTCTGGTTCAACTAATTTGCTGTCCGTCCCGCTAGGACTGTTTGGTGTTGAAAACCCCGATGGGGAGGCCACACCTATCCCCCTACGAGTGATGACCCGAGCACAAACGAAGCAAGCCGGCGTCTCTCTGCCAGGACCTAGCAATCTCGACGCGACCTCAGTAGGAAAGAAGAGCCGTAGGCAGAAAAAGAAGAGATCAGAGGCTAAGGTCGCACTAAAAACCGACAGCATTATGACCTTACCCCACGGAAAGAAAGTCTTAGACGTAGAGGCAAAGACTTCAGCCCCTAAAACTACCCAAAAGGAAAGCACTAAGGTAGGGGAATACCCACAGCCCAGGCGGCAATTGGAAGCCATAGAAAAGGTGAAGGAATGGGTGAGGGAGGCTCAACAGCACCTCAAGGATGTCGAACCCATCACGGAGGATGAGATTGATGATCTCTCCAGCATGAGTGTGCCACTATCACTACCCCAACCTAAGTCTACCGAGGCTGCTACACCACAGGCAGTGCCGTCAAAGCCAAGCCTGGACATAACAGACCCACAGGAAAGCCATGGCCAGTGGCCCGGACAGTCTGAACGAAGTGAAGGACGAGTGTTTAGCAATCTCCTAACCACACTAGTGACCACCCCTGTAACGGTTGGACTGGGAGAGCTGCTCAGGCAGCATTCTACCCTATGGCAGGACCTCAAACCTTGGGTCGAGAGACCACACGAGCAAGCTCCGGCAGATGCTCAAGACCAGGATGTGGAAATGCACTTACCAAGTTTGATGCTACACTCAGGCCCTAAATCCTTGCACATCAACGCCTTCTGGGAGGGCTCGAAAATGCACGCAGTCCTGCCAGTCCTAGCCCTGGGAGATGCAATGAGAAAGGGGATTGTAGACATAGGAGCTGGGGTTAGTGTGCTTAACCACGCAGTGTTACAGAAGTGGGGAAACCCGCCTGTCAAAGCTGCTCAGTTTAACGTCACACTAGCAAATGGTATGCGAGTGAAACCATTCGGGGTCTTGAAGAATTGGCCAGTGAAGATTGCAGGAGTCCAGTTCTCTGTCGACTTTATCTCATGAAGGGAGTGGACTATGATATCTTATTGGGTCGACCCTGGATGCGCAATGCTAGAGTTATCGAAGACTGGGGTAACAGCCTGATCTTCCTGGGCAACTGAACTAACGTTGTGAGAATAGAGATGGACACTTGGAAGACCTCGCCAGTCGACCTAGACGCCATCTCTACTCTACTCAAGGGAACCACCCAGAACAAGGAACCCTATGGGTCCTTAACAAAGTATATCCCTTGCCTGGAGGACGAGCGGGATTGGATGCACGTTCTCGCTACACTCGACCTGCCGTTCTCAGATCATGAGGCGTATGAGCAGGCTGTCAAAACAATTAGCAAGCCAAGAGAAACACAGCCAACACCTGTCTACATGATGGCAGCAAGCCTCCATGATGGGCCTAAGCCTGGGGCCTAAGCCTGTCGCTTCCCAAGTGCCAACCAACAGGAGAGAACTCCAGGGAATACTGGGGCACCTAACGGACCAACTGGCACGCAATGCAGCCACAAATCTCAAGCCGCTCCAAGACCTCTTGGAAGAACCCGAATGGAAATGGACCAGAGTGCACGAACTGAATCTCAGATACAACTGGGCGTTGGTCCCCGACCGACAAGACGAGGCAGAACAGGCCTTGGGGGACGATGAGCAGTCTAGCGAGGCAGATTCCGGTGACAAATATGAAGATTGCCAACCCTTCGATGAAGGAATTGAGGGTGAGATGGACACCATAGAATATGACACCGAAGGGCAAGAGATTGAGCAAATCCGAGCAAATGCTAAACCGCAGCCTAGACTGGCCCTTGGAATGGACCAAGGAGTCATGTGTGCGAAATGCGATCGTTCTTGGTTGGAACAGATGGGAGCTGTGGATTTTAAGCAAGCCGGCCTAACCCAACCAGAAACAGCAGCAATGCTTAGAACTGAGTCGCCATCCGAACTGTGGCCGCCAGGGGAGACCACCTCCTCTAGTGAAAATGGGGAATTCAACTCTGAATCTGAAGTTACTTCAGAGGATGACCCAAAAATCCCTAGGCCACCCATGACCAGACACACCAAGGGAGACTTACCCATCCACCTGAGACGCAGTCAGTTACGACAGAATGAAGCTAAGCGTCCCAACGATGCGCGATCAAAGGAACAAAGGAAGCCACAAGACCTCCCTAAGCGCTTTTTGAAATTCAAAAGAGGAGACAGGGTGGTGGTTCTGCTAAGTGCCAAGCACCAAGGGCAAACCCGCGAACCAATAGAAGGGCCAGCCAAGGTCAAAGAGGTAAACCTAGCCCTGGAACGGGAAGCACCCCGACTGGTGTTCATTGTCGAGGACTTGACCACAGATGAAGAATCCAGCCTTGTCACTCTTTTGCGGGAGTACCGGGATGTATTTGCTTGGTCTTTAGATGAGCTACGAGGGGTAGATCCGAGTGTTGTGACTCACAACATACCCATGACAACGGATGCAATGCCGGTCAAGCAACGACCATACCCCATGAATCCAAAGCATGCCCATGCTATCAAGGAGGAAATTGACAAGTTGATGAGAGCCGGATTCATTTACAAAATTGAGCACACGGACTGGGTGTCACCCATAGTCATTGTGATGAAGAAAAACGGCAAGATTCGAGTGTGCATCAATTACAAGAAAGTAAACGCCGCGAGAAAGAGAGACAACTACCCCTTACCGTACACCGAGCACATGCTTGAGAGGGTGGCAGGCAAGGAAGCCTATAGTTTTCTGGATGGCTTCTCGAGGTACAATCAGGTGCAGGTGCACCCTCCGGACAGGCACAAGACCGCCTTCGCCACTAAGTGGGGCATCTTTGCATACGTAGTCATGCCATTCGGGCTAACCAATGCCCCCGCCACCTTTCAACGCCTCATGTGCACCATATTCAAGGACATGCTTCGCAAGGAGTTAGAGGTCTTCATCGATGACCTGTGTGTCCATTCGGCCTGGAACCAACATCTCGAAAAACTCTGCGCGGTCTTTGAACAGTGTCATTTATACCGTCTCTCCCTCAACCCCCTGAAATGTCAGTTTTGGATAAAGCACGGATGCATCTTGGGACACGTGGTGTCCAAGAACGGCATTTCCACGGACTTCTGAAAGGTCAAGGTTATCGTGGACCTTCCACCCCCAAGTAATTACCGGGGAGTTCAATGCTTCTTAGGTCACACAGGATACTACTGCAGTTTGTACTAAACTACGCGCTGATCACTAGGCCATTGTACAAATTGCTAATTGTCTTCGAGTGGACTAAAGCCTGCCAACGAGCCTACGAGGAACTGAAAAAAGCCCTAACAATAGCACCTATCCTACGACCCCCAGATTGGACTATGACGTTTTACATACACATCGATGCCTCTAAGTTTGCCATGGGGGCAGTGCTGTGCCAATCTGGTGAGCATAACTTAGATTACCCAGTGATTTTTGCGAGCAAACAGCTCACTGAGATAGAGATGAATTATTCGACAATGGAGAGGGAGGGATTAGCCATGGTATTCGCTGTGAAGAAGTTCCAGCATTGCCTACTAGCCACCCCCTTCACCTTCTTTGTAGACCATCAAGCCCTGCTCTATCTAGTCAACAAACCTTGCGCTACAGGACGTATAGCCCGATGGCTTCTCCTGCTCCTGGAATTCGACTTCTCAGTGGTGGTACGGAAGGGAAAACAACACTACATGGCTGACCATCTGTCCCATATACCCACAGGAGAAGCTGCTGGACAAGGCATCGTGGACGAGTTACCAGACAGCCACTTATTCCACATATCCAACAAAAAAGACCTATTCAGGGCCGACCTGACACCATACTGGGCAGACGACATAGTCCAAGTGCTCAAGCATGGGCTGCCCGAACGACCAATAGAACGGACACGGCTTAGGCACTTAATCCTGAAAATCTAGCCCTATCAGTTGATTGCAGGCCAGCTCTATAGGCTGGGGCAAGACGGTCTGCTACGTAGATGCGTATGTGAGCATGAGATGCACGATGTACTCTCAAAGGCGCACAACGGTATTTCAGGAGGACACTTTAGTGGGGACACTACAGCACGAAAGGTGTTGCAGTCCCAGCTATGGTGGCCCACACTCTTCCGTGATGCCTTGCAATTTGTCAAACATTGCGACGAGTGCCAACGGACAAGGGTCCCGGTCCGTAAAGATCAGATGGAGTTAACCCCGGTTATCGCTTGCCAACCTTTTGAAAAATGGAGAATTGACTTCATAGGACCCATCAGCCCCGCGGCACAATATTCACAGGCTAGATACATCGTAGTGGCCACGGATTACCTCACCAAATGGGCAGAGGCGAGGGCCACACGGAGAAACGACTCTAGGACAACTGCCAAGTTTTTATGGGAGCAAGTAATCTCGCGTTTTGGTTGCCCCATCGAATTGGTTAGCGACCAGGGAATGCACTTCATCAATGAAGTGATAGCCCATCTCCTATCCACCTTCCTCATCATCCATCGCAAATCCTCACCATACTACCCTCAAGCTAATGGCCAGGCTGAATCAACCAACAAAATTCTCATCACTGTCCTAACCAAAGTAGTCTCAGCCTCACGAAGTGACTAGGATAACAAGTTGATGGCAGCCCTGTGGGCCTATCGAACAGCTTATAAGACGGCAGTCGGACAAACGCCTTTTAGGCTAACCTATGGGATTGAAGCTATTCTTCCATTAGAATTTTTCGTCCTTAGCCTGCGGATAGCACTCCAAGAACGATGGGAAGGGAGGGAGGCATGGACGCAACACTTGGTCGAGTTAGAATGCCTGTCAGAGGTGCATCTCCTAGCCACCCATGCGCTTATCTGTGAGAAAGCCAGATGCAAAAGCTGGTTTGACAAACACGTCAAGCAACGAGAGTTTGAGCCGTGAGACCTAGTGCTCCTCTACTCAGTTAAAGGACACAAACAAAAGATGAAATTCAGAGGTCTGGGACCCTTTAAGGTCCGCACAATCAGCCAAACTGGTAATGTCGAGCTAGAAACACTGGATGGTGAGGGAATAGGCTTCTTCAACGGCAGTCGAATCAAAAAGTACTATTTGCCCACTCACCCGCTGCATGAACAACCAATGGTGGAAATGCCTCTTTAAAATACGAGTAGCCAGACTTACGGAAATCGGTGAGAATGAGGAGGAGCCTGTAGAACCCACCTACCTCGGCATCATGGTCATGGCCAAGCAAACGTGCTCCTTCAACACCCTGATTGACGAGAGGGCGGATTTTAACATTTTGACGCACGAGCATTGGACCCAACTTGGCGCACCAATGCTTCATCCCACAACAGCTAGATTGAACCCATACGGGGCCCAATCCTACCCGATCCTCGGCACATGCAGAGTTGCCGTTTCTATCGAGACTGAAACAATTCCCATGCTGTTTTATGTCCTACCTGATGCCAAGAATGCAAGCACAGAGTCATTGCTCGAGCGAACTTTTAAAAAGCAGACCCGTTGCAATGTTGATTATGAGTCGCAACGCATCCACCTAACAATCGGGAGTGTGCCTATTGTCACGACTTTCAGCAAGCGCCTCATAACCCCAGCACCGCTCACGGGGCCACCGATAGAAATAGCCCAACCTAGGACTAAAGAAGAGAGCCGTGCATATTTACTACACCCAGAACCCCACGCACCGCGGCCCGCCAAACCCAAGGACAAACCCCAACAAACTCGCTTGCAATGGGTGCCGAAGAAGCATCGAGACCAGCCTAGAACTAGACGTGCCGGTCCAGGGAGCACCTACAAACCTAAACCTAGGAGACCAAAATGCCATCATCACAAGCGCTGCGTGATTAAACAAATATGGGTCCCTAAAATCCTCCTGCATGCACAAGGCTACTATGAGGGGAATGCCTCGCTGTGGATCCCCAAAATCCCAACTGACACAAGCCCTGCTTCTATGTCAACCGCAAGGCCTTGTCCTCTGACACCTCAAGACCACAAATCGCAGGGTCCACCCCAGTCATCCAACTCCTTTGCGAGCCAACCCACGGGCGTCACACACGCCCAACGACCCAAGCAACGGCCACCACCACAGGAGGCATCACCCAACCCGCAACTCAGCAACCCTACTGACCGCAGTAGCATAGCCCTTAAGATCAAACCCGACCCATCCATCCAACCAACGCCCAGGTTGCTAACTCAAACAAGCCCCCAGCTGCAGCTCTGTACCGACAGAACCTCCAGCTCCAACAAAACCCAACCACCCGCCGGCCTTAAGCCTTCCTATGAACGGAAGTCATTCCTAACGCTGGCCGCTAACCTCGCCAAGGACACGAGGGATGATGTCATGGACTGCATCAAACAGCTCGATGCCACCTTTGTTGCACTAGCCCTCACCTATGACTGCCTGGACTTGGGACTGTTAGTGGAACCCCTTGCAACTGACGTGCGCACTATGCCTTGCTCTTGGGAGACTTTTGAATTCGCCTTTGCACAAGCTTCACGCTCTGCCGCTGAGCTGATCACTCGCGAGGTCTCCAAAGAGCAAGCCATTAAGCAACGCCTCATCCCATCATTTGACTCGCGCATGACATCCAGCCTCACTAGCCAAGAAACAACAAGGTTGTCCCACCTGACAGACACGGAATCACCCTTCTTGAAGCAATGGTACGCTCTTCGATTGAAATGGGCAGTTAAGGGATGCCGCATAATGACCAACGCCGAACAACGCCGAGCCATCAAGACGGCCAAGTATAATCCCACATACGTCGCGCCCACCTCGTATCGAGTGTTAACCACTCCTCGAGGTCGAACCATGGACGATCATATCTTAGGGCACCCCTATCTCGACCGCATCTTGACAGAAGAAGAGCTCCACATCGCAAGTCCGGTCAACTCCGGTGATTTCCTCACCGATGTCCTCACATACATCACCCACATAGGCATCCGACCCTGTGACCTGGACTACTCTGCACACTTAGAATATAACCCCAACTTCTACGATTGGCTCCTCCACAAATCAACATGAACGCTTTGGACCCACAACCTCCAATCCTGGGACGGATTTTTCTTTTCCACAAGGGGGATGAGGCAGTAAACGGAGTTAAAACTAAAAAGCAAACCAAGCATGAAAGTTAAAACTAAAAAGTGAACCAAGCATGAAAAGGCTCCAAATTAAAATGCCATGCAGAAATAGGTGATAGAAGTTTGGAAGGAAAAATCATAGTTATGAACGATAAAATCTGCTATGGTCGTCCAACGAATTGGTTGCCAAAAATACTAAAAAGTGAATTGACTGAATGTACAGATGGCGACCATGGCAGGTCAAGACAAAGCTGGCAAACTCCCTTTCTCGGAGGAAGAACAGGTGCAGTACGGCCTCATGGTGAAAACCAGAGCATTCAATCAGCTGAAGTTCCGCCACATATTCAACTTGGAAGACATGGTTATTGAGGAACCAGCGGTACGACGGATCATAGAGCAATGCCACTTACAAAGGTATCTGGACGCAGTGGGCCAGAGGATAAACTACACCTTGTCCACCGAGTTCCTGCACACCTTCAACAAAAACAGGGGCATCGTCACGGTGCGGGACACAGAAGCCACCAGACAGGTGCACGTTGAATTGACCCCTGAACTGATAGAAAGGGCACTGGGGCTTCCGAACAAGGTCGAGAAGAAACCAGAAAGGGACGTCTACGCCATGTTGGGAATGGACAAAGTGAAAGTCCACACCAACGACGGAGTCAACCTGGCTGACATCCCTGATCCAGAGATTCAATTACAGGCAAAAATGATGCATACCCTATTTTCGAGTCAATGGTACAATAGCATCATGTCCAAGATCAATGTACCTTTACTCAAAAGCATCGGGGCTCAAGCACTGGATGAGGTGAACCTCAACGGGTTCGTGAGAAGGATAATTGAGGCCTCAACAAAGGCCCTGGCAACAGGAGGAAGGGCCGTAGTAGGAGAATCCCCTTCACCTCGATCAACCCGCAAGGCCTCATCCTCCAAGGCCTCCACCATAGGTTTTGGAGGTGCCCTCACTGCAATCATCCACGAGGCAATAGGGTAGGGACGAGCAGGAGAGGACAAATAGGGAGATGGCGGAAAAGGTGGCGAATCGCCATCGCAATCCCAGCCCCATGCGAAAGAGCAGTCGGATGAAATAGAAACGGACACCGACGAGGAGGGAGAACGCCAGGCTGCACCAGAAAGGAAAGCAGAGCAACGGACCAAAGCCCTGCACGGAAAGAGAGAGGAGGAGCGAAGGAGAAAAGAGAAGGAAGAGCTCGAATGGGCCCGAAGAGAGTTGGTAAGAGAAGAGGAGGAAATAAGAAAGAGGGCTGAGGAGGAGCTGAGGAGGAGGGAAGAAGAAGAATTGGAGCTGGCAACCCATCGCTCTATCGAGGAACAGTGGAGGAAAGACGTGGAAGGAGCGGGCAGTCCATACCAACCTGAAGCACCCGGCCCCAACACTAGTATGCCGGAACCTGTGCAACTGCCTCCTGCAGAAGGGAAAGGAAAAGGCCCAGTCAGACTTGTCTCCCCTCTCCTCGTACCACCCATGCAAGCCACTCCCCTCAAGTTGACACCCCTTACCACAGCCGCCCTGGGGCACACCCCAATGATCGATGAAAGCAACGTGGTCACCTAATTGCAATTCTTGGTGGAAAGAGAGTTGGCAAGGGAAGCAGCCGGGGCCACCCTAGTTTCAGGTGCCAAAAGGGCAGCGACGGCCGAGCAGGAGCTAGGGCCAGAAGCGAAAAGACAAAAAGTGGAGGATATTGCCACCACTACGATCATGTCCCACTCCCCACTTCCAACAGGCCACTAGAATGACTATGTGAAGGAGCTTCTCGCGCAATTGCAAACGGCCAGGCAAGAAAGGAGGATGGCGGTGGAGGAGGTGGCAGCAGAGCGTGAATCACAAGCCACCCTCCAACTAGACAGAGTGAGGCAAATAACAGAATATCAAAAGGAAATCGTTGTGCTTAGGGAGGAGGCCAGCACCAAGGAGGCGGAGGAGCTGAAAGCTCTAAAGGAGCGCGACGCTACATGGGAGGGAAGAAGGAAAATCCTAATGGAGCGTCTCACCAGGGAGAGGGAGACAACTGCCCACCTTTAGCGCAAGAATGACTAGCTATCTGCAGCCAGCTTGGAGGTGCAGAGTCAGCTTGAGAAAATTAGACAAGAGGTTGCAAAGCTGGATCAGTTAAGGGTAGAACAGGTGCGCAGGTTGCAGGCAACGCGGGACCAACTCAACGAGCAGATCGCAGAGGAGCACCGAGAGCAGTCCCGCTTGCGCCATGAGCTTGAAGCCCAGCAACAACAATTTATGGCGATGACCCTCCAACAGGGGGAAAGCCTGGAACACATGGAGAGGCGGGCAAAGGAATGGTCCAATCATAACGAGCAGAGAGTGCGGGACTTAGCACGCTGGCTGGCCAAGGCTGAGGGAGACAGAGTGATGGCTGAAAACCAGGCAAAGGCAGCCCAGCTCGCTATGATAGCTCAGCAGCGCACTTTTATCAACACGTTGCTCCACATCACCCACTCAGAAACAGATGAGGCCAATGATCAACTATAAAGAAAGCTAACCATTGCGCGCAGGGCCCTCATGGCAGGCCTGCACGTACCACTACAGCTAGGAGGCCCGCCGCAGAGCCTAGAAGAACAAAGAAAATATCTGGCACAAGTAGGATTGACAACACAAGAGATGGACGACCTTGGGTTTACTGAGGAGAAAATACAGGAGGAGAAGCAAGCGGAAGGGGGTGAGCCAGAGCTTGACCTAGGGCCTCAAGGAGAGGAATATGTCCCGCCACCCCCTCAACCCCAACAAACCGAAGTGCCACCCCATGACACATCTGCCGAGCAAAGAGCGGCCCACACCACCCAAAGGAAGGAAATGGTGGAGAAGACAAGAAGAAAATTGAAGGCCAGACCTGCCCCGAAACAGCCTGCCCCTTTCCCGCTGTGCACCCAAGACTCCCCCGCTAAATACCGCGCTGAAATGATTATCTGGGAGCAACAGGAGTATAGCCGAGACCCCTTTGACCTACGCTTCGAGTTTCCCACCGCCTTGAATAGGGTGCTGCCCATTCAGTTGGTGGAGGATGTCATCGCCATGGGGGCCCGGCTCAAGGCTAAATGGTTAGAAGAGTGTGAGGCCCACCCAACTACTTGGGGGGCCGAGGACCGCGAGTTTTGGCAAGACAAAGTCCTCCAGGTACCTCACACACTGGAAGGCTATAATTGCCAACCCACCTGGAGGCGGTGCATTTTTTACGTCAACCTGGAGGCGTGGATGGCATTTTGCAACACCCTCCCTTCGGAAAGGAACGACCCCACCTTTATGCCATATCCTTGAAGGGTAGGAGTGGATTTTAACCCGTCCATCCATGGCAGGTTCGACTTCCCCGTCATTTATAATGCCAATACCACTTCCCATAGGAACGCTCTTCTCTTCACCCTTCCCGACTTGTACAGCTCTATAGATAAATTCCTTAACGAATTCACCTCTTGCCCCGACCCAGCATTCATCACCACTTGTAACTACCTTAGGTTAATTAGAATCCTAGTACACCAGGAACTTGCACCCCAAGAACGCCACCTTCCACCCCTCTATTTTGACCCCAATGCCATAGACAGCACCACCATGACCCGTCTCATGATGCGTGCTGCTCTTTTGCCATCCTTCTGTGGTGCACTGCTGGAAGACATGAATGACAGCAAATTCACATAGTACAACCACCCCTTTCTCTCCACCACCACCCTCAAAACCTGCCTCCACATTAAGGGCTACTTGCTAAGCTAAAAATTCCTTAACAAGGCCCCCCGCCCTCCGCCCACCCTTACCCACCATTCGGATGATGAGGAGTAGAACTCCCGTTATCCCTTGTATCGCTGCCTCCATGTACCCACCTCAAAAAAAAAAAAGCAAGCTTTGACGACAATGGCACATCCCTAACGACATCTCCAATCGAAGTCAAAGGTTTACTTCATCTCCTCATTACCACATTTCGGCTCCACACGGCCCCATGCCACCCAGTCTTCTAGCTAAGTAATATCTAAGTATGCACAAGCACCGCACTCACATAATACCTACACAGAACTAATTCACAGTTTGGGTCCTCAAGCGCAGGACAATACTCTTAGCTTGCTTAGAGTTTGACCCATCTCCCAAACTACAAAAAAAGAAAAAAAAAAGTCTTGTGCACAATAGAGAGACTAGCACTACCCCTAGGGAGAGACCACCTGACACGTTTTCAATTGCAGGTGTTGACGACCACAGCACAAGTGGCATTCGTTCTTCATCAACATCCAATGCTAATTGCCCACCCAGCATCCGACAAGCCGGAAAAATCGTCCTACGCAGCATCCCCAACCAACCCCCATGCAAACCGGTCACCAGTGCATGCCCCAGGCGCCCCTGTCCCCCGAAGTCTTCAGTGCATGCTACCACTTGCTCCCTACGCCAATGAGTGCCATGGGACTGGCACTCGTCTAGGAGGGGGGTAATGTTAACCCCAACACGAAAAGAGCGAAAGAAAGTGGAAACGACGAAGGGCAAAGGCGGAAAAAAGGTAGCCCGATGGAAGGAAAAAATGAGAAAAGGCCAAAGGCGCAAGGACAACCTTAAACAACCTTAAAAGGCTAAGGCAAACACGAAAAGGGAAAGGCGCATAAAAAGCGCACCCTAAAATCTTGTAAAAGAGTGCTGGGCTCTCACCCGTGCGATTTGTAAATATAGAAGGGTAGTGAAAAGGAAACAAGGAAGATAAAAAGGACAATGGAAAACAGGGCCTAGGCTATGATCGGCCATGTAAAAAAGGGAAAAATGGGATGACCGCCCAAAAGGGAAGTAGGGTTTTGTATATAAAGTTGAAAAGTGAATGAAGAGCTCATTGTTTGGTGTGGCAAAACTAGTCTTCTTCTTCCTCTCTTCTTCTCTCCTTCTTGCTTGTGTATGCTCTTAAGAGAGGGAGTGTGAGAGTGTGAGGGAGTGAGGGTGTGTGAGAGTGAGGAATCAAGAGGGTGAAGCTCTTCACCATCTCCTCTCCCCTACTTCTCTCCTCTTCTCTTCTCTTCTCTTGCGCACGCAGCTATGGAGGATGGAGCTTGGAGATGGAGGAGGCTTGAGGATGCTTGAGCTAGCATCGAGAATCGTGGAGCTACCGGAGTGAGAGAGAGAGGAGGGTACTCAATCGAGCATCAAGGTAAGTTCACTGCATTTGTAGGATCGACGGCATGTCGGCTAGGTGAGAGATAGCCATGAGAGCTCGCTTGGAACGCTTGAAACAATAAGCGGTCCGTGGGTCTTGGCGGTTGAGCAAAAGCTCCCACACTCAATTAGCGACGGCTTCATCCCAAGAGAAGACCAATGACTCTAGACATGAGTCTAGACACCCTCCACATCAGGAACCGTCGCATTGCCCACAGGGTATACTTGGCTATAAGGGAATTTCCCCTTCTAACTATGAGATCAGGGAACCCTCTCGTTTGCATGATGAGCCCCTATTTAATTTAGCCCATCCACCATGCCAGAAATATTCACTTGAGGCCTTCTCCCACCTTGGGTTGAATTTCACCCGCTCTAGCTAGGAGCCCTCATGCACCACATATGAATCAGCCCCATCAAGGACAATATGGTACGAATGGCCACCTTGGCAATCATGGATAGCATGGCTATAATGGACAACATGGGCTGAATACACCACAAGAGATGTATGGACAGCAAGGCATGTATGCCCACCACGGGATGCATGGACAGCAAGGATTTCATGGGCAGCATGGCCCCTATGATCTACGTGACAAGGTCATCCTAACACAAGTACAATGGGCAATCCCCCTCACCATCTGACTTGGAAGAATGGACATCCAAGTTGGAGTCCTACTTCAATATCTACCCCTACACTGATGATCAGAAAATACTTTTTTCTTCTCTTTATTTGGAAGGTTTTGCCCACACTTGGTGGTGCTATATCAATCGGGAGAATCAACAGTTCATTGATTGGGAAGATTTCAAAATGCATATGGTCTAAGTTTTTGTGTCCCTTGTGGAAAAAAAACGGTTGGCAAGACAATGGTATACTCTTGACCAACGTAACCTCACTATACGTGACTACACCAATCAGTTCATGAACTTGACCATGTATGTGGAAAGCATTAGTGGAGATGCTAAATTGCAAAATTACATCTATGGGTTGGAACCGATTCTATGATGTCATGGCCCACAAACCCACTACACTATTTGATGCAATCAAGCTGGCTGAGAGATATGCAAGAAAGTACCGTAAGAATGAGCATTTTCAGCAAGGTGTTGGACCTCCCCACATCCCTTCACGATCAGCCCCATATGGAGGTGGTTTTTGAGGCTCTTCTATGCCTAACAATAGCCCCAAAGTACCCACTTACCCCACCTTCCATGCTAAAAGAAAAATGGGCACTTTTGGGACAGCATCGAGCTCTATTGCTAAAAATAGGTATACTGAAAATAAACAGTCCACTGCATCACCTTCCCATGGATCCAGTAGTCAGCAGTTCATCTCCCCAGATGTTGTGAAGGAACAAAAAGAAAAGGGCCTATACTTTAAATGTGGAGATAAGTACACTGCTGATCCTGCCTCCAAATGCCCATACAAGATAGCTAAGGTCAAAGTTCATAGCATGTATGTCATGGAAGATTGGCACAATGAGAAGGATGACTTGGCCATTGACCAGGCTGAGCCCATGGAGGATGTTGATCATGAGCAGTTCTATGACCTAGAGGATGGGTGTCCCTTTGACCCGGGCGGTGCCCCCTCATAGATACTTGATTTAACATCCCACCCACCTCCCACTTCCCTTTGTTTGATCTCCTTGGATGCTTGGGCGGGTTCCCACAGCCCCAGTACCCTTCACATTCAAGGCAGTATCAATGGAAAGCATATTTTTATCCTTGAGGATAGTGGAAGCACTCACAGTTTTGTCAATAAATCAGCCATTGATTGGTTGAGATGTACCCCTATGGAATTATACCACCCCTTAAAGGTCCAAGTAGCAAATGGAGAAAAAGAAATCAGCATACATGTATGTTCCGCAATTCCCTTATACTTGGCTGAAAATTATGTGGCACTGGTTGATCCGATTGCCCTAGATATGGGCCCCATTGATGTTGTCTTGGGTTGTGATTGGCTGAAACAATTAGGGAAAATTGCTATGGACTTCTCTCGGCTTTACATGGAGTTTATGATGCATGGACACCCGATCCACCTAGAGGGAGTTCGAGATCATGCTGATTTTCAGCTCATTATAGCAAAGCAACTCAAACAGGAGTTTAAGAAATGCTCACAAATCTTTGTTTTGCAATTAAATAAGGACACTTTTGATTAGCCCTCCGCAGTATCACATGACTCTGACTTGTAGGCCTTACTTGAGGAATACAATGACTTATTTCAGATGCCTACATCCCTCCCTCCCAAGAGACAAGTGGACCACCCACTTGACCTGGAGCCCCATTCCAAGCCAGTGTGAACAAACCCCCCTATAGACTCTCCAAGTGTGAGCATGAAGAGGTTGCAAAGCAAATCAAGGAGTTGTTGGAGATGGGTTTCATTGAATCGATTTCTTCCCCCTATGCATCCCCTATCCTCTTAGTCAAAAATAAAGATGGCTCCTTTCGCATGTGCATTGACTACAGAGATTTGAACAAAATTACAGTGAAGAACCGCTACCCCATACCACGGATTGATGATTTGTCGGATGAGTTAAAATGGGCATGCTTTTTCACTAAGATTGACTTACGCTCTGGCTACCATCAGATTTGTATGCAGGCAGGAGATGAAACGGCCTTCAAGACTGATCATGGACTTTACCATTTTCTTGTGATGCCTTTTGGGTTGACTAACGCCCCTACCACCTTTCAAAACCTCATGAACAAAATCCTATAGCCCTTTCTATTCAAGGTAATGCTTTTTTTCTTTGATGACATCCTCATTTATAGCAAGTCATCTATGGAGCACTTGACATGCGTTCGAAGGGTGTTTAACATATTGAGAGAGCATTGAATCTTTGCTAAGGAGGGCAAATGCATATTCATGCAGACATCTATGGAGTACTTGGGACACATTGTGAGAAAAAATGGTATACAGGCTAACCTAAAAAAGGTGCAATGTGTTAAAGACTGGCCCACTCCTTCCACCACTACTTTCTTGCATGGCTTCCTTGGTCTCTCTTCATTCTACAGATGCTTCATTAAGCACTATGCCACCATTGTAGCACCTTTGACTAATCGCTTGGAAAAAGAGTCATTATTTTGGGATGCCACTGCGGATCATAGCTTCAAATAGTTAAAGTGTTAGATTTCATGGAAGCAAGAAGGAGAGCAACACGGAGTGAAGCAACATGCTTACACTCTCTATTCTTCTTCTTTTTCATTTAGCACACACATAGTGCATATACAACCTAAGGTCATAAAGACCATTCACACTAGAAGTAACACCGACTTATTTAATACACCTAACTGATCTAGCCAGACTAGCTATGTCCATGTCGGTCAAACACACAAGTACGAGCTTGATATTCTAACACTCCCCCTCAAGCTCAAGACAGCATATGTACTCCAAGCAGCTGTCTAAAACTACAAAACTTATCTTTACCCAAGGACTTGGTAAAGATATCCGCTACATGTTCATCAATCTTCACATGCATAAGATCAACTCGTCCTGCAAGAACCATCTCTCTGATGAAATGGTAGTGTACCTCTATGTGTTTCGTCCTAGCATGATAGACTGGATTCATAGCCAGGAGTGCACTACTCAGATTGTCACATAACAGCTTCACTGGAGCATCTACCTGTATGTCCAAATCAGCCATAAGCTTGAGCAGCCATGAAATCTCGCATGCTGCCAATGCAGCACCCCTGTACTATGCCTCAGTACTTGACAAAGCAACTGTAGGTTGCTTCTTGCTGCTCCAGCTAATCATGCCACTACCAAATCCAAATGCATATCCACTTGTAGATCTACGATCATATGAGCAACCTGCCCAATCTGCATCCGTGTATCCAGTCAATATCAAGGGCTTACCTCTGACATAGAACAGCCCATACTCTATAGTGGACTTAACATATCTCATAATGCGTCTAACTGCATCCAAGTGCGGCTTTCTAGGCTTCTGCATAAACTGGCTAATGAGCCCTACAGCATAGCTCAAGTCAGGCCTAGTGATGGTCAAGTAAATCAAGCTGCCAATCATCTGCCTGTACATAGTCACATCCTCTACTTTAGCCCCAGTGTTCATGTCTAGCTTGACATTCTGATCAAGAGGTGTATCCAACGGTTTGCATTCAGCCATGCCATACTTCTTCAGCATCTCTATGGCATAGTGCTTCTGCATCAGCCATAACCCATTGTCAGCTGGAATTACCTCAATGCCTAAGAAATACTTCAATTCTCCCAGGTCTTTCATGTCAAATTCAGATTTTAGCATCTTCATTGCATGCTGTATGCCCAAGTCATCATCACCAGTGATTATCAAATCATCAACATATATGACTAGCACTACTAAACCACTGTCAGTCTTCTTTGTAAATAGGCTATGATCAGCCCTACCAACAGCAAAACCCAATCTCTGCAAGTAGTTACTGATCCTAGCATGCCAAGCTCTCGGAGCCTGTTTTAGCCCGTACAAAGTCTTTTTCAGCCTGCATACATAATGCTGAAAATCAGGGTGCATGTACTCTTCCGGCTGAACCATATAGACATCCTCTGCTAGGTCACCGTTAAGAAATGCATTCTTAACATCCATCTGCAATTTCCAGTCTTTAGCAACAACGAAGGCAATCACACTGCGTATAGTTTCCATCTTGGCAACAAGGCTGAATGTTTCCTCATAATCAAGTCCATACTATTGGGCATACCCCTTTGCAACCAGCCTGGCTTTGTATCTCTCCACACTGCCATCTAACTTGCATTTGATTATGTAGACCCATTTGCAACCAATGGTCTTTTTCCCTTCAGGCAGTGGTACTAGATCCCATGTTTTATTTTCAGCCAAGGCATTCATTTCTTCATCCATGGCTACACACCAATTCTCATCTTTCACTGCTTCAACATATGTACTTGGTTCTTTGACCTCCATCACTTTTGTCATGTATGCATAATGCTTTGCTGAGTAGCCACTGTATGTCAACCTGTCAACAGGGTATCTGACCCTCTGCGAGCGTCTAAGCTATGGTGCACTACTCGATTCACCTCTCTCATGAGGCGGAATGTACCTGCTCTGCCTTGTGCCAAGCATATAGATAGTCGGAATACCAAGTTTGATGTCTAAAGTATCACTAGACTCATAGGCCGAAGTCATTCTGCCAGGTGTCATCATACCAGATGCATCCTCAATAACTTTCTATTTTCCTTTGCTGTCCTCAATAACTTTCTCTTTTCCCTTACTGTCCAAGACATCATGTCTCCCCCTCACTGACATACATGTGTCAATGGACGGCAAGCTCCTCAATCTCCCTGTCCATGGGGATACTATCTGACTACGAGGTCCTGTCATAGCAGTACTCTCTGTAAATCAATTGTAGAGGCATGAGTGGAAGGCATATCGGATGGCACTGCAACTGGTGATACATACCAAGAACCCATCTCATCAAAGATAACATCCCTGCTTACCAAAGTCTCCCTGGTAGAGGGATCATAGCATTTCTATGCCTTCTTCTCCTGCGAATATCCAATGAAAACACACGTATGTGCTTTGGGATCCAACTTCTTCCTTTTCTCATCTGGAATATGCACATAAGCAAGACAACCAAAGACTTTCATGTGACTTACATCTGGCTTATAGCCATACAACTTCTCAAACAGTGTCATCTCATGAATACCTGCAGTGGGAGTCCTGTTCAGAATGTATACGGCTGTCTCATAACAGCCTCTGCCCAATAGTAAAGTGGCATATGCTTTTCATTCATCATAGCCCTAGCAGCTTCCATCAGAATTCTATTCTTCCTTTCAGCTACTCCGTTTTGCTGTGGAGTGTAGCGGCAGGTGAGCTGCCTACAAATGCCATTTTCAGCCAAGAAATCATCAAATTCATTTGATACATACTCCCCACCACTATCAGATCTCAAGCAAGAGATGTAGCATTCAAAATCCTTCTCCACATGTGCTTTAAATTGCTGAAAAACAGCAAAGACCTCATCTTTTGTTTTCAATATGTAAAGCCAGGTATATCGACTGTAGTCGTCAATGAAGGATACATAATATCTAGAACCTCCCATAGATACATTATGAGCTGGTCCCCCAAACATCAGAATGCACTAACTGCAATGGACGTGTACTCTGTCGTACATTCCTGATAAATGGCAATCATGACTGCTTACCAAACTGGCAAGCCTCGCATACATGACCAATATCTGAATATTGGAACTTCGGTAACCCTGTAACCAGCTGTTTCTTTTGCATAATTTGCATCCTTTGCAAATTGACATGCCCCACTCTCTTGTGCCATATTTCCAAATCCCTAACAGTGCCAGAACCATGGGCAAACATAGCTGAATTCAGCTCTGCCAAAGAAGCATCAAGAGTAAACATTCTGCCATTCCTGTGACCACGAGCTATCAACTTGCAGCCATTTCCAAATTCTTCAATAAAGCAACCATGCTTATTGAATCTAACCTACAAGTTCTGCTCCGTCATCTGACCAACAGATAACAAGTTCTTCATTATTGAAGGGACATGCAATACATCATGCAAATTTTTCTTTCTGCCATTATGGACCACAAGAGGCACTTTGCCTTTATGCTCAATGCTATGCTGCGTGTCATCACCTGTGCATACATAGCCATGCTTTTCAGCCACCATATCTGTGAACCAATCACCATGAGGGGACATGTGATTCGACGCCCCCGAGTCAATGTACCACACTGCATCATCAGATGATTTTTCAGCAGCCTTATCTTTGACATACTACATGGCAAACAATCTATCACCAGAGTCATCTGCCTGACTGGACGTAGCATAATGTCCATGCTGCTTGCCCTTATGATTTCCTTGCTTCTTCCAGCAATCCTTTGCAATATGCCCATACTTTCCGCAGTAGTGACAATCCTTATCTTTATTTGGATTGTCTGACTGACGCTGCTGCTGCCATGAGCCTCTGCCACGGGAGTTAGATCTCCCCCTGCCTCGAAAGTTTCCACCACCTTTTGCATTTGATGACTGCTGATTGCTATTACTATAGGATGCATTCTGCTGGCCTCCTCTACCATATCCATAGCCTCTACCATGGCTACCACGACCACGCTAATTCAAATAAAAAACTACATCCTTATTCTTTGAGCTGCTTGACCCTATAGCTAAGCCAAGCTTCACCTCTTCATGAATCAATAATGCAACCAGCTCATTAAAATCAGGCATCTCAGCCCGCACAGATACTGAAGTGTCAAAAGACTTGTACTCCGGACCCAAGCCATTTAAGGTCACTGCAACCATATCCTCATCTTCTACCTGTGAGCCAACAGATGCCAGCTGATCTGCTATGGTCTTAACCTCTGTGACATAATGAGAAAGTTATTGAGGATGCATCTGGTATGATGACACCTGGCAGAATGACTTTGAGCTATGAGTCTAGTGATACTTTAGACAGCGAACTTGGTATTCTAACACTCCCCCTCAAGCTCAAGACAGCATATGAATCAGGCATCTCAGCCCGCACAGATACTGAAGTGTCAAAAGACTTGTACTCCGGACCCAAGCCATTTAAGGTCACTGCAACCATATCCTCATCTTCTACCTGTGAGCCAACAAATGCCAGCTGTTCTGCTATGGTCTTAACCTCTGTGACATAATCTTGTATGGATCTATTCTTCCTCTCCATGTTATTGAATTTCTTCTTCAGTTGTATCTTCCTTGCACTTGTAGTTGTACCATAGTATTTGACCAATATATTCCATGCATCTGCTGGGGATTTACAGTTCATGATCTACATCACCATAGCATCTGAGATACATAATGACAACCAATGTAAAACTCTGCGAGCTCTTTCCGTCCAAGCTCGATGTGCTCGTCTTTGATCAGCTGTAGGATTCCTATCTGGAGCTTCAGGTTCAGCCTCAACACCTGTCACTAAGTCCCAGCATCCTTTGCCTATCAGAAAGTTCTCCATGCGGAACTTCCATATTGCATAGTTGTTGCTATCAAGCTTTTCTCCCACAATCTGGGTTACATTATCAGTTCTATCAGCATTTGCCATGTTGCAGACCTTGCCTGACTACCTGCAAACCAAGATCTTCTTAACAGTTCAACTTCAACCCGGAACTGTTTATGACAATTTTCTTCAATTAATTGCAGTAAAAAACCAGGGTATTTCAGCCCACTAAGTCCAAAACAGCTCACACCAAGTGGCTTAACCTGTGAGTAAAGCAATCAATGCAAATACTATGTATTCACTTCAGTTTGAACTCCTGCAACCTCACTGCCAGGGTACATATATGCAGTCTGAAAACTGTAATTCTGTGAGTGACCAGCAGTGATTTAAAGCCCAAAACTGGGTAGTATACATGGCATACATGTTCCAAACCTTCATAGACATCTGCTAGTACATGTAGCAAACCGAGCATAACCAATAGGGCACAAATCAGTGCATAGATAGCAAGTATAAGTATCAAGCCTTCTGCTTACAAATTGCAGTTAGCAACTTCTCAGTAAACCACAGTCAATCCAGCTCCAAAAAATAGCCTCAAATCATGTCAGACATTCACTTTGAAGTTTTAGGTTCAATACATGAGCATTCGGGTAACTATAGGCATCCTGTCTTCATGAATCCAATTTATATATTGCATTTACTGCTTGCAACCACTGAGACAATGTCACTACAGTAATCACCAGCCTTAGACTTCAACTTCCATGATCCCTTGATGCTCAACCCAATCCATAAACCTCCAGCATACATATCCCATGTCATACATATGGTAGATCCCAGCCAAGTGTCAAGTAATGCTTCAGTGAAAGCTAATGCTTGCTGCCCACTATTCTGAGACAGGTTTCTAGCCTGTTTACACTTCCAAATCTGAGTATTTTCTTCAAGGAACTTCAGCTCAAAGTCTTGAGAACTGATACTTATGTCTTCTAGAATGCTCCTAGGCTCCAGTGAGGTCCATAAAGCATGTCAGAGAGCTTCAAGGCTCTTCCAAAGTATTGCATAAGCTGTATGTACACTGTATACAACAGTTCAGCCTTCTGTCCCAGGTCTGTGTACTCTGATTTTAGCTCATAACAGAGCTCCAACACAAGCAATGGCTTCTTGTAACCCTGAACTACCTTCCAATGTCTGCTCACTAGCATTTGATGACCTCTTGTACAGTGCTCATGTCAATTTTGCTTCAGCAGAAGCCATGCCTTCAACAGGCGCAAACACGCAAGCTGGGCAGATCTGTGCTGCTGCACATCTTGCTCATTACTATGATAATGATGCACTCACTAGTGCTCAATCAGCCCTTAGAAGACTCCTCAGCAAGCCACAACCCTGCTTCAAGCAATGAGACTCCAATGCTTCACAGTACATACCTCTGTGTGACCAGTGATGGAAATGACAATCAGTCCTCTTCTTTTTCCAGCTCTTCAGTTCACTCTTCAAGTCTTCTTCTTGAGTGCATTCCACCAGTGAGCCCATTCATGGCTCTGATACCATGTTAGATTTCATGGAAGCAGGAAGGAGAGCAACACGGAGTGAAGCAACATGCTTACACTCTCTATTCTTCTTCTTTTTCATTTAGCACACACATAGTGCATATACAACCTAAGGTCATAAAGACCATTCACACTAGAAGTAACACCGACTTATTTAATACACCTAACTGATCTAGCTAGACTAGCTGTGTCCGTCAAACACACAAGTACGAGCTTGATATTCTAACATAAAGGACGTGCTTACTTCAACCCCAATCCTTGTTTTCCTTGACTTCTCTAAGCTATTTACCATTCATTGTGATGCAAGTGGCTGGAGTATTGGTGCAGTATTGTTGCAAGAGCATGGTTTGATTGCATTTGAGAGCCGCAAGCTTGATGAGAAGGAGATGAAAATGAATGTATATGACCAAGAGATGTTGGCCATCCTCTATGCCATCAAGAAATGGCACCACTATTTGTATGGCAGTCGCTTCCAAGTGAAAAGTGATCACCAAGTCCTCCAATACTTCTTGACTAAATCTACTTTGACTCCTAAGCAAAGGCGATGGGTGGTAACCTTACAAAACTATGACTTTGATATTTTACACACGCGGGGCACGGATAATATTGTGGCTAATTCTCTCTCTCAAATGTGGGCATGCAGAGTCTCCTCTATCTCATAATTGCACAATGATTGGGTTGAAGAGCTCCAAGAGGCTTACTTGTTAGATGATCATTTCAGCCACACATTTCAAAAATTACAGCATGGGGTTATGGCTAAAAACTCCCAATATCAGCTCAAGCATGGCCTTATTTGGTCCCACGACAAGATTGTCATCCCACACACTTCCCCTTTAACGCAAAAGATCATGGAAGAAATGCATTCTTTCCCCCATGCTGGTCACTTGGGTGTTTTCAAAACGTATGCTAGGATTTCCAAGAGCTTTCATTGGAAAGGCTTATGGAGGGACGTCAAGGACTTTGTGACCAAATGTGTTCCATGCCAATAGAACAAGGATAGTACACTCAAGCCCGCTGGCCTCTTGCAGCGTCTCCCTATCCCTGAAGGGAAATGGACTCACATCACAATGAACTTTATCACTGGCCTTCCTGTGACTAAGAAAGGGTGGAATAGTATCTATGTGGTAGTTGATCGCCTCACCAAAGTTGCCCACTTTATCCCCACTAAGGTCCAATATACTGTTATCCCTGAAGAGAAATGGACTCACATCATAATGGACTTTATCACTGGCCTTCTTGTGACTAAGAAAGGGTGGAACAGTATCTATGTGGTAGTTGATCGCCTCACCAAAGCTGCCCACTTTATCCCCACTAAGGTCCAATATACTACCTCTCAAGTGGCCACTCAGTTTATGGAAAATGTCTTCAAGCTACATGGCTTACCACAAGTCATAGTACATGATCGGGATGCAAAGTTTATGAGCAACTTCTAGCATATGGTTTTCACCTCCATGGGGACCAAGCTTGCTACATCCACTGCATACCACCCCCAAACTGATGGCCAAATTGAGAGAGTGAACAAATGGCTTGAGACATATTTGAGGAAATTTTGCCATGATGTATAGCATAGTTGGGATACATGGCTTCACTTGGCTGAGTTTGCATATAATAACTCCACACACTCTGGCATTGGAGCTTCCCCTTTTGAGGCCCTTATACGGGTATAAGATTCCCCTTCCTATAGTCTTGTTTACTAATAAGATCAATCCTCAGAGCCAAGCTGAATTGGATCGCATGCAAGCTTCACTTTAGCAATGCAAAATGAGTCTTGTTTGCTAACAAGGTCAATCCTCAGAGCCAAGCTGAATGGGATCGCATGCAAGCTTTACTTTAGCAATGCAAAATGAATCTTTAGAAGGCCCAAACACACATGAAACTCTATGCTGATGAAAAACGAAGGCATTTGGAATTCCAAGAGGGGGAATCGGTCCTTTTGAAAGTGCTTTAGTCTCGCTACTCAACTCTCAAAGAGGGCAGCAACAACAAGCTAGCCCATCGCTTCTATGGCCCATACCGAATCCTGAAGAGAGTTGGCGACTTGGCCTACCTCCCTACCACCAAAATCCACAATTCGTTTCATGTCAGTCAATTGAAACTCTTTGTAGGCTCCTCATGGACTATGTGGAAGAACTTCCCCCCATAGATGAAGAGGGCATCACTCAATATGTCCCTGAAGCAATCATTGGGTAGCGAGATAAGCACTTACGATCCCTATCCATCAAAGAATACCTTATCAAATGGCAAAGCCTACCCTTGGAAGAAGCCTCTTGGCGCCCAGCAACCATCCTCAATGAATTTCCCTACCTTTGTGAACCCCAACGGCTGGAAGACTAGCCAAACTGCCCACTTTCTGTCCGCAAACTACACACTATTTTAGAACATTTTTGTACTTACTCAAATCACATGCATGTGCATTCTACATAGGTTGAAAGTACTCATCATAAGCTCCGTTTCAACATATGGTACGCCCTATTTGAAGCAACCTATCAAAAGTTATGACCAGTTTATCTTCAGCAGACCAGTTTCGGACTGCATGTTGTCCCTAGTCTCTCCACACCTAATTTTCATTGTCAAAGGGCTTTGAGTAGTACTCTGCAACCCTCCCTTAGCCCACCCATCACTCCCCTCTATTTCTCCTTGTTTTTTAGGGCAAAAACCTTTTGAGTGGGGATGGATTGTAACAAGCAGAATACACACTGACTAGGGTTTAGACACCCCATCACACTGACCGGGGTATTTAAGGTGTGGTCCACTGAACACATGATCCAAAATTCCTGATCACTTACTCCTCACTGAGACTTTGACTCAACACTTAAACAGTTCAAACCTTCAAGCTCAGATTTTACCACTTTTAGAGAAATTTGAAACTGAAACAACCATGGTAGAGACTCCTATTTTTTAGGGATCACAACCTCACACAACAAACTACTCCACAAAGCGTGATTTCTTCAAGCAGTATAAAATTAGTTGTAGACCCTCTCTGTTCTTCTTTCCTCTCAGAGCACACATAAATACAAACCAAATACATGGGGAACCAAAGCTTTACACGACAAATTCTCATGCCCATTCAATGGCTACAAGCCTTTCACTGTTGAAGATCTTCCATTACTGCATCCAAAACAAATCTTGCACTAATATAGCAATGGATAATCATAATGAATTTCATGAGAAACTGAGTTGGTGACATAGAATTCACATGTTTCCTCATAGAGCACATAAATTGCCTCATGAAGCATTACACAAAACAATTCATAAATTTCTAACCAGACCTCGGATCGCCAAGATTCAAAAAGGCAAGTTGTATCTCTCTTTCCAATCTATAATTATTCTAAACAACTCAGAGCCAAATTCTTTGATTTGATGCCCTAAAACAGCTCTGCACAGTCTGCAATCATAAATTATTGCATGCTCTATACAACAAACACAACTACTCTATTCCAAAAGTACAATCTTGCATTGATGAACAGTTGTAGGAGCTTTGAACTTTACAAACTCTGATCTATTATTTACTTGGCTGCAAATCCTTTCAGATTTCAACTAAATCCAACCCATGCATTCAACACTTGCTCATAATACATTATTTTCTTGGCTGCAAATCCTTTCAGATTTTAACTAACTCCAACCCATGCATTCAACACTTGCTCATAATACATATTCCGTGCCTCATACCAAGTTTAAGATGTAGAGACCCTTCACTTCCATTCTTCTCTACTGACCGGAAGCCTCACTCAACAACTAACAAACATCACTCTCATCATGAAGAAGAATAGCCCTCTACTATCTTTCACTCATATCCATACACCAGAACTGATCTACAAACTCTCTACCCCACAAAGTAGTAGAAGAAAACAAGACAAAAGGAAGACTCTTACTACCATCATCTGAAAATTGAGAACTCGCATCAGCCCATTGACTTCAGCAACCCTGCCATCTTGCTCCAGAGCTTCAATAACTTCAGTGCTTTACAATATCTTTCTTTTGACAGTTTGTTCTATTTCTTCTAAACTTTAGGTTTCTCCCTTCTTCAACCTGCAAGATTGTTCCTCTCTCTCTCTCTCTCTCTCTCTCTCTCTCTCTCTCTCTCTCTCTCTCTCTCTCTCTCTCTCTCTCTCTCTCTCTCTCTCTCTCTCTCTCTCTCTCTCTCTCTCTCTCTCTCTCTCTCTCTCTCTCTCTCTCTCTCTCTCTCTCTCTCTCTCTCTCTCTCTCTCTCTCTCTCTCTCTCTCTCTCTCTCTCTCTCTCTCTCTCTCTCGTTGTGTTGTGTCAAACACTTCTCTTCTCTTCTTTTCCCAAAAAAACTACTCACGTTTTTTCCATTTTCCAAGTTGCCCCTTGCTTCCCTTTAATTGTTAGATGGCAAGCATGCCCCTTGCCACATAAAATTCCACTCAGGGACTCAAAATCAAAAATGAGAACACATTTTCTTCTCTTCCTGCATGCAGCACGTGTCTCAAAACTAAAATATCACAACCAAGTGTCGAACATGCATGGTACCACTTGGGATTTCCATTTATCAACCCGACTCCCGCTATGGGTAAGTGTTAGAAAGACAAAAAAAATTATATTAGCATGTGTTACCCCACTTAACTTCACGAAGCATCATATTCCCGGTCACTCATTTTGACTCACCATTATTAGCCACCCCCTTGGTTGGGAATACAAAGTGTGAACAAGCCTTTATTAAAAGCTTTGAAAACATCTAACAAAGATAAACACCTTTTTCTAAAAATCTGTTTCATAGAGCACAACACAGAACAGCTCATAACTTTCTAACCAAACCTCGGATTGCCAAGCTTTAAAAAGGAAAGTTGTAGCTCTCAAATCTATAAATTTTTAGAACAAGTTAGAGTTAAATTCCTTGATCTACTACCTTGAAACAACTCTACACAATCTACAATCCTAGATTCCTGTATGCAGTCTACTTCAAACATCAACCTTCCAGAGACCATAACTCTCACATTCTTGCTCCAATCAACACCAAACATGATAGAGACCTTTAGTAGTAGGTGTCAATCACACTTTGAATATGATTTCCATCATTTACAACCATCTAATGAACACCAGATTTCAGAAAATGGAATCTGCCCCAAACAATAAACTGGAAGCAACCTACTTTATGTATAGTATGTACATTATTTACATCCCCTTGAGTTACAAGATTTTGCAGATATATTTCTTTAGATGGAACCCATTGATTCTACTCTTGTGAACACTCCCATCTAAATATTGTAGCAAGTAAGTGACATTTTCAAACTTCTGCTTGATGAGGAAAGGTCCTTCCCATCTAACTCGAAACTTGGTTTGAAAAGTGGAGTCCAAGCTACTGTCAAATCTCATAACTAGAATTCCCTCTACAATATTCTTCTTCTTCAACTATATATTGAACCATTCCTTTCTCTTCACAATCTGTTTTTCATAACAATCCATTGCTTGCTGCCTATCCAACTATAGAGTATGCAAGTTTAGTCCTCTGTCAATTCCCAATTATGTTTGGTCTAACTTATGTTTTCTTACAAAATCCATTGTAGGGAACATGGAATTCATAGGTAATAAAGCATCTTGACCGTATACTAACTAAAAAGGAGTGAATCTTCTACTTGTCTTCTGCATTTTTCAACAAGCCCGCAAAGCTTGATGTAGATAATTGTCCCAGTCTTTAGGATGATCTTCAACCAGCTTAAAGAGAATCTTCTATAATGTTCCATTGAATGCTTCCACCAGTCCATTGCATTGAGGGTAATACGGAGTAGAAAATCTATGTTTCAAGTCTAGTTTCCCTATTAATTCTCTCAATAGCTTATTTCTAAAGCCAAGACCTTGATCTATCACTATTTCTAGTGGTATTCCAAATCTGCAGCATATGTCCTCCATGAGGAACTGAGTTACATCCTCTTTCTTGCAATTTCTTGTAGCCTTAGCTTCAAGCCATTTGGTCATATAATCAACTGAAGTAATGATATAAGACTTTCCTATTTTTGTACCAGGAAAAGGTCTAGTAAAACACAAACCCCACTTCTCAAATGGTCCATAGGCAACAATGGCTTTAACAGGTTCTGGAATTAGTACCCTTTTTGCATATGACTGGGAAGCATGACAACTTTTACTCCAATGAGCAACATCAACACTTAGACTAGGCCAAGTAAGTCCTAGTAGAAAAATTTTCATTTTGGTAAGCTCAAAACCAAAATGATCACCACATGCTTCATCATGACAGGAAGATAAACAAGCAGGAATCTCAGAACTATCCATCACCCTTCTTAGTACATTATCAATTCCCTTCATGTACAACTGATTATTTATGAGCACATATACCCTGGCCTTTCTAACAATGGCATACCTTTTGTACTTATTAGTCAATGACCTTAACTCCCCAGTTTTTAGAAACTCTTCAATCAGGTGAAGGCTCTCCCTGCCCTCATATCTAGGATAATCCACCCTCATTGCAGCAACATACTGGGAAATAGCATTTTCAGCCAATTCATGAGCTCTATAGTTGTTCTCCCTACCAATATGCCAAATTTCAAATTATTTCAACTGCCTCATGAGGCCTCTTAGGCCTTTTATCTTAAATATCCAGTCCTTCAAAATATCTTTATTGACTTTCCAAACATTTTGAACATGTCTAACCACCAACATAGCATCTCCTTTTGCAACTATCTTTCTGTATCTCAGCTGAATACACTGTTTTAGACCAACATGTAAACTTGCATATTCAACTTCATTGTTACTTTGTATCTCTTTACTTTCTTGACTTCCAAAAAAGACTTCTTGATTTTTAGCATCCACAATGACAAAACCTAGTCCTCTCTTTTTCAGCACTCTTCTGTAACTGCCATCAAAAAACAAGGTAGCATCTTTATCTTTCATCTCCTCATGAATTTGTGGATGTGGAATCAACTTCCTTCTTATAATGGCTGCACTTTCAATAGGTTCTTTATAAGTCCAGATATCAGCTAAGCTAGCTCTTACATTATCCTCCTTCAAACATGTAAATTCAAATTCTTGCAAAGCCAACAGCCACTTAGTAACTCTTGGAGCATCTTCAACAGATCGCAAAACCTGTGGAAGCAACTGGGAACCAGTAAGTACTACAAATGGTTTTTGAATCAAGTATGATCTTCATCTTTTAAGTGCATATACCAGCCCCATACCAACAATTCTTCTTCCATCCAAGCTTTTTTAGTTGCTCGAATGGATCTACTTATATAAAACGCAGGCCTCATATAAGTCATCCCTTTTCCCTTCTGAATTAAAATGACTTCTACTACATTTTTCCCAACATTGATACTAATGAAGCAAGGTTCATCCCAATTTGGAGACATAAGAGATGGCAAAGTGCTTAACTTTTCTTTAATATACAAGAATGCATCCTCTTCAACTTGTGTCCAAACTAAAGGATCCCTTTGAGTTGCTTTCTATAAAGGATATACATATTCAGCCAACATATGGAATGACCTTGATAGGTACCTCAACTTTTGAACAAAGCTCATCAATTCTTTTATAGTTTTTGGAGAATCCATAAGAAGTAAAGCCTCAACTTTACTAGGATCATGTGAAATACCATTAGCAAACACTTCATGACCCAAGAGTGTCACTCTAGTTCTTGCTATTTTATATTTATCAGTATAGCTGACCTCCATCCTCATCAATTATGCAAAAAACTTCATCAAGTTTTTGAGAGTGTAATGCCCTTAAACTGTACACACAAAAGGAATCCATAAACACCCGCAAAGATTTCCCAATGAAAGGGGCAAACTCCCAATTAATGCATCTTGAAAAGCTGGCGTATGCATTCGTCAGACCAAAAGGCATCACTTTATAACAGAAGCATCCCCATGGGGTAAATGAACATTACTTTTTTCTAATCTTCTTCTACTATTTTGATTTGGAAATATCCAGAGTATCCATCACACACCTATAAAATTCATGACCAGCCACTTGATCCAAGATCTCATCCTGAAACGGAAGAGGATAGTAGTCCCTCTTAGTAGCTACATTAAGAAACTCAAAATCAACACATACTCTCCACTTTTCATTCTTCTTTGTTCTGAGTACAACAGGATACACCCACTCTGCATCATCAACAAGATAGATAAATTTAGTATAGATAAATTGTAGAATTTCAGCTTTAAGTATATTTTCCTGAATTGTACCAAGTCTCCTAAGTTTTTGAGCCACTGGTTTATACCCTTCTTTCAATTTGATATGGTGCATAATTTTGTTAGTATCCCTCAATTGGTGATATTCTGTAGCAAACAGTTTTGGGTATTTCTGAAAAATGGCTAAATATTCATCTCTTTCATCATTAGTTAAGTTATTTCCCATCATATTCATAAGCTTAGGCAGTCCAACATTCATTTGAGGTTGTTGATCACATGTTTTCTACATGAAGTCTGTACTTCCTACAACAATATTTACAACTTTTCCCTCTATTTTTAAACCTTGGATTAACAACCCAAAGAGGTCAACGTCCCTAGAGAGTAGGCTAGCTTCCCATTCTCTATCTTCCTCATCAAGGATGGAATTTTCTGAATCACTATGTTCATCACCTCCAACATCACTTTGATGTTGACTTTGAATGACCAACCCTATTTTCATATCAAAGATCACCTTCTTATGAGCCGGCTTCTCTAGATAGAGTTCCAATTGACCTCTATACAAGTCTTGTCTGGATCTCATACCAATCAACCACTGTCATCCCAAAATGAGAGGATACACCCCAAGTTTTGGAGGCATAACATGGAAATCCAAACATGCTCTTTGGCCTCCAATGTTGATCTCCAAGCTCTCAATGACTCCCAAACATTTCACTTTTGAGCTATTTGCCATTTTAACCTTGAACAATGACTTCCCTGTCATTTTAAGATGCATTTGCAACATTGCTTCTTTAGTGATTACACAAACTTGCGCACCACCATCAACATAAACTTGATCAATTTTCCTTCCATGTATCCATGCATCCATGACATGTATAATGTATTTCACATCTTATAGGTATACCACTCCAACATGCCCAGTTTAGGTTTTTCCTTTCCTGATGCTAACCAAACCATGCCATTGCCTCCTTAAAGATGAGTTCATCTGCAGTAGTTGACCATATGTAACATCAACCTTTTTATATTTTAAGTCCTCAAGTAGGTTGTAAGGAACTTGATTGACTCCCAAAGCAAAGTTCGCCATTTGAATCTTCCTTCATGGTCTAGCTTTCCTTCTAGTTTTTGGATTGTATGCAGCCTGTTTTCCCTTTTTAATCCTTGCTTCCCTTTGAGTTTCAGTTTCAGTATCCCTCTCTTTGACTCTCTTACTAGCAAAAACTCCTGCATTTTCCCCATCATCAGACATGCTGGTTTCGATCAAATTCATACTCGGTGTGCCTTCTAGGTCTTCTTTGCAATTGTTGCCTAGTTGGTTCAAGTGGCCTTTGTTCTTGTTGAGGTCTAGCATCTTGCCTAGCATTCCATTGTGGCATGGGATACATCTCCCCTCTTGTTCTTCTTGGATAAGGGAAATCAAGATAAATATGACCTCTCTCCGTGCAATTAAAGCATTCAAAGTTTTCCCATCTATTCCTTGGAGGTCCTCTAAATCTAGGTTGCATTTGAGGTTGCCTTGCCTGCAATAGGCTCATATTCAAATTCAGATTTTCCAACTGTTCTTGCAATTTATTAATCACATCATCATCTAGTTTCCTATGGCCTTGTTAAGTCCCATTCTCCACTCTTTCAAATGCCCCATGAAGATTCACAACTTGTTGTTCTGCATTTCCTACAACATTGTCAACCTGATTAGGCCGTAAAAAGGCATGCATAGCAATACCTCTTGATTGATCCAACCTCAACTATATTTTCCTTTGCTTTTCCTTGGCTATTTTGACTGCATCTTCATATGTATCAAGGTCTTTGATTAGAATCTTTTCTCTGATTTCAGGTTTGAGCAATGAAACAAACTTGTCCTTTTTCAAGAACATCATGGGAGGTTGCTCCATACTCTGTGCAATTTCTATCCATTATGCTTCAAATCTCGCAGAAAATTTAGACACTTCCTCATTTTCTCCCTGAAAAATCCTTTCCAAAGATTTCCATAGACTCTCAAGAGTTTTCTTAGTTGCAAACCTTGTAAGGAACTTATTTTTAACTTCATTCCAATTTTCCCTTGTCTCTTCATTCAATAAGTTCCACCATAGTCTTGCAAAGCCTTCAAGCAACATGATTATCATTCGAAGCTTATTTGCATCAATGTCCCTTCGATCTTGGTAAGCGATCCACCCCAATCTCTTAATAAATTGATTAGCATCCTCATTTTCAATACCAAAGAAGGGTTCATATCCAAAATCCACCATGCTTGAGTTTGTGTATAGGTTGGTTTCCAAACCTTACACTTCCCCTGATAAGATCAACAAGAGATCTTCAATATGGGAGATCCTCAAAGCGGGCACCAATATATGGTAGGTGAATTGGGTAGTTGGCCTCTAACAACCCCCAAGATAACACCATAGGATAAAGACCGAGGATCTACCCTCAACAAAACCCACGAGACAGCACCACTTAAATTCATGATCCAAATTCCTGATCACTTACTCCTCACTCAGACTTTGACTCAACACTTAAATAGTTCAAACCTTCAATCTCAGATTTTACCACTTTTAGAGAGAATCTGAAATTGAAACAACCATGGTAAAGACTCTGACAACACAAGCTTTCATATTCACACAACTCCTATTTTTTAGGGATGCCAACCCCACGCATCAAACTGTTCCACAAAGCATGATTGCTTCAAGCAGTACAAAATTAGTTGTAGACCTTCTTTGATCTGCATTACACAGAACAATTCATAACTTTCTAACCAAACCTTGGATTACCAAGCTTCAAAAAAGGAAAGTTGTAGCTCTCTTTCCAATCTATAGTTCTCTAGAACAACCCAGAGCCAAGTTCTTTGATCTATTGCCCTAAAACAGCTCTGCACAATCTGCAGTCATAAATTATTGCATGCTCTATACAGCAAATGCAACTACTGTGTTCCAAAAGTACAATCTTGCATTGATGAAGAATCATGGGAGCTTTGAACTTTACAAAGTCTAATCTATTATTTTATTGGCTGCAAATCCTTTCAAATTTCCACTAACTCGAACCCATGCATTCAACACTTGCTCATAATACATATTACGTGCCTCATACCCAGTTTCAGATGTAGAGACCCTTCACTTCCATTCTTCTCTGCTAACGGGAAGCCTCACTCAACAACTAGCAAACATCACTCTCATCATGAATAAGAATGGCCCTCTACTGTCTTTCACTCATATCCATACACCAAAACTAATATGCAAACTCTGTGCCCCACAAAGTAGTAGAAGAAAACAAGACAAGAGGAAGACTCTTACTACCATCATCCGAAAACTGAGAACTCCAGCAGCCCTGCCATCTTGCTCCACAGCTTCAATAACTTCAGCTTTATGGTCTCTTTCTTCTGACAGTTTGTTCTTCTTCTTCTTCTAAACTTCAAGTTTCTCCCTTCTTCAGCCTGCAAGATTCTCTCTCTCTCTCTCTCTCTCTCTCTCTCTCTCTCTCTCTCTCTCTCTCTCTCTCTCTCTCTCTCTCTCTCTCTCTCTCTCTCTCTCTCTCTCTCTCTCTCTCTCTCTCTCTCTCTCTCTCTCTCTCTCTCTCTCTCTCTCTCTCCATCTCTCTCTCTTTCACTTGTTGTGTTGTGTCGAACACTTCTTTTCTCTTCTTTTCCCAGAAAAACTACTCACATTTTTTCTTTTTCCCTTAATTTTTTCCAAGTTTCCCCTTGCTTTCCTTTAATTTTTAGATGGCAAATATGCCCCTTGCCATGTAAAATTCCACTCGGGGACTCAAAATAAAAAATGAGAACACATTTTCTTCTCTTCCTACATGAAGCACATGTCTCAAAGCTGAAATATCACAACCATGCGTCAAACATGCATGGTACCACTTGGGATTTCCTTTTATCAACCTGACTCCCGCGATGGGTAAGTGTTAGAAAGACAAAGAAATTATATTAGCATGTGTTACCCCACTTGATTTCACAAAGCATCATATCCCGGGTCACTCATTTTGACTCACCAATGTGCTTGGTGAACTCTTTGTCAATGGCTTGGAAAGAAGTACGCAGTTCCAAGTTAGGATGAGAAACCTACAGTCACTGAGGAGGCAAAGATTCAATCCAATGATTATGAAAGATTTATTTAGAGATGCTGGGAGAACTATTGGAATTTTCCTCACACTCTTGAAATCCATAAGGATTGGCAACATTTGCTCAATGCTAGTCACGTTGGAGGTGCAAATGACAGATATACTAAGGAGAATCCTGGAATTAACTATAAGGATCTTGAGGCCCAAGAACCTTGGCATCCTAGTTTAGCCAATCCCATGTTCCAAAGCCATGAGGTGGATAGAAATGGGTGTAGACTTTATAGGGGAAGCGGAGTGGTTAAGCAACCCATTAGTGGTCTAAGTTTGAAGCAAAATCATGTCAATGAGATGACACCCCACAACATAGTGTTAGATATGCTCAATGCCCCGCCCCCATAAGGTGCCACCAATGATCCATGGTGCTCAAATTTATAAGGCCCCCATTATGAGGAGAAGCCATATGTGAGCCCGGATATTGGTGGAGTCTTGACTTGTATGTCAGATGAGGTCTATGTGACCGGATGGCAAAAAGGTAACTGTTGTGGTCTAATCTTTGGGCTAGACGGAGTAATTAAGCTAGTAGCAACTCAAGGCACATTACATCGAGTTGTGGGATAAGGAAGTTATCAAGGACCCCTATTTTGGGGTCTGAGGATATTCCCAATGGTAAAAGGAATATTCCTTGGAATATTCTAAGGCCAACTAGTGGAGGCTCATATGGTAGGTCAGTCAAGCTGACCTAACTACCTTTGCGGGCTATAAAAGCTAAACCCCTTCACAGCCAAATTATCTATCTTTCACCTAGTATGATTTGTTCGAGCTAGCCTTAAGCTCTTCACCTATCTTCTGTCTAGATCGCCATCTAAGATTCACAATGGAATCACATGGGTGGATAGAGCCATCTTTATATCAATTGTTTGAAACTAAAGAATTTTTTTTTCTCCTCTTATCTGTTGTGTATTCTCTATCTCTTTCTCAGATTTTGTTCACTACGTCGTGTAATTTTTACATGGTATTAGAGCCCAGGGGGCTCTAGGTATGAAGAGTGTGCAAGAGGCAAAGGCTTCAACAACAAAGAGGAACAATTTCATCTGGCACATTAGGAAGTGGTGCAAGAGATGGTGCTATTGTACCAGCTATTCAAACATTGAGGATTCATCCACCAACCTTCAACGAAGGCAAGTTCAAAATTACAACTATCCTTGATTCTTATGAGCTTTTGGGGACTGATGTAGAACCATAGCCTACCCCTGACCCATCAAATTCTCCCTCCACAAACTACACCTTGTGGAAGTTCAAAATTACAACTATCCTTGATTCTTATGAGCTTTTGGGGACTGACGCAGAACCACAACCTACCCCCGACCCATCAAATTCTAGTGTGATGATTCCTCCAAATGTAGATCTTCTACGAGCTTGGAAATGAATGAATGTATATGCATCGTGTACCTTAATTACAAGTTGTTTTGACAATGTTCTAACTTTGATTTAGCATACAACCAAAGCATTAGAGGCTTGGAATGTACTGAGGAATTAGTATGAAATGTGAAACCAAACAAGGATTCAAAACTTGGAGAATTAACTAGCAACAAAGAAGTTTGCTGAAGGAGAGATGACTAAAGCATTCATCACTCGGATTAAGAATCTACGCGACCAGATGGATGGCGCTAAGATACAAAAGACTAGCAAGGAGCGCTTGGAGGTATCTTCGAATTTGTCCACAAAAGTTTGATGGACCAGTAATTGCCCTTAATACTTAGGTGAGACCTCAAGCTTTGACTTTTGAGGATTTTTGTGTATTATTGATGGAGGAAGAGTTGAGGCTGAAAGCCCAGAAGGAAGGAACAATGGAGATACTACATTTTCCACCAATGCAAAAGGCAAAGGTGGTTCCTCCACCAAAAATCATGGTGATAAAAGGAAGAAGGTGGTAAGAAGAAGTTTCAAGGAGAGTGCTTCTACTGCAAGAAGAAAGGACATGCAATCATAGATTGTTGTGTCGAGAAGGCAAATGAAAAGAATGGTACGCTTAAAAGTAAAGGGAAAGAGACAGTCAATATAATTGAAGCAGAGTTGGAGTTATTCATGGCGACCATTGAGGATGTGTGCTCCTCAGAGCAAGAATAATCTATCACTAACTCATGGGCATTGGATAGTGAGGTCTCCTATCGTTACATGACCAACAAGAAAGGTCGATAGAGTTCTATGCAGCCTCTACAAGAATCCATCACTATGATGATTAGAAATGATTCAAAATGCCCTGCTATAAGCAAATGTACTATTTTTTTTTCCTACAAATGGTGAAGTCAAAAAGCTTTCAAATGTGTTATATATTCCCGAAATTAGGAGAAATCTGTTATATAGGGTAAAATCCCATTTCAATCCCCTAAAATGATATGAGCCAGGGTTCTACCTTATATTATGTTGGGGGTAAAGGCACCTCCACCTAGCTGCCCATGTATTACTACACTGACAGTACATTTGCTCTCCATCCACCATAGCTCTCACCGCCAAGCTTCTTCCTCCTGGGTTCCACTTCCCCTTCAACTGGTATCAGAGCAAAGGCATTGGAGCTTCCCTCGCATTCTTTTCAGCCCGAATTTGAATAGCTTCAATGGCAGCCATGGCACCTTCATTTGCTGGTATGTTTTGATCTCTCGCCTCCTCCTTGTGCTTCCGGACCTTCATCAACTTCTTCCTAGGCTGCATTGGAGTCCCCTCGACATTTCCAAGCGTCCCTGAGGACTGCTAAAGACCCCTAGCCCCCAAGAATAGTCAGTGCAATTTTCGACGCATTTTTAGGGGGCTAGGCTGACCTGCTCTTGGCATTTCCCTGCTCCTCCTTGGCTTCTCGGCACTCTTGGCAACCTTTCCGATCATTGTTTGACTCCCTGACATTAGTGATTGGCTTTCAGTGATCAATTTGAGTGCTTCCCCCTTTAGCCCTTGCTGTATACAGAGTCCCAGGACTGTCAAAACAGGGTAGCACATAACATTTACTGTTTGATGCTTTGTGGCATTGCCCATTTGATGCCTATTGATGCCTGGTGATGCCCGGATGTTATGGGATGCTATGTCTATGCTTTGGGACTGATACATGTGTACATGTTGTACTGTCTTTTCTTTCTTTTCTCTCACTAGGGAAGATTCACCTTTAAGTGGGAGGTTGTTGGGGGTAAAGGTGCCTTCGCCTAGCCACTCATATATTACTACACTGACAGTACCCACCATTGCACACTGCAGGTGGTGGCCGCCCATCACAGTCACTTATTCTTTATTCTTTTAGTGATATTTTGAATAAAGGAAGACATGGCCACACATTATGGTTGTTGGAGTTTCCACTTTTGAGTCTCTCTCTCTCTCTTGGCTCTTGCTCTCCATCCGCCATAGCTCTCACCGCCAAGCTTCCTCCTTCTGGGTTCCACTTTCCCTTCACATTATCTATGGTCAATATATCATCACGATTTGAATGTTGAGAAGCCTCCTTATTCTTTGGGACCACCTTGAACAGACCCATCGGGGGCTCCACCCACGTGCTTCCCTTGATACCTTTAGTTTCCTACTTACCTAACGGCACATTAGTAGTAACACATACAAGCAGCTTCCTTAATTAACCCATTAGTCACATGTTCCTTTATGTAACTTTATGCACTGATATGAAAATAGATCAAACAAATTCCTTGAAAGTAAACTTTATGTTAAAGTTTTAACTGAGATAAAAATCACATCCATGGGATAATTCCCACAATCCGTAAGGATGCATCTTATTTTCCTCCAAGTTTCCACCCTTACACTAGTAATAGGGCCTCGAGATTCCTTCCAAAGTCACGTAGACCGTGTGAGGAGGACCTAGAGAGGTAGGGCATTTACAGCCAGAGTCCCCCTAGCATCCGAACATCCTCCTAGGAACAAACATTTCTACGGAGAGACCTCTCTCATGACAGGTTCAATCCACATCGACGTGGCTCTCAAAAACCCCCTTGGATAGGGTTGGCAACTAGCTAGAGGTGCTCAACACCCCTTTCCTAGGTGTTTCAACTTGAATCCAATTTGAAAGACTTTCTACTTATCAATTCCTTTGTTAGATGACTCCTTTTCCAAATAGGTGTTCAAGTACAAACACAAATAGAAGTGCACAATATGTACTATACAATTCTTTGTTCTCTCTACTGAAGGAAATTCCAATTTGATGCGATAGCATCTAGTCTCGGCTTTATCCCATTATCGTTCGAGATTTTCAAAGATAACCTAATTTAATTTTCTCATTCTTTTGAATGAAGGAGTATCCTTGCAATGTTGATTGCAATTTGGGACATTGGCTTCCCTACAACGAAACTCTATGTATTCATTTGAACTAGGGTTTGTCAGTAATTGATATAGTTACTTAAGGACTTTGAATTTATATCAGTTGCAAGCAAGGACAGCCTTGAGAAGAATCCTTTCAACTCTTTAGGGTTTTAAATTATTTCAACTTCCTAGGAACCCTATGTATTCTATCACAAGTTTAATCTATGTTTTGTGAGATGTAATAGGATTTTCCTATTACTTCAACCAAGCAAACGGATGCAGATGCATAAAATCTATGTGGCTTAATTTCAGTTTAATGTGTATTCTTGAAACTTTTCATATATATATATTAGCATGAAATTTTAATGCAATTTATGTGCAATTTAACGGCTTCTAAGTGTAATTTTAATTGATCACCTAAGATAAATGTGATGAACAAAATTTTTCTAGTACGCTCATTATCTTGGAACATGCTCAATTAAGTTGTAATAATTAATGTAAACATTATTTTATTCCAAATTCTTTTCCCTAATACAATGGGCCGCACTTGATTCATAAGAGATGTGTTTCCCATAGTTGTGGTCCCTTGGTTCGTGGTACCGTTGGTTGTGATGGGAGTTTCAGCATTTGGAAAGATTTTTTGCTTGGGGGCCATCGTCCGCAAGTGGATTCAAGAGATAAAGAGGGAGGAATGGATTTGAGACAGGAGAGAGTAAGAGAAGATGGCTTAGTCGAAGACCGAGATAGGGAAAATTGAGCTAACTCTCTCCCTCGTAGCCTCTCGAGGTAACTCCTCTCTCTCTCTCTCTCTCTCTCTCTCTCTCTCTCTCTCAAGCTTCTTCTCGCAATCTCTTGGAGGCATATCCTTCTATCTACCTCTCTCTACAGCCTCTCAGGGTCTCCTTGTACGTCTCTAACTACTCCCCATGCCTCATATTTATAGCTAAATAAGAGAAGGGTTGTGGTTGAGAAGAAGAGCTCTTTATGGAGGGAATCTTGGAAAAATCAACAATCTAATGCTCAAATCACAATTTTGATAGTTTTGTTGGCTCAGAAAGGGGGGTAAAACTCTAAAAAACTTGCTTAGAAATCTTCCAAAACACTCCTTTTTCTCCCTATTTGAAGTGTTGTTTACTGCCTATAAACTGTGATCACGACACACATAATTTCGCCAATCATTCTTTTTTTTGTATTAAATCTCCAAAACTAGCTAAAAAAACCAATTTCTTTTTTTGAAACATGACATCCTATTCTAGAAATTTTCGTATCTTTTAAAGATATTTATAATAAATAATATCTTAAATATGCTAGTCTTATCTAAAAATCTAATATTTTTTCACCATCCAAACTATACACATTGACACTAATGACTAATATGGCTCATAACTCTCGTTCACGTTGTTACTTCTATCTTAGGTGGCTACAAGCTTTGTCAATCTGGGAAAAATGTCAAATTACGACTCTTGATTTTTTATATTTTTAATTAAATAAAAAAATTAGTTATTAACGTTAGTTAGTTTTTACTTTAGTTAGTCTTTAGTCAGTAACCTTACTAACTTATTAATTGACTAACTAACTTTTGAACTAACCAACTAATTTTTAATTGCGTGGAAGTATTACATCCTCCTCCTCATAGAGAAATCGAGATGTCCTCATCTTGAGAGAAACTATGGGTATTGTTGATGAAGAGCATTCTCATCCATCCATGTAGCATCTTCTTTAGGATATTCCTTCCACTGGACAAGTTATTCTCTAAGGGTTCTACTCCTCAATTATCTCTCCCTAGTATCTAGGATTTAATTTGGATGTAGCTCAAGGACTCCTTGGCTAGGCATTACAATTTGTTGATCAATCAGTACATGGCTAGGATTAGGCACATATTTCGTTAGTAGACTAACATCAAATACGTTGTGAACTTTTACATTTTCACGGAGTTCAAGTTTGTAAGCATTAGGTCCTAGGCTTTTGAGGATCCTGTAAGGCCCACAATACCTTGGGCTAAGCTTTTAAATTCTCCCAAGGATAACAAACTCTTCTTGGGTCATACACGAATGAAGACTATATCCCTCTCCTTGAAGAGCCACTCTTGCATGTTCAAATCCGCAAAAGCCGTATGCCTATCCTTGTCAGCTTTGATGTCTTACCCTAATGGCCTTAACCTATTCATCCATTTCTTCTAGCATCTTCTTGGAAGCCTCTACTCTCAAAGTAGGGTCTGAGAAATTTAATGGAGAACGGCAAACATGCCCATAGAATGCTTGGAAATGTGTCATTTGAATGCTTTGCTGGAAGGAAGCATTGTAGGCAAACTCCACCAAGGGTAGATATTGGATGTGCTTCTTTGGTTCATGATAGCAATATGCTCTAAGTGTAACTTTAATCACTTGATTGACTCTTTTTGTTTGGCCATCAGTTTGAGGATGATAGGTTGCACTAAAACAAAGCTGAGTCCCAATAGCTTCAAATATCCCTCTACAGAAATAAGATGTGAAAAGGAAGTCTCGATCACTAATGATCCTTTTGGCTAGACCATGGAGTCTAAATATCTCCTTAATGAACAGTTTGATGGCAATATCTGAAGCCTTATAATTTTCCTTTACAAGGATGAGATGTGCAACCTTGGTGAGCATATCTACTACAACCATAATTTAGTTGTACCCACCTGGAACTAGAAGTAACCCAACAACAAAGTCCATGCTGATAAATTTCCGCTTCATCTGAGGGATATTGAGGGGTTGTTTCTTTCCAGGCATCTTGACATGCTTTTAAGAGATGTGTTTCCCATAGTTGTGGTCCCTTGGTTTGTGGTCCTATTCGTTGTGGCGGGAGTTTCAGCATTTGGATAGATCTTTCACTTGGAGGCCATCATCCGCAAGTTGATTCAAGAGATAAAGGAGGAATGGATTTAAGATGGGACAATGTAAGAGAAGATGGCTTAGTCGAAGAACGAGATAGGGGGAATTGAGATAACTCTCCACCTCACAGTCTCTTGAGGTATTTCCTCTCTCTCTCTCTCTCTCTCTCTCTCAAGCCCCTTCTCACAATCCCTTGGAGGGGTATCCTTCTACCTCCCTCTCTCTACCTCTCTCTCGCAGCCTCTTGGGGTCTCCTTGTGCTTCTCTAACTGCTCCCCATGCCTCATATTTATAGCTAAACAAGAGAAGTAAGATTGTGGCTGAGAAGAAGAGCTCTTTATGGAGGAGATCTTGGAAAAATCAGCAATCTCATGCTAAAATCACAATTCTGATAGTTCTATTGGCTCCAAAAGGGGGATCACAATTTTGATAGTTCCGTTGACACTTGCTTAGAAATCTTTCACATCACTTCTTCTTCTCCCTATTCGATGTGCTCTTTACTGCCTATAAGCTGCAATCACGACACGCATTATTTCACCAATCATTCTTTTTTTGTATTAAATCTCCAAAACTAGCTGAAAAAATCACTTTTTTTTTACATGACATCTTGTTCTAGAAATTTTCGTATCTTTTTAGGATATTTACAATAAATAATATCTAAAATATGCTAGTCTTGTCCAAAAATCTAATATTTTTGGACCATTCAAACTATACACATTGACACTAATGACTACTATGGCTCATAACTCTCATTCACGTTGTAACCTCCATGTTAGGTGGCTACAATCTCTGTCAATTCGAAAAAAATGTTGAATTATGACTCTCAATTTTTTATATTTTTAATTAAATAAAAATTGTTACTTATTAATATTAGTTATTTTTTACTTTAGTTAATCTTTAGTCAGTAACCTTACTAACTTATTAATTGACTAACTAACTTTCAAACTAACCAACTATCAATTAATTGCGTGGAAGTATTACATCCTCCTCCCCTTAGAGAAATCAAGATGTCCTCATCTCGAGAGAAACTATGGGTATTGTTGATGAAGAGTATTCTCATCTATCCATGTAGCAGGATAATCCTTCCATTGGACAAGGTATTCTCTAAGGGTTCTACTCCTCAATTGTCTCTCCCTAGTATCTAGGATTTTATTTGGCTATAGCTCAAGGACTCCTTGGCTAGGCATTACACTTTTTTGATCACTCAGTACATGGCTAGGATCAGGCACATATTTCTTCAGTAGACTAACACAAAATACATTGTGAACTTTTACATTTTCACAGAGTTCAAGTTTGTGTTGAGATGACAAGCTCGACACATGCGGACAATGATGGTGGACCGCCTGGTTAGATGGGTCCACACGTCTACACTAGCACGTCGGTGATCATTATGACTCTCACATGGCCACTGACTCATTACTTATTATATTCAGGTTGTTACACCTATTTACAGCTGGCATAGTTATAGCGCCAGTCGACTAGTTTAGTCGGTTATGCATTGTTTGACTTAGTAGGCCACTTTCCTTTATGTTGTATCTTATCTATACTTTGTGTACATTGTAAAGTGTGTGGAAGAAGAAGAAGAAATCAGTAAGAAAAGGTTTTGGCCTCCATCTCTCTTCTTGTCTCTTGAGTGAGCTTCTCCTTGTGCATTCTGTGTGTGTTCGGCGCACCATCTTGAGCAAGTCCCCCCACCACACGATTCTTGACAGTTTGTATGCATTAGGTCCTAGGATTTTGAGGATCTTGTAAGGCCTACAATACCTTGGGCTAAGCTTTTTAAATTCTCCCAAGGATAAGGAACTCTTCTTGGGTCATACACAATGAAAACCATATCCCCCTCCTTGAAGAGCCGCTCTTTCCTATGCAAATCTGCATAAGCCTTGTTCCTATCCTTGGTGGCTTTGATGTCTTGCCTAATGGCCTTAACATTTTCATCCATTTCTTCTAGCATCTTCTCGGAAGCCTCTACTCTCAAAGTATGATCTGAGAAATTCAATGGAGAATGGCAATCATGCCCATACAATGCTTGGAAAGGTGTCATTTGAATGCTTTGGTGGAAGGAAGCATTGTAGGCAAACTCCACCATGCTCTAAGAATATCTTTAATCAATTTATTAATCCTTTCTATTTGGCCATCAATTTGAGGATGATAGGCTGTACTAAAAAAGAGCTAAGTCCCAATAGCTTCAAATATCCCTCTCCAGAAATAAGATGTAAAAAGGGAGTCTCTATCACTAATGATCCTTTTGGGTAGACCATGGTATCTAAATATCTCCTTAATGAACAGTCTACTGGCAATATCTGAAGCCTTATAATTTTCCTTTATGAGGATGAGATGTGCAACCTTGGTGAGCATATCTACTACAACCATAATTTACATGTACCGACCTAGAACTAGAGGTACCCCAACAACAAAGTCCATGCTAATAAATTCCCACTTCATTTGAGGGATGTCGAGGGGTTGTTGCTTTCCACGCATCTTGACATGCTTTGCCTTGATGCGTTGGCAAGACAAACATTCCGTGACATATTTGAGTACATCTCCCTTAAGTATTTCCCAATGATAGCTCTTCCTGACCATGTTGAGGATCTTGGCACATCCTAGTTGACCAAATAAAGGGGAATCATGCGCTTCCCAGAGTATCCATTGTTTAAGTCTTTGGCTTGAAGGAATACACACTCTTGTCCTGAAGTAGACTAGGGCCTTCATAGACAGAGTACTCTTGGGATTTAACTTTGGGTTTGGAACTTTGGTCCTTTTTTAGGATCTCTTGTATCATTTTCTAATATTGTGGATCATGTTTAGAGTCCTCCCTAGCCTATTCAAGGATAGGGTTGCCTAGCATTGACACCAAGGTGGCTTGTGATCCGATCGTCAAAGGTTCCTCCATAATGAGAGAGTTGAGGAATGCTTTATGACTTAAGTCATTATTGACCACATTTTCTGTGCCACGTCTATATCTGATTTCAAAGTCATACTCTTGTAGCACCTCGATCCAGTAGTGTTTCCTCATGTTGATGTCAGCCTGGGAGAAGATCCATTTGAGGCTCTTGTGGTCCCTGACCAAGGATAATTTGTTGCCAACCAAGTAGTGCCTCCAGAGTTTGAGGCCATGAATGATAGCCAACCGTTCCAAGTCATGAGTAGCATAATTTTTCCTTGATAAATACGCCCATGGGATGACCTTCTTGCATTAGTACAGAGCCTAGTGCAAGTGAGCTGGCATCCTTAACAACTTCAAACTCCTTACTCAAGTCTAGGAGCTTCAGAATTGGCACTGTCACTAAGCTATGTTTGAGTTGGTCAAAGCTTTCTTGTTCAATGGCTATCCACACTATGGAAATATGCTTCTTTAGTACATTTGTGAGGGGTGTCACAACTAAGGTGTAATCTTTGATGAAGATTCTATACCATCCTGTTAGACCAAGAAAGCAATGCACTTCCTTAATAGTGGTTGGTGGGGGCCATTCTTGTATATCTTTAACCTTTGCAAGATCAACAAAGATTCCATTTTGTGATACAATGAAGCCTAGATACTCAATCTGTCATTTGAGGAAGGCACACTTCTTCTTTTTGGCATAAAGCTTGTGCATCCTCATGATTTCAAGGATAGTGCAAAGTTGAGGCTCATGGTCTTCTTCTTCCTTGGATTAGACTAAAATGTCATCAAAGAAAACAAGTACAAACTCGTCAAGGTATGGTCTAAAGATATCCTACATTAGCCTATTGAATGTAGCAGAAGCATTGGTTAATCCAAAGGACATTATTGTGAACTCAAAATGACCATATCTGGTGTTGAAAGCTATCTTTGGAATATCCTCATCCTTTATGCAGATTTGGTAATGCCCCAATCTTAAGTCAATTTTTGAGAAGATTTTTCCCTCTTGTAGGTAATCAAGTAACTCATCTATCCTTGGGAGAGGATATTTATTCTTTACGGCGGTTACTTGATTCAGCCCTCTGTAGTCGATGCATAGCCGGAGCATTTCATCCTTCTTATTCTGAAACAACATAAGAGCTCCCCATGGAAAACTACTAGACCGAATGAGCCCCTAATCAAAAACTTGTTTGAGCTGCTCCTTTAATTCAATAGCTTTGGGAATAGACATTTTGTCATGTCTTTTTACAACTGGAGTGGCGTCTGGTATGAGTTTGATCTCATGATCAATCTCCCTTGGGGGTGGTAGCTCAATCAATAAGTCTTCGGGGAACACATCTATGTACTCCTTCAGCCATGAAGGTTCTTCTTGAGACTCCTTGCTTTGCTCTGATACCAACTATAACATCCCTAGGTTGTGACATGTTTTAATAGTCCATTGGGAGTCTGATTTAAAAGATGTCTCTTGGCACTCCTACGAAATGTCACAAGGTTTGTTAGTTTTAGCGACTCCCGAGTCTACTCAGTGTTGGGGGTAAATGCACCTCCGCCTAGTTGCCCATGTATTAATACACTAACAATACCCACCACTACACACTGCAGGTGGCGGGCATCCATCACCATCACTTTATTCTTTATTCTTTTAGTGACAGTTTGAATAAAGGAAGGCCCAATCACACATTGTGATTGTTGGAGTTCCGATTTGGTCTCTCTCTCTTTCTTACTCTTGCTCTCCCATCATAGCTCTTTGAAGAAAGTTTTGATCATTCTCACCTTTCAATTGGTATCAGAGCGTGGATTTATGAATACTCAAGCTTGGTTTGTGACTCCTTCAACTTGCTATTGGTTACCTACACTCATTGGGTCTTCTTCCTACCAGCCATAGCCGACTCTCTCAACCTCCCATCACTCCCCACTTCCTGTGGCCCCTTTGGGAACCCCCATGGCATTGCATCAAAGGTATTTCTTCATTTTCTTCAGGGTTTCATTGAGCTCATAGGTCTACAGGTTTGAGAAGAGAAAGGGGCCAGCACTATTCAATCTCCTATGCTTCATATCTCATCATAAACCTCTTGTGGCTACTTGAGGCTTCTTGTGTGCCTCCCTTGACACATGGAAAATCCCTAGAGCACCTTGAATCACATTAGTAGAAGTAGCAACCACTTTGGCATTTTCCCAGTATGCATGTGATGTGAGATGCTTTTGGGGTTGAATTTTCTCAGTCATTGACTATTTTACATAGTACATAGGCAACCAAAAAGAGGGCAGCTACATGATCATTTGATGCTCGATTATGCGAGGTTGGTGCCTATACATATGGGAAAGTATGCCTATGGTTTTGAGCTTGGGTTGAGCCACTATTTGCTCACTTTTGGACATTTATTTGCTGCTAGAATATTCAGGGATGAAGCTCATTTTCTTATGTTTGGATATGCCTATTGGATTCAGGCTATGTCTTGTGGCTATATACATTGATGTAGTGACTCTTAAGAATCAACATAGAGCTTGCATTTTCTCTCAGATCATTGGTTGAGCTTGAGCTCACTTCACATAGCATTTGGATCTCCATCTTTGATGTACTTATGGTATGTACTTTACTTATGTCTGACTGGTCTTGACATGCTTGGAGTATGCCACTACTACATGCCCGTTACATTGTCTAGAGTTGGATGTTGTTGAGCCTTGATTTTGCTTGGCATTTTTTCGTCTGGAGATTACTTTGGCTATTTATTGTTTTTCCAGAGTTATAGTTTGGATGTATTTCATGTCTATGGATGCTATGTATGGATGTTATAGAGCCTACTTACTCCAGATGTCTAATTGCTTCTTGATCTTGGACACATGTCACTGGTGCACTCTTACATGCTTTGTTTGAGCTTTCTTGCTTGACATTTATGGCTTTTGTGCCAATGGGAGTGTCCTGATACGCTTGACAAACATAGAGAAATAGGGTTTATGCTACTTGAGCATTTGGATACTTGAGACTAGGATCTTCACTTGCATGTTGCATGGTTGATATGCCTCAGTCCTCAAATATGTACTTGGGCTTATGTGGGCTTTGGACTCCCTAAGCATACACCTATTTGTGTTAGGTCTTGCCAATAATGTGTAAATTTTGCCCTATTACACAGGGGGTGTGACGGCTTACTGATGGATTTATTTAACATGCTTGGGTGTTTTCTTGATGTTCGTATGACTATCACTTGTTGATTTATGTACGCTTGATGCCGGTTATGCTTTGACAGTTAGTGGTTGACTTGGTGCATTCATTTTGCATACAGTTTACTCTTATTGTACTTGGTTGTAATTTATTACAGCAAGCTGTTATGCATGGACTGTTATGTATTTTTCATGTTGAAACATCCTAATTTTATGTACTTTTGATGGTACTTGGTGGGCAACATCGTTAGCTATCAGTTTGTGGTCATTTTGCCTTGGTTTTGGTGGTACTTTGGCTATTTACAACAAAAAAATCAAGCAATTTTGAACTATTTGCACCATTTTAGACTGCAATATGGCATCTTCTTCCACTGACACTACTATCTTCAACATCATTAAGCTTGATGGTATGACTGATGCCTATTGGAAGAGCCAATTTTAGCAAGTATTGGTGCAAAAATTGCATATAAAACCACTAAGGTTGCATGGAGAGTAGCCTCAAAATATGATTGATGAGGAATGGATGGAGGTTGATGAGTTATGAAAGTCCTGTCAAGATTGTGGGAGAGAAGGAAGGAGTCTCACTTAAAGCTTTCTTGCTTGCACAATGGGGGAATACACATAGAGATGGAGGCTGAAAACAGTTTTCCTCTTCTTAGTTGTGTAAGCCAAAAGAACTCACGTACATAGAAATAGAAGAACCCTATATATGAGTCTCAAACCAAGCTCAACTAACTAAGGTGGCATACTAACTGAGCCACGAACTAGAGTAGATAAGGATAGTTGTCATCTAGCTATTATTCATAAGCGATGTACCAACCGCATCTGACTGACAAGTCGGTGACATAAATACACAACGGTCACCCTCGCGTATCACGAGTTGAGCTCAATATCTCAACACTCCCCCTCGAGCTCAATCCCAATTCCTGCACACCAAGCAGGTCTCTAAACTTGCGCAGCTTCTCTGTGCCCAATGCCTTCGTGAATATGTCAGCTACCTGATCCTCTGTGCTAACATAAACTAGATCAATAAGACCTAGTAAAACCCTCTCCCGCACATAGTGATAATGCACCTCAATGTGCTTTGTTCTATCATGATAGATTGGATTATTTGCCAAGTGTATACTACTCATGTTGTTACAATAAATGACAACTGGCCCATCTGTAGGCTAATGCATATCATAAAGTAGCTTATGCAACCAAGCTACCTCACATGCAGCCATTGCTGCACCCCTGTACTCAGTCTCTGTGCTGGACAAGGCAACTGTAGGCTCTTTCTTGCTGCTCCAAGTGACTGCAGCACTCCCAAAAGAGAACACATATCCACTGGTATATCGTCTATCAGAAATGCAACCAGCCCAATCAGCATCAGTGTATCCCTACAACTGTATCTGAACCCCAGTCTCATAAAATAGTCCATACTACAATGTGGACTTCACATACCTGAGTATGCATCTAGCCGCATCCAAATGCAGTTTCCTTGGAGCCTGCATAAACTGACTTACCAATCCAACAACGTAGCTCAAATCTAGCCTGGTAATAGTCATATAAATCAAGCTTCCTACTATGCGTCTGTACATAGTAGGGTCTTCCAGAAGCTCACCTGCATCTGCGCTCAGCTTCACATTCTGCTCCAAAGGAACAGAAATAGGCTTACAGCCTGTCATCCCATATTTGGACAGCATGTCCAATCCATACTGCCTCTGCAAGAGTTGTATCCCACTTGGTGATCTAATCACCTCAATGCCCAAGAAATAACGCAGCTCTCCCAAATCCTTCATCTTAAACTTCTGCTTCAATAGCATTTTCGCATGAAGGATATCTTCATCTCACTGTCACCTGTCATAATCAAATCATCAACATAAATGACAAGTAGCATAATACCTTTCTCTGTTTTTCCCACATAAAGTGAGAAATCTGCCTTGGAAATCTGAAATCCAATAGTGACAAGATACTGTCCTATCTTGTCAGACCATGCTCTAGGTCCTTGCTTCAAGCCATACAAGGCTTTCTTCAACCTACAAACAAACTCAGGATGAACATCATGCACATAACCTGGTGGCTGCTCCAAATAGACCTCTTCTTGCAAATCACCATGCAAGAAGGCATTCTTTACATCCATCTGATGTAAAGACCATCCCTTTGATGCAGCCATAGCAATGACTGCTCTTACGGTTGCCATCCTTGCAACCGGACTGAATGTTTCTTCATAGTCAATGCCATATGTTTGTGCATACCCCTTGACTACTAATCTTGCCTTGTATCTGTTCACAGAACCATATGCATTGTGCTTCACCTATAAACCCACTTACAACCAATTGCATTCTTACCTTTAGGCAAAGGTACCAATTCCCATGTAGTATTTGCTTCCAAGGCATCCATTTCTTCATCCATGGCTTTCTCCCATTTTTCTTTTCCCATGGCTTGCTCAAAAGAAGTGGGTTCTGGTTCCTGTATCACTTTGACCATATATGCATAGTGAATGGCTGTAAATCCATCATATTTCAGCCTATCCACAGGATACCTAGCTCTCGTAGACCTGCGCAAAATAGGTTCACTCCCAGGTGCTCTCAAAACATCCCTGGTCTTCCTTACTCCAGGTGTAACAATAGAAGGAATACCCAACTCATCATCAATGCTCTATTCTGAGCCACTGGATTCACCATCCACATAAGAGTGACCTGCATTCACATCAAACATGGGCTGATCAACCTTCTCTTTTCCTTTTCATGATACCTAGATACCACTATCTGCATTACTTTGAGAAGATTCTCCTGATCTCAATCTGCCTGTCCATGGCGAAGAATGTGAACCACTGCTAGAGGACGCTCCAGGTCCACTAATATTTTGTGACTGCTGCTGTGAATTCTGTGCAGCATTACCATTTTGTACATCTACATCATCAATCAAATTTACTGGTTTATACGAGCCACTCATCTCATCAAAAACAACATCTCTGCTCACTGTAAACTTATGAGTAGAAGGGTTATATCATCTATACCCTTTTTGCTGCAGAGAGTAACCAATAAAGATGCACTTCTCAGCTTTTGGATCCAACTTGGATCTCAACTCATCTGGCACATGTACATAGGCAATGCAACCAAAAATTTTCAAATGAGAAATACCTGATTTCCTACCAGTATACCTCTCCTCTAGAGTCATCCCATGTATTGATGCAGTGGGAGTCATGTTCATTATGTAGACTGCTGTAGCAACTGCCTCAGCCCAATAAAAATCTGGGCAGGTCTTTTTCATTGAGCATGGCACGAGATACCTCTCCAATATGCATGTTTTTCCTTTCTGCAATTCCATTTTGTTGTGGGGTATGACTGCATGAATATTGCTGCTTTATGTCATGCTCCTGCAGGAACCTTGCAAACTCATTTGAGAGGTACTCTCCCCCTCCATCTGACCTTAGGCATTTTATTTGCAAACCTGTTTCTTTTTCAGCCATAGCTTTAAGAGTTTTGAAATGCCCAAAAACTTCACTTTTATTTTTCATAAAATACACCCAAACTTTTCTGCTATATTCATCAATAAAAGTGAAAAAATAATGACAGCCTCCAAGAGATGCAGCTTTAGTAGTCCACACATCAGAGTGAATTAATTCCAATGGCTTCTTACTCTCTTGAACATGTCTAGGAAATGGTTTCCTTGCCTGTTTTCCAAATTGACAGGCTTCACATACCTTATGCATTTCTGCAACCTTGAATTTAGGCAATCCTGCAACAATATTTTGGGCCTGCATTGATTTAAGTTGCTGTACATTAACATGACCAATGCGTTTATGCCAGATATCAATATCTGCAACTACACCTGTCCCATGTGCAAACATTGCTGCACTCAATTCAGGCATATCTGCATCCAACGTAAACATTCTGTCCTTCTTCTTTCCTTTTGCTATCAAGCGACCTTTATTTTTCATATCCTCAACAAAGCATCCATGAGGATTAAATCTGACCTGCAAGCCCTGCTCAACCATTTGACCAACAGAAACCAGATTCTTGGTGATATTCAGAACATGAAATACATCGGACAGGTATTTCTTTTTCCTATCCTGCATAGACAAAGGAATTTTTCCAATCTGCACAATAGGATGTGCAGTATCATCACCAGTCTCCACAAATCCTGGTTTTTTCATTTTCCTTGCATCCTCCATCCATTCTGCATGACCTGTCATGTGGTTTGGTGCACCTGAGTCAACATACCATACATCGTTACTTTCTTCTACACTTGTCACAGAATTGTTCATGTGCTGCACCATAAACAAATGCTCATTTCTGTCATCACCCTGTCTACTAGAAGATGCATAATTCTCTTATTGCAATTTCCCATTCATGATGTCATTCTGCTTTTTATAGCAGTCTTCAGCCATATGACCCATTTTACCACAGTGGTAGCATTCAACATTGTTGTTTGCATTTTGGCCTCTTTGCCATCCACCACGACCTCTTTGGCTCCCCTTGCCTCTAGAGTTACCACATCCTCCTCCATAGGACTGGTTTTCTTGAGTTTGCTGCATATTCTGATTTCTACCACGGCCTCCAAATCGGCCTCCTCTACCTCTGCCTCTACCTCTTCCAGCATTTGAGTAGAAGACAGCTTCTTTTGAAGTTCCTCCTAAAGAAGATGCACCACCATTTCTCTGCTCCTCAGAAATTAGAAGAGCAATCAACTCCTCAAAATCAGGAAATCTTTCACGGACGGAAATGGATGTTTGGAACTGTGCATAATCATTTCCTAGACCATTCAAGGTCACAGAAACTAAATCATCATCTTCCACTGGCGACCCAATGGAAGCAAGTGCATCTGCAATCTTCTTCACCTTCATGTGGTAGTCTTTGATACTCATATTTTCTCTTTGCACATTGTGCAACTCTTGCTTGAGCTGCATTTTCCTGGCTTGCGTATTTGTGCTATACATTTTTGACAAAGTATCCCATGCCTCCTTTGGCGTACTTGCATCTTGAATATGCACAATCATAGAGTCTGAAATGCTGATAGATAGCCAATACATAACTTTCCTGGTTCTCTCATGCCATGCTTTAAATGCATGCATTTGCTGTTGATTGGGAACATCAAGAAGAACTGGTTCTTCTTCATTTCCTACAACAAATTCCCAATGTCCTTTTCCCATAAGGAAATTTGTCATTCTAAACTTCCATGCTTGGAAGTTGTTCTTGTCAAGCTTTTCAGTGACAATCTGTGAAAGAGAATCAAACGCCATTACAGAACACTGCAAAAAATTCTGTCACTGCAAAGAACACGGCAAATCTGCAAAACTGGCAAAAGTGATATTTGACCACACAGTCACTTCCTAGTGACGATTTTGCATATATAGGAACCAAGGATGATTCTGTAACTCCCAATGTCTCTGCACACGAGCATACGATGCAATATCTGTGGTAACTTTTCACCAACCTGTAGAACAGTGGTCGCACAGCATAAAACAGGGCTTTTTCCTGAGTGCATGCAGAAAACTTCCGCCTCCAAAACAGGCCCCGAAATGGCCTCAAATCAAAAAAATAGGGTCTCCAAGGGCTAATGCCCTTTCTCGCAGCATATACTGCCCTCTTGCTTCACCGCGAAGGGCGTCTCAACCTGAGACAATGCACTCTTGCAATTTCCGGTTGTACTGCCTGCAAAGATCTGCTCCCAAAACAAAAAATGAAAGCAACACTGCTCCTCTTACCAAAACACCGCGAGCTTGGCTTTCTTTATTGAGCTCTTTACCACGAACAAGGCTCTGATACCATGTCAAGATTTTGGGAGAGAAGGAAGGAGTCTCACTTGAAGCTTTCTTGCTTGCACAATGGGGGAATACACACAGAGATGGAGGCTCAAAACAGTTTTCCTCTTCTTAGTTGTGTAAGCCAAAAGAACTCACGTATATAGAAATAGAAGAACCCTATATATGGGTCTCAAACCAAACTCAACTAACTAAGGTGGCATACTAACTGAGCCACGAACTAGAGTAGATAAGGATAGCTGTCATCTAGTTATTATTCATGGGCGGTGTACCAACCGCATCTGGCTGACAAGTCAGTGACATAAATACACAACGGTCACCCTGGCGTATCACGAGTGGAGATCGATATCTCAACAAGTCCACCCTCATCTTGCCTCTCACTGAACAGGTGCATTACAATGTGGTTGAGAAAGTACAGAGTACTTGGCAACTTTGGGACAAGATCAAGAACCTCTATGACAAGAAAAGTCCAGGAAGTCAGATATATTGGTTGAAGCAACTTATGGACCTATGCATGAAGTTGAATATGACGATGTCTACTCATTTGAGATAGTTCCATGGTATTATCAAGAATTTGACTTTGCATGGCATTATCTTTAATGATGAGGTTACTCCATTGTTTCTACTTGGGACTCCCAGTGAGTCATGGGATGTATTCTGCACTGCCATATGTGCTCCTGCTATTATTCTGAACTTGCTTGACGTAGAGAGTGCTCTTCCATAGGAAGAGACCAACCCTAAGAACTTGGATGTCTCTTGTGTGTTGGATGCTTGGACTATTAGAGGCATGTAAATTCTAGGCTTATCTCATTAAGATTAAATCTGATGTCTTGGATGTGTTTCAGAGACAGCTTGCATTAGTTGAGAGCTAGACTAGGCATACACTAAAATGCCTTAGGACACTGACAATGGGAGAGAATATGTGCCGCATGCCTTTGAGTAGCTATGTGACGAGAGGGGTATTAAGCATCAGTTGACTGCCCACTATACCCCACCCCTAGAATGGTTTAGCTAAGCAGATGAATAGAACCATCCAGGAGCGTGTACGCAGTATGCTTAGCCGTGTAAACCTATCGCGTAGAGATTTTGGGCTGAGGGAGTCAATACAGCTGTGCATGTCATAAATAGAACACCTTTCAGTGGTTTGGATTTCCAAGTTGCAAAGGAGGTATTCATTGAGAAACCTCTCTCTTATGTGCATCTATGTGTCTTTGGATGTGAGGCATACTGCCACATGTGTCCACCAAGGACAATCATAGTAAGCTAGATCCTAAGAGTGTTAAATGCATTTTTCTTGGCTATGGAGATGCAAGTGAGATGGGTTGCCACCTCTAGGATCCTAAGGCATGGAAAGTCGTCCCGCATGCATGATGTAGTCCTCCTTGAAGACAAGATACATAGGCATCTTGAGAAGGTGGTAGATATATGTAGGGTTATATTCCAAGAGGAGCCACATACTCTTGCATATCCAGTTGGACAGCCTGGAGCAGTAGTTGGTACACATAGCCAAGGTTTTGGACAGGATGTTGGACATGAAACAGAGCTTGCACTGAGATTCTCTACTAGAGATAGACGTCCTCCTGATAGATTTGAGCCCTCGATACATTACATCCTAGTTAGAGATACAGGAGAGCCTCTCACCTATGATAAGGCTATGCACAAGGGTGACAATCACTTTGGACAGGGCTATACAATCTAAGATGGACTCCCTATATAAGAATATGACTTTGGATTTGGTTGCATTGTCTAAGGGCAAGAAGGCTTTGCCATGCAAATGGGTGTACACGCTAAAAAGTACCCCTGGAAACCCCAAGTTGGCTTATAAGGAAAGACTTGTTGCTAATGGTTTTAAACAAGAGCATGGAGTTGACTTTAATGAATTCTTTTCTCATGTGGTCAAGATGACCACCCTATGGTTGGTTTTGGCCTTAATCGCACAGCTTGACTTGGACATGTATTAGATGGATGTCAAGAGTGCATTCTTGCATGGGGATTTGCATGATGAGATTTACATGGAGCAGCCTAAGGACTTTGCAGAGCCTAGCAGGGAGCACCTACTGTGCAAGTTGAAGAAAAGTTTTTAAGGCTTGAAGCAAGCACCTAGGGAGTGGTACCATAATTTTGATGCCTTTATGCAATCACAAGGCTACAGCAGGAATGCTATGGATCTGTGTCTTTTCACAGTCTTATGCAAGCACAACAGATATGTGTATTTTCTATGGCAGCTAAGATATAGGAGTTGTGGGATGCACAGACTCTGATTATGCAGGATATGCATATAGTAGGAAGTCCACTTTTGGCTATGTGTTCACATATGTTGGAGGTGTTGTCTCTTGGATGTCTAGGGTTCAAAAGTATACAACTCTATTTACCACTGAGGTCGAGTATGTTGCAGCTAACTGAGGCTTGCAAGGAGGCCATTTGGTTGGGCCATTAGGTCCATGACCTTGGGATTGATGATATACCTGCACTGCATTCGGATTCTATGAGTGCTATTCAACTAGCCAAGAATCCGGTCTTCCATGCGAAGGCAAAACACATTGAGGTGAGGTATCACTTCATACGTGGGGTCATGGAGGACAAGTCTATTGACCTTCTCAAGATCTCGACTAATGAAAATCTTGCACATCTACTCACAAAAATCCTCACCACTGAGTGCTTTGCCTTCCTTAGGAGATTGATGGACATTGGATGAGATGATGTTTTTCTCATCCTATTGGACATGTATTACCTTTAAGTGGGAGGTTATTGGGGGTAAAGGTGCCTCCGCTTAGCCACCTATGTATTACTACATTGACAGTATCCGCCACTACACACTATAGGTGGCAGATGCTAGTGAGTGTCTTTTTATCCTTTATTCTTTTAGTGGCAGTTTGAATAAAGGAATGATCAGTCACACATTGTGACTATTGGAGTTCCCATTTGGTCTCTCTCTCTTTCCTACTCTTTCTCTCTCACCATACCTCTTCCAAGAAAGCTTCCATCCTTCTCACCTTTCACTCTGCAACAAAACATATTGGCCAACCTTCTTAGGATCGACCTGAATCTTCCTAGGTTTCTAATGGTCAAGTCATTCTATAGCCTTCTAGCATGATCAACTTTACGCAGAGCATCTAAACAAATGCAGACTCATATTGAACTTGGTTCAAAGAGAATGGAAAACTAGAGGGATGCATCGCTCGACCTCTCTATTGTTAAAATATTGAGAATGCATGCTAAGGAGGATCATTGATGAGCAAATAAACAATCATAATGAGGCATAAGTATTGACAAAGAAGAACAACTGATATTATCCAAGCATAATACAAGTACAACTAATGAGAACGAGTGATGGAATGAGCATGGGGATGAGTGCCTTTTATAGGCTTACAATAGGTGGTATTGGTAAGTGGAGAAAGGTGGAAAGTGACCATGGTATTCACCAACTCTGGTTTTAATAAACCATGCATACATGACCTAGTCTAAGGGTTTATTTGCAATGTGTTTCTTTGCCTTGTTTGTTCCTTACACAAAGGCTATGGTGGATGTGATTGCACATTTCTCAACACCCCTCCTCTATCACAAGCAAGAAAGAGACTGAGTATACAGAGGCTGTCATGAGTAGAACCTTGCTAAGTGTAGACTAGGGAAAAAAACTCAACCATAAAAAGCTAGAGGCTATTACAAGCCCTCACTAACTGTGTAGAGGCTGTAGTGTGCAGAGGTAACATGAGGAGTATAGGAGCTTATGGTGGGAACATTAGGCAAGTCCACATTTTTAAAAAGTCTATCAGAAAATGAGCTACAAAAGAAGGATTGGTGAGTCCTATCCTTATTTTCTTGGGGTTCTTCTTCTTCTTCTTCTTCTTCTTCATTGTTGTCTTCGTCTTCTTTGAATGTAGCAAGAGATGCTCTTTGAGACCTTTTCTTAGCATAGCAAAATTTCTTAATATGCTCCATTTTCTTACAAAAGTCACAGACTATGCTCTTAATTCTTCCCTTTCACATAGAGGAGTTGTTGGTCTCCTCTGGGGATGCTTGTTTCTCCCTTGTTCTTGCTCTTCTTTTCCTCTTCCAAGAGAGAGGCTTTGATATCCACAAGTTTTGGCTTTGGCATGTTGATTAATATGGTAGACACATTATTAAACTCAGGTGGAAGACTCTTAAGAAGCACTCCAATGCAAATGTCTTCATCCATCTCCAAGTTGATTCCTACAAGTTGTGTTAATAAGCTTTCCATATAATTCAAATGAGTTGCAAGTGAGGTATCACTTTGCATGTCAAGCCAAAAATTCAATCAGTATGCCATATTTGGAGGATTTTGAATGAGCTCCAAATAGGGTTTCCAATCGATCCCATGTCGCATGAGAGGTTTCACAATCATCAACATGATGAATGTAACTGTCATCAAGTTCAAGCTTGATAATATCTTGAGCCTTATCATCACTTTTATCCCATATGACTGAAACTATAGCTTTCCTTGGTTTCTTCTCTTGACCACTTGTGATTAACCACAAGCCTTTCTTCACTAGGATCAGTTTGATCCTAGTTTGCCATGTATGGAATCTGACACCATTGAATCAAGTTGTTGGTGAGTCCTTGCCCATTTTGAGATTGCAAAATCAACAACAAATCAGCTCCAAAAAAACTCAAATTTTAGTTGAGCACACAAGTGCCAAGAAGCACTAGGTGATTAGTATCAAGAGATACTAGGTGATTAAGTGACTAGTATGCCCTTTGAACTTGGGATCTTCAAGATCTTACAAGTGCGAGTCTTCCCCTCCTTGGTTTGATGCTACAATAGCACAAAAAACTCAGGTTGGATTAGAGGAAAAGATGATTGTGTTAGATAACATAAGTGCTAAAAGCACTAGATGAATGTCAATGGACACTGTGCTTGTATCTTCTTGGATTGCTTGCAAATCTGTCAAGATCTCCTCTCCTTGCTGGTAAATCACTTGAATGCTTTTGCTGAAATGAGGTTGTGGTTGCTGAAGACTGAGTAATTCTCAATAGCAAAGTCTTGAGGACTCCAGTGAGTGAGTGAGTAAAGTGAAAGATGAAGCTTTAGGAAGCTAGCTATGGAGCTTGTGATTAGGGTTACCAAACCCAAATAGTTTTTCAGCTGTTGCAGCACGTACAAGTGATTAAATGTCAAATGATTTGATGGGAAGATAGCTTATATAGTAAAATTCTAAAGCCCTATGATTCTCGCCAACATTGTAGGGTGCAAGGGCTACGTGCAGCGGTTGCAAGCAGCATACGACAGAGACACATGTGTGGATAGACAGCAACGGGCTGAAGAAAATGCAATGCTGGAGCAACGATAGGTTAATGTCATCACAAGAGGTGATAGACACTTGTGCCTAGAGCTAAGGAGGATTTTCCTAGAAGGAACCATGAGTTGAAATGGCCTGAAGAGGGAGATTAAAGTCCTCCACTGAAGGTTGGTAGCTATGGAGGTAGGTGAGAGATTCATGGAAAAGTGGACAGAGCCAAAATTTCAAACTGAAGTGACCCAATCAGTGGCCTAATGACTCATTACCTTGAAACTTGCTCTGATACCATGTTAAAATATTGAAATGTATGCTAAGAATATCATTGATGAGAAAATAAACAATCATAATGAGGCATAAGCATTGACAAAGAAGAACAATTGATATTATCCAAGCATAATGCAAGTACAACTGATGAGAATGAGTGATGGAGTGAGTGTGGGGATGAGTGCCTTTTATAGGCTTACAGTAGGTGGTATTGGTAGGTGGAGAAAGGTAGAAAGTGACCATGGTATTCATCAACTGTGGTTTTAATTAACCATGCATACATAACCTAGTCTAATGGATTATTTGCAATGTGTTTCTTTGCCTTGTTTGTTCCTTACATAGAGGCTATGGTGGATGTGATTGCACATTTCTCAACATCTACACGTAGGGTAAAGTCCCATTCTAGTCTCCATTCCGGTCCCCTAAAACTATATGAGTCAGGGTTCTACCCTACATTATTTAAGGTCAATATGTCATCATGATTTGAATGTTAAGAAGTCTCCTAGTTCTTTGGGACCACCTTGCGGACCTGTCGGGGGTTTCGCCCACCCGTTTCCCTTGATAGCTTTAGTTTCCTACTTACCTAAGGGCCATTATGGTAACACTTACAAGCAGCTTCCTTAATTAACCCGTTAGTCACATGTTCCTTTACATAATTTTACACACTAACATAAAAAGAAATCACACAAGTTCCTTGAAAGTAAACTTTATATTAAAATTTCAACTAAGATACAAATCCCATTTATGGGACGATTCCCACGATCCGTGAGGATACATCTTATTTTTCTGCAAGTTTTTGCCCTTGTACTACTAATAGGGCCTCAAAATTCCTTCTTGAGTCACGTAGACCATTTGAGAAGAACTGAGAGGTAGGGGATTTATAGCTAGAGCTGCCCCCAGCACCTGAGTATCCTCCTATGAACAAATGTTTCTATGGAGAGACCTCTCACAACAGATTCAGTTCACATTCTTGACATGGCTATCAAAAATCCCCTTGGATAGGGTTGGTAGCTAGTTGGTAGTGCTCAACATGCCCTTCCTAGGTGTTTCAATCTAAATCCAATTCGAAATATTTTCTTCTTATCAATTTCTTTGTTAGATGACTCCTTTTCCAAATAGATGTTCCTGAGTAGAAACACAAGCACAAGTGCACAATATGTACTAGACAATTCTTTGTTATCTCTACCAAAGGAAATTCTAATTTGATGCAATAGCATCTAGTCTCGGCTTTATCCCCATTATCATTCGAGATTTCCAGAGATAACCTAATTCAATTTCCTCATTCTTTTCAATGAAGGAGTATCCTTGCAATGTTAATTGCAATTTGGGACATTGGCTTTCCTACAACGAAACCCTACGTATTCATTTGAACTAGGTTTGTCACGCAATTTATATTTTTACTTAAGGACTTTCAATTCCTTTCAACTTCAAGCAAGACACGTCTTGAGAACAATCCTTTCAACTCTTTAGGATTGAAATTCTTTCAACTTCCTAGGAACCCTACGTATTCTATCACAAGTTCAATCTATGTTTTGTGAGACATAATAGGATTTCCCTATTATTTCAACTAAGAAACAGATGCAGATGCATAAAATGTATGTGGCTTAATTGTAATTTAATGCGAATTCTTGAAACTTTTCATATATATATTAGCATGAAATCTCCATGCAATTTATGTGCAATTTTAATTGATCACCTAAGATGAATGTGATTAACAAAATTTTTCTAGTACGCTCATTATCTCAAAACATGCTCAATTAAGTTGTGATAATTAATGTAATTTTTTTTTCTCTAAATTTATTTTCCCTAATACAACAGGGCACACCCGATTCATAAGAGATGTGTTTGCCATAGTTGTGGTCCCTTCGTTCATGGTCCCATTTTGGTTGTGCTGGGAGCTTCAGTGTTTGGAGAGATCTTTCGCTTGGGGCCATCATCTACAAGTGGATTCGAGAGATAAAGAAGGAGGAATGCATTGGAGATGGGAGAGTGTAAGAGAAGATAGCTTAGTCGAAGACCGAGATAGGGGAATTGAGCTAACTCTCTCCCTTGCAGCCTCTTAAGGTAACCTCTCTCTCTCTCTCTCTCTCTCTCTCTCTCTCTCTCTCTCTCTCTCTCTCTCTCTCTCTCTCTCTCTCTCTCTCTCTCTCTCTCTCTCTCTCTCTCTCTCTCTCTCTCTCTCTCTCTCTCTCTCTCTCTCTCTCTCTCTCTCTCTCTCTCTCTCTCTCTCTCTCTCTCTCTCTCTCTCTCTCTCTCTCTCTCTCTCTCTCTCTCTCTCTCTCTCTCTCTCGCAATCTCTTGGAGGGGTATCCTTATATCTCCCTCTCTCTCACAGCCTCTTGGGGTCTCCTTGTGCTTCTCTGACTACTCCCCATGCCTCATATTTATAGCTAAACAAGAGAAGAAGGGTTGTGGCTGAGAAAAAGAGCTCTTTATGGAGGGGATCTTGAAAAAATCAGTAATTTGATGCTCGAATCACATTTTTGATAGTTCAGTTGGCTTCAAAAGGGGGGTAAAACTCCAAGACACTTACTTAGAAATCTTCCAAATCAATCTTTGTTCTCCCAGTTTGAAGTGTTGTTTACTACCTATAAACTACGATTGTGACACACGTGATTTCGCCAATCGTTCTTTTTTTTGTATTAGATCTCCAAAACTAGCTGAAAAAACCACTTTTTTTTTTCATGACATCCTGTTCTAGAAAATTTTATATCTTTTTAAGATATTTACAATAAATAATATCTGAAATATCTAAAAATGCTAGTCTTGTCCAAAAATCTAATATTTTGGACCATCCAAACTATACACATTGACACTAATGACTAATATTGCTCATAACTCTTGTTCACATTGTAACTTCCATGCTAGGTGGCTACAATCATTGTCAATCCAAGAAAAATTTCAAATTATGACTCTCGATTTTAATATTTTAATTAAGTAAAAATTGTTAGTTATTAATGTTAGCTAGTTATTACTTTAGTTACTCTTTAGTTAGTAATCTTACTAGCTTATTAATTGACTAACTAACTTTTGAACTAACCACCTAATTTTTATTTGCATGGAAGTATTACATCCTCCTCCCCTTGAAGAAATCGAGATGTCCTCATCTCGAGAGAAACTGTGGGTATTGTTGATGAAGAGCATTCTCATCTATCCATGTAGCATCTTCTTCAAAATAATCCCTCCACTAGACAAGGTATTCTCGAAGGGTTCTACTCTTAAATTGTCTCTCCCTAGTATATAGGATTTTATTTGGCTGCAACTCAAGGACTCCTTGGCTAAGCAATAGAATTTTTTGATGACTCAATACATGGATAGGATTAGGCACATATTTCTTTAGTAGACTAACATGAAATACGTTTTGAACTTTTACATTTTTAGGGAGTTGAAGTTTGTAAGTATTAGATCCTAGGCTTTTGAGGATGTTGTAAGGCCCGTAATACCTTGGGCTAAGCTTTTTAAATTCTCCCAAGGATAAGGAACTCTTCTTGGGTCGTATACAATGAAAACCATAGCCCTCTCCTTGAAGAGCCACTCTTGCATGTTCAAATCCGCATACGCCTTTTGCCTATCCTTGGTGACTTTGATGTCTTGCCTAATGGCCTTAACCTGTTCATCCATTTCTTCTAGCATCTTCTTGGAAGCCTCTACCCTCAAAGTAGGGTCTGTGAAATTAAATGGAGAATGGCAATCATGCCCATACATTGCTCCAAAAGGTGCATTTGAATGCTTTGCTGGAAGGAAGCATTGTAGGCAAACTCCACCAAGGGTAGATATCGGAACCACTTCTTTGGTTCGTAATAGCAATATGCTCTGAGAATATCTTCAATCACTCGATTGACCTTTTCTGTTTGGCCATCAATTTGAGGATTATAGGCCGTACTAAAATAGAGCTAAGTCCCAATAGCTTCAAATATCCCTCTCCAAAAATGAGATGTGAAAACATAGTCTCGATCACTAATGATCTTTGTGGGTAGACCATGGAGTCTGAATATCTCCTTAATGAATAGTCTGGAAATATCTGAAGCTTTATAATTTGTCTTTATTAGGATGAGATGTGCAACCTTGGTGAGCATATCTGCTACCACCATAATTGAGTTGTACCCACCTAGAACTCCATGTAACCCAACAATAAAGTCCATACTGATAAATTCCCACTTCATCTAAGGGATATCGAGGGGTTGTAGCTTTCTAGGCATCTTGATATGCTCTGCCTTGATGTGTTGGCAAGAAAAAAATTCCGTGACATATTTGAGTACATCTCCCTTAAGTCTTTCCCAATGATATCTCTTCTTGACTATGTTGAGGGTATTTGCATATCCCGGATGACCAAAGAAACTTGGGAATGATGTGCTTTGCAGAGTATCCATTGTTTAAGTCTTCTACTCGAAGGAATACATAGTCTTGTCCTGAAGTAGACTAGGCCTTCATAGACAAAGTACTCTTGGTATTTAACTTTGAGTTTGGTAATTTAGTACTTTTCTAGGATCTCCTTTATCATTTTCTAATATTGTGGGTCATGTTCAGTCCTCCCTAGCCAATTCAAGTATAGGGTTTCCTGGCATTGACACCATGGTGGCTAGTGATCTAGTCGTTGAAGGTTCCTCCATAGTGAGAGAGTTGAGGAACGCTTTACGAATTAAGGCATCAGTGACTACTTTTCCTTTCCATGTCTATATCCGATTTCAAAGTCATACTCTTGTAGCACCTCGATCCACTGGTGTTGCCTCATGTTCAGGTCAGCCTGGGAGAAGATCCATTTGAGGCTCTTGTGGTCCATGACCAAGGAGAATTTGTTGCCAACCAAGTAGTGCCTCAAGTGTTTGAGTGTGCATGAAGGAGAATATGACAACGTCTGCTCATTTGAGCCAGTTCCATGTTATTCTCAAGAATTTGACTTTGCATGGCATTACCTTTAATGATGAGGTTACTCCATTGTTTTTTATTGGGACTCTGAGTGAGTCATGGTATGTATTCCGCACTACCTTATGTGCTCCTACTACTATTTTGAACTTGCCTGATGTAGAGAGTGCTCTTCTGTAAGAAGAGATCAACCATAAGAACTTGGATGCCTCTTGTATACTGCATGCTTTGACTATTAGAGGCAGAGATGGTAATGGAAAGAATGACCCTTGGAATGGCCCTAGCAGAGACTCAAATAAGTCTAGGTCTAAGTTGCATGGTAAGTCACATAGCAAGTCATGTCGGACAAAATGCTACTGTGACATGTTATCATTGCAGCAAGAAGGGTCATATATGCAACACAGTGTCATGAGTTGCGCAATGAGAAGCAGAAAGAGAAGGGGAAAGACAAAGTATAGGAAATGTCCTTTTATCCCAGCATGGTGCCTGCGAAATGAAAATCAAGTAAAGAAATATCATGCAGACTAATGATTCCAATGGGGAGTACATACTAGTAGCCAGTTCATGTGATGTTATGCCATTGACCGAGGTTCACTCTATGTATACGCAATGCTGGCTTTTGGATTCTGGTGTTTCATTTCATGTTACACCATGCTGTGAGTCATTTCGTTCCTACCACACTATCTATGGTTCAATTTGCTTGGGTGAAGATAGGTCGCTTGCTATTGTTGGCATTGAAGATGTACGGCTGTAGTTCTCTACTAGCAGTTTTTTTTGTTACAGGATGTACGTCATGTACATGCTCTTACACATAGTCTTATGTCTATAGGGCAACTTGATGATACTGGGTTTCATGTCTCTTTTGGGGATTTTGCCTGGAAGATCGTACATGGCAAACTTGTGCTTGCTACAGGTGCCAAGGCTGGCAGCCTCTATCCTCTTGTTGTTGATGGGTCCTCTATTGACCATGTTTTTTCAATGGGTACAATCCCACATGTATGTCTTTAGCATGCCCATTTGGGCCATATGTCTTTGAAGGGAATGAAAATGCTTTCTAGTTTGCAATACTTACCGCCCCTTGACTATGCATGTTTTAATTCATGTAAGGATTGTCTTTATGGCAGACAAACTAGGAATATGCATAAGAAGTCTAGTAGGACACGCATGAGTGAGCCCTTGGAATTGGTACATCTGGATGTTTGTGGGCCCATGCCCTGTCAGTTTATGGGTGGTGCAAAGTATTTTGTGATGTTTATTGATGATTTTGCACATAAATTCTGTGCTTATCCCATTAAGCTTAAATCCAATGTCTTGACTGTGTTTCAGAGATGGCTTGCATTGGTTGAGAACTAGATTGGGCATAGGCCAAAATGCTTTAAAACTGACAATGGGGGGGAATATGTGTCACGTGCCTTTGAGCAACTATGTGACAAGAGGGATATTAAGCATCAATTTACTACCCCCTATACCCCACCTCAGAATGATTTGGCTAAGTAGATGAATAGAATCATCTAGGAGCATGTACGCAGTATGCTTAGCCATGTAGGCCTATCACAGAACTTTTGGGCTAACGTAGTCAATACAGCTATGCATATCATAAATAGATCACATTCTAGTGGTTTGGATTTCCAAGTTGCAATGGAGGTATGGACTGGGAAACCCCCGTCTTATGCACATCTACCTATCTTTGGATGTGAGGCATAGTACCATGTGCCCAAGAGTAGTAAGCTGGATCCTAAGAGTGTCAAATTCATTTTCGTTGGCTATGGAGATGCAGGTGAGATGGGTTACCACCTCTAGGATCCAGAGGCATGGAAAGTCATCCACAACCATGATCCGCAGCCATGATGTAGTCTTCCATGCAGACAAGACGCATAGGCAACTTGAGAAGATGGTAGAGATACACAGGGTTATATTCTAGGAGGAGCCACGTGCTCCTACAAAGCCAATTGGACAACCTATAGCAGCAATTTGTACACAAGGCCAAGATGTTGGACAGGATGTTGGACATGCAATAGAGCCTGCAATGAGATGGTCTACTAGAGATAGATGTCCACCTCATATATTTGAGGTCTCGTTGCATTATGTCTTGGTTAGAGATGCAGGAGAGCCTCTCACCTATGATAAGGCTATGCCCAAGGGTGGCAATATCTCCATGGAGAGGGCTATGCAATCTGAACTGGACTCCCTGCATAAGAATACGACTTGGCATTCGATTGCATTGCCTAAGGGCAAGAAGGGTTTGCCATGCAAATGGGTGTACAAGCTGAAAAGTACCCTTGGAAACCCCATGTTGGCTTATAAGGCAAGACTTGCTGCTAAGGATTTTAAACAGGAGCATGGATTTGACTTTAATGAAGTTTTTTCTCTTGTGGTCAAGATGACCACCCTACACTTGGTTTTGGCCTTAGTCACGCAACTTGACTTGGACATTTATTAGATGTATGTCAAGACTGCATTCTTACATGGGGATTTGCAGGATGAGATTTACATGGAGTGGCCTAAGGGCTTTGTAGAACTTGGTAGGGAGCACCTAGTGTGCAAGTTGAAGAAAAGTCTTTATGGCTTAAAGCGAAAACCTAGGGAGTGGTATCATAAGTTTGATGTCTTTATGAAGTCACAAGGCTACAGTAGGAGTGCTATGGATCTGTGTCTTTACAGGAAGAAAGCCTGTGATAGCTCATTGCTTATTTTGGTACTTTATGTGGATGATATGCTGATACCAAGGAAAGCTCATGGTGATCTGGATGCTCTTAAGAAGAGCTTTGAGATGAAGGATTTGGGATAGACCTCTCACATTCTTCGTATAAGAATGCCTATTGAGGGAAGCGGGTGGGCGGAACCCCCGACTGGTTTGTCCTACGATAGGGTGGTCTCGGAGAACTTGGAAGCTTCTCACAAGGTTTTACCGTCATTCAACCCTTAGGTATTGTTAGATAGAACTCGAATCATGTCGTTTTAAGGAATCAAAATGGGACTATGCCCTACGGGTAGAGAGGTTGAGCGGAACATCCCTCTTGTTTCCGATTCTCTTTGAACCAAGTGCAGCATAGATCTGCTTCGGCTTGGGTATCTCTGTGTAAAGTATGATGTCTAAGACCAGATCCTAGAATGCTGTTAAGAAACCTTGACCACTAGGAACCCAAATTCAAGTTGATCCTAGTGGGTTCAGCTGCAAACATTTTGTTGTGAGGTGAACTCGAGAAACCCTAGGTGACAAACTCCGTAACATTCCATGGGAGTGCGAGGCGGCATCACTTAGATTCATTTCTCAATGGATAGCTAAAAATGTGTCTGGATAGTTGATAGGCGGGCACATTACATAGCTTTTTTTCAAACTTCTTACCCTTGAAAATTACAATAAATTGATGTTGGTATTGAATATTTAGCCCTATTTGAATTACATTTATAATTGTGCATATCTACATATAAGACTCTCAAATCATTTTCATATGTATGTCTAATCTGTGTCAATAGTGTCTCATGTATCTATGCTATTAAATATAATTTTTCACATCACCATGTTAGATGCACCTATAAATGCATGTCTACTAGCAGGTAAATCTTTGCTTCCATTCTTTTGTAGTGTCCATGCACTATACATTTCCCATGCTATGATATTTAATCTTTATTGATATAATATGTTGTTTTTTGGTTTTATTTTTATAGATTTTACTAATATTTTCTACTCATTAAATAATTATGTCTTTATTTTGATGATCTTGTTATTCTTTTCTATTGATTACATAATAGTGACTTGTTACACATGGTTGTATATAGCACCGGTTACATTGTGCTGAGTGGATAGATAGGGAATTAATGTGTTTTGTGTTTTTGGTGAGTAAATTATTAGCACTCGGACTAATCCAAATGCAATGATTTTTCTATTTATCACTAGAACACCTTTGGTACCTTATTTACTAGTGTGTGTTAATGAGTGGAATTATTTACTATTGTTGTCACTTTAAGGCATTTGGCTAGCAAAAGCTAAAAGGATGCTTTTCATAAATTTTAGCACAAAAAACAAATATATATTTTTGTATAAATTTTCTTCAACGTGAAGGCAAGCACACTGTAGAGTCATCCAATTGTGGGATTTGATCCTCAGACCTACTACAACTCAGGCACATGCCCAATTAGCACATGCTCATTCTTGCATGGGGGGAAATTGCACCCATACTCTTATCATACAGTCTTGTCTCCCTCACTCCCTTGCTCTCTTGTGTTCTCTCCTCAAATCCCATACCTACTACAACTCAAGCACATGCCCAATTAGCATATTCTCATTCGTGCATGGGGGGAAATTGCACCCATACTCTTATCATACAGTCTTGTCTCCCTCACTCCCTTTCTCTCTTGTGTTCTCTCCACATTTGGTTGATTAACTATTCATATATACTAAGGGTGGATAACATCGCATTTATTAAAAAGGTTGTGAATATAGTATGATTCTTAGTTTTATATAGCATTATTAAGTCAAATAGTAAAACAAAATTTAAATAATGTTGGGGTAGAAGGCCATATGATAGGCAACTATTTTGCATGGTTTATTTCTTACCTTGACCAAGCATGGGTGTGTTTGGATAGGAAAATCAAAATTTATATTTATTAGAGCTACATATCTCATGGGTACTAAATGCATGGCTATGTGCAACATATTAAAAAACTTGATGCTTCTAGGTGTGCCATATTATATTCTACCTATCAATTTAAGGAGTTATGTGTCTATTAGAGAAAAGCTTACAATAAATATTATGTTACATTTTTGCAAAGATCAGCATGAGTGATTTTGATTTGCTAGGGATTCTTTGAGTAAGTTGTTGATTCAAGAAACAAGGACAATGTAGCCCTAACCTAAAACCATTATAAGTTAGAATATCTTTAGAATGTCATAACAAACATAACACTATGCGTGTTCAAAATCTCAAAAGAGAAATCAACAATATAATATAAAGCCAAAATGGAATCCAAGTTTTGAAATAGAAAAAACAATCACAATAGTTGGATAATAATCCAAAATATGGATGGTACTAGGAACATATTAGGTTACTCCATTGGATTGACACTTTAGAATTGGTTCATGCAAGACTAAACATGAGCAACTTTGGGTCCATTGTGAGGCTTCTCATCAATCTTGTAGAGTGTCCAACCAACTCTTTGAGTGAAAAGGTCTAGTTAATGGTGAAATGTGCAGGCCACAAGGGTACCAACAACTTCATGTAGGATGGTAGTATGTGATGATGTGTATGAGTGATGGGCTCCATGACATGGTATGAATAACATTCGTAATAGTGTATGAAGAAATTAAGAAATAATGGTGACTTTTGTTTGAAAAGGTGCATTTTCTTGCATAGAAGGCTTCTTAATTTGGTGTTAATAATTATCAATTCCTATTGAGCCCATATATTAATGTTTCTCCAAGGATGTACAAACTAATAGACTCTTTGAGAACACAACATGGATCATTTGATTGATAGTTATTACCTTTATGGTGATGCGTATGTATCCCTCTTTGTTTCAACTATATATATATATATATATATATATATATATATATATATATATATATATATATATATATATATATATATATATATATATTGCAAATCCATTTTAACATAGAATTAATAATGTTGTTTGAATAAACTCTAATATAGTAGGACTAGCAAGAGAACATTTACAAACAAAATTCATACTTTGTTTATTTTCTCAAGACACATCATGTGTGTTGCCCACCATCATATGACGTCTATTAGAGAGCTCCTTGCATAGACTTCAAGGTATTGACATTGCAAATTTCGATGTGGTCAAATACCCCCACTAGACTACCATAAGTATGAATTACATTCAAATAGTTGATATAAAATGCTTTATGTTCATAAAGCCTCCGACAATTGGTCAACATATATCTAAATAAGCTAGTCAATTTTGAAATAAGGCTTGTGCTTGTACGATTTTCCTACAATCACAAAATTGAAGAATATATATTTAGCTTAAATGTCATGTTATCAATGCAGCTTACAGTACTTAATTTTTGAAATGAACTAATAGATGGCATTAGTACATAATAAGTGGGGAAAACAATACTCAAATGCCAATGCTTTCTTTGTCCCAAGAGCACTTTTGCAATAACAAAGAATTTTTTGGGCCCTCTCCATCATGGTTGAGACCAATTCACTACATTTCCCCTAGAATGTTGCAACCCTTATATCAAGTGAAACATTTGCGCAAATCCCAAGGTCTTTACGTACAAAGTATAGATACTCTATTGAATTTGACACTTAAATCTAGAATTCTCCCAAAACTAGAGATTTTGCCTTTTTTTTTCAATACATCCAATATCCAAGTTTTCATACACATCACTTTTTGCTCAAGGTGCAATTAATTTGTCTTACTACACCATGCCAAGATAACTAATTCAACAAAGTCAAGTTTCTTAGATGGTTACATTTCAACCACTATGAACATATTGTAAAAATTTTCATTAATCAACCTACTAGCTATACATATATGTGTTTCTTTGAAATGGAATATTACTTTGTGCGCATGCACACACACACAGTGTGGGTTTGATGACACCACCATATGCTTTTAAGCACATAAAAATAAGTGGTAATGATTGACCAAAAGGCTAGACATATGGACAACTTATTTAACACTTTAAACTTTAGAAAAAACCATAATATTGCATAAGCTATAGTGGAAGAGTTATCTTGCATTGAAGGGTATGCAACAAATAAATCTCATGCTAGGTGCATGTTTTCACATTTCCTAACACTTTTCTTCTTAGCCTTAGGAAAAGATATTGAGAAGCTTAGTTTATCCTATGTGAGAATACGTTGCTAGATAGATAAACATCATTTCTACCCATATGCTCCTTGTTAAAGAGAAAGCTCTTACTAGGTAAAATTTAATCTAGATTATTCCAATTTGGGACAATAAGTGCAAAGATGTTGAAATGCACCACTTCTTTTCATATGTAGATTTCTTGAATAAGGACATGGAGTGGTGCATCTTCAAGGTGGCCTACAAATTCACATAAAATTTTATGCATCTTCAAACATCACATAAAATTTCACACTTCTTGCATTTTATAAAGTGTTGATTGTTAGTCTTTTAGTTTAGAAAGCACCTAACACATCCTTATGGAGACATGTTGTGCTTTGGATTTGTTTTTCGTCTTAACAACTTATTTGAGATATAAGAGAAATATATACTTATGTTTTGAGATATTCCTTGCTAACCTAAACCAAGCACATGATAATTCTATTTAATGTTCACATCATTCCAATTTGGGACATATCAAAAAAATGGGAAAAAATAATATCTATGTTTGTGAATGTATGGTAGAGCTAAAGGATGAGGTTCGGCCCTATCTCTATGTTAAAGTGGGTTTCTATTGCTTTCGTGAAAGAAAAATACACCTTTTAAACCTACTACCAAATACATAACTTTAAGTGGTAGGGAGAAGGGGGTTGTTAAGTGCTTAAAGTACGCAAAATTCTGATGTTTTTATGATACATGGCATATAGGGTATGTTATTTTCTAAAATTAAGAGGGTCTAGTAGCACGAGAATGCTCGGTGCTAGCCCTAAGTAACATAGCAATCACGGTTTAGAAGAAAGTCATGAAAATGACTATTTTTGCTCTGTCACAATGTTGATTGTTAATGAATAAAATTGTTTAAGCATGGTAGTCATACACAATTGCATTGCATACACCATATGGTATCATCATGGATGCATAGCAATTGTTTTCATGGGGACGATGGCCTACGTTGAGTGTGAGGTATTGTCAAGAAGTGAACTACAGAGAGAGAGGACTGCAAAAGAGAGAGATGAAGAAGTGTAAAAGTGAAAGAAAGAGAGCACTGAAGAGGAGAAAGAAAGACTAGAATAGAAGAGAGAAAGATAGAAAAGAGGAAGATGCCATTAAAGGTGAGAGCAAGATAACAAGGAGAAGGACAATAATGTATTAATGTGTCGAAAGATGAGAAAAATTACATATCCCCTCCTTTTATACATATGTTAGTGTGACATGGTATTATTTACACACTAAATCTCTATTCTTCCCAACTTCTTACAATCCATCCTATCCTAAGGGTTTTTGCCCTCAAAGACAAACTTACAAAGATTGGAAAAGGATGGATAGAATAGAGTACTGCTCTATTTTCAACTTTACAAATGAAAAAATGAATGAAAGATGAAAGACATATGGAGTGAAATGAAGGAATGGAAGTAGGACTTAGCTATATACATGATCAAGAGTGCTTCCATTGTACTTACATCCTTAAAGTCTTCAATTGAGGAGCTCAAAATGAAGTAGAATATAGCTTGTTGTATAAACAGACCCTACTAAACTAAATCTGCCATAACTTCTTATAAAAGTATCCAAATGTGTCCTGTGGGTGAGAAGGCTCATCTAATATAGAATCAAGCCTCCAAGAAGCTTCCTCAAGTGGTAAAACTCTCCATTTGATCAAATATTCAATGATAGAATGAGGTTGAAGCTTCTTCTCATGCTGACCTATGACAACCTCTGGGATGTAATGAATAAGAGATTCTTCATCAATAGCTGGCAACTCATCAACTGTATCAAGAGGGTCACCATAGAAAGGCTTGAGCTAACTAACATGGAATATATTGTGAATCTTAGTGGAAGAGGGTAGCGCCAATCTATATGCCAAGTCTCCAATGCGCTTTAGGATCCAGTAGGGGCCATAAAATCTGTGAGCAAGATTGTTACTGGATCCATCTTTCAAAGTAGAATACAGAGACTTGGGTACCTTCAACAAAACCAATTCTCCTTCTTGGGAATTTAAAGGTCACCTCTTCTCATCTGCATACATCTTCATTTGGTCTTGGGCTTTTCTAAGATTCATCTTACACTACTAAAGAAAGGTCTATATTCTTTCTATTTCTTCTTTTCCATGGGGATTAATTATTTCATTAAAGATGATTGTGGGTAAGGGCATCTTATAACCATACATAGCCTCAAAGGGTGAAGCTCCAATACTAGCATGAGTGGAGTTATTGTAGGCAAACTTAGCCAAGTGTAACCAATAATCCTATGAATTTTGGACATCATAATAGAGATGGCGAAGATAAGTCTCCAACCACTTATTTACCCTTTGTGTCTATCCATCAGTTTGTGGATGATAAACTGTAGAGGGAGCCAATTAGTGCCCATGGAGTGAATATCACCTGCCAAAAGTTGCTCATAAACTTTGAATCTCTGTCATGAACAATCACCTGCGGTAATCCATGTAATCTAAAAATCTGCTCCATAAACTGACTAGCCACTTGAGAAGCAGTAAATGGGCTCTTGGTTGGAATGAAATGGGATGTCTTGGTGATTCTATCCACCACCACATATATACTATTCCATTTCTTTTTAGTAGTAGGCAAGCCAGTAATGAAGTCCATGGTAATATGCGTCCATTTTCCTGTAGGAATGGGTAATGGCTGCAACAAACCACTTGGCTTATGGGTGTGGTCTTTATTCTGCTGATAAGGCATGCACTTCATGACAAAGTCTTTGACATCTTTCCATAGTCCTTTCCAATGGAAGCTTTTTCTAATCCTATCATAGGTTTTGAAAACTCCAAGGTATCCAGTCAGCTAAAGGCAAAGAATGCAACTTCTCCATAATTTTTTGTATAAAAGAAGAAGTAGAGAGAATGACAATCTTGCCATTTAACTAGATTAGGCCATTTTGAAGCTGATAATGCAAGTTATCTTCCACGAGCCCTTGTTGTAATTTTTGAAAAATATAGCTAGCTCTTTATCCAAAAGATAAGCCTTGTGTAATTCTTCAATCCAATCACTATGTAGCTTAGTCATTGCTGAAACTTTGCAGGCCCAATTTGAGAAAGAGATTAGACTAAGTGAGAAAATACTTAAGGACCCTATGATCACTTTGAACTTTAAAGCAGCTGCCATGAAAATAATGGTGCCAATTCTTTATTGCATGCAAGATAGCCAACATCTCTTGGTCATAAACATTCATAGCCATTTCCTTATCTGTAAGCTTGCCACTTTCAAAGGAAATCACTCCATGCTCCTGTAATAATACAACCCCAATGCCTCAACCATTGGCATCACACTGTATGGTAAACTCCTTCAAAAAATCCAGGCATACTAGAATAGTAGCAAAAGCAAGGAGTTCCTTTAACTAGTTGAAGCTACTATCTATAAGAGCATCCCAAAAGAAAGCTTCCTTCTTCAACCTATCAGTCAAAGGAGCTACAATAGCTGCATAATTCTTGATGAATCAGTGATAAAATGAAGATAAACCAAGATATCCTCTAAGTGAAGTAGTGGTAGTAGGTGTTGGCCAATCTTTAATACATTGCACCTTCTTGGGTTTAGCCTAGATCCCTTTTTCACTGACAATATGTCCCAAGTATTCCACTTTAGTCTGCATGAAAGAGCATTTTTTCTCCTTAGCAAAGAGTTTGTGATGTTTCAATATATCAAAAACCTTCCTCATATATGATAGATGGTCCTAAAGGGTCTTACCATAATCAAAAATGCCATCAAAGAAGACCAAGATAAACTAAAAAAGGAAAGACTACAAAATCTTGTTCATCAGAGTCTAGAAGGTAGTTAGAGCATTTGTAAGCCCAAATGGCATCACTAGAAAATGGTAAAGCCCTCAATCAATCCTAAAAGCAGTTTTGATTTCATCATCCTCTAGCACATACAAATCTGATGATACCCTGATCTCAAGTTAATATTCATAAAGAATTTAGCCCCCTTGAGCTCGTCAAGCAAATCATCAATCTTAGATATTGGGTACATGTTCTTCACTGTGATCTTGTTAAGATCCCTATAATCAATACACATCCTGAAAGATCCATCTTTCTTTTTAACTAACAAGAGAGGAAATGCATAGGGTGAAGAATTAGGTTCAATGAATCCCATTTCAAGAAGCTCCTTGATTTTCTTGGCTACTTCTTCCTGCTCACACTTGGACAATCTATAGGGTGGCTTATTAATTGGTTTTAAGTTGGGCTCCAAATCAATGGGGTGATCTACTGCTCTCTTGGGAGGCAATGAAGTAGGCACTTCAAACAAATCCATGTAATCCTCAAGAAGGGCTTTCAAGGCTGGGTGACTTGCTAAATTTGTGGACTAATCTTCAACCTCTTTATTCAAGTGTAAGACAAATATATGCGAGCGCCTCTTGTACTCCTTTTTGAGTTATTGAATGGTGATAAGCTGAACATCTATTATACTAGGAATTCCCTATAAATGGATGAGCTATCCATCAAAGGTAAACTCCATATATATCTATGAGAAATCCATATTGATTTTGCCTAATGTCATCAACCAATCACAACCTAATACGATATCTATGGGCCCCATTTCCAAGGTTATTAGGTTTACTTTTGGTTCATAATTTTTAGCCAACTGTAAAGAAACTTGTGGGCATATTTGAGTGTTGATTTCTTCTTCACCATTGGCCATCTGAACTCTTATGGACTGTTGTAAGTCAGTGGGAAGACAATTCAGCTTGTCCATAATGGACTTATTCAAAAAATTGTGTGTACTACCACTATTTATAAGGATAAACATGTCTTTCCCATGAATATTACCCTTCATACGAAGTGTACTAGGGCTCTTAGAACAAGTCTAAGCATCCACGAAAATGGAACAACTAGTAGTAGCAAGTGGCTCATCATAAATCCCATCTGGGTCAAAAGGAATACTCCCACGTCAATCAAAAGGAAAAGAGTTGGCTGGATCATAAAAATATCCTCAAGATCATCATTTTCAGCAGTAGGTACAATTGCATTGGTCTCATCAATGTCATCTTTAGAATCCTCAAAGACTAACATATTATGGACCTTGGCTTTTGCATTTTTGTATATACACTTTGTGGCATGATCAATTGTATAACTTTTCTCACATTTGAAGCATAATTATTTTTCATTTATTTCTTTGTAGAGGTCCATAGGAATAGACTTTGGATTCATATTGGATGAAATAGATTTAGGCTTCTTGTTCCCTTGTTTTAATTCTACTCTTGGATTATTTGCTACCTTGAAATCACTTTGAGATCTTGAAGCATTGAATGATGGATAATTCGGCACTCTTAAGCTCCCACTTGGCACATGATTGTTGTCGTAAAAATTGCCAACTTGTCCATGTTTAAAAACAATTCTTGGCTTTCCATAAGTAGGCTGAAATGAGGACTCTCTTCTATATTTTCCTCCATAGCACGCCACATGCTCAATAGTTGTGAAAAGAGTGGTAGCATTTTGTGCCATAACATCAACAGATAAGGAAGGCTCTAAACCATACATGTACTTGTGGATTTAGCTTCATCACTAATGCTCTCTATATACATGGTAAGATTGAGGAATTTGTTGGTATACTCTTGTACACTTAGGCGTATTTGCTCTAATCTATACCACCTCTGTGTCGATTTCTCTTTTTTAAAGGAGAGACAAAGACCTTAGCCATAAGTGTCTTGAATGCATCCCAATTCTCTATATGTCTTTTCTCCTTCTTAATGTATCTCCACCAAGTATGCACAAATCCCTCCAAATGCAAGGAAGAAAAATGAATCTTCATATCATCAGTTATAGGAAATATATCAAAGTAAGATTCCAATTTGGAAATCCATTCCTTTATATTAGATGGTGAAGATGATTGACCATTGTACTTTGCCAAGATGATCTTATCTTTTAGCTCTCTTTCATGGAAGGGTTGCTACCTCAAAATAGACTAGTCATGACTATTAGGCATGGAACCCCTAAAAGAATATGGAACTCTTCCAATCGGTGGGCTGAAAACCAATATGAAACCTTCCTCTTTTTGGTAGAGGACCTCTTAGAAGTTGGGTATTCAACCGAAAAGCTTGGGAATTGACCCATTCAAACTTCCCAAATAGTCATCATATCTTTGTGAAGTCTCATCTACTTCATATTGGCTATTTGGAATACCCCTTCGTCCAATGATACCATGACCTTGACCATTTTGATTAGATGGCTGAAGTGGGATTGAGGGTTCACTGTTTGAATGAGATTTCTTTGTAGTAACTTCTTTGGATCCCATTTGCATTTTCATCCATTAGGGAATTGAGCCATTATTTGAGCATTAGATTCTACTAACTTGTTAATGGAAGCCTTTGTTTGGGTAGTGGAATCCACTAACTTCTCAATGGAAGACTTCATTTGACTAGTAGACAATATCATTTGCTCCACTCTTGATAATAACTCCATATGACATTGGGCATGCCTATTCTCATGTTCACACATGGTATTGTTGACTGCATTGATTTCTCCATACACTCGAGGTTCTTTAGAGCCCTCTTGAGGTATATTATCTGGCATGAAATCTCTAAATTTGTTAGGACTTATTCTTGCATTTATGGCCTACTGTAGTAGTGCAGTCCTACAGTACCCCTATTGAAAAATTGGATATAACTTGAGCAAGAAGAATTTAATTTCTAAAAAATTTTATTCAAATCTAAGCCAACGATGCCTTCTTTAAGATGAGCTATAGGCCATAGGATAGAAAAATCTGCAATTCAATAACTGAGTATGAATTGTCTAGACATGCACCCAGTTTCAACTTGTAAATACATTGTTCTCACCTGTAAGAGTAAAATGGTGGTTCCAAGTAGCTACAAAACCCTATAGGAGGATGAATAGGACCTGTGGGCACCTTGTAGTACCTGCACCTATACTTCAATAATGAAGTTGGTACTTGTAAAGACCTGTAAATATCCTGTAGTGTCCTATAAAGTCCTTGTTTTACTCATGAAGGTACTTGAATATTTGAAAGTGCTTCAATCTTCAATTCTCCAGTGTACATGTCTGAGGGATGAAATGATAGGAAAAGCTCCCTAAATAGGCTTAGAATCACCAGGAGCTGGGAAAATTTCCCCTCGGGTCAATTGGTTGCACCCCTTGTGGGGTCTTTAATAATGAGAGAGGGTCATCTTTTGTCTCACTATCTCCCCCTGCATTTGCATTTTTCCTCGGTGGGAATATCAACATGGCATCAGCATACTACTCTAATCAATAAGCAAGGGAAGAGGTCTTACCAAAGCAATTCAGTGACTCACTGATTGCTAATACTTACCCTTTACAATATTTCAATCTTGGGTTTAAAAAATTGGGGATTAGTGTAAGAAATCTTATCAATCAATAGAATTAATCAATCATATTAAATGCAATGCTGGAAATTTCATTTTGAAGCTTCTAATTCACTGATTAGATCCAATATGCATCAAGCAAACATTGCATTACATGAATGGACTGATTCAAGCAATGGTTGGCTAACATTTGATGGAAATTATTCAATTCTCTAAGCTCTCAATCAATTGGATAAAGCTCAACAAATGGATGAATGAGAGAGATTAAGAATTGAAGAAGAGTATCTTTGATATAGTTTGATGATGACTTGATTAATCCCCAATTGCTTGATGAAGCCTCTGGTGGTCCAATGTTGTCAAAATAATCTTCAAGGATTGTGTATTTAATGCTTGGAAGAAATCATGAAGCTTCAGATGCTTAAGATCGAAGCATTAAACCCGTTTCCCCTAAATTTTGACTCCATGGAAGCTCTTGAGCTTCAATCTTTGACTATTCATGCTCAATCCTTGCAAGTACTTGAAGAATCCTTACTGAAATGATCCCACTGCTGAAAGGATGAGAAATCTTCAAGAAATTGATGAGAAATGAAAGCTTGAGCTAACGCTTTTATGGTTGTCCACATGGACTGCACAATTAGGGTTTACAAGAAAGCTAAAGAATGAAGAATGGAGTACAATATTTGAGTACTAAGAAATTTCACTTGCCAATGATCAGAGGAAGTACCAAAGACTGAGGATTAAGTAGGAGCAATAGAGAACATGGTGGAATCGGCCCAAAAAATGTGCCATATTTTTCGAGGTTGTTTTATGCTTCATGGCTGAGCTATTCTCTGGCATATTGATTATCAATATGAAGAACCTGAAGCAGGGAAGCTAGAGCAAGTGTTGATGTGTCAAGAGGAGCAAGGGTTTGAAAGTTAGAAGGAGATCTTGATAGTAGACTCCATGAAACTTGCAGAAAGCTCCAAGAAAGGGGAAAGAGAACCCTCTCTTTACAAAGTAGCCACAGTTTGTTTTTTTCCTTAGCCTCGTTAATACCCATTTGACCTAGTTACCTCTAAATTGCATAAAATTTTGATGAAGACCTACTATTTTAGTCTTCCACTACCATACTTGTCCTTGAAGATCTCTAGATATAGTATTCATCTAACTATGGATGTCCTGCAAACCTTTGCTAGTCACCTCTCCATGTCAAGTACGTGTAGTACTTGTTTGAATTTGATTTTTATGGAGAAATTTTGAACTAAAATAGAGAAAAATGTATTAAAGACCAACGCTCTGATACCACTTGTTAAGAAGTGAACTAGAGAGAGAGAAAGAGGAGAGAGAAATTTTACAGAAGAGAGAGATGAGAAAATGCAAAAGTGAGAGAAAGAGAGTGAAAAGGAGAGAGAAAGACATAAAAGAGGAAGAAGCCATTAAAGCTGAGAGCAAGGTAATGTGCAGGGCAATGTTTGTAGATCATTCATAGATGCTTTGAGTTGAATTAAGAGGATCTTTTTCTCTTATTTCTTGGCTATGGTAACTTATCCTTATCATGAACTCAATTTGAAGCTCTCTTGACGCAAGTCTCTTTTCCCTACAAGTCTTGTAATTGACTCATAAGCTTTTGTGTCCCTAACAATCTACATTGAATGTAATCATGCAAAGTTGATTCATGCTATGGCATCATATATGAATGATGGGATGCAGAGTTGTTTATGATACATGACAGCATATTGTACTTGATTTTATCATTGGTGATTGCTCTTACAATAAAGAAAACAAGCTTGATTTGAGTTAGAACTTATGAGATAATACTTTTGTGATCTTTGCTAAGAACATGCAGTTGGACGCTCTATCAACATCTTCAAGAACTTGGCTTGAAATCTTCAACCCTTCTCTTATCTCTACCATCTCTGGAGTTTAAGCTCTTGAACCCCCATACATTCTTCTCTCTCAAACCCGTGTGATTGACCGTGAAGTACCTCTTGATCCTTTAAATATTCATTGTAATCCACTTATCTATTGAAGACACATCTCTATCTATCTTGTCCAATTTTTTGTGAAACCCTTGTGGTGACCTTCAACCCTACGCACTGCAACAACGGTTTGAAATTTATGCCCATTTTTGTGCACCATGGTCATTGTGGACAGGGTGCAGACTGCTCCAAGACAACGACACAGTAATTCCATTGCAAAAAATTCTAATCATTTTATGTCACAAAGATTAATAGTGCATCTCAAAGAGGGATTTGTCTCCTCGAACCTGAATCAAAAATCTCACCAATTGGAATTTCCTACCAAAAGTTACACCCCATTTATTAATAGCATGTCCTATGGACTGCCTCCAAATGGCTAGTCAAAAAGGCAAAAATAAGGTCCGTGAGGAACTCAATAGAAAGATTAGAGACTGCTAGACCTCCATGAATGATGAGCCAAGCTTGGTACAAGTTTACCATGGTGATATATAGGAGGAAATGCCTGACACAAATCCATACAACCTACGCAACAACACCCTATGTCAGCATGAGCTTCATCACATGGAACGGCATAATGACATGGTCACCAACCACTGCCAATGATGTCCAAGTTTGATGAAGTGATTGAGCACATAGCCCTCTCAAACTCGAGGACTCAACAAACCTTGGATCAAATCACTACTCTTGTTGCTCAATTAGCTACTGCTTTATCCCAAGAGAAGGCCAATGACTCTAGACATGAATCTAGACATCCACTACCTCATGAACCATTGCATGGTCGACAAGGCATACTTGGTGCTAAGGGAATCCCCTCTTCTACCTACGAGATTGGTGAACCCTCTCATACGCATGATGAGCCTCTATTGAGCTCCCCCATCAACCATGTAGCCAACACCACCCCACTGAGGCCCTCTCCCACCCTTGGTAGAAATTCCCCCACTCTCCCTAGGAGCCCCCATGCAAGCTATATGAATCAGTCCCCCCTCATGGACACTATGGTACCAATGGCCAACTTGGCAATCATAGGTAGCATGGCTATATTGGACAGCATGGGATAAATGCACCAGATGGTATATATGGACAGCAAGGGTTTCATGGGCAGCATGGCCCTCATGACCTATGTGACAAGATCATTCTCAATAAGTACAATGGGAAATCTCCCTCACGATCCAACTTGGAGAAATGGACATCCAAGTTGGAGTCCTACTTTAATATTTATCCTCGCACTGATGATCAAAAAATAATATTTGCTTCTCTCCACTTGGAAGGATTTTCCCACACATGGTGGCACTATATCAATCGAGAGAATCGTCAGTTCATTGACTGGGAAGATTTTAAAATATATATGGTCCAAGAATTTGTGTCTCTTGTGAAAAAAGAGCAATTGGCAAGACGATGGTACACTCTTGACAAACGTAACCTCACTATACATGAGTACACAAATCAATTTATGAACTTGACCATATATGTGGAGAGCATTAGCAATGATGCTAAATTGCACAAGTATATCTATGGGTTGGAACCAAGCCTATCAGTCGATGTCATGGCCCAAAATCCTACCACACTGTTTGAAGCAATTGAACTAGCTAAGAGATATGAAAGGAAGTATCATAAGAATGAAAATTTTCAACAAGGTTCTGGACAGCCCCGCATCCCTTCAAAATCAGCCCCATATTGAGGTGGTTTCTGAGGCACCTCTATGCCTAATAATAGCCCTAGAATACCCACTTTCCCCCTTCCATGCTAAAAGAAAACAAGGCACTTTTGGGACAACATTTGGCTCTTATGCTGAGAATAAGTATGCTTAAAATAAATAGTCCATCGCATCAACTTTCCATGGCTCCAATGGTGCCAACGCTTCATTTCTCCGGATGTTGTGAAGGAACGGAAGGAAAAAGGCATGTGCCTTAAATGTTGGGATAATTATACTACTAATCATGCCTCCAAGTGCCCTTACAAGACAACTAAGGTCAAGGTCCATAGCATGTATGTCATGGAAGATTAGCACAACGATGACGATGACCTACCCACAACCATGTTGAGCTTACTGAGGATGTTGATCATGAGTTGTTCTATGACCCAGAGGATGGGTTTCCTTTTGACCTAGGTGGCTGACCATCACAGATACTTGATCTGACATCCCACCCTCCTACCACTTCTCTTTTCTCTATCTCCTTGGATGCTTGGATGGGATTCTGAAGCCCGAACACCCTGTGCATTCGAGGCAATATCCATGGAAAGCATGTCTTCATCCTTGTGGACAGTGGTATCACTCTCCTTTTTGCCATTTTGTCAATAAATCAAGCCATTGATCGGTTAAAATACACCCCTAAGGAATTAAACCACATCTTGAAGGTTCAAGTAGCAAATAGAGAAGAAGAAATCAACATATCTATATGTCTCGCAATCCCCTTATGCTTGGCTGAAAATTATGTGGCATTGGTTGGTCTAATTGCCCTAGATATGGGTCCCATTGATGTTGTCTTGGGTTGCAATTGGCTGAAACAATTGGGAAAATTTGCTAAGGACTTCACTCAACTGTACATGAAGTTTATGATGCATGGACGTGTCAAGATTGTGGGAGAGAAGGAAGGAGTCTCGCTTGAAGCTTTCTTGCTTGCACAATCGGGGAAGACACACAAGGGTGGAGGCTGAAAACAGTTTTCCTCTTCTTAGTTGTGTAAGCCAAAAGAACTCAAGTACAAAGAAATAGAAGAACCCTATATATGGGTCTCAAACCAAACTCAACTAACTAAGGTGGCATACTAACTGAGCCACGAACTAGAGTAGATAAGGATAGCTATCATGTAGCTATTATTCATGCGCGGTGTACCAACCGCATCTGCAACTGACAAGTCGGTGACATAAATACACAATGGTCACCCTGGCGTATCACGAGTGGAGCTCGATATCTCAACACTCCCCCTCGAGCTCAATCCCAATTCCTGCACACCAAGCAGGTCTCTGAACTTGCGCAGCTTCTCTGCGCCCAATGCCTTCGTGAATATGTCAGCTACCTGATCCTCTGTGCTGACATAAACTAGATCAATAAGACCTAGTAAGACCCTCTCTCGCACATAGTGATAATGCACCTCAATGTTCTTTGTTCTAGCATGATAGATTGGGTTATTTGCCAAGTGTATACTACTCATGTTGTCACAATAAATGACAACTGGTCCATCTGTAGACTGATGCATATCATAAAGTAGCTTATGCAACCAAGCTACCTCACATGCAGCCATTGCTGCACCCCTGTACTCAGCCTCTGTGCTCGACAAGGCAACTGTAGGCTGTTTCTTGCTGCTCCAAGTGAGTGCAGCACTCCCAAAAGAGAACACATATCCACTGGTAGATCGTCTATCAGAAATACTACCAGCCCAATCAGCATCAGTGTATCCATGCAACTGTATCTGAACCCCAGTCTCATAAAATAGTCCATACTACAATGTGGACTTCACATACCTGAGTATGCGTCTAGCCGCATCCAAATGTGGTTTCCTTGGAGCCTGCATAAACTGACTTACCAATCCAACAGCATAGCTCAAATCTGGCCTGGTAATAGTCATATAAATCAAACTTCCTACTATGCGTCTGTACATAGTAGGGTCTTCTAGAAGCTCACCTGCATCTGTGCTCAGCTTCACATTTTGCTCCAAAGGAACTGAAATAGGCTTACAGCCTGTCATCCCATATTTGGATAGCATGTCCAATCCATACTGCCTCTGCAACAGCTGTATCCCACTTGGTGATCTAATCACCTCAATGCCCAAGAAATAACGCAGCTCTCCCAAATCCTTCATCTCAAACTTCTGCTTCAATAGCATTTTCACATGAAGGATATCTTCATCACTGTCACCTGTCATAATCAAATCATCAACATAAATGACAAGTAGCATAATGCCTTTCTCTGTTTTTCTCACATAAAGTGAGAAATCTGCCTTCGAAATCTGAAAGCCAATAGTGACAAGACAATGTCCTATGTTGTCAGACCATGCTCTAGGTGCTTGCTTCAAGCCATACAAGGCTTTCTTCAACCTGCAAACAAACTCAGGATGAACAACATGCACATAACCTGGTGGCTGCTCCATATAGACCTCTTCTTGCAAATCACCATGCAAGAAGGCATTCTTTACATCCATCTGATGTAAAGGCCATCCCTTTGATGCAGCCATAGCAATGACTGCTCTTACAGTTGCCATCCTTGCAACTGGACTGAATGTTTCTTCATAGTCAATGCCATATGTTTGTGCATACCCCTTGACTACTAATCTTGCCTTGTATCTATTCACAGAACCATCTGCATTGTGCTTCACCTTATAAACCCACTTACAGCCAATTGCATTCTTACCTTTAGGCAAAGGTACTAACTCCCATGTAGCATTTGCTTCCAAGGAATCCATTTCTTCATCCATGGCTTTCTCCCATTTTTCTTTTCCCATGGCTTGCTCAAAAGATGTGGGTTCTGGTTCCTGTATCACTTTGACCATATATGCATAGTGAATGGCTATAAATCCATCATATTTCAGCCTATCCACAGGATACCTAGCTCTCGTAGACCTGCGCAAAGTAGGTTCACTCCCAGGTGCTCTCAAAACATCCCTGGTCTTCCTTACTCCAGGTGTAACAATAGAAGGAATACCCAACTCATCATCAATGCTCTGTTCTGAGCCACTGGATTCACCATCCACATAAGAGTGACCTGCATTCACATCAAACATGGACTGATCAACCTTCTCTTTTCCTTTTCGTGATACCTGCATACCACTATCTGCATTACTTTGAGAAGATTCTCCTAATCTCAATCTGCCTGTCCATGGTGAAGAATGTGAACCACTACTAGAGGACGCTCCAGGTCCACTAATATTTTATGACTGCTACTGTGAATTTTGTGCAGCATTACCATTTTGTGCATCTACATCATCAATCACATTTACTGGTTTATACCAGCTACTCATCTCATCAAAAACAACATCTCTGCTCACTGTAAACTTACGAGTAGAAGGGTTATAGCGTCTATACCCTTTTTGCTGCAGAGAGTAACCAATAAAGATGCACTTCTCAGCTTTTGGATCCAACTTGGATCTCAACTCATCTGGCACATGTACATAGGCAATGCAACTAAAAATTTTCAAATGAGAAATATCTGGTTTCCTACCAGTATACCTCTCCTCTGGAGTCATTCCATGTATTGCTGCAGTGGGAGTCCTGTTCATTATGTAGACTGCTGTAGCAACTGCTTCAGTCCAATAAAAATTTGGCAAGTCCTTTTCATTGAGCATGGCACGAGATACCTCTCCAATATGCATGTTTTTCCTTTCTGCAATTCCATTTTGTTGTGGGGTATAACTGCATGAATATTGCTGCTTTATGCCATGCTCCTGCAAGAACTTTGCAAACTCATTTGAGAGGTACTCTCCCCCTCCATCTGACCTTAGGCATTTTATTTGCAGACCTGTTTCTTTTTCAGCCATCGCTTTAAGGGTTTTGAAATGCCCAAAAACTTCACTTTTCTTTTTCATAAAATACACCCAAACTTTTCTGCTATAGTCATCAATAAAAGTGACAAAATAATGACAGCCTCCAAGAGATGTAGCTTTAGTAGTCCACACATTAGAGTGGATTAATTCCAATGGCTTCTCACTCTCTTGAACATGTCTAGGAAATGGTTTCCTTGCCTGTTTTCCAAACTGACAGGCTTCACATACCTTATGCATTTCTGCAACCTTGAATTTTGGCAATCCTGCAACAATATTTTGGGCCTGCATTGATTTAAGTCGTTGTACATTAACATGACCAATGCGTTTATGCCATATATCAATATCTACAACTACACCAGTCCCATGTGCAAACATTGCTGCACTCAATTCAGACATGTCTGCATCCAACATAAACATTCTGTCCTTCTTCTTTCCTTTTGCTATCAAGCGACCTTTATTTTTCATATCCTCAACAAAGCATCCATGAGGATTAAATCTGACCTGCAAGCCCTGCTCAACCATTTGACCGACAGAAACCAGATTCTTGGTGATATTCGGGACATGAAATACATCGGACAGGTATTTCTTTTTCCCATCCTGCAGAGACAAGGGAATTTTTCCAATTTGCACAATAGGATGTGCAGTATCATCATCAGTCTCCACAAATCCTGGTTTTTCCATTTTCCTTGCATCCTCCATCCATTCTGCATGACCTGTCATGTGGTTTGATGCACCTGAGTCAACATACCATACATCATTGCTTTCTTCTGCACTTGTCACAGAATTGTTCATGTGCTGCACCATGAACAAATGCTCATTTCTGTCATCACCCTGTCTGCTAGAAGATGCATAATTCCCTTGTTGCAGTTTTCCATTCATGATGTCATTCTGCTTTTTATAGCAGTCTTTAGCCATATGACCCATTTTACCATAGTAGTAGCATTCAACATTACTGTTTGCATTTTGACCTCTTTGCCATCCACCACGACCTCTTTGGCTCCCCCTGCCTCTAGAGTTACCACGTCCTCCTCCATAGGACTGGTTTTCTTGAGTTTGCTGCATATTCTGATTTCTGCCACGGCCTCCAAATCGGCCTCCTCTACCTCTGCCTCTACCTCTTCCAGCATTTGAGTAGAAGACAGCTTCTTTTGAAGTTCCTCCTGAAGAAGATGCACCACCATTTCTTTGCTCCTCAGAAATTAGAAGAGCAATCAGCTCCTCAAAATCAAGAAATCTTTCACGAACTGAAATGGATGTCCGAAACTGTGCATAATCCTTTCCTAGACCATTCAAGGTCACAGAAACTAAATCATCATCTTCCACTAGCGACCCGATGGAAGCAAGTGCATATGCAATCTTCTTCACTTTCATGTGGTAGTCATTGATGCTCATATTTTCTCTTTGCACATTATGCAACTCTTGCTTGAGCTGCATTTTCCTGGCTTGCGTATTTGTGCTATACATTTTTGACAAAGTATCCCATGCCTCCTTTGGCGTACTTGCATCCTGAATATGCACAATCATAGAGTCTGAAATGCTGATAGACAGCCAGTACATAACTTTCCTGGCTCTCTCATGCCATGTTTTAAATGCCTGCATTTGCTATTGATTGGGAACATCAGGAAGAACTGATTCTTCTTCATTTCCTGCAACAAATTCCCAATATCCTTTTCCCATAAGGAAATTCATCATTCTAAACTTCCATGCTTGGAAGTTGTTCTTGTTAAGCTTTTCAGTGACAATCTATGAAAGAGAATCAGATGCCATTACAGAACACTGCAAAAAATTCTGTCACTGCAAAAAACACAGCTTCACCCTCACAAGGGAAAATCTGCAAAACTGGCGAAAGTGGTATTTGACCACACAATCACTTCCTAGTGACGATTTTGCATCAATTAGGCAACAGGGATAATTCTGTAACTCCCAATGTCTCTGCACACAAGCATACGATGCAATTTCTACAGTAACTTTTCACCGACCTGTAGAACAGTGGCTACACAGCATAAAACTGGGCCTTTTTCTAAGTTCGTGCAGAGAACTTCCGCCTCCAAAACAGGCCCCGAAATGGCCTCAAATCAAAAAAACAAGGTCGCTAAGGGCTAAAGGCCTCTCCCGCAGCATATACTGCCCTCTTGCTTCACCGCGAAGGGCGTCTCAACCTGAGACAATACACTCCTGCACTTTCCGGCTGTGCTACCTACAGAGATCTGCTCCCAAAACAGAAAATGAAAGCAACATTGCTCCTCTTACCAGAACAGCGCGAGCTTGGCTTGCTTTCTTGAGCTCCTTACCACGAACAAGGCTCTAATACCATGTCAAGATTGTGGGAGAGAAGGAAGGAGTCTCGCTTGAAGCTTTCTTGCTTGCACAATGGGGGAAGACACACAAGGGTGGAGGCTGAAAACAGTTTTCCTCTTCTTAGTTGTGTAAGCCAAAAGAACTCAAGTACAAAGAAATAGAAGAACCCTATATATGGGTCTCAAACCAAACTCAACTAACTAAGGTGGCATACTAACTGAGCCACGAACTAGAGTAGATAAGGATAGCTATCATGTAGCTATTATTCATGGGCGGTGTACCAACCGCATCTGCAACTGACAAGTCGGTGACATAAATATACCGGTCACCCTGGCGTATCACGAGTGGAGCTCGATATCTCAACAGGACGGGCTAGCCCATCCGCCTAGAAGGAGTTCAAGATCATGCTGATTTTCAGCTCATTACAGCAAAGCAACTCAAAAGGGAGTTCAAGAAATGCTCACAAATCTTTGTCTTTCAACTAAATAAGGACAATTCAAGTCAGCCCTCTACAATATCTAATGATTCAACCTTGTAGTCCCTCCTTGAGGAGTATAGTGACCTATTTCAAATGCCTACAACCCTTCCCCCTAAGAGACAAGTGAACCACCCTCTTGATTTAGGGCCCCATTCCAAGCTAGTAAACAAGCCCCCTTATAGACTCTCCAAGTATGAGCGTGAAGAGGTTGCAAAGCAAGTCAAGGAGTTATTGGAGATGGGTTTCATTGAGCCAAGTTCTTCCCCCTATGCATCCCCTGTCCTATTAGTCAAGAAGAAAGATAGCTCTTTTCGCATGTGCATCGACTACAGAGACTTGAACAAAATCACAGTGAAGAACCGCTACCCCATCCCACAGATTGACGACTTGCTTGATGAGTTAAAAGGGGCATGCTTTTTCACTAAGATTGACTTACGCTTTGGCTACCATCAGATTCGTATGAGGGAGGGAGATAAGATCAAAACGACCTTCAAAGGACTAATCATGGGCATTATCATTTTCTAGTGATGCCTTTTGGGTTGACTAACACCCCCGCCACATTTTAGAGTCTCATGAACAAAATCCTTCAACCCCTTCTGTTCAAGTTTGTGCTTGTTTTCTTTGACGACATCCTCATTTACAGCAAGTCACTAAATAAGCACTTGGCACATGTTAGAAGGGTGTTTTACATATTGAGAGAGTATCGACTTTTTGCTAAGGAGAGCAAATGCACCTTCATGCAGACATTTGTGGAGTACTTGTTGGGACATATTGGGAGAAAAAATGGCATACAAGCTGACCCAAAGAAGGTGCCATGTGTTAGGGACTGGGCCACTCCATCCACCACCACTTCATTGTGTGGTTTCCTTGGTCTTTCTTCATTCTATGGATGCTTTATTAAGCGTTATGCCACCATTGTAGCACCTTTGACTAATTGATTTAAAAATGAGTCATTCTTTTGGGATGCCACTACTAATGATAGCTTCAAGCAATTAAAGGATGTACTTACTTTCACCCCCATCCTTGTTTGCAACCTAACTTCTCTAAGTTGTTTACCATTCATTGTGATGCCAATGGCAAGGATATTGGTGCAGTATTGTTGCAAGAGGATGGTGTGATTGCATTTGAGAGCTGCAAGCTTGATGAGAAGGAGATGCAAATGAATGTATATGCCCAAGAGATGTTGGCCATCCTCCATGCCATCAGGAAATGGCAACATTATTTGTATGGCAGCGGCTTCCAAGTAAAAAGTGACCACCAAGTCCTCCAGTACTTCTTGACTCAATCCACTTTGACTCCTAGGCAAAGGCGATGGGTGGCAACATTACAAAACTATGAATTCGGTGCTATGAGTATGCTCATTTGCAAAAAGGTGAGAGGCACTGTGTTAAAGGGTGGCATTCCCCTAATGAAGTACCATGGTGCAAAGAGGTAGAGAATGGGATAGAGAATAAGAAGGTGCTAGGAGCGGAGATGGAAAATCCAACCCCTAGTATGTGTGAAGCGGATGTGGACTGTAGTCCAAGATTTTGAAAGGATGAAGAGAGATGATCATGGGTGGAGGTAGAAGAGGGTGGGATGGGAGGGAAGTGAGAAGTGTGTGTTACATGCTCAAATAATATGGCTGATTCACTCTCTCGGATGTGGGCATGCAGAGTATTCTCTATTTTGGAATTGCATAGTGACTAGATTGAAGAGCTTCAAGTAGCTTACTTGTCAAATGATCACTTCAGCCACATCTTCCAGAAATTACAACATGGGGTCATGGCTGAAAACTCCCAATATCAACTCAAGCATGGCCTTATTTGGTCCCATGGCAAGATTATCATCCCACACACTTCCCCCTTCACGCAAAAGATTATGGAAGAGATGATTTCTTGCCCCCCTACTAGTCACTTGGGTGTTTTCAAAATATATGACAGGATTGCCAAGAGCTTTCATTAGAAAGACTTATGCAGGGATGTCAAGGACTATGTGACCAAATGTGTTCCATGCCAAAAAAAACAAGGATAGTACACTCAAGCATGCTAGCATCTTGCAACCCCTCCCTATTCCTGAAAGGAAATGGACTCATATCACAATGGGCTTCATCACTAGCCTCCCCGTGACCAAGAAATGGTGGAACAGTATCTATGTCGTAGTTGATCGCCGCACTTTATCCCCACTAAGACCTAATACACTGCCTCTCAGGCGGCCACTCAGTTTATGGAATATATCTTCAAGTTGCATGGCTTACCACAAGTCATAGTACATGATCGGTATGCTAAGTTTATGAGTAACTTTTGGTAGGTATTTTTCACATCCATGGGTACCAAGCTTGCTCCGTCCATTGTATACCACCCTCAAACTAATGGCCAGACTAAAAGAGTGAACAAACGGCTTGAGACATATTTGAGGCACTTTTTCCATGATGTACAAGACAGTTGGGATACGTGGCTCCACTTGGCTAAATTACCCTATAATAACTCCACCCACTCTAGCATTGGAGTTTTCCCTTTTGAGGCCTTATATGGGTATAAGATTACCCTCCCTACATTCTTAATTAATGATAAGATAAACCTTCAGAGCACAGGCTGAGTTGGACCACATGCAATCCCTACTTCAGCAATGCAAAGTAAATCTTCAAAAGGCACAAATGCACATGAAACTCTATACTCATTAGAAAAGAAGGCATTTGTACTTACCCAAATCTTAGGCATGTGCATTCTACATAGGCTAAAAGTACTCTCATCCATAAGCTCTATTTCGACATGCAGCATGCCCTGTTTGGAATGGCCTACCAAAAGTTATGACAATTTTACCTCAGCAGGCTTGTCATGGACAACACGTTGTCCCTAGTCTCTTTACCCACCCATTTACATTGTAATATGGCTTAGAGTAGTACCCTGCACCGCTCCTTAAACCCACCCACCACTCCCCTTTAGTTCTCTTTGTTTTTTAGGGGAAAAAGCTTCATGCTAGGGATGGATTGTAACAAGAGGGATACATAAAAATTAGGGGTTAGACACCCAGTCACACTGGCTGGGGTATATAAGATGTAAGAGTCCCAGATTAGGGCAACCAGATATTATCAAGAACATGCTCTTCACCTTTATCTTCAACTTCCATAGCTTCCTCCTTCTCTCCTCTTTTATGTCTTTCTCTCTCCTCTTCTAGTCTTATATTCTATTCTTCTTGCTCTCTTTCTCTCTCTTTAGCTCTTCTTCTCTCTCCTCTCAACTTCATTCATTACACATAGTAGACATGTTGGGGTAAAGGCCAATGACCAATAGCTATGAGGGCACCCCTTGTATAGGTACACATTGTATAATCGTATATAAGTGAAGATAACAAAGAATAAGGACACCATCCTCATCGTACCCACATAACTCTCTTATGTTCTTCCCTCTCTCAACCCTCTTATACTCAATAACATGTACCTTGCATCCCATCATTGCTTCCCTCTCAACAATTGGTATTAGAGCAATGTTTTTTATTCATGGGAGCTTGTGCCTAGAGCAAGGAGCAGAAGGAGTGAAGCTTTGTAGCAAAGGTCATGAATTTGAGCTTCTTTTTTTACATTGATGCTTACTATCCACACATTGATAGCAGTATTATTCTCATCATCGAGATCTAAATACAAGTCAAGCAGGTGCTTGAGCCATTGTGGCTTGATTTTGGGTTGCAATAGCCCATGTTGGTAGTGATTTGGAAGCCATTTGTGGCTAAATTTGAGGCAAAACATTGTGCCTTTGGATGCTTGGGAGATCTTTGGTACATGGTTTTGACATATGTAAGCATTCTAGCTAGTTAAGCACAGGAGCTACTTATTTTTTGGAAGCAATGGATTTAAGCAAGGGGTCTACTTGGGCAAGGGACTTGCTGAAGCTCAAGCTCTACTTTTTTTGAAGGAGGGGGTCTGCTTGTGTCTATAAAACAAAGAAAATGAAAGAAATAAAGACTTGATGATTTGCAGAGATAGTGATGTCTATGGACTATGCTATTGATGTGGATGCTCCAAGAGGGCTATTTATGTTAAAGAAACCTATATGAGTGCATTTTTGTTACTCGGCCTACTCCCCATATTTGTTCATTATTTGATAGCTACATGGCATGTATTGTATCACAAAAAGGTTTCTATAAGGTTTAAACATTAGTCAATAGAAACTACTTTACACTGGGAGGGTCCTAGCTCTAGATTGTACATAGATTTTGATGAATGTGTCATTTGGAGAATTTTCCATGCTATTTTATGCTCACTTTACAGCAATTATACAGGCTGAAATTGATTTGTGAAAAATGAAGTTTGCATGTACTTGGTCTCTAGTATTGATTATCTTATGCTCAAAAGATAGCTGAAACACTTCTACCAACTTGCAAAAAATTCATATACCTTTGGGAGTGCTAAAATACCATTTTTACATCAAATTTATGCTAGGTTGATATTTGCGTAGCCATTGCTTGGCTTTGCAGGGCACTTGGTTTGCAATCCTTTAGTCTAATTTGAGCTTACAATTGGGTATTACTTGTTATTTTTAATGTGCAAATATACTTTTATCATTATGTTATCTTCATAAAATAATACATTGTTCAATATTGAAAAGCTTGATGCTGTAAACTTTTCATATTAAAATGAGCAAATATATAATGTACTGGTCTAGAAGAAGCAAATAAAGCTAATCAAATGTAGTGGGATTAAGCCTAAGGATATGGATGCAGATATATGGGAGGAATTCAATGTGCTAGCATACTCTACTATTTTGTTAACACTCTCAAACGTCATGTATTTTAATGTAAAAGACATGGTAGGATATATGGTATATGAAAAAATCTTGGTGACTATGAAAAAAAAGTGTAATCTTATTGGTTTATTAGCCAAAAAACTCATCATCTCCACATGAGGAGGGGCTTTGATGTCTAATTACTTAAATGAGTTCAATAACATTTTTAGCCAATCGACATCTCAAATTATTGTCTTTCATGATTCATTGAAGGCCATGTTCTTGTTAGTCACCTTGCTCAAGAATTGGATACTTTCAAGATTTCCATTAGTAACTCCCGAGGAGTCCACCTATAAGAAATCATCTATATAAAATGTGTGTTCAAAGGATATTAAGAAATACCCTTTCTTTACATGTTATAAGGCCTTACAATAACCCCTTTTACTTTACTAAACTTACATATTTTTGTAAAATTTAATTTAAAACCCCTTTTTAAAATATAAACTGTACATTTTACTAAATATAATATCCTTTCTTTTAAAATCATGTGGTATCTTACATGTTCTATATGGTGGACCCCTCGGGGTAGCTACACACTCATAAGTGGTCTTATAAGTGCTAATATTGAGAGCAATTTTCTCTCATAGAAGAGGTGAACATAAAGAATAATATAGGGTCAAAGAGCTCCAATGCACTTATGGTGAGAGAAAAATCAAACGCAAGGAGGAACTTTCATGATAAAGGTAAGCCAAGAAGTAAATCGTGTGGCAAAAAGGATATAGAATGCTACTTCTATAATAAGAAGTTACACATAAAAAGAATTTCTACATGTGGAAGAACAAGCAAAGAGGCAAGAAGCCAAATGAGGATGATGTCAAAGAGAAAAGTAACGTAAAGATTGAGGAGATTAATGCATGTGGCAATGATGGTGGTGATTCTTGTTTGTATCCTCTTTTGGTGATGCATTATTTGTTGCAATGGAGAATTCCATATCTCAAAATTGTCTTATGGATTCTTGAGCATTATTTTATCTTACTCCACATAAGGAGTGGTTCTCAACTTATGATGCTAAAAAAACTTGGATGCATCTATCTTGGGAATAACTATGCATGTAGCATTGTTGGCATCAAAGATATACACTTGAAATTTTCCATTGGTTCTTTTTTTTAATATTGCAAAATGTATGGCATTTTCTAGAGTTGACAAAGAGTTTGATGAATACATGAAAGCTTGATGATTACGGTTATAGAGTGATATCGGTGATAATGTGTGGATGATTTACAAGGGATCTCTTATTTTTTCCAAAGGATCAAAAACGGGTACTTTATATCCTTTGCATATTTTTGGTGTTAAATATCATGTTGTAGCTATCACTGAATAACCATCTATCTCTTTATGGCATCACCATTTGGTGTGTATATCAATCATCATTGGAATGAAAGATTTGTGCCATTTGAACTATCTTCCTTATCTAAATTTTCTTGTTATTGGCTTTTGTGAAGCATCATCTCGTTGGAAAGAAAAATAAATTGCCTCATAAGAGAGGTAGTGGGAATAGAAGATCAAAATGTCTTAATTTAGTTTACATTGATTTGTGTGGGTCAATGCCCATAGTTTCATTTGGCATATGATTGTATTAAGCACTTTTATAAATGATGCCACAAGAAAGGTTTGGGATTATCCTCTTTACAATAAGAGTGATGTGTTGGATGCATTTCAAAAGGTATTGGCATTTACATAGAATCAATGAGACAACAAGCTTAAGTACTTAGAGGACTAATAATGGTAGAGAATACATCTTGTATGCCTTTATGAACTTTTGTAGAGGTCATGGTATCAAGGGAGAGTTGAAAACTCCTAAGAATCCTTCTCAAAAAGGCGTGGTTGAGAAGATGAACAAGAGCATTCAGGAAAGAGTCCATAATATTCTCTCTAATATTGATCTCACTAATGGATTTTCGGATAAAGCTATAAAATTAGTAGTGCATTTGATCAATAGGTCTCCTAACAAGCCATTAAATAGCAAGATACCAAAGGAGTTATGGTCTAGCAAGAGACTTAGCCACGATCCCTTGCATGTTTTTGACTATGAGGTATTTAAGTATATACCTCGAAAGAAGAAAAGTAAGCTTGAACTCAAGTCTAGTAAATGCATTTTTATTGTCTATGGAGAGTCAAGAAAAATGTGCTATTGCTGATGGGATCCTAGATCAAAGAAGGTGGTATACAATCATGATGTCATTTTTATTGAGAATAAGATGCATAAGTAGCCTATTAAAAGGGTTGAGATTCCCAATGGTATTTCAAGGGAATGAATAGCCAGTACATGAGCAAATTGTTTGACCTATTTGACATGATTTACAGCTTGGGAATCTTGCTAATGTTGAGGTACAAGTGCCATAGGATGGTGGACAACCTCGTATCTTACAAGATAGACAGATGGGATAGCCAAAGGCTCCTATGGAGCCAATTTTACATAGGACTATAAGGGTTTCTAGACCATTAGATAGATACACTCTGTCTCTAGACTATTTTGTGGTCAAAGATTGTGGTGAGCCTTCTTATTATGTAGCTACTATGATTAGGGATGACAATCATAAGTGGAAGAGAGCAATGCAATCGAAGATGGATTCTTTGGAAAAGAATGCTTCTTGGGAGTTATTTTCTTTTCCTAAGGGTAAATGTGCATTGCCATATAAGCGGATTTACAAATTGAAGGTATCCTAGGGTTCTTGATTTGGTTGCTAGAGAGAATATGGAGTTGGTTCAAATGGATATAAAGACCTCTTTCTTGCATGGGGATTTGCATGAAAATATTCACATGTAGCAACTTGAGGGGTTTATTGTGGAAGATAAGGAGAAATTGGTATGTAAGTTGCATAAGAGCTTATATGGTTTAAAATAGGCTATCAAGAAATGGTATCATAACACTTTTCACACTACAGATTCTAAGTTCTAATGGGCATTGGATAGTATCTTCACTTTCTTCTTATACTTCCATGAGTACACATTATCCTTTAAATGGGAGATTATTGTGGTAAAGGCCAATGGCCAATAGTTAGGAGGGCACGCCTTGTATAAGTACACACTGTATAGGTGCACATACGTGAAGATAACAAAGAATAAGGATACCTAGTTGCATCCCGTAATTGTTTCCCTCTCAAGACTGTAATATATTACACAATACAAGAGAAAAGAGAGAAAGATTACAAGAAAAGATAAACAAAAGAACACTACAAAGAATAGCTTAGAAGAATGCTCTAAAAATGAAATCCATATACCAAACATGAGACAAATTCAATACAACAATGGGTCACTAGCTAATGTGGACACTAGCACTAGCTCCCTCTCTCCAACAAGACCTACAGATGATGGTTATTCTCAAGTATCTCTCAAAATCTCACATGCAAATTCAATGAGGATAGTTTTGAAAAATGTTTTTGTAAGTCTCTCATTAGTTTTTCTTGATTAATTCCAACTATCCTAGTAGTCTTACAATGGATCTCAAAAGAATTCCATGGATAGAGGACTTTCTTTATACAATAATACACTTACTATTTTACATTGTTAAAGGTTATTTTGAGAGAGGAATGATTAAGTTCCTAAGCATCTAAATATCTAAAGTATTGACTTGTGTGTTAATCAAAATTACCATGTCTTAAACGATGGGTAGCACCCACAAAGATATTCATAAGCTGAAGTTACTTCTAAACAATTTCCATAGCCAAAGTTTAATGGAAAAGGAACCAACATTGAACAATATACATAAGCTAGATTCAAGCCAAGAATGATACATCGATGCTATAGAAACCATTTTTGCAATCAATCTATGGTGAATGCATGCAATTTTCTTACCAACAAGGCCATGCTATAGTGAAAGCAATGTGCGCACAATTATGATATTTGTATTTGGACATTGTATTGGGTATGCCTGACTCTTTGGGCGCCTGCCCATTAGATTTATTTCTATTTTGTGCTAAAGCAAACTCAAAAGCCAAAAGCGTGCTATTTTGTAATTTGGGCTATTATTTGAGCTTGAAGATGATTAATACATAAAATACATGCTTTGTGGAGCGCTCACACAAGGCATGGGGGGAGATTGCACCCAATTGGTCTCTTGTTCATATCGTGCATGTTTTCTACCTTGAGTTTTGTGCAAAAAGTAGAGTTATTTTGTTCTTGGGGACCTTCCAGCGTTCACTACGTGAGCATACAGCATCCGATCTACGCACCAGTGGTATCAGAGCAAAGCTGAGATCGAGAGCTTACAATCGCTACCCATCTTGCGCAAAGGCGGAGCTCCTAGAATAATCGAGCTCTACATTCAATCTCATCGCGAACGGTCGATACGGGTGGATTCCTGGCGGTCAAGAACCTCTGTCTACAGCCTTTGATCGCGAAGGACCAGCCTGGGTAAGTAGAGGACCACAAGGAAAGCTCCTTCTACAAGTCGTTTTCTTCTCAAGAGTTTGACAGTAACTCCATAGCCCAAAAGCTTCAAAGCTTATTTAATAGTTTAAAAAAGCTTAATAGTAATCTTAAAAATCTTACTTAACCTATCGTTTTTAAAATCGGCGCATCAGGATGTCTTCAGCGTGATTTCCATCGGTTGAAAAAACGCCCCCCCCTTAAAATTTGACATTTTAATTCAGACTTAGCTATAAGCTAAGTCACTCAAGTCTTCAATCACACAAAGCTTCAAAGTTTATCAAGTTTCATAAGTTCTGCAACTCTGCAAGTCAGTCAAGTCACCAGAAGTCTGAACTGACTTGTGCCAAAAACTCCCATAAAGATTGTTCTTGCGCAGAAGCACTGAATTGCAAAATTGATCCCTAGAAGACTCTGTTCACATACGCAGACTTGCTGAACTAGTTTTAGCACACGCAAAAGGTCAAACGTAGATTTTACGAAGATTTCAAATCCCGCAATCACACAAGTCGAAGACCGTGAAAGCTAAACAAAAATCTATAAGCCTTGTACACCCGACTTTGACCTACGCTCATCCCGCTAATTGGATTTTGAGAGTGTGAGGTCTTTTGAATTTTTACATGATGACGAACAAAATATGGATGATTTAATGGCTGAAGGCGATCTTCCTGAACCTACCATGGAACAAAAAGTGGATTTAATTATGATGCAGTTGGATGAAGAACGAAGAGCCCAGCAAGCCTTGCAAGTTCAATTGGCCAATTTACAATGATCGACTACCGACAAAGATGGACCACAACCCGAAGATCTTATCCGACGAACCATCGATGCGACTCTCGAAGCTCAATCCATCCACAAAGAAACAAAGATAAGTAAAAGAAAATTCAAATTTCGTACTTTCAATGGCACTTGAGATGGAAAAACTATTCTTGTATTCATCAGCCAATTTGATGATTACTTTCATGAAGAGACATATGCTGAAAAATGTTAGAATATCAAGCTCATTTAGTGTGTGTTGACCGACATGAGCTAGACATAGCTAGTCTAGCCATAGTAGTTAGATACATTAAATAAGTCGGTGCCTTTGGTGTGAATGGTCTTATGACCGTAGGTTGTATCTTTCACTATTGTGTGGTATGAATAATATAGTGTGAGAGAGGAAGCTTGTTGCTTTACTCTGTCTTTCATCTATCTGCCTCTTTGAATTTGAACATGGTATCAGAGCCATGAATAGAAAAAGACTGGGTGCCTGGGAGTGTGGCATTGAACTTGCAGGAGCTGAAATCAGAGAAAAGGTTATTCCTCTTCAAACAGGCTGAAGCCATTGGACAATGGAAGGTATGAAGTGTATAGTGGTATGCTTAATGATCAATGGCAGTGTCAAAGGCTTGTTTGTAGCCTTGAGAGGGATGTATTGAGCACCTTAGAGTGCTTTATTGCCCTGGTTAATAGAATCGTGAGCTGTGCTGCCCATCCTACCAGTCTGCGCTATTGCGCCTGGTTCATATCCATGTCCTACAGCTACTAAATGAGGCATCAAGCATCTTGTACATGCTCTAAGCAGTGTATGCTGACCCTGGGTGTGACCTTGAAGGTCTGATATGTCAATGGAAGCTTGGGTGATGAGAGGCATGGACTGTTATGCAGGTATACAGGTCTGAAATTGAGAGTACACTGCTGAATACAGTGATTTACATCACTGTTTTGATCCTGAAGAGCACTTGAAGCTCCCTAATAGGCTGGGAAGATTGCATTACAGACAACACAAGTCAAGAAGTCATATGTACTTGATGTGAAGTACTTGAGCTAAATTTTCTCAGTAAAATATTCAGATCTGAGAACTGTTCACTACTGAAAACTGTCATGTACTGTCAGTGACAAGCATTAGAAACTACTGATGCAATACAGGTCATTTCTAGAGCTCTATCACCTATGAGAGCTGTCACATACATGCTGGATGTATGGAGGCTTGAAATATTCAATGAGCATCATTGAAAACTGAAGTCTGGAGCTGAAGTGAATGCAGACATATTGTCTTGGTCAAGTACAAATGGTTCATGAGGTTTTATGCTTTGGTCAGTGAAAACAGGTTTTCTATGTATACCTAGATGCTCATGTATTGACCTTGCCATTACAAAGTAAATGTATGACATGATCGGGAGACAATTTGGGGCTGATTGGAACTTGATATGCTAAACTTTGGTTGATTGTAACCTGCAATTGAATTTGTTGACACTTGTATGTGCTGGTTATGCACTATTCTGTGTCTCTATGCTTATGTCTGAAGTGGCATATGTACCAGCAGTCAACTAAGCAGTTTTGGAATATGCATTACGTGTATCCAGGTGGAGTTTGACTTTGGAAAGGCTGCTGTAATTGCAGTTTACAGGTATGGACTGCATGTTTTTGGACCCTGGCAGTGGATCTGCAGGAGTTAAATCTGAACCGAACATCAGGCATATGTATTGGCAGTTGTCTTTATGAGTTGGATCAACCGATTGTGACTTTGTTTGGGCTGATATTTGACTGAAATTTATTGGTTTTTTTTCTGCAATTAATTGCAAAAAAACTGTCATAAACAATTCCGGACTGAAGTTGAACTGTTAATAAGATCTTGGTTTGCAGGTAGCCAGGCAAGGTCTGCAACATGGCAAATGCTGATAGAACTGATAATGTAACCCAGATTGTGGGAGAAAAGCTAGATAGCAACAATTATGCAATATGGAAGTTCCGCATGGAGAACTTTCTGATAAGCAAAGGATACTGGGACTTAGTGACAGGTGTTGAGGCTGAACCTGAAGTTCCAAATAGGAATCCTACAGCTGATCAAAGACGAGCGCATCGAGCTTGGACGGAAAGAGCTCGCAGAGTTTTACATTGGCTGTCATTATGTATCTCGGATGCTATGGTGATGCAGATCATGAACTGTAAATCCCCAGCAGATGCATGGAACATCTTGGTCAGGTACTATGGCACAACTACGAGTGCCAGGAAGATACAACTGAAGCAAAATTCAACAACATAGAGAGAAAGAACAGATCCATTCAGGACTATGTCATGGAGATTAAAACCTTAGCAGATCAGCTCGCATCTGTTGGCTCACAGGTAGAAGATGAGGATATGGTTGCAGTGACCTTAAATGGCTTGGGTCCGGAGTACAAGTCTTTTGACACTTGAGTATCTGTGCGAGCTGAGATGCCTGATTTTAATGAGCTGGTTGCGTTATTGATTCATGAAGAGGTGAAGCTTGGCTTAGTTACAGGGTCAAGCAGCTCAAAGAATAAGGATGCAGTTTTTTATTCGAATCAGCGTGGTCGTGGTAGCCGTGGTAGAGGCTATGGATCTGGCAGAGGAGGCCAGCAAAATGCATCCTATAGTAATAGCAATCAGTAGTCATCAAATGCAAGAGGTAGTGGCAACTTTCGAGGAAGGGGGAGATCTAATTCCCGTGGCAGAGGCTCATGGCAGCAGCAGCGTCAGTCAGACAATCCAAATAAAGATAAGGATTGTCACTACTGCGGAAAGTATGGGCATATTGCAAAGGATTGATGGAAGAAGCAGGGAAATCAGAAGGGCAAGCAGCATGGACATTATGCTACGTCCAGTCAGGCAGATGACTCTGGTGATAGACTGTTTGCCATGCAATATGTCAAAGATAAGGCTGCTGAAAAATCATCTGATGATGCAGTGTGGTACATTGACTCGGGGGCGTCGAATCACATGACCCCTCATGGTGATTGGTTCACGGATATGGTGGCTGAAAAGCATGCTATGTATGCACAAGTGATGACACGCAGCATAGCATTGAGCATAAAGGCAAAGTCCCTCTAGTTGTACATGATGGCAGGAAGAAGAATCTTCATGATGTTTTGCATGTCCCTTCGATTACGAAGAACCTATTGTCTGTGGGCCAAATGACAGAGCAGAACTTGCAGGTTCGCTTCAATAAGCATGGATGCTTTATTGAAGAGTTTGGCAATGGATGCAAGTTGATCGTGAAAGGCCACAGAAATGGAAGAATGTTCACTCTTGATGCTACACTGCCAGAGCTGAATTCCACTATGTTTGCCCAGGGTTCTGGCACTATCAGGGACTTAGAGATTTGGCACAAGAGAGTGGGGCATGTCAATTTGCAGAGGCTGCAGACCATGCAAAAGAAGTAGCTGGTAACAGGGTTACCTAGATTCCAATATTCAAATATTGGTCATGTATGCGAGGCTTGTCAGTTTGGTAAGCAGTCACGATTGTCGTTTGTCAGGCATGTAAGACAGAGTACACGACCACTGCAGTTAGTGCACTCTGATGTTTGGGGACCAGCTCATAATGCATCTATGGGGGGTTCCAGATACTATGTATATTTTATTGATGACTATAGTCGATATACCTGGCTTTACATATTGAAAACAAAAGATGAGGTCTTTGCTGTTTTTCAGAAATTTAAGGCATAGGTTGAGAAGGAATTTGAGTGTTACATCTCTTGCTTGAGATCCGATAGCGGTGGGGAGTATGTCTCCAATGAATTTGCTGATTTTTTGGCTGAAAATGGCATTCGTAGGCAGCTAACCTACAGGTACACTCTGCAGCAAAACGGAGTAGTTGAAATGAAGAACAGGGTTCTGATGGAAGCTGCTAGGGCCATGATGAATGAGAAGCATTTGCCGCTTTACTATTGGGCAGAGGCTGTTGTGACAGCTGCATATATTCTGAACAGAACTCCCACTGCAGGCATTCATGACATGACACCGTTTGAGAGGCTCTATGGCTATAAGCCGGATGTAAGACACATGAAGGTCTTTGGCTGTCTTGCTTATGTGCACATTCCAGATGAGAAAAGGAAAAAGCTGGATCCCAAAGCACATAAGAGTGTGTTCATTGGATACTCGCAGGAGAAGAAGGCATACAAATGTTATGATCCCTCTACCAGGGAGACTTTGGTAAGCAGGGATGTCATCTTTGATGAGCTGGGCTCTTGGTATGTCTCACCAGTTGCAGTGCCATCTGATCTGCCTTCCACTCATGTCTCTACAGTTAATATGCAGCAGAGCACTGCTATGACAGGACCTATCAGTCAGACAGTATCCCCATGGACAGGGAGATTGAGGAGCTCACCGTCCACTGACACGGGTATGTCAGTGAGGGGGAGACATGATGTCTTGGACAGCAAAGGAAAAGAGAAAGTTATTGAGGATGGTATGATGACACCTGGCAGAATGACTTCGGGCTATGAGTCGAGTGATACTTTAGACAGCGAACTTGGTATTCCGACTGTCTATATGCCTGGCACGAGGCAGAACAAGTATATTCCGCCTCATGAGAGAGGTGAATCGAGTAGTGCACCACAGCCTAGACGATCGCAGAGGGTCAGATACCCTGTTAACAGGTTGACGTACTCTGGTTATTCTGGAAAGCATTATGCATACATGACAAAAGTGATGGAGATCAAAGAACCAGGTACTTATGCTGAAGCAGCAAAGGATGAAAATTGGTGCATGGCTATGGACGAAGAAATGAAAGCCTTGGCTGAAAATCAGACTTGGGATTTGGTACCACTGCCTGAAGGGAAAAAGCCTGTTGGCTGCAAATGGGTTTATAAAATCAAATGTAAGTCTGATGGCAGTGTGGAAAGGTACAAAGCAAGGCTGGTCGCTAAAGGATATGCTTAGCAGTATGGGTTGGATTATGATGAAACATTCAGCCCGGTTGCAAAAATGGCAACCATACGAACTGTTATTGCCTTGGCTGCTGCAAAAGGCTGGAAATTGCAGCAGATGGATATTAAGAATGCATTCCTCAATGGTGATTTAGCAGAGGATGTATACATGGTTCAGCCAGAAGGGTATGTGCACCCTGATTTTCAGCATTATGTATGCAGGCTGAAAAAGGCATTATACGAGCTGAAACAGGCTCCGAGAGCCTGGCATGCTAGGATCAGCAGTTACTTGCAGAGTCTTGGATTTGTTGTTGGCAGGGCTGATCACAGCTTGTTTACAAAGAAGACTGATAGTGGCTTGGTAGTGCTGGTCATATATGTTGATGACTTGATAATCACTGGAGATGATGACATGGAAATTCAGCATGCTATGAAGATGCTGAAATCTGAATTTGACATGAAAGATCTGGGAGATCTGAAGTATTTCTTGGGTATTGAGATTGTACCAGCTGAAAATGGCTTATGGCTGATGCAGAAGCACTATGCCATGGAAATGCTTAAGAAGTATGGCATGGTTGAATGCAAACCACTGGATACACCTCTGGACCAGAATGTAAAGCTAGACATGAACACTGGAGCTGAAGTAGAAGATGTGACTATGTACAGGCAGATGGTCAGCAGTCTGATTTACTTGACCATCACTAGGCCTGACTTGAGCTATGCAGTAGGGCTGATAGGCCAGTTTATGCAGAAGCCGAGAAAGCCACACTTGGATGCAGTTAGACGCATCATGAGGTATGTTAAGTCCACTGTAGACTATGGGTTGTTCTATGTCAGAGATAAGTCCTTGACACTGATTGGATACACAGATGCAGATTGGGCACGATGCTCAACTGACAGACGATCTACGAGTGGCTATGTCTTTGGCTTTGGTAGCGGCATGATCAGTTGGAGCAGCAAAAAGCAGCCTACGGTTGCTTTATCTAGTACTGAGGCAGAGTACAGGGGGGCTGCGTTGGCAGCATGTGAGATTGCTTGGCTGCTCAAGCTTAGGCTGACTTGGATATTCAGGTTGATGCTCCAGTGAAACTGTTATGTGATAATCTGAGTAGTGTCCTCCTGGCCATGAATCCAGTTTACCATGCCAGGACAAAACACATAGAGGTACACTACCACTTTATTCGTGAGATGGTCCTTGCAGGAAAGGTTGATCTTATGCATGTGAGGACTGATGAGCAGGTAGCAGATATCTTTACCAAGTCTCTGGGTAAAGATAAGTTCTGTGGTTTTAGACAGCTACTTGGAGTACATAAGCTGTCTTGAGCTTGAGGGGGAGTGTTAGAATATCAAGCTCATTTAGTGTGTGTTGACCGACATGAGCTGGACACATTAAATAAGTCGGTGCCATAGTAGTTAGATACATTAAATAAGTCGGTGCCTTTGGTGTGAATGGTCTTATGACCGTAGGTTGTATCTTTCACTATTGTGTGGTATGAATAATATAGTGTGAGAGAGGAAGCTTGTTGCTTTACTCTGTCTGTCATCTATCTACCTCTTTGAATTTGAACAAAAAAGATAAAATCAAGTGTGTCACTAATCATTTAGTGGATAGAGCATCTCTTTGGTGGACCATGGTTCGTAAGAGCATAGATTGTCCTACTACTTGGGAGAATTTCAAGAAGAAGTTGATGCAGAATTTCCTTCCTCCACAATTCCATGAAAAAACCATAAAGCAATGGGACCTTCTTCAGCAAAGAGATCGTGAGCCTATTTTCCAATATAACGAACGCTTTTGGAATGCCTTACTCCAACTACGCATGCTTGAAGACGTACCTAAAGCGACTCACAAGCGCAAATATATGTCTGGATTACTTGGGCATTACTACGCTGAAGTCAATATGTTCAAGCCTGCAACTCTTGAAGATGCAATTTCTTTAGCTCATGACACTAAAGACAAGCTTCGAGGAAGAGACAAGCATCCACAACAATTTCAAGCAAATGGTAACTATGGTTCTAAGCAATTCAATTCAAATTTTAGAAGATTCAATCAAAGTCGATTTCCTTCATCATCTTTCCGTAAGACTTGGACAAAACCACCTGCTTTGCCATCAAATACCAATCAAAACCCCAAGCCATCTTCATAGCCAATCCTAATATTCCTAGACTTCTTGCCATTACAAACAATGTATCTAAAGCCAAACCTATAGTGTGTTACAAATGCCATCAACCTAGACATCTAGCAATCAATTACCAATTGAAGAAGCCATCTATCCATATCAAGTATTTTGGAGAAATGGAAGATAAAGAACATGAGGAAATGCCTGACTTTACGGAAGATGAAGACGGCATTACTACTCCTTCGGATACTTTACCAGGTATGCCAACTCCACATTCTTTGTTGACAATGAAATGTTTAGTACATGGAAAAGAAAAGATTATTTTGCATGATGATGGTAGTACACATGATTTTATTTCTGCAAAGTTAGTGAAAGAATTGAAATTACAAACTGTTCCTACGCATTATCGCATTAAAGCAGCATTCTTAGGCACAAGGTATAATGAAACACAAGAGATGCATGATTTAGAAATTCAAATTGGTAAATACACTGAAAGAAGGAATTTTCTAGTTGTACCATTACAGTCCAGTGATATTATCCTAGGTATGCCTTGGCGTCATCAGCATAATCCTGACATAGATTATTCCATGCATTCAATTAAAATTCTTTTTCAAGGAGAACACATTACATTGTATGGTATGCACGCATTTAATGATTTCCCACTGCTTACTCATACTCAAGCTAAACGTGCATTACGCAAAAGTAGTAAATCTTATCTAATTTGGGTGAATAAACTTCAAGCTAAAGAAAAACATATGCACCCTAGGCATAAAGACTTCCTTGCACAATTTAAAGATTGTTTTGCTGAAGATCTACCACCTGGACTACCTCCTTCACGTCCTGAAGACCACAAAATAGATTTAATACATGGTACACAACCACCTTGTAAAGCACCATATAGGCATAATCAGATAGAGCATAAAGAAATTCAAAATCGAGTTGAGGAATTATTAAACAAAGGATTGATTAGACCTAGTAGTTCTCCATTTGACGCACCTATTTTTGTTGGTAAATAAAAATAATAATACTTATCGTATGTGCATTGATTATCGTGCCCTAAATAAGATTACTGTAAAGAATAGATATCCAATTCCTAGGGTAGATGATCTTATGGATAAACTACAAGATTCTGCCATATTTAGTAAAATAGATCTTAAATCTGGTTATCATCAGGTGAGATTAAATAAATCTGATATATTCAAGACTACATTTAGAACACAATTTGGTCATTATGAATTTTTAGTGATGCCTTTTGGATTGACTAATGGACCTGCTACATTTAGTAGAATGATGAACCGCATATTTTTGAAATATGAGCATTGTGTTATAGTATTATTTGATGATATCTTGCTGTTCATTAAAAATGAGAAAGAACATTATGAATATCTGTCTTTGGTTTTCGAGTTGTTGAAAGATAATCAACTGTATGCTAATTCAAAAAAGAGTGAGTTCTTTCAAACAGAAATTGAATATCTAGGTCATATTGTGTCATCAAAAGGTATTAAGGTTGACCCTAAGAAGATAGAAGCAATATTATCCAAAAATGTACATGAGTTACGTTCTTTTCTAGATCTTGCTAGTTTTTACAGGAAGTTTGTGCAAAATTTTTCATTACTTGTTTTGCCTTTAACTAAATTTTTAAAGAAATGTATTGTTTATCATTGGTCTGATAATCAACAGAAATCTTTTGATTTATTGAAACATGCATTAACCCATGCTCTTGTATTACAACTACCTGATTTCAATAGACCATTCTTCTTAGTAGTTATTGATGCTAGCAGATCTGGAATAGGATCTGTACTTATGCAAGATAATCATCCCATAGCCTATTCTAGTTGTAAACTGAAACCATCCGAGCTTAAATATTCCACATATGATAAAGAATTGTTAGTTGTTGTACAAGCTTTAAGACAATGGAAACATTACTTAATGGGTTTTGAGTTTATGATTAAGAATGACCAACAAAGTATTAGACATTTACTTAGTCAACCTCAAATATTTGACCGACATATCAAATGGGCAGCTTTTATTCAAAGTTTTCATCCCCTTATCTAATATCAACCAGGTAAAGAAAATGTAGTGGCCGATGCATTAAGTAGAAGACCGACCATTCATAATATCTCTGTCATATCATTTGATTCTCTAACTCCTATGAAATATACTTATCATCAGGACATTACTTTTCATGCTGATTGGAATAAATTAGTTGGAAATAACTAGATTCCTATTGATTCACTGTCTTATAATGATAGATTCGTGTTTTATGAAAAGAGATTATGTGTTACAGTTCCATTTAGATCTTTTGTTTTGAATGAGATTCATTGTCCTCCATATCAAGGTCATAGAGGTATCATATCTACTTTACGTACATTGACTGAAGATTTTTATTGGCCACATATGGACACTGATGTATCTAACTTTGTTTCTGAATGTTTGGTTTGTCAAAGAGTTAAGAGACATCATGGTAAACGGTATGGTTTACTTATGCCTTTATCTATTCCATTAAGACCATGGGAACAGATTTCTATAGATTTTATTACTGGTTTACCTAACACTAAAGCTAACCATGACATGATTCGGACTGTAGTAGACAGGTTTAGTAAACAAGCATATTTCATTCCATGTAAGAAAACTTTAACAGCATCTCAGGCAGCACAATTGTTTTTTAAAACTATTTTCACTAATCATGGATTACCAAAAGTTATTATTTTTTACCATGATTCTAGATTTTGTAATAATTTTTGGATTGCTTTGTTTGCTAACCTAGGAACAAAGATTGATTTCTCATCTATATTTCATCCTAAAACTAATGGACAAACAGAAGCCACTAACAGTACTATTTTAGATCTTTTATGTGCTTACACTATGTCTAAACCACAGACATGGGACACACATTTGTATTTACTGCAATTTGCATATAACAATACACCACACACAGCTACAAAGAAAGCACCGTTTGAAGTGATTTATAGTTATAGATTGTCTACACCTATTGCATCTTTATCAAATAGAATTCAGAGTGTTGATGATATTGCTAACATGCACGCTACTATTTTTTATGAGGTTAAAGACATGATTGCCAAAGCCCATCAATCATATACAAAATAAGCCAATAAGAAAAGGCAGGCCATGAATTTCAAAGTTGATAACTGTGTTTGGTTGAGAATAGAAAAACGTAGATTACAAAGTGTAGATAAACACCCAGTTGTGAAATTAGCACCTAGATTCTATGGACCATTTAAGATCATTCACAAAATCAATGACAATGCATTCAAGTTAGAACTACCATCTCACTAGAAAATTCACAACACCTTTCACATTAAATTATTACAACCCTTTTGAGACCAATTACCTGTACACCCTGTTTATGAAAACCCACCTTTGTTAGATGAAGAGACTGAAATACTTGAACCTGAAGCTATCATAGATATTGATTTTATGACCACTAGAACTTGTCGTAGATATTCTAGATATTTGGTCAAGTTTAAAAACCATCCTGTTGAAGAAGCCCAATGGATGCACGCTAGAGACTTAAATGCTTTTCCCACTCTGTTAGCTCCACATTGAGCTAATAGCAATTGAGGACAATTACTATCCCACCCCGGGGGTATGATGCCAGGAGGCATATTTCACGGTGGATTCTGTGCCACGGTGGATTCCGTAAACTTTGTTGACCAGGGCTCATACACAAAGTGAATTCTTTGTGCGAGAATTTGATGGGGACGCCTATCCTTTTTGGGCGTTTTATTAATTTAGTGTGTACATGGGTGATTCCATAGCGGATGATTCCGCAAAATACATATTAAATTAATAAACGCTTATGAGTTTAGAGTGCGCACTCGTAATAAATTAAGGTTAGGATTGATTTCTAACCAGTTGATTTATTTATGTAGCTGAAGACTGCTAGGTATTCACTTTTGTTGGTTTAATTGTATTATTTTACTAATGATTGTGAATACTTTAGTTGATGTATAGAGATAGCAGCAGTGGCGGAGGAAAGCATTGGAGGATAGCGTGTATTTGAGTTATCACTTATATTTTGATGGGCACATACCTTAGGCATGGTGCCTATATTTTGTCACACCTATTTATTAAGGCATTGGATATTTATTTATTATTTTATATGCGCATGGGCGCACGATTATGATATTTGTATTTGGACATTGTATTGGGTATGCCTGACTCTTTGGGCGCTTTCCCATTAGCTTTATTTCTATTTTGTGCTAAAGCAAACTCAAAAGCCAAAAGCGTGCTATTTTGTAATTTGGGCTATTATTTGAGCTTGAAGATTATTAATACATAAAATACATGCTTTGTGGAGCGCTCACACAAGGCATGGGGGGAGATTGCACCCAATTGGTCTCTTGTTCATGTCGTGCATGTTTTCTACCTTGAGTTTTATGCAAAAAGTAGAGTTATTTTGTTCTTGGGGACCTTCCAACGTTCACTACGTGAGCATACAGCATCCGATCTGCGCACCAACTTGTCTAAAATTTCTAAGACTAATAGACAAGTCTTTACAATTATTTAAGAACCAAGGGAAATAGGCAACAAATAGTGATGTTAGTATGGAAAGATTAGACATATGAGCGTAGAGTTTCCAAATTGTCCTCAAATTTATAACCCAAATCAACCAACCCAGACATGCAAAGGGAATGGAAATAACATTAGAGTCCAAGAAATCTAGCTCCACATACAATTAAGAGGTTGTATCTAGATTTCTACAGTTTTGGTAGAGGTGATTTATTTTCCAGGAGCCAATTTTATAATCATTTTTTGTATAGACTTCATGTCTCATACAATTAAGAGGTTGTATCTAAACATGAAGTCTATACAAAAAATGATTATAAAATAAGCTCCTTGAAAATAAATCACCTCTACCAAAACTGTAGAAAAAGTTCAATTTGGTCTATTCCTAAGCATTTAGAATAGTGGGTGTGCGAACATGCAAAAGATGATCCCTCTATGGAAATAAGAATGAGAATTTTTAAAAATCTGTCCACTTCTAGATAGTTTCACATTCCAAAAATAATTGAACTTGCTACAACCATACCTGGACATATGTGGATAGACTTCATGTTTAGATACAACCTCTTAATTGTATGAGACATGAAGTCTATACAAAAAATGATTATAAAATTGGCTCCTGGAAAATAAATCACCTCTACCAAAACTATAGAAAAAGTTCAATTTGGTCTATTCCTAAGCATTTAGAATAGTGGGTGTGCGAACATGCAAAAGATGATCCCTCTATGGAAATAAGAATGAGAATTTTTAAAAATCTGTCCACTTCTAGATAGTTTCACATTCCAAAAATAATTGAACTTGCTACAACCATACCTGGACATATGTGGATCCTTGTTTAAATGCCAAAATTTTCATAAACAAAGATTATGTTATTCTAATATAGTATTATGCTTTTTGGCATCAAGTTCGCCATGATACTAATATAGTATTATGTTATTCTAATATAGTATTATGCTTTTTGGCATCAAGTTCGCCATGATACTAATGTAGATCTCTTACATGGTGGTCAATTTGCTACAACGATACATTGTTGATATTTATTGTAATATTGAGCAATATATATTAGCATGGTGTCATCATAATCAAGAAATTTTCCAAGTTGAAATGTATAAGAGCTTGGAAAATATGATAAATGTAGTGGATACGAGTAATAATGATATTAATAGAGTTGTTGTGGGCAAGAAAATAGTATTACCATCTTCCTTTACAAGGGGACATAGTTTCATGTATCAATTATATCAAGATGTTGTGGAAATTGTGCACAACAAAGGAAAACCTAATTTGGTTATCGCTGTGACATGTAATCCTTGGTGGAAAAAAATTACCGATGCTTTGTTACATTGGCATTTTGTATATGATTGACCAAATTCGACTTCACAAGTTTTTCATGAGAAACATAAGGACATGATGGAATTGATGAGGAACTATTTGGTAAGGTTGTTGGGTATGTACTTGTTATATGGAATTTCAAAAGAGAGGCTTATCTCATTTGTATACACATCTTATATTAGAGAGACATTTTACGCGCATAGAACCATATCATTATGATAGATTTTTTGTTGAGCTTCTTCCTTTTTTTTAGAACTATGTCTTTATATCAAACTATCACTAGACACAACGTGTGTTCCATGTGTAGTGTTCAACAGAAAATGTCCTTATATGAGAGATGGATGATATACAAAGGGGCATCCAAAGAAGTTTGTGCATTTAACCATAGTTGATAACATTGATTATCCTCTACATAGACACCAAGATAATGGGAAAAAGCATAATGCCAAGGGTAATACCTTAGGTAATCGATGGATAGCGCCTTACAATCTTTGAGTTCCAAGTATAATGTAGAGATATGCTCAACAATTGTAGCAATAAAAATATTTGTATAAATACATTTATAGGAGCCATGATCATGTAGCTATTATATTTACAACTATGCATAGTTCCACATTTAATGAAAATGGCATAATGATGAAATTGAGAGCTATTTGGATGTAGGATATGTATATGCTTATGACAAATATTTATATATAAACTTCATGATGAGAAATTTGATATTCAGCAATTACAAATACATTTATCTAGAGAGAATAATGTTGCTCTTTGTGACTTTGATAACATTCGTGATGAGACTCAAAATAAAAATGCTCAAAAAACAACTCTCATAGAGTGGTCTACTTGCAATCGCATACATCATGAGGCTAATACAATTTTATATCAAGACTTTCCAATGTATTGATTATATACAAAGAAAAATGTGGATGAAGAGAAAGCAAAGAAATCTATGTGGTAGGACATAATTTTTTGTCCTTAGATGTAGAGAAAAAAATGCTACTTGCAACTACTTCTCATTGTATGTAGGGAATGCACTTCCTTTGAGGCATTACATACAATTGACAATGTAATATATTCCATGTTTAAATAGGTTTGCATGATAAAGGGTTTATTGGAAACTAATGAAGAATGGAAAATATGCTTACATGAAGCTTATTAATGCAAACATGCATATAATCAAGAACTTTATTTCGTGTCTATTTTGGTATTTTCTTTAGTCACCCAACCTAATGTACATTAGGAAGAGTTTTTGATGCCACTAATAGGAGATATAGTACATTAGTTATCTTTACAAAACATACTAAATATTTTTATGTAAGATGTCACCAATAATCAAGCTTTGATGTATATTGAAGAACTTTTGTGTCAACATGGACATATGTTAGCTAGCTATCATGAACTATCTGAGGTGATATGCAAGTCCATACAAATCCTTTGATCCATGATGTGACTAAGTTTATGATTGAATAGAACGAGAAAAAAAATTCTTAGATATAGAAGATGTGCTCAATGATGGGTAGTAATAACAAGTGCTATTGATTTGAATCAGATAAAATATTTTTCTTAGACAGCCCAAGTAGTCCAAAAAAACATTTCTATATAAGCATTTACTTGCAAAACTTTGTAGTCAATGGTATATTGCCATAACTATAATATTATCTAGTATTATTGTGTTGCTTTTGCCACATTATCATATAGCTCATTCAAAATTCAAACTATTATTAAAGTAGATAATCATTCTACATACAATGTACCTATTCAAAATAAACTTACAACATTGTTAAAAGAGACAAGTCATATTTTGTGGAATGAGACTCCAATTATGTACCATTATACTTTTGAAGCACTTCGGAGAACTTAAAAGGATAATGCAATGTGATAAGTCATGTGATGGTAAGGTTTCTTTTCTTAGTGGATATTTTAGGCAAGTACTACATGTTGTACCAAAGGATACACAAGAGGATTATTAGTGCGACAATTTTGTCTATCAAGGTATACATTACATACATTATTATGGGTTTTCTTTAGTAAATGTGACATTTTTGCACCTCAAAACTGCGCGGTGAAGGTGTTGATTCCGTCAATAAGACAGATGAAAACTCATTTTCCTATAGTGTGGAAAATCTTAATTCTCTTCACCTCGATGGATATATTTCTCTCTTCATATCTTGCTATGAAAATACATTGAGATTAATAAATGAAAACTCTTATGTTTATTTATATCCCAAAATCATCAAGTAGCTTTTGCATCCAAGCTGCCTCACATATTGCCATCACAGCACCCTTGTACTATGCCTTTATACTAGATAATACAACAATGGTTTGTTTCTTGCTACCCCAAGTCACATGCCACTTCCAAAGGAAAGCACTCCATTGATATACTTATTATCAAACACATTGCATACCCAATTTACATCAACATAACCAAATCACTCCACCACCAAATCTATCTCATAAGAGATAGCATAATCCAATGTGGCCTTAAGGTCCCACAACATACATCTCATACTATCCAAACGAGGCTTATAAGGCACATGCATAGCTCATTCTTCAACCCAACTATATAGTTACAATCTGGCTTGGTAATAATACTGAAGACCTAACTTACCACCATCTTCTTCTACATTATGGGATCCCACAATATCTCACTCACATTAGCTCTTAGCTTCACATCTTTGATCTAATAGTAGTGAGACTGTCGTACAATCAACCATATTATCCATTAGATGCCTTAATCACCTCAATGCCAAGAAAGTGCTTCAAGCCTCCTAAATCATGTCAAATTTCTGCTTGAGAACACCCTTCAAATTCTTTACATCTTGTATATTATCACCCCCCAATAATCAAATCATCCAAATACAAGATAGACATAACAGTATTCATATTGTTGTGACACCCATAAAAGGAGTGATCTCTATTTCCAACATGAAACCCAATAGAGACAAAATGCTATGTTATATTATCATGTCATGCTCTCGGTACATAATCAAGGTGGCCCCTCTCAAACTATATATACTTCTTTTTGCAACTCACTATGCAATAACATATTCTTTGCATTCATTTGATGTAAGAACCAACCTTTTGCTGTCATTTTTTGCTGCAATGGCAACATTGGCAATATTTGCCATCTTTGCTATTGGAGCAAATGTCTCCTTATAATCAATTCCATAAATCTCTGCATAACCTTTGGTAACTAAACTTGCTTTATCCGTACACACATTTCCATCTACATTATATATTGATTTGTAAGCATACTTGTGTCAACCAAGGAGGATGGTGAGTTGTCCTCCAGCTGAATCTCAAAGTATTGTGACTAACATCACTAACTCAAATCATTGCCCCATTAAGGTGATATTTGGAGACGGTGACTACAAGAAGCTTTGTCAATGGGCTGCTCTAATTTATGTATAATAATGTATTTCTTAAGAATGGAAGATTTATTCAAAATCTAAAACATAAGAGAAAGGAAGTCACTACTAATATAGTGGACCCATTCATGAAAGTGAAAGTTGGCATAGCAACTATGAACAACGGTGTCGGATATAGAGCACGGCTGTTCTAGTGCTAAGAATGGGCCAAGGAAGTTTGATATGGATGTCAAATATAGAGCACATGTGCTGACTGCTCTTGCTATTTGTCCTCAACATATATATGGTCTGGATGTTAGAAATAATTGAGGATTTTATTGAAGTGGACGAAGAAAGGAGAGTTACTACTACACAGATGCAGCTAAGGGGATGTCCCTTCTCTGAGGTTTTTCAATGCCTTGCAAGATGAGGAAAAAAGGAAAACATCGCAGGCATTGAGGATGCAGAAGGTAGAAGGTTTGATGATGATGATGATGATGTGGAATGAAGCTACATCAATTTCTATCCCTAGTGGAAGTTGCAGTTGCAGTCGATAGCGAAACAGCCGATATGCTGGCATGCCATACCCTTTTTCCCAAAAGACAAACTATTTTATGCTTTTTAAAAATGAGAAAGGGCCGTTCACCTAGACCTAATGGCCTTTCACTAGAGGTCCTACAAGGCTATATGGGAATGGGAAGCATATGGAAACTAAGTACTTGGGTTTGCCAGCATGTGTGTGTGTAGAGGACTCATACCGAGATTTGCAAATCAAAGGAGAGTCGAGCTAATATTTTGCCCAAAGGCCTACTAAGATTGAAGCCTGCACAATCGAGACCCTTGACCATAATAACTATTATTTGCAAAATTGTCTCCAAGGCACCAACTCTGCAGCGGAGTAAGTTCCTCTTGAGCAAAGAACGTGGTAAAAGGATATGAGATGGTGAGGAGATTGGTAAGCAACCGGAAGGAAGTGATGAGCTAAAGTTAGAGAAGGTAGTAAACAAGATGGCTCACAGGGATGTCCTGAGGTGTAAGGATCATACTAAAGGGGATCTAGCTGAGAAATGTACATTATAGGATGGAGAGAAGAACCTGATGGAGGCAGTGCAGTGCTTGGGGTTGGGGACACAACTGACCTCCTACGAAGAAAGGACACCACCAACCAAAGGATAGAATTGGGAAAGCTAATCCCACTCGTGTTCTCGGCTGTACGCCAAAAGAGTCAGGCAAGCACCATTTATGCACACATACAGAAAACCGCAAGTTTCTGGAAGCGGCGGAGGAATGGTTCACGGCTACCAATCGACATGAGATGGCGAACAGCTCCATCTGGAGATGCAAGAAGCTTGAATGAGGAGACGCCACAACTTTGAGGCCTTGTTAGAGCGGGAGCTGTTTGAGAATTATGTTTTTGGCTTAACAGAAACAGAGATAGTGCTGAGGAAAGAAAGTAAAATACCGCATTACAAGCAATGGCAAGGTAGTGATATAAACACCGCATTACAAGCAATGTAGTGAGGCTACTGCTGATCGCTAAACTCACGTCATTTAACCTCCTCCTACCAGCAGGCCTCAAGAGTATCACTCTCAGCTAAAAAATCGCTCAATCCTATTCTGCTAGACAAGATCCATTTATCAAATGCAAAAATAGAATATATGCAAGTTGCATTATAAAATTATCACAATAAATAATTCCATTGTCGTAGCCAAGTCGACTGCTACATCATAACAGGCGAATTCTACATTCAATTCAAAATGTAATAATGTAAATCAGTCAGCTAACACACTCAGAAGTCTATGTAGTATATTGGAATATAGTTGAAGCAAGGACAGGTTCTTGTATTACTCACATGTGTTTCGACAACTATACATCTTGCGTCCTGTCTGATGCAATATCATGCAATATCAAACACATCTTCGAAATTTATCAACGTGTTTGAAAGTTGGCATACGCATGAAAGTATCTCTCTTCTATCTACTGAGGTGGATCTACAGCGCCCCTCTCTCTCTCTCTCTCTCTCTCTCTCTCTCTCTCTCTCTCTCTCTATATATATATAATTCGTATTCACCGTATAACAAGCGAGCAACTCCCAAGTTGCACAAATTAGTCACGTTAGATCTTTCTAGCTGTAGGAATACAGCGTTTCTGAGACAATAAAATCGAAGACAAGCCTCACTAACCCACATCTCATGTCCTCGTCTCACTATACTACTGCAAGAGCTTGAGCTTCAGCCACTGAAGATGAAGCATCCGGAAAGGCAGCCAAGCCCACGTCTTCCTCCCCTGCAACGTTATCATGTCCAGAATCATCGTCACTGGTTTCGATCAGGTCTCCTCTTGCCGGTAGGTTAGCTGAGGAGTTGGATGATAAAGAAGGTAAGAGGCCGTCGTCGCCACTAACAAGCTGGAGGCCTGACAAATCGTCAACCGGGGGCATGCAGGCGTTGACAGCAGCAGCTGCTGCACTGACAGTGGTATCCTTCTTCTCGAGGCAGTCATCAGAACAGCTTGGACGACTGGACGATGGTGGCGACGATATCGATGATGAAGGGGAGGACGACGACGACGACGACGACGACGAGGGGGAGGAGGGTACTGGCCTGGTACTGCGATGATGATGGTGGGGTGCTGCTACTGCCTTGGAGGAGGGCGCTGGTGTGAAGCGGCCCCCGCCAGCCGGGGGCGTGGCCATCTGGGCGGCCGCCACCTTGGGCGCGGTACACTGGACGCCATTGCGGGGTGGCACGAACACCAGCGGCAAGTACTCGTCTGTGTCGCACGCAAACCTCGAGTTACGAAAGTGGTCCTCCAGCGCGGCTCGTCCCTACCCACATTCATTTCAAAAAACTTTTAATAACCATAACCATTATTGTTAAGTAAATTACTATCTCCGAATTATACGAGTACCATTTTTGCGCACAAGACGCGGTACATATACATGCATTTATCTTACATAAAGCAGCTCTCCTGTATACCCTTATTTGAAAGACGTGCACACCCCCTAAGCTGCAGAGCCCAGCAGCGAAAGAGCTCCACAGTACTGTGAGAGACAACACATACGCGAGTGTAAAGCCAATAACACATGCTGCCCTACCTGCAGCCGTGCATATGCCACCTCGCATATCTTCTTGGAGTTGAATTCCTCCCAAGCTTGCTCATGGAAAGCCTTGTAAAACTTCAGCGTTGCTAGTGCTGAGGTGAAGTTCACAAACGCGTATCCCAAATTGCACCTATTCCTGCACAAAAGTGATCGAGCTTAAACACTCTAAAGCCAGGCAGTATCAATTCAATTAGCACGATGTACTGATCACAGAACGGCACGCTACTCGACGATTAAGAAAGTTGCGTTAACACAAGTGAGTGCTGTCTTACTTAAAATCTATCGGAAGATATACGAAATCATAGGCAGACTGCGGCTCATTTGGGTCCATAATCCGACTGTTGCATACTAGACAATGCTGATCCAGCAGAGAAAGTAGCATTTGTTGACTGCCATACCAGAGACGACCCTTGATTCATTAACATCTTACCATACAAAAATCTTCAAGAACTGCATGGTAAGAACCTCCCAACCAATCAGAATTAACAAAATAATTTTCTAACCTGTACTTGTTAGGGATGTTCTTAACCATCAAGGTGGTCCTTGAACTTCCCTGGTTGAGATGAGCTTCTCTCTCATCAAACGAGTACTGAACATTGCCATCTCTGGGCATGTGCCTGGATATAAATCCCGGTTTTGCAAAGTACCATGGTTCTCTAGCTGCCACGCTTACTTCTCTTGGCTGCTGGGGATCCACATGGTTATGGTCTCCCACATAATGTTGATTCTGATCTGCCTTGAGGCTATTATCGGAGAGCTGGAAACCATTTCGTCGTCTTCTTGGGCCATTGATATTCTCCCCGGCCTTATACCGCTGAGGTTTTGCTGCACCAAGCTTTACCACATTGGTTTTAGGGGGTGGATTCAAAGAAGCAGCACCAGTCTGCATTGCCGTAGGAGACCCGCAAAGGCCCGCAAGAAAAGGGGATTGATCAGGCTGGTTTTCGTCCGGGAGGCACGACCATGGCTGCTGAACTGGGAAGGCTGCAGGATCAGCATCAGGAGCGGCAGAACCTGGCCAAACACAAGCGGGCTGAGAAGCTGACAGTAGCCCAGCTGCTGCGTATGAAGCCTCTAAGTCCCAGCTGTAAGGATTGGGTTGAGTGAAAGATGGTGGCACAACTTGCCCTGGGGAAGCACCCACGCTATTGCCCGCACCGAATACAGGCATACTATAAGATGATGGTTGGAGGTTGAAGTGGCCCCCAATGATGTTTATATCAGTCGCCGTTGCTGCGACAGCATTCTGAGCTCGAGACTTAGTTTGAGCCGGCTTGTTGGACTTGCGCAGCTGGCCAGCTGACCTACTGAATTCTATCTTCACACTCAGACCGCACAACTCGTATCCATTTAGGGCAGACCAGGCTGCTGCTGCATCTCGTACATCGAAGAACTCCACAAACTTATGAGGTTTCTTGTTCGACGCCTCACGAACGTCCTTCACATCTCCTGGCACAGCGTTAAAACGACAGCCATGTCAACATCGCACAACCATGAGCTATATCACCTAGTCATAGCGCAACACTCGTGTCAAACAGATCATCGCCAGCAAACCCTATCGTTAATAGCATCAGTTGCTTGCATTGACCGCAGAATCCTAATAATTCAGCATACTAAAACGCAGGCTCGCTAATGAACTGAGCATACATGATGATGAGAATAAAGAACGCAACCTTACCATATTTCTGAAAGACGGACTTCAGCTCTTCTAGCTGGACCTGAGCGGCTACATTAAAGACAACAAGAGTGCCTTGATTGCAGGCATCAGCTACCCCATTTTTTGACGGCGATGTGTATTGTGCCCATACCACATTCCCACATATCAGGCCTTTTCCACTCACTCCATCGCCTCCGTATGACCTCTTCTTCCACGGAAGCTGTTGCTGATTGCGTTGAAACCGCTGCTGCATTTGCACATGCTGCCCCTGAATATCAGTCAGGGCCTCTCGGGCGTGTCGAAGGTCGTAATACTGGACGCAAACGAAGCCCTCATGGATTCGGTCGACCTCCATAGCTCTAACGGGACCCCAACATTCAAGCTCCTCTCGCAACTGGGGCTCGCTGAGGAAGAGGGGGACGCCAGATAGGAGGAGGGCTCGGGAGGTATGATCCTTGGGGCCAGATGAGGGGGAAGGGAGCCGCCTGGAGCTGCTCAGAAAGGCAGGGACTGCTGGATGCTGACGGTGGTGATAAGGATGACGATCGAGAGGGGGACAGCAGTACTGCGATGGAGAAGGGAGGGGGAGGCAAGGGGGGTTAACGCTGATAGGGTTACTCAAAACCGGAGGTCTGTCGGCGGGGAAGACCACCCCCAAAGAGGAGGCCGTGGCGTCCCAGTCAGACGCAATACTGGTGTGGACTGCCGCACCATAGCCAGCGCCGCGGCCCACGTCAGCAAAAGGCGGGACGGCGTACGCGGGGTAGCCCATCTCGCCGCCAGGATATTGGACACGAGGGCCGAGATGGTCGGCAAAAGCTCCGGTTATGGGGAGGATGTGGGGATGACCGACATTGAGATTCTGATGATGAGGAGGTGGAGAGTGATGTTGATGGTGAGGGTGAGGGGGAGAAGGGACACAGCTGGGCCCAACAGCACCTAGTCCGGTGGCAGCGGCTGCCGGGGTGTACTCGCGGGCGTTCGGGTCCAGATTGCCTAGCACGGCGGCAGGCAGGGCCGGCACCAGAGTGGCTGGCAGGCGATACCTGGCTTCTTGATAGTTCTGATCTCCTTGCCTTACCAGGGCCGCGGCGCCCACCATGGCAGTGGTGGATGTTGCTGCTGCGCCTGCAGAACTAGGCGGAGCCGCTGGCTGTACGACCTGCTTACCTTCCTTCGCGTATCGCCTCCTAGCCTTGACCGCCGGAGCAACTCTCACGAAAGGTTCGCTGCACTTCACCTCTGCGGTGCCCCCTTCCTGTTCAACTCTCTTCCTTTGCCTTTCGTCGTCGTCCATCGCTTCTCCCTCTGAGCATCGCACCTCAAGTGAGCTTGCTTCCACCTGTAGTACCCCTTCTTTCCCTTCCCCGGTGACAGTATCATTCGTACAAGCCTCCTCAGCCCCTGGTGCCTCCCCACCCGCACTATTCACCAGCTCGTCCGCTTTCAGCAGCATGATTGCGCCCCTGATCACCACCCGGCGCATCAAAAACGCACCCCCCCTCTCGCCCCAAACAAGGCAGTTTACCCTCGCCGCCACTAAGAAAAAATACGATAATTACAGCTGCTCCTACCACCCAAAGCTCTAGAATAGCAGGGCCCTCTCTTATATATAAAAATGAGGTCGGAAGTACTATTAGATGAAATTAAACAGAGGGGGGGGGGGGATATAAAAAATAAACAGAAAAGAAAAACACTCAAACCAGCCTTGAATGCCTCAGCACACACTATGACGTGGATATGGTATTGATTTTCTCAGAATACTTTTAAGCAGTTTGGAATCTGGACAAAGGCAACGAAGGGAATACTGGAAGAGGAAGAGGGAAAAAGATGCAAAAGGTGGGCGAGAAACGCAACTAGAGGAACCCCCAACTCCTGTTACAATGAATGCGGTAGGACATCCAAACCTTAAAAGCCAAGGAGTGATACAAACAGACGGGAGGTAAACCCTATATCTCCCCTTAGCCCTTAATACTTATGACAAGGTTTAGTACTACACAGAGAGAGAGAGAGAGAGAGAGAGAGAGTGTGTGTGTGTGTGTGTGTGTGTGTGTGTGTGTGCGTGAGAGAGACCTATGGCATTGGTGGGGCGGGACGAGAGGGTAGCAGACACTGCAGTAGTCGTGCTGGAGACTGGCATGAAGGGAAGTGCTGGGCGAGAAAAGAGAGAGGAGGTGAATCGACAAAGGATCCCAACGAGAGTGAGGCCGAATGCGAGAGAGATTGTGGACATTTACAAGCGATATGAAAGTAAATGGAGTGTGAGACGTGTGTGGGGGAGGTACGAGAGAGAGAGAGAGAGAGAGAGAGAGAGAGAGACTGTGTGTGTGTGTGTGAGAGAGAGAGAGAGAGAGAGGACGACGACTACCACCCCTCTGATGAGAGGATGTGGCTCTCGGTCCTGTCCTGGTGTTGCCAGGAAAATTTGTGACAGTGGAAGTCAAACATCAGGGTACAGGTGTTCCAAGCGAGCCTCGTCAGTGGCAATGCTACCTACACACATTTTCCAAATTTCCCCTCTTGAAGGTTGAATGTGTCAATATGTACAAGTTTGATATTTGTTGCATCCCTTCTATGGAACCCCACGGGTGTTAATGTGTACAAGCTTGATTTTTATTATATCCCTTCTATGGAACCCCATGGGTGTTATGAATCCAGAAACACCTCCATGAGGTACACTAAGGTTTGATCCTTGAGTGCTAGCAAAATTTCTGCCGCTTAAGCTTCCTTCGCCTAAAGAAGTGACTTCTTCTCCTTCAACCACCAATGTATGGATGGAGTTCTTAGTTCATCGAAACCAAGAAGAAAGTTTGTCCACCAAGAAGATTACATGATCACTCCCTCTCCACCATGGACATGCGCATCATAAAACCCAATGTCAATTTAGAGGCCCATTATAAGTTATGCCATGGAATACTCTACCATTTCCAGGCATGCCAAAGGTAGATACTTCTAATGGTATTCCATAGCACTATTAGTATTTTTTTAACCTAAGAGTATTGTGGGCCTACCCACAACTAAAATTGTGATGTAAAGCAACCTTTTCCTATATATTTAACACAATTTAACATTATTCAAAAAAAAAACATGGATGTTATAGTCATCAATAAATATTATCAAAAGGTGCCAATAAGACTCCTTATTCAGGTTATCTCTATCCATAAGGATTGCTTGCTTCTAACATATGATGTGGTGAGGACTTTGGCATCAAACAGATATGGAAGAGAGGAATGAATTGGTTTTCAATAAACATAAGAATGCAAATGGTGTCTCACCCATCCTTAACATTAGATTGTGATGGATGCTCAAGCACTATTTGCTATGATGGCTAAGAAAGATTTAACATATAAAGTTGCTTCTATGGTTATGAAAATTTTTTGTTCTTCCCCTTTAGGAGAACCAAATATTTTGCTTTATAAATCGTATTTACATTTTGTGTTTCAACAAGGATCAAAGATTTACATTATTTTTCATACTAGAGGTTTCCTTTCCATACATCGGCCAAGTTAGTTAGTAATGTCAGCCAAGTTAGTTAGTAATGTCAAAGTTGCAATTTAGAGGTTCTATTTGTGTTTTGTTTCCTCACTTTTTAGGGCAATACTCTAGAATGTTCAGATGTGCCCTTATTACTTTTGAAGAGAGGTTATAGAGAAAATAGAATGTTGACCACTTATGTAGACTTAAGCCAATACTCGTACAACCACATGTGCCCTTGTTAGCTTTGAAGAGAGATTATAGAAAAAATAGCATGTTGAGCACTATATAGACTTAAGGCATCAGCTTTCTTTGAGCTCTCACAAAAGAAATCACTTATGTTAAAGTTTTCTAGGCAATACTAGAGGTTGATGAGAATGTTTGTGGAATAGCTTATATTTTGAGTAGCATGACTTGTTTGCAATAATCTCTACTCTTTTAATGTTATTATAACTAAACTCTTGAACAAATGCTAGTGAGGGCATTCATAGGAAAGACTTATTTATTTAAAGTCCACTAAGATTGACTAGCGGCTACAAATGTTTTGTTGATGTGATCTCAATATTATCTAGCTAGCTTTTATCATTGCTACCATCCACAAATGCCTTCCATAAGCTCATTGTTCACTTAACTCTACAAAGAACTTTCTCCATTGCACCTTTGGTAAACAAGTTGATCGCATTGAAGCTTTGCTCCAAGTACAAATTGACTAACTTGATAAGGTAACTTTAGCCTTGATGTATGGGTTTGTGGCTTTTCTCCACCTTAGGCTTTGGTTTCTATCTAATAACTCAATTGTCCCTTCCATACCATCCTAGAATTCCATTTGGGAGTGTTGATGGGCCTAAAATAGCTCCAACATATGCTACATATTCATCCAAGGTTATTTTCCTTTCAAATAGTATTATTGCTCTAACATCTAATCTATCAACAACCAACACTAATGGCATGTGCATTAGTAGTTTAGGAGTGTTACTCTCATGGCAATCAACCCTTCATAATAAGTGGGAGATTCATGGTCAAGCTACATAACAATCCTCTAAATCTTCCACTACTCCCTTAGTTTATGAGGTAACAACCATAGGATCACTATGCACACTTGGGTGCATGCACTAGAGAACCTTTATCCAAAGTGGGTGGTTTTGCTACTTCTCATAGTAAAATCTTAGTTGTCTAGGGATCATGCCTAACTACGATTGTCTCTACCTTGCCAACTTTCAGTCTTGGTCAAATCTTGTGTGGCACTTTATATCCAACACTATACATACATGGAGAGAGTGTAGCATAAATCTACTCAAACGAGGCAATCTTCTCACAAGATTACTTATTATTATAGCAGGAGGGTTCACAAGTCCTCCTTCAAAATATCTTTTATAATGCCTTAACATGAGATTGTTAGTTGTTTTATAAAAAGTCTCTAAATTACAAGAGCATTCAAAGGAGAAAAGTAGCAACATGTGCATGGTAAGATAAACCATGTATCTTGATCCTAAAGGAGGTTTAGACTTGCAAGACAGTGGGATAATGACCCATGTAACACATAATTGTCACATGAAGGTGGCTTCTCAAAACACTTCACAACTCAAGTAGAATAGGTGATGACGATCTCACCTAATAAACCCATTTTGCAAATGGTGACATTGCCTCTTTTAACTTAACAAAGTAAACTCTATAGGAGCTCTAGGGATTCAAATCTTGGGATAGACCTATTTGGTTAAGCTAGTCATCATCATCATTTACTCAAATTTCAAGACATGCATACGTTTCACCAATAGTTTGATAAAAGTAGATGTCCATTATTTCCTCCTAATGTATTCAAGTTCAAAAGACATCGAATGTTTATATTCAACTTCAGTTTTTAGTTTTGAAAATTTAATATTATTTTCGACTAATAAAATGGAGCAAATTTTCTCAAAATTGAGGTTTTGCACAATGCGTGTTTGAGATTTGTGAATAACTTGGCTAAAGCTTACATATACTAGGAATGTTTTATGCAAACTTAGTGTATGTGTCACTAATAGGACACATTTGTACTCAATCAAACATCATATCTTGAATATGACCTTTTATGAGAACACTTAAAAGATCTAGTATGTTCCTACGTACTGGAGCAAATGTGTAAAGCATTTCATACACAACTCTCCGTGAGAAGGACATGCCATTATATGGGCTTTAAAGCCTCTTGCCATGTACAATGCACCATGTCAGGTAAGTTAGTATCCCCATCCCCATACAAGACACTACCCAAATTCAAGAGTAAAATCTATTTACAACAAAATTAGAATGTGTAAGTCAAGTCGTGTTTGTGGTTCATTTATTCACATTATACTAAGACTATCGATGTAGGAAGACCCTTTAATTTTTATTGTGACACTTACCTCAATGGAAAGTAATGCTATGGTCCAAAAATGTAGAGTATGCTTCAACTTGCAATTGGCAAATCGCATGGTGAACATTGATCAAAATAGAAGAAGCACCGTGTGGGTGGGTCGATTATACTATTGAAAAGTATAATTTAGTTCCACTGTGTAGGACAAGGTTCCTATCAAATTGTGTATGAGATTTGAGCCTCATAGATTTGGATGATGTCCTTTATAATAACACATGTAGTAGAGCCATAGTGTCCAATAGCCATATGGGTTGTATATTAGGCAATTAAATTAAAACCTATTCAAAGAAGGCAGAAGAGTTCATGCTTATGTTAAGATACAATTTAGCCAAACTAGTTTTATGACACCTAGAAGACAATCAACCATTGTGCAAATGTTTAGCCAAAAACATCATGCTCCACCTAAAGAAGCATGTCATGATGGAAAATCTCCACCCCCATAAAAACAACAAAAATAAAGAATGTGATTACCAAGGTGTAAAGTTTGACCCCCTTTTTTATATCATACTTGTCTCTATATATTTGCATGTCTTTTGCTTGTCAAAGCCTCCACAACTTGTGAACTTTTAAGAAAAAGACTTAATTTTAGACATCTTATAAGTTGTGCCTAAATATTAATGTAGAAATGTGATTGTGTGGTAAATAATGCAATTTGGATGATTGGGGGGGTATATGACAATATGATTGTGTGCATTCTCAACTTCTCAACTTCAAATCATCTATTAATAGCCTTTTTCACTAATGCATGCATTTATAATTCAAAAGGACATAAGATCTAGTTACATCATTTGTAGGATGCTATGAGGCCAAATCTAAAAGCCTAATTCTTACTTGTGATCCTATGCAAAACCTTAAAGGCTATGGCCTCAACCTTAAGTTCTTTTAAGATAGTTGAAAAGTCCCTTGTGAGCTTCAAAGCATCACCCATTGACACCCTATGGTTAACACCATAAAAAATAGTGTGTTTCTTGAAGCTTTGTATATACTTTGATACCATTGCTTTAACAAGGTTGACTACATTAAGCATTTCATCATCAAAATGACCTTGGTCCATAAGGAAGGTTAATATTGTCGACCCATTTCAAAAAAATTCATCCTTCAACCATTTCTCAATTGTCTTCCAAAGGGGCTTAACTTCAGGGTGTTGCTAAAATAGGTGTAATTGGTTTTATTCTATCTCTCCTGCGTAGAGGGCAAAGAGGGGAAGATTGTGATGTATATGATTCTCACTAGAGATAAGATGTTCAATCTATCCAAAATATTGCATACATTTCATTCATTACATCATGTTAGTGGTGAGGAAATCCTTTATCAAAATGCAAAAGAGGTTCAACCTATAGAAGAGTAATTCATATAGCCAATTGATATAGACATGTGCATGTATACACATGTATATCTGTATGCGCACCTCTTTAGTCTTCTAATAATGCTATAAATGGTCTCTACATTTGAACCCAAGCCAATTGGGCTAGCTCTTTCATTCCACAAATGGGACTTCCAAAAGCAAACCTATTGAATAGTGCATGCTACATGCAACATATTTACTTAGGATAACAATTTTTGTGGTTGTATCTCAGGCATCTGCATAAACAAAGATATGCATGCAAATACATCTTCATGATTAAAGATTCACTTTGGTAGGAATAAAACATAGTGAACTATTGAGACTATTTTGTAAGCATATTTCCAATAAAGTATCTTAGTTATGAGCCCATGTTTTGGTTAGGGAAATTCATGTATAACAATGGCCTTTCATCTTGGCTCTATGGTGTTATGTGCTTTGCCTTATTAGTCCCACCTTTCTTAAGAGGTATTTTTAAGTTAGTTCCACATTTTTGGAGCCTTATCAAAATATAACTCAAGGAGGCGAGGTCAGTGGAGTGTGGCTCACGAAACAAAATCTCCAAATCAAAGCACAAACTCCCCCCAAGATTTAAACCAATGTAGACGTGTAGGTCTAGAACTCATTGATTTACAAAGCTACAAATCTAAATCAAAGAGATGTAAATTTTGATCCAAGTCCACCCAATAATTACAATAGATATTTTTTGAGCTTAATGATAATTTAAATCATCAACATAATTCACATGGGCCAAGGCCTTAATAGTTTTCTTTATATTAAGCATTTAAATTTGATTGCTTTTTGAAACAGAATGCCCTAGTTCTCAAAAACAATCATTGAGTGTCACTAAGATCTCCATCATCATTATGGTTATATACAGAGATAGGATAATCTAACTAGATCTTAAGCAAACCTAGTTTTGCAAAAGACACAATGCGCATTCAACATAGTACTCTAGAACAAGTGTATCTTTTAAAAATCCTTATGTGCATTAGATAAGGCAATATTATTAGCATTATAAATGTGTAGTTTCTAGCATTTATGTTCTAAAAATTGGTAGCAAAGTGCATCACTATTGTTCTTTCCATTTCTTCCATAAGATGCACTTCAAGTAGAGTCTAAAATGTAAGATGTAGTCTAAAATGAATGCATGCAAATGGCAAAGTGCATTAGTGGTTGCATGTCCTTCTGCAACTATGTAATGGGCTATGAGGGCACATCCACTTATCTAATGGGCATTGAAGATTTCGTTGATAGTTGTGGATCTCCTTTGTCCCATAGAGTAGGCATGATACTTGTGATGCAAGAGCTCTCTCTCTCTCTCTCTCTCTCTCTCTCTCTCTCTCTCTCTCTCTCTCTCTCTCTCTCTCTCTCTCTCTCTCTCTCTCTCTCTCTCTCTCTCTCTCTCTCTCTCTCTCTCTCTCTCCTGCAATAAAGCAGAACTTTACTGCCCTATTATTGCTCAATACCCTCAAGCCCTCTTTCTTAAGTTTTTTGGAATGCAAAAATGTAAGAAATTAATCTGTATTTTGGCATTTTTAATCATATGAGTAGATTGGGGATATAGCCTCTAATCACTTTGACCCAATAAACCACAAGGAAATATCGAGGAGTCTTTCTCCCAAGTCATTAAAATAACACCCTTAGGACCTTGCCTTTATCTCACTTCCCACCTTATACTCTTCAGAATACCTAGCCATCAAAAGGGAGCACCTTCTACGAATGCTTCCTTATCTCATCTCCTCTTTATGTAGTCCATGCTTAGAAGTTACCACATTGCATGTAAAACACATCATCATACCATGATCAATTGTGAATCACAAGCACAAACACAAATGATGAAGTTTTGACCAAAGGAATTAATCTATAGACACCAACACATCAATAGCACCATCAAATAATGTAAAAGAAAACAAAAACTCAAAATCACATAAACTTGTCCAAACAAAATCGATATGATGAAGAACACATGATAATGATTAGTCTGCTATATGAAACTGTGTTGTACCCATGGCTAATATAAGATCACGCTCAACATATAAGGAAAAGAATGATAGATGAGAAAGAATATGAGCTAAGAGAGAATATATACTTAAGCAAATAACTAGATTGAATTCTAAAGTGATGATACATCAAGCCATAGTTATAAGCTCAATATAAGATGAAAGAAAGTGATGCCTCATGTGAGAATGTCCTCTTGGTTGATGGTGGTAAAAGGAGGAGACAAGGATGCACTTGAGCTTGTGGATTCATGTGTCATGAAGGGAAGAAGGGGATCACTTATATACTTGTTGGTGAAGGAGGGGGCATTGCTTTAAGCCTTAAATCTAAGGCTTTAATAGCCGTAAGTTATCAATGTTGATAGTGTTTCATTGCTCTCATGAATTCTCCTAGTGCTTCCAAAAGCTTGTTATTTTTGGCCTTGATGCTTTTAAACCTTTCTAACATCATTATTTACAATGCTAATCATGGTAATGATATTTGGATTTGATAGGATACTCTCAAGCAACACCTTGGTTTATAGGGTTTTAGGGTCATAAGCTTACAAGATTTTAGGCTTGTAACCTTATAAGGTTTAAGACTTATTATTAAGCCCCTTTCACATGTGTGCCTACCTTAAAGACTATTCCCTTGGGTTTTCTAAAAAATTGGTGCACCCCTCACATAAGTCTAAAAAGATATTTGGGTTGATGAAGCCTAAGAGAAACAACTTTCATCCTTGAAATATTTTAGTAGAGTTGTTCTTGTGCCTTAGACTAGATACATATACACTTGTATTTCAAAACTTTCCTTTACTTTTGAGTGGAAGAACTCCACACTCTATATTCTGACACAAAATTAATATTGGTTCCTAGCATCATCTTTATGGTACTTGTTGTGTCCCATTGAAAGAGTATACCAACATATATGGGATTATTGATTTGCTCTATATTTGTTAAATATGCAGGATCTAGATCATGGCAGATGTAGAAGCTATGGAGGTTAAAAGAGGAAGAAAAAACTCATGAAGACATTGACCCTAACAAGACAAATTGTCACACAAGTGAATTAGGTTCCAAGAATGAGATTTGGACTCATAAACACAATCTTGTGTGTGGACAGTGACATAGACACTTTATTGGAAAGAAAATAGTACTATCATTGCATTAGAAAAGAGTGCAAGTACAATGCTTTATAGGAATTGAATGGTAGCACTTCTCCTATTGTGCATATGGGATTCTGGTCCTGAGCCCTCATTGCTCCTTACAAAGAGATCGAAGTAGGTGTGATTGCAAATATCTCAACAATATTCCTCTTCATTCACATCAATATCTCGAAGAAGATTTCTTGGAGAACTTTTCTTTGACAAAATCTTCGATAGGTGGAGCATAAAAGCAACTTCGTCTATTTTGAAAGGATTATGCAAGCAAATATGAAAGCATACTTTTAGGTCAACTTGACTTAGATAGATTTATGTCACTTTGACTAATATGGAACTTCAAGATAATTAGAGCTTTTTCTTTGATATGTGATAAGATTCAGAGCATATGTTGAACTCAGGCATGATAAACAACATTGAGCTTATGAGCTTCATGTTTTAAAGATAAAATGGCCTTTTGTTACCTATAAGAAGGTTAATTTTTTGCTCTTGAAAATTTTGCTAAACTTGGGGTTGTTGAACCTTATTGCCATATGTAGGTAAGGAGATTTGTCTATTGTGGATTGGTCTTGAATAGATGATAGTGTTGATCACTACAAAGCTAGACTTTTGGCAAAGGGTTATGCTCAATAGAAGGGCATTGATTTTGATGAAACCTTTACTCCCACTTGCCGAATGACAACTATTTGTAACAATTGTGCATTAGCAACTCACAATGGTTGGAATGTACATCAATTAGACATCAAAACTACATTTCTAAATGTTGATATATAGGAGAAAGTATATGTTTTTTAGCCTTGTGGTTTTGTACAAAAGGGTAAGAAAACAAAGTGAACATATTGAAAAAGGCATTGTATGGTTGAAGCAAGAATCTCAAGCTTGGTATGAGAAGATATTTACATACTTGACTACACATGATTTTCAAAATAGTCCAATTGAGAGTAGCTAATATGTCAGATATAAGGGTGATGTGACTTTGATCATTGTGGTTTATATTGATAACATGCTACTCATTGGTCCTAATGAGATATACAATGTTTGATTTTAAGGTTGAGTTGAATTCAAATTTTGGTTGCATCATTATTTGGGAATCCATTTACATTGTGTAATGGAGACATTTCTTTATGCTGAACAAAGTATGTTGAGACATTATTGCAAAGTTTGGTTTTAAAAACTGCAAGCCTATTGCCACTCTTGTGGAGATAGGTTTAAAGTTGAGCCTACATGATGCCAAAGATACCTTTGATGTCTTCGTCTATCAACAAGTTATTTGATGATTCCTTCATGTATGCATTACAAGGCCTACCAATCAATTTGCAATCTCATATATGAGCAAGTTTATACATAGTCCAGCCACAAAGCATTAGTAGGCAATGAAGCCAAGCTTTTGATACTTGAGTGGTACTCAACACCTTGGCTATGTTATCTGAAGGGATGATCATTATCGCTAGATTTACATGCTTATTTGTATTTAGATAGGGTTGGTTGTTATGATACTTGTGTATCCACAAGTGGTTTTTCCTTCATGCTTGGTAGCTCATGCATATCATGATTGAGCAAGAAGGAGCCCATTGTTGCCGCTTCTAGTTGTGAAGCTGAGTATAGGGCAAGTTACATAGCTATGATTGAGTATGTTTGGCTTAGATGCCTTTTGGCATATACAATTAGAGTGCATTGGCATTTGCACAGAATCCAATCTTCCATGCGCATACTAAGTACATTCAGGTGCACTATGACTTCTAGTAGTTTTCACTTCTTGCAAGGCCAATGTTGTAGGTTTCCTTTGCCTTAATAGCCTATGATAAGATTTCTATTTTCTATGAAACATAAACCTATATTGATCCTTGAGATTATAATTGCTTTATTTGACACCCTTTCAATGTATAATATATTTTTTGAATATTAGCACAATAAGATCATCGAGTGGAGCATATAGGTTGGATGCCAACTTCTTAAGATATATTCTAGACTGTACCCCCTTTCTTTGGTACTCTCAACAATTGAGCTAGTAGGATCAATGTCTCTTTGTCACAAGCAAAAATAGGTTTAGGCACATTTGAAAGGTTGTCTATATTACTTACCTACCAAAACCCTGAGTGATTGACTTTTTCTTTTTTGTTTCCTCTACCTTATGACTCTCCTTTGGAACATCCGTAGATTTTATCTACTCAAACATGCCTAAAAATTTGGGCTATATTTTAAATCTTTTTATCTATATTGACTTTGCCAATCTTCTTTATACATTACCTCACAAGATGGCAAGACTCTAGACGTAACTAGTAAGCATGTGAGATATTTTTGAGACAATTTCAAGACTACTATTATTTTGAATTTCCAAATATTCAAGTGGCTCTACTCTATGGTCCTAGACACTTGAGCTCTTTTATCTCCTTTCAAATTCCAAGGAACGAGCGGGACATGCCATACTTTTTGAAGCACTTTTCAGATAACAAACATTACATTTTATGAAAGGATGTACATTTGGGAATGATATCCAATATTCATATTTAAACAAAACTTAAATGGGTGAAAAGCCAGCAAACTAAGGAAGAACATACATGAGATTGCCTCTACAACCCATAAAGAAAGAATGGATCTATTTCTTTCCTACCAACAAGGGTCCAACCAAAAGTTGGGAAATGACCTTCTTGATAAACTTGTAATATCATAAGCTTTAGTGTGCATGGTAAGTACCAATAGACCATTGTGCAAATTCTACTTTAATGGCACTCTCCTTGTAAAGAAAAAGAGAATGCTTAAAATAATGAAATCATAACACTAATTGCTGACTAAAAGAGAAAGGAAAAATCCATCTTCTCATTTATTACCTCAAGGATATGAAGGCTTCTTAGCTAGTGTGCTTTTTTGTAGGTTCTTGACCATACCTTAGAAGGTAATGTGTAGTCAAATGTGCTTACATTTACTCGTTTTGTGTTTGGAGTGTAGCTCCGTATCTCCAATTGGAAGAGTTTTGCAACTTGGGATCCCACCCCCTAAGGGTCTTGTACCTCTCCAAGTTTCCCCCCTACATGCAAGTAGTAGGGCTATGTGACATGACAAGGAAAGAAAGTTCTTGCCTCAAATAAAACATATAGAACTTACCAAAAGAACTTCTACTTCAAGTTTTAGGCCTAGTTAGAGCAATAACAATTAGGTTTAGGCATAGTTTTGGATCCACATTTGTTGATAAAAGCTACCTATCTTGCTTGTCTCTACCAAACCACAAAGTGACTAACTTATTCTTTTGTTTTTTTCCCCACCTTATGGCTCTCCTTTGAAACATCCATAGACTTTGTCTACTCAAACAAACCTAAATATTTGGGCTCTATTTTAATCTTTTGCTCAACATGGACTCATTCAAGCTTCTTCAAACATTTCCTGACAAAATGGCTAGACTCCTTGCATGATTAGCAAGCATGCAAGAATGGAACAAACAATAATTCATAGAAAGTTTCAAGACAATTGCTACCATAAATCTCCAAATATTTAGGTGGCTCCACTCTATGGTCCTAGAGTACTCAAGCTCTTTTATCTGATTTTAGATTCTAAGAAAGAGGAGGGACATATAAGATCTGTAGATCACTTTCTAGAGAAATACCTAAATAGGGCATTCACATTACAAAAATTCAAAGGGTGAAATGCAAACAAACTAAGGAAGGACATATATGAAATTGCCTATGCAAGCCATAAAATAAGAAAGAATACATTCGTTTTTTGCCAAGGAGCCAACCAAAAGCTTTAACGTGCTTGATAAATACAAGAAACCATTCTACAAATCCTTATTTAGTTCACATTGTCCCCCATAAAGAAAAGGAAGATGCCTAAAGTCATAAAATCATAATACCAACTACACAAATATTCAACTAAACGAGGCAGGCAAGCTCTATGTATTCATTTATTTTCTTAAGCATATGAGGCCTCCTTAGGCTAGGTTTAGACGAGCAACAGTGGTAGAGATATCTCAAAGGGGTGTACTTTTGACATGGCATCCCACAAATGGTTGAGACTTCCCTCCTCTTTCTACTAGATCCACCCTCTTTCTACCGACCCCTCCCCCTTGGAAGAGCCTTGGAATTGAGAAAAAACCTCTTTACTTTCAAGGAGGCAGAAGGTTGGTCATATGAAAAAACCTTCTGCAATAGCTAAGGGTGGGTTCACACAAGGAGGCAGAAGGTTGGTCATATTTTGCAGTGCTGCAGCCTCCATCTGAACTCAGCCTTAGCTATTGCAATCTTTTCCAAGTCATCCTCCATGCCTAGGAAGGCAATGTGTGGTTCAAATATGCTTCTTTTTGCTCAATTTACATGGAAGATTACCTCCATATCTCCACTTGGAAAGCTTTTGCAACTTGCCATTCCACCCCCCTCCCCTCAAGGTCTTGTATCTCCCCTAGTTTTTTCCCCTACGTGCAAGTAGTAGGGCTAGGTGACAAGACAAGTCAAAAAAGTTCCTACCAAAAGTAAAAGACATAGAAGTTACAAAAAACAATCCTAGTTCACTTTCAACTTTCCTTATATTGCCAATGTTAGGCCAATAATAAATAGAAATTATTATCAAAATGATCCATTGGGTTAATGAAAATCCAAGCAATAGACCTATGATGTAATTACTTTACTTTGATACTACAATCTTACCACATTTAAAAATAGGAGTTATTGGTTTTGATGGGTTTAAACAAATGTCCCTTTTGTTTAAGCACAAAACAAATCATATTCATTAGTCATTATTGATGTAGACAAATTTCTATAGAGTTTTAATGCTTTAGTTAAACCTCTTTGAAACCTTGCAAGTATTCAATAGAAGTGAGAAGTCTTAAAATCCATCATATTATATCATCAAATTGATTAGCACAATTAAACATGCTAATAGGAAAAGGCTAACATGTTTATTTCTAAAATCCTAGATAGTTTGAAGCATCGATCCACAAATTACAATCAAAACCTTAGAAAACCTAAATATGTCAACCTATGACTCTAAGGAAAACTTCTTTCCATGCATCATACTCAAATCACATAATAGCTAAAACATTTTGTGAACTTTTTGCCTCTTCAAAAGACACAAGGTTATCCTCATCACACAAACTAGAAACAACCAATGCATAACTATCCGATACATAAGAGGCAGTATGAGAGCTTGAATGAGTACAACTAATATGTGGTGCATCCAACTTGTATGAGAGCTTGAATGAGTACAACTAATACGTGGTGCATCCAACTAATATGTGGTGCATCCAACTTGCTATCATGCAATGTTTGCACTAGCCACTTTGGCATAGTTCTAGATTGCTTAATATTTGCTTTCTTATCAAGAAGTGCATCTTTCTCCGTATTAGAAATAGACTAATCTATGTTATCATGAGAGACTTACATAGGTAAAAACTACCTCATTTGGTACTACATATAATTGCACACCATAAAAAGAGATAATAAAGTGTCATAGATATCCTATAAGGGTATACATGTCTTTTTTGTACATGAAAGGAAAGTTTGAATAACATCTTCCACAAAGCTCATAACTTATAACCTTTGCTTTCATTATTATATCCAACAAAAAATGTAGCATTTTGCCCAATATGCAGCCTTCAAAAATGGGTTTTTTGGGTGTCTCAAGAGTAAGCAATGAAGTCATCATATCAAAATTTTGCAAGTGTAGAAAACAAGCAAAATTCAGATGACCAAAACATGCATGCCAAAGTTTTGCATTTGGAATAGCTTATGAACATGCAATTGTGCATGCAACGTCCTCCATACATTTACCATAATGATCAAGCTTGTAAAGCCCATAACATAGTGAACCAAAAGAAATACTTATGTTGCTGCAAGAGAGATCACGAACTATATATCTATCATCAACAAACTTCAGAATCAAGTTAATCTTAGCGACCATAGAAAGCAAGAACAAATTCTTATTGATCTTTGGTACAATACAAAGCATCCGTAAGTGTGAAAGTACTGCTATTTAGAATACTCAACACAAGATTTTCAACTTCTTTTATAGGATAAGAGGAGTTAGTGGCATATGTCATATTGTTGCCTTAGGGGTAGGCTTAATAGAAGTGAAAAAATTGTGTATAGAAGTAAGATGCTTCATGGCACCATTGTTAAAGTACCATACATTAGAATCCATTATAAACATGTAGGAATCATGTAAAGAAGATTCATAACTACATTATGCACTACATGCCCACTATGTATCTTGCACAATATTTGTAGATTCTAACTTAGAAGGAGAGGCACTTGCAATAGCCATACTAGCCTCTTTTGCAGAGCCACACCATATGCAAAACATCTAACTCTCATTTTCTTCTCATCCTTATCAGCCTTCTTTGTTTGAAAAGCATTTGTAGATTTCCTCTTAGTAGTAGAGAAGTAAGAGTTTCCTTTATCTTTATGACTAGCCACAAAAGCTTGATCTACAACATGTATAATGGACTTATTTTGCTTAGAACATTATTCTTCTTGTAGCAAAAAAAAAAAACCAACTCATCAAATAATAAAGCATTTGGATTTCCTTTCATTATCAAATAAAGAGTAGAAGTAAAATTCTAATAAGAATCAATAAGACTATTGAGAACAATCTATACAAGTGAACTATCTAGTAAGATCTCATCTACAACAATCAATTGATCCTTAAGATCTTTGACCTTTGTTAAAAAATGCTCGATGGACTCCATGGTAGTTTGAAGTCTTTTCAACCATGCCACATCTATTAGTTGCAAGCTCGAACGCCCACTCTTGATTGTTTTTAGACATGCTTAGTTGTGGAGGGTAAATCGATGTGGAAGTGTTCAAAGTCATCCAACCCTTTTATTGTTCCTACTTCTATGGATGAGATTTTCGATCAAAGTCTTAGATATCTCAAAGAGAACTTGGGTTTGATACCATGTGAAGAAATGCTCTACATATAGAAAACATAAAATCAATCGTATAATAAAACACAAACTGATAAAACACAGTTAGAGTTAGGTAACTCAGAGACTCTGTGTGTGTGTGTGTGTGTGTGTGTGTGTGAACCCTCAAATGAACAAGGTGGAAAAGCTAAAAAATCTAAAGCAGAAGACAAGGCCAAGGCAAAAGTGAAATAGAAGACGAAGGCATGCCAAGAAGAATCTGGAAACACAAGAAGTGCAGAAAAGTCCTAAATTAAGGAAAAAGGCGCATGAGAAAAAACACAAATCAATACTTTTGTAAAAAAGGCGCAAGGTATACCATGATTTATTTTAAGAGTGCCTGGCTCTCACCCGTGCAATTTGTAAATGTAGACGGGTGGTGGAAAGGAAGCTAGGAAGATAGAAGGACAATGGGAAAAAGGGCCTAGCTGCCATGTAAAAAAGGGGATAAGGGGATGACCACCCAAAAGGGATTTAGGGTTTTGTATATAAAGTTGAAAAGTGAATGAGAAGCTCATTCTTGTGTGTGGCCAAAAGTGGCTCTCCTCTTATTATTATTATTATTATTATTATTATTCTTTCTAGCTTGAGCTTGTGCTTGAGAGAGGCAGTGTGAGAGTGTAAGGGAGTGAGTGTGTGAGGGTGAGGGACCGGGGAGGAGAAGCTCTCCATCTTCTCCTCTCTTCTTCTCTTCTCTTCTCTTCTCTTGTCTTGCTCGCGGCAATTGAGCTTGGAGCATGGAGCTTAAGGGTGGAGCTTGCTTGAAGCTTGCACTTGGATCATGGAGCCACTGGAGTGCGCGAGAGATGAGGTAACTTGATCGGCACGAAGGTAAGCTCACTACACTTATGGATGGGTAGCACGTCGGCTATGTGAGAGGTAGCCATTAGTGCTCGGCTTGGAACGCTTGAAACAATAAGCGGTCCGTGGGTCTTGGTGGTTGAGTGAGAGCTCCCACACTTTGGTTCCGTTGCGGGGACCAACGGATTCAAGCCTTGAGCACTTGCGCACTTAGAATTGAGCATTGAAGTAGGGTATTCCCCGAACCGGTGCTTGAGGTAGGTAGGTAGGAAGCGAAGAAGTTTGAAGAGGTATTCAATATCCTTAGCAAGTAGGTTTTTGGTTTTTGGACTTGGGAAAGCATGATGGAGTAGTGTAGGTATTTCCCTTATGATTTTTTCTTGCACTTAGGAAGGATAGGAGCAAAACATTGGAGCACACAATAGGGTTTTTTGTTGTTGTATAACAGGTTGAAACACGAAAAAGAAGGGCAAAAAATGAAATTTTGGGTTAAATATTAGTAAGGGAAGCAAGGCTAAGGTGAGTACAAGTCTATGCAGGGTGATAAGGGGCTAGGAGTGGCAAGAAAGGCCACATTTTGCATTGCAGGGTTTTACGAGAGCTGGAGAGAGGGAGAGAGCTTCATTGCATGGACCTGCTTCAATCTTGTCATCCAGGAGTTATTTGCCCAAGACATGTAATTCCACACCTTCCTCTATACGAGTAGCTTGGATCTGGAGGTGCTCAACATGTAGGAAGGCCTTGATTGCTCGACGTGACGAATTCTTGGAAGTTCGATAAAAAAATGCATCGTGCTCGACCTGTTCGAGTGACAGCGATTCTAGGCTGAGTTCCAGAATCGGTCCTTGGACCACTCAATCCATTCGCCCCTCGGCTAACTACACTTGGACGCCTTTCGCTCGGTCCGTCTGAGTAAAGCATTCAGATCATTCGACTCGGACGCGTTGAAATTCGGCCCTTGGCCCACTCGACTCAAACACCCACCGCTCGGCCTATCTGAATCGACCATTCGGACCAACTTGGCATTTGGCCCACCTGACTCGGCTCAAACCCATTTGGCCCAAACCCATTTGAATGAACCACTCGGCCCTCGGATGGGCCAAATCGCACATTTGGCCCCTGCAATTCGGACCTATTAGGCCGAATTTGGATTTTTTCAAATTTTAACCTATAGATCGTGAAACTGATCGAGAGACCATATAGAGTCGAAATCACATCATAGGTCTGTTGAGATGACAAGCTCAACACATGCAGACATTGACGATGGACTGCCTAGTTAGATGGGTCCGCACGTCTACACTTAGCACAGCGGTGGTCATTATGACTCTCACATGGCCACTGACTCATTACTTATTATATTCAGGTTGTTACACCTATTTGCAGCTGGCATAGTTATAACGTCAGTTGACTAGTGTAGTCGGTTATCCATTGTTTGACTTAGTAGGCCACTTTCCTTTATGTTGTATCTTATCTATACTTTGTGTACATTGTAAAGTGTGTAGAAGAAGAAGAAGAAACCAGTAAGAAAAAGTTTTAGTCTCCATCTCTCTTCTTGTCTCTTGAGTGAGCTTCTCCTTGTGCATTCTGTGTGTGTTTGGCGCAGCATCTTGAGTAAGTCCCCCCATCACGTGATTCTTGACATGGTATCAGAGCCGCGCCACTGAGAGAGGCTGATTTTGAAGGCTAAAGCGAAGGAGAAGAAGCAAGATTTGAGCAAGCAAGTCACGGGTAAGAAGCTCTCCCATTTTTCCACTCTCTCTCTTGGATAGTACCTGTGGAGGCACCGGAAGCAGGGTCAAGCAAAAATCTCAGATTGCAGTGAGATTTGGTGTGTGCGAAGAGCACTGTGTATTCTGCAGCAGTTATTTTGGGCATCCGAGGCCGTTTTAGGCCCCGTTTTAGAGCCACAAGGTTGCGGACAGTAGTTTCAGGATACACAGTGACTTTGACTGAATTGATCGAAAGCGGGTGCACAGGTTACAGATCTCAAATCTGTAAGTTCAAAGGTGTTTAGCGAGTAAACACAAGGTTTATCTACAAATTGGTTGCAGATTGCATGTATTGTTGAGCAAACAATGAAAAAGGTTGTCTGGTGTATTATTGTGCACTACATGTCGAGGGTTACAGAAGATTTGCTTGCTATTGGTATTAATTTTGTGATAATGGCAGAGAACAGTGGAAGCCCCATCATTGAGAAGCTCGACAAAAATAACTACCCTTCATGGAAGTTCCGTGTCACGAACTTCCTTATTGGAAAAGGCCTCTATGAGTTTGTTTCAGGTGAAGAAAAGGAGCCGGAGGTGAGTGATCCTTCAACTGCAGAAGAGACAAAGGCACGGAAGGAATGGAATGCAAAAGACAAGAAGGTCATGTATTGGTTGTCTACAGTAATTGACAATAATATGCTGGGACACATTAGAAATGCAGAGAATTCATATGCAGCTTGGACCATACTTGAAAGTATGTTTTCTGTAAATACAAAGGCACGAAAATTTCAACTCAAGCAAGAGTTAAATACATTGAAGAAAGGGAAGATGTCTATCAATGAGTATACACTGAAGGTAAGGAGCATTGCAGATGCCTTGGCAGCGATTGATGCAATGCCCGATGATGATGATTTGGTGTCGTCTACCTTGGGTGCACTTAACAATGAAAAGGCTTGGAAGTCTTTTTGTAACTTCCGCATATGTTAGAAAGCCATTTCCAGATTTCGATGAGTTGGTCTTCCTTATGATCATTGAAGAGATCAACATGCAGAGTGAGACATCTGAAAAAAGTGGTGAACAGGTCCAAGCTTTCTACTCTAGTTCAGGAAGGGGACGTGGCAAGTTCTCTTCAAGAGGCCGTGGTACAGGACGTGGTAGTGACAACCAGCAAAACAGATTGAATCAGCAATTCGGCGATATGTAGGTTTCAGGAGGTTGTGGTAACTTTAGAGGTAGGGGGAGCTTTAAAGGAAGAGGTGGATGGTAGAACAGAGGTTCTAACAACTCTGGTATTGTGTGCCACTACTGTGGCAAAATAGGTCATATCCCAGCCCAATGTTATGCTAAGAAAAATAATATCTGCAGTGGTAAGTTGCAGCAAGGAAACTATGCATAATCTTTACGACATAATGAAGATAAAAATGAACATCTGTTTGTTATGTAGCATATGTTGAATGCTGTTACAGGTAAGGGAACACATGATGATGTTTGGTATGTTGATTCAGGTGCATCCAATCATATGACCAGCCATGCAGAATGGTTTGGAGAGATACAGGATTTGCAAAATGCAGGTTATGTGCAGACGGGTGATGACTCGTGTCACCTAATTTCACACATTGGAAAAGTTCCCTTGTCCTTGCATGATGGTAAGACAAAGAGTCTTTCAGATGTATTACATGTGCAATCTATTACAAAGAACTTGGTGTCAGTCAGTCAGATGTTAAAGCAAGGGCTGCAAGTCAGATTTAATGCAAAGGGCTGCTTTGTAGAAGACTTCAATGACAAGTGCTGGTTAGTTGCAAAGGAAAGTAGAGTTGTGTGTATGTTTACTCTGGATGCTGGAACTCCTACTATGAATGCTGCTATGTATGCTAAAGGAAAATGTGCAGTCCAAAGGGTTTGTTACAGGTTTGCCTACATTTAGAGTTGCAGAATTTCATAAGGTATGCGAAGCATGTCAGTTTGGTAAGTAGGAAAGACAACCCTTTTCACATGATAGAGATGTAAGCAGAGATATCCTTGATGTTGTGCATACAGACATTTGGGGGCCTACACAAAATGTATCTCTTGAAGGCAGTTCATACTTTGTCACATTCATTAATGATTGTTCTAGAAAGCTGTGGGTATATTTTATGAAGGAAAAGAGTGAAGCATTTGAGCACTTTAGAACTTTCAAGGCTGCAGTTGAAAGAGAAACATGCTTGAAAGTAAAGTGCTTGAGGTCAGATGGAGGGGGAGAGTAACTCTCGAATGAGTTGAATGATTTTTTGAGGTCTCATGGGATAAAGAGACAGTTCACATGCAGGTATACCCCATAGCAAAATGGTGTTGCAAAAAGGAAAAACATGCATATTGCAGAAGTTGCATGTGCCTTGATGGCTGAAAAGAATATGCCTAAGCATTTTTGGTCTGAGGCTGTTCATACTACTATTTATATTATGAACAGAGCTCCCACAGCTGCAGTTCATGGGATGACTCCTGAAGAATGTTTTACTGGCAAGAAGTCTGATATATTACACTTTAAGGTATTTGGCTGTGTTGCATACATTCATGTGTCATATGAGCTACGGAAGAAGCTTGATCCAAAGGCATAAAAATATGTCTTTATTGAATAATCTTTAGAGTAGAAAGGGTATCGCTGTTATAACCCTGTCACATGTAAGTTCAAAGTGAGCAGGAATGTCATCTTTGATGAAATGAGCAGTTGGTATGCATCAAATAGTGATGCATTAGATGATAATGATGATCATGACACTCATGTGCAGGATAAAAAGCAAGAATCACGGACTCTTAGTGGACCAGAGACATCATCTGGTAGTCCTTGGTCTGGGAGACTAAGGAGTATCTCTACATCTTCAGGTGCATCTAGTAGCACTACAGGTAAAGACAAAGGAAATAATAAAATGTCAGAAGGCATTGACGCAGTTCTTGATGGAGACTCTAGTGGCTCAGAGAGTTTGGATGATGAGCTTGGCATTCCTTCAGTAAGGACACCAGGTGTACAGAGAGCTCATAATAATGTAAAGGCTCCATTGAGTGATCCGGTGGTACGCAGATCTAGTAGGGTCAGATACCCTGTTAAAAGATTTGGTTTTGAAGGTTATTCAGCTCACCATTATGCTTATATGGTGAAACTAGTTGAGGATGCTGAGCCCACTTATTTTGAGGATGTTGTTGGTCATACTCATTGGGATGCAACAATGGATGAGGAGATGGCTGCATTAGAGGCCAATAAGACTTGGGATAGTATCATTGCCGAAGGGCAAGAAAGCTATTGGATGTAAGTGGGTTTATAAGATTAAGCACAATGCAGATGGTTCTATTAGTAGGTACAAAGCTAGGCTGGTTGCAAAAGGCTATGCCTAGACATATGGCATAGATTATGATGAAACCTTCAGTCCAGTTCCTAGGATGGCAACTGCCAGATGTGTGATTACTTTGGCAGCAGCCAAAGGTTGGAGGTTGCAGCAATTGGATGTGAAGAATGCCTTCTTACATGGTGATTTGCAAGAAGAAGTGTATATGGATCAGCCAGCAGGTTATGAAGATTTAGAGCATCCCACGTATGTGTGTAGGTTGAAGAAGGCGCTCTATGGGCTCAAGCAAGCACCTAGAGCATGGTCTGACAAGATTAGAGAGTATCTTGTCAATATTGGAATTTATGTTTCTGATGTTGGTTACTCACTTTATGTGAGAAAGGGAGACGCAGGTTTGGTCATCATAGTCATCTATGTGGATGACTCGATTATTACAGGTGATAGTGATAGTGGGATTGCTGAAGTCAAGGACTTTTTGAAGAAGAAGTTTGAGATGAAGGACTTAGGTGAGCTAAGGTACTTCCTTGGCATTGAGGTGATCAGATGTGAAGATGGCATATGACTTTCCCAAAGACAGTATGGCTTGGATATGTTGTCCAAGTATGGTATGACAGCATGCAAACCACTTTCAGTCCCGTTGGAGCAAAATGTAAAGTTGAGTGTTGATGTTGGAGACGAGATAGAAGACCCTACTATGTTCAAGAGGATAGTGGGGAGTTTGATCTACATGACCATTACAAGATCAGACTTGAGCTACATTGTTGGTCTTGTGAGTCAGTTTATGCAAGTACCTAGAAAGCCACATTTGGATGCAGTCAGACGCATATTGAGATATGTGAAGTCCACATTACATTATTGACTTTTCTATGAGGCAGGTACAGATGTACAGGTGTTTCGATACACAGATGCAGATTGGGCTGGTAGTATGTTTGATAGAAGATCTACCAGTGGATACATGTTCTCTCTTGGTAGTGCAGCAGTTGCTTGGAGTAGCAAAAAGCAATCTATAGTTGCTTTGTCGAGTACAGAGGCTAAGTATAGAGGTGTTGTTGTTGCAGCATGTGAGGTAGTATGGCTACAAAAGTTAATGGATGATTTGGATGTGCAGGTGGAAGGTCCAGTTGTCATTTATTGTGACAACATGAGCAGTATACAGTTGGCTAGGAACCCTGTGTTCCATGTCAGGATAAAACATATTGAGGTACACTACCACTTTGTGACAGAGAAGCTACTAGCATGTGAGATTGACTTGGTGTATGTCAATACATAGGATTAGATAGCTGACATCTTCATGAAGGCATTGGGTACAGAGAAGCTTCAAAAGTTTTGAAGCTTACTTGGAGTTGTAGAGATGCAGTTGAGCTTAAGGGGGAGTGTTGAGATGACAAGCTCAACACATGTGGACATTGATGATGGATCGCCTAGTTAGATGGGTCCACACGTCTACACTTAGCACGTCGGTGGTCATTATGACTCTCACATGGCCACTGACTCATTACTTATTATATTCAGGTTGTTACACCTATTTACAGCTGGCATAGTTATAGCGTCAGTTGACTAGTGTAGTCGGTTATGCATTGTTTGACTTAGTAGGCCACTTTCCTTTATGTTGTATCTTATCTATACTTTGTATACATTGTAAAGTGTGTGGAAGAAGAAGAAGAAACTAGCAAGAAAACGTTTTGACCTCCATCTCTCTTCTTGTCTCTTGAGTGAGCTTCTCCTTGTGCATTCTGTGTGTGTTCGGCACAGCATCTTGAGTAAGTCTCCCCACCACACGATTCTTGACAAGGTCTATCATTGAGCTGAAATCTAGAGCAAGTAGTTCAAAACTTGTCTGTAAACGGTCTTTCAAAATGCTCATGGCATTTATCGTAACGACTCTACGGGCCGGGGGGACTGTCCCCCCCCCTTGAACCCCCATAGAGGGGGCTCCTCTGCACCTCCCCCAAGTAGGTTGGAGAGAAAACGTGCATCATGATAGGCCCTCCAAATTAGATCCCAGTGTAGTAATGACTCTACGAGCATGGATTCTCGCTTACAAAGGAGCGACCAAAAGCCCATACCCCAACAAAGATAAAAAGAGACCCTAGAACCTCAATGGGCCAATCTAGCCAACAAGGACACAAAGGCCATATCACAAAAACATGTATAGATTACGTTCGGACTGCATCTACTCAAAGCAAAAATCAACAACATCAAGCTACAACTGCGAGGATGACTAGATATGACAGTTTTGACGATAGATGCACCTTGAATAGCATTGCACAGACGATCCAATACATCAGTGGAGAATCCACATTTGGTTGTGTAATTGGGGACTCAAGGGCATTTGTCAGAAGGCTTAAATTTATAAGCCAAGACTCAAAAGATGAAGACATAGTACTGCCTGCTTATCTTAGGGTCAAAATCACCGTGAAAAGAGAGAAAACCGTCGATGCTCTGATTGATGAAGGAGTAGATTTTAATATATTGACCTATGATGTATGGACCCTACTAGGCTAACCAGAGCTCACATCGACTAATGCAACTCTTAGTCCTTACGGGGGACACCCACAAGCACTTATAGGGAAGTGCAAAATCCTTGCGATAATTGAAATGGAAAGCTTGCCTATCCTCTTCCATATTCCTCCAAATGGTGCTAATTGTGGAAAAGAAACCCTCCTAGGAAGACCCTCAAAAGGGCGACAAAGTGTGAGGCTGATTACGTAGCACAAAGGATACACTTAACACTATTGGGTGTGAGGATAGTCACAACCTTTAGCAAGGGTGACCTCATTGAACCTAGAGGGAAAGGTAAGGAAGGTGCTAACATAACAGGCAAGCCTAGTAATGAGAGGAAGGACCTGTTGAAAGAGTTGATGCAAGTACAAGTTGAACAACGAGAACCAGTGAGTGAGAACATGCTTGAAATAAGAAGGTCAGGAGACAATGCCGAGGGTAGGCTTTGGACTCACAAATATCATAGAAGACCACGAAAGAAGCCCAAGCCTTATAGATGAAGGCCTCGATGGAGAGCTAGCACAGCACTGCGATGGATATCCAAACTGTCGCTACGTGTTCAAGGGTATTATGTAGGTAACCGGTGGATTTGGGTACCAAAACCCCTTCCTAAACCACCTCTATCAACTGAAGGCCCGATTGCATCAAAAGAAAAGAAGCACATGAGGAAATCTAAGAGAAAATCTAGGTCTCGGGGGGAGAAAACAAACATGAGTATTAGAAAGGAAGAGCCTCAATCTAGCATGCTTAATAAGCAGATGTCAGATGTAACCATTAAGCATGCACAAAGACCACTAGTCCTCAAGGAGCTTTTGACTTCTCAAGAGGATCATGAGCGCCACAGGCACAACGCTGCTCATAAGTAGAATGATTGCTTAACAAAGAAAATGGCACAATCGTCTAACAGCCACCACGAGCAAATCTTTCAGCCAGTGCCAAGTCAACCTAAGAGTCCCAGATCTCCTACACCCTCTTTCTCTAAACGAACATAAGAAGCACAACAACAGTCGTCAAGTGTAGTTACTAAATCCCAATCTCTATCTCCATCTAAGCATCCAGATGTCCAAGAGGTGGGATGTGACACCACTCGTAACTCTCGGCCCAAGGATATGCCTGTGCAACCTAATGTGACTAGATCAACCAATGCTCGATCTACACAAGTGAATGCTCAAAGGGAAACAAAAGACATGACCACTTTCGATCAGCTTAAGGACTTGACGCCGCAATCCACTAATAGTAGCCAGTCCACTGAACTAGCTACTACTACTTCCAATCAGGGATCACAAGTAATCACAGTCCTTGACCGTGACAATGCCCCTTGTGGAACGTGTCCTTAGCTATTCACATGTGGAGGAGGTGTCACAATCAACATCCTTGACAACTCCAGCACTTCCAAAGCACCTAAAGCCTAGGCTTGAGGAGCTAAACAAAGAGGAATTAGCTGAAGAGCTAGACTCTCCAAAAAGAGAGGCACTTGTACCCTCACAACCTAGCGAGGCTGTTCAGCAGGTCGCAACTATGCCCCATGAGGACACACTAGAGAAAGAGAATGCTGAGGCCCAGCCAAGCACATCAACAATTGGCCTAGTTCAAGGTCCTGAGTCTTCAAGGGATACACCTCGATTTCCCAAGAAAAAGAAGAGAAAACAACAAAAAACAACAACGACAGTTGTAAGTGGTTGTAGACTCCAAGAAGATTGAGACCAAGAGTGCCGAAGAGCTGAGGAATAAAGCATTGAGTCTACTCATGAATAAACCCACTGCCATCTCTCCTAGTAGCAGTGAAACCTTAGATGCATCCATGTGCTTTGAAAAATCAAAGCAACCATTATCATCAACGGTTTCTTGCAACAATCAATCCATCGACAAAAGAATTTGCATTAACCAATGAAAAGTGGATACAATACTATCACAACAAGGTGACAAGACTATATCAGTCACATCCAAGAAGAACCATGACACAATAGCAGCAAGGCCTCATGAGAAACATGGAAACCTCGAGAGCATAACAATCCTAGCGTTGACCAATTGTGCTCATCTAGGGCTGAGTCCCCAGCTATGTTAAAGCCTAGGAAACTCCTAGAACCTTGCATGAGATAGCAACCAAGCAAGCCCTCATTGAACATAGAAGTATCACAGAATGCTTAACTAAGTTGGATGCTAAACTCAAAGTATTCACATGTGTCTACGTCCTTGCGGACATGGGTGCATTCCCCAAGAAGTAGCTTGGGGAATACTTGCCATTTTTCCTATCCTGGAAAGAGCAAGAGCATCTTGAAGAACACAATGACATGCTCCTTCATGAACGCATGTGACTCAACTCTGATGAGGAAGCTGACAAACTACGCTTAATTGTAACATTCAATGATATGCTTTGCCAACCAAATCTCTTAGAGATAGAGCAACTAAAGTGATAATCAGAGGCTCAAAGTCAATTTAAAAAACGTTGGTTTGAAAACCACATTGCAATGGCCGACAAATTAGGAGCCCAGATTATGACAGTCTTAGAGGAGCGATTGGATAAATGACGTTCTCAAAGAGACCCAACTTATGTGGCGCGGACTTCCTTTCGAGTACTGAATGCCATTCGGGGTATGGACTTAGCCGGAACTAGCCAAGAGAACTCTTTGATTGATAAGGTTCTCACTAAGGAGGAGTTACATGTTGTCAGTAGACTCGGAAAAGGTACCATGCTACTCGATGTTGCAAAAGATCTATTGTTATTAAGCTACCACGAGTACTGGATGCATGTGCCACGCTCCAGTACAATCCTGAGTTCTACAGTTGGTTTTTATCCTCACGAAGTGACATGGATTCATAAATATGTACATAAATAAACAATGAGTTTTGTGACCTTGTATAGATAATATCAACGCACACAAGCAATGATAGTCAAGCACAGGGAGAAGAGTTGGGTTTGATAGGTTGAGCTCCTCAGGTCCTCCTCTCACCACACATCTAGAAGTTGTGTGACCATCCCCACCTCTAGGAGGAGGGCATGCAACCCTCATTACTGCCATAGGAAGCCCTGACCAACATCTCTGATGGCATAAACAAGGCACCGTCCCCTTCTATACACCTTTTCCATTTTCAGTCTATCCTTTCGGGGATGAGCCCTGCTCCACTCCATGACAACCAGACCATGAAACTTAGCATAAGCCAAGATCTGCTAATGGTTGGAATACACTCCGCAATCCAAGTAGGACGAATATCATCACGAGGGCCATTCCTCTACAACACACACTGCATGCCTCACCTTGCCCTCCTCGTCATATGCACTTGATAATCCATTGTTTAATCCCTTTCATGCAAATAATTCTATCCTGTCTCAAAGCCTAACCTTGATTCACATTTTGCAGATTTTTCCATAGTAGCCATCATGGAGCACACAATGTAGCTAGCATGCAAGGAAGCTCTCCTCCATAGAAGGGAGTATAGGGCATAAGTGCCTCCACCAGAGTGATATGTATCTACTCTTAACAGGTACACACCAAAAAGAGGCCCTAAGCGACACTGCCCCCAACGCAGGCCAAAGACTTCCTAGGCCAGGAGAACAAAGGCTCAAGGGCATGCTCAGGGGGTGGCAACCTTGGCTGTGCAGGCCCTCACCAGACGCTCAGGCACCAGGTGCTCGAAAGAGGAGAAGGCAGCTAGAAATAAGAAGGAATTTGATAAATTATTTAAAAGAATTCTTGAAATAGCTGCGGCCAGGAAGTACACCATTTAGGTCTTGACCGATATCTTCCTTGCCCAGCCTCACCACCGGCACAGGCCCAGTCCGTCTGATCACCCAAATTCACCCCACCTCATACAAATAGAATAGGCTCTATGTTGTATAAGCTGCTTGCCAAATGCCATCTTGTTATAACTTTTTGTCTTTAAATGGTTAAAGGGGCAGGCCCCTCAACTGTACAAACCTCCCTTACTACTAATCCATGACATGTCTTTAACAAGCGCCAATGATATGCATCACAAGCAGCACCATAAGATTTTGATAAAGTAATATCTTTTTGTGTTGCATCTGTTCATTATAATTGATGCATGTGACTTGCATATACTCTTACGAAGTGTTAAGTGGATGCAGGATGACACATGTCTTTTGTACGAAAGTATTCAATGCCCAAGTCACCGCAAGACGACCAACCTCACAAAGAGCCATGACGAAGCCACACCGTCGAAAGTGAAAATCACCCTTGCCGATTGCCCACATCGCATGGCCCAAAGCATGATCAGTGGGGTCCACTCTCTCTTTCTGGGTCAAACTCTACACCTGGCACTCACGACAATTGTTACCTCAATTGTACCAACATCACACATTACAAAGAGGTTTTGCAAAATCTCCAGTGTATCTCCCCATCTTAACAACTGTTCCTCTAGCAACGAGGTTGGGACACAATCATCGATGTAATATCCAGTTTCACAGCCTTTGAATCTTGACATTTCCCGATCCAATTGAAAGGCTGATAGCCTCAACGTATTGCAATGGTTGTACTCATGTTATTCTTAAAAAAAAAGTAAAAAAGAAAAGGAAAGAAGAAAAAGAAAAAGAAAAAGAAAAGAAATGAAGTGAAAAGACAAAAGCACTCACAATCACAGCACGACACCTGGGGGTCCTTAAATTAGGTACGTCGAGTGACCTTGGTCGGCTGGCTCCGTCCCTAGTCTCCTAGCCCTCTACACATCCTCCACAATTGTTTAGGGCACATCAAGGGTAGGGCATACCTAGGGAGCTTGTCTCGACCTATCACACTAACCCATTTGCACAATTCCTTTTTACACTCCGCCTTAGTATCATTGCAATCGATCGTGGTAAGCACCACACGAATTGCCATGAAAAGTACACCGTACTCATCGAGCAAACCCAGTAGCTACCTACTAAAAGTTCGGTGTCAATGTGTTCAATTATGCTATATCGTGCTGTCACAACGCAAAGGATGTCTCATTCACTTTCCTGTGTACTTCTTCTTAACATGGACAACTTTGCTTCATCCACATCTTGTTTTGACGAACCAGACCCGTGGTCTTCTAACTACGTAATATCTAAGTATGCACGAGCACTCACATCATATCTACACTGAAATATATACACAGTTTGGATTCTCAAGTGCATGACAATACTCTCAGCTTGCTTAGAGTTACATGTCTCCCAAACTAATCGAACTACGTCTTATGTACAATAAAAAGTCTAGCACTACCTTGAGGAAGAGACCACATATGAGAGGTTTTCAATTGCAGATATTGAAGAGTCCAATGAAAGTGTCCTTCACTCTTCATTGACACTTGACTCTAAATTCTTATCCTTTATCATCCTACAAGCTTGCAAAGAATCGTCATGTGTAGAATCCCCAAAAAACCAACACCTGTGTTAGCCATCAATGCAATCCCCAACAAAGAACAGCCCTATCACCAACTTCAAAAACCCTACCACCAGCCACCTAGGCCAACAACGTGCCCCCAATGACCTTCCTCTGCACCACCACCAACACTCCTCCACGTCAATCACAAATGTCCCTTCCACCTACATCTTCGATGCATGCTAAAGCGTGCTACCTACGACTGTGATTGCCATGGGACTGGCACTCGTCTAGGAGGGGGGTAATGTTAACCCTCAAATGAACAAGGTGGAAAAGCTAAAAAATCTAAAGCAGAAGACAAGGCCAATGCAAAAGTGAAACAGAAGAAGAAGGCATGCCAAGAAGAATTCGGAAACACAATAAGTGCATAAAAGTCCTAAATCAAGGAAAAAGACGCATGACAAAAAGCGCAAGTCAATACTTTTGTAAAAAAGGCACAGGGCGCACCATGATTTATTTTAAGAGTGCCAGGCTCTCACCCGTGCAATTTGTAAATGTAGACGGGCAGTGAAAAGGAAGCTAGGAAGATAGGAGGACAATGGGAAAAGAGCCTAGGCCACAGCCAACCATGTAAAAAAGGGGATAAGTGGATGATCGCCCAAAAGGGATTTAGGGTTTTGTATATAAAGTTGAAAAGTGAATGAGAAGCTCATTCTTGTGTGTGGCCAAAAGTGGCTCTCCCCTTCTTCTTCTTCTTGCTAGCTTGAGCTTGTACTTGAGAGAGAGTGTGTGAGAGTGTGAGGAAGTGAGTGTGTGAGGGTGAGAGACCGGGGAGGAGAAGCTCTCCATCTTTTCCTCTCTTCTTCTCTTCTCTTCTCTTGTCTTGTCTTGTCTTGCTCGTGGCAATGGAGCTTGCAGCATGGAGCTTGAGGGTGGAGCTTGCTTGAAGCTTGCACTTGGATCATGGAGCTACGGAAGTGCGTGGGAGAGGAGGTAACTTGATCGGCACGGAGGTAAGCTCACTACACTCATGTATAGGTAGTGCGTTGGCTATGTGAGAGGTAGCCTAATATTAGTGCTCGGCTTGGAATGCTTGAAGCAATAAGTGGTCCGTGGGTCTTGGTGGTTGAGTGAGAGCTCCCACTATGTGTGTGTGTGTGTGTGAATAAGGAGATGAGAGAAAATAAAATAAAATAAAAGATAAATAGAGAAAAAAAATTGGACATAGGGAACTAGGGGGAGAGAGAGATATAAGTTATCATGCAGTAAATTTTAGACATACGAATTGGGAGGAGCATTGCAACTTCGCTTACTACCTAGCAGCAAAGCATGTATGGAACACGTCTATTAATGTAATATTTACAATATCTCTTACCAAGATGCAACCAACTTAGACAACGCCTTCTTGATCCCTTTCAAGGGAACATCCTTTTACCCATTATGCCTAGAATTGTAAGTAGTTCCACATGTTGAGAAACACGGATCTAGAGCATGGCTATGGTGGTTCAAAGATGGGAAGAAGACTCGTGTAGACATAGACTCAGACATTGACTGTCACACAAGTGAATTAGGTTTCAAGATTGAGACTTGAACTCATAAACACAATCTTGTGTATGGACAATGACACTGACACTTTACTGGAAGGAAAAGAGCACTATCATTGCATTAAGAAAAGGAAGCAAGTAGAATGCTTTATAGGAAAGTAGGAAACTGTAGTAGGCACCACTGTGCATATGGGATAGGTAAGCTTGCATCTCCTTGGCCCTAAAGCTCCATACAAAGAGACTGTCAATGAGTGTGATTGCTGAATCTCAACACCCCTCCTCAATCACAACTAGAAAGGCACAAAGTGTGTAGAGGCTGTAATGAGAACCACTTGCAAAGTATGGGCACATCACAAACATGGTAGACACCAGAGGCTATCGTAGAAAAGGCTAAGTGTGGGCACCAAACATGATGGACATCCAGAGGTTATAATAGGGGCCTCACAAAGTGTACAGGGACTGTAGTGCCAAGATACATGAGGAGTTTACAAAGCTTATGGTAAGAAGCATTAGGGCTAGGAAATACAAGCCTTTTAAAATAGTCTATCAGAGTAATGAGAGTAGAAGGACTGATGAGGCTTGTCCTTCCGATCCTGGTGGTCTGTCAAGAATCGCGTGGTGGAGAGGGTTGCTCAAGATGTTGCGCCGAACACACAGAATGCACAAGGAGAAGCTCACTCAAGAGACAAGAAGAGAGATGGAGGCCAAAACATTTTCTTGCTGATTTCTTCTTCTTCTTCCACACTCTTTATAATGTACACAAAGTATAGATAAGATACAACATAAAAGGAAAGTGGCCTACTAAGTCAAACAATGCATAACCGGCTACACTAGTCGACTGGCGCTATAACTATGCCAGTTGTAAATAGGTGTAACGACTTGAATATAATAAGTAATGAGTCAGTGGCCATGTGAGATGCATAATGACCACCGACGTGCTAGGTGTAGACATGTGGACCCATCTAACCAGGCGGTCCATCATCAATGTCCGCATGTGTTGAGCTTGTCATCTCAACACACCCCCCCTCAAGCTCAACTGCATCTCTGCAACTCCAAGTAAGCTTCGAAACTTTTGAAGCTTCTCTGTACCCAATGCCTTCGTGAAGATGTCAGCTATCTGATCCTGTGTGCTGACATACACCAAGTCGATCTCACCTGCTAGTACCTTCTCTCTCACAAAGTGATAGTGTATCTCAATATGTTTTGTCCTGGCATGGAACACAGGGTTCCTAGCCAACTATATACTGCTCATGTTGTCACAATAAATGACAACTGGACCTTCCACTTGCACATCCAAATCAGCCAATAGGTTTTGCAGCCATACTACCTCACATGCTACAACAACAGCACCTCTATACTCAGCCTCTGTACTCGACAAAGCAACTGTAGATTGCTTTTTGCTGCTCCATGCAACTGCTGCACTACCAAGAGAGAACATGTATCCGCTGGTAGATCTTCTATCAGACATACTACTAGCCCAATCTACATCTGTATATCCAAACACCTGTACATCTGTACCTGCCTCATAGAAAAGTCCGTAATGTAATGTGGACTTCACATATCTCAATATGCGTCTGACTGCATCCAAATGTGGCTTTCTAGGTACTTGCATAAACTGACTCACAAGACCAACATCGTAGCTCAAGTCTGGCCTTGTAATGGTCATGTAGATCAAACTCTCCACTATCCTCCTGAACATAGTAGGGTCTTCTATCTCATCCCCAACATTAGCACTCAACTTTAGATTCTGCTCCAACGGGACTGAAAGTGGTTTGCATGCAGTCATACCATACTTGGACAACATATCCAAGCCATACTGTCTTTGAGACAGCCATATACCATCATCACTTCTGATCACCTCAATGCCAAGGAAGTACCTTAGCTCACCTAAATCCTTCATCTCAAACTTCATCTTCAAACAGCCCTTGACTTCAGCAATCCCACTATCACTATCACCTGTAATAATCAAGTCATCCACATAGATGACTATGATGACCAAACCTGCTTCTCCCTTTCTCATATAAAGTAAGTGATCAGCATCACAAACATAAAAGCCAATATTGACAAGATACTCTTTGATCTTGTCAGACCATGCTCTAGGTGCTTGCTTGAGCCCATAGAGTGCCTTCTTCAACTTGCACACATACGTGGGATGCTCTAAATCTTCATAACCTGCTGGCTGATCCATATACACTTCTTCCTGCAAATCACCATGCAAGAAGGCATTCTTTACATCCATTTGCTGCAACCTCCAACCTTTGGCTGCTACCAAAGCAATCACACATCTAACAGTTGCCATCCTAGCAACTGGACTGAAGGTTTCATCATAATCTATGCCATATGTCTGGGCATAGCCTTTTGCAACCAGCCTAGCTTTGTACCTGCTAATAGAACCATCTGCATTGTGCTTAATCTTATAAACCCACTTACATCCAATAGCTTTCTTTCCCTTCGACAATGATACTAGATCCCAAGTCTTATTGGCCTCTAATGCAGCCATCTTCTCATCCATTGTTGCATCCCAATGAGCATGACCAATAGCCTCCTCAAAACATGTGGGCTCAACATCCTCAACTAGTTTCACCATATAAGCATAATGGTGAGCTACATAACCTTCAAAACCAAATCTTTTAACAGGGTATCTCACCCTGCTAGACCTGCGTACCACTGAATCACTCAATGGAGTCTTTGCATTAACGCGTGCTCTCTGCACACCTGGAGTCCTCACTGAAGGAATGCCAAGCTCATCATCTAAGCTCTCTGAGCCACTAGAGTCTCCATCAAGAACTGCATCAATGCCTTCTGACACTTTATTCTTTCCTTTGTCTTTACCTGTAGTGCTACTAGATGCACCTGAAGATGTAGAGGTACTCCTTAGTCTCCCAGACCAAGGACTACTAGATGATGTCTCTGGTCCACTAAGAGTCTATGATTCTTGCTTTTCAGCCTGCACATGAGTATCATGATCATCATCAACATCCAATGCATCACCACTAGATGCATACCAACTGCTCATTTCATCAAAGATGACATCCCTGCTCACTCTGAACTTACATGTGACAGGGTTGTAATAGCGATACCCTTTATGCTCTAAAGAGTATCCAATAAAGATACACTTTTCAGCCTTTGGATCTAGTTTTCTCCGCAACTCATCTGGCACATGAACATACGCAATGCAGCCAAACACTTTCAAGTGTGAAACATCAGGCTTCTTACCTGTAAAACATTCTTCAGGGGTCATACCATGAATTGCAGCTGTGGGAGTTCTGTTCATAATATAAACAGCAGTATGAACAGCCTCAGACAAAAAATGCTTAGGCATATTCTTTTCAGCCATCAAGGCACGTGCAACTTCTGCAATATGCATGTTTTTCCCTTCTGCAACCCCATTTTGCTGTGGGGTATACCTGCATGTGAACTGTCTCTTTATCCCATGAGACCTCAGAAAATCACTGAACTCATTTCAGAGGTACTCTCCCCCTCCATCTGACCTCAAGCACTTTACTTTCAAGCCTGTTTCTCTTTCAACTGTAGCCTTGAAAGTTCTAAAGTGCTCAAATGCTTCACTCTTTTCCTTCATAAAATATACCCACAGCTTTCTAGAACAGTCATCAATGAATGTGACAAAGTATGAACTGCCTCCAAGAGATACATTTTGTGTAGGCCCCCAAATGTCTGTATGCACAACATCAAGGATATTTCTGCTTACATCTCTATCATGTGAAAAAGGTTGTCTTGCCTGCTTACCAAACTGACATGCTTCACATACCTTCTGAAATTCTGCAATTCTAAATGTAGGCAAACCTGTAACCAACCCTTTGGACTGCATTAATTTTAGCCTTTGTACATTTGCATGCCCAATGCGTTTGTGCCAAATTTCAATGTCTGCAACAACACCTTTTCCTTTGGCATACATAGCAGCATTCATAGTAGGAATTTCAGCGTCCAGAGTAAACATACGTCCAACTCTACTTCCCTTTGCTACCAACCTGCACTTGTCATTGAAATCTTCTACAAAGCAGCCCTTTGCATTAAATCTGACTTGCAGCCCTTGCTCGACTGACACCAAGTTCTTTGTAATAGATGGCACATGTAATATATCTGAAAGACTCTTTGTCTTACCATCATGCAAGGACAAGGGAACTTTTCCAATGTGTGAAATTGGGTGGCATGAGTCATCACCCATTTGCACATAACCTGCATTCTGTAAATTTTGCATCTCTCCAAACCGTTCTGCATGGCTGGTCATATGATTGGATGCACCTGAATCAACATACCAAACATCATCATGTGGTCCCTTTCCTGTAACAGCATTCAACATATGCTGCATAACAAACAAACGTTCATTTTTGTCTTCATTCTGTCGTGAAGACGATGCATAGTTTCCTTGCTGCAACTTACCACTGCGGATATCATCTCTCTTAGCATAACATTGGGCTACAATATGACCTGTTTTGCCACAGTAGTGGCACACAATACCAGAGTTGTTAGAACCTCTGTTCTACCATCCACCTCTTCCTCTAAAGCTCCCCCTGCCTCTAAAGTTACCACGACCTCCTGAAACTTGCATATCGCCAAATTGCTGATTCAATCTATTTTGCTGGTTGTCACTACCACGTCCTGTACCACGGCCTCTTGAAGAGAACCTGCCACGTCCCCTTCCTGAACTGGAGTAGAAAGCTTGGACATGTTCACCGCTTCTTTCAGATGTCTCACTCTGCATGTTGATCTCTTCAGTGATCATAATGGAGACCAACTCATCGAAATCTGAAAATGGCTTTCTAACATATACGGAAGTTACAAAAGACTTCCAAGCCTTTTCATTATTAAGTCCATCCAAGGTAGACGACACCAAATCATCATCATCGGGCATTGCATCAATTGCTGCCAAGGCATTTGCAATGCTCCTTACCTTCAATGTATACTCATTGATAGACATCTTCCCTTTCTTCAATGTATTCAACTCTTGCTTGAGTTGAATCTTTCGTGCCTTTGTATTTACAGAAAACATACTTTCAAGTATGGTCCAAGCTACATATGCATTCTCTGCATTTCTAATGTGTCCCAACATATTAATTACTGCAGACAACCAATACACGGCCTTCTTGTCTTTTGCATTCCATTCCTTTCGTGCCTTTGTCTCTTTTGTAGTTGGAGGATCACTCACCTCCGGCTCCTTTTCTTCACCTGAAACGAACTCGTAGAGACCTTTTCCAATAAGAAAGTTCGTGACACGGAACTTCCATGAAGGGTAGTTGTTCTTGTCGAGCTTCTCAATGATGGGGCTTCCACTATTCTCTGCCATTATCACAAGAATAATACCAAACAGCAAGCAAATCTTCTGCAACCCTCGACCTGTAGTGCACAGCAATACACCAGACAGCCTTTTTCACTGTCTGCTCAACAATATATGCAATCTGCAACCAGTTTGTAGATAAACCTTGTGTTTACTCAATGTAAACACCTTTGATCTTACAGATCTGAAATCTGTAACCTACGCACCCACTTTTGGTCGATACAGCCGAAGTCACAGCGTACCCTGAAACTGCTGTTTGCAACCTTGCGGCTCTAAAATGGGCCCTCAAACGGCCTCAAATGCCCAAAATAACTGCGGACAAGCCCTAAAGGGCTTTTATGCAGAATATACAGCGCTCTTCGCGCACACCAAATCTCACTGCAATCTGAGATTTTTTGCTCTGCCCTGCTTCCGATACCTCCACAGGCACTATCCAAGAGAAAGAGTGGAAGGATGGGAGAGCTTCTTACCCGTGGCTTGCTTGCTCGAACCTTGCTTCTTCTCCTTTGTTTCAACCTTCGAAATCAGCCTCTCTCAGTGGTGCGGCTCTGATAACATGTCAAGAATCGCGTGGTGGAGGGGGTTGCTCAAGATGTTGCGCCGAACACACACAGAATGCACAAGGAGAAGCTCACTCAAGAGACAAGAAGAGTGATGGAGGCCAAAACGTTTTCTTGCTGATTTCTTCTTCTTCTTCCACACTCTTTACAATGTACACAAAGTATAGATAAGATACAACATAAAAGGAAAGTGGCCTACTAAGTCAAACAATGCATAACCGACTACACTAGTCGACTGGCGCTATAACTATGCCAGCTGTAAATAGGTATAACGACCTGAATATAATAAGTAATGAGTCACTGGCCATGTGAGATGCATAATGACCACCGACGTACTAGGTGTAGACATGTGGACCCATCTAACCAGGCGGTCCATCATCAATGTCCGTATGTGTTGAGCTTGTCATCTCAACACATGGTCTTCATCTTCGTCTTCATCTTCATCTTCATCTTTTGGTCCATGTTCTTCTTCTTCTTTCACAGCTGCAAGATAGGCCTTTTGGGACCCCTTCCTAGCATGACAGAACTTCTCAGTGTGTTCGGTCCTTTTGTAGAAGTCACAGAAGAGCGGTTCCTTTTTACCTTTGTATCTGTTGTTTACATATAACATTTGTTCATCCTTTGAAGTACTAGGCTCTTCTTTGCTTTTAAGTTTCTTTTCTTCCTCTAGTAGAGAGGCTTTAATATCAACAAGTTGAGGATCAGGCATATTGGTTAGAGTGGTTGATACATTATCATAGCCAGGAGGCAGACTTTTTAACAAGACACCAATACAAACATCTTCATCCATTTTTAGCTTTATCCCTACAAGCTGGGTTAGGAGAATTTCCATGTAATTTAGATGGGATGCCAGGGATGTATGAGGCTTCATATGAAGTCGGAAAAATTCAATCAATAGACCATACTTAGACAACTTTGACTGTGTACCAAACAAGGTATCCAATTTATCCCAAGTGTCATGGGACGTGTCACAGGCATCCACATGATGGATGTAGCTGTCATCCAATTCCAGCTTAATGATGGCTTGTGCCTTGTCATCATTCTTCTGCCAAGTAACTACAAGGTTTGCATCTCGAGGTTTCTTTTCTTTGCCATTTGTGATGGCCCAAAGACCCTTCTTTATCAGGATGAGCTTGATGCGGGTTTGCCAGGTGTGAAACCCAACTCCCTTGAACCGAGCATTTGGAGAGTCTTTTCCCATGTTGGATGACTGGAGCAGCAACAAATCAGCTCTAAAATTCTGAGATTTTACAAGTGAAAGAGCAGATTACAATGTGTCAAGAGACACAAGTAATGGTAGTGTGAAAACACACTATGTAGAGACTTGATGTTGAGCTTGAATCTTCCTTGCTCGGGGTCATCGATCCTTCTTCAATCTTCTCAGGTCCTTCCCCTCCTTGATTTGGTGCTGGGACAATAGATCAGAGTGGCAATGGGTTGCTTCAGGTGGCAGGAGAGAGAAAATGATGAGATTTTTGAGCTTTGATGAAACTGGCTACGGCTGACAGTTTAGGGTTTCAGACAGGGGCCTGGTTTTTTGCAGATTGCAGGAGCTCTAGTTGATCATTTTGAAAACTTTTTTTATATAAATGAAGCTTACTTAAAGCTCTTCCAAAGCCCTATCCTCCTCATCAAGATCGCAGCATCTACAGCGCGTGGAGAGCGGACGAACAGACCAGGCACAGATTTTGTCAGCAGACATGAATTTTGACAATGCCGTGCTGGTTGATCAACAATGTGAAAGATTTTTGTACCAAGAGGGAGTGCCCTAAGTAGAGAAAGATATGTCTAGAAGAGAGTTCATGAAGATATGCTCTACAGAGAGAGATATGAAGGCTCCATGGAGGGTATGTCCTGCAGGTCACAGTTGAAGACTATGGCAGTGACTGAGAATTTTCATAATGCTAAGCTTCAGATAGCCAAATGTCATGGATTGATGTGATACAGGGAAGCTTTGTGAGTTGGGGAACACTTTTCCAGAAGGAAGCTCCAAGAGATTTGACCTGTGGAGTGAGATATAAGCGACTCAATCTGATAGGGTACTGCTGGCTATGGCTGCCATGGAAGCTCAAGTGAAGGTAGAGTTGGGACATGGAGTCATGGGATGAAACTGAGCTGACTAGAGGTTAATATGAGCTGAGAGAGAGCAGAGGAGAGCTAAGCCGAGATGAGCCATACCCGACTGGGCTCTGATACCAGGTTGAGAAACACGGATTTAGAGCATGGCTATGGTGGTTCAAAGACGGGAAGAAGACTCATGTAGGCATAGACTCAGACACTGACTGTCACACAAGTGAATTAGGTTTCAAGATTGAGACTTGAACTCATAAACATAATCTGTGTATGTGGACAATGACACTGACACTTTACTGGAAGGAAAAGAGTACTATCATTGCATTAAGAAAAGGAAGCAAGTACAATGCTTTATAGGAAAGTAGAAAACTGCAGTAGGCACCACTGTACATATGGGATAGGTAAGCCTGCATGTCCTTGGCCCTAAAGCTCCATACAAAGAGGCTGTCAGTGAGTGTGATTGCTGAATCTCAACACCACATCTAGTCTATCCATAACAAATCAAGGACAATTGTGTTGTCCATAGTACAACACAAAACTAAATATCTAGAATTCTATACAGAGGTCATGATGATTCCTCTAATTATTGCCCAAAATTTAAAAGAGATATCATTAAAGTTCACTCTAGCTCTGAAGATAGCATGCTTCCATTCAATCCTGTGATACATTCGAACTTTGTCAAGTAGTGAGGTAGTCTTCTTGCAACATCTGTTCACTTTCCTAAAGTCCCACATTAAGTGCTTCATAGATTCCTCTTCTCTTTTGTAGAAGATATAGATGGGAGGCACATTTATGAACTTTATATTGTCTTTAGTTGGTAGCTTAAACAATGGGAATGGTATCTTGAACCTCCTTTTCCATATGCCAAGGGAGCTTCTCTTGTCCACCTTCTTCTACTCCTTCTTTACCTTAATGATCAACCTATGATCAAAAGCTCAAGCATTAGAGGCCTTCTTGAGTCGTAGCGTAGACTTCCCATTTCCCAATGTTAACTACCTCAATGGATTACACGTCCTTGCCAAGACAACAATGGGCCAATCCTCTTTCTTTTTCACGTTTAGCCACTCCTTTTTATCTCGAGTCAATCCAAACCTAAGCACTAAAGATTTATTGAAGAGAGAAGTTTCCTCCTGATAAGCTCAAGACCATGTTTGGAAGCCCACCATGCTAATCTACCATGATCTCAATGTTGGAAGGAAAGCTTAGCAATGTGGTGGTAGGAACGGCTAGTTCTTGCCACACCACTAGTGGCCATGCTGTCCCCTCTTCCCCTACCAAGGTACCCCCGATCGAATGACCCACTATGTGCCGATTGTCCCGTCGGCGAAGGACAATGCCCCCCCAACAGCAGTGTCTTCACCCCATGTTTCTACAGTCCATTGTCTCAGTACTCATCCCCTTTTGTGTCACTCGCCTACCCCCCACCCATTTAACATGATAGGGCTTATCTCTACTACCCTTTGGAAGAGATCCATAGCCAGATGGTATCCTCAACACATGTGAATAAGAACTTCTCCAAACTTCTCACAAGAGCGGCCCTACCTCCATAACACATGCCTTCAAACTTTTCCCCAACATGCATTTTCATCATTCCAACCTAACCATCTTTTTAATTAGGCCCGAACAGGCCTCCCCTTGTTCCATCAAGAACTCACTTTCTATTCTAAAATTGCAGGTCAGGGCTCCATGGCAATCAAGCATCTTCCAATGGCTTGAATGGAATCACTTGTCTAGTCAAAGAGTGTTGATGGCCTTAGCCCCCCGATAGACTGATACACACCCCACTCAAGTGGCGGTAACCAACAAGGAGATGAACGAGATTAGCCCTATGCAGGACTACACCTAGTAATAAGGCATCTAGGAGGATGAAGGTACATGTTCTCTAACTTTTGATGATGAGGTATTGAATCAGGTTTTTTTCCCCTATCACTATAGAGCACTTATAGGGCTTTGGCATGGTTCCTACTCTCCTATCGAGGTGTTGAGGGCATGGATCAGAGAAAACTAGGGTAGCGAGGGTTATAGGGTTCTCTTGACTAGATACCTTCCCAACAACTGCTTCATCTTTCTCTTCAAGACCAAAGAAATGGCTATCTCTATCCTCTCACATGGATAATGGATGCTCTAGAATTCCCCTCTCACCCTGTTCAAATGGTCTCTGAATTTTGATCCCAATGGCTCAAAGCCAACAAGGATACCAGTGTGGGTGGAATCCCCCAATCAACCTGACCCCTTTAATCGAGTCCTGGGCTCCATAGTGGCCCCTACATAAGGTACTAGGCTAGAGGCTGATCTTTGACATTAACCCTAGATGGCACCCATAGATTTTAATAGAGATTGGTAAAAGTAAGAAATTGAAGGAAATGATCATGATCAAGAACTCTAAAGGTCGGTCAATTAGGGCACAATCAGTGGTCTACAAGAATTTGCCAAATGCCTACTTCAAATGTATGAAGTAGGTCCACTTCACTAAAGACTGCCCCAAGTGGGTCAAGGATCAGAAAAATGGCCTAATCCCCCCTTGTTGATGATTCAGGGTTTCAAAAGGCCCAAAATAAGAAAAAAATACACAAAAATATAACTCAACTAGGAAACCAACTACTAGTAACAAATTAAATTTTAGTAACAGATATGCAAATCTTGTGGTTAACTACAAGGATACTCTGTCCATGGGTAAGGGGAAAGGAGAAGCTTCAATATCTACGTCTGATTTTGATTATGATTTCATAGATGGTACCCAATTTTTCCAAGAATTGCAGATGCAAGTAGATGACTTTAAGAAGAAAATCAATGAAGTGGATGGGAGGCTTCTCAAGGAAGACAACATGGAAGCTATGTCAGAAAATGGTAAGTCACATGCAAAGGAGGAGTCACTCCCTTTAGACTCGCAACCCATGCAGGCGACCTCAGGTACTCTTCTCCCCTCCTCCTTTTCTCTGCTATGAATAACTTGGCCAATAACAAACACTAATTCTCTAAAATTGGTTTGCACAATAATAGCCCTCTCCCCAGTGGTTAAGGCTCCAAGGCCAAAGCAGGTAATCCCAAAAGCAACAAGAAAGAATGATTAATAATATCAATATTTTAAGCTATAATTGCAAGGGTATCATTGACCCTAATAGGACTAGAATAATCAAGAATTGGCTAACTCAAGAAGCGATTAGACCAGACATAATCTGTTTGCAAGAAATCAAAGTCATTGGACCCCCCCCTTCAGAAGAACTTGTATAGCATATCGAACAAGTTTTATCGGTACTCCATACAATACCATGGAGGAGTGGGGGAGCTACAATTGGCATAAGTGTTAATTCCCCCCCCTTCTCCATAAGGTGAGTATTGGCCTAGGTAACAACTTGATCATTGCAACTCTAGAAGACCAAGAGGTATGGACCATTGCCTCAGTTTTTATGCCCTACAAGGCCTCAACTAGGGTAGAGACACCTAGTGATCACTTAAGTCTATCCCCCTACCCACTGATACTAACATGGGATTTCAATATGGTAGAAACAATCTCAGATAGACTCAAGGCTAGAGGGCTCATTTTAGGGGGTTCTAAGAGTAAGGAATGGGAGAGCCTTGTAGGTTTCTATGGCCTAGTTGACATAGGTCAATAGTCTTGCTTTACTTGGACCAACAACCCAAAACCCCCCCCACATCATGAAAGCTAGACTAGACATGTGTTATGCCTTGTCAAGCCTCCTAGATTCCCTTATTAATTATCATCAAAAGATTCTACACAAACCCTTGATGACCACTCTCTCACGAGAACTCCCACACTCTTCTAGAATAGGTTGGTTCCATGCTGATCCGAAATTGTTCAAATTCCACTATGTTCAACAAGGAATTACAAACATATGGGATAGACACTTTCCTCTAAGGGATAGCCCTTCCAAAGAATAGGCGGTCACCACGAAGGAGACCCAAATGTTTCTCAGGAAGGAAAAACATACCCTGACTAGAGTTAGGTAGGAGCATAGAGTCGGTTTATACCAGGACATCACCCTATTGGAAGATCAGATCAATAAGGGAGATTTTCACATTCAAAGTATGTTGCTTGCAAAAAAAGCCACTCTAACGAAAGGAAGAGGAGATCCAAGCCCATAGACTCCACATCTACTACCAAGATTGGTGGGTGGAAAAATCTCACCGTTCTACCAACGAAAACTTCAAAGCCCTCAAAGCCAAGCAAGCTAAAGATAAAGTCCCCTTTATTAGGTAGGCGGATGGGACCCGTGTAGTTGACTAGGAAGAGAATCTGCGTATCACTTGCGATCACTTCTTTAGTATTTTTGGGTATACTAGGTAGACGTCTGAAGGAGAAACAATAGCTAAGGCTAGAGTTTCAATATATGTAGAAAGAGAGTAGTCCCTCTAGAGCTAGTACCACTAATGGAGACAGACCTTTCTTCAGTGGAAATCTTAGACACAATCGATTCCTTACGCAAGGGAAATCACTTGGGTTGGATGGCCTCCCAAATGAATTCTTCCATCACTTCAAGCACTGCCTGATCTCCGCTTCTTATAGTCTAAAAAGAGGTAGTCCACTATGGGGCCCTGCTCCTATCCATAAATGAGGTTGCGGTTAAGTTGATCCACAAAAAAGGAGGTAGAGATCTTCTCTATAACTAGCATCCAATCACCTGCCTCAACTCGGCCTACAAAATATTCTCCAAAGCCCTGGCCCATAGACTAACTCACCATCTCCAATCCTAGATAAGAAGGGAATAGAAAGGATTCATCAAAGGCAGATATATATTGGATGCAATCATAAGCCTATGGGAAGGCTTTGAGTATGTTGAGAGGCGTAACACGGACTTTGTATTTCTGAAGATCAACCTCAACAAAGCATATGATAGATAGACTAGTAACTCGGACTATTCTTGAAGATTGATCTCAACAAAGCGTATGACAGATAGACTAGAATGGAACTTTATTTTATAGTCACTAATTGATATGGGGTTGGGAAGGAGATTTGTGTCAAATTTCTATCTGTTCTCTTTGGTAATCCCACCACCTCTATTGCAATCAATGGGGATCTCACTTCCCCTTTTAGACCGAGGAGGTCCATTAGACAAGGCTGCCCCTTGGCCCCCCTCCTTTTTGCAATTGCGATGGATGGACTGGGCTGGTTGGATCCAATACCAAATCTAGTAGGGCAAAATCATAGGTATAAGACTCCCCAAAGCTAGAGACATGGTTTTCAACCTCTTCTCTAATAACACTAATGCCACTACTAACAATGACAATGAGTCCTTAGTATCCTTTTGGGAATGCCTTAAAACCTTTTGTTTGGCATTTGGCTCTTAGATATTTGTATTCCCGAAGATCAACCATGTTGAGAGGCGTAACACGGACTTTGTATTCCTGAAGATCGACCTCGACAAAGCATATGATAGATAGACTTTGTATTCTTGAAGATCAGCCATGTGGAAATGACATTAGGACCTTGGTTCAAGCCCCACCCCAAGGGAACCTTGATGAAGGGTGTAAAGTCATCTCGGAGGGCAAGGCCATACTACTCGGGATACCAATGGGCTTTGGGGCTACCATTAAATAGAGATGGAGCTAGATATTCGAAAGAGTCCAAAGCAAGTTGGAAAGATGCTCGAAAGATGGAAGGGATTCCAACAAAGTATGGTGTCTCCGTACATGGTACTAAAGCACATCCTCATCCCTATGCGCATCTACTTCCTTGCATGTTGGAGACCACCCAAAGGGGCTCTCGAACAACTTGAAGCCTTGTATAGGAACTTCCTATGGGGAGGGGACCCCAACAAATTTAAATCCCCCAAGGTAGCTTGGTCAACCTGCACACTCCCGAAAGATAAAGATGGGCTAGGGATTATCAATCTAAGGGCTATGTCGAACAAGCTTGCCACAAAATGGATAATTAGGTGCTTGCTGAATGAGGAAGAAGAATGGGCCATCCTCATCCTTATGCATACTAGGACATTCAGAGTGGAAGGCTACTCATGCTTTGGAAATCTCCCCATCCACACCATAATTCTCTTAGATACCAAGTTTAAACAAAAAAAAAAGCCTTCTTGATCCTAAAGGGGATATGGGAATCTTAGCAAAAATATAAATCCCTTGTTGCTTTGCATAAACCTAAACATGCCTTGTGTTGGAGTAGCAAATAGTCAATATGGTTGAGTAGCTCCCTCCCCCCATTGATAAGACCCAATTCAAAACCGCAACCAAACTCAACTAGAAGGGAATCCAAGTATGGGTGGACCTATGGGATAGGACAAAGAAAGAGTGGAAGGATTCTGATGAGTTGAAAACAACCTTCAGACTCAACCAAGTTGATTTAAGGTTAACTTAGGAAAGGAAAAATGTATGGTCTAATGCTAATCCTCTTATGATTCAACTTGATAGACACGTCCAGTACAAAGAGTATGGGTGGGAAAACAAACCCTCCCCACCTCGTTGCCTACTCTTCTGAAAGACAACGCCTACCTTATTGCTAACATGAACTGCATATGGTTGCTTAAGTGGAATCAATATCAATAGGAATATCGATTTCAATGTGTGCGTGCCTGTTTCATCCCTCCCAAAATTTCAATACTACTCATGTTGATCTTGCACAAGGCAATCTGGACACATGTACGAGCAGAGGCAATAGGACTAGGAAATGGACTATACTCCAAATGCCGCAAAGACAAGGAAATGTTCATACATCTGTTCATCAATTGCCCTTGTAATTTGAAATATCTCCACTAGCTTCTATACTTCATCCTCCCTTGTCACCCTTATAAAGTAACCTAGAAGAAACTCCTATTAGGTGAGGCCAGTTGCCTCCCTTCATCTCTTTAGACTATTCTCGGAGGCCTCTGTCTTTAGATGAAGGGAGGCTAGTTGCCTCCCTTCATCTCTTTAGACTATTCTTGGAGGCCTCTGTCTTTAGACGATTTGATGTACTCGAAATGAATAGGCATTCTAATAAAGACTTGCAAACCTCCTTCACTATCTCAAAGTTGATTGTTTCATGCAAGTGGCAAGCGAAATCTCACACACTCACCATGTTGGAAGCTCGCTCCATCATCAAGAAATGCAGGAAAAGGGTCTCTCCAAAGAGGAAAAGTAAGAGTTGATCAAGAAGCAAATTGTTGAACTATTTAAGTCCATCATTACTACAATAGCAAATCGGGACTACACCATCCATGTCTCGGTGGATACGGTCCCGGTCTAATAGGACAACCTATAAGACAACAAATGCGCTTTCTCTTGAACCATTGACAACAACTAACATCCCCCCAAGGCATAGAAACCCTCCATGTGAGTGGGCCAGGTGGGCTAAACATCAAGAAATCTGGAAGCAAATATGGGGGGAGGAGTAGTTCACTGTAGGAGCCTTCATCGCCCTCACTCTTGACCTCATGTCCCAGCCCCACTCTATCTAAAAGTCTACTTAGCCCATGTAAATTCTCATTGTAACTAGTCTAAGCCCTCACTCTTGACCTCATGTCCTAGCTCCACTCTATCTAAAAGTCTACTTAGCCCATGTAAATTCTCATTGTAACTAGTCTAAGCCCTCACTCTTGACCTCATGTCCTAGCCCCACTTTATCTAAAAGTCTACTTAGCCCATGTAAATTCTCATTGTAACTAGTCTAAGCCCCAGACAATGTAACTACTCTAGTTATAACTAGCATAAGCCCCAATCAATGGGCTGAGCCCCCTCTGTACAATTTCTACCCTTTTTTCCTACAATACAATTAACGTTTTCAATGGAAACCTAAGTACTAAGTCATTGATTTGATTAAATTCAAGTTAATTGGGATCCCAAAGATCATGCTAGATCTTAATTACTTTATTATAAAGGCTTTTGCTAAGAGTCATAGTAGACCGAATTGGCAATAAATTATTGTGATATCCAAGTGAGTTCAACAACACTATACATAAGAGACGCATCCATTTTTGTGACAAGTCTCGCTCCCACTTAAGTGATCGAAGGATTTTCCCCCGTTCTATCACAATCCCGAGCCACCTTAGACTCTGTAATTTTCTTTGAAGTTTGCAGCTAAGTGCATACCATATCCCTACACCATGCCGCATCATACCACGAACTCTGCAATTTTTAATCCGAGGCTGGCTAATTTCCACACAGAAACGCATGTAAATACCTACCTTTAACTTTAATATAATATAAGTGCTTTGTATGAAAGAAAAAGAAGAAGGTGCGTGTGGAAGGGGGCTTCAGCCTGCAATGGCTCAATGCCAGGGATAAGTTACGAGAGGCCGGGTGGGGAAGGCCCGTAGTGCCGTACGCCCTATAAATAACCACTTTAGGGGTCGGTTTTGGGCTACGAAAATTAGGGGGGAAAAAGGAAATTTCCCATGTGCTAGATTTTTGGTTTTTAAAAAAAACACAGTGTTCTAATAAAGCTCATGAGAAAGAGAATGATTTGTTTTACGTATTTTAATCCTGAATGGCAATTGCATTCAAAGTTAATGCGGCCCAGCCGCCCGCCCGCCACGCATGATTCCGACCGCTTCTTTCCCATCCGAAGGCAAGAAAACAACAAACGGCAAGAAGGTGGCCGTCGCGCCGCCAGAGGCAAAACCTTAATCCATATATGCATTCTATATTGCCCGGGGCCCACCTCCTCCCGTCTCCTCAGACCCGCAGTCCCCTTTTTATTTAATCCCCTCTCGTTTTCACTTTTACTCTCTCGTACGTCCATGTATTGTTTATCTACCTCTTTTCTCTGCCAACGCCGCCGGCTCCTTTTCGTATAATTATTTCAGATTATAAAAACCCGTTTTTAAAATTAAAAGGTGTGATTATTAAAAAAAAAAGAAGAATTTCACACGCATGCTCCTTCCCGAGGATATATTGTTGCTTCCATGCATGCGCCCTGCCCGCCTGGTATTAAAAATAAAATAAAATCAACCTTTTTTCGACGTTGAGTTCCGCCGCAACTGAACCGGGTCCGACCAGGTTCGCGAATCGCCAACCGACTTCCCCTTTACGTTCCTTCTCTGGCCCCCCTTTTTCCTTTCTTTTGTTTTGTTTCGCTTGTTGCGTCGTCTCACAGCCTTCCGTTTTAACGTGTCGTAGGATTGCCATGATGCTCCCCGGGCAGAGGCCTCGCCGCGTGCGTCACGTGTCGCCGCGCCATCGAATCTGAATAGATCGCAAGTTGCAACATTCCTGAATCCTCTGCAACTTATAAGGCTAGATAACTTTTCCCTCGTATATCTTAAGACGAAGCTTGTATTTTTCCTTCGTGAACACGCAAACGGGACCAGCTAAATATGATATTGTCTTTAGCTTTTTTAACGTAGATAATCCATCGATACAAATATTTGTTATCCTCGCTTACGCATTAAAAAATGTATTTCTATTTTTAACTAAAATAAAGAAGGAACTCGGTGAATTGGGAAATAGGCTTAGGGCTAGTTCGCCCCAATGGAAATGCGGGTAATGGTCCATGGAGATGCAAGCACAATTTTGGCTTCCTTCGGGTTGCACCAGCGTGTGCGTGCTGAGGGATTGCTTATTTGGTGTTGACATGCAACACTAGATGCATCCATTTGATAAGGATCTAATCATCTCAAACTACATTAAAAAAGACTTAATCAAAATCAACATCATGCTCCTGCTTAAAACTCTTTGCAACTAATCTACCCTTATATGCTAGCTTAGCATGATCAAAGGTACTCTTCAACTTGTACACTTACTTACGTGGCAATGCATGTTTCCCATCAGGCAAGGAAACTAAGTCCCATGTACGATTCTTTTACAACAAATCAAACTCAGATTGTATAGCCCTTTTCCAAGAATGAGAATCACCTCTGTGTGTAGCCTCCTCATGGATGAGTGGCTCAACAAATTGTTACCATGGCATAATCCAAAGAGGACACATGATGATTAGGAGGATGGTAGGAAGCACTAGTCGAGCATCACAAAATTGGCTATGGAACTTGTACGGGTTGTCCTCTCCGTCCAACATCATCATCTTGTACAACATGCAAATCTTGGGCTACTATATCATCAACAATTGTAGCAGATGCCTCACTGAGTAGGCTACCTATACTATGATAAGAGGCTCCTCCTGACCATGCATATCTCAATCACTTACTCTCATATCATATGCATCTTATCCTCATGGAAGGTAACTTTCATGTGTGTGGATAATCTTCTAAGCATATGGATCCCAAACATGATAGCCCATCTCACATGCATTCCCATATTCAAGAAAGATACATTTGACAAACTTTGGATCCAAACTTTTTTTTCCCCAGTGAAAACATTCAAATGTATTAAGGTAAAAAAGGAAAAATAGCTACATCGATGACTTTTTTACTAGAAGTTTAACCAAGTAATGTCCAGTAGGTCGTTAGGCAAAAAGAAAGAAGGTTGCCTAGTACAAAGATTACTAATAAGTTGAAGAATATATGATTGAAATTAGGTTTCTTCATGTTTCATCATAACCATTTGAGGTCCAAAATAGAGCTGCATCATTCTTTGCATATGACGTCATGATCTTTTGCTTCATTCTATCTGAATGAGGTTGCATTTCATGCTACAATGCTGAGCTCTCTTATGTAGATTTTTTATAACATCATTTATAGAGGGTGTGGTGGTCATTTCCATGACCTCCTCCTGTCTTGCTATGACCAGCCTTCTCGCTTCCAGTCTCTTCTTACGGGCAAGTTCCTAGGATTCTAGAACAACAGCTCCATGTTCAGCTTTGGCCTCTAGCCACTTCCCATGCTCCTTTTCCATTTTGGACTTGATTTGTGGAACTTGCAAACATACTTCAAGTAAGAACATATGCATTGGGTCTATATTCTTGTCCTAAAAAATCTTTTTGTTTCTAGCCATCCATATAGCCTAGAGAATTGTCCCTCTAAGACAATTCCATACAATAGGGGGGATCCCATATATTTCTCCTAGAAGTAATTCTTTTCAAGTCACTGCTATGGGGTGATAAGGAGCCATCAATACCTACAAGGCATTCAACACATTAGTATTTTCTTTGCAGTTCAGGAACAAATGGGGAATGGATTCCATACCTTTATAGCATCGTGGACAGGTCCCATGACCTATTCCATACCTTTATAGCATCGTGGACAAGTCCCATGACCTATTCCAAGTTTGAAAGCCCGGTCATTTGTCCACACTGCCTGATGCAGTATGAGCCACTGCATACAAGAGACTTTAGGTCGAATTGGATTGTTCTAAATCATTCCAAATTTGTATTTCCATTGAATGGGGTGCCAATTTACTTTCCATCTCTTATTAAGCTTAATGTATAGGAAGTTCTTTTTTGTTTTTATATATGGGATGGGTAGTAGTGGCTTATTGTCAGGCCAACAGATTTCCCTTATGTTAAATCTCATATTTAGTTGTATAATCTTGCAAAACCTCTGTCCCAACAATTAATTCTTTGTTGTATTAATGAGATATCTGACGATGATAAAGCATACCTTTCTCTAAGGGAGTAAGAAGTAGCCCAGTCCCCCTTGTCATAGTCCCATAAGTCCTTCCAGCTCATTACTTCGTTTTTGTCTATTTTGAATGCATGCCTTACCTGGTCCTCCTCTATGTAACCATGGAACACACTAAACCAGATGGAGTCCATAGCAGCCCATGGGAGGGTAAAGTTTTTAACAGTGGACAGAGTGGTCGACTCGTTGTAGGACATTTGGGTCCCCCCAGATGCTCTTGGTTAAGTTTGAACTCCCTTAGATCTTCAACTTTATCTTGCTGAAGGCAACATTGATGTCATTCAAATTCTTCCATCACTTGCACTTAGGGGGATAAAATTTTTTGCAGCTATTGTGCAAAAGAATGTTCATTCTCATGAGAAAAGGATCTAACTACCCATTTAGTTGCAATTTTCTCTACTAAGCTTAATATGTTTGGGAGACCTAGTCCTCCTTCTGCCTTGGTTAAGGTGCAAGTTGCCCAAGACACTTCAGGTATTTTGAAATTTTCACTGTCACCAGCCCAAAGGAAGTTCCTAGCCAGACTTTCCAAGTTCTTAAGACTAGTTTTGGAGGGTTTTCAACATGATAAAAAATAGATGGTTGTTGCGATAACAACATGCTTTAGTACTAGCCTTCTACTTGCCAGATTGAGCTACAGACCTTTTAGATAATCCGATTTTTTCTTAACTTTATTTAGGACCCAATCCCATCTCTACTTTAGGGTGACCCCAAAGCCCATAGGTATCCCCAATAATCTGAAAACATGTCCATCTTCTATCTCTTTGCACCCTTCATCCAATAACCATTGGGGAGGAGGCTTGATTAAGGACTTAATCCCAATTTTTCCAGGGTTAACCAATGACCCAAAGGCCATACAAAAGGTCTGAATACACCCTAGGGATGTCTTAATTCATTTTGGATCATTATTTATTGATCCATTCATATCATCAGCAAACTGGTTCAGCACCATATTAGATTTGTCTGGGAGTTTAATTCCTCTCATCCTGCCTTCTTTCACTTCATGCTCCATCAACCATCCTAGTGCATCAACTGGCTATGGCAAAGAGTAGGGGTGCTAGAGGACACCCTTGCCTAATGGATCTGAATAAGGGGAATGGTGGTGATATTTCGCCATTAATGGCTACCTTAGTAGTGGCATTACCAAAAAGGGTGCTTGCATATCTAATGAATTTTTTGCCCATTCCCATGTCTTACAATGACTGGAGGATAAAACCCCAATCCAGATGATCGTACGCTTTATCGAAGACAATTTTAAAGAACATAAATCCGGATTATTTTGTTGGGCATATTCAAATCCTTCCTGTAGTCCAATGATGGAGTCCAGTATGAACCTACCCTTTATGAAACCCTTCTGTTCTTTTCTTAACTAGTGGTTTAGACGGGGGCTTATTCTTCTTCCCAGAGCTTTGGCAAAGATCTTGTATGTTGAGGTCAAGGAAGTTATTGGTCTCCAATTGGACAGCTCATCTTTGGAATCCCTCTTGTGGATTAATTTAATCACACCTTGATTGATTCCTAGAGGTAGGGCCCCAAATCTTACAGATTCTTTCCATACTTGGAGGAGTGGTTTGACCATGATCTCTTGGAATTCCTAATAGAATTCGTTTGGCAGTCCATCTAGTCCTGGACTCTTGCCTTTAGAGAGTCCTTTTATTGTGTCCACAAGCTCATGTTCTTGCAAGTCATGATCCATTATCTGTGCTAGAGTAGAAGGGATAACTTTAGGTCTTATCCTAGCTATTTTAGCTCTAGCCAGCATCACCTCTTGAGTCTGGGAGGCGAGAGGGGAGAAGATGTATGCAAAGAATTCTCTGGTTGTTTCCAGATTTTCTTCATTACTTCCTACATGAGACCCATCTTTCTTTCTCGGAAGGGGAATGCAGTCATTCTCTTTTTTCTTTCCCGGATTATTAGACATATCTTTGGATGGTCTATCCAATTTTCGTGCCCACAACACCCTAGTATATAGTTTTATACTCTCACCTTTCTCCTCCATCTTTCTTAACTCTTTTTTTATTGACAACCACTCTTCTTGCCCCTGGTTGTCCCCCAAGTTAATTTTATGTTCTAAATCATCTAGGTTTTAACAGAGAGATATTTTTTCTTTTATACTGGCCACTCTCTCCTTTTTAGCTTGTCTTAGAAGATCCCGAGAGTCACTAATTACCTTGGACCAAGCTTGAGCTGGGTGGGAGGTGAGTCTAAATGCCTTTTTCCAAAGACATTGAATGCCCTGCCTAACCTAATTCAGTTTAAACAGTCTCGGGTCTGTATGGAACCATCCTGCCCTAATTACATTCAAATTATTGGATAATAAGGTCACCATGGGGTAGTGATTTGACAAAACAAGATCCTTTGCTAACCTACAACTTACATTTACAAATGAAGAAAGAAAACCTACAGAAATGTAGACTCGGTCGAGTCTAGCTTTCCTTATAGCTTGCCCTTTTTTGTTATTGGACTAGGTAAAGCCAATATCTATGCTAATGTCTACCAATCTATGGAATATTTTGCAATCGTCCAGTGAATTTTTTTCTTATCCAACAACCACCAGGCCTTTTTGCATGTACCTTTCAGCTGCATCTTCCACCATGTTAAAATCACCTAGGAATATTAGAGGATAATGAGTCATCATTAGAGATCTTCACATTGGAGTCCTTTCATGAGCATTATAGGAGGCATTTATTGAGGCGATCACAAATTTTTCTTCATCATTGACAAATATTGAGATCCACTTGTTATTAGGGTCCATTTCAACTTTTGCCACCAAATCAATTACTTTCCCAATAATTCCTATTGCTATTCCACCACTTCCCTGAGTGTGGTTAGTAACATGCCAAATAAAGTCATTTCTAATTATTTGGAGATTTCTCTCCAATTTAACTCTAATCGATGTTGACATCACACTGTGTGTTTAAATCTATGTTATTGGCTTCACCAGAATTCTTTGTCTCCTTTTGTGTATTCCCTACCAAAACTTCCTCTGCTTCAGAGTTCGGAGACTCAGCTTCCTTGAAGTTCTCATATGATGTCTTGGGGCCAAAAGTTTCATCTGGGACATCAATTAGTAGGGCGAAAAATCTATTACTATTACTTTTCTAGATAACATTGCTATTAATGTTGTTGTTATCGATGCTCTTTTTACCCTTTTTATTAATTGTTTTGAAACCATAATCTGGAGATTTTTGTTCTTTTTGATTTACATCGATCTCCCTAGGTTTCATCTCAGGGCAATCTTTGATAAAATGACTAACCTTCATGCACTTGAAGCATGCATTAGGAAGGTTCCTGTAAGATAGTGGTTGTTTCGTTAAGATATTCTCTTCAGTGTCTATGATGAGTAGAGAGTTTGGGAGTTTGTTGTTGATTTCCATTTTGATTAAGACTTGAGGGAACCACCTGGGATTAACCAGATTGGCAGGCCTCTGTCCTAGAAGTTTACCTAGAGGAGCAACCATGGTTTTAACAAAAGGGAATAAATTATGAGGGAGGTCGATGAGTTCCATCCACACAGGGACTCTCGAAGGCTTATCAGTCCCAGGATTAAAACCAAGTAACCATTTGAACAATGTTAAGGGAGAGCTCTTGATCATCCATTGGACTATCCCTAATACTTGGAGGAGCATTTCTTTTGATTCGAAGAGGAATTAAAAAAAAATATTCAGTATGTAATTCATTTCCATGACATGACATCCTAACGACTCCCAATTAGATTTTATCCAAGTCCTTATTATTTCTGTGGGAGGCCTAGGGCCATGACGGAGACCGACAAGGGCTCTTTTCTCAAACTCTTCATTCCATAATTTCAAGCTTGCTGTATTCAATGCTACTAGAATAACAAATTCTTTCTCACTTGATGACTCTGGCGATGTCTCTTTGTGTATGCCTTCTACCTTATTTGGAGACACAACTGACGAACAACCTCCTTGTTCATTGTGGCACTTACTTCTATAAGCCTCTGGGTTTCCATTGGTTTGAGCGTCTTTATTGAATCGCCACATACTTGAGGAGGATTTAGGAGCCAATCCAATAGATTGAGAGCCTCCCGATTGTACTTCCCTTGGTCTCCCCTCATCTGTAGGTGCTCTCCATGGCTCTCCATTTAGGGGAATCACATTTTGCCAAATGTTAGGATTGAGATTCAAACATTTGGAACATTTGAATCTCATGCGCCACTCTACTTTGGATCCAAACTTACCATGCTTGTCTTTAGGAATATGGCAGAAAGCCTCACGTCCAAAGACTTGCAAGTGTGCATATAAGGGAGGTTTCCTAGACCATACCTCCTCTATAACTCTACCACCAAGAGCAGTGCATGGGGATCTTTTAATGAGACACATGATAATAGTAACTGCCTCAATCCAAAAGTACTATGATAAGCCTATCTGACTAAGCATACTACAGACTCTTTTATGAATAGTCCTATTTATGTGCTCAACAATGCCATTTTGGTGTGGATTTTATGGGGTGATCAACTGACGCTTAATACCCTGCTCATCCCTTAGCTCCTTAAAAGCCTTAGATACATATTTACCCCCATTATTAGACCATAGGCATTTCAATCTATTTTTAGATTGGTTCTCAACCAAGGCGAGAAAGCGCTAAAACATAGGCAAAATATCTGATTTTTGCTTAATGGGATAGGCTCAAACCTTATGCAAAAAATCATCTATGAATGTAACAAAATACTTCCTATCACCCAATGATTGACAAGGCATGGGGTGATATACATTTGAGTGCAAAGAGCTAAAGGCTCACCCACATGCATAGAACTAGACTTCTTATGTGAATTACAAGTTTTCTTACCAAGACAATGAACACATGAATCAAAACAACAATAATCCACGAGTGGGAGATACTTCAAATGGATCAAGACTTTCATTCCTGTCAAAGACATGTGTCCAAGAGATGATGCTATAAATATACATGTGAAAGATAGGTCATAGCTAGTATATGATCAATAGACTTAGAAATAAGAAAAGGGTAGATATTGCCAATCATTGGCACCTCTGGCAAAAACCTAGTTGCAACGGGTGATCTTCCATAAAGAATCACCAAAGGTTACATGGTACCTAGCACTATCTAATTGTCTAGTTGAAATAAGGCTTTTCATCAAAGCCAAGACATGTCTTATATCATGAAGCACAAATGGAGCACTAGTATCGAATTGGAGTCTAGTATCACATATGCTAATGATACATGTTAAAGATTACTTACATCCATGAGACTTATTGGGAGATTGCCCACGAGAGTGAGACGCCCCTCTTGGACTGTAAGTCTTGACCATGATTATTATTGCCATTTTCACCATTTTTGCCTCTAATAATCAATGCATGGGAAGTGTGGGCTGCATCAATTTTCTTCTTGTTTAATGCTTTTGTTAGTAGAGCACTCTCTATATCACTATATTTAAAGCCACCCTCAGGGGGGATGAGCACTCATAGCAATATAAAAAGTGTTCCATGACTTGGGTAGTGTGACAAGTAAGAATAAAGACTTGATAGTATCCACAAACTTGATATCTTATGAAACAAGATGACTGAAAATAGAATGAAACTCATTTAAATGAGTAGACATAGGCATGCCCTCCTTCATGCAAAAGTCTACAAGCTTCTTCAACTAGTAAAACCAAGATAAATGACTCTACTTATCATAAAGATCACAAATCTTTTTCCATAATGCACAAGCGCCACCTTCAGTGTTAATGACATTCAAATACACATGCTTTGATAATGACAAAATGATATTGGACTTGCATAGCTCATCAAGTTCTACCCAATCCTTTGCATCATAAATCCTGGGCTTATGCCCTCTAACTTTAATGACTTAACCTGCCTCTTTTGCATCAAGACTTGCCATATCTGCTTCTTCCAATATTGGAAATTATTGTCACAATGCTTTTCAATGTTGAAAATAGCACTATTGGTTGATGCATGAGAACTTGCCATAATGACTGCAAATGCTTGCAAATGACAAGAGTATGGGATGCTATAAATATAACAAAGTAGCTCCAACACTATTCCAAAAGGGTGGGCAAAAGGGCATGAACAAATGAGGGTACATCTATCCACAAATTGTAATCAAAAGAGTGTTCAACAAACTATATGCTCTCCAAAAGAATGCTAAAAATTGTAATTATAGCATTGTTATAATAAATTTAGAAATGTATGTCAATCCAACAATGGGCAAATAGACAAAAAAGGTAAGATTCCATTGCCATGGATATCCGAGTAGAAATTGGGATATAAGGAATGCAACTAGTAGTGAATAAGCATAGATTATTGATACCAAGACTATCCCAAACTCAAAGTGTCTCCAAACCATACATTCTTGAAGCACATATATCATGCATGTAAAAGATCTCAAGAGCAATGCATAGATTTTCCAAATGCATAACTAATTAAGCAAAGAGCAATGACACTTAGTACATAGCCAATACGTATGTGTACATCACTAACAAATTGCTAGTAGTGCCCAATGTGGACCCTTATAGCATGCTCAATTGCACCTTTTATCAACATGAGACCCGCCATATGGAAAGGCACAATGATATGGTTGTCAACCATCATTAGATGCTTTTACAAATAGATCTTGCAATTGAAAAATTTGCACTTTCCAAAACTCGGACTCAATAGACATTGAAATACATCACCATCCATGTAGGCCAGTTGGCCACCACCTTAGTACAAGACAAACAAGTCCAAGCAATGACCTCCACCATTGGAGCCACTCCATGTCCCATAGGGTATTCTTAGTATTGGAAGAGAGGGAGAGATAGAGAGTGGAGTTGAACCATGAGCTACAACTCATCTTCATTTTCCTCATTATTCCATTCACAACATGACTGAAAGTGAGAGTATTACACCACGTTTCATTAACCATCATCTAACTATGGTTAGGTCCCGACTTATTAATGTCACACACATGTACAACTGTCTCTAGTTAATGTTGGTCACACACATAGATAAGGACTGATGGAGCTTGATATTCTAATACTCCCCCTCAAGCTCAAATCATCTGCAATACTCCAAGTAGCTGCCTAAAATAGATGAACTTTTCTTTACCAAGTGATTTGGTAAACATATCTGCTACTGGTCTTCAGTCTTCACATGCATGAAGTAAATGCTAGTGTTTAGAGCATACGAAATCAAATCAGCCCATAAGCAAAAGTAACTACATCCAATAGCATACAAGAGAATATACACATGAATCAAGAGTCCCACTATCTGAAAGAACCAAGCTTTGCCAAGTAGGTATAAGCATCTACCATTGTAAGTGAATCTAGAATGAAAAGTGAGCAAGCAAAGCTCAAGACATATACATCAAAGCATTTGGGAAGCCCAAGTGCATCATAGATATATCCCAGAGTATAGGTGTCCAATGAAGCTTCAATGCCCATAAGTGATTCAGCACAGAAGCTCAAAGCAATTGACCAAAAGCCTAAGTATATCAAATGTAGCTCAAATCCAAGGGCCAAAGTACGTCATAATTATATCTCAGTGCATATATTAATGCTAGACATCAGCCTATGCATGTGGTATACTTGAAAGACTAGTAGACACAATAGGCATAAACCTTCTCAGTAAAAAAAACTTGTTGTCCACACTATTACAACAGTGAACACTGTATTAAAACTAAGCCAAGCAAGCTCAAAACACCTCAATAAGCACTTCAATACATCCTCCAAGCATTCAAGCAAAAATACATGAGCATATGAGTATTAATAGAAGCATAAATGAGCTCCAAATATTGAAGAAAAACTATCAGCAAAGACCTATATACAACAAGTTTGCTATATATAATAACAATGATAGAGATTGGAGAGCTTAAAAAATGATGCCTAGGAGCAAACAACCAATGTCGAGGAAATTTTCAATGAATGCCAAGTGTTAGAGAGCTCAAACAAGAACTATAGAATATTGTAGTTAGGTGAAAAAGGATGCTTAAATAAAATAGATTGTCAACTATGGTTAGTTATATCAGCTCGTTATGGTTAGTTATATCAGCTCGTTACTATCACTAAACTAGTACGGGTTTGTAGAAATACAATCTTTTTTGTTAAATCCAACAATGTTGGGGTACGAGATTTTGTAAAGGAAAAGCTTTTTCTTGAAATAGTTGCTGTTTTTAAACTATTGGGAAGGAAAATAGTCACACTTACAATGGTAACAAACTGTTGAAATAATTTATAACATTTCTTTAAAGATGATGCAAACACTTTGCATAATATAAATATAGCTTTCTTTCCTTCATCAACATCCTTTTCCTGTTGGTTGAGATAATGTTAAGTACAATGTCTCTTACTACCACTACAAGGATATTGTTAACCCTCAAATGAACGAAGGTGGAAAATCCGAAAAAGCTAAAGCAAAAGACAAAGACAAAGGCCAAGGCAAAGAGAAACGGAAGACAAAGACGCACAAGGAGAAGAGTCCTAAATAAGGGAGAAAGGCGCACAAGGAAAAGTGCAAGTCAAAACTTTTGTAAAAGAGTGCAAGTATAATATAGAGTTTAATTCAAGGAGCGCCGGGCTCTCACCCGTGCAATTTGTAAAAGAGCGCAAGCGTATCATGGTTTAATTCAAGGAGCGCCAGCGTGCAATTTGTAAATGTAGACGGGCGGTGGAAAGGAAGCTAGGAAGATAGAAGGACAATGGGAAAAAGGGCCTAGGCTACGGCCGGCCATGTAAAAAAGGGGAAAAGGGGATGACCGCCCAAAAGGGATTTAGGGTTTTGTATATAAAGTTGAAAAGTGAATGAGAAGCTCATTCTTGTGTGTGGCCAAAAGTAGCTCTCTTCTTCTTCTTCTTCTTCTTGTTCTTGCTTGCTTGAGCTTGTGCTTGAGAGAGGAAGTGTGAGAGTGTGAGGGAGTGAGTGTGTGAGGGTGAGGGACCGGGGAGGAGAAGCTCTCCATCTTCTCCTCTCGTCTTCTCTTCTCTTCTCTTCTCTTCTCTTGCTCGTGGCAATGGAGCTTGGAGCATGGAGCTTGGGGATGGAGCTTGCTTGAAGCTTGCACTTGGATCGTAGAGCTACCAGAGTGTGCAAGAGAGGAGGTAACTCAATTGGCATGGAGGTAAGCTCACTACACCCATAGATATGGATGGTGCATCGGCTATGTGAGAGGTAGCCATTAGTGCTCGGCTTGGAACGCTTGAAGCAATAAGCAGTCCGTGGGTCTTGGCGGTTGAGCGAAAGCTCCCACATTTTGGTTTCACATTTTGGTTTCGTTGCCGGGACCAACGGATTCAAGCCTTGAGCGCTTGCGCGCTTCGAATCGAGCATTGGAGTAGGGTTTTCCCCGAACTGGTGCTTGAGGTAGATAGGTAGGAAGCGAGGGAGTTTGAAGAGGTATTCGATCTCCTTAGCAAGTAGGTTTTTGGTTTTTTGGATTTGAAAAAGCATGTTGGAGTAGTGTAGGTGATTGCTTTGTGATTTCTATGCATTTAGGATAGGAAAAAACAAAGAAAAAGAAGCAAACAATAGGATTTTTTGTTGCTGTATAACAGGCTAAAACATGGAAATAGGGGCACAGATCCTTGGAGTGCCGTTTGATTCGAGAACCATAGTGATTTTAGGCATGTCTGGCATTCCCTTGTAGTGTCTTGCACCTATTTGGAAGGTGCTGGACGATTCGGTATAGTAGACGTCAGTCTAGAGGCATCGCGTGCAACTCGTGGGCCGTCGGCCGCGTAGTCGGACCAGCTCGTCCGAGTCCTAGAATCGAACCCGTCCAGAATCAGACCAGTCCATAATCGAACGCTCGGACAACCGTCCGATCGGACCATCCTGTCCGATCGGACCACTCGGACCAACCCGTCCGATTTTGAAAATCGGACCACTCGGACACTCGGACTCGGACCACTCGGACCATCCTGTCCAATCGGATGCTTGTCCGGACGCTCGTCCGATCAAGGCAATTGGACCACCCTGTCCGATTCGATTCCCAGAATCGGACCACTTTTTTGATCCGACTCCCAGAATCGGACGTGACCAAAATCAGACCACTGGGCCGATTGGACCACCCAGAATTGGACGTCCGATTCTAATAATCGGACTCCTGAAAATCGGACATCTGATAATCGGACAGAAAACTGTCAAAATTGGACAGGTATCTAGAACACAAATTTTGACACATCTAAACCCCGAGATTGACCCCAAAGGCTACGTAGAGCTAAAGGCACATCACAGATCCATCACTGGGCTAAAATTTAGAGCACGTGGTTCAAAATTTGGCTATAAATGGTCCTCCAAAGTGTGCATGGCTTTTCACGTAATGGCCCTGCGGGCCGGGGAGGACTGCCCCCCCACCCCCCAGACCCCCGTAGAGGGGGCTCTGCCCCCCTCCGCACCTCCCCCAAGTAGGTTGGAGGGAAAACGCGCGTCGTGACAGGTCCTCCAAATTAGACCCTAGTGTAGTAATGGCTCTACACGAGCATGGATCCTCACTTGTAAAAGAGCAACCAAAAGCCCATATCCGAACAGAGAGAAACCGAGACCCTAGAACCTCAACGGGCCAATCTAGCCATCAAGGGCAAAAACGCCACACCACGAGAATACAAAGACATTGTGTTCAGACCATGTCTAGTCAGAGCGGAAGGCAACATCAGTAAGCTACAAATGCCAGGATGACTAGACATGACACTCTTGATGAGAGATGTACCTTGAGCAACACTGCACAAACAATCCAAGACATTGGTGGAGAATCCACGTCTGGTCATGCAGTTGGGGACTCGAGGGCATTTGTCAGAAGACTTAAATTCACAAGCCAAGACCCGGAAGATGAAGACATAGTACTACATGCTTATCTTAGGGTCAAACTCACTGCGAAAGGAGAGCATACTATTGATGCTTTGATTGATGAAGGAGCAGATTTTAATATCTTGACCTATGAATCATGGACCCTACTAGGCCAACCAGAGCTCACACCGACTAGTGCAACTCTTAGCCCTTATGGGGGACACCCACAAGCACTCATAGGGAAGTGCAAAATCCTTGCGACAATTGAAACAGAAAGCTTGCCTATCACATTTCATATTCCTCCAAATAGTGCTAAATATGGTAAGGAAACCCTCCTGGGAAGACCCTTCAAAAGGGCGACCAAATGTAAGGCTGACTATGTAGCACAGAGGATACACCTGACACTACCGGGTGTGAGGATAGTCACGACCTTTAGCAAGGGTGACCTCATCAAACCTCGAGGGAAAGGCAAGCAAGGTGCTGACATAACAGTCAAGCCTGCTGACGAGAGCAATGACTTGTTGGAAGAGTTAATACAAGCATAGGTCGAACAACGAGAACTAGTGAGTGAGGCCATGCCAGAAATAAGAAGGTCAGGAGACAATGCCAAGGACGGCCTTTGGACTTACAAATATCGTAGAAGACCCCAAAAGAAGCCCAAGCCTTATAGACGAAGGCATCGATGGAGAGTCAGCACAACGCCGCGATGGATATTCAAAGTGTTGCTATGTGCTCAAGGGTATTATGTAGGCAACCGATGGATTTGGGTACCAAAACCCCCTGTTAAACCTCCTTTGTCGACTGAAGACCAGGACGTATCAAGAGCAAAGAAAGCGTAGGAGGAGATCTAAACGAAAAACCAAGTTCCAAGTCAGAACAGTGGAGTGACCGAGCACCTCATGGTCGAAATCAAGAAACCCAACGGGACCAATTGGAGGGTAGATCCTCGGTCTATGTGCTTGACAAGTAGACATCAGATGTAATCGTTGAGGATACGCAAAAGCCACTAGTGCCCAAGGAGCCTTTGATTCCCCAAGAGGATAGCAGGCATCATAGGCACAACATTGCTCATGGCAAGGTTAAATGCTCAAGAAAACAAATAGCAAAATGATCTAACAGCCACGAGCAAATTTCCCAGCCAGTGTCAAAGCCACTTAGGAGTCCCAAGTCTCCTACACCCTCTTCCCTTAAACGGACACGGGAAGCACAACACTCGTCAAGTGCGGCTACTCGATCCCAATCTCTACCTACATCAGAGCTTCCAAATGTCCAAGAGGTGGGACATGACACCCCCCTTAGCTCTCAACCTAAGGATATGCCTGTGCAATACACCGTGGCTAGCTCAATTGATACTCAATCTACGCAAGTGAATGCTCTAAGAGCAACGACCACTTCCAATTGCCCTAAGGACTTGACACCACAATCCACCAATAGTAGCAAGTCCACTGAACTAGCTGCTACTATTGCAAATCAAGGATCACATTAGTCACAGCCCTTGGCCGTGACAAGGCCCCTTGCGAAACGTGTCCTTGGTGGTTTACCTGTGAAGGAGGTGTCGCGACCTACCTCCTTAACAACTCCAGCACTTCCAAAGTGCCTAAAACCTGGGCTGGAGGAGTTAAGCATAGGGGAACGGGCGGAAGAGCTAGACTCCCCCAAAAGGGAGATAGTTGTACCCATGCAACCTGGCAAGGCTACTCCGCAGGCCACGACTAGGTCCCATGAGGACCATCTAGAGAAGGGAAATGCTGAGGCCCGACCAAGCACATCAACGACCGATATAGCCCAGGGTCCTGAGATGTTAGATGCACCTGCGCTAACCAAGAAAAAAAAGGAGGAAACAACAAAAATAAAAATAGTTGCAGGTGGTTGCGGACCCCAAAGACATTGGGACGAAGAGTGCTGGAGAGCTGATGAATAAAGCATCGAGTCCATCCACCAATGAGCCCACTGATGCCTCTCCTAATAGCGGTGAAACCTCAGACACATCTGTGTGCTCCGACAAATCAAAGTAGTCGTTACCATCAATGGCTGCTTGCAACACTCTATCCATTGACAATAGAACTCGCATTGACAAATCAAGAGTGGATACAACACTGTCACGACGGGATGACGAATTGGCACCAGTCACACCCAAGGAGAACCATGACGCAATAATGAAAACCTCAAGAGAAATATGGAAACCCCAAGAGCATGATCAATCCTAGCGTTAACCAATCTTGCTCATATAGGCTTGAACCCCCAGCTATGCTAGAGCCTAGACAAACTCCTAGAACCTTGCATGAGATAGCAACCGAGCAAGCCCTCGTCGAACATAGAAGCGTCATAGAATGCTTAACTGAGTTGGATGCTAAGCTCAAGGTGTTCGCTCATGTCTATGTCCTGGCAAACATGCGCGTATTCCCTAAAGAGTAGCTTGGAGATTACTTACCCTTCCCTTTATCCTGGGAAGAGTAGGAACATCTTGACGAGCACTATAACAAGCTCTTACATGAATGCATGCGACTCATCTCTGACGAGGAGGCTGACGAACTACGCTTAACCGTGACATTTAATGAAATGCTCTGCCAATCGAATCTCGTAAACATTGAGCAACTAAAGCTATTATCAGCAGGCCAGAGTCGATTTGAACAGCGTTGGTGTGAAAACCGCGTTGCAATGGCCGAACTAGGAGCTCAGATCATGACAGTATTTGAGGAGCGATTGGCCAAATGGTGGTCTCAAAGAGACCCAACCTATGTGGCACCAACTTCCCTTCGAGTGCTGACTACCATTCGTGGTACAAACTTGGCTGAATCTAGCCAAGAAAACTCTCTGTTTGATAAGGTTCTCACTGAAGAGGAGTTACATGTTGCCAGTAGACTTGGACAAGGGTCCATGCTATTCGATGTGGCAAAATATCTATCGGTACTAAGTAAGCTGCCACGAGTGCTGGATGCGTGTGCCACGCTCCAGTACAACCTCGAGTTCTACAATTGGTTCTTATCCTCGTGAAGTGACATGGATTCATAAATATGTATATAAATAAACACTGATTTTTGTGTCACCATGTATAAACAATATCAACACACACAAGCAATGATAGTCAAGTGCAAGGAGAAGAGTCGGGTCTGACAGGCTAAGCTCCTCAAGTCCTCCTCTCATCACGCATTTAAAAGCCGTGTGACTATCCCCACCTCCAAGTGAAGGGCATGCAACCCACATTACCGCCATAGGAAGCCTTGACCAACAACTCTGATGGTGTAGACAGGGTGTAGCACCTTTCTATACACCTTCTTCCCTTTCCGATCTATCCTTCCAAGGTTGAGCCTTGCCTAAATTCATGACCACCAGCCGATGTAACTCGGCATGAGCCAAGATTTGCTAATGGCAATAGGCTAAATATACATCATGGGGGCCATCCCTCTACAATAAGCACTACATGTTCCACCCCTCCCCTTCTCGTCCTATGCGCTTGATAACCTGCACTATAATCCCTTACATATGAATGGTCTTATCATGTAACAAATCCTAATCCTTGATTTGCATCTTACAGGCCCCCCGTAAGGAAAACATGGAGAACCAAGGGCAGCTAGCTTGCAAGGACGCTCTTCGCAGCTGACGGGAACATGCAGCACATGCCCCTCCACCAGTGCGCTACGTGCCCACTCTTAAAAGGTACGCCAAGAAACGTGGCCCCAAGCGACACCACCCCGGACAAAGGCCGAAGAATCCATGGGCTAGGGGAGCGGACGCTCAAGGAGGCGCACACAATGTGGCAACACCAGTGGCACAAACCCCCAACGTACGCTCGGGCACTAGATGCTCAAGGGCAGAAAGGGTAGCTCGGGATAGGGAAGAATTCAATGAACTATCTAAAGGCATTTTGGAAACGGTGGCGGACCGGGACTACACCATTCATGTCCTGACCGACATGTTCCTTGCCCAACCCCACGGGAGCCTCGCACCAGCAGAGCCCCAGTCACCCGACCACCTAGACTCGCCCCGCCTCATACAAATGGAGTAGCCCTATGTTGAATAAAGGCTTATCAAATGCTACTTGGCTAGGACTTTTTACCTTTAAATGGTTTAGTGTTGACATGTTTCCAAATTGTACGAACTTTTCATATCTGCGTTTAATATATTTCATGTCTTTAGCAAAAGAATAAGCTAATCAAGCACAGGTGATAAATATCTAAGTCAACACCATAGAATTTAGATAAGTGATGTCTCCTTGCGTTGCACTGGTTTATTATAGTTGCAGCATATACCATGCATGTACTCTCATGAAGTGACAAGTGGATACAGGATGATACAGGTCTTTGTGCGAAAGTGTTCAATGCCCGATCACCGCAAGACCATCGACCCCACAAAGAGCCGCGACAAAGCCATGTTGCCGAAAGCAAAAATCACCCTTGCTGACCGCCCTAATCGCATAGCCCAAAGCATATTCATGGGCTACGCTCTCTTTCTGGGTTAAGCTCTATAGTTGGTTCACGGCAGTTGTTATCTCGATTGTACCAACATCGCGTGTGTCACAAGGAGGTTTGCAATATCTCAAGTGTATCTCCCCATCTCAACAACTGCTTCTCTAACAACGAGGCTAGGGCACAATCATCACTGTAATATCCATTTCTTGAGCCTTCGAAGCTTGACATTTTCCAACCCACTGAAAGGCTGATAGCCTCAACATATTGCAATGGTTGCACTCAGGCAAGTCAAAAAAAAAAGGAGAAGAGAAAGAAAGAAATAAAAAAGCACAAGAAAAAGAAACAAAAAAAAGAAAAAGAAAAAAAGAAGGCAAAAGAAAAAGAAAGAAAAAAAAAGAAAAGAAATGAATGAAAAGAAGCACCCACAATTACATCACAACACCTAGGGATCCTCAAATTGGGTACGTCCAGTGACCTTGATTGACTGGCTCCATCCCTAGTCCCCTAGTCGTTTAGCATCACCCACAATTGTTCAGGGCACATCAAGGGCAGGACACACCTAGGGAGCTTGTCTCACCTATGGTTAGACCTGTCACCCTGACCCACTTGCACAATTCTCTCTTGCACTCTGTCTTAATACCATTGCAATCAATTGTGGTAAGCACCGCACGATTGGCCATGAAATGTACACCGTCCTCATCAAGCAAGTCCAATAGCTTCTAGCTATCGAAAGTGTGGTGTCCCTGTATTCAATTATGCTACGTCGTGCAGTCACAATGCAAAGGATGTCTCATATACCTTCACGTGTACTTCTTCTCAACATGGACAACTTTGCTTCATCAATACATTGTTACGAGAAACTAGCCCGCGGTCTTCTAACTACGTAATATCTAAGTATGCATGAGCACTCACATAATATTTGCACTGAAGTATATACACAGTTTGGGTCCTCAAGTGCAGGACAATACTCTCAGCTTGCTTAGAGTTCAACCTATCTCCCAAACTAATCAAAATATGTCTTGTGCACGATAAAAAGACTAGCACTACCCCTTAGGGAGAAACCACATGAGAGGTTTTCAATTGCAGGTATTGAAGACTCCAACGAAGGTGTCGTTCGCTCTTCATCAACACTCAACTTTGAATTCCTATCCTTATCACCCTGTAAGCCTGCCAAGAATCAGCATGTACAGAATCCCCAACAAACCGCCACTTGTACTCTATCAGTGCAACCCCCCCAAAGAATAGCCCTACCACCAACTCCCATTGGCCTACCACCTACCACTCAACCCACCAATATGCCCCCAATGACCTTCCTCCCCACCACTACCAACACTCCGCCATGGCAACCACATATATCCTTGTCACCCACGTCTTCGGTGCATGCTAAATGCTTGCTACCTACGACAGTGAGTGCCATGGGACTGGCACTCGTTTAGGAGGGGGGTAATGTTAACCCTCAAATGAACGAAGGTGGAAAATTTGAAAAAGCTAAAGCAGAAGACAAAGACAAAGGCCAAGGCAAAGAGAAACGGAATACAAAGACACACAAGGAGAAGAGTCCTAAGTAAGGGAGAAAGGCGCACAAGGAAAAGCGCAAGTCAAAACTTTTGTAAAAGAGCACAAGCGCACCATGGTTTAATTCAAGGAGCACTGGGCTTTTACCCGTGCAATTTGTAAATGTAGACGGGCGGTGGAAGGGAAGCTAGGAAGATAGAAGGACAATGGGAAAAAGGGCCTAGGCTACGGCCGACCATGTAAAAAAGGGGAAAAGGGGATGACCGCCCAAAAGGGATTTAGGGTTTTGTATATAAAGTTGAAAAGTGAATGAGAAGCTCATTCTTGTGTGTGGCCAAAAGTAGCTCTCTTCTTCTTCTTCTTCTTCTTGTTCTTGCTTGCTTGAGCTTGTGCTTGAGAGAGGGAGTGTGAGAGTATGAGGGAGTGAGTGTGTGAGGGTGAGGGACCGGGGAGGAGAAGCTCTCCATCTTCTCCTCTCGTCTTCTCTTCTCTTCTCTTCTCTTCTCTTGCTCGTGGCAATGGAGCGTGGAGCTTGGGGATGGAGCTTGCTTGAAGCTTGCACTTGGATTGTAGAGCTACCGGATTGCGCGAGAGAGGAGGTCACTCAATTGGCATGGAGATAAGCTCACCACACCCGTAGATATGTATGGCGCGTCGGCTATGTGAGAGGTAGCCATTAGTGCTCGGCTTGGAACGCTTGAAGCAATAAGCGGTCCGTGGGTCTTGGCAGTTGAGCAAAAGCTCCCACAGATATCAGGCCATAGCAACGTCGATTAGCGACGATAAATAGCGGCGTCGCTATTGGCGTCGCAAATAGCGACGCTCCACAGAGAAAAAAAACGCGGGCTGAAACCCGAGCGCATTTCATTTTGCACATTCACAAAAGTTTTCGAGAGGGAGAGCGAGAGAGAGAGCGACCGTTTTGCTTAGAGGGAGAGAAAAAGAGAAAGAAGGTTTCTCACCGCCGCCGCTGTCACTGCTGCCGTCACCGTCATTTGTGAAGAAGAGGAGTTGTATGGAGGGCGAAGAGGAGCCGCCGTCGCGAAGAGAAGTTGCCAAACCCTTCTTCGAATCTTTACGGTGAGTCCATTCTCTCTCTCTTTTACTTGTTTAGGGCTTAATTTGTGTAGATTGAGAGAGGGAGAGGAAATGAGAGAGAAAAAGAGGGAGAGAGAGAGGGAGGGGGAGGAAATGAGAGAGGGAGAGGGAGGGAGAGAAAGAGAGAGAGGGAGAGGGAGGAAATGGGAGGAGGAGGGGAAGGAAATGAGAGAGAAAGAGAGGGAGAGGGAGAGGGAGAGGGGGGAAATGAGAGGGAGGGAGAGGGAGGAAACGGGAGAGGGAGGGGGTGAAATGAGAGAGGGAGAGGGAGGGAGAGTGCATTCTCTCTCTTTTACTTTTTTTCGTATAATTTGTATATATTGAGAGAGGGAGAGGAAATGAGAGAGAAAGAGACGGAGAGGGAGGAAATGGGAGAGGGAGGAAATGAGAGAAAGAGAGAGGGAGGGAGAGAGAGAAAGAGAGGGAGAGGGAGACATTAAACATAATAGGGAAATGAGAGAGGGAGAGGGAGAGGGAGGGAGACATTAAACATAATAAGAATGTGAGAGAGAGGGAAATGGGAGAGGGAGGGAGACATTAAACATAATAAGAATGTGAGAGAGAGGGAAATGGGAGAGGGAGAGGAAATGGGAGAGGGAGGGAGAGAGACGGGGGGAGGAAATGGGAAAGGAAGAGGGAGGGAGACATTAAACATAATAGGAAAATGAGAGAGGGAGAGGGAGATGGAGAGGGAGAGGGAGAGGGACATTAAACATAATAGGGAAATGAGAGAGGGAGAGAGAGGGAGAAGAAATGAGAGAAGGAGAGGAAGAGAGCAAAAGAAAATGAGAGAGGGAGAGGAGAGAGAAAAATGAGAGAATGAGAGGAGAGAGAAAAAGAGAGAAAATATGTTAAACATAATAGGGAAAGAGAGAAAGAGAGGGTGAGGGTGAGGGAGGGAGAGGAGAGAGAAAAAGAAATGAGAGAGAGAAAAAGAGAGAAAAATAATGATCTCCCTCTCTCATTTCCTCTCCCTCCCTCACCCTCATCCTCTCTTTCTCTCTTTCCCTATTTTAGGGAAAATGAGAAAGAGAGAAAAAAATGAGAGAGGGAGAGGAGAGAGAAAAAGAGAGAAAAATCATTAAACCTAATAGGAAAAAAGAGAAAGAGAGGGTGAGGGTGAGGGAGGGAGAGGAAATGAGAGAGGGAGAGAAAGAGAGAAAAGTAAACAAGACCTTACAATAAGCTCATCCTAGGCTCATAGGGGTTAGTCCGATCCTCAACAAACCTAAGGGATATATGGTTAGAGAGCCCTAGCATACTTGTGCCTCTTAGCATAATGTTCTTCCTACAAAGAGACCTCTCATACATAGGGCTTGTCCTAGCCTCCACCACGCAAATATATAATGAATGCAATCAGCCTATCAATATGAAAAACATTCATTTTTCATAACGTGAATTCAGAAAAAACTTTGGATATTCCAAAAAAATCAATCTCTTCTTAAAAAGACAAATACAAAAAACTAAAACAACATCATTCATATGCTTCGCAAAACTAAAACAACATCACCACAAGATCTCTTAGGAAACTCATCCTCAACTATCAATTCTAATCAATAAATATAATATAAGATCATGTGCAAGGAAGGATACTCTTTTATCATTAACCCTCTTTCTTTCTTAGAATAGTCTTAGGAACAAATTCCTGCTCTAACAAGCATATATTTGAGCATAATAACTATTTTAAGGTTTATTCTACGAGTAGTAGTAGTATATATGCAACCATTAAGCTAGAGATCATGCTTTGATATCTGTGGAGATCCCAATCTCATGCCCTCATAGAGATTGTAGTGTGTAATAGTGTGGAGAGAAGGTGGGTGAGTTGTAAATGGTAAAGGAGAATTCTATTGATGATGGAGAGAAGATAAGGTGAATCACCAATTCTATTCTTAGTGAGTGCAACCTACCCATAGTATGGCATCCATGGCCGATTGAAATTAGTAAGACTTTGAAATCCTACCTCGAGTATTATAACTGGTCATGGTCATGGTCGTGGTTGTAGTCGTAGTTGTGGTCATGGTCGTGGTCGTGGTTGTGGTCGTGGTCGTGATCATAGTCATAGTCATATTCGTAGTCATAGTCGTGGTCGTGGTCATGGTTGTGGTCGTGGTCGTGGTCATGGAGGTGGTCGTGGTCATGGTCATGGTCATGGTCGTAACATAGAAAAAGAGAGAGATGGAAGGAGAGGATAACAATTTAAGAAAGAGAAAAAAAGAGAGAGATGGAAGGAGAGGAGAACAATTTAAGAAAGAAAAAAAGAATGATAACAAAAACAAATTGTTTGGCGTAACATAGACAAAATGGAAAATGATGAAGGTCCTATTGTTCAAGATCGCAAGGCGTATCTTAATCAGCGTGTCCCATGTCGTTGCTCTCAATGCAAGCTGGCAATTAGACAAAAACGTCGATTGTCTATAGAACACATACGACGATTTGGCGAGTTTCAATATGAGATCATTGATCAGGCTATTGCGGATTTTCAGCAAACGGTAAGAAAAGTTAATATCAATTATACATTGTACTCGCAAGCTAATTGAATACCATATACAATAAGATTGGGTCTGGCTGGAAAATTTTCTATCCGGGGAGGTGACATCTCGTCCCAAGGAGGAGTGCACCCTTTACGGCCAATTAAAAGAGTTCGTGGGCGTGCGATGGATGGAGTGCGTGAGCCAATCCACCATTTGCAAGGCCAATCTATACAGTCAATGCCAGAGGAGATAGGTAGCCTTCCAGACCTACCTACAATCTTGCAGCTTGAGATGGAGACCATGATTGATGCATTGATTCCCATGGATGTCAAGAATTTTGATCCACTTAGAGAGGAAGCATCCATACCATTATATGATGGGTGCCGAGTATCTTGCCTGAAGACACTACTTGCACTCTTAAGTATGTAAGCAAAATACGGGTGGAGCGATGCAAGTGTGACCGAGCTGTTCAGGTATCTTGTACATACGCTTCGTTGATTTTTTTCAGCACTATTATTAATAACATTTGTGTTTTTTCAATGTGTTTTATGATTTTTTTCAGGTTATTGAAATATCATATATTACCACCTGCAAATACCATACCCGAGTCTCGTGATGATGCACGACATGTTTTACGAAAGCTTGACATGGACTACAACAAAATCCATGCATGTATCAATGATTGCATACTGTTTCGAGGAGAATACGAGACTATGGAGACATGTCCAAAGTGTGGTGCTCACAGGTATCGACAGGACTTGCAAGGGCAAACCTTCCCTCAAAAAGTTCTTAGACACTTTTTGCTTATCCCTCGCATAAACCACATGTTTCGTACGTCCGGCATGGCGAGCTTGACAACGTGGCATGCACAGAATAGGTCCACTGATGGAGTTCAACAAATATCAACGGATTCACGCGCATGGAGCCACATTGGCTCTACCTTCCCAGGCTTTGTCCGAGAGCCAAGGAATCTTCGGTTCAGTCTTGCAATGGATGGCGTGAACCCATTCGGTCTGCGCTCAACTTCTTACAGTGTGTGGCCTATAGTCCTTGTCAACTACAATATCCCTTCATGGCTTTCTACGAAGAAAGGACATCTCATCCTTAGCTAACTCGTCCCCGACCGCTACAAAGTAAAAAATATGGACGTGTATCTTCGTCCATTAGTCGATGAGCTTAAGATTTTGTGGGAGGAGGGGGTCACCATGCAAGATATGAGCAAACACGATGGTCGGCGGTCTGCCAATATTCGAGCCATTCTCATGTGGACGATGCATGCTTTTCTGGGATTCGGAGAGTGCTCAAGTAAATAGGCTTCCGTTTCGTTGGTAATATCTATATTTTATCTCGTTCAAGCTTGTATTCACTGGGTCGTGGTGTTGGAACAGGTTTGGTTATCTCAGGTTATCATGCATGTCCATTGTGCGGGCCACAATTAGACTCCCAAAGGTCACGAACCATGAAGAAGATGGTATATCAAGGACATGCTGCTTTCTTGCTAGAGGATCATGAACTTAGGGAAGGTTTTTTTGGACGACCTCCAACACGTATGAATGCCGCAAGCTAGTACGAGCTGAAAATGGTCCACGCGGAGTCACATCCAAATGCAATGTGGCGATTCTCAGTTTTCTACGAGTTGCCATATTGGACCCACTTACAGGTCAATCACTTATTGGATCCCATGCATATTTTCAAGAATGTGGGCAGCTTGCTATGGGACCACATCACAGGAAAGAGAGACACTATAGGGGCACGAATGGATTTGAAGGAGGTAGGTAAGATGGAGGCACTTTGGCCGCAATCGAGTGCTGATGGTAATGTGCAACTACCTCGCGTTCCTTGGGTTTTGTCCACTAAAGAAGAGTGCATTGTGAAGCAAGTAGTCAAGTCTAGACGGGTATGATACATTTTCTTAGGTCTGCATTTTCTAAAGACGACCGATTATCAGGGCTAAGATCCCATGACTGGCATAAGATATGTCAGGTTTGTACTACGAATGGATTGTAATTGGCGTGCGCATTTTGCTATTTGGAGTGTAGCCATTGTTCATATTGCTTTCTCATTTGTGGTAGTTTGTACTACCGATCGCGATCGCAAGATGTCTTACTCCAAAAATACGCGGGGCCATTTATAGCATGGAGGAGATGCTGCAGTTCATGTCAACGTGATGATTACATGGAGCTTTGATTGCAGCGTCTCGCGAAGGGGGAGAGGTCTCAATGGAGGAGTGGGAATTCTCGAGGGGATGTAGTCCAAAGGTGATGAGGTGTTTAGGATTTGTCATATCTATATTTTATATGCGACATCTAATTTGAGTGTTTCAATGTACAATATAAAATATATAGTGCAGCGTGGTCGTACAGACGGCATTTTCGCATGGAGCATATTGACAAAATGCACTCCACAATGGACAGTGGTATCATGGCAAGGTTAGAGCAGGAGAGTCGGCGATGAGCAATGGATCCAAACACGGTTATAGACGAGATGGAGTATGTTGGAAACTTTCAAAGTATTATTACGGTGGATTACCGTAGCTTCTCCATGATACTATTCAATGTGCAGTGGTTCAAAGTGGTACTTGAAGGAGCTGGAGCGACAGTTCGACGAGGTCCATCTGGATTTCTCGAAATAGATTCTGAAAAAAAAAGGACGGATTTGCATGACGCCTTTGTGTTATCGGCCCATTGTGAACATGTGCATTGACTCATTTGTTTGTTAATTGTATTACGACATGGTACATGTCACAATAGTTTAAACTCTCTTGTACGTATTTGTGAACATGTAATCTTCTATCCAAACCCCCGACAACCTCGATGGTGATATACTATACCTTCAGCTTCACGAAGTGCGAGAGTATATGATCAAAGTGATGTTCCAAGCATAGATGAAGATAATATGTAAATAGAGGGATCGATATTGCAAGGGATGGAGGCCATTGAAAGCTTGGAGCTAGCATCGGCTAACAATGATGGAAATACAGGAGTCCAAGAATTCTTTGAGAACAAGGTGGACTCATCCTTTTGTGGTGACATGTCTATCGACATTCCAGTGTATACGGAGTTGTATCAGGAGATTGACATGGGACCATAGAATACTTCATTCTTGGAGCATCCATTTACTCAATTCGTTGACCAAACACTTATAAGGGTACATAAGATATGCATTTTAAGTGAGATCATTTTTCTAGGATTTATATTACTGTGCTTTGTATGATTTAAATTGATTATTCTAACATTATTTTTTATTTGTGCAGGTGACATTTTCAAGATGAGTCGAGGGATGAGCGACGAGGAGTTGCAGGATATCTTCATGCGCATGTCTCTAGACCAGATCGCGAGATTCAGAGACATGGAAGACCAGGAGTTGTCTCGGACATCGTCAAGTCACTCTGCTAGATCTACTTTAGCGTGATCGGATGCTTCAGCTTCAAGCAGACGAGGTCAACGCTCTAGACTTGGGCCAGAGGGGGGGAGTGCTTCAGGGTCAAGGGGATGTTGCAGAGATACAGAGGCAGTGAGCCTGCGGGATACATGTACAACTCCTCGCTCTCGTGGCGGTTCTAGGGAGCATGGCTCAGGCTCAGGTGGATGCTCTGGAGGCACGGACGCGGTGTCTCCATCTCGATGTTCAGCTGGAGTTGTGTCACCTCCAGGATTTGTCACACCTGTGGGGATGTCTACTCTAGTTACTCCAGCTTTTGCTCAGCCGTCTGCAAGTGGCACCGCTATAGGTGCCACTCCGACAGATATTATGCCGGCCGGTACACCTGGATGCATAAGGGTCTCCTGGATATGCCTAGGAGCGTGGACGCAGGTGGGAGAGGACCCATCTTAGGCATACCCCAGGGGGATATGCCTATCGGTACACCCGGATGCACAGGGATCTCCTGGATATGCCCAGGAGTGTGGACGTAGGTGGGAGAGAACCCATCTTAGGCATACCCCAGGGGGATATGCCTATCTAGTCGATGATAGGTCAGGAGCCATCATCATGAATAATGAGGGGAGGTGGGTGATGTCTCGGATGAGAGAGTTGTGCCAACAAGTTTTTCAGCACAACGTCTTAGATCATTGGAAGAATATACCGGAGGGGAGCAAGGACTACATAGTAGCATCCTTGCATGAGGAGTTTTCGGTTCTAGCCTCAGCATATAGATTTTTTACGGGCTGGATGATGGACTGCATGCGTGCATATATGTCACACAGACGATTGGATGCACGCAAGGCACTCAAGAGTGGGGTTGCAAAGCCCGAGCGGCTAGATGTGGACCATTGATGCCGACTGAGGGAGGAGGCTACAGATTCTCCAGGACGTTGGAGTGAGCAGCGCGAGGCGGCGAAGGCACAACTCGAGGCTGGAGTGGTTCATCATCTTTGGAGTGACGACCACAGGACATATTTGGAGGACTTTGTAAGTTTTTCTTTTGTTTTGCTTGTTTATTTTTTTGCAATATGCTTTGTATTGAAAATCATGTTTCTAATAGTTAGTATTTTGTTTTCTTTTTAGCACTCCATTACAAATCGCGATTCGACCGGCCTTGAGACTTGATATGCAGAGAGGCACGGGCTCACTGCATTGATCAATCGATTGTATAGACGTGGTGGCCTTGTAAGTCACTCATCTTTCTTGTCCGTAGTTACCATGTTTAATTAGAATGCATTATTGTATGGTGGACTGATGCTTTGTTGTTTCTTTTTTTGCAGAGTCCGTTTGATGCTCCTTTGCGGCGGCGGGACGAGCTTTCGGATGGCGAGGATATGTAGCTCGCCCTTGGATCCCTAGAGCTCACATACCTTTCTTTTTTGATCGCCTGATCTGTGTAGATATTTTCTATGTAGTAGTGATATCTTGTCATGATTGTATCAGTTGCTTTCATTATGCGATCATGTATTTATTTCATGTATCAATGTTATGATTTCAGTATATTTTATTTTTATTTACACGGGCATTGTACACAGTGCAGAAACTATTTTGTATGGCCCAAATAAAGCACACATTGCTATGCCACAAATTTTTTTCTCTGTTATCGTCGCTATTAGCGTCACAAATTTACTGCTCGCGTCGTTATTGACATCGTTATTAGCGTTGCAGACCGTCGATATCAGTGTCAGTATCAACTGATACCGACGCCAATAACGACACTGATACCAACGCTGATACTGACTATTCTATGGTGTTGCCAATAACGATGTTTTTTGCAACGACGGGGGCAAATTTTATTATTTACATTTTCATTGCTTTTAACGTCGGTATAAGGTCTATATCTTGTAGTGTACATTCCATAATTTAAGGTACTTCTCATCTAAGGAACCCTTATTCCCAACAACACAATGTACATTTTAATGGTAACATTTAGTCCAACAAGATGGCCCCATTCACTCACTCTTATCCATATTCTTTTTGCTACCCTTGTCTTGCTATATATCATGCAAAGGGAACAATGATAATTGATTCTCTTGAACCTAAAAATCTTCACCTTAGTAGATATCTTATTGGCCTCCCCTTTTCATAGCATTAGATCTAGAGATTGGCTTGGCATAATGTTAACCGTCAGATGAACAAGGTGGAAAATATGGAAAAGCTAAAGTAGAAGACAAAAGCCAAGGCAAAGTGAAACGGAAGATGAAGGTGCGCCAAGAAAAATCTAGAAACACAAGAAGTGTAGAAAAGTCCTAAATAAGGGAAAAAGACGCACAATGAAGAGCGCAAGTCAATACTTTTGTAAAAGAGCACAAGCTCATCATGATTTAATTTAAGGAGCGCCAAGCTCTCACCCGTGCAATTTGCAAATGTAGACGGGCGGTGGAAAGGAAGCTAGGAAGATAGAATGACAATGGGAAAAAGGGCCTAGGCCATGGCCGGCCATTTAAAAAAGGGGATAAGGGGATGATCGCCCAAAAGGGATTTAGGGTTTTGTATATAAAGTTGAAAAGTGAATGATAAGCTCATTCTTATGTGTGGCCAAAAGTGGCTCTCTTCTTCTTCTTCTTCTTTTTGTTCTTGCTTGCTTAAGCTTGTGCTTGAGAGAGGGAGTGTGAGAGTATGAGGGAGTGAGTGTGTGAGAGTGAGGGACCATGGAGGAGAAGCTCTCCATCTTCTCCTCTCTTCCTCTTCTCTTCTCTTCTCTTGTCTTGCTCGTAGCTATGGAGCTTGGAGCGTGGAGCTTGAGGATGGAGCTTGCTTGAAGTTTGCACTTGGATCGTGGAGCTACCAGAGTGCACAGGAGAGGAGATAACTCGATTGGCATGGAGGTAAGCTTACTACACCCATAGATATGGATGGCGCGTCGACTATGTGAGAGGTAGCCATTAGTGCTGGCTTGGAACGCTTGAAACAATAAGCGGTCCGTGGGTCTTGGCAGTTGAGCGAAAGCTCCAACATTTTGATTCCATTGCCGGGACCAACGGATTCAAGCCTTGAGCGCTTGCGCGCTTCGAATCGAGCATTGAAGTAGGGTTTTTCCTGAACCGGTGCTTGAGGTAGATAGGTAGGAAGTGAGGGAGTTTGAAGAGGTATTAGATCTCCTTAGCAAGTAGGTTTTTGTTGTTTTGGACTTGGGAAAGCATGATGGAGTAGTGTAGGTATTTTCCTTATAATTTTTTTTGCATTTAGAAAGGGTAGGAGAAAACGTTGGAGCAAATAGTAGGGTTTTCTGTTGTTGTATAACAGGCTGAAACAGGGAAAAGAAGGCAAGAAATGAAATTTTGGGTTAAATGTTAGTAAGGGAAGCAAGATTGAGGTGAGTGCAGGCCTGGACAGGGTGATAAGGAGCCAAGAGTGGCAAGAAAGGCCACATTGTGCATCGCAAGGTTTCAGGAGAGCAGGAGAGAGGAAGAAAGCTTCGTTGAGTGGATTTGCTTCGATCTGGCCATCTGGGAGTTATTTGCCCATCCCAGGTAATTCTACACCTTCCCCTACATGAGTAGGTTGGATCTCGAGGTGCTCAGTAGGTAGGAAGCCCTCGATCGCTCGGTGCGACGAATTCTTTGAAGTCTAGCCAAAATCGTGTCGCGTTCGGCTTATCTGAGTGACGGCGATTCTGGGCCGAGTCCCACAATCGGCCTTCGGACCGCTCGACCATTTAGCCCTCAGACCGCTCGGCCTCGGCCGACTACCGCTTGGATCACCTGACTCGGACCACTCGACTCGGATGCGTCAAAATTCGACCCTCCGCCCACTCAACTTGGATACCCACTTAGCCTGTCCGAATCGACTATTCATACCAACTTTGAAATTCGGCCATTGGCCCACCTGACTCAGCCCTCGGTCCACTCGGCCACTCAGCCACTCGGCCCTCGGACGGGCCGAATCGGGCATTGGGCCCCTGCAATTCAGACCTGTTGGGCCGAATTCGGATTTTTTCAACTTTTAACCTGTAGGCCCTCAAACTGACTGAGAGACCATATAGAGTCGAACCCATATCATAGATTGATCACTGGGCTGAAACTTAGAGCAAGTAGTTCAAAATTTGGCTATAAATGTTCCTCCAAATTGCACATGGTGTTTACTGTAATGGCCCTGCGGGCCGGGGGGGACTACCCCCCCTGGACCCCTGCAGAGGGGGCTCTATCCCCTCCGCACCTCCCCCAAGTAGGTTGGAGAGAAAACGCGCACCTTGACATGTTCTCCAAATTAGACCCTAGTGTAGTAACGACTCTACACAGGCATGGATTCTCACTTGTAAAAGAGTAACCAAAAGCCCATACCCGAATAAAGACAAACAGAGACCCTAGAACCTCAATGGGCTAATCTAGCCAACAAGGGCAAAAAGGCCACACTGCAAAAACACATACGTATTGCATTCGGACTGCATCTGGTCAAAGTCGAAAGCAACAACATTAAGCTACAATAGCGAGGATGACTATGTATGACAGTTCTAATGATAGATGCACCTTGAATAGCACTGCACAGGCGATCCAAGACATCAGTGGGGAGAATCCACATTTGGTCATGCAGTTGAGGACTTAAGGGCATTTGTCAGAAGGCTTAAACTTATAAGCCAAGACCCAAAAGATGAAGAAATAGTATCGCCTACTTATCTTAAGGTCAAAATCACCGCGAAAAGAGAGCATACTATCGATGCTTTGATTGATAAAGGAGCAGATTTTAATGTCTTGACCAATGAATCATGGACCCTACTAGGCCAACCAGAGCTCACACCGACTAATGCAACTCTTAGCCCTTACGGGGGACACCCACAAGCACTCATAGGGAAGTGCAAAATCCTTGCGACAATTGAAACTAAAAGCTTGCCTATCCTATTTCATGTTCCTCCAAATAATGCTAATTATAGGAAGGAAACCCTCCTAGGAAGACCCTTCAAAAGGGCAACCAAGTGTGAGGCTGACTATGTAGCACAGAGGATACACCTGACACTACCGGGTGTGAGGATAGTCACAACCTTTAGTAAGGGTGACCTCATCGAACCTCGAGGGAAAGGCAAGGAAGGTGCTGACATAACAGTCAAGACTACTAACGAGAGCAAGGACTTGTTGGAAGAATTGATACAAGCACAGGTCAAACGACGAGAACCAGTGAGTGAGGCTATGCCTGAAAGAAGAAGGTTAGGAGACAATGCCAAGGACAGGCTTTGGACTTACAAATATCGTAGAAGACCCCAAAAGAAGCCCAAGCCTTATAGATGAAGGCATCAAGGGAGGGTCAACACAACGCCGCGATGGATATCCAAAGCGTTGCTACGTGCTCAAGGATATTACACAGGTAACTGATGGATTTGGGTGCCAAAACCCCCTGCTAAGTCTCCTCTGTCGACTGAAGGCCTGATCGTATCAAGAGCAAAGAAGGGTAGGAGGAGATCTAAATGAAAAACCAAGTCTCAAGTAAAAAACAGTGGAGTGACCGAGCCCCTCACGATCGAAATCAAGAAACCAAACAAGATCACTCAAAGGGTAGATCCTCAACCCAGCGTGCTTAACAAGCAGATATCAGATGTAATCCTTGAGGATGTGCAAAAGCCATTAGTGCCCAAAAAGCCTTTGATTTCCCAAGAGGATAATAGGCATCATAGGCACAACATTGCCCATGGCAAGGTTAAATGCTCAACAAAGAAAATGGCACAATCGTCTAATTGCCTTGAGCAAATCGTTCAGCCACCACTGCCAAGTCCATCTAAGAGTCCCAGATCTCCTACACCCTCTTTTCCCAAACGGACATAGGAAGCACAATAGCGGTCGTTAAGGGCAGTTGCTAAATCCCAATCTCTATCTACATCTAAGCTTCCAAATGTCCAAGAGGCAGGACATGACACCACCCTTAGCTCTCAGCCTAAGGATATGCCTGTGCAATCCACCGTGGCTAGCTCAACTGATGCTCGATCTATACAAGTGAATGATCTAAGGGCAACAAAAGACACGACCACTTTCAATCAACCTAAGAACTTGACACCACAATCCACTAATAGTAGCAAGTCCACTGAACTAGCTGCTACTACCTCCAATCAGGGGTCACAGCAGTCACAGCCCTTGGCCACGACAATGCCACTTTGCGGAACGTGTCCTTAGTAGTTCACCTGTGGAGGAGGCGTTGCAACCAACTTCCTTGACAACTCTAGCACTTCCAAAGCACCCAAAGCCTAGGCTGGAGGAGTTAAATAGAAGGGAATTGGCTGAAGAGCTAGACTCTCCAAAAAGAGAGGCAGTTGTACCCTCACAACCTAGAGAGGCTATTTAGCAGGCCGCGGCTATGTCCCACGAGAAGACACTAGAGAAAGGGAATGTCGAGGCCCAGCCAAGCACATCGACCCGACTGACCTAGTTCAAGGTCCCGAGTCTTCAAGGGATACACCTCGATTTCCTAAGAAAAAGAAGAGAAAAGAACGAAAACAACAACGACAGTTGCAAGTGGCTATAGACCCCAAGAAGATTGAAACCAAGAGTATCGAAGAGCTGAGGAACAAAGCACCGAGTCTATCCACCAATGAAACCATTGATGTCTCTCCTAATAGCGGTGAAACCTTAGACACATCCGTGCATTCTAAAAAATCAAAGCAGCCGTTACCATCAATAGTTGCTTGCAACACTCAATCCACCGACAACAAAACTCATAGTGACCAATCAAGAGTGGATACAACACTGTCACGACAGGGTGACAAATCTATACCAGTCACATCCGAGGAGAACCATGACCAAATAGCATCAGAACCTTAGGAAAAATGCATAAACCCTAAGAGCATAAGCAACCCTAGCGTTGACCAATCTTGCTCATGTAGGCATGAGCCCCGATCTATGCTAAAGCCTACGGAAACTCCTAGAACCTTGCATGAGATAGCAACCAGCAAGCCCTTGTTAAACATAGAAGTGTCGCAGAGTGCTTAATTGAGTTGGATGCTAAGCTCAAAGTGTTTGCACGTGTTTATGTCATGGCAGACATGGGCACATTCCCTAAGGAGTAGCTTGAAGAATACTTGCCATTTTCCCTATCCTGGGAAGAGTAAGAACATCTTGACGAGCACTATGACAGGCTCTTGCATAAAAGCATGTGACTCACCTCTGACGAGGAAGTCGACGAACTACGCTTAACTGTAACATTCAATTATGTGCTCTGCCAACCAAATCTCTTAGAGATAGAGCAACTAAAGCGACAATCAGAGGGTCGAAGTCAATTTAAAAAACGTTGGTTTGAAAACCATGTTGCAATGGCCGAACTAAGAGCCCAAATTATGACAGTCTCTCAGAGGAGCGATTGGCCAAATGGCGGTCTCAAAGAGACCCAACCTATGTGGCACCAACTTCCTTTTGAGTGCTAACTACCATTCGTGGTACGGACTTAGCTAGAACCAGCCAAGAGAACTCTTTGGCTGATAAGGTTCTTACCGAGGAGGAGTTACATGTTGCTAGTAGACTCGGACAAGGTGCCATGCTACTCGATGTTGCAAAACATCTATCGTTATTGAGTAAGCTACCACGAGTACTGGATGCGTGTGCCACACTCCAGTACAATCTGGAGTTCTATAATTGGTTTTTATCCTCGTGAAGTGACATGGATTCATAAATATGTACATAAATAAACAATGAATTTTGTGATCCTGTATAGATAATATCAACACACACAAGCAATGATAGTCAAGCGCAAGGAGAAGAGTTGGGTTTGACAGGTTGAGCTTCTCAGGTCCTCCTCTCACCATACATTTAGAAGTCATGTGACCATTCTCGCCTCCAGGTGGAGGGCATGCAACCCTCATTACTGCCATATGAAGCCCTGACCAACATCTCTGATGGTGTAGACGGGGCACCGTCCCTTTCTATACACCTTTTCCCTTTTCGGTCTATCCTTCCGAGGATAAGCCCTGCCCCACTCCATGACAACCAGTCCACACAACTTAGCATAAGCCAAGATTTGCTAATGATTGGAGGCAAAACGAACATCATCACGGGGGAGGTCCCTCTATAACAAGCACTGCATGCCTCACCTCTCTCCTCCTCGTCATATGCGTTTGATAATGCACTATATAATCCCTTCCATGAGAATAGTTTTATCATGCCTCAGGGCCTAATCCTTGGTTCACATTTTGCAGTTCCCCCTACAGTAGCAGTCATGGACCACATAGTGCAGTTGGCATGCGAGGAAGCTCTCCGTCGTCGAAAAGAGCATAAGGCACTAGTGCCCCCACCAGAACGCTATGTGTCTACTCTAAAGAGGTATGAGCTGAAAAGAGGACCCAAATGACACCGCCCAGGACGCAGGTCGAAAACCCCCCAAGACAAGAGGATGAGGGCTCAAGGGAGCACACGGGGTGTGGCGACACCAGCCGTGCAGGCTCCCACTAGACGCTTATGCACCAGGTGCTCGAAAGAGGAGAGGGTAACTCGAGACAAGCAAGAATTTGACACATTGTTTAAAAGCATTCTGGAAATAGTTGCGGCTAGGGACTACACCATCCGGGTCCCAGCTGACATCTTCCCTCCCAGCCTCACCATAGGATCCTCTCACCGGCATAGCCTCAGTCACCCGACCACCCGAAATCGCCCCGCCTCATGCAAATAAAGTAGCCCCTATGATATATAAGCAACTTAACAAAGGCCATCCTGCCATAACTTTTTGTCTTTAAATGGTTAAAGGGGCAAGCTCCCCACTTGTATACACTTTCCTTACGTATTGCTAATATACGCCACATCTTTAACAAGCACTGGAATATGTATCGCAATCAACATCATAGGATTTTGATAAAGTAATATCTTGATATGATTGCATCTGTTCCTTGTACTTGATGCATGCAACTTGCATATACTCTCATGAAGTGACAAGTGGATGGAGGATGATGCAGGTCGTGCAAATGTGTTCAATGCCCAAGTCACCGCAAGACCACCAACCTCACAAAGAGCCGCGAAAAAGCCATGCTGTCGGAAGTGAAAATCACTGTTGCGAGTGCCCATGTCGCATAACCCAAAGCATGATCTTAACCACTTCCTCTTTTTGGGTTACACTCTACACCTGGCACTCACGACAACTGTTACCTCAATTATACCCACATCGCACGTTCCAAAGAGGGCTGTAATATCTCAAGTGTATCTCCCCATCTCAACAACTGCTTCTCTAATAACAAGGCTAGGGCACAATCATCACTGTAATATCCATTTCCTGAGCCTTCGAAGCTTGACATTTCCCAACCCATTGAAAGGCTAATAGTCTCAACATATTGCAATGGTTGTACTCAGGCAAGTCAAAAAGAAAGAAAGAAAGAAAGAAAGAAAGAAAGAACAAGAAAAAGAAACGAAAAAGAAAACGGAAAAGGAAAAAAGAAAAGAAAAGAATGAAAAGATACGAAGCACCCACGATCATGGCACAATACCTAGGGCTCCTCAAATTAGGTACATCCAGTGACCTTGGTCGGTTGGCTCCATCCCTAGCCCTTTAGCATCACCCACAATTGTTCAGGGCACATCAAGGGTAGGACATACCTAGGGAGCTTGTCTCGCCTATGGTTAGACCTGTCACCCTGACCCATTCGCACGATTCCCTCTTGCACTCTACCTTAATACCATTGCAATAAATTATGGTAAGCACCACACGAATGGCCATGAAAAGTACATCGTCCTCATCAAGCAAGTCCAATAGCTCCCAGCTACCAAAAGTGCAGTATCCCTGTGTTCAATTATGCTACGTCATGCAATCACAATGCAAAGGATGTCTCGTACACCACGTGTACTTCTTCTCAACATGGACATAATATCTGCACTGAAATATATACACAGTTTGGGTCCTCAAGTGTAGGACAATACTCTCAGGTTGCTTAGAGTTCGACATGTCTCCCAAACTAATTGAACTATGTCTTGTGCATGATAGAGAAGACTAGCACTATTTCTAGGGAGAGACCACCTATGAGAGGTTTTCAATTGCAGGTATTGAAGACTCCAACGAAAGTGTCGTTCGCTCTTCATCGACACCCAACTTTGAATTCTTATCCTTTATCATCTTGCAAGCCCGCCAAGAATCATCATGTGCAGAATCCCCAACAAACCAACACTTGTACTGGCCATTAGTGCAATCCCCAAAAAAGAACAACCCTACCACCAACTCCAACAACCCTACCACTAGCCACCTAGGCCACCAACGTGCCCCCAACGACCTTCCTCCACACCACCACCAACACTCCTCCACGGCAACCACCGATGTCCCTTCCACCCACGTCTTCAGTGCATGCCAAAGCTTGCTACCTACGACGGTGAGTGCCATGGGACTAACACTCGTCTAGGAGGGGAGTAATGTTAATCGTCAGATGAACAAGGTGGAAAATATGGAAAAGATAAAGTAGAAGACAAAGGCCAAGGCAAAGTGAAACGGAAGATGAAGGCGCACCAAGAAAAATCTAGAAACACAAGAAGCATAGAAAAGTCCTAAATAAGGGAAAAAGGCGCACAAGGAAAAGCGCAAGTCAATACTTTTGTAAAAGAGCGCAAGCGCATCATGATTTAATTTAAGGAGCACTGGGCTCTCACTCGTGCAATTTGCAAATGTAGACAGGCGGTGGAAAGGAAGCTAGGAAGATAGAAGGACAATGGGAAAAAGGGCGCCTAGGCCACGGTCGGCCATGTAAAAAAGGGGATAAGGGGATGACCACCCATGGAGCCCCAAGAGGAACACCAAAGAAAAGGGAATTCTCTTGCAAGAAAATCTATCTTGTAACATCAACAAGCTTGTTTATCATGTTTCATATGATCACAATGAAGAAAAGAACACCAGGCACAACAAATCTTCATGCAGCATCATGTAGATCTCCCACGGATTTTAATAGAATCAACCATATTCTTCAACATCTTCACAAAATACATCAATAGAACAAAGAAAGCAAAGAAATATACCATCTTTGAATGGAAATACATCACATAGTATTCATTTTCAATATCTTCATAGTCTTCTCTCTCAATCTCTCATATACAATCACTCTGTTTGAGTAGAATTGGCTATCTCTGACTCTCTCTCTATCTCACTCCATCAATAATACATCATATCCTCACTACAATCTCTCAAAATCACTCTCAATAATCACTCTTAGGTCGTGGATACCCCTCCCAAGAGGTATGTCTGATATGAAGGGTCACCAGAGCCACTACAGTGTCTCTTCACAGCTCACTACTGTCATTTCACTCTAGTCTTCTCTTGAGTCTTCAGCAGCTACTTCTTCCACTTCTTTCAGCTCTTTTGCACTTGTATTCACCTCTTTCCAAGGCTAGAAAACTTTCCCAAAGTCACACATACATTCCACAGAACACTTACAGAAGCATACAGAACAGTACCAGAACAACTATAGTACAGAACAGAACAGAAGTAGAACAGTCTACAGAAGACCTACAGAAGGTTATCAAAACCTCATAACTCACTCTCAAACCATTTCAAACTCTCACAAACCATTCAATAAACTTTCACAATATCTCATTCTTCATCAATCAATACTCCTTCCCTCCTTACAGAAGACAATCAGAACAAAACAGACCAAAACAGAACAAAACAGAAGGTATACAGAACCATTCAGAACCTATCAGAACATCACAGAACCATCAACAAACATCATGAACTTCCAAAACACAATCAATATCATCTAAAACACTCTCAAACCACTTCCAAATCAATCAATCATCTCATAAAATCAACCATTCAGCTCTCCAAAACAACAAAAATCAGCCAAAAAACAAGTCATTTCAACACTCAACATATCCCCACACTTAATAAGGAAGCGTCCTCGCGACCCAGGAAAAAGGGAATACAAGTTCATTTAAAATCTCAACTTTGATATTCAATATCTTTTCACAGAGAATCCATCCACCACGATCCCAACTTATAACCTGTTTCTGATATAAAAAATATAAAGAAAGGAAAACTCTTTATACATTAACACCTCTTATCAAACTAAAAATCACCACAAATTTGTAAAGGATATAAGAGTTTGCTTCTTCTTCTTCAGCATCAGCTTCAACTCTCCAACCACGACCCATCTCTACAAATCTCCAAAACATAGCTCGTACACGAAATCCAATAGGAAACCACCACGTTCGTTTGACATAAAGGAACTCACAACACAAACACTAATACACAACACAACCATCTGAATGACTTCTTCAAAAAGAGAGGTGTTCATTAAAAGCTTCCACCATACATTGGAAAGGCATCAATGAAGATGATCCCTCTTAAAAGATTGATGTTGTCGGAATCGATCCATAGATAAGGATTCATCTACAAAGTTTTTAGGAGGATTTTGGAAAAATTGGAGACAGCACATCCTTTCCAACAGGACCAAGTATCTGCTAGGCAAACAGAGGGCATGAAAATACAGTATCTCCAGCTGTTGGGAATCAATGCTAACATTGACATTCATGCACAACTTTGGAATAGGCTTTGAATCAGTATGAGAGTGCCTATGCATATACGCCAGGTACCAAGCAAAGTGAGCAGTTAATCTCACTGAGGGATCTGCAGACTGTGAATATTGTTGGGCAAAATGAACATAGTTTTGATAAGCTTGACTAGAAGCTGTCCATTCTCCTGGAATTACTGGCCAATTAATCTGCGGTCCTATAAGGCAATCATCCGAACTCCATCCCCTTCTTCTGGAAATCTGATTATCAAAACCGTCACAGTCACTAACCAACTGAGGTGGTTGAGATATGGAAGTGTTAGGAGAGGGTAGTGGAATAAGGGAAAGTGGATGTAGGGAAGGATAGGAAAAATCATAAAAAGAAGAAAAGGTTAAAGAAGGAGTGGCAGAAATTTGTAAGGAATCACTAAGGAAAGGTGTTAATTGATGAATAGGAAATGTGGAGGGTACATTAATGAGGGGTGAAGGACAGGGTGGAGAAGGGGAAAATACCCTATCCTCAATAAAGGAACAATAAGTGAAAATAGGAATTTGAGGGAAAGATGAAGGTTGGAAAAGAAGGGGTAAAATAGTGGAATTAGATTGACAAAGGGAAATATATATAGCATAGCGGTGAGCCATTTGTTGGTAATAGAGGAGGGTAGGAACAGAAGGTCCCAAGAGAGATCGTCTATGATAGGCATCAAAGAAGGTAGCATCAAATGGATTATGTTTGGAAAGATAGGTTAAGAGATCCATCCTCAGTTGGTTAGTACTCTGGACAAAGGTAGGAGCCGTGTTTTGTCTTTGATTTAGGACCACCGAATCAATCATGGGATGCCACGAACTATCCTGACAATCAGCTACTTTGGAGGAATAACTCTGGAACATATCAGCTATGCGCAACTCCAAATGATTGACATATAAAACAGCTTGTAAGACCACATCCCCCACATACCATGCCATATCTACCTCATCTGGGATTAACAAATCTCCTCGTAGATACATGTATGACATCAACATGGTATCTGGCGTGACAGAATCTTCAAAGACCATTCTGACTACCTCTGTCAACAACTCAGCAGACCAAGCCCCACTCCAGCCATCCTCTGGAAAAGGTAAATCCATCGTGGAAAGCTTCATATAGAAAACCAACTTCTATAAGTGGTAGTGGACAAAGAAAGAATGGTCGGGTAAGACATATCCCTGAAACTGCTCAAAGGTAGACCATAACAAGTCCATTCTGGACTGCAATCTCTCCACTTTATCTTGGAATAGAGGGCACAAAGTAGCCTGTCTCTGTAGGGCAGCCAAATCCTGCTGTGAAAGAGAAGAAATTAATGGAACAGGAGGGCTTGGAGGAACAGAGTGGGACTTTGCAAGCTGATCTTGCAACTGCTGGATTTGGGAGGCTTGGTTGGCCACTGTGTCATTAGCCATCTGTAAAGCTGAAAGCTTGTCATCTAAAAGAACTTGGAATTCTTTCGCTTCGCTGGACATCCTCTCCTTCTCTGCTGAAAGGTTAGTAACGTGTGACTGAGCGTCTAGTAACTGGGTCTTTAAAGAAGAAATCTCATCGCTTTGAGTGGCAACCAGTTGGGTTTGTTGTTCCATTTGCTTAAATAAATCTGCTAGGGTATCCTTAGCAGAAGCTAACTCAAATGTTGCCTTATGCAACTGGTCTTTGGATTGCATGAGCTCTTCATAAAAGGACGCGTACAGCTGTTGAACACAGGCTGTCACTGACAACTCAATGGAACTTTGAATATCCTTGCAGAGGAAAGGAATGGCATCTCCTGAGACGAGACTGTTCAGGGAAGGAACTGAGATCTCCAAGGATCCTTCTCGATGTGCTCTGAACAGGTTAGTACAAGTGAGATACCCAGGGAGGTCACTGCCAGAAGTAGCAGGGATAGGTACTGAAGGAAGTACAGAAGGGGCTTTATCCGCTACCCTCTTCAAGCATTTGCGTTGTATGACCATGGGAGGCGGAGAATCATCATCCTCAATGTCAATGGGTGCTGACTCTTCTGAAGGTGGAGGAGGAGGTACTGGATCTGATGGATGAGGTGGAGGCACAGTCTTCTGTAAACCTGAATAGGTCAAGAAGGCAGACAAATATGATCCATATGTAACATTGGTAACATTACCCCTGGTGACTTTAACGAAATGCTGATCCATTTTAGTAAGGAGGTATGTGCTCCAATCAATAGCAACTCCTTTCAACACCATCCTGGAAGCTGTGAAAAGCTCTTTGGACAAATAGTGGGAGGGCGTTTTGGCAGGCATAAACCTGTCCTGAAGGAACTGACACATCGTCTTCCATACGAGATCAGTGATCATAGAAAAAGAAACTCTTGAAGAGTTTATCACCTTCTTAACATCAAGGACTTCCCTTGTCTGCTTTTGCAACAGCTTTAGAATCTCTTCATTAGAGAAGAGCTGACGAGTGGTCACAAAAGGTTCTCCTTTGAAGGGTAAAGATAGAGCCTTCCCTAAGCCGCGAGATGTCAAAGTCATAGACATGCCTTGGACTACTCCTGTCTTCTTGCTGTAAGAGGCCAGGAACTCATCACATAACGATGGATCCTCCGGAAGCAATGGAAAAGGAGTAGCCACAAAAGCAGCAAGTCCTGCCTTATGGTGCAGTGCACAGAAACAAATCGTGCTTTGTGCATTGAGAGGCCCATCCCATGCATGCACCACTTCATTCACACTACTCACCTCTCATTTGATTTGAAGGGAAAAGACTGGTCTCTCGACCCACCCTCTGTCTCACTCTCTATTGATAGTTACAGAGGGCAACCCATACTCACCTCCCCATCCGGTTAGGATGAAAGCTCACGTCACTCAAGGGGTTGTCGATGAAGATCACATCATCAATTGTTGAAGAGGTGTACCCAAGGAGGTAGCCATCAAATCGATTATTGTATTGGATAGGAACATGTTGTCTGCTAGAGGACAGTTAGACACTTTGCAGAGAGACCCATGACACAGCGTACCAAGGGAGGTAGCTTCGGAATTGGATCCTAGAAATATCAATTAATGAATCCCCTTCTGGACTGCTGGGTGTTACCACCTTTTCCACAACCAGCTTCCCGCCCAAGGGTGTTTATCACCTTTTCTTGGAATGAGGCCTGCTATGACAGGGAATTGCTTCCTTTTCTCTCATAACAGATTTGTTTGTTTGTTGTTTTTTTTTTTCTTCTTTTTCTTGTTTTCCTCTATTCCCGAGGGTGTTTCCACCTTTTCTCGAAGAATAGGTCGGCATGACAGGGACCTAAGTCCTTTTCTCCCATAACCGATATGTTTTGTTTTTGTTTTTGTTTTTTTTTCAAATTGAGCAAGGGAATGGTAGAAAGACCATGTATCAAGACCAACCTCGCCATTGTCGCCGGTGGAAAATAGAGGATAAGAGATCAAGGCTGGAAGGGGGGTTCGAGGGAACAGAGGGTTGCGTCCACTTCATTAGGAGTGACTGAAAAACGGCTATCAGAAGTAGCATCATAAGAAGTACAGTGCCGCGCCAACGAGGGAAAGAATCAAGTGTCCGTAATTGTCAAGATCCCCAAGGAGGGAAGTACTTCTTCAGGCGATATCTATTGATCAGAAAGGGATCATCAGAGGCATCAACGGTCTGCACTTGGAAAGAACCATTAGGGTTGACGACAAGTACTTTATAGGGGCCCATCCACCGCTGTTGGAGCTTGCCAGGAAACTTGCCAAAGCGTGAATCATAGGCTAGGACCAAATCACCTTCTTTGAACTCCTTGTGCTTGATGAAGCTATCATGGTAAGCCTTGCGTCGAGCTTGCGTGGCTTCCATGCACTGTAGAGCCATCCTACGAATTTCGTCCAAACATTCCAGGTGCAGGAGACGGCGTTGCAGTGAATCATCGTCCCCCAAATGCTCTTTGATAGCCACTCTCAAAGAGGGTAATTCCAGTTCAACCGGAAAAACAGCTTCTATTCCATACACCAGCTGGAAGGGTGTCTGTCCCGTTGCTGCTTTATGGGAGGTTCTGTACGCCCAGAGGGCCTCTGTAAGTCGATCATCCCAATCACGACGATGTGCGGCAATTGTTCTTGTCAGAATCGAGCAGAGGATGCGATTGGTGACTTTGACTTGGCCGTTGGCTCTGGGATAATAAGGAGTGGACTTGCGATGGCGGATCTTATACAACTCTGTCAACTCTTCCATGACTTTGTTGAGGAAATGCGTGCCTCTGTCACTTACCATCTCTAAGGGACTGCCAAAACGGGTGATGATATTCTCGTACATGAATAGGGCCACGCTGTTACCATCGTCCCGCTTTAGGGCTTTAGCTTCACACCACTTTGTGACATAATCCGTACATACAAGGATGTATCAGTTCTGTTTCCTTCTGGTGGGAGGGTCAATTGGACTGACGAAGTCGATGCCCCACTTCTCAAACGGCTTCAAAGGAAGGATAGGTTGCAGTGGCATGGCACTTGTCTTCGTGGGTTTCCCCATTCTTTGACAAGCATCACATCTTTTACAGTAATCATAGGAATCTTTGTGAATGGTAGGCCACCAATATCCCGCTAGCAGAGCCTTCCTGGCTGTAGCTTCTCCTGCAAAGTGACCTCCACATGACTCGTCGTGGCAAGCCTTCAGAACAATCCCAATCTCGTCTCCTGCAACACATCTTTGAAGCACTTCATCTTTGCCTTTCTTGTACAGTGCACCGCCTAGCAGGGTGTAGGGGGCTGATTCTAGCGTGAGCTTCTTCCTTTCTCGACTAGAAATACCAGGAGGGTACTGTTGGGTTGCCAGCAGATTGGCAATGTCTGCATACCAAGGAGTTACAGTCTCTACCAAGAATAGGGAAGCATCAGGGAGGTCTGGATCATCCTGCTTCTCGTCTGCAGTTTATGGGATACGTGACAGATGATCAGCCAGAACATGGGAATGACCAGGCTTAGTAATCACCTCAAAGTCAAACTCCTGGAATAGAAGGAGCCATCTCATCATTCGTCCTTTCACATCTGCTTTGTTCATCAAGAAGGACAGGGCCTCATGATCCACATAAAATTTAAAGTGGGTAGATAGGAGGTAATGGCGAAACTTCTCCAGGGCAAACACCATTGCCAAGCACTCCAGCTCGGTCACTGTATAGTTCCATTCCCTATCAGTGACTTTTCGGCTTGCATAATAGATCGGTTGATCCAACTTCGAGGAGCCCTTTTGGCAGAGGACAGCACCTAAGCCTTCAATTGATGCATCAGTGTGTACATGGAACTCTTTCGTCCAATCAGGAGGTTGCAGAATGGGTGCCTCTATCAGACACTGCTTCAGAGTGTGGAAGGCTTTGTCACATTCTTCTGTCCAAGTAAACTCTGCATCTTTCCTCAGGAGCTTGTGCAAGGAAGTTGCCTTTGTCGCAAAATGGGCTATGAACCTTCTATAGTAACCCACATGGCCTAGGAATCCCCTCAACTGTTTAAGGTTGGTGGGTGCTGCCAGAGCTGCAATCTTTTCGATCTTTGCAGGGTCTGTTGATATCCCTTGTGCAGAGACAATGTGGCCCAACAGAACTCCAGAAGAGACCCCAAAGATGCATTTGTTGGGGTTGAGGGAAATCCCATACTCCCGGCATCGGTCAAAACATTGTTCCAGATGTTCCCAGTGTTCACGGATCAGGCTATAGACACAGAAGTCATCTAAATATACCTCAATAAAGTCGTGCAGATGATTTTGAAATGCGGCCATCATGACTCGTTGGAAAGTAGCAGGGGCATTGCAGAGCCCAAATGGCATCACTCGGTAAGCGTAGGTCCCCCATTCTGTGGTGAAGGTTGTTTTGGATTGGTCTTCTTCTGCGATTTGGACTTGGTTGTATCCGCTGAATCCATCCAGAAGAGAATAAAGCTCATGTCCTGCCACTGTGTCCAACAGTTGGTCTGTGAAAGGGATAGGAAAGTGATCCTTCTTCGTCTTGGAATTAAGCTTTCGAAAGTCCACACATATTCGCAATTTGCCATTCTTCTTGGGTACAACCACAATGGGTGAAACCCATTCACTATTTGCCACTGGATAGATGAACTCAGCTTCGAGGAGCTTCAATAGCTCCATTTTCACCAATGTGGAATAATTCGGGTTTATTCACCTCTGTCGTTGCCGTACTGGCTTGGCATTAGGCTCCAAGTCAATATGATGTTGACATATTGTGGGATCAATCCCCTTTAGGTTTTTGTAGGACCATGCAAACACGTCCAAATTTTCTTTCAACAAGTTGTACAAGGTTGATAACTCCTCTTCTGGGAGACTTCTACCCACCTTCAAGTGGCGTTCAGTGCCTTCTGCATCCACAAAGGTTAACTGTCTTTCACCTTCTCCTTCACGGATGAAGATCCCACGGACTGCTTCTGGATACAAATCCGACTCCTTCAAGGGAGTGGTGTCCTCATCTGATGTCCCACTAGAACCAACTTCTTCTTTTGGTGGAGACTTAGGTTGCTCCTTAAGACGTTGGAATGAAATAAGAGCCGTTTCGGGTTTGGTTTCAAGATTAATTACCTCTTGCCTTGAAGACTCCTCTTCTGATGATACATCCAGAAACGTCACATAACAGGGACCCTCTGATTCCTGTTGGGTTTGTGGGGCTAGTGTTTGTTGGCACGGTGCATCATCATCATCTTTCTTTGGCAAAGATGGGTTAAGACGGCATGAGCCACTGCTGAAAGACGGCTTGTTCTTCTTAATCCATTTCTTATAAAGGTTTTGCATATGAGAAGATCCATTTATCAGACCAAATGGTACCATCACCATGCTGTCCCATAGCATGAGCTCGTCGGCTTCTGATGCTTCTGGAACTTCTCCCTCAAATGTATCCTCTTCAAGTGGGATAGATTCTTCTGACTCACTTTCATAACCTTCTTCATCCATATCATATCCAACCTCTTCTGTCTCTGTCTCTGCTTCTGCTTCTGCTTCTGTCTCTGTCTCTGCTTCTGTCTCTGTAGGAGCTCTGTAACAGAAGAATAGATTCTCTGTTTCCTCTTCTGCCTCTGTCTCTACTTCTGCTTCTCTCTCTGCTGTGGCCATGTAACAGGGAGAGCAGTACATCCATGTTTCTATCTCACTGTCAGAAGTGATTTCAGAAGTCATGCCTGGTTCAGGCAGGAAGTATTCACCCATTGATAATGGCTTTGCATCTTTTGGAAGTCGGCTTACAGTATCCACTGTTAAGGAATGTGCCACTGTTTTCTTGGGAAGGATCTGTTTGACAGCATCTTCGTCTGCTGACGTTCCATCTGTAGCCTCATTAGGGGAGTCAGAAGATAATTCCAAGGAGGTGGATCCATGTCCTTTTTGAGAACCATACAGTTTCAGCACCACTTTATTGGGTCCTCTGCCCAAGGTCAAGGTTCCTTTGAACCAATCCATCCTTGCTCTGGCTTCAAAAAGCCATGGTCTGCCCAGTAACAGAGGATAGGATGTACCATAAGAGTTTGGCTTCACCACCAAATAGGTTAGCCAATAATCTTTTCTAGCCACTGTAGTCTTTACATATGGGAGAATGCCCAAAGGCTTGATTCTACTCTGATCCGCCAGTCTGATGAGCCATTGGGTGGGTTGCACACCTTGTAGGCCTAGATCCTTCATTGTCACATCCGTCATAATGTTCACTGATAAACCACCATCAATCAGTGCATTTGCAATGAAGCAGCCTTCTATCCACACGCCAGTCTCTGGAGTACCCGGATCTAGGAAAGCATTAGCCACATCCACTTCTTTTACAGGCTCTGGAGCCTTGTTGGACTTTGTCACTGTTGAGGGAGCAATCCTTAAACCACGTCTTTTTGTCAGTATACTTTTGAATCTTTTCCGGCAACTGGGAGACAACAACAATAATTGTCAGAATGTGAGGTTTGGTCTAAAGGTATCTAGAACTCTGACCAGATCGTATTCCTTAATAGGATCCACTGGCTTCTCTAACCGATTAGGGAATGGGGCAACACCCATTTTCATTTTCCCTCTTTCTTCCATCAGAGGAATTACAAGAACTTCTTCTGCCTCTTGTGGCACTTCCTCCTCTTCTGTATCCTGGACCTCTGGTCCTGTCTCTGTAACTCTCTGTGGCACTGTAGGGCTCTGTACGGCACTGTTAGGCTCTATTCTGTTCTGTTCTTCTGGTGGAAGATTGAACTTCACTGTTCTGGTAGGAGGGTTATTTTCTTTCTGGATAGGTGGTTCCTTCTGCTTTGCACGCGTGATGGCACCAACTTCCAATTCCTCTAAATTGGAGGTAGGCTCTTGAGCCTTGGCTGGACTATCAGTAGCACTGTTTTTCACTGGGGCTGGGCTTGGACAGTCTTTTGCAGTGTGGCCTTCTCCTTTGCATCGATTGCATAAGGGCTTGTAATCCACTGACCTTCGAGGATTTGGACAATTTGGTGAAATGTGTCCCTTTTCTCCGCATCTGTAACACTCCACTTCTGATCTCTGACCACCGCCAGACTGTCTTCCTCTGTAACTTTGAGAAGGAAATCTTCTGGGTCCAAAATTAGGACCAAACTCTCTAGGCTTGGGTCCAATATCTTGTGTTGTCATTTTGGATTCCAGCAAGTTAAATCTTGCGTCTTCTTCCTTCCTTCTCCTATCATGCATCTCCTTCAGAGAGCAAATGTCCTCTGTATGGTTCTTCCGCAAACAGTAGGAATAGAAGGCTCCAGGGATGGTTGGTTTTCGTGTACATTCAGTGGCTAAATGGCCTGCTTGATGACACTTACCACACCAAGTGTTTGACCGCATCACATCTCTTCCTGCTCCTGCAATGTTGGATATGCTAGCGGTATTCACTTTCAACGTCTGTAGTTGCTTTGTAATCACATCCATCAACTCCTTTTTGATGTTTGCAACTGAATTGGATAAATAATCCTTCAAGCTTTCTCCTCCAGACGTACTGGCAGGAGGGTTTTGAGGAGTTTCTGTAATCACTGCATAAACTGGTTGGGCTGGTACAGAGGGGTCTCTGTTCTGGTTCTGATTCAGAGCTCCTGTTTGAACTGTTGGCTGTTGGCTCCAGTTGGTAGGATTCCACTGTTGCTGCTGATTTGGCATGGAGGAAATTGGTTGGGACCATTGTTGTTGTGGTTGAACCATCATTTGAGGCATGGATTGTGGCCACTGTGGATTTGGTGCACTGTACTGTGATATCGGGGGCATCTGTTGGTAGGGATAGGGAACAGTCCCTGCAACTGCATTTGGTGGGTACATCATTCCTGGCACCAGAGGAGGTAGGACTCCTCTTCCTGTATTCATCGCCAATCTAGCTTCCACTTCATCGTACAGTCTTGCACCTTCTGTTGCAGCTTGCAGGGTGGCTGGTCTTTGTAGCTCCACAAACTTACGGACTTCTGGTTGTAATCCTCTGAGAAACACTCCCTTCTGAATGCCATCATCTAGATTATGGTTAGTCCATCTCTTCAGGATGGATTCCATTCGTGAGACATAGGCTTCCACTCTTTCTCCAGAGGACTGACTTAGGTTCATAAATTCCTCTCTCATCCGCTCTTCAAAACCTTCACGCCTGAATTTAGTGAGGAAGGCCAACTTCAGGTCGTCCCATGTGCCAAAAGTTCCTGCTGCTTGTCTCTCATACCACTGAAACGCCGCGCCCTTGAAAGTGGCGGGGAATATTGTCAACCAATGCTCAGGGGTTCTGGCATTGTTAGCCACACACGCTACCATAAACTCTGCTACATGAAGATCGGGGTCTTCATTGTACTCTCCCTTAAAAACTGGCAATGGGACTACATTCGCTGGCCTGTCATCAATATTTCCAGGACGGATCTGGCTTGGAAGTGGACCTCCAGCAGGAGGAGGAAGGGCTTGATGTGCCATTGGGACTTCTGTAAAGAGTTCCGCAAGGGCGTCAAAGGCGGCTTCTACTGCGAGCTCGTTCTCAGCCTTGATTTTTGCTTTCTCTCTTCTCACGTACCTCTGGACTCGTTCTAACGCTTGCCTTTTTATTGCGTCATTCATCAGGGGTGTGGCTCCACTATGTTGTTAGTGCTCCACAGAGGGTTAATAGAAGACTTCAGACTCTGGAGGACTCTCTTGCCAACATTTCTTCTACTTCTTTCTTTTCAACGTCCCTGAATTCTGCTTTCATGCCACTGCACAGGGGAAGGTATTCGGTTCGGAAGGTGTCAAAATGCATACGTCTGAGCATTATGGTGGTGCCATCATCATAGTAATGCCAACTTCTGATGGTTTCAACAGTGTATGTTGTGAAAAACACTCTGTCTACCAACTTCCAGTGGGTTGCTAATTGAACAAACAGAAGATTATCAGTACACCAAGCATCCCATGTATCTTGCTGTTGAGCGTCCACGAACAAATTCCAACTCTTTTCCTTCTTGTCTTTGTGAACCTCTACAGACCAAGACTCCTGAAGCTTCTTCACAATCTCCCACTTGATGTTGTCTAGAAACTTCTCAATGAATGCCAAATCTTCCATGGATGGTCATTCTCTCTATTTCTGCTCTTCAGTTTGTTCCCAAGCAGTTTGCCACCAAGATGCAAGTTTCTGTTGCTTCAACAGGAAGAGGAAACTGTCCACCACATAGAGCATGTATCATAATGGTGATGTGTTTCCGCCATTGTGGGATGAACTTCTTGTGGAAAGTGGCTTTGATTATGAGAAATTCCAACTCTTCAGTGGAAGAAGGAACTTTACAAACATCCATTGAATTCTTCTCTTCTTGGCAATGCCCTTTCCTTCATTTTCAGCCTCTTTTGGTGCTTGTTGATGGCAAGTTTCCCCAGCTGCGCACCAAAAACATGGAGCCCCAAGAGGAACACCAAAGAAAAGGGAATTCTCTTGCAAGAAAATCTATCTTGTAACATCAACAAGCTTGTTTATCATGTTTCATATGATCACAATGAAGAAAAGAACACCAGGCACAACAAATCTTCATGCAGCATCATGTAGATCTCCCACGGATTTTAATAGAATCAACCATATTCTTCAACATCTTCACAAAATCCATCAATAGAACAAAGAAAGCAAAGAAATATACCATCTTTAAATGGAAATACATCACATAGTATTCATCTTCAATATCTTCATAGTCTTCTCTCTCAATCTCTCATATACAATCACTCTGTTTGAGTAGAATTGGCTATCTCTGACTCTCTCTCTATCTCACTCCATCAATAATACATCATATCCTCACTAAAATCTCTCAAAATCACTCTCAATAATCACTCTTAGGTCGTGGATACCCCTCCCAAGAGGTATGTCTGATATGAAGGGTCACCAGAGCCACTACAGTGTCTCTTCACAGCTCACTACTGTCACTTCACTCTAGTCTTCTCTTGAGTCTTCAGCAGCTACTTCTTCCACTTCTTTCAGCTCTTTTGCACTTGTATTCACCTCTTTCCAAGGCTAGAAAACTTTCCCAAAGTCACACATACATTCCACAGAACACTTACAGAAGCATACAGAACAGTACCAGAACATCTATAGTACAGAACAGAACAGAAGTAGAACAGTCTACAGAAGACCTACAGAAGGTTATCAAAACCTCATAACTCACTCTCAAACCATTTCAAACTCTCACAAACCATTCAATAAACTTTCACAATATCTCATTCTTCATCAATCAATACTCCTTCCCTCCTTACAGAAGACAATCAGAACAAAACAGACCAAAACAGAACAAAACAGAAGGTATACAGAACCATTAAGAACCTATCAGAACATCACAGAACCATCAACAAACATCATGAACTTCCAAAACACAATCAATATCATCTAAAACACTCTCAAACCACTTCCAAATCAATCAATCATCTCATAAAATCAACCATTCAGCTCTCCAAAACAACAAAAATCAGCCAAAAAACAAGTCATTTCAACACTCAACAACCCAAAAGGGATTTAGGGTTTTGTATATAAAGTTGAAAAGTGAATGAGAAGCTCATTCTTGTGCGTGGCCAAAAGTGGCTCTCTTCTTCTTCTTCTTCTTATTCTTATTCTTCTTCTTCTTCTTCTTCTTCTTCTTCTTCTTCTTCTTCTTGCTTGCTTGAGCTTGTGCTTGAGAGAGGGAGTGTGAGAGTGTGAGGGAGTGAGTGTGTGAGGGCAAGGGACCAGGGAGGAGAAGCTCTTCATCTTCTCCTCTCTTCTTCTCTTCTCTTCTCTTCCCTTGTCTTTCTCATAGCTATGGAGCTTGGAGCATGGAGCTTGAGAATGGAGCTTGCTTGAAGCTTGCACTTGGATCGTAGAGCTATCGGAGTGTGCGGGAGAGGAGGTAACTCAATCGGCATGTAGGTAAGCTCACTACACCCGTAGATATGGATGGGGCATTGGCTATGTGAGAGGTAGCCATTATTTCTCGGCTTGGAATGCTCGAAACAATAAGTGGCCCATGGGTCTTGGCGGTTGAGCAAAAGCTCCAACACATAACCTTCCACATTCTCATCAACCTTCTCCTTCAAGTGGAAATAGTGGTTTGAGGTTACACTAATTTCCACAATTCTCTTATTTCAGAGGCCATTTGGCCATCCTCCTTTACAAAGCTATCACTCTTCTTCATCTTGCACATAGACTTTCCTCTTGTGTTGACTAGACACTACCAAGTGTCATCTAGGCTACTTTGGCAGTTGTGGTAGCCATTCTTCCTTCTTGTTTTGGAGGACAACTTTAGTATCTGGCAGCCATTCTTCCTTCTTGATCTAGAGGACAACATCTAGTACTCTTTCTCTCATTGGTCTAGATTGAATTTATGTGCAAGTTTCTCCAATTCTAGCACTTCTTGCATGTTAGCTTCCCACATGTCTAGCCATCTAACTAAACCCTTATCATTAATCCTCCTTGTCATTTTGGGATCAAGGAAAATAGGGGTCACATTTCTATCATAGCCTTGGGAGAACATCTAGGAGCTTTGTTGCAAAGCTTTACCTCCCCTACAACTCTACTCTAATCTCCACTGGAGCTTAGAGATGACTTGTCTTGAGATTGGTTCACACAAGAGCATATGCCATGGTGGATATGGGGAGCCTACTTTTTCCATTGGTGACCACTTTTATCCTCCTTGGTAAGTTTATTTACCCCCATACATTTTTACATGCCTTATCAAGTGTCTAGCCATGATAGCCCATGGTTTGCATTCACTGAATTTTTAAAGACCAACCTTTTAGCTTTGTAGTCTAATTTCTCAAGATGCAATTCTCTAGTCTTCCTTGCCATGGTTGTCACTTCTTGTGACATGGAATGCCATTTTCCTAATAGAATAAAGCTCCAAAGGAATTTCTTCAACTATCTCTTAGCCCTTTCACATGGGTCTTAGAGGATGGGTTTGCTATAACAGCAAAACATTTAAATAGGTGAGAGAATCTTATCTAGCACTATCAATTTACCTCTAAAGCTCACATGCAAGGTGCACAAGTTTTATTTTTAACTTTCCTAGCATCTTGTCCATTTTTTGAGAGGGGATATTCCTAATCTAAGATGACATCCCAGATAGTAGAAGACTTCACTAGCTTTGATTACCTTGCAGTAGTATCCAATCTAGGGTATCTCCCTCGTAGATAGAGTAACCGGGTCTTTGGCTTACTAACCTTCACATGGAAGATAGTAGTATACTAGTTGTAGATGTTAAGTATATTGAGACGTCAAGATCTACATGACTTGGCATCCACTACATGCCTTGGTGATGTGGTATGATATTACTCACTAGCATGTTAGGTGACTAACATGAGGATACATTAGTGATTTTACAACTGGATTATACTCACGTAGTCCACCCTTGGTTATGGCACATTTATTATGCCACCTCTTCTTTTCTTAGTAGGTTCATAGTTGGCAACTATGTGTATATTTGTGTGGTACTTTCATATTAGTCTTTTATCATGTTGTAATCTTAGTTCTTTTGTGTGGAAGAAGGAGAGAAAAAAGAAGGAGATTTTAGCCCTATCTCTCAGTTCTCAAGTCTCCATTGCTTTTGTGTTTGTTCTCTTGGGTTTTTCACCTCTCTCCCCTCTTGTCTATTGTCAATGTATTAGAGCTATCCCATGGAGATGAGGAGGTGAAGGCATTTGAGCACAAAAGCAAGCACGCAAGCAAAGAGCAAGATGCTCTTTCACCTTGCTCAATTTACCTTGGGTTATAGTCGTAGGAGGCTCTTGAGGTTGGTAGGGCTACAATCTCGAATTGTAGTGAAGATTAATGAGTAGAAAGAAAAGTGTATATATTGTAGATAAGCCTTTTAGCTCTTTTTTGTTGTGATTTTTGGCATGTGAGGTCATTTCGGTCTCTGTTTTAGACTTGCAAGTGGTCTCAATAATAGTTTTTTGAAAAGCAAGCAAGCAAGCAATGAGCAATATGCTCTTTTACCTTGCTCAATTTACATTGGGTTATAGTCGCAAGAGGCTCTTGAGGCTAGTAGGGCTATAATCTCGAATCGTAGTGAAGCTTAGTGAGTAGAAAGAAAAGTGTATATATTGTATATAAGCCTTTTAGCTCTTTTTTGTTGTGATTTTTTGCATGTGAGGTCATTTCAGCCTCTATTCTAGACTTGCAAGTGGTCTTAATAATAGTTTTTTGATATACTACAGTTTCGATTGTGTCAACAATTCATAGACGCATCGATTATAGATTTTGAGTCTATAAGATTTCAATTGTTTAATTGGCTATGGGCATAAAAGGCATTTGCATACAGATTGCAGATTGCGGTTATTATTGTGTAGTCAATGAAAAAGGCTAGGTGTTTAGTTATGGTGCACTTGGTATCAACTTGCTTGTAGATTATTGTACTTTTTTGCAAGTTATTGTTTTATCCAAATTTATGATAAATTCAACTAGATTATTAGCAAGAAATTGATGAGAATAATTATATTGCATGGAAGTTTAGGATGATAAATTTCTTAAAGGGCAAAGGTGTTTGGAATTACATTGAAAGAGACATGGCAGTAGTGCCTGCAGTTCCTGTGTGTGAAATGCTATTGCAAAAAAAGTAAAGGCTAAGAAAGATTAGGAGTAGACATAGAGTAAAATTATGTATTGGATGTCTATCACTATCACAGATAGCGTGATGGGCTATTTGCAGGAATTTGATACCCCTACAAATGCATGGAAGAATCTAGAAAGGATGTTCGAAGTAAACACAAAGCCCAAAAAGATATAGCTCGTCAGAGTTGAATCAAGTGAAAAGAGAGAATCTATCCATTAATGATTATGCCTTGAAGATTAAGAGTATCATGGAAGCTCTTGGATCTATCAGTATGCTAGTTGGATGTCATCTATGAATAGGAGGGATAATATCCTTGATTTTGCAGACTTGATTTCTGTGTTGATACTTGAAGAGAAGAACCTTGGCTTGGATTCCTCTTCTTCTCAAAGAAAGAAAAAGTTTAAATAGGTGTTTTACTCTATTAACAGAGGTAGAGGTCGTGGTAGAGACCAAGGTGGTGGTTGTGGTCAAAGTTATAATACACATCAAAATAGAGCAGGATCGTCTTAAGAAAGGGGGGGGGGTCAAAGAGACCAAGTTGTAGATTCTAATAGGTAATAAAGTTTTGGTGCTAGCAGGGAGAGTGCTAGCATTGTGGTAAAAAAGGTCACATTTCTAAAAGCTGCTTTTAAAAAAAGGATGAAATTAGAAATGGGAAAAAGGAGCAAGGTAATTATGCATCTAGTAATAGAAACAATGATGATAGAAGTGAATAGTTGTTTGTTATGTAGCGCTTTATGAATATTATGATTGCTCATGGTTCATCAAAGAATGATGTATGTTATGTATGCTCAGGTATCTCTAACCACATGAATTCTCATGGTTTGAGTATATAGGATGGTAAAACTAAGTACTTGAGTGATGTGCTCTAAGTATCACATATTACAAAACACTTGGTTTTTGTTGGTTAGATGGTAAAACATGGATTACAGATTTAGCTCATATCTGATGGTCGTTATGTAAAAGATCTAAAAAATGATTACACATTGATTGCAAAAGGGAAATGTGTTAGCAGATTGTTTATTCTTGATGCAAGTCTACTTGAAATGGAGGCTACCATATTTGCATAAGATTCAGGTGTTGTGGATGATATTGAAATTGGGCATAAGAGAATAAGTCATGTGAATGTGCAACAATGGCTAAAAGACATGTAGTCAAAATAGATTGTGGATGGCTTGCCCAAGTTTGGGGTTAATGGGATGCATAAATTATGTGAGTTTGGAAAGCAATCAAGGCATGTGCTTCCACATGAAAATCATGTGTGCAAGAAACCACTTGAATTTATACATTCTGATATGTGGGATCTTACAAAGACTACAACTTTGAGGGATTTCAAGTATTGTATTTCCTTCATTGATGATTATACTCGTAAAGTATGGTTTTACTTTATGCACGAGAAAAGTGGGGTAATCACTCACTTTAAAAGCTTTAAGGCTTTGATTGAGAAGGAGACATGGTTGTATAGTAAATACCTAAGGTCGAATAGAGGGGAATAATATATTTCTAATGAGTTTTTTAAATTTTTGCATAAAAATGATTTATAGAGGTAGTATACAATTAGATATACTCTGTAGCAAAATAGAGTTGCTGAGAAAAAAAAACAGGCATATTGCAGAGGTGGCTTATACATTGATATTAGAATGAAACTTGCCTCATTACTATTGGACTAAAGTAGTTACTACTATTGTGTACATTATAAATAGCACATCCATTACTGCTCTATATGGTATGGTACCATTTGAAAGTATTTGGATGCATTGCTTATGTGCATATTCCATGATGAGTTGCATAGTAAATTGGATCTGAAAGTAAAAAGATGTGTATTTGTTGGATATACTCTTAAGTAGAAGGGATATATATGTTATAATCCTATTACACATGAATCCAGAGTTTGCAAGATTGTTGTTTTTGATGAAATGAGTAGCTGGTATAATAATGTGCAGAATGTAGTTAGGATTGATGAGAATGAGAGTATGGCTATGCAAAAAATAGGTCAATAGTCATCACAAACATTGAGTGGACCATAAGAGTGTCCTAGTCATGGTTTTATTGATAGACCTTGGAGTGGTAGATTGAGGTCAAAGGTTGCTCCATCAAGTACATCATAGATGTCAAAAAAAGGTAAATAGAAAGTTGGGGACTTACCTATTATGATAGATGTATTATTAAGTTCCTCTCATGTTAATGCTGATTCAGATGGCTCTGAGCAGAGCTTGGATGAGGAGCTTGGGATTCTATCTATTAAAATACCTAGTGTGTGAAAGGCACAAGAGGATGCTAAAGCATTTGGTAGCGATTTAGGTCAATGTAGGTCAAGTAGAGTAAGAAAAGTAATGCAACAATTGACCTATGAGATCTATATAACTAATCACTATGCATATATGACTAAGGTTGTGCAGGATGTGGAATCCACTTGTTTTAAGGATGCAATGGGTAATGAGTATTGGAATAGTGCTATGGATGAAGAAATGGTTGCACTTACGATACATAGGAATTGGTGTCTTTACCTGAAAATAAGAGAGCTATTAGTTGCAAATAGGTTTGCAAGGTCAAGCATAAGCTAGATGGATCTATTGAGTATTATAAGGCATGACTAGTTGACAAAGGGTATGCACATACTCATGGTATTGATTATGAGGATACTTTTGCTCCAGTGGCTAAAATGGCCACTATAAGGGTTGTCATAGTAGTGGCTTCATCAAATGGTTGGATCATGTATCAAATGGATGTAAACAATGCTTTCTTGCAGGGGGAGTTACAAGAGGAAGTTTATGTAGAGCAGCCACCTAGTTATGTAGATGAGAACCATCTAGATTATGTATGCAAGCTTTGTAAGATCTTATATGGGCTAAAGTAAGCAGCAAGGGCATGGCATGATAGGATTGTACAATAGCTTGTTAGCATTGGATTTTGTAGAGCACAAGGTAATCATTTACTCTATGTCTATGAGAGTGATGCAAGCATTATGGCTATTGCTATATATCTGGATGATTTGATCATTATGGCTGATAGTGAGATAGAGATTGACCATGTGAAGGATCTTCTCAAGATTGAATTTGAGATGAAGGATTTGGGAGAGTTGTGCTATTTTCTCAATATAGAGATAGTCATAACTTGAGAGGGTATATGGTTGTCACAAATACAATGTGCATTGGATATGTTGAAGAAGTATGGTATGGCTAATTGCAAGCCTATCTCTATACCTTTGGATGCTAATGCTAAGCTTAATATACATGAGAGCAACTTGATTGAGAATATCACTATGTATCAGAACATTGTGGGTAGTCTTATCTATTTGATGATCACTAGGCTAGACCAAAACTACATAGTTGATTTGGAGAGTTAATTTATGCAGCTTCCATGAAAGCCACATTTGAATGCAGTGCGGTGCACATTGCATTGTGCTAAGCCTATATTCGACTATGCCTTATTCTATGATATGCGCCATTGGACTTGCATGGTTATACATATGCATATTAGGATGGTAGTATTTCAGATAGGAGATCTACCAATGGTTTTATATTTTTCTTTGGTGGTGTTTCTGTTATTTGGAGCAACAATAAATAGTTGATAATTGCCTTGTCTAGTACAGAGCTAGAGTGCAGAGGTGTTGTAATTGCATGATGCGAGGTAGCTTGGTTATGGAAGCTACTTGGTGATTTCAGGATGCAAGTGGACAAGAAGGTTAACATCTATTGTGATAACCTTAGTAGCATTAAATTGGCTAGGAACACGGACCAAACACATGGAGATCCATTCCATTTCATTCATGAGCGGGTTTTGGTAGGTGATATTGACTTGGTTTATGTCAACATAGAGGATCAAGATGTTGACATTTTCACGAAGGCATTGAAAATTGAGAAGCTTCAATGCTTTAGGACTATACTTGGAGTTCATAAACTCTTGTTGAGCTCAAGAGGGAGTATCAAGATATTGAGCTCAAAATGAGTTGGCATTCACTATGTGCCTTGATGATGTGGCATGATATTACTCACTAGTATGTTAAGTATTGTGCCACCCCTTCTTTTCTTAGCAGACTCCCCATGTTAACGAGCACAAAGTTTCCCCCACTTTCCACAACACATACAATGGAAATCATTAACTAAAGGATTGCATTATGGTTTTTTTTCATGAAGGATTCCATACTACGCTTCATGTAGTACTTTTTCTAGTATGAAAATTTTAACCCTTAAGGAAATCACCTTTGAAATAATTTTATAAGTTACATTCAAAATAGGAGGGGCCTATAAAGGTTTTGCTTATTTCTTATGAATGACATGGGGAGGGGTCTAATTTGACCTTCATGAGAAAAACTAGGTATCCTCTTCTTATGAATGCATTTGTAAAGGCACATACATAATTTTCATAGGGGCATCCTAGATGGCCTCATAAACCTCCATAGAGATTCATTTTTCTTAAGACATTATGGATTTTCTCCTTTGAAAAGAGTCATGTTAGGAATAGAGATACTTAAAGAAAAATGCTCGATATATTTACCAAAAGTTGGTATTTTGGTTCATTGTTAGGAGGCCAATTAGTTATGTTAGATAGGTTGTTTACAAAGACTTTAGCCATTGATATATCATGTCTGTGGGCCCTCCCTACTTCATATAGGATGACTAGGGTAGATTTTCTCTTTTGCTTAGTTTTCATAGATGTTTAGAAGGTTAAGGTAGGGGCATCTTTGTGTAGCATCCAAGGCACCCTTAGTTGTACCTTGGTAGCTTCAACTTTATGTCTTTAATGAGATATTCAATACTCTATAATAACCAAACAAGAATGACATTGTTAGGATGAATAGCAAGAAAAGCAACAAGATGGATCCTACTTTTTGATAACATCATCCATGTCTCTCTTCCTGCTATGGAACATTTATTCTTGGCATATTGCTCTGAAGCAAGTGTTACTACTTTAATGCATTCATTGATCTTGCCATTAGGGTCAAAATGAGTTTGATTATTAGTACTCCACCCATGTTTTAGTCAAACGCTGTATCTTTCAAAATGGAGTTGTTGAATTCAAAGGTTGGAGAGCCATGATATGCTTATTATGGGATTACCATTTTAATAATCACCTAGAAAAGAGTCTAGGTACTCTACTAAGTTTTGGAGTTGTGGGTATGGTACAACCCACTACCTTGCTTGATGAATATAGGCTCTCGATCTTGCAGCTTGTTGGGAGTAATCTATGTGTTTGCTAAGTGAAGGATTGAGCTTCATCCTCCACAATTATGTTCAAAGCATACACTAGGTCATGCATCTTGTTCAATTCATCCCATTTTTCTTTCTCACATGTGATCATGGCATTTCTTGCACGCAACCAATTAGACCGACATGTCATCATATTCATTCACTAACAAGGATGGTATGCTCTTTTGACATTTTTCCTTTCAAATCTTCCTTCCCAAATTCTCTATGGGCTATACATAAACTAGACAACAACTGCAAGTCCACAAAACAACAATCATAGCCCCCCTTTCCTCTTTTCATTTTTAGAGTGGCATGCTTGATCAACAAAATCACTTCCCCCTTCCTCTCTCCTTTCTCTACATAGACAATAGAAGCACAAAGTTGGGAAATTTTAGTGTTTCCATGTCCTCATTAGTGAATTCCATTGCTTGCATAGCCAAAGTGTTAGGCTTTATTGCCCTTAGAAGTCTTATATAAGTCACCATTATAGTCTCTAAGGTTCCGTGAGATAAATTTAAAGTTATTTGAACTCCTATTCATAAATTTGGTCACAATCAAGATCCAAGATCTCATCACCTTTGCTAACCAAAGGAGCATAGATATTCCTATTGATAAGAGGTAATCTAGCCATTTTTTTGAGGGAAATATTACTTTTGTATTTGCTAGGTTCTCTTTTCTATCCCTCTCTATGTGAAGTAGAATTTCCTTACCACTCCTTTGTAGGTCTATCTCCATGCTTAAGTACCTCTTTACATTACTGCTCCATCTAGATTCAACCCATTTCTCATTAGTCTACTTATTGCATACACTCTTGAGGATGTTCCTTTTAGCTTTGTTATATTTGATTTTCATATTAGTCTTTTGATTAGCTTATTGCCCCTGTTTTGAATAGACTTTGCTTGGCAATCCCTTGCATGATGGCTAGTTTGATGATAGATATACCATGCATCAATGAATGGCAATAATTTGATGTTGAACAACATCTCAATGCCATGGGGATTGAAAGCTTCAAGATGTTTTGGGGTTTTCTTCCTTTTGCCCCAAAGTATACATGCATTTTCATAGGGCTTCAAGAGACTGACATGGAATACATCATGAACTTTTAGGGTTTGAGGAAGTTGCAGCTTATAAGCATTAGGTGCAAGAGCCTTTATGACTTTGTAAGGTCCACAATATCGTAGGCTTAACTTCTTGAATTTTCCCAAGGATAAAGAACTCCTTTTTGGGCGTACATAGATAAAAACCTTGTCCCCTTCTTGGAAGATTCGCTATTTTCTCCCTAGGTCAGCATAGGCTTTCTGTCGATCCTTGGTAGCTTGTATATCTTACTTGATGGTTTTGACTTGTTTGTCCATCTCTTCAAGCATCTTCTTAGAATCTTCAACCTTTAAGGTAGGGTCGGAGAAGTTTAGCAGAGTTAGGCATTCTTGCCCATATAGAGCTTGAAATGGGGTCATCAAATAATTTTTTTTGCTGTAGGGGAAAAATACATGGTTTATTTTGGGATAGCTGGTTATTTGGGAGAGAAAATTTCCTTAATACGATCTAAGCATGGCATTTGGATACATCCATTGGGTAATAATTGGGCTTTGAAGAATGTATATCTAAAAATTGGTAATTTAAAGGAAGATCAATAAGTCCATCTTTGATGTAGTTGTGGTGTTTAGAGCGATCAACAACTATAATTCGGTCTAGTGGGATGACCTTTGTTGATTCCTCGTAAATATATCGAGTTAGTTTAACCTCCCAACCTCTAGTGAATAAAGTTGAATTCACCCTAGCTTCATGGAATAAATAAACCTTCACGACTGTAAGGTTTTCCATCCATCTTATCCTCTTCAAATTGGTCTAAAGGAAGGCAAGATGATTTGCCTCGATACATCATAGATGCGATCTAGAATCTGCATTACTTGCATTCTCCATCCATAATCCATAGAATGCATTGCTGATGTAAACATTGCTCGGAAGACTAGGAACCACTCCCAATCTTTGTCTCTCTAGGTGTAGGATAAAAACACATACTAGCAAGGGAAGGGAAAAACAACTCATATCTTAGGCTACAATTGCCAAGTTTTTGATTTCTTTTGGCTTTGATACCAGTTGTAACGTACCCGACCTTGATTATGTGATGGATAATGTTTTAGTAGTTGCCCATAGTTTACCTTCCAACCGCCGCCAGCCATCCGTACTCTAACCAAAATAATCAAATTTGCCCTGCCTAGTTAACCCTAGGTCTACCCCGCAAGGGAAGCGTCCTGTTGTTACCCACGGAGGACCGACATGAAGGTTTCTAATTGACCTAACAATCACCTATCAACAACTAGTTCACATCTGGAGGTGTCCTTCGAGAAGCTTCTTGTCCAGAAGGAGCGACTGCCACTACCCTTGGTTCATGGAGTACAACACTTTTTCCAAATAGTAGACTAAGGATTTATGAAATCCATCACAGTGCTCTGGCACAATCGCTGTATCTTTCCCCTAAGATAATTTATAGTTTGGGTTCTGAGACTAAACCCTAGGTAAGTCAGTGAATCGGCCCTTCCTAGAGTTTCTTCCTAGCGTTTGTTTTTGGGGGAAACCTCTTGGCTAACCAAGACTACTCTACCATAGGATTGGATTCGTCGGGAATCCATCCACCTGCTTCCCTCTATGAAAGTTCTTAGTTATTTAATTATCTACCACATTACGCGAAACATATAAAAATAGCTTCGTTAATTAAAAAGAATCCTTTTATGCACATCTATTCGTTTGCATAATTTACTCATGGACATACAATCAAAATAAAACAAAATCATTGATTATGTTCTATTATGTGTGTTCTCCAATCCATACAAGAGAAAAAATACAATTTCACGTGCTGCCTCATCCGATGCATCTACATGTTACCAAGATCAAATCCACCTATAGCTAGCGTTTTTAGGTGTCCCAAGTAAAACTTGGGCCATACAAGGGACCAATTAGTTCCTAGGTGCGTAAAGGATTTACTAGCCAAAGCCTCCTTGGCACCTTAACCACCTCCTATTTAATACGATTCCTATTGGGAGACCTCTCACCATCAAAGTCGGTCCATGCTTCTGCGATGGTAAAAACATCCCCTCTTGGTATGAGGATTCATCACCTATCCTTGGGGGAGGTATAGGGTTCCTCAATTTATATATGTTCCAATACTTAATTCAAATAGGATATAATCTAGAAAATCACAAACAAGATTGATATCTTCAAGCAGTTATGACTTCAATCAATCATGCAACTTTCAAGTGATGATTAATCTAGTAGCAATTGATACTTGAATTTCACACAATGGACTCTTCCCCTTGGAATTTAACTAAGGCTATCTAGATTTTGGGGTCTCTAACTTCCCAGTTTAAGGTTTATTCTTGTAACCAAGTTTCTTGGCCTTAAGTCAGTTTCTTTAACTTAGAGATATTTCGAGTCTTAAAGTCTTCCATCAAAGCTTCTAGATTAAACTATATCCTTGACTTATTTCTTTGGGGTTAGTTCTTAATAAATCCATCTTGAAAAATTCCTCATGATTTCTCTTGAGTTTTAGAATTTTGTAGTTTCCCTAACAGTTTCTAGCCTATAAGATGTTTTAATAATTTATGAAGTGAATATTCTAAGATCGCAGTATTTCTAAGAGACTTATCTTATGAATTCGGATAGAAATTTTTAGAAAACGTGCAGTGTCGAAATTGGAATTTGGTTGTTATTCGCGCCTGTGATTCCTCTGCTCGCAACTCTAATTTGCTTTCTTTTAACGCTTCTGATGACATCATTGATGACGAGGGAGCTCCATTTTTGTAGTGCGAAGATAAAAATTTATGAATATATGGATGAGCTCCTTGTGGCACGTCATTGGGCGGTCGCCATTCCATGGCTTATGACCAAGGCAACAACCAAGGTATAGATCTTGGCATCTTGGCCTTGGGATACTGGGCAACGGGCTATGAAGGCTTCATTGGCGCCATTGGCTGCGCGCGAGAAGCTCCCACTAGCTTGTAAGAAAAACTTCTTGGGAGGTCACCCATCCTGGTAGTGTCGTCATCCAAGTGTACTTAACTACCAAGTGAATATCCACTAGGCTAGTTCTTTTTGTTGTTTTATACTACAAACATAGTTTTAATAAGCTAGTCTTGGGAGGGTCTCCCAAGTCTTTCTTCCATGACCTGGCATATAATACCTCATTAATAATAATAATTATCTTCATAATGAGAGTCAGTTTCATAATTAGAGCTAGTTAAAAAAAAAAAAGTGCAACATGAATCAGAATTCTTTGGAATGTATATGCACATTAAAATAAACTAAGTAATGGGAACATTACATACTACATGTATATCTATTAGTACCTTGCAACCAGTTTAGTCTAGCTCATCTACACATGTTGCAGACATCAGTTCATGAATGAGAGTCCCAAAAGCCTTCCAATCAAGTGGTATAAGTGTTCCACTATTCAATAGGACACTTTCAGTCCAAGAGATTACAATAGTAAAATTTGTGCATTAACAAGGGTATTTCAGCTTATAAGCATGTTGGTCATTTGCAAACATATGTCATAGCATCCATGGGTAATAACATTGCACATAGATCCCATTAATTGCATAGTAGGCATATAGGTGTGGCTCAACTTCAATAATAGACAATGGTTTGAAATGACCAATAGCATAAACTCTACACAAACTAAAGTATTCCCAGCTCAAACCCCCCTTTAGATCATGGTGGACATGTGCCAATGCATTTGGGAGTCAATACATAACTAGAAAGACATCAATGCATGTACCTTCTTCAAATGGCAACACTAAATAAGCTTCCCAAAGACTGTCCACATCCAAATCTTGACATAACTAGCTGGAAATCAATTTAGACTAAGCATTTAGTGCTCATTCCATCCCACAAACCACTTTGCATCCATGTAGTAAGATACAACTATTAGTAGGCCACAACCAAGCTTGAATAAGCTTCAAGAAGTCAAGTGTACATCTTTGAAATTTCAGGACAGTTTTTAACCTTCAAATACATATTTGAGCTGAGTTTCAGATGCTGATACCAGTGCCCAAAACATACATAAATGATGCCACACTAATTGCCAACTACCTATTTGATGCTGGACATGCCAAAGCAAGTAGTGATTGGTTGAAATTCATTAATCAAGTTAGCCACAATCAGGCTCAAATTTTGTATTCCATGCTGATTTCTAAGTGATGCTTGTGACCTGTGATTAAGCACTCACAAGTGCTGAATACCCTAATGTTGATAAGCTTCAAGTGGTCCTCACACTAATGCTGCCAAGTATTGCCAGCCCATTTATCATGGCAAACACTTGTTACTGCTACCCATTAAACCCTAAGAAAAACAAGTGCAAACTAGCTAGGTGATGCTAAATCTCTACTCTTATGTTGGCCACAAAAGAATGCTTCCAAGGCTCTAATAAAGTCGTTAATCCTTCCTACCAAGCCTCAATAGGCTCTAGCAAGTATAGACTTCAAGAGCATTGATACATACCATTCATGTGTTGGTTATGGCTGCCAATTTCCTTTTATCGCGATTCAAACTCTAGCTCCTTAATCCAATTCTTGCTCATTGTGAGGTTGAGCTAACGTGCTCTGATACCATGTTCAAGATACATAGGGAGAGAGAGAGACATACGGAGTGAAGCAAGATTAGAGAGCAATGAGCTCTCCATAGTTTTCTTCATTGTTCATTCTCTTACTCTCTTACGACTCACTCTACAATAGAGATCAAAACCACACTACTAATCTAACCACACTCTAACCAGAGTTAGGTCTCAACTCATTTATTGAGCATACATGTCATCCAACTAACCTATAGATGTCCAAGAAGTATGTCCAAGAAGTTGTGGATAGATGTCATCCAACTAACCTATAGTTGGACAAGGAGTCATGGATAGATGAGATGAGCTTGATTCTTCACACTTGGTGCTAGAAAGCTTGTAGTTTGTAGTAAGATATAGGGACCATGCAATGGTGATAGTTGAAATTTCCATCATTGTGCATGCATGGATGTGTTGTTATTGAAGATAGGGATCAAGTAATGATATCAACTTCAAATGCCTATACATACAAGTGTATTATTTAAAATAAATTACTTTTTGATAGAAATGTATTTATTGAAAATGCTTTGAATGCAATGAATTTGGATACCTACGAAGGAGATGTCCCATCTGATTAATGCTTCTACTGCAATGTGTTGGGGCACTTGTGAGCAGATGCCCTGTTTTTCTCCAAGTCTATGGAAATAAGTTAAGTAAAAGAAGTTGCAAAGATGAAGCACATGGAAAGGCTCAAAACTTCACCATTTTTGGCGAACCAATAATGGTGATTGAACCAACTCTCACAGTTATTCTTTTGAGATTCCTAGGGAGATTCCTTGTGTATCTTGTAAAGAGATATTGAGCAAAATGTAATACAACTTGAAGGGAATCAATTGTGATTCGAAAATTGATACCCTATTTTTAAATCAAGATGAGAACATCTTGATTTCTCTAAGGGGATGATAAATATACTTTCCTTTAGATTGCTTTAGTGTTGAGATATCGAGCTCCACTCGTGATATGCTAGGGTGACCATTGTGCATTTATGTCATTGACTTGTCAATTTTGCAGATGTGGTTGGTACACCACCCATGAATAATAGCTAGATGATAGCTATCCTTATCTACTCTAGTTCGTGGCTCAGTTAGTATGCCACCTTAGTTAGTTGAGTTTGGTTTGAGACCCATATATAGGGTTCTTCTATTTCTTTTGTATGTGAGTTCTTTTGGCTTACACAACTAAGAAGATGAAAACTATTTTCAGCCTCCACCTTTGTGTGTATTCCCCCATTGTGCAAGCAAGAAAGCTACAAGTGAGACTCCTTCCTTCTCTTCCACAATCTTGACATGGTATCAGAGCCTTGTTCGTGGTAAGGAGCTCAAGAAAGCAAGCCAAGCTCGTAGTGTTCTGGTAAGAGGAGCAGTGTTGCTTTCATTTTCTGTTTTGGGAGCAAGTCTCTGCAAGCAGGTAGCACAGCCGGGAAGTGCAAGAGTGCATTGTCTCAGGTTGAGATGCCCTTCGCGGCGAAATGGCCCTTGGGGACCTTGTTTTTTTGATTTGAGGCCATTTCGGGGCCTGTTTTGGAGGCGGAAGTTTTTGGCACACACTTAGGAAAAAGCCTTGTTTTATGCTGTGCAACCACTGTTCTACAGGTCGGTGAAAAGTTACCATAGAAATTGCATCATATGCTTGTGTGCAGAGACATTGGGAGTTACAGAATCATCCTTGGTTCATGTATATGCAAAATCGTCACTAGGAAGTGACTGTGTGGTCAAATACCACTTTCGCCAGTTTTGCAGATTTGCCCTTGTGAGGGTGAAGCTATGTTTTTTGTAGTGATAGAATTTTTGCAGTGTTCTGTAATGGCGTCTGATTCTCTTTCACAGATTGTAACTGAAAAGCTTGACAAGAACAACTTCCAAGCATGGAAGTTTAGAATGACGAATTTCCTTATGGGAAAAGGATATTGGGAATTTGGTGCAGGAAATGAAGAAGAACCAGTTCTTCCTGATGTTCCCAATCAATAGCAAATGCAGGCATTTAAAGCATGGCATGAGAGAGCCAGGAAAGTTATGTATTGGCTGTCTATCAGCATTTCAGACTCTATGATTGTGCATATTCAGGATGCAAGTACGCCAAAGGAGGCATGGGATACTTTGTCAAAAATGTATAGCACAAATACGCAAGCCAGGAAAATGCAGCTCAAGCAAGAGTTGCATAATGTGCAAAGAGAAAATATGAGCATCAATGACTACCACATGAAGGTGAAGAAGATTGCAGATACACTTGCTTCCATTGGGTCGCCAGTGGAAGATGATGATTTAGTTTATGTGACCTTGAATGGTCTAGGAAAGGATTATGCACAGTTTCGGACATCCATTTCAGTTCGTGAAAGATTTCTTGATTTTGAGGAGTTGATTGCTCTTCTAATTTCTGAGGAGCTGAGAAATGGTGGTGCATCTTCTTCAGGAGGAACTTCAAAGGAAGCTGTCCTACTCAAATTCTGGAAGAGGTAGAGGCAGAGGTAGAGGAGGCCGATCTGGAGGCCGTGGTAGAAATCAGAATATGCAGCAAACTCAAGAAAACCAGTCCTATGGAGGAGGATGTGGCAACTCTAGAGGCAAGGGGAGCCAAAGAGGTCGTGGTGGATGGCAAAGAGGCCAAAATGCAAACAGTAATGTTGAATGCTACTACTGTGGTAAAATGGGTCATATGGCTAAAGACTGCTATAAAAAGCAGAATGACATCATGAATGGAAAATTGCAACAAGGGAATTATGCATCTTCTAGTAGATAGGGTGATGACAGAAATGAGCATTTGTTTATGGTGCTGCACATGAACAATTCTTTGACAAGTGCAGAAGAAAGCAATGATGTATGGTATGTTGACTCAGGTGCATCAAACCACATGACAGGTCATGCAGAATGGATGGAGGATGCAAGGAAAATGGAAAAACCAGGATTTGTGGAGACTGGTGATGATACTGCACATCTTATTGTGCAGATTGGAAAAATTCCTTTGTCTATGCAGGATGGGAAAAAAAATACGTGTCCGATGTATTTCATGTCCCGAATATCACCAAGAATCTGGTTTCTGTTGGTCAAATGGTTGAGCAGGGCTTGCAGGTTAGATTTAATCCTCATGGATGCTTTGTTGAGGATATGAAAAATAAAGGTCGCTTGATAGCAAAAGGAAAGAAGAAGGGCAGAATGTTTACGTTGGATGCAGACATGCCTGAATTGAGTGTAGCAATGTTTGCACATGGGACCGGTGTAGTTGCAGATATTGATATCTGGCATAAACACATTGGTCATGTTAATGTACATCGACTTAAATCAATGTAGGCCCAAAATATTGTTGCAGGATTGCCTAGATTCAAGGTTGCAGAAATGCATAAGGTATGTGAAGCTTGTCAATTTGGAAAACAGGCAAGGAAACCATTTCCTAGACATGTTCAAGAGAGTAAGAAGCCATTGGAATTAATCCACTCTGATGTGTGGACTACTAAAGCTGCATCTCTTGGAGGCTGTCATTATTTTGTCACTTTTATTGATGACTATAGTAGAAAAGTTTGGGTGTATTTTATGAAAAAGAAAAGTGAAGTTTTTGGGCATTTCAAAACTCTTAAAGCTATGGTTGAAAAAGAAAGAGGCCTGTAAATAAAATGCCTAAGGTCAGATGGAGGGGGAGAGTACCTCTCAAATGAGTTTGCAAGGTTCCTGTAGGAGCATGGCATAAAGCAGCAATATTCATGCAGTCATACCCCACAACAAAATGGAATTGCAGAAAGGAAAAACAGGCATATTGCAGAGGTATCTCGTGCCATGCTCAATGAAAAAGACTTGCCAGATTTTTATTGGGCTGAGGCAGTTGCTACAGCGGTCTACATAATGAACAGGACTCCCACTGTAGCAATACATGGGATGACTCCAGAGAAGAGGTATATTGGTAGGAAACCAGATATTTCTCATTTGAAGATTTTTGGTTGCATTGCCTATGTTCATGTGCTAGATGAGTTGAGATCAAGTTGGATCCAAAAGCTGAGAAGTGCATCTTTATTGGTTACTCTCTGCACAGGAAGGGTATAGATGCTATAACCCTTCTACTCATAAGTTTACAGTGAGCAGAGATGTTGTTTTTGATGAGATGAGTAGCTGGTACAAACCAGTAAATGTGATTGATGATGTAGATGCACAAAATGGTAATGCTACACAGAATTCACAGCAGCAGTTACAAAATATTAGTGGACTTGGAGCGTCCTCTAGCAGTGGTTCACATTCTTCACCATGGACAGGCAGATTGAGATCAAGAGAATCTTCTCAAAGCAATACAGATAGTGGTATGCAGGTATCACGAAAAGGAAAAGAGAAGGTAGATCAACCCATGTTTGATGTGAATGCAGGTCACTCTTATGTGGGTGGTGAATCCAGTGGCTCAGAATAGAGCATTGATGATGAGTTGGGTATTCCTTCTATTGTTACACCTGGAGTAAGGAAGACCAGGGATGTTTTGAGAGCACCTGGGAGTGAACCTACTTTGCATAGGTCTACCAGAGCTAGGTATCTTGTGGATAGGCTGAAATATGATGGATTTACAGCCATTCACTATGCATATATGGTCAAAGTGATACAAGAACCAGAACCCACTTCTTTTGAGCAAGCCATGGGAAAATAAAAATGGGAGAAAGCCATGGATGAAGAAATGGATGCCTTGGAAGCAAATGCTACATGGGAATTAGTACCTTTGCCTAAAAGCAAGAATGCAATTGGCTGTAAGTGGGTTTATAAGGTGAAGCACAATGCAGATGGTTCTGTGAATAGATACAAGGCAAGATTAGTAGTCAAGGGGTATGCACAAACATATGGCATTGATTATGAAGAAACATTCAGTCCGGTTGCAAGGATGGCAACCGTAAGAGTAGTCATTGCTATGGCTGCATCAAAGGGATGGTCTTTACATCAGATGGATGTAAAGAATGCCTTCTTGCATGGTGCTTTGCAAGAAGAGGTCTATATGGAGCAGCCACCAGGTTATGTGCATGCTGTTCATCCTGAGTTTGTTTGTAGGTTGAAGAAAGCCTTGTATGGCTTGAAGCAAGCACCTAGAGCATGGTCTGACAAGATAGGACATTATCTTGTCACTATTAGCTTTCAGATTTCCAAGGCAGATTTTTCACTTTATGTGAGAAAAATAGAGAAAGGTATTATGCTACTTGTCATTTATGTTGATGATTTGATTATGACAGGTGATAGTGATGAAGATATTCTTCATGTGAAAATGCTATTGAAGCAGAAGTTTGAGATAAAGGATTTGGGAGAGCTGCATTATTTCTTGGGCATTGAGGTGATTAGATCACCAAGTGGGATACGGCTCTTGTAGTGGCAGTATGGATTGGACATGCTGTCCAAATATGGGATGACAGGCTGTAAGCCTATTTTAGTTCCTTTGGAGTAGAATGTGAAGCTGAGCGCAGATGGAGGTGAGCTTTTGGAAGACCCTACTATGTATAGGTGCATAGTAGGAAGTTTGATTTATATGACTATTACCAGGCCAGATTTGAGCTATGCTGTTGGATTGGTAAGTCAGTTTATGCAAGCTCCAAGGAAACCGCATTTGGTTGCGGCTAGACGCATACTCAGGTATGTGAAGTCCACATTGCACTATGGACTATTTTATGAGACTGGGGTTCAGATACAGTTGCATGGATACACTGATGCTGATTGGGCTGGTAGTATTTCTGATAGACGATCTACCAGTGGATATGTTTTCACTTTTGGGAGTGCTGCAGTCACTTGGAGCAGCAAGAAACAGCCTACAGTTGCCTTGTCGAGCATAGAGGCTGAGTACAGGGGTGCAGCAATGGCTGCATGTGAGGTAGCTTGGTTGCATAAGCTACTTTATGATATGCATCAGCCTACAGATGGGCCAATTGTCATTTATTGTGACAACATGAGTAGTATACACTTGGCAAATAACCGAGTTTATCATGCTAGAACAAAGAACATTGAGGTGCATTATCACTATGTGCGGGAGAGGGTTTTACTAGGTCTTATTGATCTAGTTTATGTCAGCACAGAGGATCAGGTAGCTGACGTATTTACGAAGGCATTGGGTGCAAAGAAGCTGCGCAAGTTCAGAGACCTGCTTGGTGTGCAGGAATTGGGATTGAGATCGAGGGGGAGTGTTGAGATATCGAGCTCCACTCGTGATATGCCAGGGTGACCATTGTGCATTTATGTCACCGACTTGTCAGTTTGCAGATGCGGTTGGTACACCGCCCATGAATAATAGCTAGATGACAGCTATCCTTATCTACTCTAGTTCGTGGCTCAGTTAGTATGCCACCTTAGTTAGTTGAGTTTGGTTTGAGACCCATATATAGGGTTCTTCTATTTCTTTTGTATGTGAGTTCTTTTGGCTTACACAACTAAGAAGAGGAAAACTATTTTCAGCCTCCACCTTTGTGTGTATTCCCCCATTGTGCAAGCAAGAAAGCTACAAGTGAGACTCCTTCCTTCTCTCCCACAATCTTTACATTTAGTACATATTTGGACCATTAGACATGAACATCGATACATATTTGTATATATTTATATACGTTAATTTAAAAAAAGAGTTAGTTGTGTGAGGTGGTCATATTAATTACCTAAGTTAGTTATTTAAGTTAATTAGTGATCTCAACTAGGTGAGAAAAAATCTAATAATAATAAATAAATTAATTAAAATAATAAAATTCTAATATTAAGATGGAAGGGAGTAAAGGAGGGGTAGTGGCCATTTCTAGGCTATCCTACCACCTTGCCCCCACCTCATTTTGCTAGATGCATATCCCAATCGAGGTCTTGCACCCTACTGCTTATAGCTTGATATGAAAGCTTATGTTCTCCTCCTCCTCCTCCCCAACTCCTAGCACCACCTCCCCTATTCCTCTCTCTCTACCCAACCATCCCCACCACCTTAGCCACAATGCATCTCCACCCCACATGAAAAATGAGGACTCCCCCTTCCCTCTTCATCGCTCATTGTCGGGGGTTGGAAAGATCTAGCCTTAAATCTATTGGGGATCAAGGAAAAGAGAATATAGATGGAATAATGAAATACTAGCATAAGAACTCTTGAATATCTATAGAACACAAGAAACACAGAAACCTTGGAAACTTTGTACTACTACAATAAATCCCTTCAAGCTGAATACACATCGCCTAAGATGATAGCTTAGGCAAACTCTATCTAAGATGATAGCTCAACACCACTTTTTTAGCCTTGAAGAGATTACCACTACAAATACAAAGGAAACACTTGGCAAAGAAGAAGGTGGTTAAAAAGTATAACTGTACTCTTCCAACAATTTCGTCAAACATAGATAATTCTTTGATGAAGAAGAAGATGGATGATGTTCATCTGCTTTAGAAAGTAGAGAGTGAAGATAAAAGACATGCCATTGATTTTCCTTTTTAGCTTATTCATGGTAATCAACTCCACTTGCTTTTGGTTTATGCCATCAAGTATTACTTTCTTTTGCTCCAAGGAAAATCCATTTGCATATGATGCAAATACATGGAAAAGTTTCAAAGTGTCCTTAATCAATTGCAGCCAAGAACCATATCAATTGATCCCATATCCAAAGTTAAAAGATCACTCTGAATGGTGTAAGATGATGAAAATTCAATAGGGGTTTATGTATATATCTCATTGCTAGTTTCATAGATTCCATTTGTTACTTGTACTCTCAATTGCACATTCATGTATTTTGGTTACAACTTTAGCGCATACAAAGATTTAAGCACAAAGAACCCCACTTGGGTTAAATGGAAAACTATCCATGGGATCAAAAAATTCATCATGGGATCATCGTTCATTTCATAGGATCATCATTCATTTCATGTTGCCCTTCATACATGGGATCAAAAAATTCATCATGGGATCATCGTTCATTTCATGTTGCCCTTCATAGGAAGGCCTGGCTTTAATTTGCAGCAAAATGCCCTCATGGATCTCTTCATCATCTAAATCTTTAGTGAGAATCATACTAATTTTCGGCATTTTTAGCCTCACACTTTTTCCTGTGGTTAGGAGTCCATTTTTTGCCACATTTGTAACACAATACATTTTCATCAATATCATGACGATTATCACTTGTTGATAATAGCTTGCTATTAGTACCATTAGATGAAGGTTTGGCTTGAATTTCAGCTCTTTTAAATGTGTTCCACCTCAATATTAGATATGTAATTTTTCTTGTATTTTGAAGAGTGCATAGTGGAAAAAATAGCCACTTTGATGTGGGTATTTGGGCCCCTATTATCTTGCCTTATTCCTTGACTTGATTGGTTAAAATATTGCCCTAATCTTATGGAATGATTTGGTTTTGAAGCTCCCACTACTTTAGGTGAAAATTTGACAAACCTCTCTTGTACTTTTGATTATATCTTTCATCAAGTTGAATGGCCTCATGTGGATGGTTGTGGGTTGCATAGCTCCAACCTCCGAAGATATAGTGAGATCAAAGCCAAAAATGCACTTATTTAATTTGGTTGTATTCAAGTATACTTGACATATACAAAAAGCTTCAATTATAAACTCAAATAATCTCTCACTAATAGGCCTCTCTATTAAAGTCTAGGTCACTGCCTTTCTAGCTTCACCTTTTCCATCGGTGAAACAAAAACTTCAACCATAGCTATTTTGAATGCTTCCCATCTTAGAAAAATTTGCTCAATCTTATTGATGTATATCCACCATGCTTGTGCATATCTCTCAAGATGAAGTGTAGCATAAGAAATATTAGCTTCCTTTGTGTGGGGGATACAAGGTGACATATATTTCTAATTTGTCAATCCACTTCCTGGGTTATCACTCTTAAAGTTTGGGATATTGATTTTCTCTTTCTACTCTTTATCCAAGTAACATGATTGTTCCATAAGATAATTGCCTATGTGATTCACAACTCTATGAATTTTGCCAATGCTTGACCACCCAAAATGAGAATAACCATTTCCATGAGTTGATAGCTATCCAAAAGATTGGTGCTTCCCATGTGCTTGACCATGAGATGCTTGTCTTCAAGAGTGGGCTGATTATTGACTTCAAATGGATGCTTGTGGGTTGTGGATAGAAACACTTGTAAAATGGATTGCATCCATGAAAATCATCCTCTTGCCTAGAGTTTCAATGAACTCTCTGATGTTTGTCATTACCCTTGTACTTGGCTTACATTTGAGGTGACTGATAATAATCTCTCAACCTTGATGGCTCAACTATCTCAAAATTAGGTCCATTATGATGATTTATTTGTCTTAGCATTCTAGGCTAAGTTGGGACTTAATTAGAAACTACACGGTTGTTATAGGAGTAAACTTGTTACTAAGTAAAGAGAGTTAAGCTTTGAATCCATACTTCTATTTAGTTTTTGAATTCCTTTGTTCATGTGCTTTATCTCATTGGACAATTATTTGTAGAGTCATCATCAGAATTAAGAGATATAGTATTGCCCTCATCTAAGTAATGTACACTTTGCACAATAGATGTACTAATTCCCATATATTCTTGCTCATAATTGATAATGGTATCATTAGAGGGATTTTTTCATCATGATGTGCGTGCATATCCTCATAAATAACATCCATCATTTGATCATTTTCTTGTTCTTGGCCATAAGTATTTGAGTGCTGTCTATGTCATCCACTATTAGTGTTTTAGGTATCACTTTTGATTGGGTTATCCAAATGACAATAGCCGATTACTTTATTTTTCCATTAGAATAAACTTGCAAGCTTTTATAATTACTTTTCTAGATTTGTCCAAAATAGGACAACAACTTGTTTAGACCCTGTTTTACACTTGTAATGACCTATACTGCCTATTTTTTACTTGCAAACACTTGGGAGATAATATAGGCACCTGGTTTTTTACTTGTAAACACTTGAGACTATAAGGGAACCTGATTGAATTGATAGAAAAGAGTGGGAACCAAAACAATACTAAAAATACATGTAGTAATCCCTACAGTATTTTTAAGCACTTGTAGGATTGTAGTACTCTACTTAGAACCCTAAAAATGCATTGTTTAAACTTGTAATAGACTTGTGACCTAAAATTACCTTCAACTGCTATGGATATTTAAAAGGTCTTCATTCTCTAGTAGGGTACTTGTGATGAGGGAGATATCGATTTTGTCAAGGTTCCTTAAATGGGCTCAAGACCACTGAGGGATGTGCAAAGTTCCACCCCAACCCTATTTGTGTACCCCTTTGGAGTCTTTATTAGTAAGGGAGGGTCATCCCACTATTTTGTTACTATCTTATCCCACATCCAACTTTTTCCTCATTGAGAAATCAACAAGGTAACTCGATACAAAACTAATCAAACACAGATGACATGCGTTGATTGGAAAATAGAGTTTTAGCCTTTCATGAGCTGCGATAAAAATGGAATGAAGAGGTTAAATGGATAGGGAAAAGGGATTACCATGGGCAATCAATGACTCATTACTTGCCACTTATCCTTCCTACAATGGATCTTTGATTATCAATGACCAAGCACAATAAATCATATAATGTTATGGATTAGAGTAAAAGTCTCAGCTATATGTGATAAGATTTCAAAATCAATGGTACATTACAAGGAGAAAATAGGCTACTAATTTGATTAAAGAATGCATTCTAACAAAGGGAATAACTTCTAAACTAATGCAAGACTCAATTCTTGAATCTCCTTAGCAAATGGATCAAGGCGCAACAAAAGGTTGATGAAGAAGAAATTAAGGATCAATAAAATACATCTTCACAAACTTGTAGTTCACTTGATGCTCAAATCCCCTCAAATCTAATGCAATAGAAGCTCACATGCTGATGTACCTCCCTTTTTGAATAGTCTTCAATGCATCTCAATACTCAAGATAAAAATTGAGCATTGGACACAAAAGCTAGCAAATCAAAGTTCCAAGATTGCTTCCATGCTTTGATTCTTGTTATAAGCTTGAAGTATGAGTGATGTAGTAGACCCCTTGGTTCAAGCCATCTTTAATAATCTTCAAGATTCTAGAAAGATTATCACATAGAGCATGGAAGAAGAATATGGCTCAAGAGAAGAGAAAAATGCCAAAACTTAGCATAATAGCTTGCTATAAGTGGTATAGAGTACTCATAGGACCAAAAATTGAATGGATGTTTGAAAATTTGTGAGCTTTGAACTAACATTCATTGCTACCTTACTTGTTGTCTATAATGAGGGTTTAAGAAAGTTTTGAAATGGCAAGATAGTGGAAGAAGACTTCAAATAGTTGTCAAAGAAGATCTCTACAATGGGAATCATGCATTGAAGCTCATCTTCAATGAAAATGTGGTTAACCTTGAAGGTATGGATTTGCTTATATGAATTGTGGACAACACATTTTATGCCAATAGCCTATGTGCATTCATTGCACCAAAACTCTTGATAATGGTACTAAATCACTTGTTGATTATGAAGTGCATAGTACTCCTATGGCATCCCTTTTGGCAAAGAAATCTTGGATGAAGAGATGGGAGTGGATTCCTTCATGGAACTTGAGAAAACAAAGCTTAAAGAAGAAGAAAAGAAGACAACTTCAAAAAGTAGAAGGGTTTTTTGTGGTCTCCTACTCCTATGGTTGTCAATTTGTGTATTTGCCTTTAAAAATGGCTTATAAAGTATTGATGACCTATCAAATTTGTTTGATCACCACCACCATTTCCTCGAAATCTTCTCCAAAAGCTAAAAAATAATCAGGGTCTGTTGTAGCAAAGCATGACTAGTCAAGTTATGGTGTATAATTAGACTCTAACCAAATCTTTAAGCCTTGCACCCTATCTTCAATGCTTGAAAGCACGTAGTAATTTCAAAATAACTTTCCAGTTGGATCAAAGCTAGGCTCTAATACCATTGTAAAGAAGCATAGTTTTAAAGAAAATAAACTAAAAATATTTTATAGAATACAACTAGACATCAAATCATAGCCATACCATAGATTATTTCAAATCAGCCATGACACATGTAAGCCATAATTGTAAATGAAGACGAAGCTTACAATGAGAATTGTATGAAACACACCTCATGTTGGTGGATATGGATACTCACCTCCATGCATGGTGGAAAGTCCCAAGGAGATCCTCAAGAAGATAGTTTTCAAGTTGATAGTGTGAAAACATAGACAAAATGCTACATCTCTACCTTTTATACCTAACCCTAGTTCTCATGACTTAGGTTAAATTTTCTAGGACTAAGGCTAAGGTAAATGTGCTTCATGAATTAGGTTAATTTTTCTAGGACTAAGGCTAAGGTAAATGTGCTTCATGATAGTATATAATAGTTTAGACCTCACTTATTTGATTTAGCCATGTAAAATAGTTTGCATACATCTTATGTAAAATAATTTAGACCTCACTTATTCGATTCAGCTGATGGAACCTAGAACGGGCCGGCACTCGTGCACTAGCCGGACCTCTATCTCACGCACTCAACCACCCCACGACCTCGCGGCCAGGAGCGTTGATGACATATACATTGCCTTCCTAAATATCTTGCATTTGTATTACGTCGTTTGTAGTCTACTCTTCTCTCACCCACTACTCCTCAGAGGGAGTCCCTTACACATTGCCTAATGGCACGAAGCACAGACATAGGGGATCCTCCAACGGCTGAATGCCGCCACCCCTCTGCAACTCTCCTACACCTTGGGGATTGGCCCCTCGGTGCGCCGCTCAACATATAAACATTTCGTACAAAATCCACTCAAGGTACCATTTAATCGTATACAGGAATGTACCATTTGTCCTTACTTCTCTTTCCCCTAGACCTGAAGGATGGATTTTAGGCCCCGGAACATGCCTAAAAATAGGGAAAAAATATGGAAATGCGGGGGAAAATGCTCAACCACGAAGGCGGCAGCTCGAGCGAGCACGATTTTAAGCGTCAAGTACTTGACGGGCGCCCGTACGACACTCCGAGAATTTTCATAATTTTTTCGTGCGCCCATGCCAGTCAGTGAAGCTGCAGGCCTGTCCGGAATGTTGAGACGAGCTCACAGAAATTTTCAGAACGCAGTTCGGAGATCGCACGCGAGAGTTGGCCCGAAACCGGCCGGGGTGCCCAAGAGGGGGCCCAAAATTGAAATTTTAAAAGGTGCAAGTGGGGGGGGGGTGACCTTTGGCACCCCCCCACAAAAAAAAACGTGGATATGGAGGGGGGGCGGCGGCTGAAAACGGCCGCCGAAAAAAACGCGACCCCCCCCCCCACAATCGATTGATGGCTTGCAAATAAGCCATAGCCACGAGCCTCCAGGCCTGATGCAGATGATGTGCCGATCAATTCGCCGGTCTCCGCTCCCGCAATGGTGGACTGGTTGAAGAGAGAGAAAATCAGTCTTTCTCTCTCCTCTCTCTCTCTCCTCTTAGCCCCCGTTCGTGCTTGAAGGAATAGGATGACGATGGACGGCCGGATGGATGCCGATTCTTGACGGGATGAAAGAGCAATGCAAAACCATTGTAGATTGCTGATTCCAAGCAGAATTCATGGCTGGAAATCAATCGTGGGACGTGCCAAATTTAATGGAAAAACCCGCAAGACACGGTAATAATTGTTTTTACAAAGAAAATGGTCTTTTGATGCAAATTTGGTTGATAAAAATGTGTTCATATGGATTGAGTTTTGAGTATGTCGTGCTTTGAGTTGGTTTCTAGCTGTTCATCATTTAAAAATCTGGAAAACATGTGTGGGATAGCAGGAAATAGGGAACCGAGACACGAAAAACCATAAAAATGAAGGAAAACAAGGGTTTTGGGCATATAAATGGGAAAAACCGTCGATACACATCAACTAATCTTTCAATTTTGTTGCAAATGAACTAAGGGCCACAGCCCACAAACTGGTTTTCATTTTCAGCAATTTAAAAAATACAAGAAAATGAAGAAAATGGGGAAAAAATGATAAAAACACCATGGAAAATAGGGGAAAAATACATTTGGGGCTACGAAAAATACAGAAAAATAGGATTTATGTTTGTTGATGTATAGCAAGGTTGGGGCATGAAGTTATGCTTCAGTTCAGCCTTGTTTATATGTTGTAGTGCGTGTTTCCTTTCTTTCTCCACATAAAATGACAAGGAAACCCTAAAAGAAATGAATATAATGATGCACTATCAATGGGGAAGGGTAGAGTTGTGGAAAAAATGGTTAAATGCCGTTGAGCATGAGGGATAATTTTCTGATTTTATATGCATTGCATCTAGGACGGAATAATAATGATAAAAATTAAAACCTAGTAGCACGAAGATCACTTCGGTGCTAGGTGTTGCAACGAAGCACAAAGCGGTTAGAAAGAAAAGCATGAAAGAGATGATTTGCACTTGCACGCTGCTGGTTTTTAAAATGTTTGAGCACTAGGCATCCACCTCTTTGCATGATCATTTAGAGGAAATTAAAAGTATCAGAGTTAGCTCCTGGATATGCATTGCAATTGTTTTTGGAATATGACCTACGTTGAGAGGCAGTGAGGTTCCTATGTCGTAGGCTAGTCGTGGGATCATAAAGGGGAAATTAAGTAAGGACAATGGTACATTCCTGGATACGTTTATTTGGTACCTTGAGTGACGTTTGTGCGAAATGTCTAAATGTGGAGCGACGCATCGAGGGGCCAATCCCCAAGGTGTAGGAGAGTCGCAGAGGGTTGACGGCATTCAGCCGTAGGAGGAACCCCATGTGTATGTGATTCGAGCATTTTGGCTATGTGAAAGGGACTCCCTCTGAGGAGCAATTTTGGGTTAGGATCAGTTGGACTACAACGTATTACAAACGCAATGTTTAGGAAGGCAGAGATTTTGATAGACGCTCCTGGCCGCGAGGCCGAGGGGTTGTCTTGTGCGTAGTGACGAGGTCCGGCTAGTGCATGAGCCAGTGCCGGCCCGTTTTTAGGTCCATCAGTGGTGCGTCTGCCGGGAGCTGCTTAAAAGTGGCGGTTCTCGAATCCTGGTTTTCTAGGGACCAACTAGCAGTTTATGCCAAAGGATACTGAGCTTGATCCGTTATTTAGTGATAAGCATCGTCTAGCAGAAATCCAAAAGCAAGAAAGAGACGAAAGAGCTAGGCGACGTGCTGAAATTTTTAGGAGATATTCCCCTAAGCGTAGCGGTGCTGAACCCTTACAAGGGAGTGGATCTAGTGGTCTTAGGACCCCAAGCAATAAGTTAGGAGAAGGTGGAAGCTCTAGTGCTCCCCTTCCTGCCATAAGCCAATCCACGTCAATTGCGGGAGGTGTAACCCCACCGTTCCCTATTCCTAGTGCAAATCCAATCCCCGTCATGGCGCAGCCTATTGCAATTCCAGCAGGAACGACGGATTTGCCGGCTCTAGGTTACCCACTACCCATTTTTAATGGGCTAGTTGAGGAAGATGCGGAACTCCACATTAGGGAGTTTCAAAAGCTGATGTTTAACTGTCGCATTCAAGAAGAAGGGCATTTAATGATGTTCTTCAACATGACTCTCAAAGGAAGAGCTGCTATATGGTATCATGGTTTAGAAGCCGGAACCATATTGAACATTGATGCATTTTATGGAGCTTTTCGAAGGGAGTTTGCCCCTGAAAGGGGTGGGCAATATTGGTTGCGTGTACTCAACGTGACCCGCCAAGATCCACACGAGGATATTCGTGCTTATGCGAAGAAGATAAAAGAGGTCTTCCGTAAGTTGGACACCTCTATTCCTATCCCCGCAGCTGCCCAATTGCAATATTTCCTACATGGTTTGGACTTTAACATCCAATTGCAGTTGAGTAGTGTCCCCTTGGGGGATATAGATACTGCCATTACACGAGCACAAGAGGTGGAATCCCGACTACAAGCAGCCTATGCTTCTAGAGGCAATTCGAACATGGGTTTAGTATTGGGAAACAATATGGCAATAGCCAATGGCAGTAGTGGCCAAGGGATAGCGATGGCTAACCCTAATGGGAGAGGGAACATGATACAGAATGTCCCTTTATTACCAGCTCCCCCTAGCATGTCGATGCCGACGGGCAGTCAAATGGCTCCAAATGGTGGAGGCCAGGCGGTCAATCCTAATACCATGCCTGTGACTCAACAACCTGTGACTAATCGAATTGTTAGGCCGATGGAGCGACATGGTAATGACCAAGGCTATGAGTCGAGTTCTTCCAATGTTCTTGGCGAGGTTAAGGACATGATGAAGCATTATACCGACATGATTACGGAGCAGTATCGACAAATAGCTGTTGATGTCAACTTCCTTAAAAAACAACAAAATTTGATAGGAAGTAGATACCCGGAGGAGGGTGCAGCGTCGAGGTTTAGTTGCAAATGGTGTGGCGGGCAGCACTATCCAAGAAATTGCCCAAATGTTAAGTGCGACATTTGTGGAAAATCTGGCCATCTAGCAGCTACTTGCTGGAGTAAGATCAGTTCTCTCCAGCGTGGTAGTCGGCAACCAGGGCCTGTTAATCATCGTGCCCAAGGAAATGACTCCCAGCCAGAAAATGGGCCTAAACAAATACTTCAACGACCAAAGACTACAGTGGAAGAATTACCAAGTGGTAGTGGGGTTAGTTTGATTGAGGCTGTACGCGTTAATGATGCTGAAACCTCTCATCTACGAGCTGTCCTTACAAGAGGTAAAAAGGGTAGAGAAGCCGACATGGATAACCCTGTCGACGGAAACCCTAAACAAGGCGACAAAGGAACGCAAGTTTTGGATCCTGCCCTAGAAGGGGGACCTTTGAAGCCCGTAGAGAGTAAAGCCGATAAGGAAGCACCAAAGAAGAAGGTGAAAGTTAAGAAAGAGGCAATGAAGCCAGTTCAGCGACCTAAAGAGCGGATGGTTTGGCGTGAAAAGCGAGCTCTATCGAACTATCATGAATTCGATTTGGCGGGCTCTCTTTGCGAAGTCAAGCCGGATGTGAACCTTTTGCAGCTTATTAAGCTTTCCCCAGGAGTACGTAAGGAATTTAGAAAGATCCTACGTACCGGGTACATCGTAGAACCTTTGGGTATTGCGCGAGTTGGTGATGACTGGTTTGAGCATGCTGAGAAGCATTGCCCAAGGGTTGCAGCCTATGTCGATGGGATATTAGTAGATTATGCCATTGTCGACACGGGATCATCTGTTAACATTATGAGTTCTGAACTGATGGAAAGGTTAGGTCTTGCGATTCAGAAAGATACTTCCACAATTCTCAGAATGGCAGATGACAGTTTGAGACAGCCGGAAGGCTGCATTACTAAGGTCCATGTCACTGTTGCAAATGTAGAATGCCTGTTGGACTTTAGGGTGATTCGTTTTGCAGGGCGGCCAAGTTACCAAGTATTACTTGGACGACCTTGGATCTTGCAAGCGGATTGCCAAGTGGATATACCTGCCGGTCGATTAATATTCGGCAGAGGTGCCCAGCGTGTGGTGGTTGATGCTTATCCTGAGTCCCCGCAGAGTGAGAGGGCTCCTCTATCTTCTACAGAATTGGAGACATTAGAAGATTCATCTGTTAGTGAGGCATCATCGAGTGATGAGTCCAAAGAGGGATCCACCACGGAGGACATCTATCAGATCACTTTGAACGAGCCGATAGAGGCCCAAGATCGTATAAGAGATGCAGATGTTATCGAGCTAGACCTTGGTACGCTTGATGATTCGCGGCCAATCAAATTAGGGTCCATGCTCAGCACAGCAGAAAGGGAGGACTATGTGGCCTTGATCCAGGAATTCCGTGATATCTTTGCCTGGAGTTATGATGAGTTGAGAGGCATCCCTCCCAGTCTTGCTGTTCATACAATTCCGTTGAAAGAGGGCAGTCGTCCTGTACGGCAGAAAGTAAGGCGTATGCCTTTCGAATTGAGGGACGGGCTGTTTGAGGAGTTACAGAAGCTTCGAAAAGCGGGTTTGATTTTTCCTGTGCAACACACGGAATGGTGTTCGCCAGTTGTGATTAGAAAGAAGAAGAATAATCAGATCCGTTTATGTGTAGACTTTAGGGAGCTGAATAAGCAGACAGTTAAGGACTACTACCCATTACCATTTATTGACCAGATTTTGGATCAATTAGCGGGTAGGGAGATATATTCGTTTATGGATTGCTTTGCAGGATACAACCAAATGGCAATTGCAGAAGAGGACAAGTTGAAAACAACTTTCATCACTGTATTTGGCACTTTTGCGTACCATGTGATGGCCTTTGGTTTATGCAATGCGCCTGGTTCGTGGCAACGAACAGCCGATAAGACATTCGGTGACATATCCCCTGACGAGTTGAGGGTGTTTATTGATGACTTAGGGGCCGCCACCGTGAGGGAAAGGCAGTTGATCATTTTGAGAAAATGCTTTGAGCGCTGTAGACAATTTTGCATTGCCCTAAACCCACGGAAGTGTGCTTTTGGAGTACCTTATGGGCTATTGCTGGGCCATGTGGTCAGTTCGGTAGGAATTGCGACAGACCCCGAGAAGGTGAAAGTTATAGTTGCCATGGGTCCACCACGCACTCCGAAAGAAGTTCATAGCTTTCTGTCTTCGGTTGGTTACTACCGTAGATTCATTAACGCCTTAGCAGAAAGAACGTTGCCACTTACAAATTTATTGTCTTTTAGCTGTTCGTTTGTATGGGGTGACCCTTGTAAGGTAGCATTTGAGGATGTGAAACAAGAGCTAGCCAGAGCGCCCGTTTTAAAAGCACCTAAAAGAGGTGAGGTGTTTTATATATTCTCAGCAGCCACCATGTATAGTATCAGCTGCTGTTTAGCCCAAATTTGGGAAGAGAAGTGGTACCACCCGATTGCTTTTGCTAGTCGGAAGCTGGGGGTATCCGAAGTCAATTACACCTACATGGAGAAGCTGTGTCTAGCGATGGTCTTTGGGGCCAAGAAATTCAGGCATTACATTCTCTATGAGAAAGTCGTACTTTATACGAAGGCGGAGGGACTTCGACTATTGATGAATAAGTTACAGCCGCCTGATCGTTTAGCGAAGTGGTTGATCACTTTGCAGGAATTTGATTATGAAATCAAGAGTAAGCCACCAAGGTTGCAAGGCATCGTGGAATGTCTAGTGGACTTTGGGGAGCCGAAAGAATCTGTGGCTGAAGGTAGTGACATGGAGATGATATTTAAAATAGATACGGCATCTATTCCCTCCTGGTATGCTGCAATAACACATTATTTATCAACAGGAGAGGCGGGATCCGAATTATCTAAGGCTGAGAAAAGGAAAATTAAGCAGCAAGCGTTAAAGTTTGCCTTGATCGCGGGTACATTATATCGGCAAGGGGTTGATGATATCTATCGCCGATGTGTGACGCCTGACGAGGTGCCATTCATTTTGGAAGAGTGCCATGATTCCGCTTGCGGTGGCCATTTTGCTGGACGGCTTACAGCACAAAAGGCTTTAAGAGCAGGTTATTGGTGGCCTGCCATCTTCCAGGATGCGTTTGCGTATGTTAAGAGATGTGATATTTGCCAACGGCATGATAGTCGAGAGAATAGGAAACGACCACTCACCCCTATTATGGCGATACTTCCATTTGAGAAGTGGGGAATAGACTTTGTGGGTCCTATTACTCCGTCATCGACTACGCAAAAGCGGTACATCATTGTAGCAACTGACTACTTCACAAAGTGGTCAGAAGCACGTGCAACAAGGAAAGATGATGCTAAAGAAACTGCTAGTTTCCTTTTAGAGCAGATAATATGCCGGTTTGGTCCGCCGAAAGAATTAGTGTCGGACCGCGGAACTCATTTCCTGAATAAGGTGATTAAAGGTTTGACAGAGTTGTGGAACATCAAGCATAACAAGACAACCCCATATAATCCGCAAGCCAATGGGCAAGTTGAAAGTACCAACAAGCAGCTTGTGGGCATCCTGTCCAAAATTGTATCAGAAAAGAAACGGGATTGGGATAAAAAGTTATACATGGCAGTGTGGGCCTATAATACGACTTTCAAACGAGCCACTGGCCATACCCCGTTCAAGTTAGTATATGGGGAGGAGTGTGTCTTGCCTTTAGAGATTGAGCTGCCGACTATTCGGTTTGCCATCAATCATTCTTTGAGCGATGAAGACGCTCTTTTTGAGCGCTTGACGACACTGGCACATTTAGATGAGCTTAAGTTGCAGAGCTTATTGCACCAAGAAGTGGCGAAGCGCCGAATGAAGAAGCTACACGACCTTAAAGCCAAGAAGTACACCTTCAAGAAAGGACAGCTTGTTCTGTATTATGATGCACGACGTGAATTATTCCCAGGCAAGCTAGAACCCAAATGGGATGGGCCCTATAAGATCGTTAGGATAGGAAAGAATAAATCTACAGTGTTGTTAGCTGACCTTGAGGGGATAGAATTTAAAAATAAGGTTAATCTTAATAAGATTAAACCTTATTACTTCTGATTGTACTAATGCTATGACTGCCTTGCAGGTCTAGGCAAGATTGATCAAACATCTGCAAGGAAATCGTGATAGAGGTTGATGGGTCGTCTGATCCCTTATTTAGAACACCCATATTTGGAACAGAGGTATCATCAGGGAAAGCTCATTTGGTGGAGCAAAGGATACAAGGTGATTGAGCAAGGAGGCGGGACATTTATTTGGGAAATCAAGGTCTTCTGCCATCATTGCCTACAACTTTTGACGAGCATCCCTGTTGAATTCAATGATGATGGAGGGATGGAGCCTACAGTCCACCCGTTGAATATGCTGAATTTCGATTACCATAATTACGAGTAGAGTTCAGGATGGCAGAATATGTAAACCCTTTATGGACGTACACCTTGTACTTTGATGGGGCGTCCAGGGGTGCATGCAAAAAAGGAAGTGTAGGAGTTGTCATCCGCGACCCCCGACGACGCATTGTCATGAAGTTAGCTGCTTATCTCGGGGCGAATTTTACCAATAATATGGCAGAATACAAAGCCCTGATTATGGGTTTGAATATTGCAAAGAAGGGTGGTATCCGCCAGTTGTTGATAAAAGGGGACTCTCAGTTGGTTTTAAATCAACTCAATGGGACGTACATGGTACGGAACCCCATCCTTTGTATGTACCATCATACTGCCATAGCCCTGCTAGACGAATTCGATAGAGTGTCTTTTCAGCTGATTCCACGGAATTGGAATCAGTTTGCCGATTCATTGGCTAATCTTGCGTATGAAGAGGACCTCTTCTTTAATTGTGGCCCTTGTCCCGATATACCTATTGATGGTGAGACAGGACCTGGTCGTTTGTGGGGTATGCTTTCTGAACATGCCCTCTTTGGCAGACGATGGTTGATTTGGGTGATGCAGAGGGTCAGCGAGACTCATCTACCTTTATTATCGGGGACCCATAGACTGATTCGACGACATGTGATGCGAACACCTCTTGCGATATACGCAGGAGGGATAGGTCATAATTTAATGCACCTAGTTTAGGGCTACGAGCCTCTGTTCCCCTGGGAAGAGTATGCTTTGATGTCTATCATGGTTGTTTCCAGGTGGATGTTCTGCATAGTATTGTTTGATTTCATTAGGCCAAGAGGGCCGATTCAGTTTTGTAGCAAAGTCATGTCTGATTTCATTAGGCCAAGAGGGCCATTTTCCTGTCTAGTGCGGGTGCGTTTAATTGGGTTTTTGTTGAGTGTTGTGCTGGACAGGTTTCGTGGTTAGTGGAATTTGGTGGAGCCTGGAGGAGCCTTTGCTGCGATGGAAGCTTCTTGTGGCCACTCCAGGTGATATTTCTCCTTTACGAGTACCTTTCTTTCCTGTTATATGTGTATTTGTACTTGTTGAGGGGATACTTTTTGTTGGGGACCGGCGACCAAGGCATGAAGTCCCAGGTTTAGGGTACGTATGTTTGAGGGAGGTCGGAGTAGTCATTGCCTCCTGTAAAGACATTGTTAGACATTGAAAGATCTGTTTTAGAAGGAAGTCCTAGTGGCTCTGTTCTGCTAACCTGCTAGGCAGCCGTTCTAGGAGTTCTTGTTAGTAGTGAGGCAGTTAGAGAAGCCTGCTAGAAGATAATAATAATAATGCCAAGAAATCCTGAACATCCCAAAAGATGAATATAAATACGAAGGTATGTAAAAAGGGGTTCTAACCCCTATCAATGAAAAGAAAAGAAATGAAAAGACATAAGCAGTTGATCATTGCCTTGCGGAGGCCTGGTAGGTTCCTGGGGACGAGTCAGACCCGGGGCCGATACCTTGTCTTCCTAGGGGTGGCTTCTTGCTGGAAAAAATAATATCAAAACCAGGAAGGTTGGAGCGAAAATAAAAGTGAGCGTTAGAAAAGGATTCAGTGTCGCCTTGCGAGGGCTTGGTAGGTTCTTGGGTGCCGAGACAGGTCCTGAGGCCGATGCCCTGTTCTCCTTGGGTCACTACGCTCAGCTCCCTCCTTTTTACATGCCCAAGTATGTTCATCCAATCAAAATCCTAAAAGAAGACATGTACTGATAGAAAATATCCTTTGCTCAGGCTATAGGAGTCCTCGCCTTGTAGGAGCTCCTAGTTGCGTTGTCTTTAGTTGGTCAGTAGTTCAGACTACCACTTAGGGCAACCTCTTTGGCAGTTCTTTTTAGTTTGGCTGTGTTGGAGCAGCTGGTTCGTGACTCACTTCGGATCTTCTATTAGATGATGCTAGGCCTACTCCTTGTGGATGTTATGCCTTGGTTCTGTCAGGGGTAGGGGGAGCATTGTGCTGAGTTTTATGATGATAATTGTTTTGTATCAGTTTGATGCTTCTTTGGTTGTTTATGTGCAGATATGTTCGTGGGTTCGACGGACTGAGTCGTCCTATCCCGTGGTCGCCAATGAAGGATGGATTTTAGGCCCCGGAACATGCCTAAAAATAGGGAAAAAATATGGAAATGCGGGGGAAAATGCTCAACCACGAAGGCGGCAGCTCGAGCGAGCACGATTTTAAGCGTCAAGTACTTGACGGGCGCCCGTACGACACTCCGAGAATTTTCATAATTTTTTCGTGCGCCCATGCCAGTCAGTGAAGCTGCAGGCCTGTCCGGAATGTTGAGACGAGCTCACAGAAATTTTCAGAACGCAGTTCGGAGATCGCACGCGAGAGTTGGCCCGAAACCGGCCGGGGTGCCCAAGAGGGGGCCCAAAATTGAAATTTTAAAAGGTGCAAGTGGGGGGGGGTGACCTTTGGCACCCCCCCACAAAAAAAAAACGTGGATATGGAGGGGGGGCGGCGGCTGAAAACGGCCGCCGAAAAAAACGCGACCCCCCCCCCACAATCGATTGATGGCTTGCAAATAAGCCATAGCCACGAGCCTCCAGGCCTGATGCAGATGATGTGCCGATCAATTCGCCGGTCTCCGCTCCCGCAATGGTGGACTGGTTGAAGAGAGAGAAAATCAGTCTTTCTCTCTCCTCTCTCTCTCTCCTCTTAGCCCCCGTTCGTGCTTGAAGGAATAGGATGACGATGGACGGCCGGATGGATGCCGATTCTTGACGGGATGAAAGAGCAATGCAAAACCATTGTAGATTGCTGATTCCAAGCAGAATTCATGGCTGGAAATCAATCGTGGGACGTGCCAAATTTAATGGAAAAACCCGCAAGACACGGTAATAATTGTTTTTACAAAGAAAATGGTCTTTTGATGCAAATTTGGTTGATAAAAATGTGTTCATATGGATTGAGTTTTGAGTATGTCGTGCTTTGAGTTGGTTTCTAGCTGTTCATCATTTAAAAATCTGGAAAACATGTGTGGGATAGCAGGAAATAGGGAACCGAGACACGAAAAACCATAAAAATGAAGGAAAACAAGGGTTTTGGGCATATAAATGGGAAAAACCGTCGATACACATCAACTAATCTTTCAATTTTGTTGCAAATGAACTAAGGGCCACAGCCCACAAACTGGTTTTCATTTTCAGCAATTTAAAAAATACAAGAAAATGAAGAAAATGGGGAAAAAATGATAAAAACACCATGGAAAATAGGGGAAAAATACATTTGGGGCTACGAAAAATACAGAAAAATAGGATTTATGTTTGTTGATGTATAGCAAGGTTGGGGCATGAAGTTATGCTTCAGTTCAGCCTTGTTTATATGTTGTAGTACGTGTTTCCTTTCTTTCTCCACATAAAATGACAAGGAAACCCTAAAAGAAATGAATATAATGATGCACTATCAATGGGGAAGGGTAGAGTTGTGGAAAAAATGGTTAAATGCCGTTGAGCATGAGGGATAATTTTCTGATTTTATATGCATTGCATCTAGGACGGAATAATAATGATAAAAATTAAAACCTAGTAGCACGAAGATCACTTCGGTGCTAGGTGTTGCAACGAAGCACAAAGCGGTTAGAAAGAAAAGCATGAAAGAGATGATTTGCACTTGCACGCTGCTGGTTTTTAAAATGTTTGAGCACTAGGCATCCACCTCTTTGCATGATCATTTAGAGGAAATTAAAAGTATCAGAGTTAGCTCCTGGATATGCATTGCAATTGTTTTTGGAATATGACCTACGTTGAGAGGCAGTGAGGTTCCTATGTCGTAGGCTAGTCGTGGGATCATAAAGGGGAAATTAAGTAAGGACAATGGTACATTCCTGGATACGTTTATTTGGTACCTTGAGTGACGTTTGTGCGAAATGTCTAAATGTGGAGCGACGCATCGAGGGGCCAATCCCCAAGGTGTAGGAGAGTCGCAGAGGGTTGACGGCATTCAGCCGTAGGAGGAACCCCATGTGTATGTGATTCGAGCCTTTTGGCTATGTGAAAGGGACTCCCTCTGAGGAGCAATTTTGGGTTAGGATCAGTTGGACTACAACGTATTACAAACGCAATGTTTAGGAAGGCAGAGATTTTGATAGACGCTCCTGGCCGCGAGGCCGAGGGGTTGTCTTGTGCGTAGTGACGAGGTCCGGCTAGTGCATGAGCCAGTGCCGGCCCGTTTTTAGGTCCATCAAGACCCCACGACTAGCCTATGGCTTAGGGTGTTCTGTCTCTCACTCAACGTGGGTCAAGGTCCTAATAAAAGCAATTGCTGTGCATCCAGGATTTTTGATACCTTTAAATATTTTCATGATTTATGCATAGTGTGGATGCTAAGTGCTCAAATAATTATGAAATCAATATTGTGCACATGTGAAAAACATCCTTTCAATGATTTTCAACTACCGTTCTTATGCGGCATTGCGCGAACCTAGCATCGAGGAAACCCTCATGCTACTAGGCTCTTATTTTATAATTATTCACCGACTTATATGGCATGCAAAAAAGGCAGCAATCTTCTCATCATTTGACTCCACATTTAGACACATTCTAACCACTCTACCCTTCCATCGATCCAATGTTGTATTGTTGTAAGATTTATAGGGCATTTTGCCATCATTTTATGTGTAAAAAGTAGGAAAAGCACACTAGAACAAGAAGGGGGGGTTGAACTGAGGCAAATCCTCATGCTTCAGTCCCCACAAACATTCACAAACATTTTTCTTAATTATCACTAATTTTCCGTACCCAAAATGCATTTTTCCCTATTTTTAGTGATTTTTCTCTATTTTCCTTGTATTTTCTCTTATTTTCTGTATTATTTTATTACTGAAAAGTCAAAATAGGTTATGGGCTGTGGCCCTTAGTTCCTTCTTGCAGCAAAAATGAAAATTTAGTTGGTGTTCCTATTCATTTTTCCATTTTTATGCCCCAAAACCATCATTTTCCCTTGATTTTCCATATTTTACGTGTTTTAGTGTATTATTTTGAGCCACAAGATGCATATTTTTCTGATTTTCTGATTATGATCAACAAGTACTCATGGAAAACAACAACATAAACAATTTTTAGCCCACATGAACAACATTTTATCAATCAAAAGCCATGAAATCTCAAATTTCCTTTGAAAAAATTGAATTACCGCTTATTTGCGTGTTTCGGGTTTCATGTCCATGGTTGCAAATCTGAAAATCAGCAGCACTTCATGCTCAGCACGATCACAAATCACCATTTCTAGCCCATGGAGCAATTCGATCAATGCCGGACAAGCCTCCACCATTCTTTCTTCTTCCTTTCTCTTCCCACATGAATTCCCCCTTAGAAGAGAGAGAGGGAGGAGAGAGAAAGACTAGATTTCCATCTCAACATTCAGGCCATCAATTGAGGAGAGAAGGGCGGCGATAGAGTCAGCATTCAGGATGGAATGAAACCCCATAATCCATTGGGGGGGTTGTTTGCAGTAGGCAAGTTGTCTCTCCATCCTCCATGGCGCATTTTTCGGGCGCCATCTTCCTCCACGTTTTTTCATCCCTCTTCATTCTCTCTCCACGTTTTTTGCTTCATAAGGTGCATAGAATTTTGTGGGGCGGTCCAAACTCAAAAGGCATGCTCAAATTTGGCCTCCCAAGTGTCCACCTTTTCATATCTTGACCATTTTGTGGCCATTTCCCCGTCCGGACTCCGAATTGAGCTCTGAAAAATCCTGGGCGTCCGGCTTGGCATCTCGCATTGGCTAGTAGCTCGTGTCAACCCGCACAACTGTCTGAAAAATTATGAAAAATCAACAAGTGTCGTTTGGACACCTTTAAAGCACTTTGGTGCTTAAAATCGTCCTAGATCGAGCCGCCGCCTTTGACAGTGAATATTTTTCCCTTGATATTCATAATTTTTAGCTATTTTTAAGCATTTCCCGGAACCTAAATTCCGCTCTCATTGGTGACCACGGGATAGGGCGACTCAGCCCATCGAATCCACGAACATATCTGCACATAAATAACCAAAGAAGCATCAAGCTGATACAAAACAAATATATAATAAAACTCAGCACAATGCTCCCTCTCCCCCCTGGACAGAACCAAGGCATGACATCCACAAGGAGTAGGCCTAGCATAATTTAATAGACGATCCAAAGTGAGGCACTAACCAACTGCTCCAACACAGCCAAACTAAAAAACCTATCAAAGAGGTTGCCCTAAGTGGGAGTCTGAACTACTTACCAACTAAAGACAACACAACTAGGAGCTCCTACAAGGCAAGGACTCCTATAGCTTGATCAAGGAGTATTTTCTGTCAGTATATTTCTTGTTTTAGGGTTTTTATTTTATCAATATACTTGGGCATGTAGAAAGGAGGGAGCTGAGCATAGTGATCCAAGGAGAACAGGGCATTGGCCTCAGGACATGTCTCGGCACCCAAGAACCTACCAAGCCCTCGCAAGGCGACACTTAATTCTTTTCTAATGCTCACTTTTATTTTCGCTCCAACCTTCCTTGTTTTGTTATTCATTCATTTTTTTCTAGCAAGAAGCCACCCCTAGGAAGACAAGGTATCGGCCCCAGGTCTCGCGTCCCCAGGAACCTACCAGGCCTTCGCAAGGCGATGATCAACTGCCTATACATTTTCATTTCATTTCTTTTCTTTGATAGGGGTTAGAACCCCTTTTTACGCACCTTCATAGTTATATTCATCTTTTAGGATGTCCAAGGTTTCTTGGCATCATCATTATTATCTTCTGGCAGGCTTCTCTAACTGCCTCACTACTAACAAGAACTCCTAGAACGGTTGCCTAGCAGGCTAGCAGAACAGGGCCACTGGACTTCCTTCTAAAACAGGTCTTTCGATGCCTGACAATGTCTTTACAGGAGGCAATGACTACTCCGACCTCCCTCAAACATACTTAGCCTAAACCTGGGACTTCATGCCTTGGTTGTCGGTCCCCAACAAAAATGTATCCCCTCGACAAGTACAAATACATATATAACAGGAAAGAAAGATACTCGTAAAGGAGAGGTATCACCTGGATTGGCCACAAGAAGCTTCCATTGCAGCAAAGGCTCCTCCAAGCTCCACCAAATTCCACGAACCACGAAATCTGTCCAGTACAGCACTTAAAACAAAAACCCAATTAAACGCATCCGCACTAGACAGGAAAATGGCCCTCTTGGCCTAATGAAATCAAACATGACTTTGCTACAAAACTAAATCAACCCTCTTGGCCTAATGAAATCAAACAATACTACGCATAACATCCTCCTGGAAGCAACTATGATAGACATCAAAGCATACCATTCCCAGGGGAACAGAGGCTCGTAGCCCTAAAATAGATGCATTAAATTATGACCCATCCCTCCTGCGTATATTGCAAGAGGTGTTCGCATCACATGTCGTCTAATTAGTCTATGAGTCCAAGATAATAAAGGCAGATGAGTCTCACTTACCCTCTGCATCACCCAGATCAACCATCGTCTGCCAAAGAGGGCATGTTCAGAAAGCATACCCCACAAACGACCAGGTCTTGTCTCACCATCAATAGATATATCGGGACAAGGGCCACAATTAAAGAAGAGGTCTTCTTCATACGCAAGGTTAGCCAATGAATCAGCAAATTGATTCCAATTTTGTGGAATCAGCTGAAAAGACACTCTATCAAATTCGTCTAGCAGGGCTATGGCAATATGATGGTACATGCAAAGGATGGGGTTTCGTACCATGAACGTCCCATTGAGTTGATTTAAAACCAACTGAGAGTCCCCTTTTACCAATAACTGGCAGATACTACCCTTCTTTGCAATATCCAAACCCATAATCAGAGCTTTGTATTCTGCCATGTTATTGGTAAAATTCACCCCGAGATAAGCAGCTAATTTCATGACAATGCGTCGTCGGGGTCTCGGATGACAACTCCTACACTTCCTTTTTTGCATGCCCCCCTGGACGCCCCATCAAAGTACAAGGTGTACGTCCATAAAGGGTTTACATATCCCGCCATCCGGAACTCTACTCGTAAGTATGGTAATCGAAATTTAGCATATTCAACGAGTGGACTGTAGGCTCCATCCCTCCATCCTCATTGAAATCAACATGGATGCTCGTCAAAATTTGTAGGCAGTGATGGCAGAAGACCTTGATCTCCCAAATAAATGTCCCGCATTCTTACTCAGTCACCTTATATCCTTTGCTCCACCAAATGAGCTTTCCCTGATGATACCTCTGTTCTAAATATGGGTGTTCTAAATAAGGGATCAGACGCGACCCATCAACCCCTATCATGATTTCCTTGCAGATGTTTGATCGATCTCGCCTAGACCTGCAAGGCAGTCATAGTATTAGTGCAATCAGAAATAATAAGGTTTAATCTTATTAAGATTAACCTTATTTTTAAATTCTATCCCCTCAAGGTCAGCTAACAAGACTGTGGACTTATTCTTGCCTATTCTAATGATCCTATAGGGCCCGTCCCATTTGAGCTCTAGCTTGCCTGGAAATAATTCACATCGTGCATCATAATATAGAACAAGCTATCCTTTCTTGAAGGTGTATTTCTTGGCTTTGAGATTGTGTAACTGCTTCATTCGGCGCTTCGCCACTTCTTGGTGCAATAAGCCGTCCAGCAAAATGGCCGCCGCAAGTAGAATCATGGCACTCTTCCAAAATGAATGGCACCTCGTCAGGCATCACACATCGGCGATAGATGTTATCAACCCCTTGCCGATACAATGTACCTGCGATCAAGGCAAACTTTAACGCTTGTTGCTGCTTAGTTTTCCTTCTCTCAGTTTTAGATAATTCGGATCCCGCATCTCCCGTCGATAAATAATGCATTATTGCAGCATACCAGGAGGGAATAGATGCCGTATCTATTTTAAATAACAACTCCATGCCACTACCTTCAGCCACAGATTCTTTCGGCTCCCCAAAGTCCACAAGACATTCCACGATGCCTTGCAACCTTGGTGGCTTACTACGGATTTCATAATCAAATTCCTGCAAAGTGATCAACCACTTCGCTAGATGATCAGGTGGCTGTAGCTTATTCATCAATAATCGAAGTCCCTCCGCCTTCGTATAAAGCACGACTTTCTCATAGAGAATATAATGCCTGAATTTCTTGGTTCCAAAGACCATCGCTAAACACAACTTCTCCATGTAGGTATAGTTGATTTCGGATACCCCCAGCTTCCGGCTAGCAAAAGCAATCGGGTGGTACCACTTCTCTTCCCAAATTTGGGCTAAACAGCAGCTGATACTATACATGGTGGCTGCTGAGAATATATAGAACACCTCATATCTTTTAGGTGCTTTTAAAATGGGAGCTCTTGCTAGCTCTTGTTTCATATTCTCAAATGCTACCTTACAAGGGTCACCCCATACAAACGAACAGCTAAAAGACAATAAATTTGTAAGCCACAACGTTCTCTCTGCCAAGGCGTTTATGAATCTACGGTAATAACCAACCGAAGACAGAAAGCTATGAACTTCTTTCGGAGTGCGTGGTGGACCCATGGCAACTATAACTTTGACCTTCTCGGGGTCTGTCGCAATTCCTACCGAACTGACCACATGACCCAGCAATAGCCCATAAGGCACTCCAAAAATACACTTCCATGGGTTTAGGGCGATGCAAAATTGTCTACAGCGCTCAAAGCATTTTCTTAAAATGATCAACTGCCTTTCTCTCACGGTGGCAGCCCCTAAGTCATCAATAAACACCTTCAACTCTTTAGGGAATATGTCACCGAATGTCTTATCTGCTGTCCGTTGCCACGAACCAGGCGCATTGCATAAACCAAAGGCCATCACATGGTACGAAAAAGTACCAAATACATTAATAAAAGTTGTCTTCAACTTGTCCTCTTCTGCAATTGCCATCTGGTTATATCCTGCAAAGCAATCCATAAATGAATATATTTCCCTACCCGCTAATTGATCCAAAATCTGGTCAATAAATGGCAATGGGTAGTAGTCCTTGACTGTCTGCTTATTCGGCTCCCTAAAGTCTACACATAATCGAATTTGATTATTTTTCTTTTTTCTGATTACCACTGGCGAACACCATTCCGTGTGTTGCACAGGAAAAATCAAACCCGCTTTTCGAAGCTTCTGTAACTCTTCAAACAGCCCGTCCCTCAGTTCGAAAGGCATAAGCCTTACTTTCTGCCGTACAGGACGACTACCCTCTTTCAACGGAATTGTATGAATAGCAAGACTAGGAGGAATGCCTCTCAACTCATCATAACTCCAGGCAAAGATATCACAGAATTCCTGAATCAAGGCCACATAGTCCTCCCTTTCTGCTGTGCTGAGCATAGAACCTAGTTTAATTGGCCGTGAATCATCAGGCGTACCAAGGTTTAGCTCGATAACATCTGCATCTCTTATACGATCTTGGCCCTCTATCGGCTCGTTCAAAGTGATCTGATAGATGTCTTCCGTGGTGGATCCCTCTTTGGACTCATCACTCGATGATGTCTCACTGGCAGATAAATCTTCTAATGTCTCCAATTCTGTAGAGGATAGAGGAGCTCTCTCACTCTGCGGGGACTCAGGATAAGCATCAACCACCACACGCTGGGTACCTCTACCGAATATTAGTCGACCGCCGGGTATATCTACTTGGCAGTCCGCTTGCAAGATCCAAGGTCGTCCGAGTAATACTTGGTAACTTGGACGCCCTGCAAAACGAATCACCCTAAAGTCCAACAGGCATTCTACATTTGCAACAGTGACATGGACCTTAGTAATGCAGCCTTCCGGCTGTCTCAAACTATCATCTGCCATTTTGAGAATTGTGGAGGTATCTTTCTGGATCGCCAGACCCAACCTTTTCATCAGTTCAGAACTCATAATGTTAACAGATGATCCCGTGTCGACAATGGCATAATCTACTAATATCCCATCGACATAGGTTGCAACCCTTGGGCAATGCTTCTCAGCATGCTCGAACTAGTCATCACCAACTCGCGCAATACCCAAAGGTTCTACAATATACCCGGTACGCAGGATCTTCCTAAATTCCTTGCGTACTCTTGGGGAAAGCTTAATAAGCTGTAAAAAATTCACATCCGGCTTGACTTCGCAAAGAGAGCTTGCCAAATCGAATTCATGATAGTTCGATAGAGTTCGCTTTTCACGCCAAACCATCCGCTCTTTAGGTCACTGAACCGGCATTATTGCCTCTTTTTTAACTTTCACCTTCTTCTTTGGTGGTTCCTTATCGGCTTTACTTTCCAAGGGCTTCAAAGGTCCCCTTTCCATGGCAGGATCCAAAAATTGCGTTCCTTTGTCGCCTTGTTTAGGGTTTCCGTCGACAGGCTTATCCTTGTCGGCTTCTCTACCCTTTTGACCTCTTGTAAGAACAGCTCGCAGATGAGAGGTTTCAGCGTCATTAACACGTATAGCCTCAATCAAACTAACCCCACTACCACTAGGTAGCTCCTCCACTGTAGTCTTTGGTCGTTGAAGTATTTGTTTAGGCCCATCTTCTCGCTGGGAATCATTTCCTTGGGCACGATGATTAAAGGCCCTGGTTGCCGACTACCTCGCTGGAGGGAACTGATCTTACTCCAGCAAGTAGCTGCTAAATGGCCGGATTTTCCACAGATGTCACACTTAACATTTGGGCAATTTCTTGGATAGTGTTGCCCACCACACCATTTGCAACTAAACCTCGAAGGTGCACCCTCATCTGGGTATCTACTTCTTATCAAATTTTGTTGTTTTTTAAGGAATTTGATATCAACGGCTATTTGCCGATACTGGTCCGTAATCATATTGGTATAATGCTTCATCATGTCCTTAACCTCTCCAAGAACATTGGAAGTGCTCGACTCATAGCCTTGGTCATTACCATGTCGTTCCATCGGCCTAACAATTCGATTAGGCACTGGTTGTTGAGCCACAGGCATGGTGTTAGAATTGACCGGCTGGCCTCCACCATTTGGAGCCATTTGACTGCTCGTAGGCATCGACATGCTAGGGGGAGCTGGTAATAAAGGGACATTCTGCATCATGTTCTCTCTCCCATTAGGGTTAGCCATCGCTATCCCTTGGCCACTACTGCCATTGGCCATCGCCATATTGTTTCCCAATACTAAACCCATATTCAAATTATCTCGAGAAGCATAGGCTGCTTGTAGTCAGGATTTCACCTCTTGTGCTCGTGTAATGGCAGTATTTATATCCCCCAAGGGGACACTAGTCAACTGCAATTGGATGTTAAAGTCCAAACCATGTAGGAAATATTGCAATTGGGCAGCTGCGGGGATAGGAATAGAGGTGTCCAACTTACGGAAAACCTCTTTTATCTTCTTCGCATAAGCACGAATATCCTCGTGTGGTTCTTGGCGGGTCACGTTGAGTACACGCAACCAATATTGTCCACCCCTTTCAAGGGCAAACTCCCTTCGAAAAGATCCATAAAATGAATCAATATTCAATATGGTTCCGGCTTCTAAACCATGATACCATATAGCCGCTCTTCCTTTGAGAGTCATGTTGAAGAACATCATTAAATGTCCTTCTTCTTGGATGCGATAATTAAACATCAGCTTTTGAAACTCCCTAATGTGGAGTTCCGCATCTTCCTCAACTAACCCATTAAAAATGGGTAGCGGGTAACCTAGAGCCGGCAAATCCGTCCTTCCTGCTGGAATTGCAATAGGCTGCGCCATGACGAGGATTGGATTTGCACTAGGAATAAGGGATGGTGGGGTTACACCTCCCGCACTTGATGTAGACTGGCTTATGGAAGAAAGGGGAGCACTAGAGCTTCCACCTTCTCCTAACTTACTGCTTGTGGCCCCAAGACCACTAAATCCACTCCCTTGTAGGGGTTCAGCACCGCTACGCTTAGGGGAATATCTCCAAAAAATTTCAGCACGTCGCCTAGCTCTTTCGTCTCTTTTTTGTTTTTGGATTTCTGCTAGACGATGCTTATCACTAAATAACGGATCAATCACAGTGTCCTTTGGCATAAACTGCTAGTTGGTTCCTAGACAACCAGGATTCGAGGATCGCCACTTTTAAGCGGCTCCTGGCAGACGCACCACTGATGGAACCTAGAACGGGCCGGCACTGGCTCGTGCACTAGCCGGACCTCTATCTCACGCACTCAACAACCCCATGGCCTCGTGGCCAGGAGCGTTGATGACATATACATTGCCTTCCTAAATATCTTACGTTTGTATTACGTCGTTTGTAGTCCACTCTTCTCTCACCCACTACTCCTCAGAGGGAGCCCCTTACACATTGCCTAATGGTACGAAGCACAGACATAGGGGGTCCTCCAACGGCTGAATGCCGCCACCCCTCTGCGACTCTCCTACACCTTGGGGATTGGCCCCTCGATGCGCCGCTCAACATATAAACATTTCGTACAAAATCCACTCAAGGTACCATTTAATCGTATACGAGAATGTACCATTGTCCTTACTTCTCTTTCTCCTAGACCCCACGACTAGCCTATGGCTTAGGGTGTCCTGTCTCTCACTCAACGTGGGTCAAGGTCCTAATAAAAGCAATTGCTGTGCATCCAGGATTTCTGATACCTTTAAATATTTTCATGATTTATGCATAGTGTGGATGCTAAGTGCTCAAACAATTATGAAATCAATATTGTACACACGTGGAAAACATCCTTTCAATGATTTTCAACTACCGTTCTTATGCGGCATTGCACGAACCTAGCACCGAGGAAACCCTCATGCTACTAGGCTCTTATTTTATAATTATTCACCGACTTATATGGCATGCAAACAAGGCAGCAATCTTCTCATCATTTGACTCCACATTTAGACACATTCTAACCACTCTACCCTTCCATCGATCCAATGTTGTATTGTTGTAAGATTTATAGGGCATTTTGCCATCATTTTATGTGTAAAAAGCAGGAAAAACACACTAGAACAAGAAGGGGGGGTTGAACTGAGGCAAATCCTCATGCTTCAGTCCCCACAAACATTCATAAACATTTTTCTTAATTATCACTAATTTTCCGCACCCAAAATGCATTTTTCCCCTATTTTTAGTGATTTTTCTCTATTTTCCTTGTATTTTCTCTTATTTTCTGTATTATTTTATTACTAAAAATTCAAAATAGGTTATGGGCTGTGGCCCTTAGTTCTTCTTGCAGCAAAAATGAAAATTTAGTTGGTGTTCCTATTCATTTTTCCATTTTTATGCCCCAAAACCATCATTTTCCCTTGATTTTCCATATTTTACGTGTTTTAGTGTATTATTTTGAGCCACAAGATGCATATTTTTCTGATTTTCTAATTATGATCAACAAGTACTCATGGAAAACAGCAACATAAACAATTTTTAGCCCACATGAACAACATTTTATCAATCAAAAGCCATGAAATCTCAAATTTCCTTTGAAAAAATTGAATTACCGCTTATTTGCGTGTTTCAGGTTTTATGTCCATGGCTGCAAATCTGAAAATCAGCAGCACTTCATGCTCAGCACGATCACAAATCACCATTTCCAGCCCGTGGAGCAATCCGATCAATGCCGGACAAGCCTCCACCATTCTTTCTTCTTCCTTTCTCTTTCCACATGAATTCCCCCTTAGAAGAGAGAGAGGGAGGAGAGAGAAAGACTAGATTTCCATCTCAGCATTCAGGCCATCAATTGAGGAGCGAAGGGCGGCGATAGAGTCAGCATTTAGGAGGGAATGAAGCCCCATAATCCATTGGGGGGGTTGTTTGCAGCAAGCAAGTTGCCTCTCCATCCTCCATGGCGCATTTTTAGGGCGCCATCTTCCTCCACGTTTTTTCATCCCTCTTCATTCTCTCTCCACGTTTTTTGCTTCATAAGGTGCATAGAATTTTGTGGGGGGGTCCAAACTCAAAAGGCATGCCTAAATTTGGCCTTTCAAGTGTCCACCTTTTCATATCTTGACCATTTTGTGGCCATTTCCCCGTCCGGACTCCGAATTGAGCTCTGAAAAATCCTGGGCGTCCGGCTTGGCATCTCGCATTGGCTAGTAGCTCTTCTCAACCTGCATGACTGTCTAAAAAATTATGAAAAATCAACAAGTGTCTTTCGGGCACCTTTAAAGCACTTTGGTGCTTAAAATCGTCCTAGATCGAGCCGCCGCCTTTGACAGTGAATATTTTTCCCTTGATATTCATAATTTTTAGCTATTTTTAAGCACTTCTCGGCACCTAAATTCCGCTCTCATCAGCCATGTAGAGGTCTTGTGTGAGGGAGTTAAAGCTTGCATATTCTTGCTTTGTTTCCTTAATCTTCTTCTTTTTTTCCACTATAGATTGGTCCTCCCCTCTTACCCTTGTTTTCCATGTTTTTTCTTGTCTTACCCCTACTTAGTATGCACCCAAAATTTGCAGTAAATTCCCTCCTCTTACTTCTTGCTTTCTTTTCCTAATAATATCCCTTCCTTTACCATTTAAAATTCTATTTTGTTCAAAATTTTGAATCATAGGCTTGTGCATAGTACTTTCCACTTTCATACAGACAATGGGAGTCAAATAGGTCCAAGTCATACTATGCCAAGTACAATGTAGCAAGAATAACATCATTTGAATAAGACAATTATCTAAATATGTCTCTCATATATTTTTCATATTCTATCCTCAAAATCACATGACATCCAACTCCTCTAAATATGCACATCCTTAATCATGTTATCTTTTAGTCTTTAGTATGTTTAGGCTTCTCTTCTTCATTGCCTTTTTTAACTTCCAAGCTGTTATGAACATGCTCATGGTCTTGCTCCTCTCTTATAGGATTCATTGACATTCCTTCTTTTGAACAACTTAATTCTTTTCTTGGTAATAGGAACCTTCATCTCTATACCATCAAGTTTACATGGAGAGTATGTAGCATTATCATGTACATGCTTCATAGTGTGGGCCAACCCACCTCTTTGAAAACTATGATGATTGTCAAGATTGCTATCATAAACTACACCAAATCTCCTTCTTCTAGTGGCCTAGGATGAAGTACTACTTCTTATCAAATTTATTTACTTTTGTCAACTTGGCTTCTCTCATTGCATCATTACAAGCTCAATTCTTGAGGTCTTCTTTCTAACTACTCAATCCATAATGCGATGTCTTTTCTACTCATATCTTGTTTCCAAGGTAGCACATTCCTAGTAATAATAACATCCTCAATAGACACGATAGATTTTTGATCGTAAATTAATTCGGTAGAAGTATATCTAGTGGTTGCATTATGTGTAGTATGATCAACCCATAAAGCATAAGGGAGTGAAAGGGAGCAACGGATCGAAGATTGGACTCAAGAGCTATGGCGGGAGAGCAAGAACAAGAAAGGGAGAGACTAGAAATGGAAACTCCAACAGTCACAATGTGTGACCGGGCCTTCCTTTATTCAAACTATCATTTAAAGAATAAAGAATAAAGTGATGGTGACGGGCGCCCGCCACCTGCAATGTGCAGTGGCGGTGACATGTCAGTGTAGTAATACACGGGCGGCTAGGCAGAGGCACCTTTACCCCCAACAACCTCCCACTTAAAGGCGAATCTGCCCCAGTGAGGAGTGAAAAGAAAAAGAAAAAAAGACAGTACAACATGTACACATGTACAACAGGATGAGGAAAGACGTCATCTCATTCCATGCCCATCAACCTCCTGAGGAAGGCAAAGCGCTCTGTAGAGAGGCTTTTCGTGAGTAGATCTGCAGGATTCTGGTCAGTCGAGATCTTGACAAGATCAATAGACTTGTCCTCAATGACCCACGTATGAAGTGATACCTCACCTTAATGTGTTTCTTCTTCGCATGGAAGACTGGATTCTTAGCTAACTGAATAGCACTCATAGAATCTGAATATAGTGTAGGGATAGCATAAATACCAAGGTCAGCAACTAAACGACCCAACCAAATGGCCTTCTTGCAAGCCTCACTGGTGGCTGCAACATACTCGGCCTTTGTAGTAGAAAGGGCCGTGCATTTTTGCACCCTCGACATCTAAGAAACAACACCTTCAGCATAGGTGAATACATAGCCAGAAGTGGACTTCCTACTATCTACATGTCTTGCATAATCAGAGTTAGTGTACCCCACGACTGTTGTATCTTGGCTGTCATAGCATATGCACATATCTGCAGTGCCCTTCAGGCACCTTATGATACCTTTCACGGCATCGCGATGCTTCTTGCCAAGTGTAGCCATATAGTGTTCCACAACACCAATTGAAAAGGCAATATCTGGACGAGTGGCTATCATGGCATACATAAGATTGCCCACTGTGGATGCATAGGGAATCTTGGCCATCTTGGCATTCTACTCTTTTGTCTACGGACAATCAGCCTATGATACCTTCACATAAGAAGGCAATGGACAACCAATAGGCTTTACGTCTTGCATGCGGAAGCGCTCAAGGACTTTATGAATGTACTCCCTCTGTGACAAGTAGAGGAGTCCTTGATGCCTACCACGTGTAATGCGCATACCACGTATGTGAGCGGCCTGTCCCAGATCTTTCATCTCAAAGCTCTTCTTGAGCTGAGCCTTAAGAGCATCTAGCTCATCATGAGCTTTCCCTGCTATCAACATATAATCCATATAGAGTACCAAAATCAATAAAGAACCATCACGAGCTTTCTTCGTGTAAAGACACGGATCCATAGCACTCCGGCTGTAGCCCTGTGACTGCATAAGGGCTTCAAACTTATGATATCACTCCCTAGGTGCCTGTTTCAAGCGATAAAGACTTTTCTTCAATTTTCACACTAGGTGCTCCCTGCCAGGTTCTGCAAAGCCCTCAGGCTGCTCCATATAAATCTCATCATGCAAGTCCCCATGTAAGAAAGTCTTCTTGACATCCATCTGGTATAAATCCAAGTCAAGCTGAGCAACCAAAGCCAAGACTAAGCGCAGGGTGGTCATCTTAACCACAGGAGAAAAGACCTCGTCAAAGTCCACACCATGCTCCTGCTTAAAACCCTTTGCTACCAATCTAGCCTTGTATGCCAGCTTGGGGTGTCCAGGGGTACTTTTTAGCTTGTACACCCACTTGCATGGCAAAGCCTTCTTGCTCATAGGCAAGGAAACCAAATCCCAAGTGTCATTCTTATGCAGGGAGTCTATCTCAGACTGCATAGCCCTCTCCCAGGAGTGATTGTCACCCCTGTGCATAGCCTTATCATAGGTGAAAGGCTCTCCTGCATCTGTAATAACCAATACATAATGCATCGAGGGCTCACGTGGAGGTTTGTCAGCTCTGATGCCTACCCAACTGCCTGTCCAACACCCTGATTATGAGCATCTGCTGCAGTTGTAGGCTGTCCAACTGGCTGTCTAGAGGAGCTCTCGGCTCCTCCTAAAATATGACCCTGTGGATCTCAACAACTCTCTTAGGCTGCCTATGCATTTTGTCTTCATGGAAGACTATATCATGACTGCGGATGACTTTTTGCGCTTACGGATCCCAGAGACGATAACCCATCTCGCTTGCATCCCCATAACCAAGGAAAATGCATTTGACACTCTTGGGATCCAGCTTACTTCTCTTGTCCCTGGGCACATGGCAAAATGCCTCACATCCAAAGACACGGAGATGTGCATAAGAGGGGGGTTTTCTAGTCCATACCTCCTCTGCAACCTGGAAATCCAAGCCAGTAGAAGGTGATCTGTTTATGATATGCATAGCTGTACTAACTGCCTCAGCCCAAAAGCTCTGGTAGGCCTGCATGACTAAGCATATTGCGTACACACTCCTGGATAGTTCTATTCATCCGCTCAGCCAAACCATTCTGGGGGGGTGTAGGGGACGGTCAACTGACGCTTAATACCCCTGTCATCACATAACTGCTCAAAAGCACGTCCTTAGGCATTTTAGCCTATACCCAGACTGGTTCTCAACCAATGCAAGCTATCTTTGAAACACAGCCAAGACATCGGTTAATGGGATAAGCCCAAACTTTCCATGAAAAATCATCTATGAAAGTAACAAAATACTTTGCACAACCCATATACTAACAAAGCATGGGCCCACAGACATCTGAATGTACCAATGCGAAGGGCTCACTCATGCGTGGCCTACCAGACTTCTTATGCGTAGACCTAGTCTGCCTGCCATAAAGACAATGCTCACATGAATCAAAACATGCATAATCAAGGGGCGGTAAGTATTACAGACCAGAAAGCATTTTTATTCCCTTCAAAGATATATGGCCCAAACGGGCATGCCAAAGACATACATGTGGGATAGAACCCACATACAAAACATGATCAAGGGAAGAAGATGATACAATCAAGGGGTAGAGACTACCAGCCTTGGCACCTCTTGCAATCACAAGTCTGCCACGAGTGATCTTCCATGCAGAGTCTCCAAAACATACATGATATCCTGCATCATCAAGCTGTTTGAGACTACGTATCAAAGCAAGTACATGATGTACATCCTGCATAACAAAACTACTGCTAGAAGGAAACTGTAGCCTAACATCACCAATGCCCACAATATCAAGAGAGCTGTCATCACCCAAGTGCACAGAACCCGAAACAGTACGGTATAAATGAAACCACTCTCGACAAGGTGTCACATGAAAGGATGCACCTGAGTCCAAGATCCAACACTGTGCATACATAGAGTGTATCTCTGTTATCAGTGAAGCACTAGAAGAAGCTGCTAGGATATAATCATCATCATTAACATTCTCAGGCTGCATAACATTGATCTCTTCAATTTTAACACTAGACTTTGCAGGTACTATGCTGCGATCAGAAGACTTATCCTGCACTTTGTCTTTCCCCTTATCTTTGCACCTTTCATTGCGCAATTCATGGCATCGTGGCCTAATATGGCCCTTTTTCCCACAATGGTGACAAGTAACATTTGCATTCCTGCCACGGGATTTGCTATGTGACTTCCCACGAGACTTGGACCGAGATTTTTGAGAATCCCGTCCGCGGCCACTACCACTGCCATGCTTTCCATATCCATCATTCCTGCCTCTAACTGTCATAGCATGAGACACACGAGAGGCATCCAAATTCTTACCGTTAACCTCTTCCTACAGAAGAGCACTCTCAACATTAGATAATTTCAAGGTAGCAGTAGAGGCACATAATGCAGTACCGAATACATCCCATGACTCATTAAGAGTACCAAGCAAGAAAAGAGGAGTGACATCCTCTGCAAAGTGATGTCCTGCAAAGTCAAGCTTTTGAGTATAGCATGGAACTGGCTCAAGTGAGTAGACATAGTCACATTCTCCTTCATGCGTAGATCCATAAGCTGCTTCAGCCAATACATTTGACTCACTGGACTTTTCTTGTCATATTTTTTATCTTTTTCCACAACTTCCATGCACTCTGTTCTTCCTCAAAGACATTATAGTGAACTTGTTCTATGAGAGACAATACAATAGTGGACTTGCATAACTCATCAAGCTCAAGCCATTCCTCATCTGGCATAGTTGTAGGCGGATACTCGCTTAACCTCAAAGGTTTGATCTGCGATTTTTGCACCAACACTTGCCAAATCTGGCTCTTCCAATAAGAGTAATTCGTACGATCAAGCTTAGTGATGTTGAAAATAACATGATCAGTGGATGAAGTCGCCATAATGTAGGTTGGAAGACTATAGACAATTCAAAACTACTTGCTGTTTATTGTAGAAAATGACCAAAAAATCACAAAATCGAGGAAAAATGGTAAAGAAAGTGGAACCAAAGCTGCTGCCCACCAAGTACTAGTGAAAGTACATAATTTCAGAGTGTTTCAGCATGAAAAATCCATGTCAGTCCATACATATATGCTTGCTATAATAAATTTCAGATTTCAGTAAAAGAGAGCTAACAGTGCCAAAATTGGATCCCAAGGCAATCATATATTGCCAAGACCAAAGCCGGCATCATGCAGGCATAGCATAAGCATATGACGGTTGATAAGCATGAATCCAACACCCAAGTATGTCATACAAACATCTGCCAGTGAGTAGGCACACCCCCCAGGCAACGGGGCAAAGTGTTCCTGGCACTACCAAAACTTGACACAAGTAGGTGTCAGTTCACAAAGATACGGATCCAAAATTGAGACTTATCTCATAAGCATACAGTGAACCAAGACATATGATGTATCATCCCAAAATGTAAGAAGTCCCAAAGTCTCAAGTGTCTGTAACTACTCAATGGCATGTAACGGCTCAATGCATAAAAGTACCGCCTGCTCAATATCTGATAAGTATTCAAGAATGCTCCCACTGGCACAAAAGTTATATGTACGAGCTCAATAACTCAAGCCAAGGCACGACACAATGCCAATGACATAAGTCCAAGACAATACATCAATAGTACATCCCGAACATGTAGGCGGTAGAGCATCCATATGTAGCATTTGTAAGCATGTAAGACATCAAATACATCCCAATCCAAACTCCGACAAGCCAAGTAACATCCAAGACTACTCTAGATAATCCAAAATGCATCCAAGGTGGAGCTTCAATGAGCACTCAAGCTCAATGTATGTATAGGGTAATCAACCATGACATGAGCATTAAGCCATAGGCAACGGGTATGCATATACCCAAGAAGCATCACTATCAAAGCATATACCAATGTCAATAAGTGCAGGCTGAAATAAGCTCAAGCTTCCAAAAGCATCTGGATTCAATGACAAGCTCAAAGTCGTCCCTCGATGATCAATTTATCATAGCATAACCCAAGACATACATCCGAAACCAATAGGCATATGTCAAAGCATGAAAGATAGCTTCAGTCCAAGAGTATTCAGCATGCATTTACTGTTATAAATTGTGTATTTCTAGCCTCAAAATCAGGCCAAATTCATAGCATTACATGTAGCTTCAATCCCCCAATCAATCGGGATGCAATAGGCATCAAACCGGTTATGTACTCATGCCCAAACAAGCATAGGCATACAAATACATGCTGTCTCAGACCTGAGATCTGTTACAGAAGATTTTGTCATCATAATTTGGCAAATCTGACATCACCATCACGTCTGGAGAGTGCCAAAACCCCAACTTAGACTCTTACCTTGCCTGAATCGGGTTCTGAATGCCTGAGGTATGACAAAAAGAGTGATTTTTGGGCTAGATTTTGAAATAGGGGCAAAAAAAACGTGAGCTAGCTGGGGGGGTTTGTTGTCCCATGTGTCAACAATGGGGCCCAAAGGGGGCACAAATGAGGGCCAAAGAAGGACTACACCAAGCCTCAGCAAGCCTTGATAGGCTGGAAGCAAGATCCACGTGAAGGAAGCTCCAAAATGTGTGAGCTATGGCTGCCCACAACTTGTTTATAGCTTGTGAGACCTGCGAATTGAAATAAACCCTGAAGAAAATGATCAAATGCCTTTGATGTAATGTCCTGAAGGTGCCCAACAATATCGGGAAGGTGCTTGGGAAGCCGGGGAGTGACGGGAGCTCAAAGGAATTGGATATGGCTGCCGAAAAGGAGACCCAATGTAAGTAGGGAGTCGATGGGATGCTGAGAATGCCACGAACCAAGCTCAAGAGTCGGAAAGCAAAGCTCTGATACCAGTTGAAAGGGAGTGACGGATCGAAGATTGGACTCGAGAGCTATGGCAGGAGAGCAAGAGCAAGAAAGGGAGAGACTAGAAAAGGGAACTCCAACAGTCACAATGTGTGACCGGGCCTTCCTTTATTCAATCTATCACTAAAAGAATAAAGAATAAAGTGACGGTGACGGGCACCCACCACCTGTAGTGTGCAGTGGCGGTGATTGTCAGTGTAGTAATACACGAGCGGCTAGGCAAAGGCACCTTTACCCCCACAATCTGGGCTATTCACATATCTTACCCCTATATGCTTTTACTATGGGTGCTTTCTCTCACTTTTTCCATTCCCTTCAAGATTACAAGCTGTAGTAGTGAGAGTCAGTTTTATTCCCATCCTTGAGGAAAACTATGCAACTTCTTTTGCATCCAATTATTTGTTGGGGTACACATGTGCCTATGCCGCACTGTATTTACTTCCACACCGTTACCACATACCTATACACTATAGGTGTACCAATAGGTGCCCATTATTGTTGCTTTATTCTTTATTCTTTTAGTGACTATTGAATAAGGGAAGGCTGGTCATATATTGTGACTATTGGAGTTCCCACATCTTATGTGCGTGCCTCTCTCTCTTGCTTTCTTGCTCTCTTGTTCTATTATCCATTCTCCATAACTTGCACCTCTCTTATTTCCACTTGAGATTCTCCCTTCAACTAGTATCGGAGCCCTAATTGAGGATCTTCACCCACCATTGCTTTAGCCAGGTTTGAATACTTACAATCCATTCATTCATGGTAGCCATGGATTTAACTTCAAAGGAATGCATTTGATCTTCTCCACTTCGTAGCTTGTTCTTGCCTCTTAAAGCTTGCTCTAGGGATGCAGTCGGCCTTTTTCATCAGTGATTGAGCCTCCATATTGAGCAAGATAACAAATAAAGGGTTAGCATAGCCAGTGTGATTTGTGCCTACTGTGTTGTCCTATTTTCTAGCTCATTGCATTTCTCCTCTAGCTCATTGTGGCCTCTAGCACTTGGAAATCAACCTTGGCAATCATCTTGATGCATCTTGGCACTTAGATCTTCTGGTTGGGCACCTATTAGAGTGGAAATACTCTATTATCTACTATATACAATAGTAGACCTATTGTAACATAGGTCTATGAAGGGTTTTCATCAAAATTTGAAGCGTCTATGCTTCTCTTCATGCCTATTGGTGCTCGGATCCTTGGTAGATGCTTAGGAAATATATTGAGATGTTTTTTGGTTTGTATTGAGATCATTTAGTTTATAACAGAGGTTATTTCACATATGTAATAAAAAGGCACCAAGCATTTATTTGGGAAAGAGAAAATATTATGCTTAATGATCTTTGATGCTAAACATGTATACTATTTGGATGTCTTGATACCTCATATTGATGCTATGTTTATGGGAACATTTGAGCTTCACATTTGAGAAACGTTTGATGTCTTGAAGCTTTAGGGGTTACATGCTTTGGTTGGTACAATGGCTTTCACAATTGCAGGCTTGAAGAGTTCTTGTGGTTTATGCTCTTGGCTATGCATTTGATGTATCTTGGATACTCGAATGCCATGTAATTGAGACATTGAGCTAGCTTGTCTTGCTCAACATCTGACTTTGTTTCAATGGGAGCTACTTATCACTTGGATATTTGCATTGAGCTTTAGATGTTATGAAGTTGAGCTTGAGCATCCTTCATTGAGATAGTAGGACTCTTGGAGCTATGTATGTGCTCTTTGAATGCTTATTGGATGCAATTACTCTTCAATGGGATGATTTGATTACATGCCCTAGACACCGGTACTTATCTTTGACAACATGATGTTAGTGATGTATACATGCTTCTTGGCTATGTATTGAGCTACATTATCTTTTGGTCAATTGGTTGTGCATTTGGTAATTCTCTTTTGTTACCCTTGAGATATACTACATTTGGGTTATATTCATGATGTCTATGCCTATTGGATGTATGGTTTACTAACACATTGAGGTTGTGATAGATCTTGGTATTGGTTGTATTCCTATTCACTATTGGTTGCTTTTACATATTCCGTCTTTTCTCGAATATTCCTAGTAGTGGGAGCTTGGATTTTCTTGATTGATTGCCCACATTTGTTGGTTCTTGCCATACTACTACACTTATCACAACATTGTTGCAATTATAGTTTTTAGCATTCTTTATGAGAGCAGATACTTGGATTCACTTGCAGTTAGTGGATAATGCTCTATTTTTCTTATCCCTCTTGTTTTGCTCTTTACTTTGGTTGAGTTTTGAGGTTGTTCTGCAGTCATTTGTAGTAGCATGTACTTAGTTTTTGCATTGATATCTTGTCATTATGACTCGTTCTTTGAATGATAGTGCTATTTTCAATATTGAAAATCTTGATGACACTAATTTCACCTATTGGAAGATGTAGATATGGGAGATACTAGTTCAAAGGAAGCATGTTTGGCCCCTTGAAAACCAAGAGTGTAAAGCTTGAAGGCATTGATCAAGATACTAGAAATGAGTTGGATGAGCTATGTAGATCCACTCTTATTGTGTCATTGTCCAAACATGTTTATTTTAATATTGTGGCACTTGAGGATAATGCTTGACAATTATGGGAGAAAATATGCAATCTTTATGACAAGTAAAGTCCTACTTCATAGATGTATTGATTGAAATAGCTCATGGACCTTTGCATGAAGGAACAAACTAGTGTGTCTACACATTTGAATGAGTTTCATTTGATTTTTAGCTAGTTGACTTTATAGAGCATTGAATTTAAGGATAATCTCTCTCTCTTATTCTTACTTGTGACACTTCTTGAGTCACGAGATACTTTTGATATTGCCATATGTGCTAATATGCCTAGAGATAGTTTGAAACTCCAGGATGTTGAGGGTACCTTTTTTACAGAGGACATAAACAGAACGAATGTAGATGTAGCATGTACTTCTTATACATTGAGTGTTAGGGGCAGACATGATAATAAGAGTAGTAATGACTATTGTGGTAGAGACTCAAGAGGTCTCAGCCTTGTGGGCAATCTTGTAGTAAGTCCAGTGGTCATAAGGCCTCTCTTACATGTCATTGTTGTGAGAAGCAAGGTGATATTTGGGCGTAGTGTCATAAAATGCACAATGATAAGCACAAAGAGAAATGCAAGTGAAAAGTACAAGAAAAGTCTAATGCTCATAACAGTCCCTAGTAAGTCAAGTGTAAAGATTGAGGAGATAAATGTAGTGCTACATGAGTTTGATGATGAGTACATCTTGTCAACTTCTTCTCTTGATACTAGTCAATTGATTGATGCTTCATCCAATTTTTCTCAATGTTGGTTACTTGATTTAAGGGATTCTTTCCATGTTACCCTACATAGGGATTGGTTTCATTCTTATCACAACATTATAGGTTTTGTTATACTAGAACATGACTTAGCATTGGATATCATTAGCATTGGTGATGTATGGTTGCAATTTGGTTCAGGTATTACTTTTGTTTTGCATGATATATGCCATGTTTCGACTTTGACCAAAAGCCTACTCTCTGTTGGATAGCTGGATAATACAGGCTATAATGCATCTTTTGGTGATTCCACATGAAAGATTATCCATGGGAATCTTGTCTTTGCTTGAGGTGCCAATGTTGGCAGCCTTTATCCCTTGCTTATATCTAGGTCTATAGACCTTGTTTTGGCTATGACTAATATACTACACGTATCTTAATGACATCATTGTCTAGGGCACATGTTCTTAAAGGGAATGGAAATGCTTACTCATTTACAATATCTTCCACCTCTTAATTACAAAAGCTTTGATTCTTGTGATCATTATCTTTATGGCATGTATACACACCTTTCTCATAAGATATTTGGCATTATGCACATGGGTGACTATTTTGTGACTTTCATTGATGATTACTCACATAAGATTTGCCCATATCCTATTAAGCAAAAATTAGACGTCTTATCTATATTTCAAAATTGGCTTGCTCTTGTTGGGAATCAACTCGGGTATAGGTCAAAATTCCTAAGGTTTGATAATGGGAATGAATATGTTTCTAAGGCATTTGAGAAATTTTGTAATGAGAGGGATATTAAGCATCAGTTGACCAACTCCTACACCCCATCTTAGAATGGTATTGTAGAGTGCATAACTAGGATGATTTAGGAGAGAGTTTGCAGTATGCTTAGCCAAAGTAGACTTATCATAGCATTTTTGGGCCGAGGTAGTTACTATTTCCGTATATATGATAAACAAATCCCCATGCATTACTATTGGTTATCAGGTTGTAGAGGAGGCATGGTCTAGAAAACCTTCTTCGTATGCGCATTTATGCGTTTTTGGATATGAGGATTTTGGCCATCTTCCCAAGGACAAATGTAATAAGTTGGATCCTAAGTTAGGGAAATGCATCTTTCTTGGTTATGGGGATGTAGATGAAATGGGCTATCACCTATGGGATCCACAAGCTCAAAAGGTCATCAGCAGCCATGATGTTGTCTTCCATAAGGAGAAGTTGCATAAGTAGTTTGAGTAGGTAGTTGAGATTTGTAGGGTGATCTTGTAGGAGGAGCCTCTTATTAGCATACAACTAGCTAGACAATAGCTTGTAGTTGATACTCCGATGGCCCTTGACCATGATATTAGATAGGATGCATAGGCCCCATAGGTCACTTGGCAACAGTCTACTAGAGATAGGCACTAGCTTGATTAGTTTGTGCCCTCCATGGACTATGTTATGGTGATAGATTTTGGTGAGGCTTTTACTTATGATGAGGCTATGTGTAGAGGTAATAGGCATTCTTGGGAGAGGGCCATATAGTCAGAGTTTGATTCATTGTAGAAAAACCATACATGGGATTTGCTTCCTTTGCCTAGTGAGAAACATGCATTGCCATGCAAGTGGGTGTACAAGTTGAAGCGTACCCCCAGACTCCCCAAGCCAACATATAAGACTGGATTAGTCGCTAAGGGTTTTAAAAAATGGTTACCCTACAATTGGTTTTGACCATGGTTGCAATTAGATTTGGATCTTTATCAGATGGATGTGAAAACTCCTTTTCTACATGGGGACTTGCACGAGGATATCTATATGTGGCAACCTAAGGGCTTTATGGAAAAGGGCAGAGAATACCTAGTGTGAAAATTGAGGAAGAGACTTTATGGCATTAAGAAAGTACTTAGGGAATGGCACCATATGCTTGATACTCTCATGCATTCATAGGGATATACTTTCATGAGGTACCTGAAAGGCATTGCAAATATGTGCATTTGCTATGGTGGCCAAGATACTATAGTCATGGGTTACACTGACTCCAATTATGCTAGACATGTAGATAATAGGAAATCCATCTTTGGGTATGTCTTCACTCTTGCTAGAGGTACTACTTTTTGGATGTTCAAGGTGTAGAAGTCATACCCCGCATAGTAGAGATAGGTTACCATTCTCTCTTGGGTAGGCTCATAGGTCATTAGTCTCAATTCTTCTTCAAAATCTATGTTTTTTAGGGTCATAGTGGACACTTCCAACTAGGCCTTGAGCTTCTCAACTTGGTTTGTTTGGGATTTTATTGCAGCGGTTATTGCCTCATGTTACATTCTTTGCTTGGCTGAGATGATATTCTTGCACATACTTACCGCCACTTTGCATTGACTTTCTCATAAGAGGATACAACCTAAATCAGGATAGCCATGCGTTGTAGCATGTTTAAGCAAGATCGTTTGGCTTCTCCTGCCATTTTTGTTGCTATCTTTGTAAGATTGGTCTCTAGGGTGGTTTCCAAGCTTGTGAAGGTGACTTTGTAGTTGGATATGACCTTCCTAAAAATTTAGAAGTTCTTTGGTTCAACTTTCCATTTTTTTTCTTGTTCCATCTACATTCTAGTTTCTCCTAGTTGTATTTTAGATTTCTCACTCTACTTCTACACTTCTTCCATTCCCTTGGATTCATATATTTAGGACTTTTAGTTCCTTGAATTTGTTCTCTAATTGACTATGGAGGTTGTGTTGTTGCAGTGTAGTTTTCTTCAAGTGTTCATTATATGTCTCCACTATGGATAACTTGGCTTGGAATTCTACATTGTCTCTCAGTACACTTCAACTTTCTCCTTCTTTAGCTCTTCACACATGTATTTTAGTGCTAGTTGGTTTTCCCCTATGTACACAAATTGACCACTTTGCTTGTGAGAGCTAGTTGTTGCCTATCCTTTTTAGAGGTAGCCTCCTCTATGAATTTCCCTCTCTTCAACTCCAACAATTTTGTTTGTGTAGTTTGGAGGGTAGTTAGCATTAACTACAATTCTGATTGTCCTTCACTAACTTTGTGCTTTCCTTTGATGGAAGTTTCATCAATTTAAAAGATGGAGGAGAGAGAGGGAGCTTGAGCTCTCATAGACACATAACACACAAAGAAGGTACACAAGATAGGAAGCTAAAAACCATAGTTTTTTTTTCTTCTTCTTCACTATAACACTCTACCAAGAATAAGAGAAAGTACAACATACACAATATACAAGTGGTCCATGGTGTGAACCTACACACATATATGGGATGCTCTAAATCCTCATGATTTGTTGGCTACTCCATATACATCTCTTCTTGCAAGTCACCTTGTAAGAAGGTATTTTTTACATCCATTTTCTATAAACTCCAACCTTTGGTTGTTGCCAAAGTAATCACACATCTAACAGTTGCCACCCTAGCAATGGGATTAAATGTTTCTTCATAATCTATGCCAAATGTTTGAGCCTAGCCTTTTGCAACCAACCTAGCCTTATACTTGCTAACAAAACCATGTACATTATGCTTAATTTTTTAGACCCATTTATAGCCATTAGCTTTCTTGCCCTTAGGTAATGGTCATAGATCCCAAGTCTTGTTGGCCTCTAATGCAATCGTCTCTTCATCTACTGTTGCATCCCAATGAGCATGGCCAACATCATCCTCAAAACAAGTGGGTTTAACATTCTCAACCACCTTTATCATATAAGCATAATGGTGAGCTACATAAACTTCAAAAATAAATATTTTAACAGGGTATCTAACCTTGTTAGACCTTTGTATCACTAGATCACTCAGTGGAGCCTTTATATTACCATGTACTCTCTGTATACTTGGTGTCCTAATTGAAGGAATACCAAGCTCTTTGAACCATTAGAATCTCCATTATAACCCAAATGACTAGCAGATGTATCATTACCATTGGACACTTTCTTCTTGTCTTTGTATTTATGTGCAACACTAGTAGATGCACTTGAAGATGTGGGATTGCTCCTCAATCTTTGAGACCAAGATCTAATTGTAAATGTAGTATTAGATGATGTTACTGGTCCAATTAAGGCTTCATGATTCTTGCTTTTCTTTTTGCACACAATTATCATGATCATGATCATCATCCAATGCATCACCACCACTAGATCCATGCCAATTGTTCACCTCATTAAAAATAACATTGTTGTTCACTATGAACTCACCTATGAGACATGTTTATAATAGCAATATTCTTTCTACTGTAAAAAGAGTATCCAATGAAAAAATATTTTTTACCAGGCTTTGGATCAAGCTTCTTTTTTGCAGCTCATCTGGCACATGAACATATGCAATACAACAAAACACTTTAAAGTATGACACATTAGGATTCTTGCTTGTAAATTATTCTTTGGGGATCATTCAATGAATTGCAACTATGGGAGTTTTATTCATAATATAGATAATAATATGAAGAGCTTCAGAACAAAAATGTATTGTCAAATTCTTTTCAACCATCAATGTCTATGCAACTACTAAATATGTCTATTTTTCCTTTCTAAAACCCCATTTTGTTGTGGGATATACTTGCAAATAAAGTATCTATTATCTCATGAGACCTCAAGAAGTCATGGAACTCATTAGAGAGGTTCTCTTTCCTTCAGTTTGACCTCAAGAAATTAGCTTTCAAAGCTATTTCTATTTCAAAACTAGATTTGAAAGTTTTGAATTGCTCAAACACATCACTTTTTTTCTTCATGGAATACACCCATAGCTTCCTTGGATAGTCATTAATAAACATGACAAAATATTTACTGCCACCAATAGATATATTCTATGTAAGTCCCCAAACATCTATGTGCACAACATCAAGTATATTCTTGCTCTATCATGAGAAAATGTTGTCTTTTTGCTTACTAAACTGACATGCTTCATACACTTTATGAAATTCTATAACTCTAAAAGTAGGAAATCTTGCAACCAACCCTTTGGACTGCATTAATTTTAGCATTTTCACATTTAACACCATATTGGGGAATATGGAAATTTCCCATAAGTTTGGGACACATGGTCAAATCTTTGGATTTGTCGTAACTTGAACACTATAACTCCAAATTGAGCGCTCTATAGCTCAATAGATTCCATTTTTCAAGCGCTTTCCAATGATAGGTCACATCATATGGTTTTGAGAAACTTATGGGCATGTTATCCGGGTGCCACCTTTTTAGTATTCAAAAAATGGAAATTGGGAGATTCCCAAACTCACTAATATTGTGTTATTTGCATATCCAATATGTTTGTGCCATATTTCAATGTGTGTCAACCATTCCTTTACGTTTAGCATATATAGTAGAATTCATAGTAGGAATTTCAACATCTAAAGTAAACATGTGGTCAACCTACTTTCTTTTGCGATCAACCTACACTTATCATTAAAATATTCACAAAACAATCTTTTACATTAAATCAAACTTGTAACCCTTGCTCTATGATTTGATCAATAGACATTAAATCCTTTCTGATGGATGGCACGTGTAATATATTTGACAGAATCTTTGTCCTGACCATTATGCAAAGACAATGAAACTTTTCCAATGTGTGAAATTAGGTGGTATGAATTATCACTCCTCTATATATAGCTTGGATTTTGTAAATCCTACATCTCTCCAAACCATTCAACATGGCTAGTTATATTATTAGATACACCTAAATCAGCATATTGTACATCATGTGTCTTGTTTGTCAGAGAGAGAACTAGAGAGAGAGAAAGAGGATAGAGAAGATTGTAGAAGAGAGAGAAAGATTGCAAGAAGAGAGAGAAAGAGAATGACGAGGAGAGAGAAAGTCTAGAATTGGAGAGAGAAAGACAAGAAAGAGAGAGAAGCCATAGAAGGTGTGAGCAAGATGGGAGAGAAGGACAATAATTGTATTAATGTGTCAAAAGATATGAAAAATTACATATCCTCTCCTTTTATACCAATGTCAATGTGACATGGCATAACATCAATATTATTTTTATACTAAATCCTTATTCCCAGCTTCTTCCAATCCATCGGCTAGAAAAGGATGGATAGAACAGAGTACTACTCTATTTTTTATAGCTTTACAAATGGGAAAATGACCAACATATGGACTAAAATTGAAGAACAAGAGTAGACCTTAGCTATATACATGATCTGTAATACTTCAAAAGTATATGGAGCCGTAAAATCTTCAACAGATAATTTCAAAATGAAGTAGACAGCTTGCTGTGTAAATATACCCTGACGGACCAAATCTGCCATAATTTCTAGTAGAAGTGTCCAAATGAGGTGTGCCATATATCAAAACATAGCTCTTGAAGAGTACTTTAATCCCATGTAGATAGCTTAATTTTGAAAATTAGACACAATAAAAAATATTCTAAAACAGCGTGTTGTCCTCATCCTGTCTGCACCAAAACTAGCTCCATAATCAATAGGCTTCAGCCCACTAATGTATCCATTAAGAAAGGAAACTCATCCAATATAGAATTAGGTCTCCAAGAAGCTTCCTCATGTGGTAAATCTCTCCATTTGATCAAATATTCCATGATAGAACGAGATCAAAGATTCTTCTCACGCCGACCTATAACAGCCTCTCGGATGTACTAAATAAGATCTTCTTCATCAATAGGTGGCAGCTTATCAATTATATCCACTGGATGACCATAGAAAGGCTTGAGCTCACTAACATGAAAGACATTGCGAATCTTTGTGGAAGAAGGAATCTCTAATCTGTATGCCAAGTCTCCAATGTGCTTTAGGATCCAGTAGGGGCCGTAAAATCTGTGAGCAGGCTTATTACTAGATCTATCTTTTAATGTAGAGTATCTAGACTTGGGCACCTTTAGTAAGACCAACTCTCCTTCTTGGAACTCTAAAGGCCGCCTCTTTTCATCAGCATACATCTTCATTTTGTCTTGAGCTTTCCTAAGATTCATCTTACATTGCTGAAGAAGGGTTTGCATTCTTTCCAACTCTTCCTTTCCATGAGGGAGGGTTGATCCTTTCATTAAAGATGACTCTGGGTAAGGGCACCTTGTAGCCATACAAAGCCTCAAAGGGTGAAACTCCAATACTAGCATGGGTAGAGTTATTGTAAGAAAACTTAGCCAAGTGTAACCAAGAATCCCATGAGGTTTAGACATCAATAGTAGAAACAGCGAAGATAAGTCTCCAACCATTTATTAACTCTTTCTGTCTATCCATCAGTTTGTGGATGATAGGCCGTAGACGGTGCCAATTTAGTGCCCATAGATGTAAATACAGCTTGCCAAAAGTTACTCATAAACTTTGAGTCTCTATCATGAACAATCACCTGCGGTAATCAATGTAGTCTAAAAATTTGCTCCATAAACTAACTGGCCACTTGAGAGGCAGTAAATTGGATCTTGGTTGGAATAAAATGGGCTGCCTTGGTAAGTCTATCTATCACCACATATATACTATTCCATCCCTTCTTGGTAGTAGGCAAGCTAGTAATGAAATCCATAGTAATGTGAGTCCATTTACCTGTAGGAATAGGTAATGGCTATAACAAGCCTCCTGGCTTATGGGTGCTGTCCTTATTCTGTTGACAAGGCATACACTTCATGATAGAGTCCTTGTCATCTTTCCACAATCCTTTCCAATAGAAGCTTTTACTGATCATGTCATAGGTCTTGAAAACTCCTAGATGTCCAAAGGTGAAGAATTTAGTTTTTCCATAATTTTTCGTGTAAAAGAAGATGTAGAAGGAATGAAAATCTTGCCTTTCAACCAAATAAGGCCATTTTTGAACTGATAGTGCAAGCTTTCTTCCATAAGGCCTTGCTGTAATTTCTAAGAAATATGGTTGAATTCTTTATCCAAAAGATAAGCCTCCTGTAGTTCTTCAATCCAATCATTATGCAATTCAGTCATTGCTGAAACTTTGCAAGCCCACATATGAGAAAGAGAATCAGCCACTATATTGTATTTGCCCCTCGTACGAGTGATATCAAAATCATAATTCTGTAATGTAGCTACCCACTGATGCTACTTAAGAGTAAGGTTAGACTATGTAAGGAAATACTTAAGAACCCTGTGATCACTATGGACTCTGAATCTATTGCCATACAAGTAATGGTAACATTTCTTTATTGCACGTAGGATAGCCAATATCTCTTGGTCATAAACATTCATGGGCATTTCTTTATCTGTAAGCTTACGGCTCTCAAAGGCAATCACTCCATGCTCTCGTAATAAAACAACCCCGATGCCACGGCCACTAGCATCACACTGTATGGTAAATTCTTTGGAGAAGTTTGGGCATACTAAGATAGGAGCAGAGGTAAGGAGTCCCTTTACCTGGTTGAAGCTACTATCTGCAAGAGCATCCCAAAAGAAAGCCTCCTTCTTCAACCTGTGAGTCAAAGGAGTTGCAATAGTTGCATAAAGCTTGATGAATCAGCGATATAATGAAGATAGACTAAGGAATCCTCTAAGAGAGGTAGTAGTGGTGGGTGTTGGCCAATCTTTTATACATTACACCTTCTTGAGATCATCTTGTATCCCTTTTTCACTGACAATATGTCCCAAGTATTCCACTTCAGTTTGCATGAAAGGACATTTCTTCTTCTTAGCAAGAAGCCTGTGATGTCTCAATACATAAAAAACCCTCCTCATATGTGCTAAGTGATCTTGTAAAGTCTTACTGTAGATCAGAATGTCATCAAAGAACACCAAGACAAATTGAAAGAGGAAAGGATGTAAAATCTTATTCATCAGGCTCTGGATGGTAGTTGGAGCATTTGTAAGCCCAAATGACATTACTAAGAAATGATAGGGTACTTGACCAGTCCTGAAAGCAGTCTTGACTTCATCACCCTCTCGTATGCAAATTTGATGATACCCTCACCTCAAATCAATCTTAGTAAATAATCGAGCCCCCTTGAGCTCATCAAGCAAATCATCAATCGTGGGTATTGGATACCTGTTCTTCACTGTGATCTTATTAAGATCCCTGTAGTCAATGCACATTCTAAAAGATCCATATTTCTTTTTGACTAACAGAACTGGAGATGCATAAGGTGAAGAGCTTGGTTCAATGAATCCCAGCTCAAGAAGTTCCTTGATTTGCTTGGCTACTTCATCTCGTTCACACGTAGATAATCTGTAAGGTGGCTTTTTGATTGTCTTTGAGTTGGGTTCCAAATGAATAGGGTGATCTATTGCTCTCTTGGGAGGCAATGAAGTAAGCACCTCAAAGAAATCCCTATACTCCTCAAGAAGAGCTGTTAAGGCTAGATGGTTTGCTGAATTATTGGGCTGATCTTGCATCTCTTTATTCAAATGCAAAACAAATATTTGTGAGCGCCTCTTGTACTCCCTTTTGAGTTGTTGAATGGCAATAAGTTGAAAATCTGATCTACTAGGAATTCCCAGTAAATGGATGAGCTATCCATTGAATATAAACTCTATATACAACTGTGAGAAATCCATAGTGATCCTACCGAATGTCATCAACCAATCACAATCGAGTACAATGTCTATAGGCCCCATTTCCAAAGTAGTCAGGTTTACTTTTGCTTCAAAATTTTTAGCCAATTGTAAAGAAACCTATGGGCATATCTGTGGGCTGATTTCTTCTTCACCATTGGCCACTTGAATTCCAATGGGCTGCTATAAATCTGTGGGAATATAATTCAGCTTGTCCATGATGGACTTATTCACAAAAATATGGGTACTGCCACTATTTATCAGAATGAACATAGTCTTTCCATGAATGTTACCCTTCATATAGAGTGTATTAGGGCTCTTAGAACCTATCCAAGCATCTAAGGAAATAGAACAACTAGTGGCAGCAAGTGGCTCATGACAAGTCCCACTTCGATCAAAAGGAACATTTACACCTGGATCAAAAGGAAAAGAGTTAGCTGGATCATAGAAATACTCTTGCCCAACTTCTTCCTCAAGATCTTCATTTTCAGCATTGAGTGCAGTTGCATTAGCTTCATCCATCTCATCTTCAAGATCCTCAAAGACTAACATACTTTGAAGCTAGGGTTTGACATTTTTATATACACACTTTGAGGCATGATTAGGTGTATACTTTTTCCCACACTTGAAATATAAGCCTTTCTCCTTTCTTTCTTTGTAAAGATCCATAGGAATAGACTTAGGATTCATGTTTGCTGAAATGGATTTAGGCTTGCTGTCCCCTTGTTTGAAGTCAACTCTAGGACTATTTGCTGTTTTGAAATCACTTTGAGGTCTAGAAGCATTGAATGGTGGATAAGTTGGCACCCTTAAGCTCCCATTTGGCACATGATTGCTGCCATAAGTGTTACCAACTTGCCCCTATTTAAAAATAGTCCTTGGTTGTCCAAAACCAGGCTAAAAATGAAGATTCTCTTCTATATTTCCTTCCATAGTGCTTTGTAAGCTCAATAGCCTTAAAGAGAGAAGTAGGGTTTTGTGCTATGACATCAGCTGATAACAATGGCTCTAAACCATACATGTACTTGTGGAGCTTAGCCTCATCACTGATACTTTCTACATACATGGTTAGGTTGAATAAATTGGTTAGTGTACTCTCTTACACTTAGGCCTCTTTGTTCCAAGTAGGATATTTGGGTACCCTGCAGTACCTACACCTATACTTTAGTAATGAAGGGTGTACCTGTAACAACCTGTAAATATTCTGTAGTGACCTGTAAAATCCCTGTTTTACCCTGTTTTGATCCTGAAGATACTTGAGCCTTTGGAAACTCTTCAATCTTCAATTCTCCACTTGATGTACCTGTGTGAGCAATAAAACGGCATGACAGGCTCCTTACACGGGCTCTGAATCACCGGGAGGTGGGCAAAGTTCCCCCCCAGGTCGATTGGTTGCATCCCTTCGGGATCTTTGATAGTGAGGGAGGGTCACCTCTCTTTTGTCCCACTATCTCTCTCGGCATCCACATTTTTCATCGGTGGGCATATCAACATGGCAATGGCATTCTATTCTAATCAACCAGTATGAAATGCATTGATGAAATATTAATTAAGCCCTTTTCATGAGATGCAATTGAATGAAATTTGGAAAATTTGGATAAGGAAAGGGTCTTACCAATGCAATTCAGTGACTCACTGATTGCTTTAGTACTTACCCTTTTACAATATTTTAGCTTGGGTAAAAGAATTCAACCAAAACAAGTCAAGTTTATGCATCAAACTTGGCAAATGATATCTATGATAAGGTTATAATTGCATCAATACTGAAATTCAATGGAATAGACTGAGATTAATGGGAAATAACACTAATCTTTGATCTATTGATCAATTCATAGAATTAATTGATCAATAATCTCTGATCAACAAGTGGAAAAGCATTAGCAAGTGGATTACTGAGAGATTTCAAAGATTAAGTGAGAGAAATACCTTGATTAAGCTTGAAGAAGATGATAGATGTCAGCTCCAATCCCATTGATGGAAGAATTCTTCAAAATCCACCATAAATCCACCATGAAGTTTGAAATATCCACTAAATCACTCCATATGAGCTCTAATATGCTCAAATCCGTGAATAATTAATCCCCTGGCCTTGCAAAACACTTGAATACCAAAGATTCAAGCCTCTTGAAGAAAAGCCCCAAAATAAACCTTCAATATGAGATCCAATGTCCTCCACGGGTTGAAATCTTTGCAATTTGTTGAAGAATCCTTATTGTCTTGATCCCATGAGTTGGATTGATGAAGAATCTTCAAGAAATTCATGAGAAATGGAAGCTTGGACTGAAGCTTTCATGGCTACCATGGAATGTTCATCTAGGGTTTATAGGAGGGATGAAAGTTCATGAGTAGAGTTCAATCTTCAAGGATGACTCATGATTTACACTTGCCAATGATCAGAGAGAGTGCCAAAGGTTGCAGATGAAGCATTTGATGCAAGAAACAGGCTGGAATCAGCCTGAAAATGGCACCGCAATTTTTGGGCTTGTTCGTGGCTCCATTGTTGAGCCAATCTTGACCAAATAGGTAATCATCTTGTAGGTATTGAAGCAAGGAAGCTATTCCAGATGATGCTTGGCCAAGAGAGATGAGCACATATTGCTGATGAATTTCCATGAAACCTGCAGGAAACTCCAAGAAAGGGGAAAGAGGACTCTCTCTTTTAAAAGTAACCATAGTTTGTTCCCAAAGTAAGCTCGGTTAACTCTCCTTTACCCTAGTTACCTCCAGTTTTGCATGAAATTTGATGATGACCTACCACTTTAGCCTCCTACTGCCATATCCAACCTTGAAGATCTCTAGATGTAGTCTCTTACTAACTGTAGATGGTTTGCAACCCTCCATTACTCACTGTCTTGTACAGTACTTGTCTGAAATTGATTTTGATGGAGGAAAATAGGACTGAAAATAGAAAGAAAAAAATGGATCAAAGATCAATGCTCTGATACCACTCGTCAAAGAGAGAACTAGAGAGAGAGAAAGAGGAGAGAGAAGACTGTAGAAGAGAGAGAAAGACTACAGGAAGAGAGAGAAAGAGAGTGACGAGGAGAGAGAAAGACTAGACTTGGAGAGAGAAAGACAAGAAAGACAGAGAAGCCATAGAAGTCGTGAGCAAGATGGGAGAGAAGGACAACAATTGTATTAATGTGTCAAAAGATATGAAAAATTACATGTCCTCTCCTTTTATACCAATGTCAGTGTGACATGGCATAACATCAATATTTTTTTTACACTAAATCCTTATTCCCAGCTTCTTACACTGTTTTCTGTAACAACATTCATCATATGTTGCATAACAAATAGATGCTCATTTTTATCTTCATTCTATTGTGAAGTCGATGCATAGTTTCCTTGCTGCAATTTACCACTACAAATGTTATCTTTTCTAGCATAATAATGGGCTGCAATATGATCTATTTTGCCACAATGACGAGAAACAATATGAGCGTTGTTAGAATCTTTCTACTATCCACCTCTTCCTCTAGAGATCCCCTTGCCTCTAAAGTTTCCATGACCTCTTGAAACTTGCATTTCAATAAACTGTTGATTTAAATTGTTTTGTTGGTTATCACTAGTATGTACCATACCATGGTCTCTTGAAAAGGATTTTCCATGTCTCCTTCTTGAAGTTGTGTAAAATGCTTGGACTTGTCTACCACTTCTTTCAATGATTCATCCTATATGTTGATCTCTTCAATGAAGACCAACCAAAGTAGATGATACCAAATTGTCATCATTAGATATTGTATTAATTGTTGCCAAAGCATATATAATACTCTCCACCTTCAAAACATACTCATTGACATGCATTTTTTCTTTCTTCAAAGTATTCCAGTCCTACTTGAGCTGCGAATCTTCCATGATTTTGTATTACAAAAAATATATTTTCAAATGTGGTCTATGGTACATGTGAACTTTTTGCAATTCAGATGTGTCTCAACATAGTGTTATGAATGACTATAGATAGCCAATACATCATTTTTTTTTCCTTTGCATTCCATTCTTTCTAGGCCTTCAATTTGTCTGTAGTCATAGGGTCACTTAGCTTTCGCTCCTTTTCTTCACTTAAATCAAATTTCAAGAGGCATTTTCCAATAAGAAAGATCATCACATGAAACTTTCATGATGGGTGCTTTTTCTTGACCAGCTTCTCTATGATGAAGTTTCAACCGTTCTTTGCCATTATCACAAGTCTTCTACAACCTTTATATAACAAGTGCATAACGATCCACCAAGTAGCCTTTTTATTGACTACTCAGCAGTACATGTAATCTATAACCTATTTGTAGATAAAACTTATGTTTGTTTCCTTAAAAACACCTCAAAACTTACAAATTTAAAATTTGTAACATGTGCACTCACTTTTGGTCGATACAACCAAAATTGTAGTATATCTTGAAATTGATGCAAAATATACAGTGCTCTGCTCACACACAAAATCTCATGGCAAATTTAAAATTGAGCATCTAAAAGGAGGATGTCTCCTTAGACTTGAGACTCCCTTTCCTCTCTACCTCATTATTTAATGTGAGCCTTTGTGAGGTTGACACCCTCCACCTCTTTTCTCCATAGAAGTCTCAATTTTGAAATTGAGTCTCCATCATTTTAAGGCCCTCCATCCAAGAACTATGTCACTTCCCAACATGCTCAATTTTAAAATTGAGCCTTTATCACTCTTCGACTCTCCCCCTCCTCTCTCCATTTAGTAGGCTTCTCCTCTCTTCTTGGAGACTCAATTTCAAATTGAGCCTCCATCATTTTGAGGCTCTCCAAGTCCTCTCCCCTTAGAATGTTGAATTTCAAAATTGTGCCTTTAATATATAAAAGTATTCGTGGAATTAAGAATCAATTTCCTCTCGAGCTCAGTTTTGGAGTTGAGCCTATGTGATATTGACACCCTCAACCATTTTTCTGCTTATTGGGAGGCTCAATTTAAAAATTGAGCATCCATCATTTTAAATCTCTCTAAAAATTAAGTATCTCCTTTTAAGAGGCTCAATTTTTTAATTGAGACTTCACCCTCTTTTCCCCCTAGTAGGAGGCTCAATTTCAAAGTTGAACCTCCAAGATGATGAGGTCTTCCTAGACTTAAGAATTCATTTCCTCTCTAGCTCAGTTTTAAGATTGAACCTCCAACATGATGAGTTCCTTAACACATATGACTATCTATTTTTTCTCTTCTTTGGGAGGCTCAATTTTGAAATTGAGCCTTAATGAGAAGCCTTTTAATATATGATGCTTTACCTTATTGAAATCAACTTTTAGGTGAGCATGTGAAATAACAAGACCTTCTAGACTTAAGAATCTAAGCGAGGATGTCAAACCTTATAAGTGACTCTCTATTTCCTCTTTTCTTAGGAGGCTCAATTTTGAAATTAAGCCTTCGATATATGTTGCTTTACCTTCTCATCAAACTATGATTCCTTGGATAAATGTGGTATCGATTCAAGTAGTAAAATAGTTAAGGGATTCTCTCATGCAAAGAAACAATTGACAAGTGCTTCAAAAGCAAAAACAAAAAGTACTCAAGGCAAAAAAGCATAGGGAGAGACAAAATCATCATAATTGAAGTGTAGAACACTGATAATCAAGAAGGTGGATAATCCGTGGATGATCATGATACTGAGTAAACATGTGAACAAAAAAGTGCAAAATAATAGAAAAAAGGAGGTGATCATGTATAAAAAACAAGCACAAAGAAACAAAAATATGATATAACAATGATGCAATTGTAAAACATGATGAGTTACTAGGGCAAGATAAGGAGAGATCTAAAGACCTCTCACAAAAATCTGGTGAGGCTTCTCAACAACTAGCGATTATAGTTTGGGATGATGAAGACAAGGATATGCAAGCAATTCAAGATATTGATCCAAGGCCTAGAAAAGCCAATGAATCATTTGAAAACCAAAAAAAGTACTACATTTTTTGGTGTCACGAGGAGCGATGAGACATTTAGTATTGATATTACCAAATGTTTTTTGGCACCAAGAAAATATGTATATGGACCATTAAATAAGGAATGGGTGAAGTAATTAAAAAATGATTATATTGAGTAGTCTGTTGTGGAACAAGTCATGGGTATCTTGATGCCATTTGATCCAAACATAAGCTTACCACGTGAAAATTTTACTTGGGAGGATACATATACTATAAGCTATTGGCTAATTTTTGGTTAGCATTCAATTAGTGCTACCAAGTGCTTATAATTATCCAAACTTCCAAAAGTAGTTGCACAAAAGGAAGCATATAGATACAAAAGGTTAAAAATAATTATTAATTATCACCTAGTCACAACTTAAGAATATCAAGGGATGCAAATCTTGCTATTGCTAAATCCATGCAAAACAAGCCTTTCTACAATCAATTATATCAAGAAAGGACTCAATGGATTGTAAATGGTTGACTAGAGAAGCCCAAACCTAGAGTAAATGATTTGTTACTTTCTTATATCTTATTTATGTAAATTCAATTGAAACTTAGCATAAATAGGCTTAAATTTTACTCAAATATAATCCTTGATTTGACTTTTAGTAGCATATCTTTTTTAAATCAAACAATGTTTGTGTTTCTATAATGCAAATTTTTTTGGAGACAATTGAATTGACCTTACAAAAGGGGTGTTTGAAATTGGATAGTCATATTCTCCTTTGTGATGATGATATATTTGAAAATTGGATTCTAATTATGAAATTTTATACAAATGGATACATTCGAAATACAAAGGGAGATGCCACTAACCCAAAAGGAATGGATTCAAGAAAGACCACTCTCAAGGGTGGCCAACTTCAATAGGCCTCATGAACAATGAGCTTGGGACCTACCATGTTTAGATGTATTGTAGGCTTGAAACCTAATGAGGTAAGGGATTTGTAGAGAAAATCCTTGCAAGAAATATTCTTTCAAAAAACGCTAGAAAAGTTGAAGGAATGGTTGACATGGAGGAGATGTCCAAGGACATCAAGATCAATTGTGTACTAAAAGTGGCTATAATTTCCTTTTATTTCGATCTTACCTCTCAAAGGTATAATTGGAAAACCATCTACAATGACTATTGTATTAGGGATGTAGAATATAGTAAGCTCTACTCATAGTCACAATATTGGGTGAAGGAAAAGCTAAATAGAACAAAGGTTACATGACCTTTACCTCAATCCATGTGGGAGCTTTCGCTCAACCGAGATCTTCACCCTTGCATTGAAAATCTTCAGGCTTGTGGAATCAATAAGCGATCCATAGATCTTGAGACGTTAGGGATGCATCTTTGGAAGATGAGGTTCCAAGATCTATGCCAATGGCAAATCTATTACTGAGTACTCCTTTTGCTTGATTTGGTTCAGTCATGGTAGCCATCAACAGGCAGACGGTTGGCGACATGAAGCATGTTGGTCCGTCCAATCCAATGCAGAAAAGCTCCTTAAATAGCAGCAATGGTGTCATGTCTGGCACATGGAAAAAGTTTTGGTCATAATAGGATGCCGTGGGTGATCTTCTTCAGCTAAGTAGCCAGTTCTTGAAACACGAACATAACCTACAAGAAAAGTTGTGCACTCCCTAAGGGGTGTGTTTGCCTCTCTGTATAGTGCGTGGTGCCCGTGGGTCTACCTTGGGCAAGCCCTTGGTAATGTCCCACACTGGAGGACCCCATTTGTGCCAAGGGAGGTGCAGTGTGAGTGGCTTAGGGTGACAGGTCTAACCATAGGCGAGTGTTACCTCCCTAGGTATGTCCTGCCCTTGATGTGCCCTAAGGGTGAAGTGAGGGAGCAAAAGGGGCTAGGGGGTTAAGAGCAGAGCCGGCCGACGGAAGCCACCGGGCACGCCTAACTTGAGAACCCCTAGGTGCAGTGATAGTGCTTATGTGGTGATTGAGTGCTTCTATAATTGAGTGCTTGTGTTGTCATGCTTTTTGCTTTGCCTTTCATTCTTAGCTTTTCTCTTTTTGTACGTTCTTTGCTTTTTTTTTTTTTTGGTTGTTAATAAGGGAAGAAGTTACAGAGGGGGATATGGCTACTATTGCTCACTCTGATCATGTTGGGAAGGAGGTTGGGGTTTGCGGGATCTATTAAGGAAGGGTCAGCTTTGCAGATACCTACGTAGATCGAGGTGGGTTTGGAGTGTGGTGGTGGAGAGGAAGGGATGACTACAAGTCGAAAATCGGTTGTCGCTCATATCCTCTAAAAGGGCTAGGCAAAACAAGGGTAGGAGCGTGGCTCTCATCATGAGACGGACCATGGCACAGCTATCAATCATGTTAGGATCGAAGAAGAGAGGGGGTAAGTTGCGCTCTTGCGGAGTGGGATCTATCTTAAGGAGAATACTAAGTACGCGAAGGTAATTACAAGTGGTGATAAATGCTGGGTCAGGGCAAGAGGAGAATGTGTCTAGGAAGTTTACAATGGCATTACAAAGATCGCTAGGGGTGAAGGAAAGAGCATCCTCGTAATTTGTACAATTATGGTTGTAGATGACTGGGAAATCATACCTTCCATGGGAACTTGGGTCAAAATCGACTCCAATCCTCCGAGGGTATGGCATGTGAGTGGGATCATTACGCTCGAAGGGGAATGCATTGCAAAAGGTCATCCAAGTGTCCATATTCATCAAACATAGCCTTCTCCTCCACAGAGGCTGGCTTTCGAATCCTGGCACAGATCTTGGCGGTCTGAATACCTTGTTCTGCCACTATTCGCTATCTACATTGCTCCATGCAATCGGATGTTGCTCTCTTTCGAGCAACCACCTGTCTCTTAGCCTTCCAACGACACCTATGAATTCGTCAACCACTTTAATGGGTAAAACTCTTCTTAAGTTCGTGGGGAAGCTGAAAGCGAAGTCATACGATTGTCTATTCAGCTCTTGCTGCTGCCAGGAGGTGATGTCTGCTTGAAAGTGCATAGGGTGCTCTTCTAGGACGAGCATAATTGGCACTGCGGCCGCTATCACTAGTCGAGCCCTCTGTCTAGCCCTGACCTCTTCAATAAGCTTCCTCTGCCTTTCTTCTTGGGTGGTTGCTCTCTCTACAGATGGGTCAGGGGCGGTTGGTATTTTGGTGGTGGCGAAGGGGGTGGATGGACCAACTCCTCCTCTTGAGGTCCCATTTTGAAATTGAAGTTGGTCTCATCCCCCTCTTGCCGTTGCTCTTGCTGCACTGTCTCTACTGTGAAGCCCAATGAGTCTATCTCCTGGGGAGATAGCCCTGCCTCTAGCAGTGCATTACGTTGTTCTTCCAGGATTGGACTGGCTCTTTCATTCGAGCCGGCAGCTGTAGTCCTGCTTTTAGTGCTCTGCATGCCATGCCTAGTTTCTTGCAAGCTGTTTCCACTGTCTCGTTGTCTTCTGGCACTGTTACGTCCAGTAGGGTGGTCATGAAAGCACATTGTTGAGCATTGAAGCTCATGGAGACGGCACCTGCCCTGCTTTCCGCCATCAGTTTATCTTTCTCCAGTTGTCCTAGGCGTTGGGCGAGAGTCTTCACCCATCTTTCATTGTGAGCAGCCCACTTCTTGGCCCTCTTTCTCATATCCTCCAGACTCTCGCCTTGCCTTTGAGCCAACACTGTCAGTCGCTGCTCTTAGTCTCGCATGTCCTTGTTCAGCTGTACTTGTTTCTCTTGCTCCCCACTCAGCTCCTATTTTAACTTTTCTATCTCTTGCTCATACCTACGAGCCCTCTCTTTTCGTACCACCTCCAGGTCATTCGGAGCCTTATGGATCTTCTCCCCCTCGGCTTGCAGATCCTCGCAAAATCCTATAAGTTCATCATTTTTCCATCTTAAAGATGCCATGACCTCCGCGTCTTCACTGGCCTTGGTCTCATACTCGGCTTTCACATCCTCCTTTTCTTGGAGCTTCCCTTTCAGCTCATGTAGTTCTCTCTGAGCTGTAGCTAGCTGCCTCGTTGTTTCCAGCTGGAAGGCAGCTCTAGCCTCTTTCTTAGCTTCCAACTCAGCAGCCGCTGCTTTCTTCTCTTCCTTCACCTTTTCTAGCTGAGCTAGCAGCTGCTTCACGTATTGATCATATTCTTATGCTGGCATGCCTGTTCTGGGGACAAAGGTGGTGGAAGTTTCTATTTTTTGTCTCTTTGGGTCCCTTCGTGACTCTGCATCAGCAGCTATAGGTCTCTTAGTTCCGGGTGCAGAGGGCATGACCTCTCCTCCTCCTTGGTCCATCTGCTTGTTGTCAACCAAAAATTGCACTCATCCCAAGACATTACTGAGATCGACCTTAGGAGTGGAGCCTTGGGTGGCGGTGGTAGTGGGCGTTGTCATGATGAGAGTGGCTGGTGTGGTAGGTACGAAGAGAGGGGGAGTTGGCATCATTGGTTCTTTGCCTTTTCCTTTTGCTGGGGGTAGGGGTGCAATTTCCAGCACACTAGTACTGGAACTAGGTGCTTCTGTTCTGTGTGGGCTCTTTGTGCCCTCCTCGTCTCTTTTGTGCTGCTCCTCAATGGAGCGACGTGTGGCCAGCGCTATTTCTTCCTCTTCCTTTCTTCTCAACTCCTCTTCAGTCTTCTTCCTCTCCTCCTCTGCCTTCTTTGATTCCATCTCAGTTAATCTTGCCTCCTCTTGCTCCTTCTTTTTTCTCTCCTCCTCATCCCTGAGCGGCTCCCTCCGAGCCCTCTCCAGATCTTCTTTTTCTTTTTTCTTGCACTGTTCTTCCATCTTTCCATGAAGGACTTTCGTTCTTTGTTCTGCGTGCCTCTGTGGGCTGCCATGGGACTCTCCCTCTTCGTCTTTGTCAGTCTCTGTTTCATCTGAAGACCTGTGATGTTCTTCTGTGTGAGGTGGGGATTGTGACGGTGACTCATCACTTCCTTCTTCGTCTCCCTTTTTATATTCTTCTTTCTATCCTTGCCCTAGTGCTTCTAGGATTATGGCAATAAGGACGCCTCCAAACCCTATGGTTGAGGCCTTGGAGGACGATGCCTTGCGGTTTGATTTGGACAATGGGGATTCTCCTCCAGCGGCTCTTCCTCCCATTGCTAGAGCCTTAGCTGAAGCCTCTATGATTCTCCTCACAAACCTGTTCAGGTTTACCTCGTCCAGTGATTGTGCCGCAATGCTGTCGATGAGTAGAGGCATGTTGATCCGGCTCATTATGGTGTTGTACCTCTGGCTCGAGAACAAAGTGTGCACCATTTTTGCTTGCAGCTGGATATCTGGGTTTGGGATGTCTGCCAAGCTAATCCCATCGCTGTTATGGATCTTCACCTTGTCCATTTCCAATATGGCATAGACGTCCCTCTTCGGCTTTCTTTCCACTTTATTTGGCAGCCCCAGTGCCCTCTCCACCAATTCCGGGGTCAGCTCGATCTGTACTTGCTGATCGGCTTCATTCTTGCACACCGTGATGGTGCCTCTGTTTCAGTTAAAGGTGTGCAAAAAGTCGGTGCACTGGGTGTAGTCCACCCTCTGGCCCCCTACTTCTAGGTATTTCTGTAGATGGCACTGGTCTATAATCTAGTGCATTGCCGGCTCTTCGATGGCCACATCTTCAAGGTTGAATGTGATAGAACTTCAACTGGCTAAAGGCTCTAGTCTCCACCGTGAGCCTGTACTTCACTTGCTCCTCCTCCGAGAAGGGGAGCTTATCAGCCTTGTCCTGGCTTGCCATGATAGATGCCTACAAGTTCAGCCATTTTCACTATTAGTGCTTTTTGACAAGTAACTTGCTGAAAGAAGAAAAGCGTAGCAGATTTTATTAATCTGAAATATTTTGAGTATAGCCTCAACTTTTCTTTTCAGGATTTTACCATTACATTTTACCATTGAATTTCAATTTTTATTGACATTTCATACTTGGTTCACTTTTTAAATTCCACCTTACCCCCTCCCCCATTGGAACGAGAAGAATCCGTCCTAGGATTGGAGGTTGAGAGGACAAGGGCGTTCAGCATAAAGAGCGTCGGTCTATTTGTGCAGGAGCCAAGCATAGAAGTTGGGGTTGTACTCTAGCTGAGCTTCATGGTCTAATTCGAATGGACGGATACCTGTTAGATATGATCAATGCCCCACCCTCATTAGGTGCTACCAATGATCCATGGTGCTCAAAGTTGTAAGGCCCCCATTATGAGGAGAAGCCAAATGTGAGCCCGGACATTGGTTGAGTCCTGACTTGTATATCAGATGAGGTCTATGTGATCGGATGACAAAAAAGGTAACCATTGTGGGTCTAATCTTTGGGTTAGATGGAGTGGTTAAGCTGGTAGCAACTTGAGGCGCATTGCATCGAGTTGCGGGGTAAGGGAGTTAAAAGGGGCCCCTATTGTGGGGTCCGGGGTCAGTGGCCCCCTTGGTGGGGGTCCGGGGGCAGGGCCCCTGGCCCGATGGTAAAGGGAATATTCCCTGGCTGACTAGTGGAGGCTCATATGGTAGGTCGGTCAGGCTGACCTAACAGCCTTCGCGGGCTATAAAAGCTAAACCCCTTCACAGCCATCTATCATTCATCTTTCACCTAGTCAGAGTTGTTGTTCTAGCTAGCCTTAAGCTCTTTACCTATCTTCTGTCTAGATTGCCATCTAAGCTTCACACAGTGGAAGCGCATGGGTGGACAGAGCCATCTTTGTATCAGTTGTTTGGAGCTAAAGAATTTACTGATTCTCCTCTTATCTGTTGTGTACTCTCTATCTCTATCTCAGATTCTGTTCGCTATGCCGTGTAATATTTTACAATACCCACGTGTGTAATGTATGTCAGAACATTGGTTAGGAGATCGCTAGAATCGACACGACTAGCAATGTGGAGTTCTTCCTCTGTTAAGAGGCGGTCAAGGTAGGGATGCCCCTTGATGTGCTCTTCCATGGGTTGGCCACGAAGAGTAGTTAATACTCGATACGAGGTTGGCATGATGTAAGTGGAATCGTACTCTGCTGTTTTGATTGCGTGACACTGCTCAGCGTTGGTCATTATGCGGCACCCCTCAACTTCCCATTGCAGCCTAAGAGTGTACCAATGCTTCAAAAACGTGGAGTCAGTATTAGCGAGCTTGGATAACTCTGTGATTTCCTGATTAGTGATAGCAGAAGTGGTTCGCTGATTGTAGGATGTGATGAGACATTATTTAATGGCTTGCTCTTTGGAGATCTCGCTGTTGAGAAACTCAACAGCAAAGCGAGAAGCCTTTGCAAATGTGAATTCAAAAGTCTCCCAAGAGCAAGGCATATTGCACACTTCCGTTGCAAAGGGTTCTTCTAATAGACCTAAGTCCAAGTGATCATAGCTGAGGGATAGCAACACGAAGGTGGCATTGAGTCATTTAATGCATTCCACCATGTCATCCCCGGTGTCCTCAGCGAGGTCAGCGGCTAGCACTAGAAAGGATTTTCGTTCATAGGAGGGCATAAGGCCGACAGGTGGTTGAGGTTTGATAGAACAAGAACTTTTGACAACAAAGATGGGCGGTTGGGAGGGTTCGTGAGTTTGTGGTTGGGCCGTTTGGATGTTGAGTGGATTGGGAGCAGCCATGACGGATGGGCTGCTACATTCAGGTTAGAGTTGGGGAGGCGGATTGACTTCGGCGGGTGATGACTCTTGTGACGGAGCCTGCAGTTTGGGCCGGTAGACTTGTGGGACTCCCTTGGGTCTAGGTGTGGATGAGGTGGATGGTTGTGGTTCAGGAGAGCACTGTGGCTTGCACTTTTGAGGGTTTATGGAACACGGTTTGATGAAGCTTGAGGGCAGTGTATAAGTGGTGCCTTTGGGCGTGTGGGCCTTAGGGATCCACAGCCAGGTATTTCCCTCGTAGTAGCCTTGCACACGTAAGAGGGCTTTAGGGACCCATCTTTGCTTGATCATGTGGCGCTTTCTGTTACTGCATCTTGGCCTCCTAGGGCTAGAGTTTTTGGTCCTACAAGGATAGGAGTGTTGATTCCTAGGCGGCGGTTGTGGCTGTTTGGGCTTCCACTGAAATCTAGGCTATTGAGCCTGATGTTTTGCTACTGTGGGTTGTGATTCCTGAATTCTGGAAGGTGGCGGCCACACACTACCCCCCTCCGTAGATTTAGTCATGGAGAATTCTATCGGTGGCTTTGCAGACGGTGATGAATTCGCGCAGCCTTTGCTAAAAGATGTGACAATGCGAACGTTGCCTATTGCGAGGTGGATGCGCTGTGACTCATAATCAACATTGTAGTGAGTCTCCTTTTTGAAAGTGCGTCCTAGCAGCGACTACGTGCCTGCGTCTTTAGCATTTGGTAATACGTAAAAAACCATTGCGACAGTCTCAGACTCGATAGAAATGGCTACTTTGCACTTGCCGAGGAGTGCGTAGGAATGGGCCCCATATGGGCTTAATTTAGCATTCGTGGGCTGAAGTGGTGGGCTGCCAAGTTTGGTCCAATGATCATGAGTTAGGACATTGCAGTCTGCCCCCTCATCGATCAGAGCATTGAAAGCGCAGGTTTGTTTTGCAGTTTCTGTTATATGGAGGTATGCGGGCTCTAAGGCTTCCTCATCCTCATCATCAATCTCCATGATTGTGGCCAATCAATCTCCATGATTGCGGCCACTTGTACTTTGACAGGCGGTTCTAACGTTGGGGGCTCGTGCAAAGGTAGTACTTCTTGACACAACTACCATTAAAGAAGCCTATTCCCTCACGAGAGCAATCCAAACCCTTGGAGAGCAATCCTTTTGGATTCCAAGCAAGGCCCAACTCTTCTTGGGGATTCAAGTCAATTCTTAGTTGTACAACAAATGTTTGGAGGGGGGGGGGGGGGAGGAGGGGGGCGGCCAATGTGAGCAAATCATGTGTCAATTGAGAAATGTGTCACCCTCTACTCCGTTAAGGGACATAAACAGAAAATGAAATTTCGAGGCCTTGGACCCTTCAAGGTTCGTGCGGTTAGCCGCACAGGCAATGTCGAACTCAAAACCTTAAATGACCAGGTGTTGCGTCCATGCCTCCTTCCCTTCCCATCATTCTTGAAGTGCTATTCTCAGGCTAGGAACGAAGAATTCTAATGGTAGAATTGCCTCAGTTCCATAGGTCAGCCTAAAGGGGGTTTGGCTGACAGCCGTCTTATAAGTTGTGCGGTAAGCCCACAAAGCTGCCATAAGCTTGTTGTCCCAGTTGTGTGTGAGGTTGAGACTACTTTGGTCAAGACATTGATGAGAATCTTATTCGTGGATTCTGTCTGACCGTTCACCTGAGGGTAGTATGGAGATGATTTGCGATGGATAATGAGAAAGGTGGACAGGAGATGCGCTATCACTTCGTTGATGAAGTGCATGCCTTGGTCACTAACCAGTTCGATGGGGCAATTGAATCGCGAGATCACTTGCTCCCATAAGAACTTGGCAGTTCCTAGTATCGTTTTTACATGTGGCTCTTGCCTCTTCCCATGCCTTGGTCACTAACCAGTTCGATGGGGCAATTGAATCGCGAGATCACTTGCTCCCATAAGAACTTGGCAGTTCCTAGTGTCGTTTTTACATGTGGCTCTTGCCTCTTCCCATTTTGTGAGGTAATCCGTGGTCACAATGATGTACTTGGCTTGTGAGTACTGCGCCGCGGGGCTGATGGGTCCTATGAAGTTGATTCCCCATTTTTCAAAGGGTTGTCGAGCAATAATTGGGGTCAAATCCATTTGATCCTTGCGAATCGGGACTTTTGTCCATTGGCACTCGTCACAATGCTTGACGAATCGCGTGGCATCGCAGAAAAGCATGGGCCACCATAGTTGAGACTGCAACACCTTCCGTGCTGTCGTGTCTCCGCTAAAGTGTCCTCCCGCAATGCCGTTGTGTGCCTCCAAGAGTACATCGGGCATCTCATGCTCACATACGCATCTACGTAACAGTTCGCCTTGCCCCAGCTTGTAGAATTGGCCTGTAATTAGCTGATAGGGCTGGACCTTAAGGATTAAGCGCCTAAGTCAGGCTTTTTCTATTGGTCACTCAGGCAGTCCGTGCTCAAGCACTTGGACTATGTCATCTGCCCAATACGGCATTAGATCAGCCTTGAATAACTCTCTCTCGCTAGATAGGTCAAATAGACGGGCATCAGGTAATTCATCAACGATACCTTGTCCAACGGCTGCTCCCGTGGGGATGCGTGACATGTGATCAGCCATGTAATGCTGTTTTCCCTTTCGTAGTACCAAGGAGAAATCGAACTCTAGAAGTAGAAGGAGCCATCGAGCTATGCATCCTGTAGCACAAGGTTTGTTTACTAGATAGAGCAAGGCTTGATGGTCCACGAAGAAGGTAAAGGGTGTGGCCAAAAGATAATGCCGGAATTTCTTCACAGCGAATACCATGGCTAATCCCTCTCTTTCTGTTGTCGAATAGTTCATTTTCGTCTCAGTGAGTTGTCTGCCAGCAAAGCTCACTGTATAATCTAAGTTGTGTTCGCCAGGTTGGCACAACACTGCCCCACAACAAACTTAGAAGTGTCGATGTGCACATGGAAGGTAATGGTCCAATCTGGGGCTCGTAGAATTGGTGCTGTTATTAGAGCCTTTTTCAATTCTTCGTATGCTTGTTGGCATGCCTTGGTCCATTCGAAGACGATCAGCAGCTTGTATAATGGTCTGGCGATCAACACATAGTTTAGTACAAACCGCCGATAGTACCTTGTATGGCCTAAGAAGCATTGAACTCCCTTGTAGTTAATTGGGGGTGGAAGGTCAACAATAACCCTGACCTTCGAGAAGTCAGTGGCAATGCCGTTCTTCGCCACCATGTGCCCTAAGATGCATCCGTGCTTAACCCAAAATTGGCACTTTAAGGGGTTCAAGGAGAGACAATACAAGCGACACCGCTCAAAGACTGTGCAGAGTTTGTCTAAGTGTTTGATCTAGGTCGAGTGGACATAGAGATCGTCAACAAAGACTTCTAACTCCTTGCGAAGCATGTCCTTAAAGATGGTGCACATGAGACGTTGGAAAGTGGCAGGGGCATTGGTCAACCCGAAGGGCATGACTATGTATGCAAAGACGCCCACTCAGTGGCAAAGGCGGTCTTGTCCGCAGGATGCACTTGCACCTAGTTGTACCCTGAGAAGTCATCCAGAAAACTGTAGGCTTCCTTGCCTGCCACCCTCTCAAGCATGTGCTTTGTGTACAGCAATGGATAGTCGTCCCTCTTCATAGCAGCGTTCACCTTCTTGTAATTGACGCACACTCGGATTTTTCCATTCTTCTTCATCATAATTTCTATGGGTGATACCTAGTATGTGTGCTCAATTTTGTAAATGAATCCAGCTCTCATCAGCTTGTCAATTTCCTCTTTGAGAGCATGAGCATGTTTTGGATTCATAGGGTATGGTTGCTGCTTGACTGGCGTTGCGTTTGGCGTCATGGGTATATTGTGAGTCACGACACTTGGATCTACCCCCTTAAGCTCCTCTAGGGACCAAGCAAACACGTCTATATACTCTCGCAAGAGAGCAACAAGACTCATTTCTTCTTCATCAATCAAGTCATCGGTAATGAATACTGGTCAGGGTGTTTCCCCTTCCTGGGCTAAGTCTACCTCCTTGACTTTGGCTGTCCCTCGATTGGTTCGCTCGTCTGCCCTTGACGTTTGGCACCTAACAGGACTACTACCCTGTCCCCTTTTTTGAATTTTGTGAAGCGTTTAGGGAGGTCCTATGGCTTTCGCTGTTCTTCTGTTCGTGTATCCCTGGGTTGCTTTGCCTTTTCCTGCCTTAATCGTCTGCGCCTCAGGTGGATGGGTAGGTCCCCCTTGGTACGTCTGGTCATGGGCGGCCTAGGGATCTCTGGATCACTATCCGAACTAACTTCTGATTCAGAGTCAAACCCTCCGTCTTCGCTAGAAGAGGTGGTCTCCCTTGGTGGACGCAGTTCAGATGGTGATTCAATCCTAAGTACTGATGTTGTTCCTGGCTGGGCTAGGCTTGCTTGCTCAAGGTCTATGGCTCCTACGTGTTCCAACCAAGTGCGATCACATTCCATGTGCATGACTCCTCGATCTAAAGGTCTGCCTTTTCTGCGACTTGGAGTCTACTCGTATTTGCTCAATTTCTTGTCCTTCAAGTCGTATTCTATGGTATCTACTTCACCCTCACTCTCATCACTGAAGGATTGACAGTCTTCATATTTGTCGCTAGAATCTTTGTCATCCGACTGCTCATCGTCTCCTAGGGTTTGGTATGTCTCGTGTCGTTGGTCAAGAACTAGGGCCCAGTTATACATGAGGTTTAAATCATGCACCCTGGTCCATTGCCACTTGGATTCCTCTAAGAGGTCTTGGAGTCGTTTGAAGTTTGCAACTAGATTGCCAGCTAGCTTGTCCATTATGTATTCCAGTATCCCCTAGAGTTCCCTTTTGTTGGATGGTACTTGGAAGGTGACAAGCTTAGGATTTCCACGGAGGCTTCCTGCCATCATGTAGACTGGTATAGAGAGTGCTTCGTTAGACTTTCCGATCATTTTGATGGCTTGCTCATACACCTCATGATCTGAGAATGGCAGGTCGATTGTAGCGAGAATGTGCATCCAATCCCACTCATCCTCTAGGCATGGGATATACTTGGTCAAGGGCCCATAAGACTTCTTGACCTGAGTGTTTTCCTTGAGCATAGCAGAGATGGTGTCTAGGTCGACTGGTGAGGTCTTCCAAATGTCCATCTCTATCCTTATGACATCCGTTCTATTGCCAAGGAAGATCAAGCCGTTACCCCAATCTTCGATGACTCTAGCATTGCGCATCTAGGATCGGCCTAATAGGACATCGTAGTCCACTCCCTTCATGACTATAAAGTCAACAGGGAACTAGACACCTACGATCTTCACTGGCCAATTCAAGTACCCCAAATGGCGTCACTCTCATACCGTTTGCTAACGTGACATTGAACCTAGCAATTTTGATAGGCGGGTTTCCCCAAGTCTGAAACACTGCATGGCTAAGCACACTAACCCCAACTCCCATCTCTATGATTCCCTTTTTTATTGTGTCACCTAGGGCTAGGACCGATAAGACTGCGTGCATCTCAGAGCCTTCCTAGAAGGCATTGATGTGCAAGGATTTAGGCACGGAGTGCAGCGTCAAACTTGGTAATTGCGTTTCTACATCATGGTCTTGAGGGACTGCCATGACCTGCTCTCATGATTCTTCGACCCATTGCTTAAGATCTTGCCATAGGGTAGGATGCTACCTAAGCAGATCTCCCAGGCTAAGTGTTATAGGGGTAGTCACTAGCGTGGTTAGGAGATCATTGGATACTCATCTCTCCTTTAACCTAGATTGTCCTGGCCAATGGCCGTGACTGATCTGCGGCTCTGTAGCATCAAGGCTTGGTCTTAACGGCACTGCTTATGGCGCGGTTGCTTCTGTCGACTTAGGTTGAGGCGGTGATATTGTCGTGCTTGCACTGGAGAGATCATTGATCTCGTCCTCCATGATGGGCTCTGCATCCTTGAGATGCTCTTGAGCTTCCTTCACCCATTTCTTCACCTTTTCTATGGCCTCTAACTGTCGCTTCGGGTGCGGGTATTCCCCTACCTTAGCGCTTCCCTTTTTGGCCGTCTTAGGGGCTGAAGTCTCTGCCTCTTCGTCTAAAACCTTCTTTCCAACATGCAAAGTTGTAGCACTCTCAGTTTTTAGTGCGACTTTAGCTTTAGCTATCTTCTTTTTCTACTTGCGGCTTTTCTTCCCTATCGAGATTGTGTCAAGATTGGTAGGTCCTGGCAGAGAGATGTCGGCCTGTTTCGTTTGGGCTCGGGTCATGACTCACAATGGGATAGACGTGGCCTCCCCATTGAGGTTTTCGATACCAAACATCCCCAATGGGACAGATGGCACATTGACTGAGCTAGAAGATGGCTTTCGCTTTTGGCAGTCTACAAAGAGATGGGTGATTCCGCACTCTACGCACCTTTGGTCAGCCTTGTCTTTGTTTTGCTACTCTCTTTTAGGGCAGTGTGATGAGACATAGCCGGGGTGACCGCAAGTCCAACAGGTGACTGGATCCTGCATCTGCCCTCCTAGGCCTCTACCTCGTCCCCTTCCTAACGCCATCACCGGCATGGGTCGATATCCAGGAGGACCACGTTTCCCTTGTCGTCGTGCAGACGTAAGGGTATATCTAGGTCTCTTCCTCATTCGGTTCCTCCATGTAGTGGACTGGAGCGTCGCTCGGTGGATGGGTCACGTAAGGACCAGGCGGTCTAGGAATGCCTGTAGGGTTTATGTCCATTCTAGGGACAGCTGGTTTCATATCGTTAGGAGTGAGAAGGGCCAATGGGGCTCCCCTTCCAAGGAATGGCTGCAGCCTGTTCGGTAGGTAAGGCTAGCCATAGGGTTGCAAGTACGGAAGTCTTCTTGGTAAACTGCATTGCACGACGTCATGGCCAAACCTACCATAGTTAGTAAAAGGTCTTGACCTAGGGTCTTGATACTCGGCCGGTAAGTGATTTCCGCCACAATACATGCATTGGACGTACGGGTGCGTTGGTCATCTCAACATGTCTTGCAACCTGGCTAATTCCATCTTGACATCAGCCAAGCCTTGGTCTGTCTTGGTGGCTTCCCCTTATCTTGGGATGATGGGATTGATCGCTCACTAGAGGCTGACGCTCTCTCTGAGCTTCGCGAGTTGGTCTCCTCTAGACTCGAGCTCCTAGAGTTCCACTCCTTCAACTAATCATCGACTCTGATGGCTTCCTCAAACACTCTAGCTATCGCATCTTGCTGCAAGCTTGAATTGCCTACCAAAGCCTTATATAACTTCTCGTCCCGAATGTTGCTGATGAATACAGTCGAAACTACTCTTTCAGTCGCTCGCCCAGAGGGATTCTCTTGAAGAGATTTCTTACGTGGGTTACGTAGTCACAGGTGTCCTCCTTCTCTTTCTGCTTGACGTTCATCAAGCATACTAGTAGGTTACCAGAGTATTCGGGCTCGGTGAATCTCTTGATGAAGAGATCCTTGAGGCCATTGAAGTTGGCTCGCTCTACAGCATCTAGGCTTGTATACCACGTCCTACCCTTACCGCCTAGGCAAAGCCCAAACACACTAGCATTGAGTTAGGTCATTGAGGCCGTTGGCCTCGCAGACTTGCTCAAACTGCTCAACAAAGCTGTATGGGTCGTCATGGGGTTGGTACTTGTCGAGTTGCTTGGTAACAATCGCTATTTTGGACTCGCTCTTTGAGCCTTAGTTCGCCCCTAGTCCTGCGAGTAGCGACGTTGCTAGTGCGATGGCACTCTGCTCTGCTGCTGTATTATCAAGCAGCCGCTTCATGAGAAGTTTGCTCAACGTCAAGTCTCCCTCTAGTGCTCTCTCATGGTCATTTTGGCCAGCTAAGTTCAGCACTCGCTGCACCTCATGCAACTCCATGCTTTGCCTTTGGCTCCTAGCCTGTTGATCCCTATTGTACTCGGCTATGCTCTGCAATGCTTTGCAGGCAAGCTTTCTCTCCTCTTCTAGATCTACGATGATTGCGTCTACTGTCCTACCGCGGTGCTTGTACCGGGCCTGCGCATTGTAACTGCTCACCAGCTCCTGAATAGCATCTGTGAATACGTTCAAATCGAGCTCCTCATTAGACCAGTGGTTTGAGCTCTCTTTCGTCATGGTCGAGTTCTCGCGCTCCACTAAGCTATCGATCAGGTTGAATAGACTTGACAGATCCACATCGTTGGCGCTCCTTGCTTGGTCCTACTCTGCGCTTTGATGGTTTGTCTATGTCTTGGTTCTCTCCTGCTGGTGGGTCCCTTGAGTGGTTTTATCTGAGTGAGTTCCTTGACTTATTGAATACAGTCCTCAATTTATGATCACTCAGTGTGTGTCATTTCCCGTGCACTTGTGGCCAATCAGGCTTTTAGCTTTCTTATGTGTACTTCAAGTGCAGAATTCAATGTGAGTGCACCAAACAATCTCTATATGCTTACACCCTCTTGTCTCGTCTCGGGCCTGATAAGCTTCGTCACTCAAGTTCTGGCCGTTCTAGCGGATTCTAGGGTCTGCACTGCTTCTTGCTGTTCACTAGGGGGTCGATCACAGGTCCTACTATTGGATTTCCGTTCTCAACACGTCAGGTCGCTGGGGAGTGCTCCAGCATTGTCCCCCTATCCCTTGGTCATGACTCCTACGTCAGGAATTGCCTACAAGGCGTTCGCTATGTTGTCCTGAAGCGGGTTGCACTTCCAATCGATCGCGGGGGGCCAATTTTTGATGTTTTCTTTTTTTCTGCCTAAGGGTGTGTCCGATTCTGAGAATCGGACGTTCGATTTACCAGTGGTCCGATTCTCAGAATCGGACCAAGTGGGTCTGATTTTGAGCTTGTCAAGATTGTGGGAGAGAAGGAAGGAGTCTCGCTTGAAGCTTTCTTGCTTGCACAATGGGGGAAGACACACAAGGGTGGAGGCTGAAAACAGTTTTCCTCTTCTTAGTTGTGTAAGCCAAAAGAACTCAAGTACAAAGAAATAGAAGAACCCTCTATATGGGTCTCAAACCAAACTCAACTAACTAAGGTGGCATACTAACTGAGCCACGAACTAGAGTAGATAAGGATAGCTATCATGTAGCTATTATTCATGGGCGGTGTACCAACCGCATCTGTAACTAACACGTCGGTGACATAAATGCACAACGGTCACCCTGGCGTATCACGAGTGGAGCTCGATATCTCAACACTCCCCCTCGAGCTCAATCCCAATTCCTGCACACCAAGCAGGTCTCTGAACTTGCGCAACTTCTCTGCGCCCAATGCCTTCGTGAATATGTCAGCTACCTGATCCTCTGTGCTGACATAAACTAGATCAATAAGACCTAGTAAAACCCTCTCTCGCACATAGTGATAATGCACCTCAATGTGCTTTGTTCTAGCATGATAGACTGGGTTATTTGCCAAGTGTATACTACTCATGTTGTCACAATAAATGACAACTGGCCCATCTGTAGACTGATGCATATCATAAAGTAGCTTATGCAACCAAGCTACCTCACATGCAGCCATTGCTGCACCCCTGTACTCAGCCTCTGTGCTCGACAAGGCAACTGTAGGCTGTTTCTTGCTGCTCCAAGTGACTGCAGCACTCCCAAAAGAGAATACATATCCACTGGTAGATCGTCTATCAGAAATACTACCAGCCCAATCAGCATCAGTGTATCCATGCAACTGTATCTGAACCCCAGTCTCATAAAATAGTCCATACTGCAATGTGGACTTCACATACCTAAGTATGCGTCTAGCCGCATCCAAATGTGGTTTCCTTGGAGCCTGCATAAACTGACTTACCAATCCAACAGCATAGCTCAAATCTGGCCTGGTAATAGTCATATAAATCAAACTTCCTACTATGCGTCTGTACATAGTAGGGTCTTCTAGAAGCTCACCTGCATCTGTGCTCAGCTTCACATTTTGCTCCAAAGGAACTGAAATAGGCTTACAGCCTGTCATCCCATATTTGGACAGCATGTCCAATCCATACTGCCTCTGCAAGAGCTGTATCCCACTTGGTGATCTAATCACCTCAATGCCCAAGAAATAACGCAGCTCTCCCAAATCCTTCATCTCAAACTTCTGCTTCAATAGCATTTTCACATGAAGGATATCTTCATCACTATCACCTGTCATAATCAAATCATCAACATAAATGACAAGCAGCATAATACCTTTCTCTGTTTTTCTCACATAAAGTGAGAAATCTGCCTTGGAAATCTGAAAGCCAATAGTGACAAGATACTGTCCTATCTTGTCAGACCATGCTCTAGGTGCTTGCTTCAAGCCATACAAGGCTTTCTTCAACCTGCAAACAAACTCAGGATGAACAGCATGCACATAACCTGGTGGCTGCTCCATATAGACCTCTTCTTGCAAATCACCATGCAAGAAGGCATTCTTTACATCCATCTGATGTAAAGACCATCCCTTTGATGCAGCCATAGCAATGACTGCTCTTACGGTTGCCATCTTTGCAACCGGACTAAATGTTTCTTCATAGTCAATGCCATATGTTTGTGCATACCCCTTGACTACTAATCTTGCCTTGTATCTGTTCACAGAACCATCAGCATTGTGCTTCACCTTATAAACCCACTTACAGCCAATTGCATTCTTACCTTTAGGCAAAGGTACTAACTCCCATGTAGCATTTGCTTCCAAGGCATCCATTTCTTCATCCATGGCTTTCTCCCATTTTTCTTTTCCCATGGCTTGCTCAAAAGATGTGGGTTCTGGTTCCTGTATCACTTTGACCATATATGCATAGTGAATGGCTGTAAATCCATCATATTTCAGCCTATCCACAGGATACCTAGCTCTTGTAGACCTGCGCAAAGTAGGTTCACTCCCAGGTGCTCTCAAAACATCCCTGGTCTTCCTTACTCCAGGTGTAACAATAGAAGGAATACCCAACTCATCATCAATGCTCTGTTCTGAGCCACTGGATTCACCATCCACATAAGAGTGACCTGCATTCACATCAAACATGGGCTGATCAACCTTCTCTTTTCCTTTTCGTGATACCTGCATACCACTATCTGCATTGCTTTGAGAAGATTCTCCTGATCTCAATCTGCCTGTCCATGGCGAAGAATGTGAACCACTGCTAGAGGACGCTCCAGGTCCACTAATATTTTGTGACTGCTGCTGTGAATTCTGTGTAGCATTACCATTTTGTGCATCTTCATCATCAACCACATTTACTGGTTTATACCAGCTACTCATCTCATCAAAAACAACATCTCTGCTCACTGTAAACTTACGAGTAGAAGGGTTATAGCATCTATACCCTTTTTGCTGCAGAGAGTAACCAATAAAGATGCACTTCTCAGCTTTTGGATCCAACTTGGATCTCAGCTCATCTGGCACATGTACATAGGCAATGCAACCAAAAATTTTCAAATGAGAAATATCTGGTTTCCTACCAGTATACCTCTCCTCTGGAGTCATTCCATGTATTGCTGCAGTGGGAGTCCTGTTCATTATGTAGACTGCTGTAGCAACTGCTTCAGCCCAATAAAAATCTGGCAAGTCTTTTTCATTGAGCATGGCACGAGATACCTCTCCAATATGCCTGTTTTTCCTTTCTGCAATTCCATTTTGTTGTGGGGTATAACTGCATGAATATTGCTGCTTTATGCCATGCTCCTGCAAGAACTTTGCAAACTCATTTGAGAGGTACTCTCCCCCTCCATCTGACCTTAGGCATTTTATCTGCAAACCTGTTTCTTTTTCAACCATAGCTTTAAGAGTTTTGAAATGCCCAAAAACTTCACTTTTCTTTTTCATAAAATACACCCAAACTTTTCTGCTATAGTCATCAATAAAACTGACAAAATAATGACAGCCTCCAAGAGATGCAGCTTTAGTTGTCCACACATCAGAGTGAATTAATTCCAATGGCTTCTCACTCTCTTGAACATGTCTAGGAAATGGTTTCCTTGCCTGTTTTCCAAACTGACAGGCTTCACATACCTTATGCATTTCTGCAACCTTGAATTTGGGCAATCCTGCAACAATATTTTGGGCCTGCATTGATTTAAGTCGTTGTACATTAACATGACCAATGCGTTTATGCCAGATATCAATATCTGCAACTACACCGGTCCCATGTGCAAACATTGCTGCACTCAATTCAGACATGTCTGCATCCAATGTAAACATTCTGCCCTTCTTCTTTCCTTTTGCTATCAAGCGACCTTTATTTTTCATATCCTCAACAAAGCATCCATGAGGATTAAATCTGACCTGCAAGCCCTGTTCAACCATTTGACCAACTGAAACCAGATTCTTGGTGATATTCGGGACATGAAATACATCGGACAGGTATTTCTTTTTCCCATCCTGCATAGACAATGGAATTTTTCCAATCTGCACAATAGGATGTGCAGTATCATCACCAGTCTCCACAAATCCTGGTTTTTTCATTTTCCTTGCATCCTCCATCCATTCTGCATGACCTGTCATGTGGTTTGATGCACCTGAGTCAACATACCATACATCATTGCTTTCTTCTGCACTTGTCACAGAATTGTTCATGTGCTGCAGCATGAACAAATGCTCATTTCTGTCATCACCCTGTCTACTAGAGGATGCATAATTTCCTTGTTGCAGTTTTCCATTCATGATGTCATTCTGCTTTTTATAGCAGTCTTTAGCCATATGACCCATTTTACCACAGTAGTAGCATTCAACATTACTGTTTGCATTTTGGCCTCTTTGCCATCCACCACGACCTCTTTGGCTCCCCCTGCCTCTAGAGTTACCACGTCCTCCTCCATAGGACTGGTTTTCTTGAGTTTGCTGCATATTCTGATTTCTGCCACGGCCTCCAAATCGGCCTCCTCTACCTCTGCCTCTACCTCTTCCAGCATTTGAGTAGAAGACAGCTTCTTTTGAAGTTCCTCCTGAAGAAGATGCACCACCATTTCTCTGTTCCTCAGAAATTAGAAGAGCAATCAACTCCTCAAAATCAGGAAATCTTTCACGAACTGAAATGGATGTCCGAAACTGTGCATAATCCTTTCCTAGACCATTCAAGGTCACGGAAACTAAATCATCATCTTCCACTGGCGACCCAATGGAAGCAAGTGCATCTGCAATCTTCTTCACCTTCATGTGGTAGTCGTTGATGCTCATACTTTCTCTTTGCACATTATGCAACTCTTGCTTGAGCTGCATTTTCCTGGCTTGCGTATTTGTGCTATACATTTTTGACAAAGTATCCCATGCCTCCTTTGGCGTACTTGCATCCTGAATATGCACAATCATAGAGTCTGAAATACTGATAGACAGCCAATACATAACTTTCCTGGCTCTCTCATGCCATGTTTTAAATGCCTGCATTTGTTGTTGATTGGGAACATCAGGAAGAACTGGTTCTTCTTCATTTCCTGCAACAAATTCCCAATATCCTTTTCCCATAAGGAAATTCGTCATTCTAAACTTCCATGCCTGGAAGTTGTTCTTGTCAAGCTTTTCAGTGACAATCTGTGAAAGAGAATCAGACGCCATTACAGAATACTGCAAGAAATTCTGTCACTGCAAAAAACACAGCTTCACCCTCACAAGGGCAAATCTGCAAAACTGGCGAAAGTGGTATTTGACCACACAGTCACTTCCTAGTGACGATTTTGCATAAACAGGAACCAAGGATGATTCTGAAACTCCCAATGTCTCTGCGCACAAGCATACGATGCAATTTCTACAGTAACTTTTCACCGACCTATAGAACAGTGGTCGCACAGCATAAAACTGAGCCTTTTCCTGAGTGCGTGCAGAAAACTTCCGTCTGCAAAACAGGCCCCGAAATGGCCTCAAATCAAAAAAACAAGGTCGCCAAGGGCTAAAGCCCTTTCCCGCAGCATATACTGCCCTCTTGCTTCACCGCGAAGGGGGTCTCAACCTGAGACAATGCACTCCTGCAATTTCCGGCTGTGCTACATGCAGAGATCTGCTCCCAAAACAGGAAATGAAAGCAACACTGCTCCTCTTACCAGACCACCGCGAGCTTGGCTTGCTTTCTTGAGCTCCTTACCACGAACAAGGCTCTGATACCATGTCAAGATTGTGGGAGAGAAGGAAGGAGTCTCGCTTGAAGCTTTCTTGCTTGCACAATGGGGGAAGACACACAAGGGTGGAGGCTGAAAACAGTTTTCCTCTTCTTAGTTGTGTAAGCCAAAAGAACTCAAGTACAAAGAAATAGAAGAACCCTCTATATGGGTCTCAAACCAAACTCAACTAACTAAGGTGGCATACTAACTGAGCCACGAACTAGAGTAGATAAGGATAGCTATCATGTAGCTATTATTCATGGGCGGTGTACCAACCGCATCTGTAACTAACACGTCGGTGACATAAATGCACAACGGTCACCCTGGCGTATCACGAGTGGAGCTCGATATCTCAACAGAGCTGTCCCATTCTCAGAATCGAGTGTCCGATTTTTGAAAATCAGACAAGTGGTCCGATCGGACCAAGTGGGTGGTCCGATTGCTGACGTGTCCTAATCCGTGGGTCCGATTCTACGAATGGGACAGGGGTGGGTCCGATTTCCTCGATCGGACAAGGCGTCTGATTGGACAGGTGGTTCGATTTCCTATGGTCCGATTTTCAAAATCAGACAGGTTGGTCCGAGTGGTCCGATTGGACGGTTGTGCAAGCGTCCGATTCTGGGAATTGGACACTGGATCGGATGTCCTATTCTGCCAACCCGAACTCACTTTCTAGCATGAAATCATGTAAAATATTAAGGTATTGATTATTACAAGCTACAAGATTCAACATGAATGATGCTGGAGTGATGGGGAAGAGATCAATATACTTGGGGATCATCAATAGCAACGTAACTCCTCGCACTGATTGATCGAAATGGGTCACCCAAGCTCTCTCTCTCTCTCTCTCTCTCTCTCTCTCTCTCTCTCTCTCTCTCTCAACAGTTGCCACCCTAGCAATGGGATTAAATGTTCCTTCATAATCTATGCCAAATGTTTGAGCCTAGCCTTTTGCAACCAATCTAGCCTCATACTTGCTAACAAAACCATGTACATTATGCTTAATTTTTTAGACCCATTTATAGCCATTAACTTTCTTGCCCTTAGGTAATGGTCATAGATCCCAAGTCTTGTTGGCCTCTAATGCAATCGTCTCTTCATCCACTACTGCGTCCCAATGAGCATGACCAACATCATCCTCAAAACAAGTGGGTTTAACATTCTGAACCACCTTTATCATATAAGCATAATGGTGAGCTACATAACCTTCAAAAATAAATATTTTAACAGGGTACCTAACCTTGTTAGACATTTGTATCAATGGATCACTCAGTGGAGCCTTTATATTACCATGTACTCTCTGTATACTTGGTGTCCTAATTGAAGGAATACCAAGCTCTTTGAACCATTGGAATCTCCATTATAACCCAAATGACTAGCAGATGTATCATTACCATTGGACACTTTCTTCTTGTCTTTGTATTTATGTGCAACACTAGTAGATGCACTTGAAGATGCGGGATTGCTCCTCAATCTCTGAGACCAAGATCTAATTGTAAATGTAGTATTAGATGATGTTACTGGTCCAATTAAGGCTTCATGATTCTTGCTTTTCTTTTTGCACATAATTATCATGATCATCATCATCATCCAATGCATCACCATTAGATCCATGCCAACTGTTCATCTCATTAAAAATAACATTGTTGTTCACTATGAACTCACCTATGAGACATGTTTATAATCGTAATATCCTTTCTACTGTAAAAAGAGTATCCAATGAAAAAATATTTTTTACCAGGCTTTGGATCAAGCTTCTTTTTTGCAGCTCATCTGGCACATGAACATATGCAATACAACAAAACACTTTAAAGTATGACATATTAGGATTCTTGCTTGTAAATGATTCTTTGGGGATCATTCAATGAATTGCAGCTATGGGAGTTTTATTCATAATATAGATAATAGTATGAAGAGCTTCAGAACAAAAATGTATTGTCAATTTCTTTTCAACCATCAATGTCTATGCAACTACTACAATATGCCTATTTTTCCCTTCTAAAACCCCATTTTGTTGTGGGATATACTTGCAAATAAAGTATCTATTATCTCATGAGACCTCAAGAAGTCATGGAACTCATTAGAGAGGTCCTCTTCCCTTCCGTTTGACCTCAAGAAATTAGCTTTCAAGGCTATTTCTTTTTCAAAAATAGATTTGAAAGTTTTGAACTGCTCAAACACATCACTTTTTTTCTTCATGGAATACACCCATAGCTTCCTTGGATAATCATTAATAAACATGACAAAATATTTGCTGCCACCAATAGATATATTCTGTGTAAATCCCCAAACATCTATGTGCACAATATCAAGTATATTCTTGCTCTATCATGAGAAAAATGTTGTCTTTCTGCTTACTAAACTTACATGCTTTATACACTTTATGAAATTCTATAATTCTAAAAGTAGGAAATCTTGCAACCAACCCTTTGGATTGCATTAATTTTAGTATTTGCACATTTGCATATCCAATATGTTTGTGCCATATTTCAATGTGTGTCAACCATTCCTTTACGTTTAGCATATATAGCAGAATTCATAGTAGAAATTTCAACATCTAAAGTAAACATGTGGTCAACCTACTTTCTTTTGCGATCAACCTACACTTATCATTAAAATATTCACAAAACAATCTTTTACATTAAATCAAACTTGTAACCCTTGCTATATGATTTGATCAATAGACACTAAATTCTTTATGATGGATGGCACATGTAATAACAGAATCTTTGTCCTGACCATTATGCAAAGACAATGAAACTTTTTCAATGTGTGAAATTAGGTGGTATGAATTATCACTCCTCTATATATAGCTTGGATTTTGTAGATCCTACATCTCTCCAAACCATTCAACATGGCTAGTTATATTATTAGATACACCTAAATCAACATATTGTACATCATGTGTCTTGTTTGTCAGAGAGAGAACTAGAGAGAGAGAAAGAGGATAGAGAAGATTGTAGAAGAGAGAGAAAGTGGTGCGCAGATCGGACGCAGGTAGCTCACGTAGTGAATTCCCAAAGGTCCCCAAGAACAAAGTACTCTACTTTTTAGCACAAAAACCAATGTAAAAGCAAGCACGACATGAGACAAGAGACAAATTGGGTTCAATCTCCCCCATGCCTTGTGTGAGCGCTTCACAAAGCATGTATTTAATGTATATTTCTAATCTTTATGCTCAAAAATAGCCCAATTACAAAAATATGACAAGCTTTTAGCTTTTGAGTTTGCTTTCTACCAAAAATAGGAAAATAAAGCTAATGGACGGTGCCCATAGTGTTTGGCACGCCCGATCTCAATGTCCAAATAAAAATAACATATCCAGGTGCATAAGCGCATACAAAATAATAATAAATAATCGATGTCTCTATAGACATAATCAAAATATAGGCGTGGCGCCTATCAAAATATAGTCCAAAGATCGAAAACCCGCTAGACTCCAATGCTTTCCTCCGCCACTGCTGCTATCTCTACACATCAACTGAAGCATTCACAATCGTTAGTAAAATAACACAATTAAACCGACAAAAGTGAATACCTAGCAGTCTTCAGCTACATAAATAAATCAACTGGTTAGAAATAAATCCTAACCTTAATTCATTACGAGTGCGCACTCTAAACTCATAAACGTTTATTAATTTAATATGCATTTTGCGGAATCACCCGCTATGGAATCACCCATGTACACACTAAATTAATGAAACGCCCGAAAAGGACAGGCGTCCCCATCAACTTCTCGCACAAAGAATCCTCTTTGCGTATGAGCCTCGGTCATCTAAGTAAGTTTACGGAATCCACCGTAAAACCTCACGGAATCCACCGTGGAATATGCCTCCTGGCATCATACCCCCGGGGTGGGATAGCAATTGACCTCAATTGCTATTAGCTCAATGTGGAGCTAACAGAGTGGGGAAAGCATTTAGGTCTCTAGCGTGCATCCATTGTGCTTCCTCTACAGGATGGTTCTTAAATTTCACTAAATATCTAGAATACCTTCGGCCAGTTCTAGTGGTCATGTAGTCAGTGTCTATAATGGCTTCTGGTTCAAGTATTTCAGTCTCTTCTTCTAGTAAAGGTGGGTTTTCATAGACAGGGTGGATAGGTAATTGTCCTCTAAATGGTCTCAATAAACTAATATGAAATGTATTATGAATTTTCCAATGTGATGGCAGTTCTAACTTGAATGCATTGTCATTAATCTTATGAATGATTCTAAATGGTCCGTAGAATCTAGGGGCTAATTTGACAACTGGATGTCTATCTACACTTTGCAGTCTACGCTTTTCTATTCTAAGCCAGACATAATCATCAACTTTGAAATTCATGGCTTGTCTTTTCTTGTTGGCTTGTTTGGTATATGATTGTTGGGCTTTAGCAATCATATCCTTGACCTCATCAAAAATAGTGTTATGCATAACAGCAATATCATCGGCACTTTGTATTCTATTAGACAAAAATGCAACAGGTGTAGATAATCTATGTCCATAAATAACTTCAAAAGGTGCTTTCTTTGTAGATGTGTGAGGTGTATTATTGTAAGCAAACTGTAATAAATGCAAATGAGTATCCCATGTCAGAGGTTTAGAGATAGTGTATGCACGTAAAAGATCTAAAATAGTGCTATTTGTGGCTTCTGTTTGTCCATTTGTTTCTGGATGAAATGCAGATGAGAAATCAATCTTTGTGCCTAGATTTGCAAACAGTGTAATCCAGAAATTATTACAAAATCTAGAATCTCTATCTGAAATAATCACTTTCGGCAATCCATGGTTAGTAAAAACAGTTTTAAAAAATAACTGTGCTGCTTGTGATGCTGTTAAAGTTTTCTTACATGCAATGAAATATGCTTGCTTACTAAATCTATCTACAATTGTCCAAATCATGTCATGGTTAGATTTAGTATTTGGTAAGCCAGTAATGAAATCCATAGATATATGTTCCCAAGGTTTAGATGGAATAGATAAAGGCATTAATAACCCATACTGTTTACCATGATGTCTTTTTATTCTTTGACAAATCAGACATTCAGAAACAAAATTAGATACATCTGCATCCATATGCGGCCAATAAAAATCTTCAGTTAACATGCGTAATGTAGAAATGATACCTCTATGACCTTGATATGGGGGACAATGAATTTCATTTAAAACAAAAGATCGGAATGGAATAGTAACACACAGTCTCTTTTCAAAGAACATGAATCCATCATTATATGACAATGAATCAACAGGAATGAAATTATTTTGAACTAATTTTTGCCAATCAGAATGAAAAGTAATATCCTGGTGATATGTGTCTTTCATAGCAATCAAAGAATCAAAAGATATGATAAAAATGTTATGAATTGCAGGTCTTCTACTTAATGCATCGGCAACTACATTTTCTTTTCCAGGTTGGTATTGAATGATAGGATGGAAACTTTGAATGAATGAAGCCCATTTGATATGGCGGTCAGAAATTTGGGGTTGGCTAAGTAGATGTCTAATGCTTTGCTGGTCGGTCTTAATCATGAATTCTAAACCCATTAAATAATGCTTCCATTGTTTTAATGCTTGTACAACTGCTAAGAGTTCCTTGTCATAAGTGGAATATTTAAGCTCAGAGGGTTTCAGCTTAGAACTAGAATATGCTATTGGATGGTTGTCTTGCATTAGCACAGCTCCTATTCCTGATCCGCTAGCATCAGTCACAACTAAAAAGAATGGTCTATTAAAGTCAGGCAATTGTAGGACAGGGGCATTGGTCAATGCACGTTTGAGTAAATCAAAGGATTTCTGCTGGTTTTCAGTCCATTGATAAACAATACCTTTCTTAAGAAGTTTGGTCAGTGGTAAAGCAAGTAATGAGAAATTACGTACAAACTTCCTATAGAAACTAGCAAGACCAAGGAATGAGCGTAATTCATGTACATTTTTAGGAATAGGCCAATGCAATATTGCGTCAATTTTCTTAGGATCAACTTTTATTCCTTCTTTTGATACAATATGACCTAGATATTCTATTTCTGTCTTAAAGAATTCACTCTTGTCAGGATTTGCAAACAATTGATTTTCTTTCAGTAATTGAAAAACTAATGGTAAATGCTCATAATGCTCTTTTTCACTTTGACTGAACACTAAAATATCATCAAAGAAAACAATCACACAATATTGATATTTTAGGAAAATACGGTTCATCATTCTACTGAAAGTAGCAGGTGCATTAGTTAATCCGAATGGCATAACTAAGAATTCGTAATGGCCAAACTGTGTCCTGAATGCAGTTTTAAATATGTCGGATCTATCTAACCTCACCTGATGATATCCAGATTTAAGGTCAATTTTACTAAATATAGAAGATCCTTGCAGTTTATCCATAAGGTCGTCAACTCTAGGTATAGGATACCTATTCTTTACAGTGATCTTATTTAATGCTCGGTAGTCAATACACATCCGATAAGTATTATTCTTTTTCTTGACTAAGAGCACAGGTGCACCGAATGGAGAACTGCTAGGTCGAATTAAACCTCTATTTAGTAATTCTTCTACTTGAGTCTGGATTTCTTTTTGCTCTATTTGATTGTGCCTATATGGGGCTTTGCAAGGTGGTTGTGTGCCAGGTATTAGGTCAATCTTATGGTCTTCTGGATGTGATGGGGGTAAACCTGGTGGTAGGTCTTCTGCAAAACAATCCTTAAAATATGCAAGAAATTCCTTGTGCCTAGGATGCATATGAGTTTCTTTTGCGTGTAATTCATTCACCCAAATGAGATATGATTTAGTATTCTTGCGTAGTGCACGTTTTGCTTGAGTATGCGAAAGCAGTGGAAATATATGAGATGCATGCATACCAAATAATGTAATAGATTTTCCTTGAAAATTTATATTCATTGTGTGTGTGGAATAATCTATATTGGGATTATGTTGGTGTCTCCATGGCATTCCTAGAATAATGTCACTAGACTGTAATGGGACAACTAAGAAATTTCTTCTTTCAATATATGGACCAATTTGAATTTCTAAATTTTGAACTTCTTGTGTGCCATTGTACCTAGTGCCTAAAAATGCAGCTTTTATGCGATAGTGCGTAGGTACTGTATGCAATTTCAATTCCTTTACCAATTTTGCTGAAATAAAGTCATGGGTACTACCGTCATCATGTAATATAATTCTTTCTTTTCCATGTACCATACATTTCATAGTCAATAATGAATGTAAAGTAGGCATACCTGGTAAAGTGTCGGAAGTAGTAGTAGGATCATCTTCTTCTTCAGTGAAATCCGGCATATCCTCATGCTCGTCCTCGTCCATAGCTCCAAGGTAGTTGATATGTGCTGATGGCTTCTTTGAATGACAATTTGTTGTGAGATGGCCTGGCTGGTGACACTTGTAGCATACGATGGGCTTGGCTTTGGTCACATTATTTGCAATGGCTGGGAGTCTGGGTATATTTGGATTTGCTTGTTGGATAGGCTTAGGATTTGTATTGATAGTGGATGGTAATGCAGGTGGTTTAGGCCAATTCTTGCGGAAAGATGGTGATGAAAAACGACCTGGATTAAACCTTCTGAAATTGGAATTGAATTGTTTAGATCAATAATTACCGTTTGCTTGGAATGGCTGTGGTCGTCGATCTCTTCCACGTAACTTATCTTCAGTGTCGTGAGCTAAGGAGATGGCATCTTCAAGGGTAGCAGGCTTGAACATATTCACCTCAGCGTAGTAATGTGCAAGAAGTCCAGACATGTACTTCCGCTTATGTGTCGTCTCTGGTACGTCTTCAAGCATGCGTAGCTGTAGGAGTGCATTCCAAAAACGCTCTGTATACTGTGGAATAGGCTCACGATCGCGTTGTTGAAGTAAATCCCATTGCTTGATTGCCTTCTCATGAAATTGCGGTGGAAGGAAATTTTGCATGAACTTCTTCTTGAAATCTTCCCATGTAGCAGGACATTCTATACTCTTGCGGACGACAGTCCACCAAAGTGATGCTCTATCTATCAGATGATTAGTAACACACTTGATTTTATCTTTCTCAGGATAAGTTTCCTCATGGAAATAGTCATCAAACTGGCTAATGAATGATAAAACAGTCTTTCCTTCTCTTATGCCATTGAAAGTGCGAAACTTGAAACTTCGTTTACTTATCTTGGATTCCTTGCGAATGGTTTGTGCTTCAAGAGTGGCGTCGATGGTACGGCGAATCAAATCTTCAGCTTGAGGTTCCTCTTTGTCAGTGGACGCTCCTTGTAGCTTTGTCAATTGCGCTTGCAAGGCTTGCCTAGCTCTTCGCTCTTCGTCCAATTGCAGCATGATAAGATCCAGCTTTTGTTCCATGGTAGGCTCGGGTAGGTCGTCTTCAGCCATAGGATCATCCATATGTGGGGTAGTCATCCTGTAAAACTCAACAAACCTTTCTCACTCAAAATCAGTTAGCGGGATGAGCGTAGCTCAAATTTGGGGTTACAAGGCTATGTATTTTTGGGTATTTTCTTCTTCAATTTTCAGAAATTCTGAAATATTTCTGTCTCCGTTTGCTGAAAGTACTTCAACAAACTTGCAGATAGGTAAAACAGCTTGCTGCGAACAACTTTCCAGTTCTGAGTTTTTGCAAACGAACAAGTCTTCTATGAGTTTTAAGCACTAGTCAGTTCTGATTTAGTTTGACTTGCAGAGTTGCAGACTTAGCAGACTTGCAGGGTTGTGAACTTGCTGAACTTAGCCGACCTGCAGAACTTGCAGTACTTGATTAGAGTCGACTTGCGAAACTTGACTTCTGGAGCGCAGGACCCGGAGTTTGCAGACTTATTTGCCTTCACTGACTTGCAGAGTATGGAAGGACTTAAGCTTAATTAGTTAAGCTTAAGCTAATAAGATTAAGAAGAAAAAGAAGGCACCGTTTTCTGATCGTGGGGGGGGGGGTCCGTTTTTTTCCACGCGAAATTTTCGGGCCTCTCCAGGATGGATCGATTTGATAATTAGAAGCTTTTTAAGCTTCTCAAGCTTTGTATTAAGCTTTTAAACTAAGCTTTTTGAAGAAATAGATATGGCTTCTTACTGTTTGATCACGACTTGATAAAGAGAATTGATGAGTGGTCCTCCGTCGACAGAGATTGGTCCTTCGCGATCTGACAGTGGAAATAGGGGTTCTTGATCGCCAGAAGTCTACCTGTATCGACGGTTCGCGACGAGATTGACTGTAGAGGCCGTTTGTTCCTGGAGCTCCGCCTTCGCCCGAGATTGGTAGCGATTGGAAGCCCTTGATCTCTGCTCCGCTCTGATACCACTGGTGCGCAGATCGGACGCAGGTAGCTCACGTAGTGAATTCCCAAAGGTCCCCAAGAACAAAGTACTCTACTTTTTAGCACAAAAACCAATGTAAAAGCAAGCACGACATGAGACAAGAGACAAATTGGGTTCAATCTCCCCCATGCCTTGTGTGAGCGCTTCACAAAGCATGTATTTAATGTATATTTCTAATCTTTATGCTCAAAAATAGCCCAATTACAAAAATATGACAAGCTTTTAGCTTTTGAGTTTGCTTTCTACCAAAAATAGGAAAATAAAGCTAATGGACGGTGCCCATAGTGTCTGGCACGCCCGATCTCAATGTCCAAATAAAAATAACATATCCAGGCGCATAAGCGCATACAAAATAATAATAAATAATCGATGTCTCTATAGACATAATCAAAATATAGGCGTGGCGCCTATCAAAATATAGTCCAAAGATCGAAAACCCGCTAGACTCCAATGCTTTCCTCCGCCACTGCTGCTATCTCTACACATCAACTGAAGCATTCACAATCGTTAGTAAAATAACACAATTAAACCGATAAAAGTGAATACCTAGCAATCTTCAGCTACATAAATAAATCAACTGGTTAGAAATAAATCCTAACCTTAATTCATTACGAGTGCGCACTCTAAACTCATAAACGTTTATTAATTTAATATGCATTTTGCGGAATCACCCGCTATGGAATCACCCATGTACACACTAAATTAATGAAACGCCCGAAAAGGACAGGCGTCCCCATCAACTTCTCGCACAAAGAATCCTCTTTGCGTATGAGCCCCGGTCATCTAAGTAAGTTTACGGAATCCACCGTAAAACCTCACGGAATCCACCGTGGAATATGCCTCCTGGCATCAGAAAGATTGCAAGAAGAGAGAGAAATAAAGTGAAGAGGAGAGAGAAATACTAGAATTGGAGAGAAAAAGACAAGAAAGAGAGAGAAGCCATAGAATGTGTGAGCAAGATGGGAGAGAAGGACAATAATTGTATTAATGGGTTAAAAGATATGAAAAATTACAGGTCCCTTCCTTTTATACCAATGTCAATGTGACATGGCATAACATCAATATTATTTTTATACTAAATCCTTATTCCCAGCTTCTTACAATCCATCCCTTCCCAAAAGTTTTTGCCCTTAAAAACAAACTTGAAAGGCTAGAAAAGGATGGATAGAACAGAGTACTACTCTTTTTTTTATAGCTTTACAAATGGGAAAATGACCAACATATGGACTAAAATTGAAGAACAAGAGTAGGCCTTAGCTATATACATGATCTGTAATACTTCAAAAGTATATGGAGTCGTAAAATCTTCAACAGATAATTTCAAAATGAAGTAGACAGCTTGCTCTCTTGAGCATTCCTAAGATTCATCTTACATTGCTGAAGAAGGGTTTGCATTCTTTCCAACTCTTTCTTTCCATCAGGGAGGGTTGATCCTTTCATTAAAGATGACTCTGGGTAAGGGCATCTTGTAGCCATACAAAGCCTCAAAGGGTGAAACTCCAATACTAGCGTGGGTAGAGTTATTGTAAGAAAACTTAGCCAAGTGTAACCAAGAATCCCATGAGGTTTGGACATCATAATAGAAATGGCGAAGATAAGTCTCCGACCATTTATTAACTCTTTCTATCTATCCATCAGTTTGTGGACGATAGATGGAGCCAATTTAGTGCCCATAGATGTAAACACCGCCTACCAAAAGTTACTCATAAACATTGAGTCTCTATCATGAACAATCACCTGCGGTAATCAATGTAGTCTAAAAATTTGCTCCATAAACTAACTGGCCACTTGAGAGGCAGTAAATTGGATCTTGGTTGGAATAAAATAGGCTGCCTTGGTGAGTCTATCTACCACCAAATATATACTATTCCATCCCTTCTTGGTAGTAGGCAAGCTAGTAATGAAATCCATAGTAATGTGAGTCCATTTACCTGTAGGAATAGGTAATGGCTATAACAAGCCTCCTGGCTTATGGGTGCTGTCCTTATTCTATTAACAAGGCATACACTTCATGACAAAGTCCTTGATATCTTTCCACAATCCTTTCCAATAGAAGCTTTTACTGATCATGTCATAGGTCTTGAAAACTCCTAGATGTCCAAAGGCAAAGAATCTAGTTTTTCCATAATTTTTCGTGTAAAAGAAGAGGTACAAGGAATGTTTAATCTTGCCTTTCAACCAAATAAGGCCATTTTTGAACTGATAATGCGAGTTTTCTTCCATAAGGCCTTGCTGTAATTTTTGAAAAATATGGTTGAATTCTTTATCCAAAAGATAAGCCTCCTGTAGTTCTTCAATCCAATCATTATGCAATTTAGTCATTGGTGAAACTTTGCAAGTCCACATACGAGAAATAGAATCAGCCACTATATTGTACTTTCCCCTCGTACGAGTGATATCAAAATCATAATTCTGTAATGTAGCTACCCGATGACGCTGCTTAGGAGTAAGGTTAGACTGTGTAAGGAAATACTTAAGAACCCTGTGATCACTCTGAACTTTGAATCTACTACCATACAAGTAATGGTACCATTTCTTTATTGCATACAGGATAGCCAATATCTCCTAGTCATAAACATTCATGGCCATTTCTTTATCTGTAAGCTTATGGCTCTCAAAGGCAATCACTCCATGCTCTTGTAACAAAACAACCCCGATGCCACGGCCACTAGCATCACACTGTATGGTAAATTCTTTGGAGAAGTTCGGGCATACTAAGATAGGAGCAGAGGTAAGGAGTCCCTTTACTTGGTTGAAGCTACTATCTGCACGAGCATCCCAAAAGAAAGCCTCCTTCTTCAATCTGTCAGTCAAAGGAGTTGCAATAGTTGCATAAAGCTTGATAAATCGGCAATATAATGAAGATAGACTAAGGAATCCTCTAAGAGAGGTAGTAGTGGTGGGTGTTGACCAATCTTTTATATACTACACCTTCTTGGGATCATCTTGTATCCCTTTTTCATTGACAATATGTCCCAAGTATTCCACTTCAGTTTGCATGAAAGAACATTTCTTCTTCTTAGCAAGAAGCCTATGATGTCTCAATACATAAAAAAGCCTCCTCATATGTGCTAAGTGATCTTGTAAAGTCTTACTGTAGATCATAATGTCATCAAAGAACACCAAGACAAATTGAAAGAGGAAAGGATGTAAAATCTTATTCATCAGGCTCTGGACGGTAGCTGGAGCATTTGTAAGCCCAAACGGCATTACTAAGAAATGATAGGGCATTTGATCAGTCTTGAAAGCAGTCTTGACTTCATCACCCTCTTGTATGCGAATTTGATGATACCCTGACCTCAAATCAATCTTCATAAAGAATCGAGCCCCCTTGAGCTCATCAAGCAAATCATCAATCGTGGGTATCGGATACTTGTTCTTCACTGTGATCTTATTAAGATCCCTGTAGTCAATGCACATTCTAAAAGATCCATATTTCTTTTTGACTAACAGAACTGGAGATGCATAAGGTGAAGAACTTGGTTCAATGAATCCCAGCTCAAGAAGTCCGTTGATTTGCTTGGCTACTTCCTCTCGTTCACACGTAGATAATTTGTAAGGTGGCTTATTGATTGTCTTTGAGTTGGGTTCCAAATAAATAGGGTGATCTACTACTCTCTTGGGAGGCAATGAAGTAGGCACCTCAAACAAATCCCTATACTCCTCAAGAAGAGCTATCAAGGCTAGGTGGTTTGCTGAATTATTGGGCTGATCTTGCATCTCTTTATTCAAATGCAAAACAAATATTTTTGAGCACCTCTTGTACTCCCTTTTGAGTTGTTGAATGGCAATAAGTTGAAAATCTGATCTACTAGGAATTCCCAGTAAATGGATGAGTTATCCATTGAAGATAAACTCCATATACAACTGTGAGAAATCCATAGTGATCCTGTCGAATGTCATCAACCAATCACAACCAAGTACAATGTCTATAGGCCCCATTTCCAAAGTAATCAGGTTTAGTTTTGCATGATAGGCTCCTTACACGAGCTCCGAATCACCGAGAGGTGGGCAAAGTTCCCCCCCAGGTCGATTGGTTGCACCCCTTTGGGATCTTTGATAGTGAGGGAGGGTCACCTCTCTTTTGTCCCACTATCTCCCTCGGCATCCACATTTCTCCTTGGTGGGTATATCAACATGGCAATGGCATTCTATTCTAATCAACCTGTATTAAATGCATTGCTGAAATATTAATTAAGCCCTTTTCATGAGATGCAATTGAATGAAATCTAGAAAATTTGGATAAGGAAAGGGTCTTACCAATGCAATTCAGTGACTTACTGATTGCTTTAGTACTTACCCTTTTATAATATTTCAGCTTGGGCAAAAGAATTCAACCAAAACAAGTCAAGATTATGCATCAAACTTGGGAAATGATATCTATGATGAGGTTATGATTGCATCAATACTAAAATTCAATGGAGTAGACTGAGATTAATGGGAAATAATACTAATCTCGAATCTATTGCTCAATTTAGAGAATTAATTGATCAATAATCTCTCATCAACAAGTGGAAAAGCATTAGCAAGTGGATTACTGAGAGATTAAGTGAGAGAAATACCTTGATTAAGCTTGAAGAAGATGATAGATGTAAGCTCCAATCCCATTGATGGAGGAATTCTTCAAAATCCACCATAAACCCACCATGAAGTTTGAAATATCCACTAAATCAGTCCATATGAGCTCTAATATGCTCAAATCCATGAAGAATTAATCCCCCGGCCTTGCTTAAACACTTGAATATCAAAGATTCAAGCCTCTTGAAGAAAAGCCCCAAAATAAACCTTCAATATGAGCTCCAATGTCCTCCACGAGTTGAAATCTTTGCAATTTGTTGAAGAATCCTTATTGCCTTGATCCCATGAGTTGGATTGATGAAGAATCTTTAAGAAATTCATGAGAAATGGAAGCTTGGGCTGAAGTTTTCATGGATGCCATGGACTGTTCATCTAGGGTTTACACGAGGGATGAAAGTTCATGAGTAGAGTTTAATCTTCAAGGATGACTCATGATTTACACTTGCCAATGATCAGAGAGAGTGCCAAAGGTTGAAGATGAAGCATTTGATGCAAGAAACAGGCTAGAATCAGCCTGAAAATTGCACCGCAATTTTTGAGGTTGTTCGTGGCTCCATTGCTGAGCCAATCTTGACCAAATAGGTAATCATCTTGTAGGTATTGAAGCAAGGAAGCTATTCCATATGATGCTTGGCCAATAAGATCAGGGAATTGAGAGAGATGAGCACATATTGCTGATGAATTTCCATGAAACCTGCACGAAACTCCAAGAAAGGGGAAAGAGGACTCCCTCTTTTCAAAGTAACCATAGTTTGTTCCCAAAGTAAGCCCGATTAACTCTCCTTTACCCTAGTTACCTCCAGTTTTGCATGAAATTTGATGATGACCTGCCACTTTAGCCTCCTACTACCATATCCAACCTTGAAGATCTCTAGATGTAGTCTCTTACTAACTGTAGATGGTTTGCAACCCTCCATTACTCACTGTCTTGTACAGTACTTGTCTAAAATTGATTTTGATGGAGGAAAATAGGACTGAAAATAGAAAGGAAAAAATGGATCAAAGATCAATGCTCTGATACCATTTGTCAGAGAGAGAACTAGAGAGAGAAAGAGGAGAGAGAAGACTGTAGAAGAGAGAGAAAGACTGCAGGAAGAGAGAAAAAGAGAGTGATGAGGAGAGAGAAAGACTAGACTTGGAGAGAGAAAGACAGGAAAGACAGAGAAGCCATAGAAGCCGTGAGCAAGATGGAAGAGAAGGACAACAATTGTATTAATGTGTCAAAAGATATGAAAAATTACATGTCCTCTCCTTTTATACCAATGTCAGTGTGACATGGCATAACATCAATATTTTTTTTACACTAAATCCTTATTCCCAGCTTCTTACACTGTTTTCTGTAACAACATTCATCATATGTTGCATAACAAATAGATGCTCATTTTTATCTTCATTCTATTGTGAAGTCGATGCATAGTTTCCTTGCTGCAATTTACCACTACAAATGTTATCTTTCTTAGCATAATAATGGGCTGCAATATGATCTATTTTGCCACAATGACGAGAAACAATATGACCATTGTTAGAATCTTTCTACTATCCACCTCTTCCTCTAGAGCTCCCCTTGCCTCTAAAGTTTCCATGACCTCTTGAAACTTGCATTTCAATAGACTGTTGATTTAAATTGTTTTGTTGGTTATCACTAGTATGTACCATACCATGGTCTCTTGAAAAGGATTCTCCATGTCTCCTTCTTGAACTTGTGTAAAATGCTTGGACTTGTCTACCACTTCTTTCAATGATTCATCCTACATGCTGATCTCTTCAATGAAGACCACCGAAAGCAGATGATACCAAATTGTCATCATTGGATATTGTATTAATTGTTGCCAAAGCATATACAATCCACCAAGTAGCCTTTTTATTGATGACTTAGTAATACATGTAATTTGTAACCTATTTGTAGATAAAACTTATGTTTGTTTCCTTAAAAACACCTCAAAACTTACAAATTTAAAATTTGTAACATGTGTACTCACTTTTGGTTGATACAACCAAAATTGTAGTATATCTTGAAATTGATGCAAAATATACAGTGCTCTGCTCACACACAAAATCTCATGGCAAATTTAAAATTGAGCATCTAAAAGGAGGATGTCTCCTTAGACTTGAGACTCCCTTTCCTCTCTACCTCATTATTGAATGTGAGCCTTTGTGAGGTTGACACCCTCCACCTCTTTTCTCCATAGAAGTCTCAATTTTGAAATTGAGTCTCCATCATTTTAAGGCCCTCCATCCAAGAACTATGTCACTTCCCAACATGCTCAATTTTAAAATTGAGCCTTTATCACTCTTTGACTCTCCCCCTCCTCTCTCCATTTTGTAGGCTTCTCCTCTCTTCTTGGAGGCTCAATTTCAAATTGAGCCTCCATCATTTTGAGGCTCTCCACATCCTCTCCCATTAGAATGTTGAATTTCAAAATTGTGCCTTTAATATATAAAAGTATTCATGGAATTAAGAATCAATTTCCTCTCCAGCTCAATTTTGGAATTGAGCCTATGTGATATTGACACCCTCAACCATTTTTCTGCTTATTAGGAGGCTCAATTTAAAAATGGAGCATCCATCATTTTAAATCTCTCTAAAAATTAAGTATCTCATTTTAAGAGGCTCAAGTTTTAAATTGAGACTTCATCCTCTTTTCCCCCTAGTAGGAGGCTCAATTTCAAAGTTGAACCTCCAAGATGATGAGGTCTTCCTAGACTTAAGAATTCATTTCCTCTCTAGCTTAGTTTTAAGATTGAACCTCCAACATGATGAGTTCCTTAACAAGTATGACTATCTATTTTTTCTCTTCTTTGGGAGGCTCAATTTTGAAATTGAGCCTCAATGAGAAGCCTTTTAATACATGATGCTTTACCTTATTGAAATCAACTTTGAGGTGAGCATGTGAGATAACAAGACCTTCTAGACTTAAGAATCTAAGTGAGGATGTCAAACCTTATAAGTGACTCTGTATTTCCTCTTTTCTTAGGAGGCTCAATTTTGAAATTAAGCCTTCGATATATGTTGCTTTACCTTCTCATCAAACTATGATTCATTGGATAAATGTGGTATCGATTCAAGTAGTCAAATAGTTAAGGGATTCTCTCATGCAAAGAAACAATTGACAAGTGCTTCAAAACCAAAAACAAAAGGTACTCAAGGCACAAAAGCATAGGGAGAGACGAAATCATCATAATTGAAGTGCAGAACACTAATAATCAAGAAGGTGGACAATCCGTGGATGATCATGATACTAAGTAAACATGTGAACAAAAAAGTGCAAAATGATAGAAAAAAGGAGGTGGTCATGTATAAAAAACAAGCACAAAGAAACAAAAAGTTGATATAACAATGATGGAATTGTAAAACATGATGAGTTACTAGGGCAAGATAAGGAGAGATCTAAAGACCTCTCACAAAAATCTGGTGGGGGTTCTGAACAACTAGCAATTATAGTTTGGGATGATGAAGACAAGGATATGCAAGCAATTCAAGATATTGATCCAAGGCCTAGAAAAGCCAATGAATCATTTGAAAACCAAAAAAAGTACTACATTTTTGGTGTCACGAGGAGCGATGAGACATTTAGTATTGATATTACCAAATGTTTTTTGGCACCAAGAAAATATGTATATAGACCATTAAATAAGGAATGGTTGAAGTAATTAAAAAATGATTATATTGAGTAGTCTATTGTGGAACAAGTCATGGGTATCTTGATGCCATTTGATCCAAACATAAGCTTACCGCTTGAAAATTTTATTTGGGAGGATACATATACTATAAGCTATTGGCTAATTTTTGGTTAGCATTCAATTAGTGCTACCAAGTGCTTATAATTATCCAAACTTCCAAAAGTAGTTGCACAAAAGGAAGCATATAGATACAAAAGGTTAAAAATAATTATTAATTATCACCTAGTCACAACTTAAGAATATCAAGGGATGCAAATCTTGCTATTGCTAAATCCATGCAAAACAAGCCTTTCTACAATCAATTATATCAAGAAAGGACTCAATGGATTGTAAATGGTTGACTAGAGAAGCCCAAACCTAGAGTAAATGATTTGTTACTTTCTTATATCTTATTTATGTAAATTCAATTGAAACTTAGCATAAATAGGCTTAAATTTTACTCAAATATAATCCTTGATTTGACTTTTAGTAGCATATCTTTTTTAAATCAAACAATGTTTGTGTTTCTATAATGCAAATTTTTTTGGAGACAATTGAATTGACCTTACAAAAGGGGTGTTTGAAATTGGATAGTCATATTCTCCTTTGTGATGATGATATACTTGAAAATTGGATTCTAATTATGAAATTTTATACAAATGGATACATTCGAAATACAAAGGGAGATGCCACTAACCCAAAATGAATGGATTTAAGAAAGACCACTCTCAAGGGTGGCCAACTTCAATAGGCCTCAAGAACAATGAGCTTGGGACCTACCATGTTTAGATGTATTGTAGGCTTGAAACCTAATGAGGTAAGGGATTTGTAGAGAAAATCCTTGCAAGAAATATTCTTTCAAAAAAGGCTAGAAAAGTTGAAGGAATGGTTGACATGGATGAGATGTCCAAGGATATCAAGATCAATTGTGTACTAAAAGTGGCTATAATTTCCTTTTATTTCGATCTTACCTCTCAAAGGTATAATTGGAAAACCATCTACAATGACTATAGCATTAGGGATGTAGAATATAGTAAGCTCTACTCATGGTCACAATATTGGGTGAAGGAAAAGCTAAATAGAACAAAGGTTACATGACCTTTACCTCAATCCATGTGGGAGCTTTCGCTCAACCGCCAAGACCCACGGACCGCTTATTGCTTCAAGCGTTTCAAGCAAGCTCTAATTGCTATCTCTCACCTAGCCGATGCACCGAGTGTAGTGAGCTTACCTTGATGCCAATGTGAGTAGCCTTCTCTCTTGCACACCTTGGTAGCTCCACGATTCTCGATGCTAGCTCAAGCATCCTCAATCCTCCTCCATCTCCAAGCTTCATCGTCCATAGCCGTGCGCGCAAGTGAAGAGAATAGAAGAGAAGAAGAGAGGAGGAGACGATGAAGAGCTTCACCCTCTTGATCCCTCACTCCCACACACACTCCCTTACACTCTCACACTCCCTCTCTCAAGAGCATACACAAGCAAGAAGGAGAGAAGAAGAGAGGAAGAAGGAGACTCCTTTTGCCACACACCAAAGAATGAGCTTCTCATTCACTTTTCAACTTTATATACAAAACCCTAAATCCCTTTTGGGCGGTCATCCCCTTTTTTACAAGGCCGACCATTGGCCTAAGCCCATTTCTCATTTCCCACCATTCTTATTTATCCTATTCCCAACTAATGCGTACAATTTGCCCAGGAGCGAGCGTGGCACTCTTTTACAAGGATTCGGGAGCGCTTCCACATTTAATGGTGCGCCTTTTACTCTTTTGCTGTCTCGGGGCGACACTGAGACTTTCTGAGGGTCATGCCCGAACATTTAAAATTTTTAGGGTCTGGTTACCGGTCAAGGTGCCTTTTCCTTCTTTTATCCTACGCCTTTTTTTGCTATTTCCTTTCTCCCATTTTCCCGCTCCTCTGCTCCATTTTCCTGCTCCTCTGTGCTGCGGTAAACATGGTAAACAATCCATTACCTCTTTTTTTGAATTACTTATATAGGAAAGGAATTGGTATGGTTTTGAAAAGATCAAGAACTTCCTTGGAATGCCTTTTATGTTTTTAAGGATAAAATCCAGGAGTTTTATTCAAAGATTCAACAAATAGCGTTTAGTTTGGCCATATTAGATGCATATATGGAAAATAAAAGCAACTTCTTATTTATAGAAGAGTCATTTCTAGACATTGTTGAGGGACTTAATGCTCTCAATATAGAGTTGGAATACACACTTATCTCATTTATGGACTCTTCCCATATTGGAAACTTGTTACAAGTGGTGGCCATAGTGGTAGGAAAGTTTTATCATGAGATAAGAGCTGTTGACCTTAAAAATGATCAAAATTTGATGGTTGGATCCCTCTTTGTTGTAGTTGTGGTGATCTTTATCAATAAAGCAAACCACTTTGAAACTCTTCATATTAGGTGAATGAAAGTAAAGTGGCCATATCATGGAGTTCTTCATGTGCTATAAAAGAAAAGAAGAAGAATCAACAATACAAAACTCCCTTGTACTTTATCTCTTCATTGATGAATGGGTTGTGTCTTGCTCACAAATTTGTGGTGGATCTATTTTCTAGATGAATTTTTATTACAAATATTCTTATTTGTCACTACAAGTACTTGGTACTTACCATAGGGTAACTCTTTAAGTGAATGGTTCTCTCTTTTCAACCAAGATGTGGATAGTGAGAGTTTAATCAGACTTTGAATGATCTACCAATTGAAACACAAACACATGAAGAGGATGAGACAATGAGAAAGGTGATGACGATAACAACAAAAAAGAGGATGATAAATACAAAGATAGAGAAGATGGCCAAGGAAATAACAAAGAGGAAAACAAAAATGATGAGCAAGTAGAAGATGATCAAGGATTTCATAAAGATGAAGGAGATAATGAGTGGCAAGACAACAATGTACAAGAGGAAACTCATGTTGGCAATGTAGGTACTAAATGCCTATTGTTCAAGTATCTTATATATATCAAAGTTTTGATTCTAAAATAACTCTTATTTTCTAGTATGTTATCTTAGAATTTAAAATCATGTTTTGGTAATGTTACCTTGTACTCTAGGTGATATTGACCCAAAATGTGGAGATAAGAATGATGACAATGCACAAAATAATAAAATTTCTAAAAATATTATTTAAAGAAGTTTCTATAACACTTTAGATTCATATAATGTACCACGCTATAAAGAGCTGAATTAGGGGCATATAAAAGGGCAAAGGCCACATGTATAGGTAATCAGTTTTTACACAATAATACAACTTTGTCCTTCTCTTTCTAGCTCCTCCTATTCTTTCATGGCTTCTAGCCATCTCTCTTCTTCTTTCTAGTCTTTCTCTCCCCTATTCTAGTCTTTCTCTCTCTCCTTGTCACTCTCTTTCTCTCACTTTTGCACTTTTTTCCTCTCTTTTGCAATTTTCTCTCTCTCCAATTCACTTCTTGAAAAGTGGTATCAAAGCATTGGTCTTTGATCCATTTTCTCCTCTTTTTCTTCATATTGAGTCTCAATTTTCATCATAAAAACCAATTTCAAACAAGTACTAGAGGTACAAGACATGGATTGTGTTTAACAGTGACTTGCAAGACACCTATAGCTAGAAGAAGTCAAATCTAGAGCTCATTGAGGTTGGAAGGGACAGATTTGGTGGTGGATGGTCAGAATAACAGGTCATCACTCAATTCTAGGCATTTTTGGCAGCCGGTTTGGTTAAAGAGGACTTAGTTGGAGCAAAAAGAGAGGCTAGTCCTAGTTGCTTTTGAAAGCAAGCTTGTTCTTCCTTCTTCCTTCAAGCTTTCATGGTGGATTCATCAACATCTCTCTCTTTCAAGGAATCCAAGGCCAAAATACATGCTCTATCTTGATTCTTCTCATCATTTCATGCAAAATCATAACCATTCTTGAGTGTAAATACATCATGTGGTTGATAGCATACTCTTAACCTTTCAAGTTGGAGATTGAGCACATTTTATGGAGTCGATCATCCACAAGAATAATAGGAGTTTGGATAGAAAGCATTGAAGCTATTATTACCTATTTGATAGCATAATCTTCATTTTCAAAAAAATCCTAGAGTATATAGGACAACAAGACAATAGTATGTGCTAAAGGTTTGATCCCTACAACAACTTTTCCCCCTATTTCGATAAACCTCACAAATTGAGGTGTGCACAGTAGTGAGGATGTGAATACGAAGAGTAGAGTAAGCAAAGAGACAAAAGCTCAACACAAAAAAAAGCACTTGGAGGTGGCTTCCTTTCAGCCTTTAGAAGTCTCTTCACTAGTCTTTCTTTAATTTTTGAAGAACACATAAGAAATTTCTTATTTCTGTACTAATTTTACTCTCTTCTACATTTATCTTGTTAAAAAGATCCAAATTAACCTTGTACTACAGTCCATTCTGAGCTCCAATAGTGGCAGAGAACAAAAATTTACCCTCTTGTTCAATCTTAACCTTGGGGTTCTTTGCATCGGGGAGTTCCATTGTGATGTACACCTTATTTGATTTTTGAGATCACTTTACCTTTGGATATTGAACCATGATGAGGTCGAAGATGGATCACTTCAAGTGGCTTACTGTTCAACTTTGTAACTTGATAAGCTACATGATAAAGCTATTCAATTCTATAGCCACACCATTCAAGATGCAAATTTACATATTGACTAGGTAGCTACATGTGCTTCTCATCTTCCACAACCAAATCCGGCTTCCACACTAGTGCTTGTGACCATGTTCCCCCTTTTTTAGATGGTGAATTGGATGTTATCACTACCATAGAGGCTGATGTAACATCTTCTACACTTTTGCACCAACGATCCATAGTGTCTTTCCATTCACTCACAAGCTATTTTGCCAAAGTCTGCACTCTCATTGAAGAATGCTTATGCAAGCTATTCATAGCTTTCCCAATCTCTTTGATGAATGACCATTCAAACAGGAAATGCTACTAATGTTCCCAATTTGTGGGATGAGAGCACCAGAGTTCATTGCTTGGAAGATGCCGAGGCCAATCGCATTGCAGACACTGATGATGATAACAATAGTGGCAATTACAATGCATTGTAGACAATGATGCTGATAACAACAGTGGCAATTATAGTGAATTACAATGGTGGAAATAGTAATTCTTGTGTGGGCTCTTGACAGCAGCATCATTGCCTCCAATTTTTGCAAAGAAGTTTGTGGAGTGACGAGGAAGGCCTTCACCACCACAAGGGAACTCCCCGATGCAAGTTAGAGAGCTCTTGAGTCTCTATCTTTCGCAGCACTCATTCTATTGTTCTCTTCCTCGTTCTCATCCTCAACCTCCTTCTCCTTATGCTTGTATGGAAGTGACAAGACCATAGGCCATGCAAGTTAGAGAGCTCTTGAGTCTCTATAGACCAAGATTAGGAATTATGTGCCACATAGTATGTGGAAGTTCAAAATTATTGTGGAAACTACAAAAGAGCGATTCAAAGAAGAAGATCACAAAATCAAAACCTTGCTACAAGAGATTCATGAAATGAAAGAACATGTATCTACAAGAGCCCAAAAACACAGAGTATACTTGAATAAGCACAGCTGCAGATTTCTAAGATTGAAATTGAACATTTCCAAACAAACTTAGATGAGTTAAGCAATATGAAACATATTCATTGGTGGTATTGGCATCATTAAGAGTGGCATGGGGAACCTAAAGATTCGCCCAGGGGTGAGAACAATGGCTTCTAGAATGTATCATCATCTCTCATTACCTTCTTTTTCAAGTTTGAACCCTACTACTACCCATTACTAAGCATTGCCAATGACTTAAGCGAGTCATAATCAGGACCTACATTCATTTTATATGCAATTAGTGATTCAAGTACTTCACAGCCATTGCTTTGACACCTCACTTTACCACTCAATGACACAAGTGCAGGTGATTGATCATCATCTTGCTGAAGGCATGCCATTTCTCAAGAAGTGAAAGTTTCAAAGTTTCTTCAACCATAGTGCTCATGGCTTGAAGAAGCAATATGCAATTTGAGTACTCATGGCTTGAAGAAGCAGCATGCCTAGAGAAAATATGCTCTCAAGATCAAAATGTCTGCTCCTTCACTAGCTGTTGTAGTCAAGGCGAAAGCCACACTCCTGCCTATCTTGAGTGGACATTCAAAAGTTATACAATTGATGTACAAGGGAAGTTAGAGGGTATTTTTGTTGTAAGACAGTAGGGCTCCAAAATATTATTCCCTGGCATATCAATACTGCAACGTCTACCAGTGGATACAGATGCATACTTTGAATCTTTGTACTCCTCTATGAGCTTTGCATTCACATTAGAAACGTGGATCATGAGATTAGGGAGAGTTATCTGAGAATCAAACTACCAGAATAATAGTACTTGGAATTGATATCATGGGCTAGTGTGAAGGATATCTGCAAGGATGTGGCAAATTTTGGTAGAAGTAAATGGTCAGCAACAGCTCCATGATGTTTGAGATTCAAAGGGAGAGAGAGACAAATACATGGAGTTGTAACAGAGAGTAGTGAAATCTCATTGTTCTCTTCATCTCATTCTTCCATAATGCTTACTAAAGTCTAATCATACATAATTGAAAAACACACTAGGTCACTAACTAACTGTACCACTAAGTGTGGTTGAGTCTAACCAACTCAGTTATTACACCACACAATTAGAGAGACAGCTAAGATGACAGCTGTCTAGATAAGGTCAGTCATGTTAGTGATATTGATCACGAGCTTGATTCTCAAGACTCCCCCTCAAGCTCAGGCTAACTGCTGTACTCCAAATAGCTCCTTGAAATGCACAAACTTCTCTTTACCAAGTGATTTGGTAAAGATATATGCTACATGGTCTTGTGTCTTCACATGGAGTAGATCAATCTTTCCAGCAAGTACCATCTCCATGATAAAATGGTAATGAACTTCTATGTGTTTGGATCTAGCATGATAGATGGGGTTGCTAGCTAACATCACACTATTGAGATTGTCACAATGCAATGTGACCTTCCTGTCTAACTGTATACCCAAGTCATGTAGCAGTTTCACAAGCCAATTCACAAGCCAAACTGCTTTGCATGCTGCTAAGACTGCACCCCTATATTTTGCATCTATATTAGATAAAGCAACGGTCGGTTGCTTCTTACTACTCTAGTTGATCATACTGCTACCTAAACTAAAAGCACAACCACTAGTTGGCCTCCTGTCATAGAGACAACCAGCCCAATCAACATCTGTATAACCTATCAAGTCGAATGATTTTCCATGCTCATAAAACATCCCATAATCAGCAGTACCCTTCACATATTGCATAATCCTCCTGACTGCATCTAAGTGTGGCTTATGAGGTTTCTACATAAACTAGCTAATTAGCCCCACTGCATAACTCAAGTCAGGATGAGTAATAGTAAGGTAAATCAAGCTACCCACCATCTATTTGTACTTAGTGACATTCTCGATCTTAGTCCCAACATCAACTGCAAGTTTGACATTCTGATCCAAAGGTGTTTCCATGGCTTTACACTCCATCATGCCATATTTCAACAACGTATCACGAGCATACTATTTTTGTAATAGCCATATATCTTGAGGTGTAGACACAACCTCAATTCCGAGAAATTACTTCACCAAGATCCTTGACTTTGAATTCAGCCTGTGTAACATTGCTTTAATTTCAACAATCCCATGATCATCATCTTTAGTGATGATCAAATCATCGACATAAACCACCAGAAAAACATAACCATGCTCTGTCTTCTTTGTAAATATGTTGTAATCTGCATGATCTATGTGAAAACCAAGCTGCTGCAAATAAGTGCTTATGAGAGCATTCCATGCTCTTGGTGCTTGTTTTAGTCCATACAAGGCCTTTTTAAATTTACACACATATTTTGGTGTATCGTGTCCCCTCATCCACTTGTGGGACACGTCTTAGCAGCCCATCATGAAGAGAGTCTAGAAAGCACCGCCTGGCATTCGCAAGGAATGTCATAGGGCTTGCGATCTAGGTCTTCCCGAGTCTGCCCCGAGCGGAAGTATCCAGCCGCTCCCACTTAGGACCGACCTGAAGTTAGGGTTTCTTTCCTATCAGCAAAGGCTCTAGGAAGTAGCTAGCATTGAGCTCCAGATGAACTGCTTTGCGTAGGAACAACAGAGTTGAAGCGGATTTATACTGCACTTGGTTCATGGAGAATGGGAAACGAGAGGGATGCGAAGCTCAACCTCTCTGCCCATAAGGCATAGTCCCATTTTGCTCCCCTAAAACAACATAAATCGAGATTCTAACCCTACCGAATCTAGGTCTTCATAGTTTTGTTATCATGTCTTTTGAGAAAAGTTACTAGCTAACCAGGACCACCCTTCCGTAGGACGGACCCAAGTCGCGTCCACCGCACTTTCCTCGGGAAGCTTAGTTATCTAATTATCTACCACATTATGTTTGACATGCAAAAGCATCTTCCTTAATTAATCAATTTAAACACAGGTTCCTTCATGTAACTTAGGCACTGACACAAAAACAATGTCAAGCAAGTTTCTTTTTCAAATATCTGATCTTTATTTATCATAGTCTCGAAATACATCAAGTAGCATGCTCGAAGGCTATCCTAGCAATCAACAAGATTGCTGCTCCAAGTTTTGCCTCTAGACTAGTACACGGGCCTCGAGATCCCATCTCGAGTCACGTTGGCCTCTTATGCAGGATCCGGAGGCAAGGAATTTATAGCCAGAGCCTCCCTTGGCACCCAAGCATCCTCTTGCTCCAAGCAACACCCACGGAGAGACCTCTCGTGGTGGGTTCGGTCCATATATCCGGCGTGGCTAATCAACCTATCAAGATTGTGGGAGAGAAGGAAGGAGTCTCACTTGTAGCTTTCTTGCTTGCACAATGGGGGAATACACACACAGGTGGAGGCCGAAAACAGTTTTCCTCTTCTTAGTTGTGTAAGCCAAAAGAACTCTCGTACAAAGAAATAGAAGAACCCTATATATGGGTCTCAAACCAAACTCAACTAACTAAGGTGGCATACTAACTGAGCCATGAACTAGAGTAGATAAGGATAGCTATCATCCAGCTATTATTCATGGGCGATGTACCAACCGCATCTGCAGCTAACAAGTCGGTGACATAAATGCACAATGGTCACCCTGGCATATCGTGAGTGGAGCTCAATATCTCAACACTCCCCCTCGAGCTCAACCCCAATTCCTACACACCAAGCAGGTCTCTGAACTTGCACAGCTTCTCTACGCCCAATGCCTTCGTGAATATGTTAGCTACCTGATCCTTTGTGTTGACATAAACTAGATCAATAAGACCTAGTAAAACCCTCTCCCACACATAATGATAATGTACCTCAATGTGCTTTGTTCTAGCATGATAGACTGGGTTATTTGCCAAGTGTATACTGCTCATGTTGTCACAATAAATGACAATTGACCCGTCTGTAGGCTGATGCATATCATAAAGTAGCTTATGCAACCAAGCTACATCACATGCAGCCATTGCTGCACCCCTGTACTCAGTCTCTGTGCTCGACAAGGCAACTGTAGGTTGTTTCTTGCTACTCCAAGTGACTACAGCACTCCCAAAAGAGAACACATATCCATTGGTAGATTGTCTATCAGAAATACTACTAGCCCAATCAGCATCAGTGTATCCATGCAACTGTATCCGAACCCCAATCTCATAAAATAGTCCATACTGCAATGTGGACTTCACATACCTGAGTTTACGTCTAGCTGCATCCAAATGCGGTTTCCTTGGAGCCTGCATAAACTGACTTACCAATCCAACATCATAGCTCAAATCTGGCCTGGTAATAGTCATATAAATCAAACTTCCTACTATGCGTTTGTACATAGTAGGGTATTCGAGAAGCTCACCTGCATCTGTGCTCAACTTCACATTCTGCTCCAAAGGAACTGAAATAGGCTTACAGCCTGTCATCCCATATTTGGACAGCATGTCCAATCCATACTGCCTCTGCAAGAGCCGTATCCCACTTGGTGATCTAATCACCTCAATGCCCAAAAAATAATGCAGCTCTCCCAAATCCTTCATCTCAAACTTCTGCTTCAATAGCATTTTCACATGAAGGATATCTTCATCACTATCACTTGTCATAATCAAATCATCAACATAAATGACAAGTAGCATAATACCTTTCTCTATTTTTCTCACATAAAGTGAGAAATCTGCCTTGGAAATGTGAAAGCTAATAGTGACAAGATACTGTCCTGTCTTGTCAGACCATACTCTAGGTGCTTGCTTCAAGCCATACAAGGCTTTCTTCAACCTGCAAACAAACTCAGGATGAACAGCATGCACATAACCAGGTGGCTGCTCCATGTAGACCTCTTCTTGCAAATCACCATGCAAGAAGGCATTCTTTAAATCCATCTGATGTAAAGACCATCCCTTTGATGTAGCCATAGCAATGATTGCTCTTACGGTTGCCATCCTTGCAACATGACTGAATGTTTCTTCATAATCAATGCCATATGTTTGTGCATACCCCCTGACTACTAAGCTTGCCTTGTATCTGTTCACAGAACCATCTGCATTGTGCTTCACCTTGGAAACCCACTTACAATTAATTGTATTCTTATCTTTAGGCAAAGGTACCAATTCCCATGTAGCATTTGCTTCCAAGGCATCCATTTCTTCATCCATGGCTTTCTCCCATTTTTCTTTTCCCATGGCTTGCTCAAAAGAAGTGGGTTATGGTTCCTGTATCACTTTGACCATATAGGCATAGTGAATGGCTATAAATCCATCATATTTCAGCCTATCCACAGGATACCTAGCTCTGGTAGACCTGCGCAAAGTAGGTTCACTCCCAGGTTCCCTCAAAACATCCGTGGTCTTCCTAATTTCAGGTGTAACAATAGAAGGAATACCCAACTCATCATCAATGCTCTGTTATGAGCCACTGGATTCACCATCCACATAAGAGTGACCTGCATTCACATCAAACATGGGCTGATCTACCTTCTCTTTTTCTTTTCGTGAAACCTGCATACCACTATTTGCATTGCTTTGAGGGGATTCTCCTGATCTCAATCTACCTGTCCATGGCGAAGAATGTGAACCACTGCTAGAGGACACTCCAGGTCTACTAATATTTTGTGACTGCTACAGTGAATTCTATGCAACATTACCATTTTGTGCATCCACATCATCAATCACATTTACTGGTTTATACCAGCTACTCATCTCATGAAAAACAACATCTCTGCTCACTGTAAACTTACGAGTAGAAGGGTTATAGCATCTATACCCTTTCTGTTTGCAGAGAGTAACCAATAAAGATGTACTTCTTAGCTTTTGGATCCAACTTGGATCTCAACTCATCTGGCACATGGACATAGGCAATGCAACAAAAAATTTTCAAATGAGAAATATCTGGTTTCCTACCAGTATACCTCTCCTCTGGAGTCATTCCATGTATTGCTGCAGTGGGAGTCCTGTTCATTATGTAGACTGCTGTAGCAAACTGTTTCAGCCCAGTAAAAATTTGGCAAGTCTTTTTCGTTGAGCATGGCACGAGATACCTCTCCAATATGCCTATTTTTCCTTTCTGCAATTCCATTTTGTTGTGGGGTATGACTGCATGAATATTGCTGCTTTATGCCATGCTCCTGCAGGAACCTTGCAAACTCATTTGAGAGGTACTCTCCCCCTCCATCTTACCTTAGGCATTTTATTTGCAGACCTGTTTCTTTTTTAACCATAGCTTTAAGAGTTTTGAAATGCCCAAATACTTCACTTTTCTTTTTCATAAAATACACCCAAACTTTTCTGCTATAGTCATCAATAAAAGTGACAAAATAATGACAGCCTCCAATAGATGTAGTTTTAGTAGTCCACACATCAGAGTGGATTAATTCCAATGGCTACTCTCTTGAACATGTCTAGGAAATGGTTTCCTTGCCTGTTTTCCAAATTGACAGGCTTCACATACCTTATGCATTTCTGCAACCTTGAATTTAGGCAATCTTGCAACAATATTTTGGGCTTGCATTGATTTAAGTCGTTGTACATTAACATGACCAATGCGTTTATGCCAGATATCAATATCTGCAACTACACCGGTCCCATCTGTAAACATTGCTGCACTCAATTCATGCATGTCTGCATCCAACGTAAACATTCTGCCTTTCTTATTTCCTTTTGCTATCAAGCGACCTTTATTTTTCATATCCTCAACAAAGCATCCATGAGAATTAAATCTGACCTGCAAGCCCTGCTCAACCATTTGATCAACAGAAACCAGGTTCTTGGTGATATTTGGGACATTAAATACATCCGACAGGTATTTCTTTTTCCCATGGTGCATAGACAAATGAAATTTTTCAATCTGCACAATAGGATGTGCAGTATTACCACCAGTCTCCACAAATCCTGGTTTTTCCATTTTCCTTACATCTTGCATCCATTTTGCATGACCTGTCATGTGGTTTGATGCACCTGAGTCAACATACCACACATCGTTGCTTTCTTCTGCACTTGTCACAAAATTGGTCATGTGCTGCACCATAAACAAATGCTCATTTCTGTCATCACCTTGTCTACTAGAAGATGCATAATTCCCTTGTTGCAATTTTCCATTCATGATGTTATTCTGCTTTTTATAGCAATCTTTAGCCATATGACCCATTTTACCACAGTAGTAGCATTCAACATTGTTGTTTGCATTTTGGTCTCTTTGCCATCCACCATGACCTCTTTGGCTCCCCCTGCCTCTAGAGTTACCACGTCCTCCTCCATAGGACTGGTTTTCTTGAGTTTGCTGCATATTCTGATTTCTACCACGGCCTCCAGATCGGTCTCCTCTACCTCTGCCTCTACCTCTTCCAGCATTTGAGTAGAAGATAACTTCTTTTGAAGTTCCTCCTGAAGAAGATGCACCACCATTTCTCTGCTCCTCAGAAATTAGAAGAGCAATCTGTTAAATATGATCAATGCCCCACCCTCATTAGGTGCTACCAATGATCCATGGTGCTCAAAGTTGTAAGGCCCCCATTATGAGGAGAAGCCAAATGTGAGCCCGGGCATTGGTTGAGTCCTGACTTGTATATCAGATGAGGTCTATGTGACCAGATGGCAAAAAAGTGACTGTTGTGGGTCTAATCTTTGGGTTAGACAGAGTGGTTAAGCTAGTAGCAACTCGAGGCGCATTGCATCGAGTTGCGGTGTAAGGGAGTTAAAAGGGGCCCCTATTGTGGGGTCCGGGGGCCGCGGAAGCGGCCCCTGGCTGGGGGGTCCCAGGGGGGCCAGCGGCCCCCCTGACGGGGGTCTGGGGGCAGCGCCCCCGTCCCGATGGTAAAGGGAATATTCCCTGGAATATTCCTTGGCCGACTAGTGGAGGCTCATATGGTAGGTCGGTCAGCACGCCGACCTAACGACCTTCGCGGGCTATAAAAGCTAAACCTCTTCGCAGCTATCTCTCACTCATCTTTCACCCAGTTAGAGTTGCTATTCCAGCTAGCCTTAAGCTCTTCACCTATCTTCTGTCTAGATCGCCATCTAAGCTTCACATAGTGGAAGCGCACTGGTGGACAGAGCCTTCTTTGTATCAGTTGTTTGGAGTTAAAGAATTTACTGATTCTCCTCTTATCTGTTGTGTACTCTCTATCTCTTTCTCAGATTCTGTTCGCTGCGCCGTGTAATATTTTACACAATCAACTCCTCAAAATCAGGAAATCTTTCACCGACGGAAATCGATGTTTGGAAATGTGCATAATTCTTACCTAGACCATTCAAGGTCATAGAAACTAAATCATCATCTTCCACTGGCGACCCAATGGAAGCAAGTGCATCTGCAATCTTCTTCACCTTCATGTAGTAGTCATTGATGCTCATAATTTCTCTTTGCACATTGTGCAACTCTTGCTTGATCTGCATTTTCTTGGCTTGCGTATTTGTGCTATACATTTTTGATAGAGTATCCCATGCCTCCTTTGGCGTACTTGCATCCTGAATACGCACAATCATAGAGTCTGAAATACTAATAGATAGCCATTACATAACTTTTCTGGCTCTCTCATGCCATCCTTTAAATGCCTGCATTTGCTGTTGATTGGGAACATCAGGAAGAACTGGTTCTTCTTTATTTCCTGCAATGAATTCCCAATATCCTTTTCCCATAAGGAAATTCGTCATTCTAAACTTTCATGCTTGGAAGTTTTTCTTGTCAAGATTTTCAATGACAATCTATGAAAGAGAATCAGACGCCATTACAAAACACTGCAAAAAATTCTGTCACTGCAAAAAACACAGCTTCAGCCTCACAAGGGCAAATCTGCAAAATTCACGAAAGTGGTATTTGACCACACAGTCACTTCCTAGTGACGATTTTGCATCAACAGGAAACAAGGATGATTCTGTAACTCCCAATGTCTCTGCACACAGGCATACGATGCCATTTCTATGGTAACTTTTCACCGATCTGTAGAACAGTGGTCGCACAGCAAAAACAGGGCCTTTTCCTGAGTGCGCACAGAAAACTTCCGCCTCCAAAACAAGCCCCGAAATGGCCTCGAATAAAAAAAACAGGGCAACTAAAGGCTAAAGTCCTATCCCGCAGCATATACTGCCCTCTTGCTTCACCGCGAAGGGTGTCTCAATCTGAGACACTGCACTCTTGCACTTTCCGGTTGCGCTACCTGCAGAGACTTGCTCCCAAACTCGAAAAATGAAAGCAACATTGGTCCTCTTACCAGAATACCACGAACTTGGTTTGCTTTCTTAAGCGCCTTACCACAAACTAGGCTCTGATACCATGTCAAGATTGTGGATGAGAAGGAAGGAGTCTCACTTGTAGCTTTCTTGCTTGCACAATGGGGGAATACATACACAGGTGGAGGGCTAAAAACAGTTTTCCTCTTCTTAGTTGTGTAAGCCAAAAGAACTCTCGTACAAAGAAATAGAAAAACCCTATATATGGGTCTCAAACCAAACTCAACTAACTAAGGTGGCATACTAACTGAGCCACGAACTAGAGTAGATAAGGATAGTTGTCATCTAGCTATTATTCATGGGCGGTGTACCAACCACATCTGCAGCTAACAAGTCGGTGACATAAATGCACAACGGTCACCCTGGCATATCATGAGTGGAGCTCGATATCTCAACATAACCCCCTTGGATAGGGCTAGGTAGGCAGTCGGAGGTAACTGAACCTGCCTCTCCCTTTAGGCTTTTAGCCTGAAGCATTAAGTGTTTTGCCTTGAGTTAGTTTCTAGAGCAAAGAAGTTCAAACAATGTACCTAAGTGTACAATCACGATCATCTCAGAGATCTTTTGTATGACGAACTGCTAAGGTGTGATTCCTTCTTCCCGAATGCTCCCAGCATTCGGTCTTGGGTTGTTCGTGACTTGGTGAGATTCCAGGGGCTTGGCAAACTAGGTTGCTTGTTTCCCCTTTTCCTTCGGGTTAGGGTTTGTACCCTACCGACCCTAATTATCCTTACCTTAGGTCTCCTTGTAAGATAGATCATGGACAATCCTGTTGTCCTTGGTTGGTCAACTTGTTGGTTATCTCCTAGATCCCTCGAAGTACCTATGTACCTTTATCTTTGATTTTAATTGATCAAGATTGTCTATCCCCTTGACCATGGTTGGTCAAGATGGTTTTGTTTAGAACAGCTCCTACTCCATCTTAAGTATAATATTCTTAAGCCCTCTTAATAATGCTCACATGCACTAAGCTTTTACCTATCCCTCTTGAAGTCACCAAGGACTTTGTCATGGGATTCATGGATCTCAATCCCATTTGGTAAATTACAAACAACATTGAAATTTTCCAACAACTTTAATGCACGTAGCATAATCCTATGTCTTCATTTCAATGCTTACAATTTTGATATAGTCCATACGTTATTTTATGCCACACATGCGAAGGTACTTTCTATGCATGCAATCTTAACATTATCCTTTGTGTAATTATTTACACGATCTATAAGCTTCTTGAATGATCTAACTTTATGTGATCATTATATGAGTCTAGCTGCACTTTAATCTTTTTTGCAGGTTATTACATGTACCTTAGAATCCATCTTGCGATATGGAAATGCACTTTGTTTCTTTCAATGTCCTCAGAAATGCATTTTAAGCAAGAACTTGTGCAACGAGCAATGCACTTAATGTAGGAATTCATGCAATACATTTTTGTTAATTTACGATGCAATTATCTAATCAATTTCACTTATTATGATGTCATCTTACAATGGAAATTATGTTGTTTGTTACATACATCACAACTAAGTTCATACCTAGGAAATTATCAAACACACAATTAATGTGATGCATGTGAATATGATTTTCACCATGATAATTATAACCTATGTTTTAACAATAGAGCAACCTGGGTTTGGAGTGATGTCTTGATTCCAATGGTATTCTTGCCTGATAAACCCTTTGTGGTTGCAGTGCCGTCTTGATTCAAACCTCCATCCACACTTGCAAGGTTTCCGACTATCCTTGTGGAACTACTCTTCGGGGCCATACTCGAAGGCGTGTGTACGAGAGATAGAATTCTCACACTCGCCTATGCAAGATTCTCGCCGCCTCTCCTTGAGTGGAGAAAAGATAATGAAGGGGAAGTGTGTATTTCCGAAAATAATAGAGGGGTGTGTGACCTCTATTTAAGGAGAGGGGAAGAAGAATCTTCCAAAAACTTCCCTCTCTCTCTCTCTCTCTCTCTCTCTCTCTTCTCTTTCTCTCACTCTCTCTCTCTGTCTCTCTTCTCTCTCTTCTCTCTCTCTTCTCTCTCTCTATTATTTTCAGACGGGCATTTTCTACCATAGACCACATCTTCACTCTCCGTTGTCTGATCGACCAGACACGAGTGAAGAAACAGAGATTGTACTTTTGCTTTGTGGATTTCCGCAAAGCCTTTGACATGGTTCCGAGAGAGAGGCTTTTCAGATGCCTACTTGATTTGAGGGTGGATGATGACATGATGTGGGGTATTTATGCACTATATGAGCGGTTTACTGGCAGAGTCAAATGTCCGGGAGGTATATCAGATCCCCTTGTGAGCACCATTGGTGTGAAACAAGGATGCCCACTCTCACCAACTCTATTTGGGCTATAGATTGATGAGATAGCAGAGTTTATTCAACAACGAGATGGTGGAGGTATAGATCTCAATGGAGCCACAGTTCATATCTTACTATATGCAGATGACATTGTGTTGGTCTCAGACTCAGCTCAGGGATTACAGCAGCATTTATTAGCATTGGATGATTTTTGCATACAGAGAGGCATGACAGTGAACCTTGGTAAAACCAAGGTTCTTATATTCCATACATCAGCTCAGATACGCAGACAGAGTATTTTCATGGCAGCAGGAGGGAGTATTGAGGTCACTGGGTCATATGTATATTTGGGAGTCACCTTTACAGCAGCTTCAGGGACTTTCTCGATGACACAGGCAGCTCGTGACTGCCTCACTAGAGGATACTCAGCATTGGCTCTTATGGAGCGACAGTGTCATTAGGCACATTTCCAGGAGCCCCGCACCAAGGGGTGGCTCTTTGATACTCTAGTCACTCCAGCACTGATGTATGGAGCAGCTATATGGGGGCGAGGCCTTGCTGATTATGTATGGACATTAATGGAGAGACCTCAGGTGATCATGATATCTAGATTGATTCGCAGCAAGGCCTCAGTCCCACATGACATTGTGTGAGCAGAGCTTGCCACACCGCCCATGCTAGTCGAGGCATTATTTCAGACAGTCTACTTCCTACACAGATTTCAGGATATGGATAGAGATCGCATTGCATATAGAGCATATATGGCATCTCAGGAGATGGCTCGAGTGGGGGATACCACATCATGGTATGCACAGACTAGAGCTTGGTTTGACAGACATGGTAGACTCCCACCTCTTCTATATGATACTCAGGATCCCACTTACACCCTCTCTCTCTCTGAGAGGAACAGAGTCATCAGACAGGAGATATGGCATATTTATATACAGAGGACATGGGTCAGCCCTGCACAGCCACTGCCATCGAAGATGGCACATTATTATACATAGTTCTTGAGCATATCAGAGCAGGGATTCATAGAGATTCCGAGATATATGTAAATCTATATGCCACATCGATTGAGAGTTCTTATTGGACAGCTCAGGGTATCATCACATCAGCTTATGATTGAGAGTGGCAGAGCCAGTGGCATCCCACGGGAGGAGAGGATATGCCCCCTTTGCAGATTAGAGGTGGAGAGTGAGGAGCATTTTGTTTTCAAATGCCCGGCATACTCAGAGTTGAGATCTAGATACACATTGAGCAGCTCACTTCAGGGATGTATGACTGATATGGATCAGAGATCATTTGGCCGTTTTCTGGAAGAGGCATGGCACATCAGAGAGTAGAGCACACAGCGGGTCCCAGTCAGAGAGGGGCCCACCCAGACGACTATTACACAGTTCTTTCAGACAGATAGAGTGAGAGCTACTGTACCAACCTCCAGCCAGACCTCCGGGCTCACACTACAATAGGCTGAGGAACAGCGTACCCGACGCCACACGAGGATCTGTGGGTTTCGGACCCCACAGCCACACCGACAAGAGATCTAGAGGATTCTTGATCTACATCGTAGCAGACTGAGATCCGATGACACTCGACACATTGGATCTCATATCTCCAGTTTGCTCTTTCTCCACTGCCGATGTACCACATCCTGCATCCAGGAGGATCATCTGCTATTAGCGACTTCGACGACTGCTACTACATCCCTGGATAGTATATCTCCCTGCATCTGTTACATATACACATCGCACCACTTTATCACAGCTGACAGTTGTTCCCCTATCACAGTCGACATTTTTTCCCCTTTTGTAGCCATTATCTGGAGTACCAGAGCTACATACACACATACACATACACATACACGACACTTATCACACTCACAACATCGTATTTTCAGTTTCCAATTTTTAGCTTTTCATTCAGCACTTTTATTTTGGATAGCTGGACCTCATCAGTTGTATCACAGTTTGTCTCATAGGCCAGTTTTGGTCTTTAGAAGATGTGAATATAACTTTCTTTCTTTCTTTCTTTCTCTCTCACTCTCTCTCACTTGATGATGATGATGAGGAGGGGGGCTGCACTGGAGACGACGAGGGGGGGCGCTGTTCACGAGGAAGGGGAGGGCTGTGTGCTGATGACCAGGGAGGAGGGGGTGGCTTCCCCTTTATAATGGGGAGGGGAGGTGGTATATTGGGGGGGGGGGGAGACGTTTGTTAACGGCCACCACCCCTTCCATCTGAGGGCTGCATGCCCCCCCTCTCCATTAACTCCCCCTCTCTCTCTCTCTCTCCCCGCCATGTAGTCGACAGGGGGAGAGAGTAAAAAAATTATGTTAAATTTAAACAATTTTTTAAAGGGGGGTTCTTATGGGGAAGGTACGGGGGGGGGGGGGGGGGAGAAGTATATTACATCTTCTCCCCCTTAGAGGAATCGAGATGTCCTCATCTCGAGAAGACCTGGGAGTATTGTTAGTTGAGAGTATTTTCGTCCATCCAGGTTGCATCCTCTTCTGGATAATCTTTCCACTGGATGAGGTATTCTCTCAAGGTCCTTGATCTCAAATGCCTCTCCCTAACATCTAGGATTCTATCAGGCCATAGCTCAAGGACTCCTTGGCTAGGCATTACAATTTCTTGATCATCAAGTACATGATTCGGATTATGTAGATACTTTTTCAATAGGCTAATGTGGAATACACTATGAATCTTCAGAGTTGCGGGCAGCTGTAGTCTGTAAGCATTAGGCCCTAAGCACTTGGTGATCTTATAAGGTCCACAATACCTCAAACTTAGCTTCTTGTACTCTCCCAAGGACAGTGAACTCTGTTTAGGGCATATACGGATGAAGACCATATCACCTTCGACGAAGGATTTGTCTTACCATTTCAAGTCATCGTAAGCCTTCTGTCTATCCTTGGCAGCTTGAATGTCTTGTCTTATTGATTTGATTTGATTTGATCATCCATGTCTTCCAGCATCTGTCTAGAAGCTTCTACCCTCAAAGTTGGATCTGAGAAGGTCAAGGGGAATATGACAATCAATGCTTGGAAAGGGGTCATTTGAATACTCCGTTGGTAGGAAGCATTGTAGGCAAACTCAACCAGTGGTAAGTACTGAATCCACTTTTTTGGTTCGCGACAACAGCATGCCCTAAACATATCTTCAATGACTTGATTGACTTGTTCTGTTTGACCATCAGTTTGGGGATGGTAAGCTGTACTGAAATAGAGTTGAGTTCCAATAGCCTCAAAGATAGCCCTCCAGAAGTGTGATGTGAAAAGAGAGTCACGATCACTAATGATTCTTCTGGGTAACCCATGAAGTTTGAATATTTCCTTGATGAATAATCTTGCGAAGTTTGAAGCTTTATAGTTCCTCTTGACGGGGATGAGACGTGCGACCTTGGTGAGCATATCTACTATAACCATAATAGAGTTATATCCTCCCTGAACTTGGGATAGGCCAACAATGAAGTCCATACTAATGAACTCCCATTTCATTTGAGGAATGTCAAGTGGTTGCAATTTCCCAGGCATTTTAACATGTTTTGACTTAATGCGTTGACAACACAAAAATTCCATGACATATTTGAGAACGTCTCCCTTGAGCCTTTCCCAATAATAGCTCTTTCTGACCACATTAAGGGTATTGGCATAACCAAGATGTCCTGAGAAAGGGGAGTCATGGGCTTCCCAAAGTATCTTATGTTTGAGAGTTTGGCTTGCAGGGATACATAATCTTGTCCTAAAGTAGACAAGTCCACTACTAATGGAGAATTCTTGATACTTCGTCTTTAGTTTCGGGTCTTGATCCTTGATGGGGATCTCTCTTAGCATTTTCTGATAGACTGGGTCATGATATGCTCCTTCTTTTGCTAGATCAAGAATCGGGTTGTTTGGCATTGATACCTTTGCGGCTAGAGACCTTGCTGTTGATGGATCTTGCAAAATGAGAGAATTTAGAAATGTCTTGCGACCAAGTGCATCGGCAACTACGTTCTCTTTTCCAGGCCTATGTTTGATTTCAAAATCATATTCTTCCAGCACTTCGATCCATCAACGTTGCCTCATATTGAGCTCATTCTGAGTTAAAATCCATTTAAGACTCTTGTGGTCCGTTACTAAGGAAAATTTGTTACCTAGCAAGTAATGTCTCCAAAGTTTGAGAGCATGGATGATAGCCAACGGCTCCATGTCATGGGTAGCATAATTCCTTTCATGGCTCTTCAATTTTCTTGAAGAATATGCTACGTGATGACCTTCTTGCATAAGTACACATCCTAAAGCAAGTGCGCTAGCGTCAATTACCACTTCAAACTCCTTACTAAGATTAGGAAGTTTCAGGATGGATGTTGATACTAAGCATAATCTTTGATGAAAATTATGTACCACGCTGTCAACCCAAGAAAACTACGTATTTCTTTGACAGAAGTTGATGTTGGCCATTCCAGAACGTCTCTGACCTTAGCCGGATCTATTGAAATTCCTTCTGCTGATACAATGAATCCCAGATATTCAATCTGTTGCTTGAAAAATGTGCACTTCTTCTTCTTGGCATAAAGCTTGTGTGCTCTCATTATTTCAAGAACAATGTGAAGCTGGGGTTCATGATCCTTTCCTTGTTTTGAGTAGACTAGGGTATCGTCAAAAAAGACGAGTATGAAGTCATCAAGATAGGGCCTAAAGATATCCTGCATTGACCTGTTAAAGGTAGTAGGAGCATTCGTCAGCCCAAATGACATCAATAGGAAATCAAAGTGTCCATACATTGTACTGAATGTAGTCTTCGGGATATCTTCTTCTTTGATCCTTATCTGGTAATATCCAGATCTAAGATCTATCTTTGAGAAGATCTTTGCCCCTTGAAGATGGTCAAGTAATTCATCTATTCTTGGAATGGGGTATTTATTTTTGATGGTTGCTTGATTCAACCCTCTGTAGTCAATCGAAGCGTTCCATCTTTCTTCTTTTGGAACAGCACTGGAGCTCCCCATGGAGAATTGCTAGGTCGGATGTAGCCTTGATCTAACAGTTGCTTGAGTTGCTCTTTCAATTTGATAGCTTCCGGGATGGACATCTTATATGGCCTCTTTGCGACCGGTGCAGCTCCTGGCACAAGTTTGATTTCGTGGTTGACTTCTCTTTGGGGAGGAAGTTCCGTCAGATCTTCAGGGAATACGTCTGCATATTCCTTTAACCATGAAGGTTCTTCTCCAGAGTCTTGATTCTGATCTAGCTTATTCAGTTTAATCAGATAGACAGGTAGACCCTTCTGAACACATTTTATTATCCGTGTTGCTTTTGCCAACTGTATTTTTGGCTTACCAGCCTCACCTTGAGTCGTGACTAGTTCCCCTTCAGAATTGCGGAAGGAGACTTGGCCCTTCCCACAGTGGATGTGGGCATCATTGGGTATTAGCCAATCCATTCCAAGTAAACATTTGTGGACACCTAGGTTCATTACCCTGAATCTCACAGAAGTTGGCTTCCCACTCAGTAGGAATTTCACCTTAGCAGTTTGCCTAATACAAGTGACCTCATGTCCATTTGCTAATTCCACAAGTAAAGTAGGTGCATCTATTGTGGCTATCCCTAATCTTTTTGCACAAATTAGTGAAATGAAGGAGTGTGTACTGTCACAGTCAATCAAGGTTTTGAAGCTTTTACCTTGATATTCTGATGGAGTTTGAATCATTGAGAATTGGCGATTTGGACCCTTCTTGTGAAGAGTGGCGTGAACCGTTGCCCTCTCAATGTCAGCATCCATGGATGGATCTTCTTCATTGTCCAGCTCCTTGTTGGAAACACGGCAGGTTCTCCCTCTGGCCATAATGGTGGTTCCTATGCCATGAGTGGCTTTATTTTGACCTTGTAATTGCCCCTGGTGATGCCCTCTGCCAAGCTTGGGACACTCCCTCTTTAAGTGTCCGGGCTCGTTGCAATGGAAGCAACGTGGGTTGCGATCATTGCTTTGTGTTGGAACAAAGTTGTTGACAGCATTGGCCCTAGCTTTCTTTCTTTGGCCCTGATTCTGACCCTGTGCTCTCTTAGTTTGAGCCTTAGACATGCCCTTGTTTTGATCTTTGTAAGGCCAAATCCTGTTGTCCCTTGGTTTGGTCTGCACCTCCTTGTTATTGGAGCAGCTCGAATGAGTGGCATTAAGTGTTTTGCCTTGAGTTAGTTCCTAGAGCAAAGAAGTTCAAACAATGTACCTAAGTGTACAATCACGATCATCTCAGAGGTTGTTTGTATGACCAACTGCTAACTTGTGATTCCTTCTTCCCGAATGCTCCCAGCATTCCGTCCTGGGTCGTTCATGACTTGGTGAGATTCCAGGGGCTTGGCAAGCTAGGTTGCTTGTTTTCCCTTTTCCTTCGGGTTAGGGTTTGTACCCTATCGACCCTAATTATCCTTACCTTAGGTCTCCTTGTAAGATAGATGATGGACAACCCCGTTGTCCTTGGTTGGTAAACTTGCTAGTTATCTCCTAGATCCCTCGAAGTACCTATGTACCTTTATCTTTGATTTTAATTGATCAAGATTATGTCAAGATGGTTCTGTTTAGAACAGTTCCTACTCCGTCTTAAGTATAACCTTCTCAAGCCCTATTAATAATGCTCAAATGTGCTAAGCTTTTACCTATCCCTCTTAAAGTCACCAAGGACTTTGTCATGGGATTCATGGATCTCAGTCCCATTTGGTAAATTACAAACAACGTTGAATTTTCCCAAAAAATTTAATGCATGCAACGTAATGCCATGTCTTCATTTCAATGCTTACAATTTTGATATAATCCATACATTATTTTATGCCACACATGCGAAGGTACTTTCTATGCATGCAATCTTAACATTATCCTCTGTGTAATTATTTACACGATCTATAACCTTCTTGAATGATCTAACTTTATGTGATCATTGTATGAGTCTAGCTACACTTTAATCTTTTCTACAGGTTATTACATATACCTTAGAATCCATCTTGCGATATGGAGATGCACTTTGTTTCTTTCAATGTCCTCTGAAATGCATTTGAAGCTAGAACTTGTGCAAGGAGCAATGCACTTAATGTAGGAATTCATGCAAGATGTTTTTGGTAATTTACGATGCAATTATCTAATCAATTTCACTTATTATGATGTCATCTTACAATGGAAATTATCTTGTTTGTTACATATATCACAACTAAGTTCATACCTAGGAAATTATCAAACACGCAATTAATGTGATGCATGTGAATATGATTTTCACCATGATAATTATAACCTATGTTTTAAAAATAGAGTAACCTGGGTTTGGAGTGATGTCTTGATTCCAATGGTATTTCCGCTTGATAAACCCTACACAGTTGTGGTGCTGTCTTGATTCAAACCTCCATCCACACTTGCAGGGTTTTCGGCTATCCTTGTGGAACTATGCTTCGGAGCCATACTCGAAGGCGCATGTATGAGAGATAGAATTGTCACACTCTCCTATGCAAGATTCTCGCCGCCTCTCCTTGAGTGGAGAATTTGTCGAACATCTTTTCTTTGCCTTTATCCAATCTCCCCCTCATTGACATATCCATGTTAGGGGATGCAGTAGCACAACTGTGGAGTCGTCCTGTCCAAGGACTAACAGTAGATGAACCTCATCACTTGTCGATCCACTCATAGACATACTAGCTGAAGGATAATTTTCAGCATAAGTAGGGTTGGTTGGTCCATCAAAGACCATTGCATTTGGATTACCATACCATAAGGCCAGCTCATCAAAAACTACATCTCTGCTAATCAGGGTTTTCCAAGTGGATGGATCATAGCATTTGTAAGCCTTTCTCTCCTGTGCATAGCCAAGAAAAACACTTTTGAAAGCTTTTGGGTCTAACTTCTTCCTCTTTTCATTAGGCACATGTATGTAGGCAATGCAACCAAATACTTTTAGGTGACTAATGTTTGGCTTGTGCCCATATAGTTTCTCATATGGAGTCAAATCATGAACCCCAGCTGTAGGTGTTCGGTTTAATACATAAATTGTAGTAACCACTACTTCAGCCCAATAAACATTTGGCAAATTCTTTTCATTAAGCATTGCCCTGGCAACTTCCATAAACACCTGATTTTTTCTCTGTGCCACACCGTTCTACTGAGGTGTGTAACTACATGTGAGCTACCTTTTTATGCCATATTTAGCAAGGTACCTATCAAACTCTCTAGATACATATTCTCCACCTCCATCAGATCTCAAACATGAGATATAACATCCAAGTTCATTTCAGCATGCTTCTTAAAGTCCTTAAAGATATCGAGTACCTTATCCTTGTGCTTTAGAATATATAGCCATGTGTATCGGTTGAAATCATCAATGAAGGATACATAATACCTAGCACCACCAAAATATGCATTATGGGAAGGACCCCATACATCCGAATGTATCAACTACAAAGGCCGAGAACTATTTATGACATGTCTCATGAATGGGAATCTCACTTGTTTCCCAAAGTGACAAGCAGATCATACATGTCCAAGATCAGTGTACTTGAACTTCAGCAAGCCAAGTACAACCTCTGTCTGTTGCATATTTTTTAGCTTCTGTACATTAACATGACCGAAGCGTTTGTGCTAGATGTCTACACCCCAAACTACTCCATTATCATGGGCAAACATGGCTGCCTTCAATTTCGGGATAGATGCATCCAAAGTAAACATTCTACCATCTCTCTTGCCTTTAGCAATCAATTTACAACCATTTCCATATTCTTCAATAAAACAACCATCCCTATTGAATATGACTTGCAGATTCTATTCTGCCATCTATCCAATCGATAGTAAATTCTTGGTAATAGAAGGTACGTGTAGTACATCATGTAGGCTCTTCTTTCTACTATTGAGCATTGAGCAATGGAACTGAACCTACATGTTGAATATCATGTTGTGTATAATCACCAGTACATACAAATCCATGAGACCCTACTATTAACTCATCAAACAATTCACCATGAGGAGTCATATGATTGGATGCTCTTGAGTCTATGTACCACTTCTCATCTTTGCCTTGCTTAGGTGTATTCTTAGATACATGCTACATAGCAAATAGTCTATCTTCTTCGTCATCCTAAGTACCACTGGAAGATACATAATGTCCATGTTGCCTACCTTTTGCCTTCATATCAGCTTTCTTTTTATGGAAATCCTTCGCAATATGCCCATATCTTCCACAATAATGAAAGTATTTATCCTTGTTAGACTGCTCATGCGACTGCCAGGGACCACCTCTACCTCTAGGTGATCTCCCCTTGCCTCTAACGGCTCTAGATCCTTGTTGTCCTTGCATATTTGAGCTATGCCAAGCATTTTGTTGTTGTTGTCTATATGTGTTTCAAGTATCTCCTCGACCTCAAAAAGCTCCACGAGCTCTACCACCTCTAGCTCGCCGACTAGAGTAAAAGACAATGTCTCTGCCTTGAGATGTGCTTGAACCTATATTTAATCCAAGCTTTACTTCTTCATGTAGCAGCAGTGCAAGTAACTCATCCCAATTAGGGGGTTCTATTCTCACAAAAATAGACGTATCAAATGCCTTATACTCCTTGCCTAACCCATTCAATGTCACTGCAATCATATCATCCTCTAAAACACAAGATCCAATAGTAGCCAACTTGATGACACCAAAAGAAGCATAAAAATAGTGCACAACAAATTCTATACATACACCATATTTTCATTTTTTGTGAAAAAGATAACAAGCACACTATTACAAAATCACTAAAATAATATCCCACATAAGGAGGAGGGGGGGCCACATCTATTAAAGTCAATGGTATGCTTTCAAGTGTTACATGCATGCATTTGTAAAGGGTAGGAATACTCAAAATTAAAGCAAAAGCCTTATAATATCAAATGTATCAAAAAAATTTCAAAGAAATAATAAAATATGAAGGGGTGTGCTTTTTGGGAAAGAGGTGGGGTGGAGTGCACAAGTGGTTATGTGCCTCTTTCCCTTCCCTCTTTTCTCCAATAGCATATTCTCCTTTTGGTGGTGCCAAAAATTTGTTCTCTCTCCTCTCTCCTTTGTCTTTTGTGCAGAATTTTCTCTCTTCCCTTTTTTTCTTGCATAATGTTTAAAGCTATGGATGAAGATGATGATGATGACAAATTTGTTTATTATTAAAAGAGAGATTTATAATTTCTGGTCAGTTTTGAGATTAATGGCAGAGCCATACACATAGATTTTGTGTGCTTTGTCCCTGGTTTTGTGGTTGTTTATGTTCGTGGGAGGGTTGCTGTCACAGCTAGTCAGCTATGGTCTTTATTTCAGTTGTGTATGCTTGAATGCTCCTACCATTTCTAGACATATTGTTGAGTTGCTGCTTCAGCTGTATCTTTCTTGCATGCGTGACATTGCCATACTTCTTCATGAGTGCATCCCAAGCATCCTCCAAGGAATATCAATTGGTAATCTGCATAGCCATTGCATAAGAAATGCATAAAGAAAACCAACGTAGTACTTTACTAGCTCTTTCTGACCATTGTCACTGAGCTCTCCACTATTCTTGTGTAGGATTCCATTAAGGCAATTCGGGTTCAGCTTGAACCCCTGTACATAAATCCCAATAGCCTCTACCAATCAAAAAGTTTTGCATCTTAAACTTCCATTGAGCAAAGTTTTTGTTATCAAGCTTCTCTCCAACAATTTGAGTGATATTGTTAGTGCCTTGAGCATTTGCCATATTTGGAACTAAGGTATTCAATGCTATATGTAATATGTAAGTGCTTAACTCCCTGCAGTTCAGGAATAGTTTTCTTGTAGTTTAGGAACAAACTTCTTGTAGTTCAGAGACAGACTTCCTGCAATTCAGGAATAGTTTCCTGCAGTTTAGGACCAATTTTCCTAACAACCTACTTGCTATAAAATGTATTCCATCAATTTAAAAAAAAACATAGTCAAGTGAGCATAAACAAGCTCAAATTAGTTCAAAACATTCTATGGTAGTGGCAAAATATCCCTGAAATTATATAGCATGTATGTCAAGTGAAGATGATAGGTATCCTTCCTCCAAACAATAACCATCAATACCCCAGTATAACCAGCAACAAATCAGTCCAAAATTTGGACTTTCAGCACTCATAGTATCCTAAAAAGTATCTACCACTCAAGTGGTATAATCCAAGCATTTGTCAGTAGCAAATGAGTATAACAGATACTTCAACCTTGTAGGTCCAAAACTGAGCATTTAACACTCCAATATCATGCTCAAATGCATAATAATAAGGGCATATACATTGTTAGGATGAAAGCCACCAGTGCGCTGGAACCACTTGTTGTTTACTGTAGTAAACAACTAGTCTACACAGGTTTGTGCTAAATATCTCAAACCTTGTGAAAAAACTTTCTTCTGTAAAGTTATAGACCACGTTGAAACAATCAAGAATCGTAGGCTGTTTCTCCAAAAACCATTTTTGTAGCAAGATATAGCTTTTGCAAAAAAATGGGTTGTAGGCACAGTCTCCTTTGATGACGTTTTCTTCAAACATGATGTCTTGATGTCAAATGGCCATTGCCAAACCTTCAGGCTTCAATCATTTAGGCTTTGATACCATGTTTGAGATTCAGAGGGAGAGAGAGACAAAGACATGGAACTATAGTAGAGAGTAGTGAACTCTCATTATTCTCTTCATCTCATTCTTCCATAATGCTCACTAAAGTCTAATCACACATTACTGAAAAACACACTAGGTCACTAATTGACCATACCACTAACTGTGGTTGAGTCTGACCGACTCAGTTATTACACCACACATGTAGAGAGACATCTAAGATGACAGCTTTCTAGGTCATGTCGATGATATTGATCACGAGCTTGATTCTCAATGCATGACAAGGTAATCATTCAGCTCCATGACAAGGCAATCATTCAGCTGCATGATAGGGCAATCATTAAGCTCCATGATAGGTTTCTATCCTTGTATGAAGGTTTAGTTCTTGTGATAAGATTGCTGGAATGTAATCCATCGATTAAAGAGAGCTCCATTGGCAAAAAGATATGTGATAGTAGTAGCTGTGACTTCAAATGAAAAGTCAACATGGTCAAGAGAAGAAATTTCAGTTGATTCAAAGGGGTATCAAACCAAGTTTGGAGCCTCATAAAGCTCAACGAGTTTTTGAAGAGACAATTGAGAAATATCTATATGACTTATCAATACAAGTGAACCCTCAATCTTGAAAGCTACAAGACATGACACATCTTTTGGTTAGAATAGATCATTCAGGAGAAATCTATGATGGTACCATCAAGGTATAATTGGTTTTCTTAAGGAAGGGCCCCTAATGTTGCAGTTTGCAGATTCATGAAAAGAAGGGAATGTAACGTGTCCACTTAATATCATCCATGACACGTCTTAGCACCCCATCGGAAAGGATGTCTAGAAAGCTCCGCCTGGCACTCCATGGAATGTTACGAGATTTGCGATCTAGGTCTTCCCATGTTTGGCATGTAGCGGAAGTATCCTGGCCGTTCCCACTTAGGATCAACCAGAATTAGGGTTTTCCTGATTGGTCATTACCTAACAACAACTAGCGTCGGACCCAAGCAAACTACTTTACGTAGAAACGCCAGGTTCGAAGCGGATTCACGCTGCACTTGGTTCAAGGAGAATGGGAAACGAGAGGGATGCAAAGCTCAACCTCTCTGCCATAAGGCATAGTCCCATTCCGTTCCCCTAAAACAGCGTAAATCGGATAAGACATAACTCTAGGTCAACGCTTTTGTTGTTCATGTCCTTTGGCGATCATCCCGCTGTTCTTCAAGATTTGAGAAAAGTTCCCGGCTGACTGGGACCACCCAACCGTAGGATGCGGACCCATGGCCCATCCTCTGCACTTTTCTTGATTTGTTTTAGTTATGTAATTATCTAACACATTAATTCAAGATGTAACAATCAGCTTCTTTAATTAAACAGTTAAGCATTGGTTCCTTCACGTAATATTATCACGTGACATAGAAAAACAATATCAAACAAGTTCTTTATTAACATATCATCATATTTATTTTTGAAATACAAGGAGTTCCACCCATAGGCTTGTTGTCCATAATCCGCCCGAAGGCTATCTAGTAATCCACAGGGATTACTATTCCAAGCTTCCGCTCGTAAACTACTATACGGGCCTCGAGATCCAATCCTGAGTCATGTTAGCCTCTTGTGCAGGACCCGGAAGGCAAGGGATTTACGGCCAGAGCCCCTCCTGGCACCCAAGCGTCCTCCTGCTCCAAGTAGAGCTCAACAGAGAGACCTCTCGCGGTGGGTTCGGTCCACGTTTCTGGCGCGATCAACAACCCCCTTGGTTAGGGTCAGGCAGGCAGTCGGGGGTAACTGAAGTTGCCTCTCCCTTCAGGCCTTCAACCTCAAGTATAGATATTCATTTAATTTATAATTCATAAATCAAACAGTGCTCTATAATCTCTAGCAAGCATAAACACTTCCATTAACCGATCTTGCTATTGGCAAACTGCTAAGGAATGATTCTTTCCTTTCGAATGCATCAGCACTCGTTCCCGGGTGTCTTACAACTTGGCAAGATCCCTTATATTCTGGGTTAGGGCGTACCCTATTAACCCAACTTGGTCAATCCTAAAGTTCATTGGATATTTTAGTTTCCGATTTTAACCTTCCTTACTTAGAAGGATATCAAAGAATACATCCTTTTTGCAAGATAACTTGCGTAAGGATCCGCCATCCTTGTTGAGGGTATTTAACCTTTCTTCTTGTGAATCAATCACAAGACCATATGACTTCGTACTTGCTGCGCAAGTCCTGCATTGTAATATACGATAAAACAATTCGTTTTAGTTTCTTTAAGTTGACGTTTGTCAGGCCTAGGATCTCTTTTTAAGAACCTCAGGGACAAACCCTAGTTCTTTTTTTATTTACGATTTATTGACCCTATAATTAGGGAAGGTAGTCAAGTGTTTAAGGTATAAACGTTTCTTGTTTTTTAAATCATTCCCAAGACATATTTCGCAGCATAGGTATTTCTAAGTTTACATTAATTCGGTTAACTTTTAGAAGGTAATATTGAGATCACCTTGGCACGATTTATTATCCTTGTGACAATTGATTTTTCAATCCTAAACTTTATTGCTTTGAGGTTAGGTAAATTCAATTAATCTTCCTTTTTTTCCCTTGAGAATGAAACTCATGCCAAATAACAATCTTTTCCTTGCTAAGATATGCAGTTAGCAATGATAACTTCCTAGAGTTCAAGTAACGTAAGAAACCTTTCATGAATTTCATCTTCTATGATGATTCGTTGCAAAAAAAAGAATAGGGGTTAATGGTGCAAGATGCAGTTTTTATACCTTCAAGATTTAACCGAAATATACTACCATAGTAGCTAGACAATCTTGCTCGTAATTCGTTTCAATGCATGATGCTATTTGAAGGAAACTATGTTTTATACATTATCATTTTTGCATGTTCAATTAAACTAAACTCCTTCATCGTAAATAACTAGGACAAAATATATCTTATCCCTAACAATTCATCTTGCGTGATTGAATTAAAACTAATATAAAACCAAGAAGGAAAAACCTGGTTTTGGGGTGAGATATCCACATGGATACCGGGAGATGACCCTCCCGCAGCTAATCCCTGGACTTTCTTAGGCGGCATCGTAGTTGTAATCTTTTGAACGTGAAGGCAACTTTTACTCTCCTTTTTCGATTTCCACCACCGCTTCAATACTCTTCCTCTTTGTGCAACTTACGAGGGAATGGGTGCTTAAATCTCAAGTGGGAGTATAAACCCACTTGGAGAAGGCTTGTGGAAGCCCACAAGGAAGGATTTAAGGTCTTGCAATATGAAAAGGGCTTATATGACCCTAAGGTATTTCATGGGGAAAAACCACGGGGAGGATTTTTAAATCCCGGGGAGGGTAGAAAAAATAGGTTATAAAAACCCTTCAAGAGGAAGGCCTATTAAAACCACGGAGAGGCTTAATGGGTTTTGAGGCCGAGGGGAGAGGGGCTTAAACACGGGTTGGGGTTTAGTGGCTTTACGGAAAGGGGTTAAGGGTTCAAAAAAAAACCCGGGGGGGGGGGGGGTGAGGGGGGGGAAGATAGAATAATGGGGACACGAGGGAAATAAAAAGGGGCTTAGGGAATGTGTTAAAAGGAGTATGGGGGTGAAAGGGAAAAAGGATTATGAGGGGGGTGAAAGGGAAAAAGGAATATGAGTATAGGAAGGGGTGCTTAGAGGAGCCCCCCTTAGAAGCTTCAAGAAGCTTTTTGAAGCTTCTATAGGATCACAGGAGCCCGGGGGGGGGGGGGGGGGGGGGGGGGATTTGCAGGCGGCGTGATGGCGCACGTGGAGAGGTGGCGTAGCGTTCGGCAGTGGTCCTTCCTCCTCCCTCAGTGGCAACACGAACGGGCGATGGATTTGTCCTCCTTTCTCACGGCAGATGGATGTCAGGCGACAGCAACATCTTCCCCGTCCTCTCATGACACCGTAGAACCCTACCTTCTTCTCACGACTCTCCCTTATTTATATAGGGGAGGGGAGGGAATGCTCCCCCCCTTGACGTGTCCATCTGCATGCCCTGTGGAGCCGAGCGAGCTCTAGCGAGGAGCTTGCTGGCTCCTCTATTTGCCCTCTATCCTTCCAGCTCGATGTGCTGCCGCGCGAGAAGGATAAATTCAAAATATATATTTGATATATTACATTCTCTCCCCTTTAGAGGAATCGAGATGTCCTCATCTCGAGATAAACTAGGGATATTGATGGTTGAGAGTGTCTTCATCTACCCAAGTGGCATCCTCTTCGGGATAATCTTTCCACTGGACGAGGCATTCTCTCAAGGTTCTGGATCTTAACTGGCTCTCCCTAACATCTAAGATCCTATCCGGCCTTAGTTCAAGGACTCCTTGACTAGGCATTACAATTTGTTGGTCATCAAGTACATGGTTAGGGTTGGGTACATATTTTTTCAATAGGCTGATATGGAATACATTGTGAACCTTTAGGTTCTCAGGGAGTTGCAATCTATAAGCATTGGGTTCTAGGAATTTGAGGATTTTGTACGGCCCACAATACCTTGGACTTAGCTTCTTGCAATCTCCTAGGGATAGAGAACTCTTTTTAGGGCATACGCGAATGAAGACCATGTCCCCTTCTTCGAAGACTCTTTCTTGACGCTTCAAATCTGCGTATGCCTTTTGTCTATCCTTGGCCGCTTGTATGTCTTGTCTTATTGACTTTATTTGATCATCCATATCTTCCAACATCTATCTTGACACTTCAACCCTTAGGGTTGGATCAGAGAAGTTTAGGGGACTTCGACAATCATGACCATACAATGCTTGGAAAGGAGTCATCTGAATGCTCTGCTGGTAAGAAGCATTGTAGGCAAATTCAACCAATGGCAAGTATTGAATCCACCTCTTCGGCTCTCAACAATAGTACGCCCTAAGCGTATCCTCGATGACTTGATTTACTCGCTTTGTTTGGCCATCCGTTTGGGGATGGTAGGCAGTGCTAAAACAGAGTTGAGTCCCAATAGCTTCAAAGATAGCTCTCCAGAAGTGTGATGTGAAGAGAGAATCTCGATCACTAATGATTCTTCTGGGTAAACCATGTAGTTTGAATATCTCTTTGATAAACAATCTTGCAATGTTAGAGGCTTTATAGTTTGTCTTTACTGGAGTAAGGTGTGCAACTTTAGTAAGCATGTCAACTACAATCATGATGGAGTTGTATCCTCCCTGGATTTGGGGTAGGCCTACAACAAAATCCATACTGATGAATTCCCATTTCATTTGGGGGATGTCAAGCGGTTGCAGTTTCCCTGGCATCATGACATGTTCGGCTTTGATACATTGGCAAGACAAACACTCAGTGACATATTTGAGAATGTCACCTTTGAGCCTCTCCCAATGGTAGCTCTTCCTAACTGCATTAAGAGTTTTAGCATAGCTAGGATGTCCTGCGAAAGGGGAATCATGAGCTTCCCACATTATCTTCTGCTTAAGTGATTGTCTTGCTGGTATACACACCCAGTCTTGTTCTGTAGTAGACAAGTCTATTATCAATGGAAAATTCCTGATATTTAGCTTGCAACTTTTGATTCTGCTCCTTGGTAGAGATCTCTTTTAGCATTGTTTTGTAGGCCAAATCATAGCATGCTTCCTCTCTAGCTAACTCAAGTATAGGGTTGTTTGGCATAGATACTTTTGTAGCTAGAGATCTGGCCGTTGATGGATTCTGCAAGATTAGGGAATTTAGGAATGCCTTGCGACTAAGTGCATTGGCAACTACATTCTCTTTCCCTGGTCGGTACTTGATTTCAAAGTCATATTCCTCCAATACTTCAGTCCACCGACGTTGCCTCATGTTGAGCTCGTTCTGGGTAAAGATCCATTTGAAACTCTTATGATCGATTACTAGAGTAAACTTGTTACCCAACAGGTAGTGTCTCCAAAGCTTTAGAGCATGGATGGCAACTAGTAATTCTAGATCATGCGTAGCATAATTCTTTTCATGGTTCTTCAATTTTCTTGAAGAGTATGCTACTGGATGACCTTCCTGTATAAGTACACACCCCATGGAAAGAATGCTAGCGTCAGCTACGACCTCGAACTCCTTATTGAGGTCTGGAAGTTTTAGAATAGGTACTAATACCAAACTTTGCTTCAATTTGTCGAAGCTATTCTGTTCGGGAGTTGACCATGTAATGGAAGTCTGCTTCTTCAGTAAGTCCCCATCAAAGGTGCTGCAATCAAAGCATAGTTTTTGATGAAGACCCTATACCATCCTGTCAATCCAAGAAAACTGCATATTTCTTTGACGGATACTGGTATTGGCCATTCAAGCACATCTCTGACCTTGGTTGGGTCCACTGATATTCCTTTTGATGATACTATGAATCCCAGATATTCAATCTGACGCTTGAAGAATGCACACTTCTTCATTTTTGCATACAGCTTATGTGACCTCATTGTCTCAAGGACAATCCAAAGTTGAGGTTCATGATCTTCTTCCTGTTTAGAATAGACTAAAGTTTCATCAAAGAAGACAAGCACGAAATCATCAAGATATGGCCTAAAGATATCCTGCATTAACCTATTGAAGGTGGGAGGTGCATTCGTAAGCCCGAATGACATAACTAGAAACTCAAAGTGCCCATATCTTGTATTGAAGGCCGTCTTTGGGATATCTTCTTCCTTGATCCTTATCTGATAGTAACCTGACCTGAGATCAATCTTGGAGAAGATCTTTGCACCCTGAAGACAATCAAGAAGCTCATCTATTCTAGGAATAGGATACTTGTTCTTGACTGTTGATTGATTCAACCCTCGGTAATCAATACATAGTCGAAGTGTCCCATCTTTCTTTTTCTGGAATAGTACTGGAGCTCCCCATGGTGAATTGCTAGGCCGGATGTAGCCCTGATCTAACAGTTGCTTGAGTTGTTCCTTCATCTCAATTGCTTCTGGTATGGACATTCTATAAGGTCTCTTGGTAATTGGCGCAGCTCCCCAAGTACTAACCTAATCTCATGATCTACTTCTCTTTGAGGTGGAAGTTCAGTCAATTCTTCAGGGAATACGTCAGCGTATTCCTTTAGCCAAGAAGGTCCTTCATGAGACTCTTGCTTTTGATCTAACTTGTTGAGTTTGATCAAGTAAATAGGTAATCCTTTTTTGACTCCTTTTATGATCCAAGATACTTTGGCCAATTGGATTCTTGGCACTCCAGCCTCGCCTTGAGTTGTGACTAATTCCCTTTCAGAGTTTCAAAAGGAAACTTGACCCTTTCCACAATGAATGTGGGCATCGTTGGGCTTAAGCCAATCCATTCTGAGTAGACACTCATGGATACCTAAATTCATGACTGTGAATTTAACCGAAGTCTTCTTTCCTCCCAAAAAGAATTCTACCTTAGCAGTTTGCCTGGTACAAGTTACCTCACCACCATTTGCCAAATCCACAAGCAGGGTAGGTGCTTCTACTGTGGCTATTCCTAATCTTTTTGCATATGCTGGTGAGATAAAGGAATGTGTACTGCCACAATCAATCAAGGTTTTGAAACCTTTACCTTGATAGTCCGACGGTGTCTGAGTCACCGAGAACTGGCGATTCGGCCCTTTCTTGTGTAAAGCGGCATGGACTGTCGCTCTTTCGAATTCTGCTTCCATGGTCGGATCTTCTTCCTCTTCTTCTTCGCATCCTTGCCTATTGGCAATGTAGGCGGTTCTTCCTCTTCCTCGGGTACCGACTCCTTGACCACGGCCTGTTCCTTGGAAAGGCGCTTGGCGATGTCCTCCGCCAAGCTTAGGACATTGCCTCTTGAAGTGACCGGGTTCGTTGCAGTGGAAACAACAGAGGTTTCAGCCATTACTTTGAGTAGGAACAAAGTTGTTGACGTTATTCGTCCTTGCTTTCTTTCTTTGTCCCTGATTATGACCTTGAACTCTCTTCATTTGAGGTCTGAATGCTCCTCTGTTCGGGTCATTATAAGACCAAGTTTTGTTACCCCTTGGTCTAGCTTGCACCTCCTGAATTATAGGCGCCGCTCGAATGAGTGCATCCTGAAGATCTGATGGATGCATAGATTCGAGACACGTATTTACTAGTGGATTTAAGCCCGCACAAAATTTGGACACCTGCTGTGTCATTCTATCTCTCGCGCATACTTTAAAAGTGAGACGAATTTAGAGTAGTATGCGTCAAGAGTGTCCTAGCTATTTTAGCTCATAGAACTTGTTTATTTTCTGCGTGCGATATGCAGGTGGTAAGTATCTATCCTGCATGGCTTTCTTCAGCTTCTCCCAGGTAATGGATCCTTCTGCGATCCCTTGATCCCTGCACCATTGCTTCCACCAAAGTCTGGCTTCGCCGGTGAGTTTTAACTTAGCGAGCATTGCTTGATTGGTGGGTGCAGTACCGGCTGCTTCGAAGTAATCCTCCATGGATTCAATCCAAATTTCAACATCAGCCTGGACGAATCTACTTCTCCCGTCAAACTCGGGTGGCTTAATCTGCTTGAGGAGGAACTTCTTCTCCTTGATCACAGTAGTACTTGATGTAGGAGGCAAATTTGGAGCCTGTACCTGGGGTTGTGCCTGAATAAAGGTTTTCTTAATGTTATTATACGATAATCGATGTTAGCTTATATTACATCTTTAATTCAGCTATCTCGTAAACAATGTAACTAAACTTTTTATCAACTCTTATGCATAGCCAGACATTGATAAAAAGAAGTCTTTATTTGTATTTACATGGGCATAGCCCTTTCGAATACAACGTTTCTTGTGATGATAAATCAATTGTTACATTTAGTTTGGGGAGAACAATGTTGTATTGCATTTATCTACAAGAACTGTGTAATAGTAGGGTTTTGGGTCATGGATCTTCAAGAATCGATAAGTCATTGGAAGTTCAGGATATCCTTTCCGTTGGAATCCATACTTCTCATGGTGGCCCAACACTTTAATCCTGTCGGCGGGGATTACACGAGTTACTTCCTCATATACATATGAGTTCATCTCAACCATCCGACCTTGAATATGTAAAGTCGAATTTACGTGTGCTTCCACAAAAATGAATAGCTTCACGACTTTCAGGTCTTCCAACCACTTGATCCTTTTTAGATTAGTCTGTAGATAAGTAAACCGATGGGCGGCTATATAATAGATTCCTGAAGTACCCGTCCATCTTCGTTCCATGTATAAAGGTGATGGATTATAAATTTGCTCCAGGATGTTCATCATCCCAATTCTTTGTCTATAAAGCGGAGAATGCATTGTTGTCATAACCATTACCCGAAATACCAAAAACTTGTTCCACACTTCGTAATTCTGCAAGACAGCATTGAAGGTAAGGAAATGTTTGGACAACAACAATTTATTTACTTCATTTTATTGAGATCTCATAAAAACAATTCCGTTATTGGTCAGCTCTGATACCAACTGTAACGTGTCCACTTAATATCATCCAGGACACGTCTTAGCACCCCATCGGAAAGGATGTCTAGAAAGCTCCGCCCGGCACTCCATGGAATCTTACGAGATTTGCAATCTAGGTCTCCCTCCATCTGCCACGTAGCAGAAGTATCTTGGCCGTTCCCACTTAGGATCAACCGGAATTAGGGTTTTCCTGATTGGTCATTATCTAACAGCAACTAGCGTCGGACCCAAGTGAACTACGTTACGCAGAAACGCCAGGTCTGAAGCGGATTCACGCTGCACTTGGTTCAAGAAGAATGGGAAACGAGAGGGATGCAAAGCTCAACCTCTCTGCCATAAGGCATAGTCCCATTCTGTTCCCCTAAAATAGCGTAAATCGGATAAGACATAACTCTAGGTCAATGCTTTTGTTGTTCGTGTCCTTTGGTAATCATCCCGCTGTTCTTCAAGATTTGAGAAAAGTTCCCGGCTGACTGGGACCACCCAACCGTAGGACGGACCCATGGCCCATCCTCTGCACTTTCCTCGATTTGTTTTAGTTATGTAATTAGCTAACACATTAATTCAACATGTAACAATCAGCTTCTTTAATTAAACCGTTAAGCACTGGCTCCTTCATGTAATCTTATCACGTGACATAGAAAAACAATATCAAACAAGTTCTTTATTAACATATCATCATATTTATTTTTGAAATACAAGGAGTTTCGCCCGTAGGCTTGTCCATAATCTGCCCAAAGGCTATCTAGTAATCCACATGGATTACTATTCCAAGCTTCCGCGTGTAAACTAGTATACGGGCCTCAAGATCCAATCCCAAGTCACGTTAGCCTCTTGTGCAAGACCCGTAAGGCGACGGATTTACAGCCAGAGACACCCTGGCACCCAAGCATCCTCCTGCTCCAAGTAGAGCTCAATGGAGAGACCTCTTGCGATGGGTTCGGTCCACATTTTTGGCGTGGTCAACAACCCCCCTGGTTAGGGTCAAGCAGGCAGTCGGGGGTAACTGAAGCTGCCTCTCCCTTCAGGCCTTCAACCTCAAGTATAGATATTCATTTAATTTGTAATTCATAAATCAAACAGTTCTCTATAATCTTTAGCAAGCACAAACACTTCCATTAACTACCGATCTTGTTGTTGGCAAACTGCTAAGGAATGATTCTTTCCTTTCGAATGCATCAGCACTCGTTCCCGGGTGTCTTAAAACTTGGCAAGATCCCTTATATTCTGGGTTAGGGCGTACCCTATTAACCCAACTTGGTCAACCCTAAAGTTCATTGGATATTTTAGTTTCCCATTTTAACCTTCCTTACTTAGAAGGATATCAAAGAATACATCCTTTTTGCAAGATAACTTGCGTAAGGATCCACTATCCTTGTTGAGGGTATTTAACCTTTCTTCTTGTGAATCAATCACAAGACCATATGACTTCGTACTTGTTGTGCAAGTCCTACATCGTAATATACGATGAAACAATTCGTTTTAGTTTCTTTAAGCTGACGTTTGTCAGACCTAGGATCTCTTTTTGAGAACCTCAGGGACAAACCCTAGTTCTTTTTTTATTTATGATTTATTGACCCTATAATCATGAAAGGTAGTCAAGTGTTTAAGGTATAAACGTTTCTTGTTTTTTAAATCATTCCCAAGACATATTTTGCAGCATAGGTATTTCTAAGTTTACATTAATTCGGTTAACTTTTAGAAGGTAATATTGAGATCACGTTGGCACGATTTATTATCCTTGTGACAATTGATTTTTCAGTCCTAAACATTATTGCTTTGAGGTTAGGTAAATTCAATTAATCTTCCTTTTTTTCCCTTGAGAACAAAACTCATGCCAAATAACAATCTTTTCCTTGCTAAGATATGCAGTTAGCAATGATAACTTCCTAGAGTTCAAGTAACGTAAGAAACCTTTCATGAATTTCATCTTCTATGATGATTCGTTGCAAAAAAAAGAATAGGGGTTAATGGTGCAAGATGCAGTTTTTATACCTTCAAGATTTAACCGAAATATACTACCATAGTAGCTAGACAATCTTGCTCGTAATTCGTTTCAATGCATGATGCTATTTGAAGGAAACTATGTTTTATACATTATCATTTTTGCATGTTCAATTAAACTAAACTCCTTCATCGTAAATAACTAGGACAAAATATATCTTATCCCTAACAATTCATCTTGCATGATTGAATTAAAACTGATATAAAAACAAGAAGGAAAAACCTGGTTTTGGGGTGAGATATCCACATGGATACCGGGAGATGACCCTCCCGCAGCTACTCCCTAGACTTTCTTAGGCGACATCACAGTTGTAATCTTTCGAACGTGAAGGCAGCTTTTACTCTCCTTTTCGGATTTCCACCACCGCTTCAATACTCTTCTTCTTTGTGGAACTTACGAGGGAATGGGTGCTTAAATCTCGAGTGGGAGTATAAACCCACTTGGAGAAGGCTTGTGGAAGCCCACAAGGAAGGATTTAAGGGCTTGCAATATGAAAAGGGCTTAAGGTATTTCATGGGGAAAAACCACGGGGAGGATTTTTAAATCCCGGGGAGGGTAGAAAAAATAGGTTATAAAAACCCTTCAAGAGGAAGGCCTATTAAAACCATGGAGAGGCTTAATGGGTTTTGAGGCCGAGGGGAGAGGGGCTTAAACACGGGTTGGGGTTTAGTGGCTTTACGGAAAGGGGTTAAGGGTTCAAAAAAAAACCCGCGTGGGTAGGGGAGGGGGAAAGAAAGAATAATGGGGACACGGGGGAAATAGAAAGGGGCTTAGGGGATGTGTTAAAAGGAGTATGGGGGTGAAAGGGAAAAAGGATTATGAGGGGGGTGAAAGGGAAAAAGGAACATGAGTATAGGAAGGGGGCTTAGAGGAGCCCCCCTTAGAAGCTTCAAAAAGCTTCTTGAAGCTTCTATAGGACCATAGGAGCGACATGGGGGGGGGGGGGGGATTTGATGCAACGATCGGGGGGGGGGGGGGGGGAATCTGCAGGCTGCGGTGATGGCGCACATGGGGAGGCAGTGCAGCGTTCGGCAGTGGTCCTTCCTCCTCCCTCGATGGCAACACGAACGGACGATGGCTTGTCCTCCTTTCTCCTGGCAGATGGACGTGAGGCAGCAGCAGCCTCTTCCCCGTCCTCTCATGATACCGCATCACCCTCCCTTCTTCTCACGACTCTCCCTTATTTATATACTGAAGACACTTGGCAACTAATGTTGGTTTATTAGACATGAATCAGGAAACCAGTGTTGAAGCTTGGAATTTTGGAGACTAAATGACTAAGGAGCAACTGGAACACTATCAAGTGGTGATAGAGTTACTGACTAAGGTACAACTAGCTGATATTTCTACCAGGACAACAAGATACAACTTTTTTGAGGACATCACTCAAGATATCCACAAGGTCACTAGTGGCAACAGTTACTATTGCAAGCAACAATGGTAGGGAAACTTGATCAACGACCATGGTTTATGATGCAAGAGATGTCTTAGTGATGGGACCTCAAATGGGCCAGCACTGGCTATGGCACTAGCTACGGACCTCATGCTCATAACATACAAACACACCCTCAGGGCCTCGCGGGCCAGGAGCATCTATCTACTGCTAAAGGACAAACTGCCCTAAAGCCTAATCTATGCGTTTATAGTTTTATAGTTTTGTAGTCCAACGTTTCCCTTTCTATAAATTCCACAGAGAGAGAACTCATACACATTGGCAATAAATACCATGATAATCACATATATGGGAGGAAACCTCTCGGTAGAAACACCGCGGCCCCATTCTAGCTCTCCTACATCGCAAGGATTAGCCCCTTGATGCGCTGCTCAACATATAAAACAAACAAACAAACTCCACTCTTCATGTTCGAAAGTAATCCAGGAGATATACCATGTTTCCTCACCAAATAATCCCACAAGAAACGAACGTTTATCCTACGGCTTAGGATGCCTTTCCACACTCAAGCGTTGGTCATTGTCATTGAAAACAAGTGCTATGAATCCAGTTTTTTTATTTTGATACCATGATCATCATGCACATGCAAAGGTGAATGATTCTAAAGTACTCAAACATAATTGTAAAACAGAAACATGTGTTGTGCACAATCAGGCTTTTCAATGCATTTACTAACCTGTTGCGACGATGTAAGGATAGCACCGAGATAATACTCGTGCTACTATCCTCCTAATTAACATACCACGAACTCTATGACATGATGTGCATCAGAAAATCAGCAACAATCAGCACACAAATCACACCATTCTAACATCCCAACCCCCTACGTTTAGGTATTGCTTTCGTTGCATAGGTGTAGAGGTTCTTTTTGTCATGTTTTGATGTATAGAAAGCAATAAATCACAAACTTTGACAAGGAGATAGGGAAAACTGAGGCCAAACCTCATGCTTTGCCACTACCATACATCCACAAACAATCATTATATTTTTTCTTATTTTTCCAAGACGTATTTCTAAAATTTTTCCTTATTTTTTCCATTTTCTTGATTTATTTGAAAATAAAACATACTATTTTTTGGTTTTTCTTGTTCCAATAATTTCAACATACTAACATTCAATTTATCTTCCATTTTTCCCCCATGGGAACACCTTTCCCCCACCCGAAACGGAAAAACTACCATTTTACCACTTAAAAACCGCATTTCGGGTTTACGAGAATGAAATAAAACATGTAAATCATTGCAAAACTAGAATTTTCTAATACACAGCAATTAATCGTGATGCAAATAGCACTCACACAAATTTTCATCCAATAACAACATAATTATCATCATAAACTATAAAAAATTCTTCATTTTCTTCATAAAAATTGTCATACCGTGTTTTTACGTAACACGAGACACCTTGCATGATTGCATAACCAGAAAATGGATCTTCCATTGCTCTCAATCTAATGTTGCACTTCAATCTTCAGCATTTCCACCAATCTTCATCACCATTTCCTTCATTCTTCTTCCCAGATTCCTCCTTCAAGATGGTACACATGAATAGCCCATAGAGAAGAGAGACAGGGAGGAGAGAGAAAGACTAGAATCTATTCTCTTCATCGAGACAGCTATTCCTTGCACAAAGACCAGCGATATCATCAGCCAAGAGGGAGAAGTTGAGGGGTATCATCGGTTAGATAGGTTGTATTCAGCCTGATAATCATGATCATGATGAGGAGGGCGCAATTTTCGGCCGTGCAGATGTCGCCATGATCCACCATGTTTTGCTCACGCCTTCTTCGCAAAAAATTGAGTTGGGGCTAAAATTCCAAAGGGCACCTCCCCTTTGGTCTAAGTTGTGGCTACCCTCTCAAATCTTGCCCATCTTGTGGCCTCTTCCTTGTCTGGACTCCATTTCGAGCTCTGAAAAATTCTGCGCGTCCGGCTTGGCATCCCGCACTAACTGGCAGCTCCTGACATCCCGCAGGACAGTCAAAAAAGTATCAAAAATCCACAAGTGTCGCTTGGGTGCCTTTTAAAAGCCGTCTTTCACTTGGTGCTTAAAATCGTCCTAGCTGCAAGCACCGCCTTTGATGTTAAATATTTTTCCCTTGAATTTTGGATTTTTTGGTAAAATTTAGGCACATCCCAGGCTTAAAACTCCACTCTCATTGGCGACCACGGGATAGGGCGACTTAGCCCGTCGAATACCACAACAGATCTGCACAAACCAACCAAAGGAAGCATCAAGCTGATACAAAATAGATCCATATTAAAACATAGCACAATGCTCACCCTATCCCCTGACAAAACCAAAGCATGAAATCCACAAGGAGTAGGCCTAACATAATCTGATAGAAGGTCTGAAGCTTGTCACTAACCGACTGCTCCAACACGGCCAAACTAAAAAGAACTATCAAAGAGGTTGCCCTAAGTGGTGGTCTAAACTACCTACCTAACTAAGGACAACACAACCAAGAGCTCCTACTAGGCGAGAATAGGGCATTGGCCTTAGGTCCTGTCTCGGTACCCAAGAACCTACCAAGCCCTCGCAAGGTGACACTTAATCCTTTTTTGACGCTCACTTTTATTTTCGCTCCAACCTTCCTTACTTTCTTCTTTTCCAGTAAGATGCCACCCCTAGGAAGACAAGGCATCGGCCCCGGGTCTGACTCGTCCCCAAGAACCTACCAGGCCTTCGCAAGGCAATGATCAACTGCTTATAAAATTTCCTTTCTTTTCTTTTCTATTTTTATAGGGGCTAAAACCCCTTTTTACGCACCTTTGTATATATTTATTGTCTTTAAGATATTCAGGGTTTTTTTCCTCTCTATCATCATCATTTTTTTCCTCTGGCAAGCTTCTCTAACTGCCTCACAACTAACAAGAACTCCTAGAACGACTGCCTAGCAGGCTAGCATAAGAGGGTCACTAGAACTACCTTCTAAAATAGGTCTCTCGATGCTTGGCAATGTCTTTACAGGAGGCAACGACTACTAAAACCTCCCTCAGACATGCCTAGCCTAAACCTGGGACTTCATGCCTTGGACTCCGGTCCCTAATCAAGAAAAGAAAATCCCCTACAAGTACACAGACACATATAACATAAAAAGACATTACTCGTAAAGGAGAGATATCACCTGGATATGGCCACGAGCAATCTCCCACATGACATAGGCTCCTTCCAAGCTCTTCTTTGAACGTGTCTAGCACATGACTAAAACAAGAAACCATTAACCGCACCTGTACTAAATAGACGACTGGCCCTCTTGGCCTGATGAAATAAAGCATTTAACACCTCACAAAACTAGCCCTCTTGGTCTAATGAAATAAAACAGAATAGCACCTGCACATCCCTCCCCAAAATAGGACAGATATACAATAATATGCTCCTTTCCAAGGAGAAAAAATCAGGTTCATAGCCCTAAACTAAATGCATAAGATTATGACTCACCCCTCCTGTATATATAGTAAGAGGCGTACGCATAACATGTTGTCTAATCAGCCTATGGGTCCAAGATAACAATGGTAGATTGGTCTCGGCTACTCTTTGCATCACCCATATCAACCATCGCCTGCCATACATTGCATGCTCTGATAACATTCCCCACAAGCGATCAGTCCATGTCTCATTATTGATAGCAATATCCAAACTAGGACCACAATTGAAGAAAATGTCTTCTTCATAAGCAAGATTTGCCAGTGAATCCGCAAACTGATTCCAGTAATGTGGAATCAGCTGAAGAGACACTCTCTCAAACTCCTCAAGTAGGGTCATCGCAGTTCGATGATACATACAAAGGATGGGATTCCGCACTATGTATGTCCCATCTAGCTGATTCAAGATCAACTGGGAATCCCCTTTTACTAACAACTGCCGAATGCCACCTTATTTGGCAATATGTAGTCCCATAATCAAGGCTTTATATTCCGCCATATTGTTAGTGAATCCTACCCTAAGATAAGCAGCTAACTTCATCGTAACTCTACGTCGGGGATCTCGGATTATTACTCCAACACTCCCTTTTTTATTAGGGCCCCTAGATGCCCCGTCAAAATATAATGTGTATGTCCACAATGGGTTTACACAACCTATCATCACGAACTCCTCTATTCGTAATTATGATAGTCAAAATTTAGCATGTTTAGAGGATGAATTGACGGCTCCATCCCACCTTCTTCATTAAACTCAACAGGGATACTTGTCAACATTCGTAAGCAGTGATGACAGAAGACTTTAATCTCCCACACAAAGGTTCCGTCCCCTTGCTCAATCACTTTATATCCTTTGCTCCACCATATAAGTTTCCCTTGATGGTATCTCTGCTCCAGATATGGGTGCTCCAAATAAGAAATTAACTGCCCCATCAACCAGCTTTAAGCTCTTTTGCAGGTCTCAAGTCAGCCCTAGCATGGATCTGCAATGCATTTTCCATGTTAGCATGCTCAGAAATAATAAGGTTTAATATTATTAAGATTAACCTTATTTTTGAATTCTACTCCCTGCTACAGATCAGCTAGTAGAGCCGTAGACCTATTTTTCCCTATCCTAACAATCTTGTAGGGGCCATCCCATCTAGGTTCCAGCTTCCCTAGAAACAACTCCCTATGCGCACAACTGATTTCCCTTTTTTAAAGGTATATTTCTTCTCTTTAAGGTCATGCAACTGCTTCATCTGACGTTTAGCTACCTCCTGGTGTAATAAGCTCTACAATTTCAGTTTATCCAAGTGGGCTATGGTCGTTAAACGTTCAAAGAGTGCATCCTCATGTCCCAAAGAGTGGTTAATTGCAAACCATATGGTTGGTAACTCGATTTCGAGGGGTAACACACACCCTTCCCCATAAACTAATTTAAATGGAGTATGGCCGGTAGCTTGCTTAAACATTGTATTGTACGCCCATACTGCCATATACAACTTCTTGTCCTAGTCTCGTTTCTTCTCAGAGACTATTTTAGACAAGATACCCACAATAGCTGCTTATTAGTACTCTCAACTTGCCCGTTGGCTTGCAGATTATAGGGGGTCGTTTTGTTGTGCTTGATTTTCCAAGCTTCAGTCAGGCTTTTGATCACTTTATTCAAAAAATGGGTCCCACGGTCCGACACTAGTTCCTTCGGTGGACCGAAACAGCAGATAATCTTCTCTAAAAGAAAACTTGCAGTCTCTTTTGCATTGTCCTGTCTCGTCGCCCGCGCTTCTGACCATTTTGTGAAATAATCAATTGCTACTATAATGTACCTCTTCTGAGTAGTACACGACGGGGTGATAGGATCCACAAAGTCAATGCCCCACTTCTCAAATGGAAGGATAGCCATAATAGGCGTAAGTGGGCGTTTCCTATTCTTTCTGCTATCATGTCTTTGATAGGTATCACATCTCTTAACATACTCAAAGGAATCTTGGAAGATGGACGGCCACTAATATCCAGCTCTTAAAGCTTTCTGTGCCATCAACCGTCCAACAAAGTGCCCTCCACACGCAGAGTCATGGCTCTCTTCCAAGATGAAAGGAACCTCATTAGGCATCACACATCGGCGATAGATATCATCAACACCCTGCCGATATAGTGTCCCTGCGATCAAGGAAAACTTCAAAGCCTATTGTTTGATTTTCCTCTTTTCAAATTTTGATAAACCAGCTCCAGTCTCTCCCGTTGATAGATAATGCGTGATAGCAGCATACCAAGATAGAATAGAAGCTATATCAATGTTAAACATTTCTTCAATATCACTTCCTTCAACCAAAGTCTCTTTCGGCTCCCCGAAATCCACAAGGCATTCCACAATACCCTGCAACCTCGGTGGCTTACTCTTAATTTCATAATCAAACTCGTGCAAAGTGATTAACCACTTTGCCAAATGATCAGGCGGTTGCAGCTTGTTCATAAGCAATCTAAGCCCTTCCGCCTTCGTATAGAAAACTACCTTCTCATAGAGGATGTAGTGCCTGAATTTTTTAGTTGCAAAGACCATCGCAAGGCACAACTTCTCCATGTAGGTGTAGTTAATTTCTAATATGCCCAATTTTTGACTAGCAAAAGCTATCGGATGATACCACTTTTCCTCCCAGATTTGGGATAAACAGCAAACTGATACTATGCATGGTGGCTGCTGAAAATATGTAAAATACCTCGCCTCTTTTAGGTGCTTTTACTAGCTCCTGTTTCACATCCTCGAAAGCTACCTTACAAGGGTCGCTCCATACAAATAGATAGCTAAAGGATAATAAGTTCATTAGTGGCAACGTCCTTTCTGCCAAGGCATTTATAAACCTCCGATAGTAACCTATCGATGACAGAAAGCTATGTACCTCTTTCGGAGTGTGTGGTGGAATCATAGCGACTATAACCTTGATCTTTTCAGGGTCAGTTGCTATCCCTACTGAATTGACCACATGGCCTATCAATAGCCCATAAGGCACTCCAAAGACACTCTTCCGTGGATTAAGAGTGATACAAAATTATCTGGGGAGATGTCACCAAAGGTCTTGTTTGCTGTTCGTTGCCATGATCCAGGTGCATTGCACAAACCAAAGGCCATCACATGATACACAAAAGTACCAAAGACAGTAATGAAAGTTGTTTTCAAATTGTCCTCCTAATTGCCATTTGGTTGTAACCCACAGAGCAATTCATAAACGAATATATTTTCCTACCCGCTAATTGATCCAAAATATGGTCAATAAATGGCAACGAGTAGTAATCCTTAACCGTTTGCTTATTCAGCTCTCTAAAATCTACACATAGTCGAATTTGGTTGTTTTTCTTCTTCCTGATAACAACTGGTGAACACCATTCTGTGTGCTGTATAGGGAAGATTAAACCAACTTTTCGTAACTTCTCTAACTCCTCAAACAGCTCGTCCCTCAATTCAAAAGGCATACGCCTTACCTTCTGACGCACAGGACGACTGCCTTCTTTTACAGGAATAGTATGAACAACCACGCTGGGAGGAATGCCTCTCAACTCGTCATAACTCTAAGTAAAGATATCGCGGAATTCTTGAATCAAGGACACATAATCCTCCCTTTTTGCTGAACTGAGCATTGAACCTAATTTAATTGTCCATGAATCATTTTGCATGCCAAGGTCCAACTCAATCACATCCGCGTCTCTTATCCTATCTTGTGGCTCTATCGACTTATTTAGAGTTATCTGATAAATATCCTCTGTAGTGGACCCCTCTTTAGATTCATCACTGGATGATGTCTCATTACTAGATGGATCATCTGCTGTCTCTAATTCAGTAGAGGATAAAGGAGCTCTCTCACTCTGAGGAGACTCAGGGTAAGCATCGACTATTACTCGATTAGCACCTCTACCTAGAACCACTCGATCGGCGGGTATATCGACTTGGTAGTCTGTTCGTAAGATCCAAGGCCTACCTAGCAAAACTTGATAGCTAGGACATCTGCAAATCTTATCACCCTAAAGTCCAAGAAGCATTCTACACTTGCAACTCTAACATGGACTTTAGTAACACAACCTTCTGGTTGCCTTAGACTATCATCAGCCATTCTAAGAAGGGTGGAGCTATCTTTTTGGATGCCTAGACCCAACCTCTCCATCAACTATGAACTCATGATATTGATGGAGGACCCAGTGTCTACAATAGCATACTCCACTAGTATTCCATCCACGTATGCTGGAACCCTACGACAATTCTTTTCAGCATGATCAAACCAATCTTCCCCTACTCGTGCTATGCCCAAAGGTTCTACAATATACCCAATACGCAGGATCTTCTTGAATTCCTTGTGTACTCCTGGAGATAATTTAATCAACTGTAAAAGAACTTGCTAAATCAAAATCATGATAGGTAGCCAAAGCTCTCTTTTCTCGCCAAACCATTCTTTCTTTTCTCGGGACCGGCTTTGATGCTTCTCTTTTAGCTCTTGCCTTCTTTCTTGGCACTTCCTCATCCTTCTTAGGATCAACTTTCTGGCCTTAGAGCTCCACCTTCCATGCCAGGATTCAAGACTTGTGTCCCCTTATCCCCTTGCTTAGGGTTTTCCTCGATCGGTTTTACATTATCTTTATCAACCTCTTTAGCCTTTTGGCCTCTTGTCACAGCTCGTAGGTTAGAGGTTTCAGCGGCATTGACACGTATAGCCTCAATAAGGTTGACTCAATTGCCTTGTGGCACTTCTATAATGGTCTTTCCCCTTTGCAGTATTTGTCTTGGTCCATCATTTTGGTGGAGGTTATTATCTTGCGCTCTATGATTCACTGGACCTGGCTGTTTACTCCCTTGTTGGAGGGAACTAATCTTACTCCAATAGGTAGCGGCTAAGTGGCCCAAATTCCCACAAATATCACATTTAACATTTGGACAGTTTCTAGGGAAATGTTGTCTGCCACACCACTTACAACTGAATCTTGAGGGACCACCCTCTTCAGGGCGTCGACTCCCTATCAGATTCTGCTGCTTCTTCAAGAAATTGACGTCAACAGCTATTTGCCGATATTGTTCAGAAATCATGTCGGTGTAGTGCTTCATCATATCCTTAACTTCGCCAAGGACATTAGATACACTCGACTCATAGCCTTGATCGTCTATCCGTCATTTCATTGGCCTAACAATCTGATTGGACATTGCTTGTTGACTCATAGGAACAACATTAGGGTTCGAAACTTGGCCTCCAACATTTGGTGGAGCCAACTGACTAGCCATAGGCATAGTCACCCTGGGAGGAGCTGGCAGCAGAGGTACATTTTGAACCATGCTTCCTCTCCCATTAGGGTTATTCATAGGCATCCCTTGACTTCCATTCATCAATGGTAAATTTCCTCTAGGTACTAAACCCGCATTAAGATTTATTCGAGAAGGGTAGGCCGTTTGTAATCATGACTCTACTCCTTCTGCCCGCGCGATGGCGGTGTCTATATCAGCCAAAGCCACACTGCTCGATTGTACCTAAATATTGAAATCCAATCCATGCAAGAAGTATTGCAATTGGGTAGTTGACGGAATAGGAATGTAAGTTTGTAACTTACGAAACACTTCCTTAAGCTTCTTAGCATAGGCTTTCACATTCTCATGGGGGTCTTGGCGTGTTATATTCAAAACACGCAACCAGTATTGGCCACCTCTTTCAGGGGCATATTCTCCTCGAAAGCTGCATAAAATTGGTCGATTGTGGTTATGGTTCCAATCTCTATGTATGATACCATACCGCAGCCCTTCCTTTTAATGTCATGTTAAAGAACATCATAAGATGTCCCTCATCTTGGATGCGGTAATTAAACATTAATCTTTGGAATTCAAAAATGTGAAACTCTGCATCTTCTTCGGCTAACCCATTAAAAATGGGCAAAGGAACTCCTAAAGCTAGCAGATTCGGCGTCCCCGCAGGAATTGCAATGGGTTGTGCCATGACGACAATCGGATTGACAATAGGGGTTTGGACTGATGGAATCACACCCCCACTTAAAGTGGGTTGACTTGGTGGAAGAGAGGAAGAACTTGCGCTTCCTCTTGCACCTAAAGGACTATGTGCAGTAGTTGGGTTACTAAAACCACTGCCTTATATGCGTATCAGGCTACTCCTTTGAGGAGAATATCGACTTACAATATCCAACCGCCGTCTAGCCCTCTCAGCACGTTCTGCTTTTTGTATTTTGGCTTGATGGTCCTTCTTAGAGGACATAAACCAACGTTTTGGTCCCTAAAAACCCTAGATTCGAGAACCACCACTTGTTGGCAGTTCTCGGCAGATGCACCATTGATGGGACCTCAAATGGGCTGGCACTGGCTATGGCACTAGCCGGACCTCATGCTCATAACAGACAAACACACCCTCACGGCCTCGCGGGCTAGGAGTGTCTATCTACTGCTAAAGGACAAACTGCCCTAAAGTCTAATCTATGCATTTATAGTTTTATAGTTTTGTAGTCCAACGTTTCCCTTTCTATAAACTCCACAGAGGGAGAACCCATATACATTGGCAATAAAAACCACAATAATCACATGCATGGGAAGCAACCTCTCGGTAGAAACACCGCGGCCCCACTATAGCTCTCCTACATCGCAGGGATTAGCCCCTTGATGCGCTGCTCAAAATATAAAACAAACGAACAAACTCCACTCTTCATTTTCGAAAGTAATCCAGGAGATATACCATGTTTCCTCACCAAATAATCCCACAAGAGACGAACGTCTATCCTACGGCTTAGGATGCCTTTCCACACTCAAGCATGGGTCATTGTCATTGAAAACAGGTGCTATGCATCCAATTTTTTTATTCTGATACCATGATCATCATGCACATGCAAAGATGAATGATTCTAAAGTGCTCAAATATAATTTTAAATCAGAAACATGTGATGTGCACAATCAGGCTTTTCAATGCATTTACTAACCCGTTGTGGCGATGTAAGGATAGCACCGAGATAACACTCGTGCTACTATCCTCTTAATTAACATACCACAAACTCTATGACATGATGTGCATCAAAAAATCAACAACAATCAGCACGCAAATCACACCATTCTAACATCCCAACCCCCTACGTTTAGGTATTGCTTTCGTTGCATAGGTGTAGAGGTTGATTTTGTCATGTTTTGATGTATAGAAAGTGATAAATCACAAACTTTGACAAGGAGATAGGGCAAACTAAGGCCAAACCTCATGCTTTGCCACTACTATACATCCACAAACAATCATTATATTTTTCCAAGACGTATTTCTATTTTTTTTTCTTATTTTTTTATTTTCTTGATTTATTTGGCAATAAAATATACTATTTTTTGGTTTTTCTTATTCCAATTATTTCAACATACTAACATTCAATTTATCTTCCATTTTTCCCCCATGGGAACACCTTTCCCCCACCCGAAACAGAAAAACTATCATTTTACCACTTAAAAATCGCATTTCGAGTTTACGAGAATTAAATAAAGCATGCAAATCATTGCAAAACTAGAATTTTCTGATACACAACAATTAATCATGATGCAAATAGCACTCACACAAATTTTCATCAAATAAGAATATAATTATCATCATAAACTATAAAAAATCCTTCATTTTCTTCATAAAAATGGTCATACCGTGTTTTTACGTAACCGAAGATGCCTTGAATGACTGCATAACCAGCAAATGGAGCCTCCATTGCTCTCAATCCAATGGTGCACTTCAATCTTAAGCATCTCCACTAATCTTCATCACCATTTCCTTCATTCTCCTTCTCAGATTCCTCCTTCAAGATGGTACACATGAACAGCCCATAGAGAAGAGAGAGAGGGAGGAGAGAGAAATACTAGAATCTACTTTCTTCATCTGAACAGCCATTCCTCGCACGAAGACCGGTGATATCATCAGCCAAGAGGGAGAAGTTGAGGGGTATCATCGGTTAGATAGGTTGTATTCAGCCTGACAATCATGATCATGATGAGGAGGGCACAATTTTTGGCCGTGCAAACGTTGCCATGCTCCACCACGTTTTGCTCACGCCTTCTTCACAAAAAATTGAGGGGGGGCTAGAATTCCAAAGGGCACCCCCCCTTTGGTCCAAGTTGTGGCTACCCTTTCAAATCTTGCCCATCTTGTGGCTTCTTCCTCATTCGGACTCCATTTCGAGCTCTGAAAAATTCTGCGCATCTGGCTTGGCATCCTGCACTAACTGGCAGCTCCTGACATCCCACATGGCACTCAAAAAAATTATTAAAAAATCCACAAGTGTCGCTCAAGTGCCTTTTAAATGATGTCTTTCACTTGGTGCTTAAAATCATCCTAGCTGCAATCGCCGCCTTTGATGTTAAATATTTTTCCCCTAAATTTCAGATTTTTTGGCAATTTTTAGGCACATCCCAGGCTTAAAACTCTACTTTCACTCAATAGGAGCATTACTCACATGGTTTTGATCCTTATCATGTACCATAAGACAATATTGACTCTAAAGTGTCTTATAGGAGGTAAGTAGCATCCAATAGCGATATTATGAGCATCATAAGAGCATTGGAATTCAACAATTCAACTACTCACACGCTTGACACGATTGATGTGTTGGCATAGGCACTTATGGAGTTTGATGTAACCATGATGGCAGCTGAAGTGATAGGTGCCATTCGAATAGAACGAACACATTTGACATCTCATGTGGATTAGTTGGTACAACCATGCATTTTGGAAGCTCTCATCAATCTTTATGGTAATATTGTTTTGCAAGAGGGTTTAGAGCATGTACATGACAAGTATATGTTGGTTGTATCAATTGCCATGGCTGATGTAGTAGTTCAACAAGACTTATTGCAAGCATTGCTAACTATGTATAGCAATGAGTATAGCCAATCACTCTCTCATGGACACCAATACCTATATGGACAGCAATATGACTATGAGTAGTATTCGTGTACTTCTCAACCATATGCTTCTCAAGAGTACCATGGACAACATTCATGTACTTCTTAGCCATATGCTTCTCATGAGTACCATGGACAACAATATGATTATTCTATTGCTGATCTATATAGTAATGATGCGGGAAATATTATGTCTAAAACTCGTAAAGCTCAACAATTAATTAGTGATTAGATCATAAAATTACATGCTCAAGGGTTATGTTATAGATGCGTTGAACAGATGTATTTTAATCACAAAGACATACGTAGAGCAAATAATGCAAGGATATTTGTGGTATTTTAATATTTAGATGAAGAGGATAAAGACAATCATGTTGAAGACAATTTTAATGATGATCAAGAGGAAGATAAAGGGTTTACAGTTGTAGCCTATGAAGTTTTTGATGAGGAAGACCATGACCATGGGCTTCTATTTGATTCAGTTGCTCATGCTTTTGTGGATCCATTCGTACATGTATATTATTTCATGAGTGATGACATCTCTGATTTGGTAGTCATGATGCATGGATGGGATTACCTTTCCTTTTGAACCAAGAGGTTAAGGGATGACTTCACTCTCTGTATGGACTAACATTACGTTGGGAATGATGTCCTTACCTTCAAGAATTTTGAGACAATATCATGCTAACTAGTGGGCTTTGTTTCATTGCAAAATAGATCTTTGTTTTGTACCAGATTTAATGTTGAATTAATGACAAAGATATGTGAGTCATATGGACTGAAAGCACTTAATGAGAGCTTTGTCAGGAGTTATAGCATGTCTGATTTAGATCCGCCAATCCAAAGTTATTACAGACTTAGTACAATGAGGTTTGCACTGGACAACATAGAGTCTCCATCTGGGAGGAGCTTTAAATGGTGACATTTTGGTCCAAGATTTCATTTTCATATTTCCTAATGTTTGTCAATGCTTTGTACTTGATTCTCAACCCTCTATTTGTACTTATTTCGTGGATCCTTGAAGATTAGGCCAAGTTATTTTAGTCCATGTAGAGTACTCTACCCCTTTTCACCACTTGGCAATTTGTAATAAGTCCTATTTTTGTTTTTGAGGATAAAAACATCCGAATGGGGATGAAATGTAAGAACTGAATTAGGGGCATATAAAAGGTCAAAAGCCACATGTATAGGTAATCAATTTTTACATGATAATACAACTTTGTCCTTCTTCTCTCTCTAGCTCCTCCTATCCTTTCATGGCTTCCAACCATCTCTCTTCTTCTTCCCAGTCTTTCTCTCTCCTATTCTAGTATTTCTCTCTCCTCATCACTCTCTTTCTCTCACTTTTGCACTTCTTCTTCTCTCTCTTTTGCGGTATTCTCTCTCCTCTTTCTCTCTCTCTAATTCACTTCTTGACACACACACTTGGAAATAGAAAACTTAGATAAGCTAAGTTTATATTTGCATTGGTATCATATGATTATTTGCTTTAGTTATGATGTTCTTTCTTGGTATAAAATCTAATGGTATATAAACTTTGTTTATGTTTCACATGCCATGTAGTTATCCAACCCAATACATCTATGTAGTTGACATTTCTTTGGAAGACAAGGTAGTTCATATGAACATTGAAGATAGAAAAGACAATATTTATCGAGTGATTTTAGATGAGGTCAGTCAAATACACAAAGAAGATAAAGAACCATCCATCGCAATGGATGACACAACTAGAGATACATAACTTTTTCTCTTTCTTTTGTTGTTGTTGCAAAGTCTCTTACCAACAACATACTATGATAGCACTATTGTTATGCTCTAAGCAAGTTTCATATCTTTAAGAAAATTTAGGACTTAGACCATCAGAGCTTATACACAAGCATAAATTTTAAATTGTAGATCAATCATCTCAAATGAAATGTCAATATATTTACAACAAAGATATCCAAGGTGGACAATTTTGTAATGTCTTTGATATCTATCACATTTTCTATTACAATACTTCTAACCTCAATGATGCTTGATCGTAGGTAAGATAGGCAATGTGTCCTTGAACTCTAACATGATTTGGGATAATCAAAGTGCAAAAAACTTGTGTATGTGAGAAAATGAAAAAGCATAGCCTTACCAAGATGAAATGCCACATCATCATGTGTAAGTTTTATATATTTCTTTGGAGGCTAGTTATGTTTGAGTTTTCCATAGAACTAGATAAGTACATTGACACTTTTTTAAGGACATTATCCTTATGGAAAAGAGGATATTTTCATCTCTTTTTGCAATGCACATGCACTGGAAATGTGTGGAAGAAGATGCACAAATGGCACATACAATAGGTTCCTAATTTCCACTACTATTGAGCTAGGTCATATGGTGCTCAGTATTACATTGTTGAGGAATATAGTTGCCTTCAAAAGGTTTGGTGTAGAACCAAATAATCTTTAGAGGAGTAAGTAGAAGAGTTTTGCCAAATTTTCTAAAAAAGGATGAGAAGAAATGTTGTGTTATTGAGTGACCACTTAATTTAAGCTAAATTTATTTGATGATCACTTCCCACAAATTATATCTTGTTTCAGACTATTTGTAATCTTCCATAAAGTGTATATCCTTAACATGAATAATAGTAATTCCATAGTATGAAATGTGGGGAACTAAATTCCTTAGTTGTGTGGTTTACAATTCCCTACTATGCTAGGTGGGAAATGGGATTCCCTAGTTATATGGCCTAAAAATCCCTAGTTTGAGATGTGGGGAATAAAATTCCATGGTTATATATAAGGAAATCATACATGCATTCCTAGGATTCCCTACCATGAGATGTGGGGAATGTAATTTTCTAGTTATACATAGAGAATCCATATATACATACCTAGGAAAAATTAGAGAATTTCCCACATTTCAAGAGTTTTCCTACTAAGGAATTGTTCAAAAGCTCCTTGTGTGGTACTTGGAGATTTAGTGCATGTACTCATTGAAAGTTGTTTCAAACCATTTTTTGCTCAAGGGCTTTTGAAAAACTTTAAAAATTCATTTTCTTGTGATATTGCAATAATACACCATAGAATGTTCATGGATTGCATGTTCTTATGACATTGTGTGGTTGAGAAGAAAAAATTCCAAATCGGAAACATTTATTGTGTAGTTACTATTTTATTTGAGAAGCGGATCTTTTAAAGAAAAAAAGCACCTAAGCTTCAACATCTCTCTTTTTTCTTTTCTTTTGGTAGAGGGCATAAACTCACTAAGTATCTCTTGTCTGATTCCCCCCTTTACTCTTGGCTTGTACTAGCTTGGTGCTATCTCTTTTTGATTAACAATATGAATGAAATATTTAATGCATGCACTCTTTCTAGTATAAATTATTGAAAGAGATTTGTGCTTTGTGACTTGGTAAAAGAATAACACAAGGTTATTAGGATCTTGCGTTGTTTTGATTGAATTGAATGGAGCTTGTGTTCACCAAATTGGAAATAATAAGAGTGTCTTTATTGCATGTAGATGAAAGCATCATTTCAAGGGAAGTATTCTACTAAACTATTGTCTTGAAATTTAGTGCTAGCTCATTCATTACTTTGTAAAATAGTAACAAAAGGTTGTTCTAATCTTGTGTCATTTGATTGAATTGTGTGAAGCTTGTGTGTTCACCAAATTGGAAACAATAAAAGTGTCCTTAGTGCAGGTAGATGAAAACATCGATTTAAGGGAAACTTTCTACTAGATCCTTGTCTTGAAATTCGATGTTTTTTCATTCATTAGGATCTTGTAGTTGTGAAGGACTTCTTGGGTCCATTGAGTTGTGGAAATAAAATAAGAATACACTTACTTTAAGTTTAAACATTTGTAGGTGTTATGAGCAGCTAGTTGCTTGATTATGAGTTGTTTCTTTCATGGTGCTTAGTTTTTTAAGTTGGATTTGATAAGCAATACAAAAATTTAGTTGGAAGAGTGCACAAATTTTCTTTGGAATAATAAGTTTTGAAAGGGAGATGGAGTTGTGATGTGAGGGAAGAGAAATCAATTTTGAGTGATGCAATGAGTTACAAAGAGGCATAGTCTCAATGCTAGATTTCCTTATTGCTAGGTTCTAGTTTGAGTTTGTCCCATTCAGTTCAATCCATAGTCAAGGTCTATTGGAACCATTTGCACTCCTTTGCATGACAATGTCGAGTTGTGAGTAGTATTTTCATTGTCCATTTCATGTACAATATATTTTTTGGTGCCCCCATTAAGCAACGTTGTAAGACCTTGACTAGATACTTGGATTAGCCTTGGACCCAACATAATTTCTTATTTATTCCTTAAGCTTCCTGAAACTAAGACAATCCCAAAGGTTCATATAGAGAGGTTGGAGCTCAATTGCAACATGCAAAGGATCATAGACCCCACCATAAATCTTCAAATTGTAAGATATGTATTGTGGCATGAGGGTCATAATTGGATAGATGACTACAAGAAATAATTAAATCAACAAGACCCAATAGACCCATAGAGTATGAGGTAGCAAAACAAGCATTCCTAAAGAGATTCAAGGGAATGAAAGCCTCACAAGACCTAGGGATGAAGATAGAGCTTTGCAAGTGAGAGGAATGACAAACTATAGACATATTTTTATTAGAATATGAAAGATTATGGGATTGATGGAACACTTTTCTTTGAATGCAAGAAAGGGTAAGAAACATGCTAAAGATTAAATATTTTGTAAAAAAATTTAACGGAAGGTGAGAATAAAGCTAAAGATAAAGAAGTCTAGCACTTCTAAAAAGAGAATAAGGATTATAGGTTAGAAATAAAAAATGATGAAAATTGAAGGAAAGGGAGACACAAGAGAGAAGATAAAAAAATACAAAAATTGAAAGGAAAGGGGGACACAAGAGAGAAGAGAAAAAAGTACAAAAATTGAAAGGAAAAGGGGACACAAGAGAGTATAAAGTTAGAGATTAAGGAGCCGAACACTTTTCAAGAGTTAGTAAGGATCACACTTGAGGAACAAAAAAGATATGAAAATTGAAGAAAAAGGAGATAGAAGAGAAACCAAGAGAGTAAAAGTAGCAAATTGAGTACAAAGAGAGAAGGTGGGATAATAATTCACTATAGGGGAATAAAATAATATTGATACTCATTAATGATGGTTTTTGTTGGTGTTACTATTTAGAATGCTATTAGTGTCTCTATTGGTATTGGCAATAGTGATGCCATATTGTGGTGGAAGAGAAAACGTTGAAATAGTGGTGATGTCATGATTGTTTCTTGAGAGAGAGAAAGGAAGAGAGGGAGAAGGGCTAAAGGAGAAGGAGAGAGTAGGAGAGAAGAGAGCAAGAGAGTTAGAGAGAGCGAGAACTTGAAGAAGGAGCTTGGTAAAAAAGAGCACACAAAGGAGAAGGAGAAGGAAAATACTACAAAGGAAAGAGTATGAAAGAGATAGAGAATACCACAAAGAAGAGCTTCAAAGGAACAAGCATGTGTCTTCAAGCCTCTAGGTAGGCCCTTTCCTCCTTCCCTTCTTCTTTCCTCTAGATTGTCTTTATGGGAGATACATATATAAAGTCAAAGAGAGAGAGAGAGAGAGAGAGAGAGAGAGAGAGAGAGAGAGAGAGAGAGAGAGAGAGAGAGAGAGAGAGAGAGAGAGAGAGAGAGAGAGAGAGAGAGAGAGAGAGAGAGAGAGAGAGAGAGAGAGAGAGAGAGAGAGAGAGAGAGAGAGAGAGAGAGAGAGAGAGAGAGATCTTCTGAGGCCAAAATTGACCTATGAGACAAAATCATGTACAATGTTGATTGTCATTGGACATCAAAATGTGAGGTGTTGGAGTATGGTCATCAATGATATATTATAAAGGAAGCTAAGGTGGTGTACAAGACAAAATGGTGCTCATGTAGGGTACAAAGGGAGGATGAGATAGTACATGGCTAGCTATGTAAAGACCCATTTAGGAATATTGGCACTCATTCAAGTGCCATTTTCAAAGCCACCTTTTCAAATAAGGGCAATTCTTATAGGTACATTACATATTTTATAATAGTTTAACATATGCTCATCACCCTCATCCTAAGTCTAGATTGGATGGCAAGCCTAATTGATATGTCTCATTACTCTTTTTGACCATAAATATTTAGAATACACATAAAGATAACAAAATGTAGAGACATGTTATTTTTTTACTATTGCTATGTTAATCTCAAAGTTCTTAAAACTATAAACAACATGACACATGTATAGTTGGAAAATCATAATAGTCTCATTTACTAGGTCCAAAACAAACTAAAGCAACCTAACTGGTTTGGATTTCTTATAGAAAGAAAAAATATAAATTTATAGTTAGTATGACATTGAAATATATAAAGACTTTCTTATTAACAATGAACATCTCATAAAAATATCAAAATTTTTGAAGGTGTTATCTACATACCAATACATAAATTAAGATTATAATGAAATGCATTATCACTTCTTGCAAGAAAGTATTCCACCTCCTATCTTATTATTGATATAATATAATCCAAGAACCACAAGATATTTACATTAGAAAAATGACATTTTCAAAATCAATCTCATCTTTAAAAAACATTTTACATAATCCAAAACTATATAAACAATTTTAAATAACTGGTAAAAAATTAAGTTTACTTTTGTGGAGTGACTAAGAGAGTGTGTATATGTGCATACTTGTATGTGTCTATGTGTAAAATCTGAGTAATGACATATTGATCACTCATATTTCGTATGGATAATATTCTCTTTATTAGGAGCTTAGCTTGCTTCACAATAAGCCTTTTTTGTGGCGCATAATCTTGAAACTCCTTGTGAACAAAGGCTTTCTTAATTTGATTGGATTTTCTAGAACATATTATAGGATTTTAAAGAGCATTTAGTGGACCCTTATGTTTTTGAACATGAATATAATGACTAGATGCACATGAGCTTGAATCATAAAAATGAACATCATGGAGCTCTTCTACTAAGAATCAATTAGTGAAGCTTTGCCATTCCTCTACAACATCTTGGAAATATTTGTAATATCGATGGCCCTTTGTTGACAAGAAGTTGACCAAAACTATCAAACTATTTCATTTTTTTGATGTCATTTGTTTCCTTCAGTCAAAGAAAGTAAGATAACAATTCCAAGCACAAAATGTCATTTGATTGACAAACAAACGAATGAGGGAAAATTCCATTGTCCTCTAGATTTATGTACCCTTTGAATGGAGTATCATCAATGAGAAGCGTGTTCTTTGTTTTGCATGTTTTTTGATATTGATTCCAAGCTTTTAAAAGAGGTTTAACCATGGCATGAGCTTTTGGCTTATTTGGTCTATACACTTTTTTAAGTGAGTGTCTATAACAATCCTCTTGAATCCAAATGGTAAAAAAAGAATAGATATTGCAAGTATGATTCTCCAAAATATTAATATATGATTTGACATTCTTTTACAAAGTAGTAGACCGTATCCCAACATGAAAATGTTTGAAGAGCTCATTGAAAAATGTGGCATAACCATTTCAAAGAATAATTGTTACGTTTCCATCCCTAATTTGTGTGCAACTTGTACTTGTAGAGGGCTTGGTATCCTTATGCAATAAGATTCCATTCAAATAAAGTATGAGTACATGTCTTTGTATCATGACTTCTTTATGTAAACTATGTGCATAGCATTAAAAAAACCAAGAATAGTGTAAGAAATATTATATAGATAAGTTGAATTTAGTTGTTTCATCTCAATTATGATACTAATAGACTTCTACTAGCTCTCAATAATGTAGTTGATATTACATACATCAGCCATAGTAGTATATTGATTTTTTCTTTTCTCCCTCTATTTCTTGCATCCTAATTGTTTGAGCTGAAAATACCATAACACTTTTAATATTTGTTACATATTCTCTAGTTCTATTTTTATGGGTGTAAATTTTGGATTCACTTTTATGCCATTAAACTCTTAAGTATAACAAACCAAGATAAGAATGATCAAAGAATGTTTTATTATTGAAACTTCCATAGTATACATAGAAGAATGAGGGGATCTTCTAAAAAATGAAAATTGTAAATGGTTATTGGTCTCAAGAAATTACTGAGTCAAGCTTTTTTTATAGAATTGACTAGAGGTTTGTTGATAAGATTATTTTGATATATTGATCAATTTAGGAAAATAAAAGATTCTATAGACTAACTTTAATATTAGCCAACAAAAGAGATTAAGGAGTTGAATGTTACCCATAAATTTCTTCAAATCATGTTAGATATATAAATTTGGATTCTTAGGTCTAAGAAGCAGGCATTCTCAGCTTGGAGGCTCAATTTTGAAATTGAGCCTCCTAAGGAGAGAGAAGGTGGAGAGCCTCAAAATGAGGGAGGCTAAGTTTCAAAATTGAGCCTACTAAGGATAGGCTTAGTTGTTGAAGGGCCTTAAAATGATTTCAAATACATACAACCATAGGATATGACTTAGGATATGTCATATTTATCAACACTCCCCCTCAAGCTCAGAATGAGCTTGCACACATAAGACTCCAAGTGCACTCCTGAAGTACTCAAACTTATATTTACCTAATGCTTTGGTAAAGATATCAGCAACTTGGTTATTTGTTTTCACATGGACCAAGTCAATCTCTCCATCAATGACTTTTTTTCTAATGAAGTGATAGTGCACTTCTATGTGTTTTGTCCTTACATGTGTCCTTGCATGGTAGTGTGGGCTCTTTGCCAACATAATGCTGCTAACATTGCCACAATACATAATGACTCCACCATCAATCTCTATCCCCATGTCATATAAGATCAATCTCAACCATGTCTACTCACATGCTACCAATGCAATGCCTCTATACTCTGCTTTAATGCTTGATAGAGCAACTGTAGGGGTTGCTTCTTACTGCTCCAACTTACCATGGCTGAGCCAAATGAGAATGCATAGCCACTAGTAGATCTTCTATCCATAGAGGTGCCTGCCGAGTCTGCATATGAGTATCCAAACAATGTAGGCTTGATCCCTTTTTCATAAAACAAGCCATAGCCAAATGTCTTCTTCACATACCTAAGAACTCTTCTCACTACATCCAAATGTGATTTGCATGGTTTTTGCATAAACTGACTTATCAATTCAACAACATAACTCAAGTCTGGTCTTGTAATGGTCAAGTAGATAAGACTACTAACCATCTTCCTGAACATAGTGACATCCTCAGCATAAGGTCCATCATCCATCAAATTAACATTTTGATCCAATGGTGTATCAACTGGTTTTAATCCTGTCATGCCATATTTTTCCAACATCTCCAATACATATTGCCTTTGTATCAGACATATACCATGAGGGGTGTTAATAACCTCAATACCCAAGAAGTATCTCAACAAACCAAGGTCCTTTATATCAAATTTTTTATGTAACCCATGCTTGACTTCAGCAATCTCCTTCTCAAGTGTACTTGTAATAATGAGATCATCAACATAGATGACAACGAGAGGGAATTTTTTTTTCCTCTTTGAAGACTTTCGAGCTTGCCGTCTTTCTTTTATCCCCTCTTGGAGAGGGTTCTCACGGACGAATCCCTTCCACGAGGAGTCGTCTCGTAACTTGGGTGCGTAGCCGGGAAGAAAAATCTGAGTTATACGATGCCTCCCAAGCGAAGTAAGATTCAATCCCACTTCAACTAATGGAGCTACGGATCAAGGAACCACGACGCTTGGTAACCAAGTGCATTCCATAAATCCTACCTTGATGGGAGCCCTTAAGAGCCAGACTGACTTCAGTGAGAAGGGAGAAGTATTCGGTAAAAGTCCATGATAACTAACCACCATTTAGGTTGCATCATTCTATCATGTTGGAAATTGTGCTTTATTGCACTTTGGCATGTTTTGAACAAATAAATTGCACGAAAGATTTTGCATTCATGCACACTAGAAAAATCAAGGACCTTACTGATTGTGTTTGTAGTGCTTTAGATTATGCACTAGCAATGGCATGCTTGAAGGTACTGAAAAATGGGTTGTTAGGATGCTTATGCATATTCATCATTGAGCGGAAATCGTACTTTTTTTGCATTATGAAATTGGTTAAACTTAAAAGGTAGGGGTAAAAGCTTAAATCAAGTCCATGAGAATTGTGAGTGCTACAATAATGGGTTAAGTATGTTTAGGTCATTGTAACAATAGACCAAGTTTTAGGCTCCTATAATCCTTTAGAGAGATATAGCTCACACATGCATTCGGCATGATGACTTCTGTTCCTCGTACAAAAGAAAAATACAAGCCTCTATTTATAATTTGTGTAAGTGCATTGAAAAGAAATTCCCAAGAGTAGAATTCCGTGTTGCATCATTGTCCTAGGAAAGATTCGCATTTAGATTACGCGATATCACGGACGGTTTCAGTGGCATCACTAGCGATTCATCTTAAAGATAGTTATAAGACACACATATGAAGCATTAACCTTAATTGCTCAGGTAGTTCAATGAGATAATTCCTATATGGGGCTTAACTCAACTTATTTAGGATTAAAGGTAATTGAGTTAATCTATCGTTACTTCATAAGTGGACCATACGACAAGTAAAACACTCACTGGTCTCTATTCCAAATCTGGCCTTGATAAAGCTGAAGACATCGGCTTTAATCATGACGCAATCTCTGATTAATACCAGAGGTTCTAGTGTTGTTTCTTCCAATGACAAGAACCCTCGATTAAAGACTAGCAAGCTAGGATAGCTACCATCTGAGAACTATCGAATATAGATCCAATTGCATAACTGCTCGCTCTTATCACACAGGAGCGGGGTCGAAAAGAAGGTATTCCCTAACCCTCGGAGGATATTGGAAATTGCTGCCAAGGCAAGAAGGTCAAATGCTAAGCGTCAAGATAGGGACCCCCTTCTTAGGAGATGTCTCGAGCATTCACCTGCACCCTTGTTTGTGCTTGTAAATTTAGGAACACCGCTTCTAAAAAAGATTGTGTAACCCCAAATCATAAATGAGAATAATGAATCAGGTTGAAATTTTGGAGGGCATGCCAAACCACACCCAATTGGCCACCAACCCTAGCCAAGGGGGTTTTAAATAGCCGTGACATGAACATGGACTGAACCCGCCATGAGAGGTCACACCATGGGTTGGTTTGATCGTAGGAGGACGCTTGGATGCCAGGGGGGCTCTCGCTGTAAATTCCCTGCCTCCGGGTCCTACTCAAACAATCTGCGTGACTCGAGATAGATTCTCAAGGAGCCCTTGTTACTAGTGCAAGGCAGAGACTTGGTGGAAATAAAGTGCATCCTTACGGATTGCAGATATTGTCCCTTTTGAAGGCTTGTATCTCTGATAAATTGCTAATATTAAGCTTACTTCTAGGGAACATGTTTGAATTTTTTTTCGTGTAAGTGTCATAAGATTATGTGAACGAACCCTATCCTTTAAAAGGCTAATTAAGAAAGATGCTTTTACATGTCACACCTAAAAGTGATAGGGCTAATTCGATAACTAAAGTATGCCAAATGAGTGAAGTGGGAGAGCGGAACCCCTGATAGGCGTATCCTATGATAGGGTGGTCCCAAAAAACTGGGAGGCTTCTCACAAGATTTTACCATCGATTGACCTTTGGGTAGCGGGGGTTAATAACTGAATTCATATCGATTTTTGGGAACCGAAATGGGGTTATGCCCTACGGACAGAGAAGTGGAGCGACACATCCCTCTCATTTCTACTTCTTCTTGAACCAATGGGGTATGGACTTGCTTCTTATTGGGGAACTCCGCATTAAGTGGATTGACCGAGAACCATTGACCACTAGGGACTCCAGTTTTAGGTTGATCCTAGTGGGTTTGGCCGCGAATATTCCATTGCGAGGCGGACTTGGGAAATCCTAGACGTGAAATCCTGTTACATTCTGTGGGAGTGCCGAGGGGCGACGCTTAGATTTGTTTCTTGATGGATTGCCAAAAACGTGCTAGGATAGCCAACGAACAACACGCTATAGTAGCAAAGGAATGGAGATAGTAAGCATCAACATGAAATTCTATTGCTATAAAAATATGGTGAGTTTAAACAAATTTTGGTAAACTATACCTCATCCCAACAAGAAGAATCGAGTCATTTACTTCTCTCACTTTATTTTGGAGAATTTGAGCACAATCAAAGTCTAAAAATATCACATTAGATCTCTTGCTAATATCAGCAGGTAAAAAGCAAGAAACATTGAAGCCCTTAGGGTAAGCCCTTTCAAGAAGGGTAGATAACTCCTCTTCAAAATATGGGAGTTATTATGCTTCCTTTTCTTCTTTCTTCCTTCTTTTAAACTCCCTCCATTTATCACCCTACTGCTTTATTGTGGCCTTTTCCTCTTTCTCATGCTGTCTTGTGTCCTTTTCATGTGTAACATCTTCAACCTTCAAACTAGTATCATTTTTCTTCTTTCTATATGGAGGCACATTTAAAATATTGAAAGCCTTAACATCAGAAAGAGGGACTGGCTCAAGGACCTTTGAAAACATGTATCTCATTCTCCTAAGAATAATCATGTCTTTATCCATAAGCATAATCCTATGTGCATGAGCTGCACAGATATAAGAATCTTGGAGAAACTCAATAAAAAATCCTCTGTAGCCTCTTGAATACAGTTGAGACCTGCTCTAGTCCATCTAAAACTTTGTAGACTATGCTTGTCACAGATTTCTCTGACAAGCCTCTGAAAAGACAACTTTGGAATTGCATTATTCAAAGCCTCCATTGCACTTCTAATCTTCTTAAGGCACCTCACATGCTGTGAGAACCTTCTTCTTGGCTTTGATTTCCTTGAAAGTTTGGAAGGCTTGGAGGACTGATGTATCTTTGAAGCAAGACCTCTAGGATCAAATATTGCTTCCTTGTAGTGGACTTAGTTCTAGCCATCTATAGCATCCAAAAAACAAATAATACTAACAAATTAGGAAAGATCTCATAATCTCTCATATCAATATATCTTCAATCACGAAGCACTAGGCAAACAATAATCACAAAGACTAAATATGATCTCAATAAAATGGTACGAAGACATATGAAACACAAGTAGGCCTTGAAGACAGAGATAGCTTAACATCATATCGCATTTCACACGGCACAAGGGGAACAATGTAGGCTCAAAACGTATGAAACATGATATGGCCTTCCTCGAAAAAAAGAACATAACACCGTTCACGTTTCATACGCCAAATGACAAACATGGAAATCCTAGTTGTGTTCAACTCATCTACCATTGCACATCATATTTACTACATAGTTGAAAATTATCCTTAACTCAAGCTAACATGAGATATTTTTTGGCTATGCACTCTTATCCATTAGTATACAATGAAATAAACTTGATTCATGAAGTTGAGTTGGATCTTTTGCTTGGTATGGAATTTACAATTTTGTTGATTGAGAAGCAACGTTATAGTGTTAAGGAGGTGGAGTAGTTCATAAAGTCACCCCCCACTTTTAGAGAAAGGTATCCATGGCCTATGGTTGTCCATTAAGACATGCTAATGATCCTACCTATCATGTATATGGCTATTTAAGAGGCATGACATTAATGAAGAATGAATAATTCTATTGTCATTGCATTTAGAGCCATTGGAACATCCTTGCCTCTGATTGTCCTCAATCTCTCCTTCATTGCAACTCAAACCCTAGCCTGCATAGCCAAAGCCAATTATGCAATCTACCTCCCTATTCTCATTCATAGCTCTTAATAGGCATATCCATAGCCATTTAGAGGATCTACCTCCCTTTTCTCATTCATAGCTTTCAATAGGCACATTCTATGCTTTCAATTTACTACATAGTTGAAATTTATCCTTCAAAGTTCTATAACCTGCATCAAGTTAAAAGCATGAAACACGAGTATGGATTTAATGGAAAAAAGAAACCTAGAACCCACGTTACAGTAGAAACTTGTAGGCCTTTGTCATATGAAACACGAGGAGGCCTCATGTGGACAAGAGCAACCTAGCACCTATTGTGTTTCATATGTTTGACATTTTTGGGGATGATTTAGTAGGAGTGTTCAAGTGATTCAAAACTTACTTATATTTTAGAAAAAAACTTACATTCTTGAGTGCTAAGTGCATATGTTGTTGATGAGACCTTCTTTGGTACCCTTGCGTGGAAGAATAATTTTGTACTGCGATCAAATTAGCCTTGTGTTGGTGTGGTTGAGCATAGAGAGGGTTTTGTCTTTGAAAGAACTCTTTTGTGGTTCAGAAATCGGGTTTATAATGATGTTGGTTTACACGTGTGGCTGTTGTAATGTATAGTTATTTTCACACATGCAATTGAAGATTGTTTTTCTTGGGAAGTTGTGCCATGTGTCACTTACTTTTTCAACATGATAGCACTTTTATAGCTCCAATTTTTAAGTTTTTCCCTTTTTCTTTTTCATTTAAAGCCGACATCCTCCAAATTAGTGCAACATACTTTTTTATCAAACGTGTGGCGACTATTGGTATATATATATGAACACTTAGGTTCAGATCTTGGTTACTATTTCTCTCATGTATCTTGTCTTGTCTTGGACCAGCTTTTTATCTCGTAAGCATCACAAGCCAAACCAAGCATATGCTTACAAGAAACCATTTATTCTCAGGAGTAAGGCCTGCAAATATTAGGTATCACACTTTTCTTAATATTTTTCTATGCAATCTTGAATTTTTGAGGCATTGAAGATGTTAGTTGGTTTAAAAGGAGAAAAATACAACAGGGACTTATAAATTTTGTATTGATTTTACTTTGTTTTTCTAGCAATATTGGTCTAGTAAACATGTAAAACGATGGGGTTTTGATGATCTTGAGGCATTGTTTTGTTCAAATTTTCCTAATGTATAAAACACGAATTCGTCAAGTTTTTTTATTAGTTACGTGTGAAACACGATTTTGTGAATTGTGAGGCGGTCTGAATCATTGTTTTTGCGTTTCATGAGTCGAAAATGTTAAACAAAGTTTGATCGATGAGACTTGGAATTTCATGCTTTCTCTAATGTATAAAGTTTTAATTCATTTATTTCATCTTGGTCTGGTAAACATGTAAAACGATGGGGTTTTGATATTCTTGAGGCATTGTTTTGTTCAAAATTTTTGGATGTATAAAATGCGAATTCGTAAAATTTTTTTATAAGTGATGTGCGAAATGCGATTTTATGAACTGTGAGGCGGTCTGAATCATTGTTTTCACGTTTCATGAGTCGAAAATGTAAAACAAAGTTTGATCGATGAGACTTGGAATTGCATGCTTTCTTTGCTGCATAAAGTTTTAATTCATTTCTTTCATATTGTATTTCCTTAATTTTCTTAGCAATCTTTCTTTAGTCTACTACATATGAGCAAATGTGGATTTGTATATTATGACTCTTATTTTTGTTTTTTGGATTTTCTTTTGTGAGTAATTAGGATGACTAAAAGGAAATTTTCATTAGAGGGAATGGAGGAGGAGGATCTGGAGGTCACCTGTGATGAACAGCTATTTGATTTTCTTCATGCAACTAGAAATTCATTTAGATTTATTTACATTAGAGATATGCTCAATGTTCCCTTTGATTTGCAAGAGCTTTTGAAATATCTTGAAGATAAACTGAAGGATTTTAAGGTGTTTTATGATAGACATGTGGAAGGCCTAGAGATTGAGGGATTTGTCCATTATAGCGATGTAATGGAAGCTTCTAATGCTGCTAGAACAACTTTGCAAACAAGGTTTAGCCTTATTGATGAAGAATTCAAGAAGTCGAAAGTGGATTGCCATTTCCATCAGAATCAACAACAATGTCTTCTTGTACAAAAGGATGTTGGATTTCTTGTATATCTTCAATATATGGATAGCTGTTCTTCAGATACAATACAAGAGAAGAAGATGGAGGATATTGCATGTAAAGACAAAGAAGTTGAAGAGAAGTGTGAAATGTTTCAGGAGGATATTGTGAACCAATTAGTGCAGGGATTTGATGTTGCTTTGTTTAAAAGTGAAAACATTACAAAAGTGGAAGAAAATGAGATAGAGTTAAGTGCAGAGATTGAAACATGTCCTCTTGAACGTGTCTCAACATTTTCCAGTTATCTCATCACAAAAAGAGATATGTATTGCTAAATGGTATTCAACACCTTTTTGATCTTAGAGAAGATTACTACTTGGAAATCCTTGCTGTATGGGGTCAAAATGATAATAATTTTATAGGTTATGAAGAGGAATTGCTAATAACTCTTGATGTTGAGGGAGAGAAATTTCAAGATAGTTCTATACCCTTGCATTCTTGTATTGATCAGATCGTGGAATATGAAAAGGGGGGGATACCTTCAGAGGAAGAGTACTTACAAATTCAACAGAGACTTGGTATTGATAACATGGGGTATGAAGAGAAACTGAAGTCTCCATTAGAGGAGAAACCAAAAAATTCAATAAATCATATGATGATAGTCTTCTTGAAGAAGATGGAAACCCTAAGGTATGAAAGATAATTCTAAGATATCCATTGTGATCTATATTAGAGTATGTTATGCATTATACACAAATATTTTTGGATATTTATCTACTAACATCTTATACTATTGTGGTTTATTGTGTAGATAGAAATTGAAGATGTAGACAACTTTCTTGGAAGAACCAAGGGCTCAAGGCCATTGAAGTATGCAAAAGTCAAGGCCTTGATCATTATATTAGAAGCTTAAATAATAAAACAGTTGCAATTTATCATAGCAGGTTGTCAAGCTCTCCAAGCTTACCAAAAACGGCTTTGAAAGCTATCTCCAAGGTGATTGGATCCCAAGCTTTCAATAGAGGTTCAGACAAGATAATTTTGGTGGAGAAGGAAGAAGCTGTAAGAGTGTTTGGCTTCATGCCTGGATACAGTGGATCTAGGGTAGGATACTTTGGAGTTTTTGCCTCTTCGCTCTTCCATGTAGGGGATGCCAAGAATTTGAAGCTCCTTCCAAGCTATAGGAAATAAGAGTTCCTGAAATGTAGAGGTCTCATCAAGCGGGATGAAGCAAAAGATTCACTTAGAGGACCCAATGAATTCCCTGAAACTAAAGACTCTTCTGCAAACTGAGTCAGACTAAAAGATGTTAAGGGTTTCTTGAAACCCATATTTTTCCATCTCTTTGTCTAGTTTGTAACCATTCAAAATATCTTTGCTTTGCCCAAGAGTTTAAATATCCCTATTTTCTTCTTTGGGTAATAGTGGATATAGTCCTTGCCAAAGATGATGTATTAATAACATGATGTAATTGCGTCTTCGAGCTAGAATTTGTGCCAAATTTTTCTGCAAAACCATTGAAAGACCTCTAATAAATTTTTTTCTTTGTATCTTCCACCTCCATGTCTTGTGTGTCTAAAGTATTTTGTTCTTGCTTAATAATGTGAATTTTCCATACCTTGGGTTGACCAAATAGATAGAGATCCATATTTCTTGATAAAATATGGAGCATGGTTGTATAAAATATGCTACATAGTTAACAAATAAAGAAATTCAATTAGAAAACCCTATATGAGTCAAACAATAAAGAGACATACATATGCAAACTTCTTACCATATAGTGAGTGAAGTGTTGATTATCTCAAGCTTCTGTCATTGCCTTTTTAAAAAGGTTCAATTGGTTTTTGAAGTCTTTGAGATCATCGTCATTCCACTCTATTTTATCACAATGAAAGAATTCTTTGTCTAGTGTTTCCCAAACATTGGCTTTTCTATTCCGAGCTTGTTTTCCATTATCAGCATGATCCTTAACTGCATTATGTAGGCACTTCCATTGATTGTATCTAATAGTTGAGCCACCATTCCTAGAGTTTATCTTACTAAGTCTCCCATGAAATTCTAGGAACCTTCTAGACTTCACTCCACCAATAGATGGCTTTGTGGGGACACAATTTCCATCCTTAGATTGGTTCAATAACAACATTACCACCATGCAGACCAATTGTAGATAGGACATTTTCAATCTTTGTTATAGCATCTATTCTAGTTGATAATGGATTCAACTTCCATGCAAATCCTATATAAAGATTAACAAGCTTTTCAATTATTCTGCAAAGTGCATGAAGTGTATAGATATGGGCTTTCACTAAAGGAATATCTAGGACTTGCTTAAACTATGGATCCTTGTTGTGCCTAGAGGGAGCTCTATTCCAATTACTTGAGTTCAACTCTCTGACTGGGGACATGCAATATAGGAAAGGAGATCTAGAGTTGGCTCCCTTTGATACATTGTATATACATTTAAGTGTCGTTAATTCACTAGCTATGTGCTACTCAATCTTATAGTTCCCAAATCCTTCAACAAATATCTCTTCTCTTGCTTGTTGTCTCTTAATAACATAAGGTATTGGTGTTTGATAAAAAACTCAATACAATATATCAAAATCCTTTGTATCTACTTCGAATACTCCTAGCCACTAGATGTTGTGTTCCAATTGAACACTGCATGACATTGAGTGATTGTAATAATGTGATGAAAGTGCTCTATTCATCAAGGTAATAGAGACCCTCTCTAGTTTTGTACATTTTAGAATCTCACTTTCATCAAGTTTAACACAAATCTAGCCACTCCTTGTGCCTCTTCTAGTGACAAGTCATAGAATCTAATCATTAAGCATTGTAAGGTGGGCAAGTCAAGGAAAATATTATTAAATTCATTGAATACAACTTCCTTTTTCTTGCCCTTGAAGCTAGCCTTGATATAGAAAGGCTCACGCAGAATCTCCATTACCTTGTTATTCACTCTTTGTCTCATAGTTCTAATCACAGATGGTCTTGGAAGTATGCAATTATGTACTTGTCCTTGCTTCATATTTGACTATAAAAGCTGGAAATGTTGTATATAAGCATCTTGACTAATACCGATATTGTAAGGGGCATAGGAATATCCACTTAAATATTTAAAAAAAAGGATTTTTTTTCTTTCAACTCAATTTTTTTTAAATTTCCCTCTCTCCCTGCCAACAACAGTCGTCGGGAGAGGAGAGAGGGAGGGGTAGATTTGGCAGGGGAGGCATGCACCCTCCAGGTGGAGGGTGGCCATGCCAACTATCCCTTCCCCTATAGGGGAGGGCTTCTCCCCTCCCCAGGAGGGAGGCTATGCCATCTCATGCCAGCTCGCCATCCTGCCACACAAACCCCCCCTTCATTTGATTGCGCCACCACTCCCCCTAGGGCCTCGTCTGTAGCCATCCCCATCAGGCACTCGCCACCTCCCTGGACCCTTCTGTGCGGTGTCCCTTCTCCCCCCGGTGTGACTAACTGCAACACTGGCAAAGCGATGTCGATGGCCGCTCTGCCACCCAACTAGTAGTTTTTCCTCGTCAGCACCCCGCAGGCCATCTAGGTCTTTGATATCCTAGTCAACCCCCTACTTACGGATCGCCGTGTACCCTCCCTGGGCCCCAAACAAACCGCAACCCTGGGCCCAGACAAACCATTTTTCCTCCCTCGAGATGCTTCTTGCCGTAGGCTGAAAAGGTAAAAGGTGAGGATAAGAAGGAGAGGGTGAGGAAAGAGAAAGAAGGATTGGGAGGGAGAAGGGAAGAGGGAGAGAGAAGGAGGAGGTGAAAAGAAGAAGGAGTAAGAGAAGGGAGGAGAAGAGAAAGAAGGTGAGAGAGAGAGAAGAGGAGGAAGAGGGAAAGAAAAGAAGGTGAGGAGAAGAAGTGGAAGAAAGAGAGAGGAAAGAAGGAGGAGGTGCAAGAAGGAGGGAAAGGGAGAAGAGAAGGAGAAGGAGTGAGGAAGAAGGAATAAGGAGAGAGAAGAAGGAGGAGAGGGTAAGAAGTAGAGGAAGGGGGTAGAAGGAGGACAGAAGTAGAGGGAGGAGAGGATAAGAAGTAGAAGGAGGGAAGTGTTAGAAGTCAAGCTCACTTCAGTCCATCTTTATGAGTGGCCGATATATGTGACAACTAGTGTGTGTGTACAGCTGTCTCCATGTGACTACATTGAATAAGTCGGATGTGTGTTAGTTAGTGACTTGACTAGAGTTAGTCAATTAGGTCTACACCTAGTCTAGTTTACTTTTACACTATATTGTGTACTTCTCATTTAGTTCTTGAATTATGAAGAAAACATAATGAGAGCTTGAAGGATCATGGATATGGAGTATTCCGTGTCTCTATCTCCCATCTTTGAACATGGTATCAGAGCAGGACTTGGTGGACTTCTTGGAGCAGGAGGCAGAGAAGATGACCTGCAGAAGCTGAAGCCTTAGGTCTTTTCAAAACAGGTAGGCTGCCATTGTCAATGGGAAGGTAGGCATTGTGTGATTGCTCATTCTATGGTTCAAGCTACTGTTTGTGGCTTGCTTAGAGTCTTGAGAAGGGAGTATTGAGCACTAATTAGTGCCTCATCATCAACATAATCATCAAAATGTACTACAGCAAGTTCTGGACAGGTTTGTGTGGTTGCGCCTACTGCCATAAAGGCCCTCCATGGCTGGGATGTAGGGTATAGTGCATACTATAGTTGATAGGAAGCTTAGATACACACTTTGCAAGAGTTGTTGAAGACTTTGAAGCCTAATACGTGACTGTGAACTCTGTTATGAGGTGGTGGAGTGATACATAGATTTGAATCTGAAGCAGACATGCTGGAATCTGTGACAGGACAATATGTATGAGGTCTTGTTTGATACACTGAAGCTACATGAAATGTATTTTGGCTTCTATTAAAGCATTGATATGTCTAGGAAGGCTTATGTATCATCTCTCATGCTTATGGACTGAAGTTTGGCACAAAAAAGAATTCAGATCTGGCATGTTTTAATGGCTGAAAACTATCATTAAATAGTGGACAACAAGTATCACCTTCCATTGAAGCATTACATGCTACCTTGGGCACCCGTCATCTACATGAGGTGACATATGTATGCTGAGTTCTTAGAGGATCAAAGAGAGCTTTGGATATTACTGAATGCTGAAGTTTTGGAGCTGAAGCAAATGCAATTTCATCTTCTTGGCTGAATATAGACTGTAAATGCAATGTATGACTTGGCTCATTGAAGGCAGGAAGCCTAGAGTTACCCGCATAGTCATGTATTGACTCTGTCACACTGGAGCAAATGTATGACATGATTTGAAGACATTTTGGAGCTGCTTAAAGCTTGTAATGCTGATTTTTGGTTGACTGCAACCTGCAACCAAATTAGTTGACCTTGTACTTGTTGTTTATGCACTGCTTTGTGCTTATAAAGACATATTTGGAGTGACATATGTACTAGCAGCTATCTGGGAAATTCTGGGACATGTATGACATGTATGCATGTTGTTTTTGGACTTGAATTTGTTGTTGGTTATACACAGTCTACAGTTTTCAAACTGCATCTTTCGTCCCTGGTAGTAGGTTGCAGAAGTTTAAACTGAAGCAAATACATAGCATATGTATTGACTGTTTTACCTATGGGTTAGACATTTGTTTTGGGACTATTTTGGGTTATCTATGGGCTGAAATACCCTGGTTTTTTACTGCAATTAGTTGTAGAAAACTATCATAAACTGGTGGACTGAACTTGGTTAGTCATACTTATTGGTTTGCAGGTAGTTAAACATCTAACAGATAGTCTATTGCATCATGGCTAATGCACATGGGACTGATAATATCACTCAGATAGTTGGAGAGAAGTTAGACAACAAGAACTTTACATTATGGAAATTCAAAATGAAGAACTTTCTAGTTAGCAGGGGTTATTGGGATCTATATACAGGAGATGAGGCTACTCCTGAGTTGCCTACAACAACGAATCCAACTAATGAATAGAAAAGAGCTCATAGGCTATGGAATGAGAGAGCATGCAAGGTGCTGCATTGGTTTTCTCTATGTATATCTGATACTATGGTAATTCAAATCACTGGATGTGAGACTCTGAAGGATGCTTGGGACATACTGATGAAAAATTATGGAACCATGACACATGCACGAAAGATCCACTTGAAACAGCAGTTCAACAACATGTCTAGGAATGGCAAGAGCATCCAGGTGTATACCACGGAGATTAAGACCATAGCTGATCAACTTTCTACCATTGGCTCAAGTGTATCAGAAGATGATATGATTGTTGTTGCCTTGAATGGATTAGGGAAAGAGTACAAAGCTTTTGACACATCTATTTCTATTAGAGAAGAGTCTCCTACCTGGGAAGAGCTAGTTGCTTTGTTGCTGCATGAGGAGGTCAAACTTGGTTTGAATACAGGTTCCAGTGCATCTTGTCAAGATTGTGGGAGAGAAGGAAGGAGTCTCGCTTGAAGCTTTCTTGCTTGCACAATGGGGGAAGACACACAAGGGTGGAGGCTGAAAAACAGTTTTTCTCTTCTTAGTTGTGTAAGCCAAAAAGAACTCTCTTACAAAGAAATAGACGAACCCTGTATATATGGGTCTCAAACCAAACTCAACTAACTAAGGTGGCATACTAACTGAGCCACAAACTAGAGTAGATAAGGATAGCTATCGTGTAGCTATTATTCAGGGGCGGTGTACCAACCGTGTCTGCAACTAACACGTCGGTGACATAAATGCACAACGGTCACCCTGGCGTATCACGAGTGGAGCTCGATATGTCAACACTCCCCCTCGAGCTCAATCCCAATTCCTGCACACCAAGCAGGTCTCTGAACTTGCGCAGCTTCTCTGCACCCAATGCCTTCGTAAATATGTCAGCTACCTGATCTTCTGTGCTGACATAAACTAGATCAATAAGACCTAGTAAAACCCTCTCTCGCACATAGTGATAATGCACCTCAATGTGCTTTGTTCTAGCATGATAGACTGGGTTATTTGCCAAGTGTATACTACTCATGTTGTCACAATAAATGACAACTGGCCCATCTGTAGACTGATGCATATCATAAAGTAGCTTATGCAACCAAGCTACCTCACATGCAGCCATTGCTGCACCCCTGTACTCAGCCTCTGTGCTCGACAAGGCAACTGTAGGCTGTTTCTTGCTGCTCCAAGTGACTGCAGCACTCCCAAAAGAGAACACATATCCACTGGTAGATCGTCTATCAGAAATACTACCAGCCCAATCAGCATCAGTGTATCCATGCAGCTGTATCTGAACCCCAGTCTCATAAAATAGTCCATACTGCAATGTGGACTTCACATACCTAAGTATGCGTCTAGCCGCATCCAAATGTGGTTTCCTTGGAGCCTGCATAAACTGACTTACCAATCCAACAGCATAGCTCAAATCTGGCCTGGTAATAGTCATATAAATCAAGCTTCCTACTATGCGTCTGTACATAGTAGGGTCTTCTAGAAGCTCACCTGCATCTGCGCTCAGCTTCACATTCTGCTCCAAAGGAACTGAAATAGGCTTACAGCCTGTCATCCCATATTTGGACAGCATGTCCAATCCATACTGCCTCTGCAAGAGCTGTATCCCACTTGGTGACCTAATCACCTCAATGCCCAAGAAATAACGCAACTCTCCCAAATCCTTCATCTCAAACTTCTGCTTCAATAGCATTTTCACATGAAGGATATCTTCATCACTGTCACCTGTCATAATCAAATCATCAACATAAATGACAAGTAGCATAATACCTTTCTCTGTTTTTCTCACATAAAGTGAGAAATCTGCCTTGGAAATCTGAAAGCCAATAGTGACAAGATACTGTCCTATCTTGTCAGACCATGCTCTAGGTGCTTGCTTCAAGCCATACAAAGCTTTCTTCAACTTGCAAACAAACTCAGGATGAACAGCATGCACATAACCTGGTGGCTGCTCCATATAGACCTCTTCTTGCAAATCACCATGCAAGAAGGCATTCTTTACATCCATCTGATGTAAAGACCATCCCTTTGATGCAGCCATAGCAATGACTGCTCTTACGGTTGCCATCCTTGCAACCGGACTAAATGTTTCTTCATAGTCAATGCCATATGTTTGTGCATACCCCTTGACTACTAATCTTGCCTTGTATCTGTTCACAGAACCATCAGCATTGTGCTTCACCTTATAAACCCACTTACAGCCAATTGCATTCTTACCTTTAGGCAAAGGTACTAACTCCCATGTAGCATTTGCTTCCAAGGCATCCATTTCTTCATCCATGGCTTTCTCCCATTTTTCTTTTCCCATGGCTTGCTCAAAAGATGTGGGTTCTGGTTCCTGTATCACTTTGACCATATATGCATAGTGAATGGCTGTAAATCCATCATATTTCAGCCTATCCACAGGATACCTAGCTCTTGTAGACCTGCGCAAAGTAGGTTCACTCCCAGGTGCTCTCAAAACATCCCTGGTCTTCCTTACTCCAGGTGTAACAATAGAAGGAATACCCAACTCATCATCAATGCTCTGTTCTGAGCCACTGGATTCACCATCCACATAAGAGTGACCTGCATTCACATCAAACATGGGCTGATCAACCTTCTCTTTTCCTTTTCGTGATACCTGCATACCACTATCTGCATTGCTTTGAGAAGATTCTCCTGATCTCAATCTGCCTGTCCATGGCGAAGAATGTGAACCACTGCTAGAGGACGCTCCAGGTCCACTAATATTTTGTGACTGCTGCTGTGAATTCTGTGTAGCATTACCATTTTGTGCATCTTCATCATCAATCACATTTACTGGTCTATACCAGCTACTCATCTCATCAAAAACAACATCTCTGCTCACTGTAAACTTACGAGTAGAAGGGTTATAGCATCTATACCCTTTTTGCTGCAGAGAGTAACCAATAAAGATGCACTTCTCAGCTTTTGGATCCAACTTGGATCTCAGCTCATCTGGCACATGTACATAGGCAATGCAACCAAAAATTTTCAAATGAGAAATATCTGGTTTCCTACCAGTATACCTCTCCTCTGGAGTCATTCCATGTATTGCTGCAGTGGGAGTCCTGTTCATTATGTAGACTGCTGTAGCAACTGCTTCACCCCAATAAAAATCTGGCAAGTCTTTTTCATTGAGCATGGCACGAGATACCTCTCCAATATGCCTGTTTTTCCTTTCTGCAATTCCATTTTGTTGTGGGGTATAACTGCATGAATATTGTTGCTTTATGCCATGCTCCTGCAAGAACTTTGCAAACTCATTTGAGAGGTACTCTCCCCCTCCATCTGACCTTAGGCATTTTATCTGCAAGCCTGTTTCTTTTTCAACCATAGCTTTAAGAGTTTTGAAATGCCCAAAAACTTCACTTTTCTTTTTCATAAAATACACCCAAACTTTTCTGCTATAGTCATCAATAAAACTGACAAAATAATGACAGCCTCCAAGAGATGCAGCTTTAGTTGTCCACACATCAGAGTGAATTAATTCCAATGGCTTCTCACTCTCTTGAACATGTCTAGGAAATGGTTTCCTTGCCTGTTTTCCAAACTGACAGGCTTCACATACCTTATGCATTTCTGCAACCTCGAATTTGGGCAATCCTGCAACAATATTTTGGGCCTGCATTGATTTAAGTCGCTGTACATTAACATGACCAATGCGTTTATGCCAGATATCAATATCTGCAACTACACCGGTCCCATGTGCAAACATTGCTGCACTCAATTCAGACATGTCTGCATCCAATGTAAACATTCTGCCCTTCTTCTTTCCTTTTGCTATCAAGCGACCTTTATTTTTCATATCCTCAACAAAGCATCCATGAGGATTAAATCTGACCTGCAAGCCCTGTTCAACCATTTGACCCACTGAAACCAGATTCTTGGTAATATTCGGGACATGAAATACATCGGACAGGTATTTCTTTTTCCCACCCTGCATAGACAAGGGAATTTTTCCAATCTGCACAATAGGATGTGCAGTATCATCACCAGTCTCCACAAATCCTGGTTTTTCCATTTTCCTTGCATCCTCCATCCATTCTGCATGACCTGTCATGTGGTTTGATGCACCTGAGTCAACATACCATACATCATTGCTTTCTTCTGCACTTGTCATAGAATTGTTCATGTGCTGCACCATGAACAAATGCTCATTTCTGTCATCACCCTGTCTACTAGAAGATGCATAATTCCCTTGTTGCAGTTTTCCATTCATGATGTCATTCTGCTTTTTATAGCAGTCTTTAGCCATATGACCCATTTTACCACAATAGTAGCATTCAACATTACTGTTTGCATTTTGGCCTCTTTGCCATCCACCACGACCTCTTTGGCTCCCCCTGCCTCTAGAGTTACCACGTCCTCCTCCATAGGACTGGTTTTCTTGAGTTTGCTGCATATTCTGATTTCTGCCACGGCCTCCAAATCGGCCTCCTCTACCTCTGCCTCTACCTCTTCCAGCATTTGAGTAGAAGACAGCTTCTTTTGAAGTTCCTCCTGAAGAAGATGCACCACCATTTCTCTGTTCCTCAGAAATTAGAAGAGCAATCAACTCCTCAAAATCAGGAAATCTTTCACGAACTGAAATGGATGTCCGAAACTGTGCATAATCCTTTCCTAGACCATTCAAGGTCACGGAAACTAAATCATCATCTTCCACTGGCGACCCAATGGACGCAAGTGCATCTGCAATCTTCTTCACCTTCATGTGGTAGTCATTGATGCTCATACTTTCTCTTTGCACATTATGCAACTCTTGCTTGAGCTGCATTTTCCTGGCTTGCGTATTTGTGCTATACATTTTTGACAAAGTATCCCATGCCTCCTTTGGCGTACTTGCATCCTGAATATGCACAATCATAGAGTCTGAAATACTGATAGACAGCCAATACATAACTTTCCTGGCTCTCTCATGCCATGTTTTAAATGCCTGCATTTGTTGTTGATTGGGAACATCAGGAAGAACTGGTTCTTCTTCATTTCCTGCAACAAATTCCCAATATCCTTTTCCCATAAGGAAATTCGTCATTCTAAACTTCCATGCCTGGAAGTTGTTCTTGTCAAGCTTTTCAGTGACAATCTGTGAAAGAGAATCAGACGCCATTACAGAATACTGCAAGAAATTCTGTCACTGCAAAAAACACAGCTTCACCCTCACAAGGGCAAATCTGCAAAACTGGCGAAAGTGGTATTTGACCACACAGTCACTTCCTAGTGACGATTTTGCATAAACAGGAACCAAGGATGATTCTGAAACTCCCAATGTCTCTGCGCACAAGCATATGATGCAATTTCTACAGTAACTTTTCACCGACCTGTAGAACAGTGGTCGCACAGCATAAAACTGAGCCTTTTCTTGAGTGCGTGCAGAAAACTTCCGTCTGCAAAACAGGCCCCGAAATGGCCTCAAATCAAAAAAACAAGGTCGCCAAGGGCTAAAGCCCTTTCCCGCAGCATATACTGCCCTCTTGCTTCACCGCGAAGGGCGTCTCAACCTGAGACAATGCACTCCTGCAATTTCCGGCTGTACTACCTGCAGAGATCTGCTCCCAAAACAGGAAATGAAAGCAACACTGCTCCTCTTACCAGACCACCACGAGCTTGGCTTGCTTTCTTGAGCTCCTTACCACGAACAAGGCTCTGATACCATGTCAAGATTGTGGGAGAGAAGGAAGGAGTCTCGCTTGAAGCTTTCTTGCTTGCACAATGGGGGAAGACACACAAGGGTGGAGGCTGAAAAACAGTTTTTCTCTTCTTAGTTGTGTAAGCCAGAAAGAACTCTCTTACAAAGAAATAGACGAACCCTGTATATATGGGTCTCAAACCAAACTCAACTAACTAAGGTGGCATACTAACTGAGCCACAAACTAGAGTAGATAAGGATAGCTATCGTGTAGCTATTATTCAGGGGCGGTGTACCAACCGCGTCTGCAACTAACACGTCGGTGACATAAATGCACAACGGTCACCCTGGCGTATCACGAGTGGAGCTCGATATGTCAACACATCTCAGATAGAGACACTGTGTTATACTCTAGCCAACATGGCAGAGGATTTAGAGGTAGTGGCTCATTTTGAGGTCGTGGTGACACTCGTAATGCTTATGGACAGCAGCAGTAGCAAGGTAACTGGCATGGTGCAAATACACAAGGCCAGCATGGATCTGGCGGGTTTAGAGGCAGGGGGAGATCACCCTGTGGTAGAGGTGGTGGATCTGGTTCATGGCAATCATCTGATCAGTCCAACAGGGGGACAAGGATTGCCATTATTGCGGCAGGTATGGGCACATTGCAAAAGACTGTTACAAGAAGCAGGGAGATATGAAGGCAAAGGGCAGACAACATGGGCACTATGCATCTTTCAGTGGTGCTCATGATGAGCAAGTTGATAGACTCTTTGCCATGCAGCATGTTTCCAAAAATGCATCGATACATAATAGAGATGATAGATGGTACATTGACTCTGGAGCATCAAACCACATGACACCACATGGAGAGTGGTTTAATGAGATGGTTGCAGGTACACATGGTCATGTATGTATTGGGGATGACACCCAATATGACATAAATCATAAAGGGATTGTTCCTTTCATGATGCTTGATGGCAAGAAGAAAGGCCTGCATGAAGTATTACATGTACCAACCATAACAAAGAATCTTTTGTCTGTGGGTCAGATGGCAGAACAGAATCTGCAAGTGAGATTTAACAAAGATGGATGTTTCATTGAGGAGTATGGAAATGGCTGCAAGTTAATTGCCAAGGGCAGAAGGGATGGCAGGATGTTTACATTGGATGCGACCATTCCGGGACTTAAGGTAGCCATGTTTGCTCATGATGAGAGTGCCATTCGGGATGTAGAGATTTGGCACAAGCGGATTGGACATGTCAATGTACAAAAACTGAAATCTATGCAGTAGAAGGAAGTAGTAGGATTACCAAAATTCAAGTATAATGACTTTGGTCATGTATGCCCTGCATGTCAGTTTGGGAAGCAGGCATGGTTTCCTTTCACGAGACATGTAAAAAATAGCACTAGGCCTTTACAGTTGGTGCACTTTGATGTCTGGGGTCCTTCACATAATGCTTCTTTTGGAGGTGCACAGTATTATGCATCATTTATTGATGATTTCAGTAGGTACACTTGGCTTTATATTTTGAAGCATAAAGATGATGTGTTTGATGCATTCAAAGACTTCAAGAAGCATGTAGAAAATAAGGTGGACTGCTACATATCCTGTTTGAGATCAGATGGAGGAGGTGAATATGTCTCTAATTACTTTGACACGTATCTTGCTAGATATGGGATCAGAAGACAGCTCACATGTAGCTATACACTACAGCAAAATGGTGTTGTAGAGAGGAAAAATAGGGTCCTGATGGAATCAACTAGAGCTATGCTGAATGAGAAATGTCTGCCAAATGGTTATTGGGCTGAAGTAGTGATGACTGCTGTCTATGTGCTGAATCAAACCCCTACAGTAGGGATTCATGATGTCACTCCATATGAGAGGCTGTATAGTCATAAACCTGATATTTCGCACTTGAAGGTATTTGGCAGCATTGCATATGTGCATATACCGGATGAGAAGAGGAAGAAACTGGACCCTAAGGCAGTGAAGAGTGTGTTTGTGGGATATGCACAAGAACGGAAATCTTATAAGTGTTATGTACATTCTACGCATGAGACACTCATAAGCAAAGATGTGGTATTTGATGAGTTAGCATCCTGATATGGGAATCCTATTGCAGTGCCTACTGATGGCACACCCAGTATGAGTTGTGCTGAAAATACTCCTGCAGAGAGTACTTCCATGAGTGGTCAAACAGGTGATGTATCATCTACAGTGAGTCCTTGGACATGATGATTGCGTAGTCACACTACTGCATCCACTGACACCGATATGTCGGTGAGGGGGAGAATAAATAAGGGAAAAGAAAAGGTTTTTGAAGATGCAACAGGTCCACTCACTGTAGGTTATGACTCATCTAGAAGTGACAGCTTAGATAGTGAATTGGGGATTCCGTCTGTTATGATGCCCGGTGCTAGGCAGAGTTGTTATGTGCCGCCTCATGAGAGGCAAGCTTACAGTGAGCCACAACTTAGGAGATCAGAGAGGGTTAGATGACCTATTGATAGGTACACTTACACTGGATATTCAGCCCACCATTATGCTTATATGACAAAAGTAACAGGTTTTAGAGAACCAAGAAAGTTTGATGAGGCAGTTGCAGATGAGGATGGGTGTTGCTATGGATGAGGAATATTCAGCTTTGGCTGAAAATGGCACATGGGATTTGGTACAGTTGCCTGAGGGAAAAACATCTATTGGCTACAAGTGGGTGTATAAGGTAAAATATAAATCAGATGGATCATTGGAAAGATACAAGGCTAGACTGGTTGCAAAAGGGTATGCGTAGCAGTATGGTCATGATTATGAGGAGACTTTTAGCCTTGTAGCAAAGATGGCTACAATTACAACTGTGATTGCTTTGGCAGCAGCTAGAGGTTGGAAACTATGGCAAATGGACATAAAGAATGCCTTTCCGAATGGAGAGTTACAGGAAGAAGTTTACATGGAACAGCCTAAAGGCTATGTGCATCCCAAATTTCCAGCACATATATGCCGGCTGAAAAAGGCATTATATGGGCTGAAACAGGCACCCAGAGCATGGAATGCTCACATCAACAATTATTTGCAGTAACATGGTTTTCGATTGGGTGATGTTGATCATAGTTTGTTTGTGAAGAAGACAGATTGTGGCTATGTATTCCTAGTTGTCTATGTTGATGACTTGATCATTACAGGAGATGATGAAAGCAGGATTGTTAAAGTAAAGACATGTTTATAGGCTGAGTTTAAGGTCAAGGACCTAGGAGAGCTAAAATATTTTTTGGGGATTGAGGTTGTCTCTGTAAAATATTACACTGCGCAACGAACAAAATCTGAGAAAGAGATAGAGAGTACACAACAGATAAGAGGAGAATCAGTAAATTCTTTAACTCCAAACAATTGATACAAAGATGGCTCTGTCCAACCGTGTGCTTCCACTGTGTGAAGCTTAGATGGAGATCTAGACAGAAGATAGGTGAAGAGCTTAAGGCTAGCTGGAACAACAACTCTGACTGGGTGAAAGATGAGTGATCGATGGCTGTGAAGAGGTTTAGCTTTTATAGCCTGCGAAGGCCGTGAGTTTGGCCTGATCGACCTACCATATAAGCCTCCACTAGTCGGCCAAGGAATATTCCAAGGAATATTCCCTTTACCATCGGGCTAGGGGCGCTGCCCCTTTACCTCACGGCCTTCGCAGGCTATAAAAGCTAAACCCCTTCACAGCCATCGATCACTCATCTTTCACCCAGTCAGAGTTGTTGTTCTAGCTAGCCTTAAGCTCTTCACCTATCTTCTGTCTAGATCGCCATCTAAGCTTCACACAGTGGAAGCGCACGGGTGGACAGAGCCATCTTTGTATCAATTGTTTGGAGTTAAAGAATTTACTGACTCTCCTCTTATCTGTTATGTACTCTCTATCTCTTTCTTAGATTCTGTTCGTTGCGCCGTGTAATATTTTACAGAGACAACCTCGATCCCCAAAAAATATTTCAGCTCTCCTAGTTCATTGACCTTAAACTCAGCCTATAAACATGTCTTTACTTCAACAATCCCACTTTCATCATCTCCTGTAATGATCAAGTCATCAACATAGAAAACTAGGAATACATAGCCATGATCTGTCTTCTTCACAAACAAACTATGATCAGCATCACCCAATCGAAAACCATGTTGCTGCAAATAACTGTTGATGTGAGCATTCCATGCTCTGGGTGCCTGTTTCAACCCATATAATGCATTTTTCAGCTGGCATATACATGTGCTGGAAATTCTGGATGCACATAGCCTTCAGGCTGTTCCATGTAAACTTCTTCTTGTAACTCTCCATTCAGAAAGGCATTCTTTATGTCCATTTGCCATAGTTTCCAACCTCTAGCTGCTGCCAAAGCAATCACAGTTCTAACTGTAGCCATCTTTGCTACAAGACTGAAAGTCTCCTCATAATCATGACCATACTGCTGCGCATACCCTTTTGCAACCAGCCTAGCCTTGTATCTTTCCAATGATCCATCTGATTTACATTTTACCTTATACACCCACTTGCAGCCAATAGATGCTTTCATGGCCCCCGGACCCCACAATAGGGGCCCCTTTTAACTCCCTAACTCCGCAACTCGATGCAATGCACCTCGAGTTGCTACCAGCTTAACCACTCCATCTAACCCAAAGATTAGACCCACATCGGTCACCTTTTTGCCATCCGGTCACATAGACCTCATCTGATATACTAGTCAAGACTCAACCAATGTCCGGGCTCACATTTGGCTTCTCCTCATAATGGGGGCCTTACAACTTTGAGCACGATGGATCATTGGTAGCATCTAATGAGAGTGGGGCATTGATCATATCTAACAACCCCCCTCAATGTCCACTCATAGGTGAACTATCTCCTCGGCCCAATGCCGAGTCTTTGAAGATGAACTTGAAGTAGATCCTTCATAAGTGCTTTGGTGAAGATATCTGCTCCATTCTCCTCTGTTGGACAGTAGACCAGTTCCACTATCCCATCCTCCATCAAATCATGCACATAGTGATACTGGATCTCTATGTGTTTGGTACGTGCATGAAACACTGGATTTTTGGCAATGGTGATGCAACTCTGATTGTCACATCTTAGCACAATCGGTTCTTCATCCTGCACTCCCATATGCCATAGAATCCTTATCAACCATACGGCTTCACATGCAGCAAAACAAGCTGCCTTGTACTCTACTTCGGTAGAAGACAATGCCACTGTTGGTTGCTTCTTACTAATCCAAGAGAAAATTCGTGAACCCAAAGAGAAACAATAACCAGAAACTGACTTCCTGGAATCAATGTCTCCTGCCCAATCTGAGTCACAGTTCCCCACAAGACAAGTTCCGAAACTGTATGTGATACCATAGTCAAGAGTTTTCTTCAAGTATCTGAGCACCCGCATCCCAACCTTCCAATGACTCTCATGAGGTTTGTTTGAGAACCTACTTAAAACACTAATAACAAAACTGATATCTAGTCTGGTGTTACACAAGTAGATCAGACTGCCGACCAACCTCCTATACCTCCCAATGTCTGCTAGTGATGATGTATCCTCGACGGATAACTTTGCATTCACCTCCATAGGTGTAGCTATCTCCTTGCACTTGGTCATGCCGAATGCCTTCAAGATCTCCCATGCGTACTTCTTCTGAGAGATGAAGATCTTTCCTGGCTCTTGCCAGACTTCAATCCCCAAACAATAGTGCAGCAAGCCCAAGTCTGTCATTTCAATCTCAGAACTCAAAGCCTTTCGAGTTTGGTTGATCATATCTTCATAGTCACCTATAATAAGAAGGTCATCCACATATAGGACAATCACTACAGGATTTTTACCATCCATGTAAACATACAAGTTAGCATCTGAGGCACATCTTTTGAAGTTTAGGTTTAAAAAGAACTTATCTATTCACTGGTACCATGCTCTGGGGGCTTGTTTCAGCCCATATAATGCCTTCTTCAGCTTACACACTTTGTTCTCAGAACGGGGGCCTCAAACCTTGGTGGCTGAGCCACGTACACCTCCTCCTTGAGGTCACCATTTAAGAACACTGACTTAACATCCATTTGGTACACTAGCCACTTCTTGTGGGCAGCCATTGCAAGTACCGTGCGAATATGGTCATTTTGGCAGTTGGGGAAAATGACTCTTGAAAATCAAACCCTTCAGCTTGTGAAAATCCTTGGGCAACCAGTCTAGCTTTGTACTTTTCTAAGGTACCATCAGCCTTGTACTTTACCTTCCAGATCCACTTGGTGCCAATAACCTTCCGCTTTGCTGGTCGATCCACTAGCTCCCAAGTGTCATTCTTCATTATGCTGTCATACTCTGCCTGCATAGCAGCCTTCCATGATGGATCTACAAGTGCTTCTTCTAAGTCAGTTGGCTCCTTTACTTCTCTCATAATCTCAACCATCAAGGCCATATTGACTATGTGAGCAGAAGCCCTCCTTTGCTCCTCTATTCTCTGAGACCTCCTTGGTCCGTCTGCCTTCTCCTCAACAGATGCAGGCATAGGATTATTGTGGTCATAGAGCTACTTCACCCAGCGCGGCAATGGCTTTTGCGGTGGGGTGATGTTAGGTTGGTGAACTTTTTCCTCATCATCTGAAGATGATGCTTCCTCCTCCTTAAGGATAGGGATAGCTCTCGGGACAGGTTCATAGTGGACTACTTCTTTGCTTGATGATAAAGTGGAAGAACTTTCCTTCTCCTCCTCCACTGTATGTAGCTCCTCCTTAAACACCACATCACCGCTCGCGATGATCTTCTTTGCCTCTTGGTCATATAAATTGTAAGCCTTCTGCTCATCACTATAACCCAAGAAGATACATTTTCTACTTTTTGGTTTTAACTCGTTTCTCTTCTCATCTGGAACATGTGCATAACATTCACATCCAAAAATTCTGAAATGTGAGACAGATGGTTTCTTACCAGTGTAAGCCTCATGAGGTGTTTTTCCCTTGAGAGCCTTTGTGTAGCTCCGATTTAGAATGTAGACTGTAGTATTAATAGCTTCAGCCCAAAAATGGTTAGGCAATCCCTTGCCCTTTAGCATGCATCTTGCCATCTCCACAATGGTGCAATTCCTACGTTCCACAACACCGCTCTGCTGAGGTGTGTGAGGCGTCGTCAATTGACGCTTGATCCCTTTGCTCTTGCAAAAGCCTTCAAACTCCTTTGAGTTGAACTCACCACCACCATCTGTTCTAAATTTCTTCACACTTTTCCCTGTTTCATTCTCAACAAGTTTTAGCCATTCTTTAAACTTACCAAAAGCTTGAGCCTTATCACAAAGGAATTACACCCACATCTTCCTACTGTAGTCGTTGACAATCAACATAGAATAAGAAGATTCCCCCAAGGCCTGTGTAGGCATCTTAACACACAAGTCAACATGCACCAACTCTAGAGGAGCCTGTGCTCTATTCTTGCTTTCTTGTGGAAATGCCTTTCTCTGTTGCTTGCCCATCATACAAGCTTCACATGGTTCCTTCAATTCAGTTATTGTAGGTAGATGAGCAACCATACCTTGCTTTTGCATCTCCTTCAACACTGCAAATCCAATGTGTCCAAACCTTTCATGCCAAAGCTTACTTGTGCCCACTCCAACGGTGGCTGTAAGAGCACTTAGCTCATACAAGTTGTTCCTTCTTTCTCCTTTGCCAACAATTGTGCCAGCACTATCAAAAATTTCTGCACCTATCTTCTTAAACCTCACTTCATGACCAAGATCAGTTATGGCAACAACTGATAACAAATTTCTCCTGATTTCGGGAATATACAACACATTTGAAAGCTTTTTGACTTCACCATTTGCAGCAACAAAAGAAATAGTACCTGTGCCCGCAACAGGGCATTTAGCATCATTTCCAACTGTCACAATGATGGATTCTTGTAGAGGCTGCATAGAACTGTATAGACCTTTCTTGTTGGTCATGTGACAAGAGACCCCACTATCCAACACCCATGAGTCAGTGGTAGATTCTTCTTGCACCGAGGAGCACACCTTCTCAATAGTCGCCATGAATAATTCTAGCTCTACTTCAGCCGTATTGGCTGTCTCTTTCCCTTTACTTTTAAGGGTACCATTCTTTTCATTTGCCTTCTTGACATGACAATCTGCAATTGCATGTCCTTTATTCTTGCAGTAGAAGCATTTTCCTTGAAACTTCTTCTTTCTGCCCTTCTTCTTTTTGTCACCATCATTTTTGGTGGACGAACCACCTTTGCCTTTTGCATTGGCAGAGAATGCAGCATCTCCATTGTTGCTTCCTTCTCGGGCTTTCAACCTCAACTCCTCCTCCATTAATAATGCACAAAACTCCTCAAAAGTCAAAGCTTGTCTCACCTGAGTATTAAGGGCAGTTACTAGTCCATCAAACTTTTGTGGACAAATCCGAAGACACCTCCGAGCTAGCTCTTTGCTAGTCTTTTGTATCCCAGCGCCAGCCATCTGGTCACGCGGAATCTTAATCCGAGTGATGAATGGTTCAACCGTCTCTCCTTCAGCAAACTTCTCCGCTGCTAGTTGATTCTCTAAGTTTTGAATCCTTGTTTGGTTTCGTGTTTCATACTGACTCCTTAGTACATTCCAAGCCTCTAACGCTTTGGTTGTATGGTGAATCAAAGTCAAAACACTGTCAGACTAGCTTGTAACTAAGGCACACAATGCATCTACATTCCTTCATTTCCAAGCTTGTAGAAGATCTGCATTCAGAGGAATCATCACACTAGAATTTGATGGGTCAGGGGTAGGCTGTGGTTCTGCGTCAGTCCCCAGCACAGTCTCCAGAAGCTCATAAGAATCAAGGATAGTTGTAATTTTGAACTTCCATAAGGTGTAGTTTGCACCATCTAACTTGCCTTTGCTGAAGGTTGGTGGACGAATCCTTAGTGTTTGAATAGCCGGTACAACAACACCACCTCCTGCACCGCTTCCTGATGTGCCAGAACCGCTTCTGGAAGTCGACATAGTTTCTCTTTGCTTTTGAAGCCTTTGCCTCTTGCACACTCTCCGATCTCTAGAGCCCCCTGGGCTCTGATACCATGTAAAATATTACACAGCGCAGCGAACAGAATCTGGGAAAGAGATAGAGAGTACACAACAAATAAGAGGAGAATCAGTAAATTCTTTAACTCCAAACAACTGATACAAAGATGGCTCTGTCCACCCGTGCGCTTCCACTGTGTGAAGCTTAGATGGCAATCTAGATAGAAGATGGGTGAAGAGCTTAAGGCTAGCTGGAACAACAACTCTGACTGGGTCAAAGATGAGTGATCAATGGCTGTGAAGGAGTTTAGCTTTTATAACCTGCGAAGGTCGTAAGGTTGGCCTGACCGACCTACCATATAAGCCTCCACTAGTCGGCTAGAGAATATTCCAGGGAATATTCCCATTACCATCGGGCCCCTTTTAACTTAACAAACTCCACAACTCAATGCAATGCACCTCGAGTTGCTACCAGCTTAACCACTCCGTCTAACCCAAAGATTAGACCCACAACGGTCACCTTTTTGCCATCCGGTCACATAGAACTCATCTAATATACAAGTCAGGACTCAACCAATGTCTAGGCTCACATTTGGCTTCTCCTCATAATGGGGGCCTTACAACTTTGAGCACCATGGATCATTGGTAGCACCTAATGAGAGTGGGGCATTGATCATATCTAATAGTCTCTACACCTTAAGGCATATGGCTGCTATAGAAGCATACTATGGTATGGTTGATTGCAAGCCCATGGATACGCCTTTAGAGCAGAATGTCAAGCTGCAGATTGATGTTGGGACAGAGATTGAGAATGTTACCATGTACAGACAGATGGTAGGCAGCTTGATCTATCTCATGATCACTAGACCTGACTTGAGTTATGTTGTGGGGCTGATCAGTCAGTTCATGTAGAAGCCTCGCAAACCACACTTGGATGCAGTCAGGAGAATTCTAAGATATGTAAAGAGTACCATAGATCATGGGCTGTTTTATACATATGGGAAACCCCATGACTTGATGGGGTATACTGATGCTGACTGGGCTGGTGGCAGAGTAAGAAACAACCTATAGTTGCACTGTCCAGTATGGAAGCAGAGTATCGTGGTGCGGCCTTAGCGGCTTGTGAAGCTATGTGGTTATAGAAGTTGCTGAATGACTTGGGAGTACACTTGGACAGCAAAGTAAGGCTGTACTATGACAATTTAAGTAGTGTCATGTTAGCAAGCAATCCATTTTATCATGCAAGATCAAAACACATTGAGGTTCACTACCATTTCATCATGGAAATGGTTTTAGCAGATCAGATTGACTTGGAGTATGTGAAGACTGAAGACCAGGTAGCAGACATCTTTACCAAATCACTTGGTAAAGATAAGTTCATTCACTTTAGACAGCTACTTGGAGTGATGCAGATGATTTGAGTTTTGTTTTGAGCTTGAGGGGGAGTGTTAGAAGTCAAGCTCACTTTAGTCCGTCTTTATGAGTGACTGACATATGTGACAACTAGTGTGTGTGTACAGATGTCTCCATGTGACTACATTGAATAAGTCGGGTGTGTATTAGTCAGTGACCTGGTTAGTCAGTTAGGTCTACACCTAGTCTAGTTTACTTTTACACTGTATTGTGTACTTCTCAGTTAGTTCTTGAATAATTAAGAAAACATAATGAGAGCTTGAAGGCTCATGGATATGGAGTATTCCCTGTCTCTCTCTCCCATCTTTGAATAGGAAGAAAAAGAAGGAAGGAGAGAGAGAGAAGAGAAGGGAAGAGGGAGAGAGAAGGAGGAGGTGTGAAAAGAAGAAGGATTGGGAGAGAGGAGGAAGTGAAAAGAAAAGGGAGTAAGAGAAGGGAGGAGAGAGAGAGACGGAGAAGGAGAGGATAAGAAGGAGTAAGGAGAGGGAGAGAAGGAGTGAGTAGAAAAAAAAAGAGAATGAAAAGAATAGGGAGAGTAGTTGAAGAAGAGAAGGAGTAGGAGAGAGGTGGAGGAAGAGGAAGTAGAGGGAGAGAAGGTAGAGGAAGAGAGGTAGAGGACAAAGAAGGAGAAGAAGAGTGAGAAAGAGGGTAGCCACTACAAGTCACCCGAACCACTCTCTTGACAGCGAACCCCATTCCATGGGTTTTTCCCAACCAAATATATCTACCCGAAACCCGTCTGGATTGCCCAATCTCTGCGAGGCGAATGGCTCCCAAGAAGAAAGTCGTGGGAAGCATAGGCGCTCAAGCCACTGATAATGCTGGAGGGATGAGCGGAACAACCAACGCAACACACACAAATCAAGCCCAGGTTCCAAGCATTAAAAAATCTAATTTAGGGTTTAGTTCTCATGGAAGGATTAACGTTGTGCTTAAGTTTTGTTGATACTAAGAACTAAGTTGTATGCAATGGTGGGTTGAATTCACCTAAGATTTTACTCACATAAAACGATAGGGTTATCGCCTTATTTCACATAAAATGATAGCTTTTTAACCAGTTCAGTGCATGAATAGTCATTTAGAATTTACGTTGCGTAATCATGGTTAAAAGAAACACATGAAATGTTAATTTCTGTTCATAATATACACTTGCATCATTGGAAAATAAAACCCTAGACTTCCATAGACGCAAGTTACATGTGATCCAGTGCATTAGAAATAAGTACTCATTGCCACGAATAAAGGAGATAAAAGCTGTTTAGGGAACAACTATACTAAACACACAATGTGCATGATGATTGGGAACTCTTGCATAGAACCGCATTAAGAGAATTGCAAGGATCGCATGCATCTGAACCGCATCTTGAAAATTTAAAAGAGGAATCATGTGTTGCCATGTGTGTTAATTGAGCTTGGCTGGAACTAGAGATTATAAGACCCTTGGTTGGGTTGTGAATAACGCATGTCCATGGCCTTGACTGACCATCTAGTGCTTCACTTAGGGACTAAGATACCCTAAGAAAGTATAAGTCAACTTACCAAGACCATTTGCTCATGTTGAAATTATTGGGATTTTGCCAAGTCGCGGAAAGACCCAAGATTGGGTGTTGGGCATTCTGGGAAAAAGGAGTCACTCCTTAGCAGTCGGTCGTGCAAACAACCTTCGAAATGTTCGTGCTTGTACTTAGATACAATATTTGATTTCTTTGCTCAAGGAACTAATTCAAGGAAAACACTTAACTACTTCAGGTTGAAAGCCTGGAGGGAGAGGCAGGAATAGTTACCTCTGACTGTTTGCCTGGCCCTATCAAGGGGATTGTTAGTGGTGCCGAGTATATAGACCTAACCCACCGCAAGAGGTCTCTCCGTGGGTATTGCTTGGAGCGGGAGGACGCTTGGGTACCAGGGGAGGCTCTGGCTATAAATCCCTTGCCTCTGGATCCTGTACAAGAGACCGACGTGACTCGAGATGGGATCTCGAGGCCCATGTACTAGTCTACGAGTGGAACTTGGAACAACGATCTTGTGGATTTCTGGGATGGCCTTCGGGCATGAAGTTGGATGTAATTCGGAATTATAATAAATAAAGAATAGATGCTTGAAAAAGAAAGAACTTGCTTGACATTGTTTTTGTGGCAGTGCCTAAGTTACGTGAAGGAACCCATGATTAAATTGTTTAATTAAGGGAGCTAATTTTGCATGTCAAAACGTAATATATTAGGTAATTAGATAGCTAAAACAATCTGAGGAAAGTGCGGTGGACGTGACTCAGGTCTATCCTATGGAAGGGTGGTCCCGATTAAGTGGGAACTTTTCTCAAATGATGAGATGGGAAGACAGTGAGGACCTAGAGATTCGCTAGTAGGAAAGGAACCCTGACCTCAGGTCGATCCCAAGTGGGAACATCTGGACTCTTCCACTTGGGGCAGACTCGGGAAGAACTAGATGGCAAACCTTGTGTCATTCCCCGCGAGTGCCAGGTGGAGCCTTCTAGACCCTCCTCCCGATGGGCTGCTAAGATGTGTCCCGCAATCGAACAAACAGGCACGTTACAGTTGGTATCAGAGCAAACAAAGGGAATCTAAGATTTACAAAGGAACTTAATGGAGGAGAATAAAGGGGATAGCTAGGGGAAGGTGAGTGGAATAGAGCAGTGTTACTATTGAGAACATTTCCTTACTCACTTATGGATGCTGGGCTACAGATTCACAAAGCATGGAACAAATTCTTGGTGTTCCAGGTCATGTTTATGACTGCAATGTGTGCTTCGGATTATCAAGGAGGCTAGGCATGATGAATATTCTAGACAACATCTACAATCCTTCACCCCTGTACATGGAACGGAGATGGACGGGAGAATCATGAATATATTACATAGTAGCCCATCGACTTGCGTACCTTTAGACCAACTTGAAGAGAATCAAGTGGATGGAGGATTTAAATATCGTGAAGCTGTTCATCTTTGTCGAAGCTCACGCAAACGCAACCCTGCATGTTGGTGGTCGGCAAGTCAAGCAAAACAAGTATGTGTATGAAGAAGTAACTCAGGTGATCCTTGCCAACAAAATCAAAGTACTAGGGCGCTATGAGAAGAACGGGTATCAAAGGAAGGGATACCCCAAGCTTCCTATGACTTATCGATTCCTAAAAATCCATGACCCCTCTCCATATTATTACTCAGTCCCTGTAGCTGAATGTAACACAGTCCTATTTTCCCTAAACTGATGTGCCAATAAGCTTGTTCTACTTTCCCAAAATAAATGTACTCAAAAGGGCTATGCCCTCATGAATGAATAAGATTTTTATTACTATCTATCCTGGCTATAAATGTTGGAAAAGGAGTTAAGTGATTAGGTCGCTTGTCTAAAAGTTGTACTGGTCATATTAATATAATGTGAGAAACGTTTGGTAAGTTTTTAACATAAAGAATCTTATTGCCCAGGTGCAAACCCAAGTGCAGATTCCAAGCCCGACCCCTGCACTAAGTACAGCTATGATTCAAGAGAAGAAGTTCCTTCTCAAACAAATCAAGCCGCCTGAATTCGATGGTAAGGGAAGGACTATTTTGAGGCAGTAGGAACTGCACCTGCTAACCAAGCTATGCTCGCCAAATTGAAGCTTACCGAAGAAGCAAAACTTTGGTGGAAATAGTGGTGCAGAGACCAAGGGATCTCGGAAGGGATAGTCACTTAGGAGGAGCTTAAGGAAGCTATTCAAGGGAGGTACCTACCCCCTGCCTACCGCACACAGAAGATGAGCGAATTCTATGAATTGAAGCAGCTTGGACTATCCCTTGATGCATATTATTCAAAGTTCATCTCTCTCTTAAAGTACGCGCCACAAATGGATGTGACACAACAGGTGTCAAAGTTTTGTGTTGGGTTAAATCCACCCATAAATACCTGCCTGGAATCAATGCGCCCAACAGACCTACAAGATGCACTCATTCGAGCTGCACCAATAATACAGGAGGTGCATACCAAGCCAAGAAACAATAGGACTTGGCCTTATAGGGATCAGAACAAGGGAATGTATAGGTCTCAGGCTATGAGAGCGCACGGCCAAAATTAGGGACAAAGTAAGAAAGCTAGGACCAATGCTGTCAACAACTTTGTTCCTACACAAGTTAATGGCCGCAATCTCCATTGCTTCCATTGCAATGAGCCTGGACACTTCAAAAGGAAGTGTCCCAAGCTTAGCAGAGGACAATGCCAAGGGCCATTCTAAGGAGTCGCCCATGGCCAAGGAGCCATTGTCATGGACAGAGGGAGAACCTCCAGTGTTGCCAATAAGGAGCTGGGTGATGAAGAAGATTCATCCATGGAGGCTGACATTGAGAGGGCAACGGTTCATGCAGCTCTTCACAAGAAGGGACCAAATCGCCAATTCTCGATGATCCAATCTCCATCAGATTATGAAGGTAAAAGCTTCAAAACCCTAATCAATTGTGGCAGTACACATTCCTTCATTTCACCGATCTATGCAAAAAGACTAGGGATAGCCACAATAGACACACCTACTTTACTTGTGGAATTGGCAAATGGTCGTGAGGTCTCTTGTACTAGGCAAGCTGCTAAGGTGAAACTCCTACTGGCGGGAAGTTGACTTCGGTGAGATTCAGGGTAATGAACCTAGGTGTCCACGAATGTTTGCTCGGAATGGATTGGCTAATACCCAATGATTCCCACATCCATTGTGGAAAGAGCCAAGTCTCCTTTCGAAATTCTGAAGGGAATCTAGTTACAACTCAAGGAGAGGTTGGTAAGCCAAAAATTCAAATAGCAAAAGCAACACGGATAATAAAAGGAGTTAGAAAGGGTCTACCTGTCTATCTGATTAAACTAAATAAGTTAGATCAGAATCAGGAATTTGGGAAAGAATCCTCCTGGTTAAAGGAATATGCGGATGTATTTCCTGAGGAGCTGACATAACTTCCTCCTCAAAGGGAAGTAGACCACGAAATCAAGCTGGCGCCAGGAGCTGCACCAGTCGCGCAAAGAGACCATATAGGATGTCCATCCCAGAAGCGATTGAACTAAAGGAGCAACTCAAGCACCTGTTAGACCAAGGCTACTTCCATCCTAGCAATTCGCCATGGGGAGCTCCAGTGCTGTTCCAGAAGAAAAAAGATGGAATGCTTTGGCTATGCATTGACTACAGAGAGTTGAATCAATCGACCATTAAAAAAAAAATCCCATTCCAAGAATAGATGAACTTCTTGACCGTCTCCAAGGTGCGAACATATTCTTTAAGATAGATCTCAGGTCTGGATATTATCAGATAAGGATCAAGGAAGAAGATATCCTGAAGACTGCATTCAGCACAAGGTATGGATACTTTGAATTCCTAGGGATGTCATTCAGGCTGATAAATGCTCCTGCTATCTTCAACAGGTTAATGCAAAATATTTTTAGGCCCTATCTTGATGACTTCGTACTCGTCTTCTTTAACAATACCCTATCTACTCTAAACATGAAAAAGATCATGAGCCCCAGCTTCGCACTGTTCTTGAAACAATTGTCAAGATTGTGGGAGAGAAGGAGTCTCACTTGTAGCTTTCTTGCTTGCACAATGGGGGAATACACACAAGGGTGGAGGCTGAAAACAGTTTTCCTCTTCTTAGTTGTGTAAGCCAAAAGAACTCTAGTACAAAGAAATAGAAGAACCCTATATATGGGTCTCAAACCAAACTCAACTAACTAAGGTGGCATACTAACTGAGCCACGAACTAGAGTAGATAAGGATAGCTGTCATGTAGCTATTATTCATGGGCGGTGTACCAATCGCGTCTGTAACTGACAAGTCGGTGACATAAATACACAACGGTCACCCTGGCGTATCACGAGTGGAGCTCGATATCTCAACACTCCCCCTCGAGCTCAATCCCAATTCCTGCACACCAAGCAGGTCTCTGAACTTGCACAGCTTCTCTACGCCCAATGCCTTCGTGAATATGTCAGCTACCTGATCCTCTGTGATGACATAAACTAGATCAATAAGACCTAGTAAAACCCTCTCTCGCACATAGTGATAATGCACCTCAATGTGCTTTGTTCTAGCATGATAGACTGGGTTATTTACCAAGTGTATACTACTCATGTTGTCACAATAAATGACACACTGATGCATATCATAAAGTAGCTTATGCAATCAAGCTACCTCACATGCAACCATTGCTGCACCCCTGTACTCAGCCTCTGTGCTCGACAAGGCAACTGTAGGCTGTTTCTTACTGCCCCAAGTGACTGCAGCACTCCCAAAAGAGAACACATATCCACTGGTAGATCGTCTATCAGAAATACTACCAGCCCAATCAGCATCAGTGTATCCATGCAACTATATCTGAACCCCAGTCTCATAAAATAGTCCATACTGCAATGTGGAATTCAAATACCTGAGTATGCGTCTAGCCGCATCCAAATGTGGCTTCCTTGGAGCCTGCATAAACTAACTTACCAATCCAACAGCATAGCTCAAATTTGGCCTGGTAATAGTCATATAAATCAAACTTCCTACTATGCGTCTGTACATAGTAGGGTCTTCTAGAAGCCCACCTACATCTGTGCTCAGCTTCACATTCTGCTCCAAAGGAACTGAAATAGGCTTACAGCCTGTCATCCCATATTTGGATAGCATGTCCAATCCATACTGCCTCTGCAAGAGCTATATCCCACTTGGTGATCTAATCACCTCAATGCCCAAGAAATAACATAGCTCTCCCAAATCCTTCATCTCAAACTTCTGCTTCAATAGCATTTTCACATGAAGGATATCTTCATCACTGTCACCTGTCATAATCAAATCATCAACATAAATGACAAGTAGCATAATACCTTTCTCTGTTTTTCTCACATAAAGTGAGAAATCTGCCTTGGAAATCTGAAAGCCAATAGTGACAAGATACTGTTCTATCTTGTCAAACCATGCTCTAGGTGCTTGCTTCAAGCCATACAAGGCTTTCTTCAACCTGCAAACAAACTCAGGATGAACAGCATGCACATAACCTGGTGGCTGCTCCATATAGACCTCTTCTTGCAAATCACCATGCAAAAAGGAATTCTTTACATCCATCTGATGTAAAGACCATCCCTTTGATGCAGCCATAGCAATGACTGCTCTTACGGTTGCCATCCTTGCAACCGGACTAAATGTTTCTTCATAGTCAATGCCATATGTTTGTGCATACCCCTTGACTACTAATCTTGCCTTATATCTGTTCACAGAACCATCTGCATTGTGCTTCACCTTATACACCCACTTACAGCCAATTGCATTTTTACCTTTAGGCAAAGGTACCAATTCCCATGTAGCATTTGCTTCCAAGGCATCCATTTCTTCATCCATGGCTTTCTCCCATTTTTCTTTTCCCATGGCTTGCTCAAAAGAAGTGGGTTCTGGTTCCTGTATCACTTTGACCATATATGCATAGTGAATGGCTATAAATCCATCATATTTCAGCCTATCCACAGGATACCTAGCTCTCGTAGACCTGCGCAACGTAGGTTCACTCCCAGGTGCTCTCAAAACATCCCTGGTCTTCCTTACTCCAGGTGTAACAATAGAAGGAATACCCAACTCATCATCAATGCTCTGTTCTGAGCCACTAGATTCACCATCCACATAAGAGTGACCTGCATTCACATCAAACATGGGTTGATCAACCTTCTCTTTTCCTTTTCGTGATACCTGCATACCACTATCTGCATTGCTTTGAGAAGATTCTCCTGATCTTGATCTGCCTGTCCATGGCGAAGAATGTGAACCACTGCTAGAGGACGCTCCAGGTCCACTAATATTTTGTGACTGCTGCTGTGAATTCTGTGCAACATTACCATTTTGTGCATCTACATCATCAATCACATTTACTGGTTTATACCAGCTACTCATCTCATCAAAAACAACATCTCTGCTCACTGTAAACTTTCGAGTAGAAGGGTTATAGCATCTATACCCTTTTTGCTGCAGAGAGTAACCAATAAAGATACACTTCTCAGCTTTTGGATCCAACTTGGATCTCAACTCATCTGGCACATGTACATAGGCAATGCAACAAAAAATTTTCAAATGAGAAATATCTGGTTTCCTACTAGTATACCTCTCCTCTGGAGTCATTCCATGTATTGCTGCAGTGGGAGTCCTGTTCATTATGTAGACTGCTACAGCAACTGCTTCAGCCCAATAAAAATCTGGCAAGTCTTTTTCATTGAGCATGGCACGAGATACCTCTCCAATATACCTGTTTTTCCTTTCTGCAATTCCATTTTGTTGTGGGGTATGACTGTGTGAATATTGCTGCTTTATGCCATGCTCCTACAGGAACCTTGCAAACTCATTTGAGAGGTACTCTCCCCCTCCATCTGACCTTAGGCATTTTATTTGCAGGCCTGTTTCTTTTTCAACCATAGCTTTAAGGGTTTTGAAATGCCCAAAAACTTCACTTTTCTTTTTCATAAAATACACCCAAACTTTTCTACTATAGTCATCAATAAAAGTGACAAAATAATGACAGCCTCCAAGAGATGCAGCTTTAGTAGTCCACATATCAGAGTGGATTAATTCCAATGGCTTCTCACTCTCTTGAACATGTCTAGGAAATGGTTTCCTTGCCTGTTTTCCAAACTGACAGGCTTCACATACCTTATGCATTTCTGCAACTTTGAATTTAGGCAAACCTGCAACAATATTTTGGGCCTGCATTGATTTAAGTCGCTGTACATTAACATGGCCAATGCGTTTATGCCAGATATCAATATCTGCAACTACACCGGTCCCATGTGCAAACATTGCTACACTCAATTCAGACATATCTGCATCCAATGTAAACATTATGCCCTTCTTCTTTCCTTTTGCTATCGAGCGACCTTTATTTTTCATATCCTCAACAAAGCATCCATGAGGATTAAATCTGACCTGCAAGCCCTGCTCAACCATTTGACCAACAGAAACCAGATTCTTGGTGATATTCGGGACATGAAATACATCGGACATGTATTTCTTTTTCCCATCCTGCATAGACAAAGGAAATTTTTCCAATCTGCACAATAGGATGTGCAGTATCATCACCAGTCTCCACAAATCCTGGGTTTTCCATTTTTCTTGCATCCTCCATCCATTCTCCATGACCTGTCATGTGGTTTGATGCACTTGAGTCAACATACCATACGTCATTGCTTTCTTCTGCACTTGTCACAGAATTGTTTATGTGCTGCACCATAAACAAGTGCTCATTTCTGTCATCACCCTGTCTACTAGAAGATGCATAATTCCCTTGTTGCAGTTTTCCATTCATGATGTCATTCTGCGTTTTATAGCAGTCTTTAGCCATATGACCCATTTTACCACAGTAGTAGCATTCAACATTACTGTTTGCATTTTGGCCTCTTTGCCATCCACCACGACCTCTTTGGCTCCCCCTGCCTCTAGAGTTAGCACGTCCTCCTCCATAGGACTGGTTTTCTTGAGTTTGCTACATATTCTGATTTCTACCATGGCCTCCATATCGGCCTCCTCTACCTCTGCCTCTACCTCTTCCAGCATTTGAGTAGAAGACAGCTTCTTTTGAAGTTCCTCCTGAAGAAGATGCACCACCATTTCTCTGCTCCTTAGAAATTAGAAGAGCAATCAACTCCTCAAAATCAGGAAATCTTTCACGGATGGAAATGGATGTTCGGAACTGTGCATAATCCTTTCCTAGACCATTCAAGGTCACAAAAACTAAATCATCATCTTCCACTGGCGACCCAATGGAAGCAAGTGCATCTGCAATCTTCTTCACCTTCATGTGGTAGTCATTGATGCTCATATTTTCTCTTTGCACATTATGCAACTCTTGCTTGAGCTGCATTTTCCTGGCTTGAGTATTTGTGCTATACATTTTTGACAAAGTATCCCATGCCTCCTTTGGCGTACTTGCATCTTGAATATGCACAATCATAGAGTCTGAAATGCTGATAGACAACCAGTACATAACTTTCCTGGCTCTCTCATGCCATGCTTTAAATACCTGCATTTGCTGTTGATTGGGAACATCAGGAAGAACTGGTTCTTCTTCATTTCCTACAACAAATTCCCAATATCCTTTTCCCATAAGGAAATTCATCATTCTAAACTTCCATGCTTGGAAGTTTTTCTTGTCAAGCTTTTCAGTGACAATCTGTGAGAGAAAATCAGACGCCATTACAGAACACTGCAAAAAATTCTGTCACTACAAAGAACATAGCTTCAGCCTCACAAAGGCAAATCTGCAAAACTGACGAAAGTGGTATTTGACCACACAGTCACTTCCTAGTGACGATTTTGCATCAACAGGCAACATGAATGATTCTGTAACTACCAATGTCTCTGCGCACAAGCATACGATACAATTTCTATAGTAACTTCTCACCGACCTGTAGAACACTGGTTGCACAACATAAAACTGGGCCTTTTCCTGAGTGCGTGTAGAAAACTTCCGCCTCCAAAACAGGCCCCCAAATGGCCTCAAATCAAAAAAACAAGGTCGCCAGGGACTAAAGCCCTGTTCCACAGCATATACTGCCCTCTTGCTTCACCGCGAAGGGCATCTCAACCTGAGACAATGCACTCCTGCACTTTCCGGCTGTGCTACCTGCAGAGATCTGCTCCCAAAATAGAAAATGAAAGCAACACTGCTCCTCTTACCAGAACACCGCAAGCTTGGCTTGCTTTCTTGAGCTCCTTACCATGAACAAGGCTCTGATACCATGTCAAGATTGTGGGAGAGAAGGAAGGAGTCTCACTTGTAGCTTTCTTGCTTGCACAATGGGGGAATACACACAAGGGTGGAGGCTGAAAACAGTTTTCCTCTTCTTAGTTGTGTAAGCCAAAAGAACTCTAGTACAAAGAAATAGAAGAACCTTATATATGGGTCTCAAACCAAACTCAACTAACTAAGGTGGCATACTAACTGAGCCACGAACTAGAGTAGATAAGGATAGCTGTCATGTAGCTATTATTCATGGGCAGTGTACCAATCGCGTCTGTAACTGACAAGTCGGTGAAATAAATACACAACGGTCACCCTGGCGTATGAGGAGTGGAGCTCGATATCTCAACAACAATGAGAGCACACAAGCTTTATGCCAAGAAGAAGAAGTGTGCATTTTTCAAGCGATAGATTGAATATTTGGGATTCATTGTATCAGCCGAAGGAATTTCAGTGGATCTGGCCAAGGTCAGAGATGTTCTGGAATGGCCAACACCAATTTCTGTCAAAGAAATACGTAGTTTTCTTGGATTGACGGGATGGTATAGGATCTTGATCAAAAACTATGCTTTGATTGCAGCGCCTCTAACCGATCTACTAAAGAAGCAAGTAGCAATTGTATGATCACTTGCTGAACAGACCAGCTTTGACAAATTAAAGTAAAGCTTGGTATCGACAGCCATCTTGAAACTTCCTGATCTTAATAAGGAGTTTGAAGTGGTAACTAATGCAAGCGCACTTGCCTTAGGATGTGTGCTTATACAAGAAGGTCACCCCGTAGCATACTCTTCAAGGAAACTGAAGAGCCATGAAAGGAATTATGCTACCCATGATCTGGAGTTGTTGACTGTCATCCATGCTCTCAAACTTTGGAGACACTACTTGCTAGGTAACAAATTTGCCTTAGTGACGGACCACAAGAGTCTTAAATGGATCTTCACTCAGAATGAGCTCAATATGAGGCAACATCAATGGATTGAAGTGCTAGAAGAATATGACTTTGAAATCAAATACCGGCCTAGGAAGGAGAATGTAGTTGCCGATACACTCAGTCACAAGGCATTTTTGAATTCTCTGATTTTGCAAGATCCATCAACAGCAAGATCTCTAGCCACAAAGGTATCAATTCCAAACAACCCAATTCTTGAGCTAGCTAGAGAGGAGGCATGCCATGACCCAACCTACTAGAAATTGCTAAGGGAGATCCCCATCAAAGATCAAGACCCAAAGCTAAAGACGAAGTATCAAGAGTTCTCTGTCATCAGTGGTGGACTTGTCTACTTTAGGACAAGATTATGTATCCACTCAAGCCAATCTCTCAAGCAAAAGATACTTTGGGAAGCCCATGACTCCCCTTTCTTGGGACATCCTAGCTATGCCAAGACCCTTAATGCGGTCACAAAGAGCTATTATTGAGATAGGCTCAAAGGTGACGTTCTCAAATATGTCATGGAATGTTTGTCTTGTCAACGCATTAAGGCACAACATGTCAAAATGCCAGGGAAATTGCAACCACTTGATATTCCCCAAATGAAATGGGAATTCATTAGTATGGACTTTGTTGTTGGCCTACCCCAAGTTCAGGGAGGATACAACTCTATTATGGTTGTGGTAGATATGCTCACCAAGGTTGCACATCTTATCCCTATCAAGACAAACTATAAAGCCTCAAACATTGCAAGATTATTCATCAAGGAGATATTCAAACTAAATGGGTTACCCAGAAGAACCATTAGTGATCATGACTCTCTCTTCACGTCACACTTTTGGAGGGCTATCTTCGAGGCCATTGGGACTCAACTCTGTTTCATCAGTACAGCTTACCATCCCCAAACACCGATGGTCAAACAAAACGAGTTAACCAAGTCATTGAAGATATGCTTAGGGCACACTGCTGTCGCGAACCCAAAAAGTGGATTCAATATTTGCCACTGGTTGAGTTTGCCTACAATGCTTCTTACCAACAAAGTATTCAGATGACCCCTTTCCAAGCATTGTATGGGTACAATTGTCATACTCCCTTGAGCTTCTTAGATCCAACCTTGAGGGTTGAAGCTTCAAAGCAGATGCTGGAAGACATGGATGACCAAATCAAATCAATAAGACAAGACATCCAAGCCGCCAAGGATAGACAGAAGGCTTACGCGGACTTGAAACAGCAAGACAGATCCTTCATTGATGGTGATTTGGTCTTCATCCGCGTACGCCCTAAAAAAGGTTCACTATCCTTGGGAGAGTACAAGAAGCTAAGTCCAAGGTATTGTGGACCTTATAACATCACTAAGTGCCTAGGACCTAATTCTTACAGACTACGACTGTCCACAACCCTAAAAGTTCATAATGTATTCCACATTAGCCTATTGAAAAAGTATTTACCTAATCCAAATCATGTACTAAAACAAAGTCATATTTCATATTTTTAAGGTGGAACAAAAATGTACCTTGCTGCTTGGATTCTTTTACTACAACCACCTCCTCTTGGTCTAAGACTCTCTCTCTATATTTCTAAAAGCCTTTTGTTGATTTCAAAGTCTTGAAATAGTTTGCTTTCGTTGATAAGATTTGAGTAATTCGTTGTTATGTTTTGATAAAAGACAGTTCTCCAATTTGAGGACATCCTTTTCTGCAACCAAGTTAAGTGTATAGCCTAGAAACCCATTATAACAATCACCAATGAACCTCAACAATGAAGAGCTATTATAGAAAGGCGGAGTGCTATTTTTGCTAGGATCTTTGGGATATAGCCTGCCATCTAACCAAAGATCAATATTCTTCTTTCCTTCAAACCTGAGTATATGTTTTGTAGACTCTGTGACGGTAATGGGTTTTGTTCTCTTCCTTATTGGTTCATACTTACTATCCAACTCAATATGAAGATGATAGAGAGGCCTTTTACTAGAGCTACATAGATCATTGGATGACTGATCCATAGCTAAGGATATGATTAGAAGATTGGATTGAAAAAGTATGCAAATTAGAAATAAGAAGGAAAACGAAGAAGAAACTAGTAAGGATGGGAAAGAAAGAAGAGAGTGAGAATGGAGGGAAGTAATCAAATGTCGAATAAAATTCAAATTGAATATTAGTTTTCACTTTAATGAGGATGAGTAAGATCTTGATTATGACAATCTTTGTCACCTTTATGGCGGCCTAGATTTCTAGGTTAGATGTGACCATGAGAATATCGCGAAAATGAATTATTAACAATTTTTGATATATTTACTTACCAAAATATAACAGTTTTTAAAAATAAAAAATAACTTTATTTCCTAAAACATTTTCTCTCTCTCGGATCGCTTACAGGGCATTTTCGAGACCTCAAAATTCCCCTAATGATCCAAACTTATTGAATCTCACCTGCAATCCTTGATCTGTCATTTGACCAACTGATGCTAAGTTCTTACTTATTGTGGGCACATAAAGTATATCACCAAGCTTATTCTCAGTCCCATATTTAGTAACAAGTGGCACACTACCAATATGAGTAATTTTATGTAAAGTATCATCACTAGTGGCAACATATTCCTCATTCTGCATTTGCTCCTTGCTATCAAATCACTTAGCATGATGAGTCATGTGGTTTGTAGCTCTTGAATCCAAAAACCAATCATTCTCACAAGGAGAGTGAGTCATGCTCCCAAGCGCATGCTCCATAGCAAATAGGTCACCTCTAGGCGATCCATCCCTAGGTCCACAACGTGTACCACCATAAGTGCATGCATAGTGGCCATATTGGGTCCTTCCATGACCCAGACTTGGCATTTTGTTTGTGATAACAATCCCTCTCAAAATGACCAAACTAGCCACAATAATGACAAGCACCATCTCTCTATGAAGGACTAGATCGTCCTCTACCTCTAGGGAAAGATCTCCCCTTGCCTCTATGCATGAAGTCATCATGACTAAAGTTACCTCTTCCATGAGAAAAATCATCATTACCATGACCAAGTGAAGGGCGTCTAGCTCTAGATGAGCTGCCATGACCTCTTCGTGATAGAAAACATTGTCTCCACCTGCATTTTTGCCATTGCTAGATGCATTCAATCCCAATTTGATTTGTTTTGTACGTAGCAATCCAATAAGCTCCTCAAAGTCAGTCATTTAGCCTCGTCTAAATGAAATAGAGGTATCCAAGGATTTGAAAGCTGGTCCAAGTCCACTTAGAGTCATTGACACTAAATTATCATCAACATGTGCATTAATGGATGCAAGGTCTTCTAGCACATAGTCACTAATACTGCGATTGCCTCTCCATGCACCATGTAATCTTTGCTTGAGTTGTATCTTACGAGCCTCTGTACATATTCCATAAATGTTTTCTATGATTTCCCATGCCTCATTACAAGTACTTGCCTTTTTTATATGAGAAATCAAGGTTTCTAAAATACATATGGAGATCCAATGTAAAACTTTCCTATTCTTCCTTGTCCAATCCATGTACACTTTCTTTTGCTCTTTAGTTGGATGTTCACGAACTTCTAGACATTCATCATCACCTATTATGAGGTCCCATAGAACTCTACCCATCAAAAAATTATCCATCCTGTAAGACCAAACACTAGAATTGTCTTTGGTCAATTTGTCACCCACAATCTGAGTGACATGTGCCATGTGAGACATTATGGCTATTGCAAATTCAAAAAAACCAGCAATATAAACTGTCCACAAATGGTATTCAATAGTATGCCCCAATCCTGAACATCAATGGTCCAATCTTAGACCAAAAAGAATAAAAAATAGCCCAAAAATGCATGTAGAAATAGCTTCCAACAATATGACAATCATACATGTGTCCAAAAATTGTCATATGCATCCATCCATGATGCCAACATGTCATACATTCAATTCCCAATAAGAACCATCCAAATTGAATCCCAAATGATTTTCGTATGACCCAAAATGCATAAAAAACACGGGTCTGAAATTGTCCATTTTTCATGCAAATTTTCTGCATTTTTTAATGCCAAGATGGAAGTACATATCAAGCTGAAGCTATAGAAAATTTCCAGAATTTTTCGAGCAAAAATCGACCTCCAAATAGCTAGTTCAACTCTGCAATAGTGTGAAATCTCTAACTATGAACGAGTTCAGAGAATAATCAGTTCATGGAATCTTTAGTGTGAAAGCAGTTCCACAAAATAACCAGTTTCCCAATGTCCAATGTGAACACAGTTTAGTTGAAGAAGATTAAATCCTTAGTGATAAGGCTACTAAGCCTTATAAGATAAAACTTTTTTAAAAAAGGAATTATGAGCTCTTTGCGGCCAGCTATGGTGTTGTTTTTCTACAGCACTTGCTCATCAGAGTAAGAGCTTGTCCTAAAGAAGTGTACCGATTCAGAACTCCACGATCGTAGAAAAGATCTATGAAGCAATCTTCAATATCCTGCATCATTCAAAGGGCAAAGCCCTTTCATATTGAAATGCAGACACAGATCTCCCTTTGAACAGGGTGTACCTACATTGCGTGCAATGGTAAAGTGAGTATATGCAGCAAGTAGGTCACTTCGTATAATTTTGTTAGTAAGAGCCTTTCTCTGTTCATGCCTTAAGGACTTGCAAGCAGAGAAGCATAGTAGTATTGTCAAAGAGCATAAATGAACAGAGACTTGTCACCTTTTTGTTGAGTAAGGATGAATGCTCAAATCAGCCAAATGAATGTTGAAGTGTCCTTCTTGTCATACATGTTGTCATATATAGCCCTACCCTCATTTAGGGCTCCGACGATGGTGGATGCTCAAAAGCAGAGGGATGCAATCAAAACCTTGTTTGGGAATAAGACACCATTTTCACAGTTTGAACTGCTTGATGCTCTCAGTGTATTTGTTGCATTCACATTGGCTCTGTCCTCACTGATCTTTTTGACAATGCTCGATATATAATGTGGTATTTTAACAATCCCAAATAATTTGGCCAACCTTCGAATCATGAAACCTTCACGATTCTTGAGACTATATTCTTCTCCTTGTTGGTGGGTGTGTTATTTTGGTGTCTACGAAGGGCTGAGCTTGGTTCTTTTCTCTGCTACTGCTGGTGCTTCTTCTACTATTTTCTGTCAAAATTGTATGGAGCACCAATAGCACTTAAGCTCCGATACCACCTGACAAGAGAGGGGGAGAGACGCGCAACAGAGAGTGGACGGCATGGGATATGGAGGCTTCTCATGTTCATCTTCTTCTCTTTCTTCATTCTTCCATTCTCACTGTCTAGCACAAGTGGTATCCTCCAATGATAGATACCCTCAACTTAGGGACACTTTACATATGATTCTACTTTAGATACATACAACCATAGGATATGACTTAGGATATGTTATATTTATCAACATGAAAACCCTATCAAAGAGAGCATCCTAGTGGCGGTCCAAACTCCCTACCTAAGTTAGGACAACAGGACCAAGACCTCCTACTAGGCGAGGAATCCTATAGCTTGGTCATCATATTTTTCTTGTAACACATTTTCCTTCCAAGGTTTCCATACTCAAGCGTGTAAAAAGGAGGGAGCTAAGAGTAAAGTGACCCAAGGGGAAAAAGGCATCACTCTCAAGTCCCCGACTCGATACCCAAGAAAATTTTAAGCTCTTGCAAGGCGACACTTAAGCCCTTTCTGTTTTTCTCACTTTTATTTTCACTCCAATTTTCATTAATTTTTTTTCATTTTGGCTAGATGCTTGTAGAGGCGAGCTCAATCAACTGGCAAGACCCATTGACCATGTTGTAAGTGTCTCTAGCATGATGTTTTGTGTGGTCAAGCTTGAGGGTGGTGTTTGTGTAGGGTCTTTAGTTGCTTTGGTTTTAGGCATCCAAATCTAGGTGTTACCTGTATAGTAGCCTTGTGCTTGCAATAAGGCCTTGGGGACCCATTGTGGCTTGACCGTATGTCGGTGTTTATAGTTTCATCTTGGCATCCTAGGTTTCTAGTGCTGATCATTAGCCTTGCGAGGTCATGGGTTGCTGGCATCGAGGCTTGGTAGGTTGTGATGAGCCATGACCCCCCTCCTTAGTCTTGACGGTGGGTTCTATCAGTGACTTACTGAAAGTTGTAACAATGCAAATGTTTCCCATGGCTAGGTGGATACACTGCAACTGATAGTCGAGATTGCAACAAGCTTTCTTCTTGAAAATTCATCCTAACATCGATTCCATGCCTACATTCTTAGTGTTGGGAAATGCATAGAAGATTATCGACATGCTTTCAGACTTGATAGAAACTGTAATCTTTGCACTTTTCTAACACCGTGTAGGGTTGGCCTCCATAAGGGGTGAGATTAGCATTAGTGGGCTACAACTGTGGGTTGCCAATTTGGGTCCAATGGTCATGAGTCAAGATATTAAAATTATCTCCTTCATCGATCAATGCATTGGTGGTGCATGTGTGTTTAGTAGTGATCATCATGCGTAGGTAAGCTAGTGGTACTGCTTCCTCATCCTCACCGTCCATCTTAGTGATAGTGGCTTCTTGTATGTGGATAGGGGGTGCTAGCATTGGGGGCTCATGTAATGGGTGCGTGGGAGGGAAATACTTCTTTATGTGGCTACCATTGAAGAAGCCTATGCCCTAACCCTCTAGGGCTTTGAGTTCTATGTTTCCAATTTGGTTGATGGTTTGAACCTTAAAAGGTCCTAGCCCCGAAACTTCAGTTTTTTCTTATGTTCTTTGACTGAGTATAGTAGTACTAAGTCACCCGATTCAAAGCTGTGCTGCTTGATATGCTTGTCAAACCAACTTTTGCGTCTTGTCTTCTTGCATAGCGCATGGGTGGCTAGAAGCCAGGTTTTCGTTAAGCATTTGAGTTCAATCAAGCATTCCATCCTTGCCCCTTTCCCATCCCATCTTTCTTGAAGGGCTATCTTGAGGCTTGGAACAAAGAATTCCAAGAGAAGGATTGCCTCTATACAATATGTCAATCTAAAGGGGGTCTATCCTACAACTGTCTTGTAAGCTGTGCGATAGGCCCACAAGGCCGCCATCAGCTTGTTATCCCAATCACTACGTGAAGCATAGATGAATTTGGTTAGGATGTTCACTAGGATTTTATTTGTTGATTCAGCTTGACCGTTTGCCTGTGGGTAATAAGGCAAGGATTTTCGATGGATGATTAAGAAGGAGGACAAGAGGTGAGCTATCACTTCGTTGATGAAGTGTGTGCCTTGGTCGTTAACTAGTTCGATGGGGCAGTTGATAATCATGAGATTGCTTGCTCCCATAGGAACTTAGCATTGGTTCGAGTGTCATTCTCTCTCATAGCTTGTGCTTCTGCCCATTTGGTCTGATAATCGGTAGCCACAATGATGTATTTGTCTTGTGAATACTGTGCTGTAGGACTAATGGGTTTGATGAAGTCAATCCCCCATTTCTTGAAGGGTTGTTGTGTGATAATTGGGGTTAGCTCCATGTGATCCTTACAAATAGGAACTTTAGTCCTTTGGCACTCATCACAATGTTTCACAAGTCATGCCGCATCTCGAAAGGGGATGGGCCACCACAGCTGGTACTGCAACACCTTGTGGGCTATCACATATTCGTTGAAATGTCCTCCTGTAATTCTACCGTGTGCCTTTGTCAGCACGTCATGCATCTCATGCTCACACATGCATCTGCGCAGTAACCCGTCTTGCCCCTGCCTGTAAAGTTGGCCAGCTATCAATTGATAGGGTTGGATTTTCAAGATGAGCCGCTTGAGTTGGGGCCTTTTTTATTGGTCATTCTAGTAGTCTGTGTTCAAGCACTTGAACTATGTCATCTAGCAAATATGGCGTCATGTCAGCTCTAAGCAAATATTTTTCGTTGGATAAGCGGAATAGATGTGCGTTTGGAGTTCGTCCACAATGCCTTGTCTAGTCGCTTCTCCTGTGGGGATACAAGACAGATGGTCAGCCATGTAATATTGTTTCCCTTTACACACAGTCATGGAGAAATCAAAATCCAAAAGCAAAAGAAGCCATCTAGCAATGTGCCATGTAGCGCATGGTTTGTTAACTAGATACAACAAGACTTGATGGTCAACAAAGAAAGTGAAAGGTGTGGCCAAAAGATAATATCAAAATTTCTTTACGAAAAACACCATGACCAATCCCTCTCTCTCCCTTGTCGAGTAATTCATTTCACTCTCAGTGAGTTTTCAGCTAGCAAATCTCACTGAATAGTCCAGGTTGTATTCACTAGGTTGGCATAACACAGCTCCCATAGTGAATTTTGAAGCGACGATGTGCACGTGAAACATTGGTGAGTAAAAATGAGCAACTAGGGACATGATGCTGCATGAATTCAAGTGGGGTAACACATGAAAATATCATTTTTTTGGCGTTCTAACACTTACTCATAGTGGGAGTTGGGTTAATAAATTAACATCCCAAGTGGTACCATGCATGTTCGACACGTGGATGTGATATTTCAGTTTTGAGACACATGCTTCATGTAGGAAGAGAAAAAAAATGTGTTCTTGCTTCTAATTGAGTCCATGAGTGGAATTTTACGTGGCAAGGGGCATGTTTGCCATCTAACAATTAAGGGGAAGCAAGGGGCAACTTAGTAAAATAGGGAAAAAAGCAAAAATGTGAGTAGTTTTTTTGGAAAAAGAGAAGAGAAGTATTTGACATAATACAATCAATGAGAGAGAGAGAGAGAGAGAGAGAGAGAGAGAAGAAAAAGAAGAAGAAGAATCTTGCAGACTGAAGAAGAGACAAATCTAAAGCTCAGAAGAAGAAGAACAAATTGTTGGAAGAAAGAGACCGTACAGCTGAAGTTAAAGTTATTGAAGCTGTGGAGCAGGATGGTAGGCTCGTATTGTCAGAGTCTTTACCATGGTTGTTTCAGCATTAGATTCTCTCTAAAAATGGTAATTCTGAGCTTGAAGGTTTAAACTGCTCAAGTTGTTGAGTTGAAGTCTTAGTGAGAAGTGATCGATCAGGAATTTTTTATCATGTGTTCAGTGGTCCTGTCTTGGGGGTTGTTAGAGGCCGACTACCCAATTCACCTACCATAGATTGGTGCTCTCGTTGAGGATCTCCCATGTTGAAGATCTCTTGTTGATCTTATTAGTTGGGAAGTGTAAGGTTTGGAAACCAACCTATACGCAAACTTAAGCATGGCGGCTTTTGGATGTGAACCCTTCTTTGGCACTAAAAATGAGGATGCTAATCAGTTTATCAAGAGATTGGAGTGATTGGCTTACCAAGATCGAAGGGATAGTGATGCAGATAAGCTTCAAATGATCATCATGCTACTTGAAGGTTCTGCAAGATTATGGTGGAACTCGCTAAATGAAGAGACAAGGGCAAATTGGAATGAAGTCAAAAATGAGTTCCTTACAAGGTTTGCAACTAAGCAAACCCCTGAGAGTTTATGGAAATCTTTGGAAAAGATGCTTCAGGGAGAAAATGAGGAAGTGTCTAAATTTGCAGTGAGATTTGAAGCAAAATGGATAGAAATTGTAGAGAGTATGGAGCAACCTCCCATGATGTTCTTGAAAAAGGACAAGTTTGTTTCATTGCTCAAACCTAAAATTAGAGAGAAGATTTTGATCAAAGACCCTGATACAATTGAGGTCAAATCAATCAAGAGGTATTATTGTGCATGCATTTTTACGGCCTAATCAATTTGACAACGGTTGTAGGAAATGCAGGACAACAAGTTGTGAGTCTTCATGGGGCATTTGAAAGAGCGGAGAATGGGACTCAACTGTCAAGGAGAGGGACTGGGAGAGAGAAAGAAGAGAGAGAAGACTGTAGAGAAGAAGAAGAAGAGCAGAAGAGAGAGAAAGACATGTACGAGGAGAGAGAAAGACTAGAAATGGATAGAGAAAGATTGGAAGAGAGGGAGAGAAGACATGGAAGCTTGGAGAGCAACGTGAAGGAGAAAGAAGACTTGTATTAATTATCTGATGATAAAAAATTAAGTCTCTCTCACCTTATATACCAGCCAGTCTAGCTAGTATTTCCCCGTTATAAAGTCCCCCTCTCTTACATTCCATCCCCACCCGAAAGGTTTTTGCCCTCAAAAACAATTTGGGCATGTGTGGTAACTGGGAGGGGCCGATCAGAGTACTACTCTACTGCATTATTACAAGGGTATACTGATGAATGAAGAGTTATTATTGTGTATGATAGGTCATGGGGTATGTACGATACATGGGCCTTATTGGGGAGTTATAAACATGAATTTTGACCCAAATATCTGGAGTAAATGCGGGCTGTAGACAGTGGACATCAAGTTGTTTACTACAGGACCTTGCTATAGTGAATCTGCCATAACTTTGTGTGGGAGTCTCCAAACGGGATGTGCTACACATCAAAATGGAGCTCTTGAGAAGTACTTTCAGCCCATGTATGGTGCGCATTGCTATCTGTAGTACAAAATAAAATCTGCTTTAAAATAGAGTGCTGTCTGCAATCAGCCTAGGAGAAAACATGGCCATAATTAGCTAGATTTCAGCCAAATCTGCTTCTTAAAGGTATGGGAATTCCTCCAAAACTGAAGCTGGCTTCCAAGAAGATTCCTCGAGTGGTAAACCTTGCCACTTAATCAAGTATTCCATGATCGAGCAAGAGCAAAGCCTATTTCCCCTTTGTCCTATGACTTTTTCGGGTATGTATTGAATGATGCCTTCTTCATCTATCGGTGGAAGTTCCTCAACATATTCCACTGCTGAGCTAATGAAGGGCTTCAATTGAATCACATGGAAGACATTATGGATCTTTGTAGATGGGGGTAATGCCAATCGATATCCCAAGTCTCCCACTCTCTTGATAATCTGGTATGGCCCGTAGAACCTCTGTGCCAACTTATTGATGGACCCGTCTTTAAGGGAGGCATATCTAGACTTAAGCACTTTCAAGAGCTCCAAATCCCCTTCTTGGAACTCCACATCTCATCTTTTGTCATCAACATAAAGCTTCATTTGATCTTGAGCTCTCTTCAAGTTAGCTTTACACTGCTGAAGTAAAGCTTGCATTCTATCCAATTCTTTCTTGATTTGTGGATTTATTTTATCATTGAAGATAACCACAGGAAGGGGCACCTTGTAGCCATACATGGCCTCAAAAGGTGAAACTCCAATGCTAGCATGTGTGGAGTTATTATAGGCAAACTCAGCCAAGTGCAACCATGAGTCCCAAGCATGCTGCACATCATGACATAAATGCCTTAAGTAAGTTTCTAGCCATTTGTTAACCCTTTCTGTCTGACCATCTGTCTGCGGATGGTAAGCAGTGGAAGGGGCTAACTGAGTGTCCATAGAGCTGAAAACTACCTGCCAAAAGTTACTCATAAACTTAGCATCTCGGTCATGCACAATGACCTGTGGTAAGCCATGTAATTTGAAAACATATTCCATGAATTGGCTGGCTACTTGAGAAGCATTATACTGAGTCTTTGTGGGAATTAAATGGGCTGCCTTTGTGAGTATGTCCGCAACTACATAGATGTTGTCCCAACCTTTCTTGGTCACCAATAGGCTGGTAATGAAGTCCATAGTGATGTGTGTCCACTTGCCTTCAGGCATAGGCAATGGCTGAAGTAAACCAGCTAGTTTTAAGGTGATGTTGTTGTTTTGCTGACAAGGTATGCAGCCCAAGACAAAGTCTTTCACATCTCTCCAAAGGCCCTTCCAGTAAAAGCTTTTAGCAATTTTGTAATAGGTCTTAAAGACTCCCAAATGACCAGCTATAGGGGCTGAATGCATCTCCTACATGATTTTCTGCTTGAACGGGGAAGCATGAGGGATGGCAATTCGGCCATTATACCATAAAAGCCCATTTTTCAACTGATACGAAGAGTTTTCCACACATTGTCCTTGTTGCAATTTCTAAAATACATTGCTGAAATCAGCGTCTAATAGGTAAGCCTCCTGAAGCTCATGTATCCAATCACTGTGTAACTCCATGATAGCAAAGACTTTACATGCCCACATCCTAGATAGGGAATGAGCCACTACATTGTCCTTCCCACGAGTGTGGGTGATGTCAAAGTCATAGTTCTGTAAGGTGGCTACCCATCTCCTCTGCTTCAGAGTCAATTTTGACTGAGACAAAAAGTACTTGAGTACTCTATGGTCGCTTTTCACTCTAAATCAGCTGCCATACAAATAATGATGCCATTTCTTGATGGCATGAAGGATGGCCAGCATTTCCTGATCATAGACATTCATAACCCTCTCATTTTCAGTGAGCTTTCGGCTCTCAAAAGCTATGACCCCATGTTCTTGCAGCAAGACTGCACCAATTCCTCTCCCACTGGCATAACACTGAATGGTGATTTCCCTAGAAAAATAAGGGCATACCAAGATAGGGGATGAAGTAAGAAAATCTTTCAGTTGATTAAAGCTTCTATCTGCCAATGCATCCCAGAAAAATGCTTCTTTCTTCAGCCTATCAGTGAGAGGGGCTGCAGTAGTGGCATAATGCCGAATGAATCTGTGGTAAAATGAGGAGAGACCCAAGAATCCTCTCAAAGAGGTAGTATTTGCAGGTGTGGGCCAATCTCTGACACACGGCACTTTCTTTGGGTTAGCTCTAATGCCTGCCTCACTGACAATGTGTCCCAAGTACTCAATCTCAATCTACATGAACGAACACTTTGTCTCCTTAGCAAAGAGTCTATGCTATCTAAGTATATCAAATATTTGCCTCATGTGCATAAGGTGAGCTTCCTTTGAGCAACTATAAATGAGGATGTCATCGAAAAATACTAATACAAATTTGAATAAGGCTGAAGTATTTTGTTCATGAGGCTCTGAAACGTGGTTGGTGCATTAGTCAAGCCAAAGGGCATGACCAAGAAGTGATAGAGCCCACGATCTGTCCTGAATGCAGTCTTTATCTCATCCCCTTCACGCATGCGTATCTAATGGTAGCCGAATCTCAAATCAACCTTTGTGAAATACTTAGCTCCCTTCAACTCATCTAACAGGTCGTCCACCCTAGGAATAGGGTATCCATTCTTGATAGTGATCTTATTTAGATCTCTGTAATCTATGCACATCGTGAAAGTGCCATCTTTCTTTTTGACCAGCAAGACAGGTGATGCAAAATGGGATGAGCTAGGCTCAATGAATCCCATATCTACAAAATCCTTGACCTGCTTGGCCACTTCTTCTCTTTCACATTTGGACAACTTGTAAGGGGGTTTATTGACCAGCTTGGAGTGGGGCTCCAAATCTATGGAATGATCAACCTCTCTCTTGGGAGGTAATGCTATAGGTAACTGAAACAAGTCACCATACTCCGCAAGTAGAGCCTTAAGGGCTAAATTATCATGCATTTTTTGGGACTGATCTGCATTTTCCTTGTTTAATTGCAGCACAAAAATCTGGGAGCATTTCTTGAACTCTTTATTGAGCTGTTTGGCTGTAATAAGCTGAAATTCACTGCTATTTTTAATTTCTTGCAGGTGAACAAGCTGTCCAGCCCTGAAAATTTGCATATACAACAATGAAAAATCCATGGAAATGGTGCCCAAAGTTTTCAGCTAATTGCAGCCCAACACAATGTCTATCAGCCCCATATTGAGTGCAATCAAATCCACTTTCTGCTCATAATTTTCAGCAAGCTTAATAGGTACAGCTGGGCATACATGAGTACTAATTTCCTCACTCCCATTGGCCACTTGCACCCTCATTGGTTTCTATAAATTAGAGACAAAACATTTCAGCCTGTCCATGACTGCTCTATTTATGAAACTGTGTGTGCTACCACTATCTACCAAGACAAATACATCTTTCCCGTGAATCTTGCCTTGAAGACCAAGAGTGTTGGGGCTCTTAGATCCTGTCCAAGCATCCAAGGAGATAGTACAAACAATGGCAACAGCATGTGAACCATTCTTATAACCTATATTTACATCTACATGACCACAGGGTCAAATGGAAAGGTGTCAGCCGGGTCAAAGAATTCTTCTTGTCCACATTCCTCTTCAACCTCATCATTTTCGATAGTGATTGCAAAGGCACTTGCATCCTCATGATCCTCATCCGATTCATCAAAGAGTAACATGCTATGTACCCTTGCTTTTGCATTCCTATAAGCACATTTAGATGCATGCTCGACTATATACTTTTCCCCGCATTTAAAGCAAAGTCCTTTTTCTTTCCTCTCTTTGTAGAGGTCCATCAGGATAGAGCATTGACCACCAAAAGCTGAAGCATTTTTACCCCTGTTGTCCCCTTGTCTATTTTAAGCTCTTCCTTGATTTGCAGTCTTGAAATTACTATTCTGCCTAGAGGCATTAAAGGTGGGGTATGTGGGGATCTTCGAGGTGCTAAATGGCATATTCCCACCACCATAACCTGCCCCAAACTACTTGGGCCTTACATCACTTCTTTGCTACCCAAAATGTGACTGCATAGATCCTCTTTGCTACCCAAACAGTGGTTGAGATGCCCCTCTTTGTTGTCCATGCTGAAATGAAGCATTTCGGCAGTACTTACGAGAGTACCTCTCAGCCAACTCAATAGCTTTGAACAAATCTGATGGACTTTGGGCTGAAACATTAGCCGAGAGTTGGAGATCCAAACCATAAATGTACTTGTGAAGCTTTGCATTGTCACTAATGGACTCAACATACATTGTGAGATTGAGGAATTGGTTTGTGTAGTCACGCACCGTCATCCCACGTTGCTCTAAGCCATACCATTGCCTTGCAAGCTTCTCCTTCTCAACTGGAGATACAAAGACTTGAATCATAAGAGCTTTGAATGCATCCCAAGTGTCAACAAGCTGCCGGTTTTTCCTCTTTATATACCCCACCACGTGTGGGCAAAGCCCTCTAAGTGCATCGTGGCAAACTGTATCTTTTGATCGTCATTTCTTGGCATTATGTCAAAGTAGTCTTCAAGCTTTGAGAGCCATTATTCTAATAAAGCCGAGGATGTTGGGAATGCCCGTTCTTCCCAAAATACCTTGGGAATGCCCGTTCTTCCCAAAATACCTTGGGTACTTGCATAGGCTGCATTCACGGATGGGATGATCACTCTTTCAGGTTGCATGCTTGGTCTATCCTCTTTTTCCTTGCCTTTCATTTGGGAATCCATCCACATTGAGAACTTGGCTGCAAGTGCTTCCATGGTAGAGGTCATTTGGGGCATCTCCATCACCATTTGAGTTTGACCTTCCATTACTTCCCTATGCCTCTCCGCATGTCTAGTCTCGTGTGAACTGAGGGTATGATTGAGTGCACTAAGACTTACCATGGAGTGAGAGAGATCTTCCTCCTCAACCTCAAAGTTGGTGTCATCCCTCAGGGTGTGTGCATCCCTTATTGATAGCCTCCAATTTTGTCATCAAAAAGGCTAAAAGATTTGGGCTCTACATCGACAAGTTATTCACTTTATCAAAAATATTTGTGATATTGTATCTAAGTTGTACTTCATTGATATATATTTTTACCATTGTAAATGCTTGGCTTGGAGCTATAAAAGTCATTGCATATGTTCTTTTATTTTAAAAACCTTAGGAATCTTGCCTAGAATACATGCAACACATAAGGGCTTCAACCTTTGCTTTTGTATGGTCAAAATATTTGATTTAATAAATGTTTAAAAGGGTGCAATTGGGGTTCTTGGGAAAAAATGGTTGAGGAGGTTGGAGCACAGCAGATTGTGGTGCCTCTTTAACTTCCCTCTTCTCTTTTTTCCAAACTCTCTTTGTCCAACCTTCTTCTTGCTCTTCCTTTGTGCTCTAACTATGGATCTTGAGTGTGTAGAGGAAGAGGAGGAGCCTCCTGATCTTGTTTCTTGATTGGTGAGGGTGTGTCTTGAGTCTTTTGTGTGTGTGTATTTATGGCAAGAGAGGCGTGTTTGCAGGTTTCATGGTGAGGAGCAAAGCTCCAAGCATATACTTTGCTGCTCGGTACCCTGGTTTTATGCTTTCTTGTGTGCTGGGTGAGAGCCAGTCATTTTTGGTTCCGTTGCCGGGACTGGGCTAGCCATGGATTCTGCAAAGTGAAGAGCAAGTGTTGAAGATCTTTGAAGCAGCAGGGAGCTACATGTAGATTTGTTTCTCACATGCTCTATTTTACTAGCAACTCTGCAAATTGAGAATCAAGCTTCTTGTGGATGAGGGGAGGAGAAAGAAAGAAGAGCCGTCTTGGAGCAAAGGCTAGCAGGGATGAATGTTGAGAAGATGATCAGAAGTCTTGGGCAATGCCCATTTCATGGCCTCATCATCTGCAACAACAATCCATGGGTGGTGCAAGAGCTCGGGTCTGTGGATCTCATGTGATCTCAGTGGTCGTCACTGCCATGGACGAATCTCATCGACTGTGGAATTGCACGCCTGGGGGCACACTGTCACCGACATTGAAGCCTCCCTCCAAAGAATTCCTGTGGAACTAGCCATGAGGGCCACCATTCGAGCTGCACATTCTTGGGGCGTATAATCTTAGATCAAATAAGAGGAGGAGGAGCAAGTTACTGAAAGGGAGGTTAAGTTGCAGGAGGAGTTTGCTGCCCTTATCTCTATTAGCTTTGGACCAAGACCTTTATGGTGTCGGAAATTGATTTGAAAGGCAAATGTGACCCTCCCCCACTTACGGATCTGGCAACATGGACGTGGAGGTAGATATGCTGGTCATGTTACGGCATGGCCAAGGTAGGTGAGGGTGGGAAGCACGCATAGAAATGGAGGCGAGATAGGTGAAGCGGGTGAGCAAAGAAAGATCTATGATAGATTGTTCTTCCTTCTTGCACTCTCATCCTCATCCACAGGCGACGTCTTCACGAAATGGCAACCACAAAGAAGAATAAGATAATCTTATACTTTTATCATAACCTTAAAACCCTAAGGTTAACCACTCTATGGCAGGAGTTCATATGCAACACATTAAAGAAAATCAAGCATCCAATGTTCTATTTCTGTCTTTTCTTTGAATAACCCAAGCATTTGGTCATACGGGTGGAAGAACATTAAAGATTAATATGATGAAGTGGGAGTGCTACTTTGAAGATCTTTTGTGGGTTTTTCACCTTTTTGGTGTCAAATTGGTGGATTTTCAATGTTACTTCTTCATGGAGATAGTGTCTCCCAAAATCAAAGTGTTGTGGTATTCATCCTTATCAGTGTATTAGTCAGTGATGGGTGTTTGGAATTAAGAAAAAATATTGATGTGAAGAGATAGTGGTTGTTGAAGAAGTGGACAAATGATCCATGGACGTGAGAAGAAAAGAGAAGAAGGATATGAAGTTTTTCTTGAAGATTACAATGGAAGTTTATTATGGTTCTTTGGTTCGCGGGAGCTCACCAATTTAAGTGTGGGATGAATGATAGCCTCCAATTTTGTCATCAACAAGGCTGAAAGATTTGGGCTCTACATCGACAAGTTATTCACTTTATCAAAAATATTTGTGATATTGTATCTAAGTTGTACTTCATTGATATATATTTTTACCATTGTAAATGCTTGGCTTGGAGCTATAAAAGCCATTGCATATGTTCTTTTATTTTAAAAACCTTAGGAATCTTGCCTAGAATACATGCAACACATAAGGGCTTCAACCTTTGCTTTTGTATGGTCAAAATATTTGATTTAATAAAGGTTCAAAAGGGTGCAATTGGGGTTCTTGGGAAAAAATGGTTGAGGAGGTTGGAGCACGGCAGATTGTGGTGCCTCTTTAACTTCCCTCTTCTCTTTTTTCCAAACTCTCTTTGTCCATCCTTCTTCTTGCTCTTCCTTTGTGCTGTAACTATGGATCTTGAGTGTGTAGAGGAAGAGGAGGAGCCTCCTGATCTTGTTTCTTGATTGGTGAGGGTGTGTCTTGAGTCTTGTGTGTGTGTGTATTCATGGCAAGAGAGGCGTGTTTGCAGGTTTCATGGTGAGGAGCAAAGCTCCAAGCATATACTTTGCTGCTCGGTACCCTAGTTTTATGCTTTCTTGTGTGCTGGGTGAGAGCCAGTCACTTATTTGTTGCTGAACATCTTCATTTGCTTTTTTTCCCCCCTCTTATCCATCATGTCTAGGTCAGCCCCGTGAGACCACCTATCATTGTTTTGGCTATAACTAGAGTTAGAAAACTCCGATTGATCTACTTTTTTATTCAAAATAGAGATAGCAATTACCTCTTTGAGATGAGTATAGGCAAGCATTCCCGGGTTTTATACATAAATTTTTGTAATCGAAAATGTGGGACTGTTCTGTGCAATCCAACACCCTATCCACACCTAGGAAAGGCCTGTTTGGGGCTGTAGGTATTTGATATGCTCCAAGTGGGTATCCAAAAATGAGCGGGGTTCATGGCAAGGCCTAAAGGTACTCTCCAAGGTCAAAACCTCAATTCTTGGGAGTGGCAACACCTCTGCAAATGCAAGAAATTTCTCTACAGCACCCTAAAATAGTCACAAGAGGACTGAAATTGGGTTCCCCTTCTATTGCACTATGGAATTCACTATTTGCTTGGCATCATGCATCACTTGATTATGCCTTAGCATGTTTGGCATCACTTCAGCATTACTGGGCATAAGAATAAGCATTCCCATGACCATATCAAACAAGATAGGCTCTCATACATGCATAATCACTACCATTACTGCATAGGTGTATCCAATGATATATACATCCATCTTCAACCCAAGTAAAGCAATGCATTCCCATACATCACTGCATACATAGCTACTTGTGTATCTAAAGATACATTTGATGATACATTTGCTGAGATACATCCATACATCCCATGCAGACAAGAGTGTGACATGCCATAGTCATAAAAATTTCCATCATGCCAAGCCAATTTCTCAATTTCCCAAGAAATACCTACACCTACAAATGCGTTTTGGGCTTCGGATCACTGGGAGGTGGGCAAAGTTCCCCCTAGGCCGGGTTGTGCACCCCTTTAGGGTCTTTGATGGCAAGGGGGGGGTCACCCCTCTTTTGTCTTGCCACCTCGCCTGGCATCGGGCTTTTCCTCACCCGGAATATACATGGCAGACATTTATTAATTAAACACCCAACATGAGATGCATTTTAGGAATGGAAATTTTGGGCTTTTCATGAAGTGCATGGAATTGGAATTGGGAATAAGGATAGAGAGTTTATCGGTAGTGACTCACTGCCAACTCATCCTTATACAATGGATTTATTAATCAATTCTTGGCTCAGCCAGATCACAAGAAGCCAAACGGGTTATGGGTAATCAAAAGTATAATCTCAATGAAGCTTCATCATGAATAAAATCCATTCCAATTGTGTTGTTTGATGAAGATTGCAGCCACTAATGCCACTTCAGTTCTTCATGAGAGCTCCAATTTGATCTGGCATGCTCCATAGCTCCAAAATGGTTGTGCTCCGCCAAGAAGAGATGAATCCAAGCTTGGGGAAGAAGGATTCTTCAATGGGGAGAGGGCATTGCTTACATAGACCAATCAAGAGAAGGATTCTTTCCAAATGAGCACCCCATAATGCCTTCGTGCTTCCAAGAAGCCTTCAAATCTTGAGAATGGGCTCCAATGTGGCTGTAGCTTGAAGATAGGATGGATCAGGACCTTCCCATGAAGAGTACTTGATGAAATTGAAGCTCTACTTCCATAGCCATGGCTGCCCACAAGTGCATGCCTTCAAATCTTGCTTCTAATCTTCTTCCCGTGCTTCTTGGTGGCCAAATCTTGAGCTAGGCTTGAAGAATGAACCCCCGAAACAAAGAAAAGACCAAAATCTTCAAGATTCTTGATCTTGATGCCAAGCTTTCATGGCTGCCATGGACTGCTTATGACTAGGGTTTCGGGAAGCCAAGAATGGCTAAGAAGGTGGAGAAGAAGGCTTCAACCTTGTCCAAATGACCTGCTAGAAGCTGGAAATGAGAGCCAAGATGAGGAAGAAGCTCAATGATGATGATCATTGCTTACAATTTTTAGTCCAAAATTTGCGCCGTATTTAATGAGGCTGCTCCTGGAGGGTTGGGGATGATCACTATAGCCTATACACTACTTGGTTGGTTACTCTTGAACTCTAGAAATGCAAGGAAGAAGGCTGACACTCCATGGAAGAGAAGGGAGCAAGATTTGGGGCTGATTACCTCCATGGAAGCTTGCAAGAAACTTGAGAAATGAGGAGAGAGAAGACCCTCCCTGAAAAGTAACCCCAACTAGACTTTCTTCTAACTCCTGTGACCGTGGTTACTAAGAGTTTACCTTCAAAATGGGCCAAAAATTACCCACAAGCTGCCAAAGTCGGTCTTCCTTCCTCCAAACTTGGTCCAAGCCGCCAATAATGCTCATGCCTGTAGTCCTTGTGGTCCAGAAATCTTTGGGAACTCCCCTACTGCTCCCTGTACTTGTGTACTTGTGGCTCAAAATTCCATGTGACTAGAAAGTTGTAACTAGGTAAAATGAAGGACTAAATGGGACCAAGAACCTAGGCTCTGATACCAATTGTCGAGGAGAGGGATTGGCAAAGAGAAAGAAGAGAGAGAAGACTGTAGAGAAGAAGAAAAAGAAGAGCAGAAGAGAGAGAAAGACATGTATGAGGAGAGAGAAAGACTAGAAATGGAGAGAGAAAGACTGAAAGAGAGGGAGAGAAGACATGGAAGCTTGGAGAGCAAGGTGAAGGAGAAAGAAGACTTGTATTAATTATCTGATGATCAAAAATTAAGTCTCTCTCACCTTATATACCAGCCAGTGTAGCTAGTATTTCCCCATTATTAAGTCCCCCTCTCTTACATCAACAAGGCCATAGAAAAGTTGATGATGATGTGATTAATAAAGTACAGGAACAATGGGAAAATCTGAGTTTGAATATGAGCCTATTGCAAGCAAGGTAGCCTTAAATACAACCTAGATTTAGAGGACCTCCAAGAAATAAATGGGAAAATTTTGAATGCTTTAACTGCAGAGAGAGAGAGGTTATATTGCTCCTGCTTGCCCTTGTCCAAGAAGAACATGAGGGGAGATGTATCCCATGCCACAAGGGAATGCTAGGCAAGATGGTAGACCTCAACAGGAACAAAGGCCACTTGAACCAGCTAGGCAACAGTTGGAAATAAGACCTGGTGAAGGCACGTCAGGTGTGAATTTGATCAAAACCAACATGTCTGATGATGGGAAAAATGTAGATGTCTTTGCTAACAAGAGAGTCAGAGAGAGGGATACTGAAACTGAAACTCAAAGGGCAGCAAGGATTAAAAAAGGGAAAATAGGTTGCAGACGACAGTAGGAAAGCTAGACCACGAAGGAAGATTCAAATGGGGGACTTTGCTTTGGGAATCAATCAAGTTCCATACAACTTGCTTGAAGACTTAAAAGGTAAAAAGGCTGATGTCACATATGGTCAGCTTCTGTAGATGAACTCATCTATGAGGGGGCAATGGCATGATTTGGTTAGCATCAGGAAAGGAAAAACCCAAACTAAGCATGTTGGAGTGGTATACCTATTAGATGTGAAAGACATTATACTTGTCATGGACGCATGGATACATGAAAGGAAAATTGATCAAGTTTATGTTGATGGTGGTGTGCAATTTTGTGTAATCACTGAAGAAGCAATGTTGCAAATGAACCTCAAAATGATAGGGAAGTCACTATTTAAGGTTAAAATGGAAAATAGCTCAAAAGTGAAATGTTTGGGAGTCATTGAGAACTTGGAGATCAACATTGAAGGCCAAAGGGCATGTTTGGACTTCCATGTTATTCTTGCAAAACTTGGGGCATATCCCCTCATTTTGGGACAACCGTGGTTGATTCGTATGAGATCTAGACAAGATTGGTATAGAGGTTAATTGGAACTCTATCTAGAGAAGTAAGTTCATAAGAGGGTGATCTTTGACATGAAAATAGGGTTCATCATTCAAAGTGGACATGAAAGTGATGTTGGAGGTGATGAAAGTAGTGATTTAGAAAATTCCATCCTTGATGAGGAAGATAGAGAATGGGAAGCTAGCCTACTCTCTAGGGATGTTGACCTCTTTGGGTTGTCAATCCAAGGTTCAAAAAGAGAGGAAAAAGTTGTAAATATTGCTACAAAAAGTACAAACTTCATGCATGAAACTTGTGATCAACAACTTGAAATGAATGTTGGACAGCCTAAGCTTATGAATATGCTAGGAAACGACTTGACTAATGATGAAAGAGATGAATATTCGGTCATTTTTTAAAAATACCCAAAAAAATTTGCTACAAAATGTCACCAACTAAGGGGTACTAATAGCATTATGCACCATATCAAATTGAAAGAAGGGTATAAACTAGTGACTCAAAAACTTAGAAGACTTGGTATAATTCAGGAAAATGTACTTAAAGTTGAAATTCAGAAGCTGCTTGAGGCGGGATTCATCTATATTGTTGATGATGCAGAGTGGGTGTCTCCTATTGTAATTAGACCAAAGAAGAATGGAAAGTGGAGAGCATGTGTTGATTTCAAGCCTCTTAATGTAGCTACTAAGAGGGACTACTATCCTCTTCAATTTCAGGATGAGATCTTGGATCAAGTGGCTGGACATGAATTTTACAGTGTGTGTGATGGTGGATACTCTGGATATTTCCAAATCAAAATAGTGGGAGAAGATCAGAAGAAAACAATGTTCATTACCCCATGGGGATGATTTTGTTATAGAGTGATGCCTTTTGGTTTAATGAATGCATACGCCACCTTTTCAAGATGGATTAGATGGGTATTCACCCCTTTCATTGGGAAATCTTTGAGGGTGTTTATGGATGACTTTCGTGTGTGCAGCTCAAGGGCATTACACTCTAAAAAACTTGATGAAGTTTTTTGTAGACTTGATGAGGATGGTGGTCAATTGAACCCTAATAAATGTAAAATAGCAAGAACTAGAGTAATACTCTTGGGTCATGAAGTGTCTACTAATGTTATTTCACTTGAGCCTAGTAAAGTGGAGGCTTTACTTCTTATGGATTCTCTAAAAACTATAAAAGAATTGATGAGGTTTGTTCGAAAGTTGAGGTATCTATCAAGGTCATTCCATATGCTAGCTGAATATGTATATCCTTTATAGAAAACAACTCAAAGGTATCCTTTAGTTTGGATGCAAGTTGAAGAGGATGCATTCTTGTAGATTAAAGAGAAGTTAAGCACTTTTCTAGTTCTTATGTCTCCAAACTGGGATGAATCTTTCTTCATTAGTATCAGTGTTGGGAAAAATGCAGTGGGAGCCATTTTAATGCAGAAGGGAAAAGGGATATCTTATATGAGGCCACTGTTTTATATAAGCAAATCCATTGGAGCAACTGAAAAAGCTTGGATGGAAGAAGAATTATTGATATGGGGGCCGATATATGCAGTTAAAAGATGGAAATCATACTTGATTCAAAAACCATTTGTAGTAATTATTGGTTCCCAATTGCTTCCACAAGTTTTGTGATCTTCTAAAAATGCTCCAAGAGTTACTAAGTGGCTTTTGGCTTTGCAAGAATTTGAATTTACATGTTTGAAGGAGGATATTGTAAGAGCTAGCTTAGCTGATATCTTGACTTATAAAGAACCTGTTGAAAGTGCAACTATTATAAGCTGGAAAGTGATTCCGCATCCGCAAATTCATGAGGAGATGAAGGATAAATATGCTACCTTGTTTTTTGATGGCAATTACAGAAGAATGCTGAAAAAGGGAGGATTGGGTTTTTTCATTATGGATGCTGAAAATCAAGAAGCCTTTTCTAGAAGTTAAGAGAGTAAAGAGATACAAAGTAACAATGAAGATGAATATGTGAGTTTACATGTTGGCCTAAAACAATGTATTCAGTTGGGATACAGAAAGATAGTTGTAGAAGGAGAATGTTATGTTGGTGGTTAGACAGGTTCAAAATGTTTGGAAAGGCAATAAAGATATTTTGAAGGACTAGCTGTTTAAGATAAAAGGCCTCATGAGGCAGGTGAAAATATTCAAAATTTGGCATATTGGTAGGGAAAACAACCATAGAGCTCATGAACTGGCTGAAAATGCTCTTTCCCAGTATGTTGTAGCAATGAGGGTGGATAATCCTAGATATGAGGGTAGGGAGAGCCTTCATCTAATTGAAGAGTTTCTAAAAACTGGGGAGCTAAAGTCATTAGCTGATAAATACAAAATGTATGCTATTATCAGAAAGGCCAAGGCATATGTGCTCATAAATGATCACTTGTACATGAAGGGGATTGATAATGTACTAAGAAGGGTGCTGGATAGTTCTGAGATTCCTGCTTGTTTATCTTCCTATCATGAGGAAGCATGTGGTGGTCATTTTGGTTTTGAGCTTACCAAAAGAGAAATTCTATTAGCAAGACTTACTTGGCCTAGTCTATGTGTTGATGTTGCTCATTGGAGTAAAAGTTGTCATGCTTGCCAGCCATATGCAAAAAGGGTATTAATTCCAGAACTTGCTAAAGCCATTGTTGCCTATGGACCAGTTGAGAAGTGGGTTTTGAAAAGTCTTACATCATTATTGCAGTTGATTATATGACCAAATGGCATGAAGTTAAGGCTACAAGGAATTGCAAGAAAGAGGATGTAACTCAATTCCTCATGGAGGACATATGTTGCAGATTTGGAATACCATTAGAAATAGTGGTAGATTAAGGTCTTGGCTTCAGAAATAAGCTATTGAGAGAATTAACATAGAAACTAGACTTGAAACAAAAATTTGCTATTCCTTATTACCCTTAGTGCAATGGACTAGAGGAAGCATTCAATGGAACATTACAGAAGATTCTCTTTAAGCTGGTGCAATATCATCCTAAAGATTGGGACAATTATCTTCATGAAGCTTTGTGGGCTTGTAGAATGATGCAGAAGACAAGTACAAGATTCACCCCTTTTTAGTAAGTATATAGTCAAGATGCTTTATTACCTATGAATGTCATGTTCCCTACGATGGAGTTTGTAAGAAAGCATCAATTAGATCAAATAGAATTGGGAATTGACAGAGGATTGAACTAGCATACCCTACAGTTGGATAGGCAACAAGCAATGAATTGTTATGAAAAACAGATTGTGAAGAGAAGGGAATGCTTTAATACATAGTTGAAGAAGAAGAATCTTGCAGAGGGGATGTTGGTTATGAGATATGACAGTAGCTTGGACTCTACTTTTCAAACCAGGTTTCGAGTTAGATGGGAAGGACCTTTCCTCATCAAGTAGAAGTTTGAAAATGGCACTTACGTGCTATAAGATTTAGATGGGATTGTTCACAAAAATAGAATCAATGGGTTCCATCTAAAGAAATGTATATGCAGAATCTTGTAAATAAAGAGGATGTAGGTAATGTACATACTATACATAAAGTAGGTTGCTTCCAGTTTACTGTTTGGGGAAGATTCAGTTTTCTTTAATTTGATATTGATCGAACGGTTGTAAATAATGGAAAGCATATTCAAAGTGTGATTTGACACTTACTAAAGGTCTCTCTCAAGTTTGAGCAAGAATGTGAAAGTTATGGTCTCTAGAAGGTCAATGCCTGAAGTAGACTGCATGCAGGAATTCAGGACTGTAGACTATGTAGAGCTATTTTAGAGTAGCAGATCAAGGAATGTGACTTGAGTTTTTTGAAGACTTATAGATTGGAAAGAGAGCTACAATTTTCCTTTTAAAATCTTGGCAATCCGAGGTTTCATTAGAAAGTTATGAGCTATTCTATGTAGTGCTCTATGAAGCAAATTTTCAAGAAAATGAGTTTGTCTTTGTCAGATGTTTTCAAAGCTTTTAATAAAGGTTTTTTCACACTTTGTGTTCCAAACCAGGGGGTGGCTAATCATGGTGAGTGAAAATGAGTGACCAGGGACATGATGTTACGTGAAGTCAAGTGGGGCAACACATGCAAATATCGTTTTTTTTGTCTTTCTAACACTTACCTGTAGTGGGAACCGGGTTAATAAATGGAAATCCCAAGTGGTATAATGCATGTTCGACATGTGGATGTGATATTTTAGTTTTGAGACATGTGCTTCATGCAGGAAGAGAAAAAAATATGTTCTCACTTCTAATTTTGAGTCCTCAAGTGGAATTTTACGTGGCAAGGGGCATGTTTGCCATCTAACAATTAAGGGGCAACTTAGTAAAATAGGGAAAAAAGCAAAAAATTGAGTAGTTTTTTTGGAAAAAGAGAAGAGAAGTGCTCGACACAAGACAATCAATGAGAGAGAGAGAGAGAGAGACAGAGAAAGAGGGAGAAGAAGAATCTTGCAGGCTAAAGAAGGGAGAAATTTGAAGCTCAGAAGAAGAATAACAAATTGTCAGAAGAAAGAGACCATAAAGGTGAAGTTATTGAAGCTGTGGAGTAGGATGGCATGGCTACTGAAGCCAATGGACTGATGTGAGTTCTCAATTTTCAGATGATGGTCATAAGAATCTTCTTTTTGTCTTGTTTTCTTCTATTGTTGCGTGGGGTAGAGAGTTTGTAGATTAGTTTTGATGTATGCATATGAGTGAAAGACAATAGAGGGTTGTTTTTCATCCTGCTGAGAGTGATGCATGTTAGTTGTTGAGTGAGGCTTCCCATTAGTAGAGAAGAATGGAAGTGAAGGGTCTCGACATCTGAAATTGGGTATATAGCATGGAATATGTATTATGGTCAGATGTTGAATGCACAGACTCAAGTTACTAGAAATCTAAAAGGATTTGCATCCAAGAAAATAATGGATTAGAGTTTGTAAAGCTCAAAGCTCCCACGACTCTTCATCAATGCAAGATTACGCTTTTGGAACAGAGAAGTTGTGTTTGTTATAAAGAGCGTGCAAGAATTTAGAATTGCAGACTGTGCAGAACTATTTCAGGGGAGTAGATCAATGAATTTGACTCTGAGTTATTTTTTAAGAATTATAGATTGGAAAGAGATCTACAACTTTCCTTTTTGAAGCTTGGCGATCCAAGGTCTGATTAGAAAGTTATGAACTGTTATGTGTAATGCTCCATGAGGTAATTTTTGTGCTTTATGAGGAAATAAGCGAATTCAACAGCATCTATGTCACCAACTTGGTTTCTCATGAAAGTCATCGTGATTATCCATTGCTATATCAGTGTAAATTTTGTTTTGATATAGCAACTGAGTTGGCATGAAAGTTGGATGTATAAAGCTTTGAATACATATGTATTTGGTTTGTATTTATGTGTGCTCTGAGGAAAGAAGAATAGAGAAGGTCTACAACTGATTTTGTACTGCTTAAAGCAATCATGCTTTATGGGGCAGTTTGCTACATGAGGTTCCCATCGCTAAAAATAGGAGTTTTGTGAATCTTAAAGCTCGTGTTGTTAGAGTCTCTATGATGGTTGTTTCAACATTAGATTCTCTCTAAAATGGTAGTTTTGAGCTTGGAGGTTTAAACTGCTCAAGTTGTTGAGTTGAAGTCTCACTGAGAAGTGAGTGATCAAGAATTTTTTATCATGTGTTCAGTGGTGCCGTCTCGTGGGTTTTGTTGAGGTGAGATCCTTGGTCTTTATCCTCTTGTGGTGTTGTCTTGGAAGTTGTTAGAGACCGACTACCCAATTCACCTACCAACGTGAGTGTCCAATTTGGGGCTCGTAGTATCCCTGCTATGATTAGAGCCCTTTTTAGTTCCTGATACACGCATTGGAATTCCTTGGTCCATTTGAATATAATGAATAGCTTGTATAGAGGTCTAGCAATCAATGCATAGTTTAACACAAACCGTCGATAATACCCTGTATGTCCTAAAAAGCATTCAACACCCTTGTAATTAGTTGGGGGTGGAAGATCAAAAATGATCTTAATCTTTGAGGAATCTTTGGCAATGCCATTCTTTGACACCATGTGTCCTAGGATACATCCATGCTTCACCTAGAATTGGCACTTCAAGAGGTTTAATGTAACGTGTCCCCTTGTCCACTTATAGGACACGTTTTAGCAACCCATCGGGAAGAGAGTCCAGAAAGCACCGCCCGGCACTCCCATGGAATGTCACGGGGTTTGCAATTTAGGTCTTCCTGAGTCTGCCACAAAGCGGAAGCATTCTGGCCGTTCCCACTAAGGACCGACCTGAATCAAGGTTTTCCTAATGGTCAAGTTCCTAGAAAGTAACTAGCGTCGAACCCCAGACGAACTACTTTACGCAGAAACATCAGGGTCGAAGTGGATTTATACTGCACTTGGTTCAAGGAGAATGGGAAATGAGAGGGATGCGAAGCTTGACCTCTCTGCCCGTAAGGCATAGTCCCATTCCGTTCCCCTAAAATAGTATAAATCGGGACTCTAGCTTTCTAGATTCTAAGTCATTGTTACCTTGCTGTCAATTCCTTTGAGAAAAGTTCCCAACCAACCGGGACCACCCTTCCATAGGACAGATCCAAGGTCACATCCACTGCACTTTTCTCATGTTTCTTTAGTTATCTAATTACCTACCACATTTAGTTTGACAAGCAAAAATAGCTTCCTTAATTAACCAATTACACACTGGTTCCTTCATGTAACTTAGGCACTGACATAGGAAAACAATGTCAAACAAGTTCCTTTTCAACAATTGATCTTTATTTATCCGCCTTTGGAATACATCATATAATCCATCCCCAAGGCTATTCCGCCTGAAGGCTATTCCAGTAATCCTCAGGGATAGCTATTCCAAGTTCCCCCCGTTGACTAGTATGCAGGCCTCGAGATCCCATCTCGAGTCACGTCGGCCTCTTGTGCAGGATTCAGAGGCAAAGGATTTACGGCCAGAGCCCCCCTGGCACCCAAGCGTCCTCTTGCTCCAAGTAGCACCTACTACGAAGAGACCTCTCGCAGCGGGTTCGGTCCACGTACCCGGCGCTGCTAACCCCCTTGGATAGGGTCAGGTAGACAGTCGGGGGTAACTGATACTGCCTCTCCCTCCAGGCTTTCAACGTGAAGCATTAGTTATTTTCCAGCATTAGTCCCTTGAGCAAAGAAGAACAAACAGTGCTCCTAAGTGTACAAACACAAGCGCTCCAATGGTCGTTTATATGGCCAAATGCTAAGGTGTGAATCCTTCTCTCCGAATACATCCAGCATTCGATCTGAGATCAATCATGACTTGGAAGGATCCCAAGGGTTTCGTAAGCTAAGTTTCTTGTTTACCATTTATCCTTGAGTTAGGTCTTATACCTTGTTAACCCAATTTGTCAATACTTTAGGTTTCCTTATATTAAGGTAAATACATCCTAGACAACCCCATTGTCCCCGCTTGATTGGTCAATTGCTTGCTAGGCAATTCATAAATACCCTAACTGGGCAAATCAGCCCCAAGGAAGGGTGATGTAGTAGGATGACTACTCATCCTCTAGAAAATTAAACTTGTACTTCGAACTTGCCAAACTTGTTCTAAGAAGTGGCAATACTATTTTGTGATTTAGGCACAAAACCATGTGATGTTTGCAACTTGTTGCACGAGATAGGTGTCGCATCTAACTTGTGGGATTATTTCTCCCACCGCACAGTATTCCTTGGACAATAATACCTTTGGTCAAGATGTAGGGTTTGGGAGTCCTCTTGACCCAATCCAACCCCTAACCCTACTAGGCCGATAACGCTTTAGCCTTAGGGCTCCTAAATTCCTTGCGGTAGTCTAGCATTTGGTCAACTGACCCTTAGGGTGAGAGTCCTAGCTCATTCTTGCATGACGTTTAAATAATCCTAACATTTCGTGGATGTAGGATAGAATCTTTGGGATTGGAAATATTAGGTTGGCAACCTAAGTGCGATACTAGGTAGAATTTTAACACAACTTAACCCTACCTAGCACTTTGAGGTGATCGTCATTTGCAACCTAATCGTACCTTTATAATTTTCGTGTGGATTACTTAGTTGCTCTAACCAACCCACAATTTAAGATGATCTTTCTATTAAAGATGCAAATACATTCTTCTAAATTTGCAAGTACTTTCCCTTAAAAGATGTAAGTAACTGAAAAATGTATGCAATGTATCATTCCATGCGAGTATGCAACCATAGACCTTCTGCTTTTATGCGACTTATAGATCATTCTTTTCCTTGCCCTAAACTATAATGATTGACATTCAGAGCTAACTTGTATCAACCCTACGTTGATGCAACAAAGTCAAAGCTTTAATATTTCTTTTTAACAAAGATGCATTCAAACTTTGATAAAGGAACTCTATGCATGAGCGAATGCCATGAGTCCATCCTTGATTTAATCATTCCTTTTATTACTTAATCCGACCTAAAATGTAACCATCTTCGCATGCAATTTGCAAAGTTCATAATTTCCTTTCCATGCATTGTGACTATTTGGACATCATTCAATGGGTGTCTAAGATTACCTCATACACGAGTCACAACTAGGAAATTATTACCTAAGTGCAATATGTGTTAGATGTGCTATTGTTTCCGTGCGGCAAAAAGGATGCCTTTAGACAAATCTACCTTTTTACTTATGCAATATGCATTCAAGAATGCAACTACCATGACCATGCAAGTACTCGTTATGCAACTTAACTTGGTAATTCGATGCGAGTATATAAATTTTCCAATGTATTCAAACTTGCCTATGTGAATTTAAAGATACGCTTAATGCATCCTTTCATGCGGGAGTATTATCGAAACCTAGGCATTAGGATTCGAGGTGTTGTCCACTCATGTACTCGGGGTGGAGGCTCCTATGTACGCTCCTCTTGTCTTTTGCTTGGGAGTCATTGATGAATTAAATCTTGGTTCAGCAACTTCCTCTTGGCTCTCTTACACGTTACAAAGCTACTTCTGTCTGATATCTACTCCTCCGCGCAGGACACAAGCCTTGTAGGACACGATTTTAAAAACCGGGGAAGGCACGGGAGAATAAGGCTTATGGAAGTCTTATTAGAAGCTTCCTAGCTTCTGTCAGGCAGATGAAATGGAGAGAGAAGAAGATGAGGATGATGATGATGGTGATGATGATGATAATGGTGATGATGATGGTGGGGGTGCAACAGCCTAAAGCTTGGGGAGGGGGGGGTTCATATATAGGCTTGAAGGGGGGGATAGCCACACAAGTGGCAATTTGCATGCTACCCTCCCTCATGCTTCTCCAATGCCTACTCAAGCTCCTCTCACACTCCCTCTCCCCCGCCATGCAACGACTAAAGGGGAGGGGAGTTTATCCATAAAAAAATTTGCCAAAAATTTATCCATTATCCCTTTCCCCCCTTGAAGGGGTGTTCTCGCATGGAACTACGGCTTTTGAGCCTCGGCCTATTATGCACAATGCGGGCTGGAGTATGCTAGTGCGTGTGGAGGGATTACTTAGCCCAAAATTTTATTGTTGCGGGAGATTACTTTAAGTTGCTCTTGCCGCAGGATGTGCAGGGTCTAGGATCATTAATATTTTATGCAGAAATATTACATTCTCTCCCCCTTAGAGGAATCGAGATGTCCTCATCTCGAGAAAAACTGGGGGTATTGTTGGTTGAGAGTACTTTCATCCATCCAAGTGGCATCCTCTTCAGGATAATCTTTCCACTGGATGAGGTAATCTCTCAAGGTCTTGGATCTCAAATGCCCCTCCCTAACATCTAAGATCTTGTCAGCCCCTGATCAAGGACTCCTTGGTTAGGCATTACAACTTGTTGATCATCAAGCACACGACTAGGGTTAGACACATACTTCTTCAATAGACTGATATGGAATACATTATGAACTTTTAGGTTTTCAGGGAGTTGCAGTCTGTAAGCATTAGGCCCTAGGCACTTGAGAATCTTGTAGGGTCCACAATACCTTGGACTTAGTTTTTTGTATTCACCCAAGGATAGGGAACTCTTCTTTGGATGTACATGAATGAAGACCATATCACCTTCAACGAAGGAACTATCTTGCCATTTCAGGTCTGCATAAGCCTTTTTTCTGTCCTTGGCGGCTTGGATGTCCTATCTTATTGACTTGATTTGGTCATCCATGCATTCCAGCATCTGCTTTGAAGCTTCAACCCTCTAGGTTGGATCCGAAAATCTCAAAAGACTATGGCAATCATGCCTATACAATGCTTGAAAAGAGGTCATCTGAATGCTTTGTTGGTAAGAAGCACTGTAGGCAAATATTGAATCCACTTTTTGGGTTTGTGACAACAGTGTGCCCTAATCATATCTTCAATGACTTGGTTGACTCGTTCTGTTTGACCATCAATTTGGGGATGATAATGTCAAGATTGTGGGAGAGAAGAAAGGAGTCTCACTTGTAGCTTTCTTGCTTGCACAATGGGGGAATACACACAAGGGTGGAGACTGAAAAACAGTTTTCCTCTTCTTAGTTGTGTAAGCCAAAAAAACTCTAATACAAAGAAATAGAAGAACCCTATATATGGGTCTCAAACCAAACTCAACTAACTAAGGTGGCATACTAACTGAGCCACGAACTAGAGTAGATAAGGATAGCTATCATGTAGCTATTATTCATGGGCGGTGTACCAACCGCATCTGCAACTGACACGTCGGTGACATAAATGCACAACGGTCACCCTGGCATATCACGAGTGGAGCTCGATATCTCAACACTCCCCCTCGAGCTCAATCCCAATTCCTTCACACCAAGCAGGTCTCTGAACTTGCGCAGCTTCTCTGCGCCCAATGCCTTCGTGAATATGTCAGCTACCTGATCCTCTGTGCTGACATAAACTAGATCAATAAGACCTAGTAAAACCCTCTCCCGCACATAGTGATAATGCACTTCAATGTGCTTTGTTCTAGCATGATAGACTGGGTTATTTACCAAGTGTATACTACTCATGTTGTCACAATAAATGACAATTGGCCCATCTGTAAGTTGATGCATATCATAAAGTGGCTTATGCAACCAAGCTACCTCACATGCAGCCATTGCTGCACCCCTATACTCAGCCTCTGTGCTCGACAAGGCAATTGTAGGCAATTTCTTGCTGCTCCAAGTGACTGCAGCACTCCCAAAAGAGAACACATATCCACTGGTAGATCATCTATCAGAAATACTACCAGCCCAATCAGCATCAGTGTATCCATGCACCTGTATCTGAATCCCAGTCTCATAAAATAGTCCATACTGCAATGTGGACTTCACATACCTAAGTATGCATCTACCCGCATCCAAATGCAGTTTCCTTGGAGCCTGCATAAACTGACTTACCAGTCCAACAACATAGCTCAAATCTGCCCTAGTAATAGTCATATAAATCGAGCTTCCTACTATGCGTCTGTACATAGTAGGGTCTTCCAGAAGCTCACCTGCATCTGCGCTCATCTTCACATTCTGCTCCAAAGGAACTGAAATAGGGTTACAGCCTATCATCCCATATTTGGACAGCATGTCCAATCCATACTGCCTCTGCAAGAGCTGTATCCCACTTGGTGATCTAATCACCTCAATACCCAAGAAATAACGCAGCTCTCCCAAATCCTTCATCTCAAACTTTTGCTTCAATAGCATTTTCACATGAAGGATATCTTCATCACTGTCACCTGTCATAATCAAATCATCAACATAAATGACAAGTAGCATAATACCTTTCTCTGTTTTCCTCACATAAAGTGAGAAATCTGCCTTGGAAATCTGAAAGCCAATAGAGACAAGATACTGTCCTATCTTGTCAGACCATGCTCTAGGTGCTTGCTTCAAGCCATACAAGGCTTTCTTCAACCTGCAAACAAACTCAGGATGAACAGCATGCACATAACCTGGTGGCTGCTCCATATAGACCTCTTCTTGCAAATCACCATGCAAGAAGGCATTCTTTACATCCATCTGATGTAAAGACCATTCCTTTGATGCAGCCATAGCAATAACTGCTCTTACGGTTGCCATCCTTGTAACCATACTGAATGTTTCTTCATAGTCAATGCCATATGTTTGTGCATACCCCTTGACTACTAATCTTTCCTTGTATCTGTTCACAGAACCATCTTCATTGTGCTTCACCTTATAAACCCACTTACAGCCAATTGCATTTTTACCTTTAGGCAAAGATACCAACTCCCATGTAGCATTTGCTTCCAAGGCATCCATTTCTTCATCCATGGCTTTCTCCCATTTTTCTTTTCCCATGGCTTGCTCAAAAGAAGTGGGTTCTGGTTCCTGTATCACTTTGACCATATATGCATAGTGAATGGCTGTAAATCCATCGTATTTCAGTCTATCCACAGGATACCTAGCTCTGGTAGACCTACGCAAAGTAGGTTCACTCCCAGATGCTCTCAAAACATCCCTGGTCTTCCTTACTCCAGGTGTAACAATAGAAGGAATATCCAACTCATCATCAATGCTCTGTTCTGAGCCACTGGATTCACCATCCACATAAGAGTGACCTGCATTCACATCAAACATGGGCTGATCAACCTTCTCTTTTCCTTTTTGTGATACCTACATACCACTATCTGCATTCCTTTGAGAAGATTCTCCTGATCTCAATCTGCCTGTCCATGGCGAAGAATGTGAACCACTGCTAGAGGACGCTCCAGGTCCACTAATATTTTGTGACTGCTGCTGTGAATTCTGTGCAGCATTACCATTTTGTGCATCTACATCATCAATCACATTTACTGGTTTATACCAACTACTCATCTCATCAAAAACAACATCTCTGCTCACTGTAAACTTACGAGTAGAAGGGTTATAGCATCTATACCCTTTTTTCTGCAGAGAGTAACCAATAAAGATGCACTTCTCAGCTTTTGGATCCAACTTGGATCTCAACTCATCTGGCACATGTACATAGGCAATGCAACCAAAAATTTTCAAATGAGAAATATCTGGTTTCCTACCAGTATACCTCTCCTCTGGAGTCATCCCATGTATTATTGTAGTGGGAGTCTTGTTCATTATGTAGAGTGTTGTAGCAACTGCCTCAGCCCAATAAAAATCTGGCAAGTCTTTTTCATTGAGCATGGCGCGAGATACCTCTCCAATATGCCTGTTTTTCCTTTCTGCAATTCCATTTTGTTGTGGGGTATGACTGCATGAATATTGCTGCTTTATGCCATGCTCCTGTAGGAACCTTGCAAACTCATTTGAGAGGTACTCTCCCCCTCCATCTAACCTTAGGCATTTTATTTGCAGACCTGTTTCTTTTTCAACCATAGCTTTAAGAGTTTTGAAATGCCCAAAAACTTCACTTTTCTTTTTCATGAAATACACCCAAACTTTTCTACTATAGTCATCAATAAAAGTGACAAAATAATGACAGCCTCCAAGAGATGTAGCTTTAGTAGTCCACACATCAGAGTGGATTAATTCCAATGGCTTCTCACTCTCTTGAACATGTCTAGGAAATGGTTTCCTTGCCTATTTTCCAAATTGGCAAGCTTCACATACCTTATGCATTTCTGCAACCTTGAATTTAGGCAATCCTGCAACAATATTTTGGGCCTGCATTGATTTAAGTCGCTGTACATTAACGTGACCAATGCGTTTATGCCAAATATCAATATCTGCAATTACACCGGTCCCATGTGCAAACATTGCTGCACTCAATTCAGACATGTCTGCATCGAACGTAAACATTCTATCCTTCTTCTTTCCTTTTGCTATCAAGCGACCTTTATTTTTCATATCCTCAACAAAGCATCCATGAGGATTAAATCTGACCTGCAAGCCCTGCTCAACCATTTGACCAACAGAAACCAGATTCTTGGTGATATTTGGGACATGAAATACATCGGACATGTATTTCTTTTTCCCATCCTGCATAGACAAAGGAATTTTTCCAATCTGCACAATAGGATGTGCAGTATCATCAGCAGTCTCCACAAATCCTGGTTTTTCCATTTTTCTTGCATCCTCCATCCATTCTCCATGACCTGTCATGTGGTTTGATGCACCTGAGTCAACATACCATACATCGTTGCTTTCTTCTGCACTTGTCACAGAATTATTCATGTGCTGCACCATAAACAAATGCTCATTTCTGTCATCACCCTGTCTACTAGAAGATGCATAATTCCCTTGTTGCAGTTTTCCATTCATGATGTCATTCTGCTTTTTATGGCAGTCTTTAGCCATATAACCCATTTTACCACAGTAGTAGCATTCAACATTACTGTTTGCATTTTGGCCTCTTTGCCATCCACCACGACCTCTTTGGCTCCCCCTGCCTCTAGAGTTAGCACGTCCTCCTCCATAGGACTGGTTTTCTTGAGTTTGCTACATATTCTGATTTCTACCACGGCCTCCTCTACCTCTGCCTCTACCTCTTCCAACATTTGAGTAGAAGACAGTTTCTTTTGAAGTTCCTCCTGAAGAAGATGCACCACCATTTCTTTGCTCCTCAGAAATTAGAAGAGCAATCAACTCCTCAAAATCAGGAAATCTTTCACGGACGGAAATGGATGTTCGGAGCTATGCATAATTCTTTCCTAGACCATTCAAGGTCACAGAAACTAAATCATCATCTTCCACTGGTGACCCAATGGAAGCAAGTGTATTTGCAATCTTCTTCACCTTCATGTGGTAGTCATTGATGCTCATATTTTCTCTTTGCACATTGTGCAACTCTTTCTTGAGCTGCATTTTCCTGGCTTGCATATTTGTGCTATACATTTTTGACAAAGTATCCCATGCCTCCTTTGGCATACTTGCATCCTAAATATGCACAATCATAGAGTCTAAAATACTGATAGACAGCCAGTACATAACTTTCCTAGCTCTCTCATGCCATGCTTTGAATGCCTGCATTTGCTGTTGATTGGGAACATCAGGAAGAACTGGTTCTTCTTCATTTCCTGCAACAAATTCCCAATATCCTTTTCCCATAAGGAAATTCGTCATTCTAAACTTCCATGCTTGGAAGTTGTTCTTGTCAAACTTTTCAGTGACAATCTGTGAAAGAGAATCAGACGCCATTACAGAACACTGCAAAAAATTTTGTCACTGCAAAAAACACAGCTTCACCCTCACAAGGGAAAATCTGCTAAACTCGCGAAAGTGGTATTTGACCACACAGTCACTTCCTAGTGACGATTTTGCATAAACAAGAACCAATGATGATTCTGTAACTCCCAATGTCTCTGCACACAAGCATACGATGCAATTTCTGTGGTAATTGTTCACCGACCTGTAGAACAGTGGTCGCACAGCATAAAACAGGGCCTTCTCCTGAGTGCGTGCAGAAAACTTCCGCCTCCAAAACAAGCCCCGAAATGGCCTCAAATAAAAAAAACAAGGTCGCCATAGGCTAAAGCCCTCTCCCGTAGCATATACTGCCCTTTTACTTCACCGCGAATGGCGTCTCAACCTGAGACAATGCACTCTTGCAATTTCTGGCTGTGCTACCTGTAGAGATCTGCTCCCAAAACAGAAAATGAAAGCAACACTACTCCTCTTACCAGAACACCGCGAGCTTGGCTTGCTTTCTTAAGCTCTTTACCATGAACAAGGCTCTGATACCATGTCAAGATTGTGGGAGAGAAGAAAGGAGTCTCACTTGTAGCTTTCTTGCTTGCACAATGGGGGAATACACACAAGGGTGGAGGTTGAAAAACAGTTTTCCTCTTCTTAGTTGTGTAAGCCAAAAAAACTCTAATACAAAGAAATAGAAGAACCCTATATATGGGTCTCAAACCAAACTCAACTAACTAAGGTGGCATACTAACTGAGCCACGAACTAGAGTAGATAAGGATAGCTATCATGTAGCTATTATTCATGCGTGGTGTACCAACCGCATCTGCAACTGACACGTCGGTGACATAAATGCACAATGGTCACCCTGGCATATCACGAGTGGAGCTCGATATCTCAACAGATAAGCTGTACTGAAGCAGAGTTGAGTCCCAATGGCCTCAAAGATAGCCCTCCATAAGTGTGAGGTGAAGAGAGAGTCACGATCACTAATGATTCTTCTGGGTAACCCATGTAATTTGAAAATCTCCTTGATGAATAGCCTTGCGATGTCTGAGGCTTTATAGTTTGTCTTAACAGGGATAAGATGTGCAACCTTGGTGAGCATATCCACCACAACCATAATGGAGTTGTATCCTCCCTCAACTTGGGGTAGGCTAACAACAAAGTCCATACTAATGAATTCCCATTTCATTTGGGAAATGTCAAGTGGTTGCAATTTCCCTGGCATTTTGACATGTTCGGCCTTAATGCGTTGACAAGACAAACATTCCGTGACATATTTGAGAACATCACCTTTGAGCCTATCCCAATGATAGCTATTTCTGACCACATTGAGGGTCTTGGCATAGCCAAGGGGAGTCATGGGCTTCCCAAAATATCTTTTGCTTGAGTGATTGGCTTGCTGGTATACATAATCTCGTCCTATAGTAGACAAGTCCATTGTTGATAAAGAATTCTTGATACTTTGTTTGTAGCTTTGGGTCTTGATCTTTGATGGGGATCTCCCTTAGCAATTTCTGATAGGTTGGGTCATGGCATGCCTCTTCTCTAGCTAGCTCAAGAATTGGGTTGTTTGGCATGGATACCTTTATGGCTAGAGATCTTGCTGTTGATGGATCTTGCAAAATCAGAGAATTCAGAAATGCCTTGCAACTGAGTGCATCAGCACTACATTCTCCTTTCTAGGTTGGTGTTTGATTTCAAAATCATATTCTTCTAGCACTTTGATCCATCGACGTTGCCTCATATTGAGCTCATTCTGGGTGAAAATCCATTTAAGACTCTTGTGGTCCGTCACTAAGGTAAATTTTTTACCCAGCAAGTAGTGTCTCCAAAGTTTGAGAGCATGTATGACAGCCAACAGCTCCAGATCGTGGGTAGCATAGTTCCTTTCATGGCTCTTTAGTTTCCTTGAAGAGTATACTACGGGATGACCTTCTTACATGAGCACACATCCTAAGGCAAGTGTGCTAGCATCAATTATCACTTCAAACTTCTTACTAACATCCGAAAGTTTCAGGGTGGGTGCTGATACCAAGCTTTGCTTTAGTTTGTCAAAGCTGGATTGTTCAATAGGTGACCATATAATTGATACTTGCTTCTTTAGTAGATCAGTCAGAGGTGCTGCAATCAAAGCATAGTTTTTTATAAAGACCATGTACCATCCTGTCAGTCCAAGAAAACTACGTATTTCCTTGACAGAAGTTGGTGTTGACCACTCCAGAACATCTCTGATCTTGGATGGATCTACTAAAATTCCTTCCGCTGATACAATGAATCCCAGTTATTCAATCTGTCGCTTTAAAAATGCACACTTCTTCTTCTTGGCATAAAGCTTGTGCACTCTTATTGTTTCAAGAACAATGCGAAGCTGGGGTTCATGATCTTTTTCCTGCTTAGAGTAGACTAGGGTATCATCAAAGAAGACAAGTACAAAGTCATCAAGATAGGCCCTAAAGATATCCTACATTAGCCTGTTGAAGGTAGCAGGAGCATTTGTGAGCCCGAATGACATGACCAGGAATTCAAAGTGTCCATACCGTGTGCTGAATGCCGTCTTTGGGGTATCTTCTTCCTTGATCCTTATCTGATAATAGCTATACCTAAGATCAATTTTAGAGAAGATCTTCACATCTTAAAAACAGTCAAGAAGTTCATCTATTCTTGGAATGGGGTATTTGTTTTTAATGGTCGATTGATTCAACCTTCTGTAGTCAAGGCATAGCGGAAGTGTTCCATCTTTCTTCTTTTGGAACAGCACTGGAGCTCCCCATGGTGAACTGCTAGGATGGATGTAGCCTTGGTCTAATAATTGCCTGAGTTTCTCCTTAATTTCAATTGATTTCGGGATGGACATCCTATATGGTCTCTTTGCAATTGGTGTAGCTCCTAGTGCTAGCTTGATTTTGTGATCCACTTCCCTTTGAGGAGGAAGTTCTGTCAACTCTTCAGGAAATGCGTTTGCGTACTCCTTTAACCATGAAGGTTCTTCTCTAGACTCCTGATTCTGATCTAGCTTATTTAGTTTAATCAAATAGACATGTAGCCCTTTTCTAGCTCCTTTTATTATCTGTGTTGCTTTGGCCAATTGAATTTTTGGCTTCCCAAACTCTCCTTGAGTTGTGACTAGTTCCCCTTTAGAATTTTGAAAGGAGACTTGGCCCTTTCCATAGTGAATGTGGGTCTCATTGGGTATTAGCCAATCCATTCCAAGCAAACACTCGTGGACCCCTAGGTTCATAACCCTGAATCTGACGGAAGTCAACTTTCCATCCAGTAGGAATTTCACCTTAGTAGTTTGCTTGGTACAAGAGACCTCACGACCATTTGCTAATTCCACAAGTAAGGCAGGTGCATCTATTGTGGCTATTCCTAATCTTCTTGCACAGACTAGTGAAATGAAGGAATGTGTACTGACACAATCAATCAAGGTTTTGAAGCTTTTACCTTGATAATCCGATGGCGTTTGAATCACCAAGAATTGGCAATTCGGGCCTTTCTTGTGAAGAGCGGCATGAACCATTGCTCTCTCAATGTCTGCTTCCATGGATGGGTCTTCTTTATCACACAGCTCCTTGTTGGCAACACTGGAGGTTCTCCCTCTGGCCATGGCAGTGGCTCCTTGGCCACGGACGGCTCCTTGGAATGGCCCTTGACGTTGTCCTCTGCTAAGCTTGGGACACTGCCTCTTAAAGTGACTAGGATCGTTGCAATGGAAGCAACGGAGATCGCAGCCATTACCTTGGGTAGGAACAAAATTATTGACAATGTTTGCCCTGGCTTTCTTCCTTTGTCCCTGATTTTGGCCTTGCGCTCTCTTAGCCTGAGACCTATACACTCCCTTATTCTAATCCTTGTAAGACCAAGTCTTGTTATTTCTGGGCTTGGTCTGCACCTCCTATATTATGGGTGCAGCTCAAATGAGCGTATCCTGAAGGTCTGTTTGGTGAATTGATTCGAGGAGGGTGTTTATGGGTGGGTTTAATCCGGCACAAAACTTTGACACCTGTTGTGTCATATCCATTTGTGGCACGTACTTTAAAAGAGAGACGAACTTTGAATAGTATGCATCCAGGGATAGACCAAGCTACTTCAGTTCGTAGAATTCATTCATCTTCTTTGTGCAGCAGGCAGGTGGTAGATATCTCCCTCACATAGCTTTTTTAAGCTTTTTCCAAGTAACTGACCCTTCCAAGATCCCTTGGTCTCTGCACCATTGTTTCCACCAAAGCCTTGCTTCGCCGGTAAGCTTCAATTTGGTGAGTATAGCTTGGTTAGCGGGTGCATTACTTGCTGCTTCGAAATAATCCTCCATGGATTCGATCCAGATCTCGGCATCAGTTTGGACGGTCCATCTCCGTTCCATGTAATAAATTCTCAGTTTGGACGGGTGATTCAAGTCGATGGGCAGCTATGTAATAAATTCTTGAATCACCCGTCCATCTCCGTTCCATGTACAGGGGTGAAGGATTGTAGATGCGGTCTAGGATATTCATCATACCTAGCCTCCATCAATAATCCAAAGCACGCATTGCAGTCATAAACATAACCTGGAACACCAAGAATTATATTCTTAAGAGCAACATTGCTCTACTCCCCTTCATTAAGTTTTCTTGTAAATATTAGATCCGTTGGTCGGCTCTGATACCAACTATAATGTGTCCCCCTGTCCACTTGTAGGACATGTTTTAGCAGAAAATCAGGAAGAGAGTCTAGAAAGCACCACCCGACACTCCCACGAAATGTCACGGGGTTTGCAATCTAGGTCTTCCCGAGTCTACCATGAAGTGGAAGCATTCCAGTCATTCCCACTGAGGACGGAGGTTTTCCTAATGGTCAAGTTCCTAGAAAGTAACTAGCATCGAAACCCAGAAAAACTACTTTACGCAGAAATATCAAGGTCAAAGTGGATTTATACTGCACTTGGTTCAAGGAGAATGGAAAATGAGAGGGATGTGAAGCTCGACCTCTCTACCCATAAGGCATAGTCCCATTCCATTCCCCTAAAACAATATAAATCGAGGCTTTAGCTTTCCAGATTCTAAGTCATTGTTACCTTGCTATCATCTCATTTGAGAAAAGTTCCCAGCCAACTGGGACCACCCTTCCGTAGGATGAACCCAGGGTCACACCCATTGCACTTTCCTCAGGTTACTTTAGTTATCTAATTACCTACCACATTTAGTTTGACAAGCAAAAACAGCTTCCTTAATTAACCAATTACACACCGGTTCCTTCACGTAACTTAGGCACTGACATAGGAAAACAATGTCAAACAAGTTCATTTTCAACATTTGATCTTTATTTATCCGTATTTGGAATACATCATATAATTCAGTGCGAAGGCTATTCTACTCGAAGGCTATTCCAGCAATCCTATTTCAAGTTTCACCTGTTGACTAGTATGCGGGCCTCGAGATCCCATCTCGAGTCATGTCGGCCTCTTGTGCAGGATCTAGAGGTAAGGGATTTACGGCCAAATCCCCCCTGGCACCAAAGCATCCTCTTACTCCAAGTAGCACCCACGGAGAGACCTCTCATGGTGGGTTTGGTCCACGTACCCAACACGGCTAACAACCCCCTTGGATAGGGTCAGTCGGGGGTAACTGATACTGCCTCTCCCTCCAGGCTTTCAATTTGAAGTATTAGTTATTTTTTAGCATTAGTTACTTGAGAAAATAAGAACAAACAGTGCTCCTAAGAGTATAAACAAAAGCACTCTAGTGGTCGTTTATATGGCCAATTGCTAAGGTGTGAATCCTTCTCTCCAAATACATCCAGCATTCGATCCGGGATCAATCGCAACTTGGCAAGATCCCAAGGGTTTCGTAAGCTAAGTTTCTTGTTTACCATTTATCCTTGGGTTAGGGATTATACCTTATTAACCCAAATTGTCAGTACTTTAGGTTTCCTTATATTAAGGTCAATACATCCTAGACAACCCCGTTGTCCCCACTTGATTGGTCAATTGCTTGCTAGGCAATTCATAAATACCCTAACTTGGAAAATCAGCCCCAAGGAAGGGTGATGTAGCAGGATGACTACTCATCCTCTAGAAAGTTAAACTTGTACTTAGAACTTGCCAAACTTGTTCTAAGGAGTGGCAATACAATTTTGTGATTTAGGCACAAAACCATGCGACGTTTGCAACTTGTTGCACGAGATAGGTGTCGCATCTAACTTGTGGGATTATTTCTCCCATCGCACAATATTCCTTGGACAAGAATACCTTTGGTCAAGATGTAGGGTTTGGGAGTCCTCTTGACCCAATCCAACCCCTAACCCTACTAGGCCGACAACGCTTTGGCCTTAGGGCTCTTAAATTCCTTGCAGAAGTCTAGCATTTGGTCAACTGACCCTTAAGGTGAGAGTCCTAGCTCATTCTTGCATGACGTTTAAATAATCCTAACATTTCGTGGATGTAGGATAGGATCTTTGGAATCGGAAGTATTAGGTTGGCAACCTAAGTGCAATACTAGGTAGAGATTTAACGTAACTTAACCCTACCTAGCACTTTGAGGTGATCGTCATTTGCAACCTAATCGTACCTTTATGATTTTCGTGTGGATTACTTAGTTGCTCTAACCAACCCACAATTTAAGATGATCTTTCTATTAAATATGCAAATACATTCTTCTAAATTTGCAAGTACTTTCCCTTAAAAGATTTAAGTAACTGGAAAATGTATGCAATGTATCATTCCATGCAAGTATGCAACCATAGACCTTTTGCTTTTATGCGACTTAGAGATCATTCTTTTCCTTTCCCTAAACTATAATGATTGACATTCAGAACTAACTCGTATCAACCCTACGTTGATGCAACAAAGTCAAAGCTTTAATATTTTTTTAAAATGAAGATGCATTCAAACTTTGATAAAGGAACTCTATGCATGATCGAATGCCATGAGTCCATCCTTGATTTAATCCTTCCTTTTATTACTTAACCCGACCTAAAATGTAACAGTCTTCACATGTGTTATATGTGTTGTTCTTTCCGTGTGGCAACAAGGATGCCTTTAGACAAATCCACCTTTTTACTTATGCAATATGCGTTCAAGAATGCAACTACCATGACCATGCAAGTACTCGTTATGCAACTTAACTTGGTAATTCGATGCGAGTATATAAATTTTCCAATGTATTCAAACTTGCCTACGTGAATTTAAAGACATGCTTAATGCATCCTTTCATGCGGGAGTATTATCAGAACCTGGGCATTAGGATTCAAGGTGTTGTCTACTCACATACTCGGGGTGGAAGCTCCCTCATGCGCTCCTCTCGTCTTTTGCTTGGGAGCCATTGACAAATTAAATCTCGGTTCAGCAACTTCCTCTTGGCTCTCTTACACATTACGAAGCTACTTTTGTCTGATATCTCCTCCTTGGTGCAAGACACAAGCCTTGTAGGACACGATTTTAAAAACCAGGGAAGGCACGGGAGAACAAGGCTTATGGAAGCCTTATTAGAAGCTTCCAAATTAGAAGCTTCCTAACTTCTGTCAGGCAGATGATGTGGAGAGAGAAGAAGATGAGGATGAAGACAACGACGACGACGACGACAATGATGATGATGATGATGATGATGATGATGATGATGATGGTGATGATGATGGTGGGGGCGCAACAACCCGGCGACAGCAACCTGCGGCAGCAGTATGGGGATGGCAGAAGGCGGCGGTAGTAGCATATGCTTCTCTCTCTTCCTCTCTCTCAAGCTTGGGGAGGGGGGGTTCATATATAGTCTTGAAGGGGGGGGGGGGGGGTGGGGATAGCCACACAAGTGGCAATTTGCATGCTCCCCTCCCTCATTCTTCTCCAACGCCTACTCAAGCTCCTCTCACACTCCCTCTCCCCCGCCATGCAACAGCTGAAGGGGAGGGGAGTTTATCCATAAAAAAATTTGCCAAAAATTTATCCATTATCCCTTTTCCTCCTTGAAGGGGTATTCCCGCGTGGAACTACGGTTTTTGAGCCTCGGCCTCTTATGCACAATGCGGGCTGGAGTATGCTAGTGCACACGGAGGGAGCACTTAGCCCAAAATTTTATTGTTGCGGGAGATTAATTCAAGTTACTCTTTGCACGGGATGTGCAGGGTCTAGGATCATTAATATTTTTTGCAGAAATATTAAATTTAATGAGAGGCGCGATAGCCGACATCGTTCAAAGACCGCTAAGTGTTCTCGCCAAGTAGAGTGAACACACAAGTTGTTGAGGAAGACCTCTAACTCCTTCCTCAGCATGTCTTTGAATATTGTACACATAAGTTATTGGAAAGTGGCTGGTATGTTAGTCAATCCAAAAGGCGTGACGATGTAGGCAAAGACTCCCCATTCAGCACAGGCGAATGCGGTCTTATGTCTATCGTTAGGGTGCACTTGCACCTGATTGTATCCAAAGAAATCGTCCAAAAAATTGTAGGCCTATTTGCCAACCACTCTCTCGAGCATGTGCTTGGTGTACGACAATGGGTAATTATCTCTCTTTGTAGCTGCGTTTACCTTCTTGTAATTGACACACACTATAATCTTTCCATTATTCTTTAATATGATAACTATGGGGGAAATCCAGTCCATGTGTTCAATTTTGTAATGAATCCTACTCTCATTAGCTTGTTGATTTCTTCCTTGACAGCATGGGCATGCTTTGGATTCATGGGATACCGGTGTTGTGTCAGGGGTTGTGTCAGGTGTAATGGGTATGTTGTGAGTCACCACACTCAGGTCTATCCCTTCACTACAACAAAAACGAGGCATAGACGCACACGTTAGACGCGCAAAGTCGGGCGCGTCTATCAGGGCATCTATAAATGCGTGTAAATCTGCGTGTAAATAGACGCGAATTTTGTGTCTATATATCCGCACAAATAGACGCTAATATAGACGCACCAGCAGACACACAATTATTTAACCACCTAAAATTAGTAATTCACATAATTGAAAAACCAAAGTTAATAATTATTTAACCACCTGAAATTGATTCTTGAGCATGCACATGTGCGCGTGATAAAAGCCATAGAATTAAGAATACACATTGAATCATTGAATTTAAAAAATAGAGTTAATAATTACTTTTTCATTGCTCTCTAATGAATGGCAGTTCCTCCAGTTGACAAGCCTGATATAAGTAATTAGCGGCAAGCGATAGAAACCTTACAATTAGTAGCAAGCATTGCAATATGTATCTTGTAATTTCTCTATGTAGTTGAAGATGATAAAAGATACTTCCTTTTTATTATGAAAAATTCAATGCTTGCTTTAAAATTGACTATTGATTCTTGAGTATGCACATGTGCGCATGATAAAAAGCATAGAATTAGGAATACACATTGAATCAATAAGCAAATTAAGTATGCTACAGTGAATGATCCATCTCATCTTCAATGAGATCAGCCCTTGCTAAACTATATACTTCTAGGTCTATGTTACCAAGAGGTAACGAAACAAATAAGTCTATCCCACTATCAGATGTGTCGCTATATTGCTCAATAACTTCATCAATATCATCGACAATCACGTTATTGTCTTCTTCTACGTTTCCTTGAACATCCTTGCGAGGTTCATCTTGTACTATATCACGCATATCATCCATTTTGGTGTCATCATGCACATCATCATTAATTGTTGGATTGTCATCTGCTATCTCCATGTCGGTAATATTACCATATATTGGTTTTGAACGATTCGATATAGGAATGACATACCACCATCGGTTATTGTTTACCATTGGATGATACACAACCTGTATTTGAAAAACAAAAGCAAAAAACTTATGTACTTATTATATTGTGTATATGTATCACATGTATACATATAAAAAAATTAGCCTTTACATATATACCTGCTCACATTGTTGAGGTAGTACTAATGTGCCATTCTTGTTTTGGTGAAATTTTTTTAGAGTCAATCATTACAAAACCACTTGGATGATGTCTGATTGTGCAATGCTCACCATTTGTTACCACTTCTTTAAACCACTTCACATCCAGTACATATATAAAGAATTGTCTGAAGTCAAGCTTTAGAATATCTTCGATCAAGCCACAATAACCTTCCATGGTACCATTGGCAGCCTCGAAGTGAGCAAGGACACCACAATCTTGGGTATTTCTCTTTTCATCTATATGTTGAGTTTGAAGATGTTTACCCTCACACCAAAGTGCATTGAATAATGTGCACTAGTAGTAAAAGATAAAAGATCAAACATGTCAATTATTTATATAAAATAAAACTTATAGAAACAAATTAATTGATAGTATGTCTCACCTTTGATAAGCAACCTCGTGTGTATTCCCACTCTTCTTGAGATATATTAATTTCCTCCTCTTTTTCCATTCTCTCCATTTCCTCATGTAACCAATCTATGTCAATATGACGTGGGAGCGCATTTAGATGATCTGGAAATAAGACATTACGTCCATATCTAGTGCGAAATTCTTGTCTTTCACTTTTTCTTCTTGCCCTTGCTTCATTATATAGTGTCACCCATTTGCTCATAACATTACTATTGAGCACACAAAAACTATTTAGCTTACGAAGTTATTCTTTTGTTAGCACTTTACTCATTCCTTTTCCTTGAGGTACTATAGAGGTCATCCTCAAGTCTTTATCATCTTTCCATAGTCGTGGTTGAGAGGGATCCACTTCAGCAAGATATTCAGAGATATAAACAAGGGATGATTGCACTAACCAACCCTCAGCCATGCTTCCCTCAGGCCGTGCTTTTTGCCTCACAAAATCTTTCAAGGTTTTCATGAAGCGCTCAAGAAAAAACATCCACCTTACATGAACTGCCCCACAAAGTGCGATCTCATCAATCAAATGTACGAGTAAATGTAATTGAGTAGTCAAAATGGATCGAGGAAAAATTTCCTCCACCAAACAAACCACCTCAACAGATAATACTCGAGCATCTTGCAATGTGTTTGGATCAATTTCCTTCGAGCTCACGTATCTGTCAAGATGTATTTGAGAATTGTTTATTTTTGTGTAGAAATTCAATGATATATAATGAAAAAATACAATGTATACACACCTCACAAGATCTCCCATCTTGTAAATGATATCATGTACATCTTTGGAGGCACAATGGGATATGCTAGTAGGAAGTACGAACTGAATGTAAACAATATTCATAGATCAAATGATTAGTTGAGGAAAAAGTCATCATACCCCAAAGTTTACACATAGTTACTCCACTAATTACTATATTCATGGTTAGAGATATCCTTACTTGAATCATTTTGTGCCAATCGTGGGACTTCAAACCAAATAGTTGCTCCACACCTCTTTTCTTTTTCTTTATGAAGGCTCCCTTGAGACATCTCATACATCCTGTGGGTGTTTGAAAGCTATGTATTTGTTCCTTCACTATTTTTTCCTCCTTCTTTGACAACATCCAAGGTGCATGGGGTAGCTCAATCTTTCCTCTGGGTCCAATGCATGGCCAGGCTCATCTCATGCGACCAATGTTACGTAAATCCTCCCTTACATTAACTAAATCGTGAGCCCCTATCAAGTGATCCCATAATGTAGATACAACATTTTTGAATATGTGCATGGGGTCCAATAGGTGATTGATCTTGAGTTCAGTCCAGTACGGAAGACGAAAGAATATAGAGAACCTAACAAACAAAAAATATATTATGTAAACAATTCATCATGTTATATACTTTAAAGTCAATCAAGAGAAATGCACTTCTTACCGACTCATGGCGAGTGGAGGGTGGCTGTTGGCATTAATCCATCTCTCCTTCCAATCTCGAATGGTTAGAGATTGTGGAGTCATTCCATTAGTAGGGAGAACATATTTGGGATGGTCAATAGGAAGAAATCGATGATGATTGTCGTAGATAACCTTCTTTAAACGTGCCGGCCTAGAAACTAGAGAGGGACCGCATATAGGACATGCATGATATCTTGACGTGGTTAAATCTAAAAAAACAAGTGAATTAATAAAATGCAATTGATTCAAGTCTTGAATTTCAAATATAGAGTTATATACATGTACCTGAACACTCTCCGTATCTTGGAAAGTCGTGCATGGTCCACAACAACATGGCCTTCAATGTGAAATCTCTAGAGGATGCAGATACACTTGTATCTTGCACCTCAATACCTTCCCATAACATTTCTAACTCTTCAATCAAAGGCTCTAAGTAAATGTCCATGTGTTTTACCTTGTGCTTTCCAGGAATTAGAAGGGACAACATCACATGTCCCTTTTTAATTGCCATGGATGGAGGAATATTATAGTTCACCAGTACCACTGGCCATACACTGTATGATGTGCTTTTGATGCCAAATGGATTGATTCCATCTATACCTAAACCAAATCTCAAATTTCTTGGCTCTTCTTTGAAAACGGGCCACAAATTATCTATATGTTGCCATGCAGGTGTGTCTGCAGGGATCCTCCATTTTCCATCACTTGAACGATGACTAGCATGCCATGACATGAGCTTTCCAATAGACTTACACTTGAACATAAGTTTTATACGTGGAACAATCGAAAAATGTCACAAAACCTTACGAGGCACATCCATTGACTTCATCTCCACTTCATATCTTGATTCGCCACAAACAGGACACTCTCGTGCGAACTCATGAATCCCACGAGATAAGACACAATCATTGACACATGCATGGATCTTGACATAATCGAGGCCTCCCAGAGATGTCAAGTAATGTCTTGCTTGCTCTCTCTTAGTTGGCAATTTGTTTCCTTTTGGAAGCATTTGTGATAATAACCTACATATATTTTTAAAAGTGAGTTTAAAAACCACCAACATACATTTCTGTCTGATTTCAAAATAGAATTAACAATTAATATTATGATTCATATATAAGCCAAACTGAATTGATACCTACTTCAATAACGTATCCAAAATAACATTACTCCATCCATAAATTGTTTGCAAGTTAAGTATCTCGAGGGACGCACGAAGAACGGAGTACATATAACCTTCATACAACGAAGTAGATGATGCTACATATAGTGGATCATCTGGCTTCATGGAGTGACCTTCTCCCTGAACTAGTTGTGAAAATAGATGGTGTACCATGTTGTCCAAAATCTCATCCTCTACGACCTGATGGGGCATTTCATGAGGGCTACTATCATGGTCTTCAGTCTCTACTCTTCTTGAAGACTCTGCCTCCTCGCGTCGACGTTTTGCAGCCTCTTGACTCCCGGGAGGGAGCATCTGAGGATGTGGCACCGCATCCTGCTCAACCACAAAAGGGACTTTCATGTACGTTGATATATAATTCCCGTAACATAGACATGCAATCTTAGTGGTAAAAAAAAACTATGAATATCGGTGATTTTTCTCAATCCCATTCTCCATACAAGCTGAGGTGTGACATTGCAATTTGACGTGCTCGAAAAATACACCCTCGACAATGATCTCACATGCATTTAATTTTTCGTCGTAGCCATGCATCTCGATTATGAAGATGCAATGTTTCATCCTCACTTGAGGATGTTCTCATTGACTCACCAGCTTGCACCCCACTAGGTGATGACGATGTCGACATGATTAAACCTAATTCATGACAACATCAAAATATTTGTCATTCATATGTTTACATAAGATCTTGGTTTTAAATACACAAAAATCATCATAAATACATTAAAACTTATGATAAGAATTCATTATCAAAACTTATCTTAAAAACAAAAAATTATGATAAATCCCAAATGCGCGTCTATATCCGCGTTTAACTACGCATCTATATTCGCATCTATACTCGCGTCTACCTGAATAATAGATGCACATATACACATAAAAATAGACGCACACATCAAAATTCAAACCATACTTAAATCATTTCTTTTCAAACTGCGCCTTTCCTTTCCTCCGTTTTTTGTGGTTCTGAAGCTTGAGTTTAGCCAACATGTAGTCTCTTCATGCCTCACCTCCTCATGACTCACCTCTTCTTTCATTTCAAACACACAAGAAGGGAAAAAGAAAAGCCAAGGAGAGGAAGAAAGAGAGAACAAGAAAGAGGAGAACAAGAAAAAGCAGCAAGCAAGCAAACAAGCATCAAGGGAGGGTAAGTTACCAAGGAGAGGAAGAAGGAGAAGGAGAAGCGCCACCACCCGCCACACCAAACACCCAAGGTGACTCGCTCTCTCTCTCTCTCTCTCTCTCTCTCTCTCTCTCTCTCTCTCTCTCTCTCTCTCTCTCTCTCTCTCTCTCTCTCTTTGTTTCTCTCTTCCTCTCTTTGCTCTGTCTATGTATTTAGGATTTGTGATTCCATTATGTATTGCATTTTGTAAATTGTTAATGGCGGTCGTCGGCCTAAAATCGGCCGACCGAGCACGTCTACTAGCGCGTCTACATCTCAATGTAGACGCAGACATAGACGCGAAAAAATGTTTCCTCTCAGAGCGTCTGAGGGCGCGTCTTCGAGCGCGTGTGCTCTGCAGTGTACACGCGATGATACACGCGCTGCACAAAAGGTTGACCTACATGCACAGATAGACGTGCTGGATAGAAATTGACCTGGGATGCGCGTCTGGCAGCGCGTCTGTGCTGCATGTTAGATGCGCAAATAGATGCGCTGGATAGAAGGTTCACTTTGGAGCGCGTCTAACCTGCAATGTAGATGCGGGGATACACGCGCCAGGTCTCCCAATTCTAATATTAAACAATATATTTTTGCAATGACGAATGTGACCAATCCCATGTTTGTGTTTATTAGTTTTCTTGTTTAAGAAAAGCATTAGCACTTAAGTGTTATGCTCAATGTCTAAAGAAAGCTCTTTGAAAATGTAGGTAATATATGATTTTTTGTATGCAAATAAATTTATCTTTTTCCTGTGTTTTTTTTACAGATGTCGTATCCTAGTTCATCTAGCAATGACCCAGATGTGGATCGCATGAATGATACATTGGCCTCCACATGCAGGTACTCCATATGGAGTACCTGCATATGGAGTACCTGCATGTGGAGTCAATGCATTTTTTGGAGGTTTTCCTAGTAGGGAAGACTTCATGGGAGAGATGACCAGACACCTTGGCCGCTCTCCCACGGCGGACGAGGTGTTTAGTGTCATGTCTGGGACGCCTCTAGCATCTTTGCCTGGCACTACTTCCCAGACTCCACATGCAGGTACTCCATATGCAGGTACTCTATATGCAGGTACTCTATTTGCAGGTACTCCACGTGCTCCACGTGCATCGGCTGAAGCACAAGCATCTACAGAAGCATGTGTATCTGCAGAAGCTCATGCGTCCAGCAAGGCAAAGGGCAGTCGACAGAGAGGGAGGAGGGAGAGTCGAGGGGGAGGACAAGGGTTGTGTGGGGGTTGCCTAGGAGGTGGCGAGCGATCACCCTCACCAGTAGATCATGTAGAGGAGGTTGTACGCCAGTACTATAGAGTTACAAATGCTAGTGGCATTTTTCATGATGATGAGGGAAGGGATGTAATGGCGTACATGAGGAGCATCGTGCATGCGACGTATAAAGATTGTTTCATTGCCTTCAAAAATCAGAAAAGCGGCTTGTGGGCAGGAGGTGTTGAGGGCAGTCCATAGGAGATACCCAAATCCTTAGGGTCAGCGATTCTCGGATGATTAAGGACATACAAAAGTGAGGGATATGCTTCACAACAAAAGATCCCACCTCATGACATGGGCTAGGGACTCACTGCGGAGGCTGGAGGAGGGGCATGGAGTCTACAGCCAACCACCTATGTGCCACCGCGTAGAGTGGAAGAAAGCCAAGAAGAAAGCAGTTGAGAAAGTGAAGAGTCGCTAGCACGCAGAGGCGTGATGAATCCAAATGGAATGAGAGCGGAATTTAGGTGCCGATAAGTGCTTAAAAATAGCTAAAAATTATGAATATCAAGGGAAAAATACTCAACGTCGAAGGCGACGGCTCGATCTAGGACGATTTTAAGCGCCAAAGTGCTTTAAAGGCGCTCGAGTGACACTTGTTGATTTTTCATAATTTTTCTGATAGTCGTGCAGGTTGACACAAGCTACCGGCCAATGCGGGATGCCAAGCCGGATGCCGAGGATTTTTCAGAGCTCAATTCCGAGTCCAAACGGGGAAATGGCCAAGAATTGGTCAAGATTTGAAAGGGTGGCCACAACATGGACCAAAAGGGGGGTGCCCTTTGGGGGAATTTTAACCCCCCAACCAAAAGGCATGCATCATGGATGAAAAATCGTGGGAAGGAGAAGAAAACGTGGAGGAAGAACAACGCCAATTTTTGCGCCATGAATGGATGGAGGGCATCATGCAGCTTACACATACCCTGCCTAATGGATTATGGGGCTTCATTCCCCTGTGTTTGTGGACTCTATCGCCTGTCTTCGCTCCTCCATTGGTGGCTTGAATGTTGAGATGGAAATCTAGTCTTTCTCTCTCCTCCATCTCTCTCCCCTAAAGGCAGATTCATGTGGTGAAGAAAAGGAAGAAGAATGGATGATGGATGCTTGTCCAATGAAGACCGGATTGCTCCATGGTGTAAAAAGATTGAAGATTGCTAATTGTGGACTGTCATGAGCATTAATGGTGGCTGGAAATCAGTCCCGAGATATGGCAAATAAAAACCCGCAACCCGCAACCCGCAAAGAACGGTAATCTCATTTTTACAAAGGAAATTGGTGTTTTTATGCAATTTGCTTCATGAATACTTGTTCCCATGAGATGATTATGCATTATAATGTTGTTTGCAATGTCTTTCAACTATTTATGCTCAAAAAATCAGAAAATCATAAGTGTTGTGGATGAAATTAGTAGTGAAAAACCTCTAAATATGCAAAATATGGAAAAATTGGGTATTTTTGAGATATCAATGGAAAATATCATAAGACACACCAACTCAACTGGTCTTTTTGCTGCAAATGAACCTAAGGCCCACAACCCATAACTCATTTTGAATTTTTAGTCATTAAATATTGAAAAAAAATACAAGAAAAATAGGGAAAAACCACTAAAAATGGGAAAAAATAGATTTTGAGTGTCGAAAATTAGGGAAAAATAAGATTCATGTTTGTGGATGTATGGGGGGTTTGAAGTATGAGTTTTAGCCTCAATTCAGCCCTACCTTTATGTTTAGTGAGTTTTTATGGCTTTTTATACAATAAAAATGTGGAAAATGAACCCTAAACATATGCACGATGCATAACCTAAATGAGTGAGGGGGTAGAGTGTATGAAAGGTGTTTAAATGCTGAAGGAAATGATGAAAAGCTTGCTCATTTTTATGCATATCATATAGATCGGTTGATAATTAAAAATTAAGGACCTAGTAGCACAAGGGTTTCTCGGTGCTAGGTTCATGCAACGCCGCATACGAGTAATAGTTGAAAGAAATGTTTTCCAGATGTGCACCAATGCTGATTTTTGTAATTGTTTGAGCACGTGGACATTCACAATTTGCATGAAGCATGAAATTTAAAAGGTATCGGACAATATCTCCTGGATGCATGGCAATTGCTTTCTAGAGGATCGTGACCAACGTTGAGGGAGTAAGGTTGTCCAAGCTATAGGCTAGGCATTGGGTCTAGGGGAAAGAAAGTGAGCAAGCATGGTATATCTCTTGGAAATATGCGAATCATAAAAGAGAAAAGTTTGTGTGCGTATGTTATATATATGTTTAGTGATGCATCGAGGGGCCAATCCCCAAGGTGTAGGAGAGTCGCAGTGAGGTAGCGGCATTCAGCCGTTGGAGGACCTCCTATGTTTGTGCTTCATGCTATTTGGCAATGTGCTGGGGACTCCCTCTGAGGAGTATTGATTGGGTTAGAGTTGGACTATGAGACGTAATACAAATGCAATATGTTTAGGAAGATGATCTATGTGTCATCCACGCTCCTGGCCGCGAGGCCGTGGGGTTGTTGAGCGTATGATAGAGATCCGGCTAGTGCATGAGCCAGTGCCGGCCCATTTTAGGTCGCATCAATGGTGCGTCTGCCGGGAGCCGCTTAGAAGTGGCGGTCCTTAAATCTTGGTTGTCTAGGGACTAGTTAGCCATTTATGCCAAAGGATACTGAGACTGACCCATTATTCATCGATAAGCACCGTCTAGCCGAAATCCAAAAGCAAGAGAGAGACGAAAGAGCTAGGCGACGTGCTGAAATTTTTAGGAGATATTCCCCTAAGCGTAGTGGTGCTGAACCCTTACGAGGGAGTGGATCTAGTGGTCTTGGTGCCACAAGCAGTAAGTTAGGAGAAGGTGGAAGCTCTAGTGCTTCCCTTCCTTCCATAAGCCAGTCTACATCAAGTGCGGGAGGTGTAACCCCACCGTCCCCTATTCCTAGTGCAAATCCAATCTCCGTCATGGTGCAGCCTATTACAATTCCTGCAGGAATGACGGATTTTCTGGCTCTAGGTTACCCGCTACCCATTTTTAATGGGCTAGTTGAGGAAGATGCGGAACTCCACATCAGGGAGTTTCAAAAGCTGATGTTTAACTGTCGCATCCAAGAAGAAGAACATTGAATGATGTTCTTCAACATGACTCTCAAAGGAAGAGCTACCATATGGTATCATGGTTTAGAAGCCGGAACCATATTGAATATTGATGCATTTTATGGAGCTTTTCGAAGGGAGTTTGCCCCTAAAAGGGGTGGGCAATATTGGTTGCGTGTACTCAATGTAACCCGCCAAGAACCACACAAGGATATTCGTGCTTATGCGAAGAAAATAAAAGAGGTTTTCTGTAAGTTGGACACCTCTATTCCTATCCCCGCAGTTGCCCAATTGCAATATTTCCTACATGGTTTGGACTTTAATATTCAGTTGCACTTGAGTAGTGTCCCTTTGGGGGATATAGATACTGCCATTACAAGAGCACAAGAAGTGGAATGCCGACTACAAGTAGCCTATGCCTCTCGAGGCAATTCGAATATGGGTCTAGCATTGGGAAATAATATGGCGACGGCAAATTGCAGTAGTAGCCAAGGGATAGCGATGGCTAATTCTAATGGGAGAGGGAACATGATACAGATGTGCCTTTATTACCAACTCCCCCTAGCATGTCGATGCCTATGAGCAGTCAAATGGCTCCAAATGGTGGAAGCCAGGTAGTTAACCCTAATACCATGCATGTGGTTCAACAACCAGTGCCTAATCGAATTGTTAGGCTGATGGAACGACAGGGTAATGATCAAGGCTACGAGTCGAGTGCTTCCAATGTTCTTGGCGAGGTTAAGGACATGATGAAGCATTATACCGACATGATTACGGAGCAGTAGCGACAAATAGCCATTGATGTCAACTTTCTTGAAAAACAGTAAAATTTGATAGGAAGTAGATACCCAGATGAGGGTGCACCTTTGAGGTTTAGCTGCAAATGGTGTGGTGGGCAACACTATCCAAGAAACTGCCCAAATGTCAAGTCGACATTTGTGGAAAGTCCGGCCATTTAGCAACCACTTGCTGGAGTAAGATTAGTTCCCTCCAGCAAGGTAGTTGGCAACCAGGGCCTGTTAATCATCGTGCGCAAGGAAATGATTCCCAGCGAGAGGACGAACCTAAGCAAATACTTTAGCGACCAAAGACTACCGTAGAGGAGATGCCTAGTGGTAGTGGGGTTAGTTTGATTGAGGCTATGCGCATGAATGACACTGAAACCTCTAATCTGCGAGCGATCCTTACAAGAGGTCAAAAGGGTAGAGAGGCCGACAAGGATAAGCCTGTCGACGGAAACCCTAAATAGGGCGACAAAGGAATGCAAGTTCTGGATCCTGCCATGAAAGGGGGACCTCTGAAGCCCATGGAGAGTAAAGGCGATGCTAAGAAGGATAAGGAACCACCGAGGAAGAAGGTGAAAGTTAAAAAAGAGGCAATAAAGCTGGTTCAACGACCTAAAGAGCGGATGGTTTGGCATGAAAAGCAAACTCTGCCGAACTATTATGAATTTGATTTAGCGAGCTCTCTTTGCGAAGTCAAGCCGGATGTGAACCTTTTATATCTTATTAAGCTTTCTCCAGGAGTGCGCAAGGAATTTAGAAAGATCCAGTTGGTGATGACTAGTTTAAGCATGCTGAGAAGCACTGCCCAAGGGTTGCAGCCTATGTCGATGGGATATTAGTAGATTATGCCATTGTCGACATAGGATCATCTGTTAACATTATGAGTTCTGAACTGATTGGGTCTTGCGATCCAGAAAGATACCTCCACAATTCTCAGAATGGAGGATGATAGTTTGAGACAGTCGGAAGGCTGCATTACTAAGGTCCATGTCACTGTTGCAAATGTAGAATGCCTGTTGGACTTCAGGGTGATTCGTTTTGCAGGGCATCCAAGTTACCAAGTATTACTCGGACGACCTTGGATATTGCAAGCGGACTGCCAAGTAGATATACCCGCCGGTCGGCTGATATTTGGCAGAGGTGCCCAGCGCATGGTGGTTGATGCCTACCCTGAGTCTCCACAGAGTGAGAGAGCTCCTCTATCTTCTACAGAATTGGAGATATTAGAGGATTTATCCGCCAGTGAGACATCATCGAGTGATGAGTCCAAAGAGGGATCCACCACGGAAGATGTCTATCAGATCACTCTGAATGAGCCGATAGAGGCCCAAGATTGTATAAGAGATGCAGATGTTATTGAGATAGACCTTGGCACGCCAAATGATTCGCGGCCAATTAAATTAGGTTCTATACTCAGCTCAGCAGAAAGGGAGGACTATGTGTCCTTGATTCAAGAATTCCGCGATATCTTTGCCTGGAGTTATGATGAGCTGAGAGGCATTCCTCCCAGCCTGGCCGTTCATACAATTCCATTGAAGGAAGGAAGTCGTCATGTGCGTCAGAAAGTAAGGCGTATGCCTTTTGAACTGAGGGACGGGCTGTTTGAGGAGTTACTGAAGCTTTGGAAAGCGGGTTTGTTCTTTCCTGTACAACACTTGGAACGGTGTTCGCCAGTTGTGATCAGAAAGAAGAAAAATAATCAAATCCGATTATGTGTGGATTTTAGAGAGCTAAATAAGCAGACAGTTAAGGATTACTACCCATTGCCATTCATTGAACAAATTTTGGATCAATTAGCAAGTAGGGAGATATATTCGTTTATGGATTGCTTTGCAGGATACAACCAGATGGCAATTGCAGAAGAGGACAAGTTGAAAATAACTTTTATTACTGTCTTTGGTACTTTTGTGTACCATGTGATGGCCTTTGGTTTATGCAATGCACTTGGTTCGTGGTAACGAACAGCAGATAAGACATTTGGTGACATATCCCCTGAAGAGTTGAAGGTGTTTATTGATGATTTAGGGGCCACCACCATGAGAGAAAGGCAGTCAATCATTTTATGAAAATGCTTTGAGCAGTGTAGACAATTTTGTATCGTGCTAAACCCACGGAAGTGTGTTTTTGGTGTACCTTATGGGCTATTGCTAGGCCATGTGGTCAGTTCGGTAGGAATTGCGACAGATTCCGAGAAGGTCAAAGTTATAGTTGACATGGGTCCACCACGCACTCCGAAAGAAGTTCATAGCTTTCTATCTTTGGTTGGTTATTACCGTAGATTCATAAACGCCTTGGCAGAAAGAACGTTGCCGCTTACAAATCTATTGTCCTTTAGAGTTGTTTGCTTGTATGAGGTGACCCCTGTAAGGTAGCTTTCGAGGATGTGAAGTAGGAGCTACTAAAAGCACATGTTTTAAAAGCACCTAAAAGAGGTGAGGTGTTCTATATATTTTCAGCAGCCACCATGCATAGTATCAACTGCTGCTCTTTAGCCCAAATTTGGGAAGAGAAGTGGTATCGCCTTTGCTAGTCGAAAATTGGGCATTTCAGAGATCAATTATACCTACATGGAGAAATTATGTCTTGCGATGGTCTTTGGGACCAAGAAATTCAGGTATTATATTCTCTATGAGAATGTTGTGCTTTATACAAAGGCGGAGGGGCTTCGATTATTGATGAATAAGCTGCAGCCGCCTAATCGTCTAGCAAAGTGGTTAATCACTTTGCAGGAGTTTGATTATGAAATCAGGAGTAAGCCACCAAGGTCGCAAGGCATCGTGGAATGTCTTGTGGACTTTGGGGAGCCGAAAGAATATGTGGCTGAAGGCAGTGACATGGAGTTGTTATTTAAAATAGATACGGCATCTATTCCCTCCTGGTATGCTGCAATAACACATTATTTATTGATAGGAGAGGCTGGATCCGAACTATCTAAAGCTGAGAGAAGGAAAATTAAGTAGCAAGCATTAAAGTTTGCTTTGATCGTAGGTACATTATATCGGCAAGGGGTTGATGACATCTATCGCCGGTGTGTGATGCCTGACGAGGTGCCATTCATTTGGAAGAGTGCCATGATTCCGCTTGCGGAGGTCATTTTGCTGGACAGCTTACAACACAAAAGGCTTTAAGAGCATGATACTAGTGGCCTGCCATCTTCCAGGATGCATTCGCGTATGTTAAGAGATGTGATATTTGTCAACGACATGATAGTCGAGAGAATAGGAAAAGACCACTCACCCCTATTATGGCGATACTTCCATTTGAGAAGTGGGGAATAGACTTTGTGGGTCCTATTACTCCGTCGTCAACTACGCAAAAGAGGTATATTATTGTAGCAACTGACTACTTCACAAAGTGGTCAAAAGCATGTGCAACAAGGAAAGATGATGCTAAAGAAACTGTTAGTTTCCTTTTAGAGCAGATAATATGCCGTTTTGGTCCACCAAAAGAATTAGTGTCGGACCGTGGAACCCATTTCCTGAACAAAGTGATTAAAAGCTTGACAGAGGCTTGGCAAATCAAGCACAACAAAATGACTCCTTACAATCCGCAGGCAAATGGGCAGGTTGAAAGTACCAACAAGCAGCTTGTGGGTATCCTATTGAAAGTGGTATCTGAAAAGAAAGGCGACTCGGATAAGAAGCTGTATGTGGCAGTATGGGCATATAACACCACGTTCAAGCAAGCCACTGGCCACACGCTGTTCAAACTAGTTTATGGTGAAGAGTGCGTTTTACCCTTAGAAATTGAGTTGCCGACCATTAGATTTGCAATAAACCATTCTTTGGGTAATGAGGACGCCCTATTAGAACGTTTTACGACCTTAGCACACCTAGATGAACTTAAGTTGCAAAGGCTATTACATCAAGAGGTGGCTAAACGTCGCATGAAACAGTTGCATGACCTAAAAGCGAAGAAGTACACCTTTAAGAAAGGACAATTGGTTTTGTATTATGATGCGCGTAGGGAGCTATTCCCAGGAAAATTGGAGCCTAAATGGGATGGGCCCTACAAGATTGTTAGGTTAGGGAAGAATAGGTCTACAGCCCTATTAGCTGATTTACAGAGATTAGAGTTTAAGAATAAGGTTAATCTTAATAAGATTAAACCTTACTATTTCTAAGTATGCTAATACAAAAGAAATGCATTGCAGGTCAATGCTAGGAATGATCTGAGACCTGCGGAACAGAGCTTAAAAGCTGGTGGATGGGTCGGTTAATCCCTTATTTGGAGCACCCATATCTGGAGCAAAGATACCATCAGGGAAAACTCATCTGGTGGAGCAAAGGATATAAAGTGATTGAGCAGGAAGACGGAACCTTTGTGTGGGAGATCAAAGTCTTCTGCTATCACTTTTTACGGCTATTGACGAGTATCCCTGTTGACTTCAATGAAGAAGGTGGGATGGAGCCATCAGTTCATCCTATCAACATGCTAAACTTCGATTACCATAATTACGAGTAGAGGAGTTCTGATGGCCGGCTTTGTAAACCCATTGTGGACGTATACACTATATTTTGACAAAGCGTCTAGGGGCCCTAATAGAAAAGGAAGTGTGGGAGTAGTAATCCGAGATCCCCGATGTAGAGTGACGATGAAGTTAGCTGCTTATCTCGAGGTAGGATTCACTAACAATATGGCAGAGTATAAAGCCTTGATTATGGGACTGTATATTGCCAAGCAAGGTGGTATTCGTCGATTGTTAGTGAAGGGGGATTCCCAGTTGATCTTGAATCAGCTAGATGGGATATACACTGTGCAGAATCCCATTCTTTGTATGTATCATCAAACTGCTATGACCCTACTTGAGGAGTTTGAGAGAGTGTCTTTTCAGCTGATTCCACGTTCTTGGAATCAGTTTGCGAATTCATTAGCAAATCTTGCTTATGAGAAAGATCTCTTCTTTAATTGTGGTCCTAGTTTGGATATTGTAATCAATGATGAAACAGGACCCGGTCGCTTGTGGGGTATGTTATCAGAACATGCAATATATGGCAGACGATGGTTGATATGGTGATGCAAAGAGTAGCTGAAACCAATCTACCATTATTATCTGGGACCCATAGGTTAATTAGACAACATATTATGCATACGCCTCTTTCTATTTATGCAGGAGGGATGGGTCATAATCTTATGCATTTAGTTTAGGGCTACGAGCCTGTTTTTCCTCCTTGGAAAGGAGCTTATGATTGTATATCTGGATTCTTCCAAGGAGGGATGTGTAGATGTTATTTTGTTTTATCTCGTTAGGCCAAGAGGGCCAATGTTGCGAGGTTTTGAATGCTTTATTTTGTTAGGCCAAGAAGGCCGATTCAGTTTGGTAGTGAAGTGTTTTATTTCATTAGGCCAAGAGGGCCGGTTGTCTGTTTAGTGCGGGTGCAATTAATAGTTTCTTGTTTGAGTTCTATGCTAGATAGGTTTGAAGACAAGCTTGGAAGGAGCCTTTTGTTGCGTGGAAGATTCTTGTGGCCCTATCCAGGTGATAATTTTCCTTTATGAGTACTGTGGTTGTTTGTTATATGTGGTTGAGTACTTGTTAAGGAGTTTTTTGTTTCTTATTGGGGACCAGCGTCCAAGGCATGAATTCCCAGGTTTAGGTTTAGTATGTTTGAGGGAGGTGTGAGTAGTCCTTGCCTCCTATACAGACATTGTCAGGCATTGCAAGACCTGTTTTAGAAGGGAGTTCTAGTGACCCTGTTCTACTAGCCTGCTAGGCAGCCGTTCTAGGCGCTCTTGTTAGTTGTGAGGCCGTTAGGGAAGCCTGCCAAAGGAAAAAGATGATAAAGAAAGAGAAACCTTGAAATATCTTAAAGAAAATAAAAATATACGAAGATGTGTAAAAAGGGGTTCTAACCCCTATCAAAAGAAGAAAAGAAAGGAAATTTTATGAGCAGTTGATCATTGCCTTGCGAAGGCCTGGTAGGTTCCTGGGGACAAGTCAGACCCGGGGCCAATGCCTTGTCTTCCTAGGGGTGGCATCTTGCTGAAAAAGAAGAAAATAAGGAAGGTTGGAGCGAAAATAAAAGTGAGCGTTAGAAAAGGATTAAGTGTTGCCTTGCGAGGGCTTGGTAGGTTCTTGGGTACTAAGATAGATCCTGAGGCCGATGCCCTGTTCTCCTTGGGTCACTAAGCTCAGCTCCCTTCTTTTTACATGCCTAAGCATGTCAATAAAATTATTTTTTTTTTTAAAACCCCTAAGAGAAGAAGCAATGTGTTAAAGAAAATACTGCTTGATCAGACTATAGGAGTCCTCGCCTAGTAAGAGCTCCTAGTTGTGTTGTCCTTAGTTAGGTAGGTAGTTCAGACCACCACTTAGGGCAACCTCTTTGATAGTTCTTTTTAGTTTGGCCGTGTTGGAACAGTTGGTTAGTAACTAGCTTCGGATCTTTTATCAGACTATGCTAGTCCTACTCCTTGTGGATGTCATGCCTTGGTTCTGTCAAGGGGTAGGGGGTAGGGTGAGCATTGTGCTGAGTTTTATTGCATATTTGTTTTGTATCAGCTTGATGCTTCCTTTGGTTGTTTATGTGCAGATATGTTCGTGGGATTCGACGGGCTGAGTCACCATATCCCGTGGCTGCCAATGAGAGTGGAATCTAGGTGCCAAGAAGTGCTTAAAAATAGCTAAAAATTATGAATATCAAGGGAAAAATACTCAACGTCGAAGACGGCGGCTCGATCTAGGACGATTTTAAGTGTCAAAGTGCTTTAAAGGAGCCCGAGCGACACTTGTTGATTTTTCATAATTTTTCAGATAGTCCTGCGGGTTGACACAAATTATCGGCCAATGCGAGATGCCAAGCCGGACGCCCACGATTTTTCAGAGCTCAATTCCGAGTCCGGACAGGGAAATGGCCAAGATTTGGTCAAGATTTGAAAGGGTGGCCACAACATGGACCAAAGGGGAGGTGCCCTTTGGGGGAATTTTAACCCCCCAAACCAAAAGGCATGCATCATGGATGAAAAATCGTGGAAAGGAGAAGAAAACGTGGAGGAAGAACAACGCCAATTTTTGCGCCATGAATGGATGGAGGGCATCATGCAGTTTACACATACCCTGCCTAATGGATTACGGGGCTTCATTCCCCTCTGTCTGTGGACTCTATCACCTGTCTTTGCTCCTCCATTGGTGGCTTGAATGCTGAGATGGAAATCTATTCTTTCTCTCTCCTCCCTCTCTCTCCCCTAAAGGCAGATTCATGTGGTGAAGAAAATGAAGAAGAATGGATGATGGATGCTTGTCCAATGAAGACCGTATTGCTCCATGGTGTAAGAATATTGAAGATTGCTGATTGTGGACTGTCATGAGCATTAATGGTGGCTGGAAATCAGTCCCGAGATATGGCAAATAAAAACCTGCAACCCGCAAAGAACGGTAATCTCATTTTTACAAAGGAAATTGGTGTTTTTATGCAATTTGCTTCATGAATACTTGTTCCCATGAGATGATTATGCATTATAATGTTGTTTGCAATGTCTTTCAACTATTTATGCTTAGAAAATCAGAAAATCATAAGTGATGTGGATGAAATTAGTAGTGAAAAACCCGTAAATATGCAAAATATGGGGAAATTTGATGTTTTTGAGATATCAATGGAAAATATCATAAGACACACCAACTCGACTGGTCTTTTTGCTACAAATGAACCTAAGGGCCACAACCCATAACTCATTTTGAATTTTCAGTCATTAAATATTGAAAAAAATACAATAAAAATAGGGAAAAACCATTAAAAATGGGGAAAAAATGGATTTTGAGTGCCGAAAATTAGGGAAAAATAAGATTCATGTTTGTGGATGTATGGGGGGTCTGAAGTATGAGGTTTAGCCTCAGTTCAGCCCTACCTTTATGTTTTAGTGAGTTTTTATGGCTTTTTATACAATAAAAATGTGGAAAATGAACCCTAAACCTATGCACGATGCACAACCTAAACGGGTGAGGGGGTAGAGTGTATGAAAGGTGTTTAAATGCTGAAGGAAATGATGAAAAGCTTGCTGGGTTTTATGCATATCATATAGATCGGTTGATAATTAAAAATTAAGGACCTAGTAGCACGAGGGTTTCTCAGTGCTAGGTTCATGCAACGCCGCATACGGGTAATAGTTGAAATCATTGAAAGAAATGTTTTCCACATGGGCACCAATGCTGATTTTTGTAATTGTTTGAGCACGTGGACATTCACAATTTGCATGAAGCATGAAATTTAAAAGGTATCAGACAATATCTCCTGGATGCATGGCAATTGCTTTCTAGAGGATCCTGACCAACGTTGAGCGAGTAAGGTTGTCCAAGCTGTAGGTGTCAAGATTGTGGAAGAGAAGGAAGGAGTCTCGCTTGAAGCTTTCTTGCTTGCACAATGGGGGAAGACACACAAGGGTGGAGGCTGAAAACAGTTTTCCTCTTCTTAGTTGTGTAAGCCAAAAGAACTCTAGTACAAAGAAATAGAAGAACCCTATATATTGGTCTCAAACCAAACTCAACTAACTAAGGTGGCATACTAACTGAGCCACGAACTAGAGTAGATAAGGATAGCTATCATGTAGCTATTATTCATGGGCGGTGTACCAACCGCGTCTGCAACTGATAGGTCGGTGACATAAATACACAATGGTCACCCTGGCGTATCACGAGTGGAGCTCGATATCTCAACACTCCCCCTCGAGCTCAATCCCAATTCCTGCACACCAAGTAGGTCTCTGAACTTGCGCAGCTTCTCTGCGCCCAATGCCTTCGTGAATATGTCAGCTACCTGATCCTCTGTGCTGACATAAACTAGATCAATAAGACCTAGTAAAACCCTCTCTCGCACATAGTGATAATGCACCTCAATGTGCTTTGTTCTAGCATGATAGACTGGGTTATTTGCCAAGTGTATACTACTCATGTTGTCACAATAAATGACAACTGGCCCATCTGTAGACTGATGCATATCATAAAGTAGCTTATGCAACCAAGCTACCTCACATGCAACCATTGCTGCACCCCTATACTCAGCCTCTGTGCTCGACAAGGCAACTGTAAGTTGTTTCTTGCTGCTCCAAGTGACTACAGCACTCCCAAAAGAGAACACATATCCACTGGTAGATCGTCTATCAAAAATACTACCAGCCCAATCAGCATCAGTGTATCCATGCAATTGTATCTGAACCCCAGTCTCATAAAATAGTCCATACTGCAATGTGGACTTCACATACCTGAGTATGCGTCTAGCCGCATCCAAATGTGGTTTCCTTGGAGCCTGCATAAACTGACTTACCAATCCAACAGCATAGCTCAAATCTGGCCTGGTAATAGTCATATAAATCAAACTTCCTACTATGCGTCTGTACATAGTAGGGTCTTCTAGAAGCTCACCTGCATCTGTGCTCAACTTCACATTCTGCTCCAAAGGAACTGAAATAAGCTTACAGCCTGTCATCCCATATTTGGACAGCATGTCCAATCCATACTGCCTCTGGAAGAGCTGTATCCCACTTGGTGATCTAATCACCTCAATGCCCAAGAAATAACGCAGCTCTCCCAAATCCTTCATCTCAAACTTCTGCTTCAATAGCATTTTCACATGAAGGATATCTTCATCACTATCACCTGTCATAATCAAATCATCAACATAAATGACAAGTAGCATAATACCTTTCTCTATTTTTCTCACATAAAGTGAGAAATCTGCCTTGGAAATATGAAAGCCAATAGTGACAAGATACTATCCTATCTTGTCAGACCATGCTCTAGGTGCTTGCTTCAAGCCATACAAGGCTTTCTTCAACCTGCAAACAAACTCAGGATGAATAGCATGCACATAACCTGGTGGCTGCTCCATATAGACCTCTTCTTGCAAATCACCATGCAAGAAGGCATTCTTTACATCCATCTGATGTAAAGACCATCCCTTTGATGCAGCCATAGCAATGACTGCTCTTACGGTTGCCATCCTTGCAACCGAACTGAATGTTTCTTCATAGTCAATGCCATATGTTTGTGCATACCCCTTGACTACTAATCTTGCCTTGTATCTATTCACAGAACCATCTGCATTGTGCTTCACCTTATAAACCCACTTACAGCCAATTGCATTTTTACCTTTAGGCAAAGGTACCAATTCCCATGTAACATTTGCTTCCAAGGCATCCATTTCTTCATCCATGGCTTTCTCTCATTTTTCTTTTCCCATGGCTTCCTCAAAAGAAGTGGGTTCTGGTTCCTGTATCACTTTAACCATATATGCATAGTGAATGGCTGTAAATCCATCATATTTCAGCCTATCCACAGGATACCTAGCTCTCGTAGACCTGTGCAAAGTAGGTTCACTCCCAGGTGCTGTCAAAACATCCCTGGTCTTCCTTACTCCAGGTGTAACAATAGAAGAAATACCCAATTCATCATCAATGCTCTGTTCTGAGCCACTGGATTCACCATCCACATAAGAGTGACCTGCATTCACATCAAACATGGGCTGATCAACCTTCTCTTTTCCTTTTCGTGATACCTACATACCACTATCTGCATTACTTTGAGAAGATTCTCCTGATCTCAATCTGCCTGTCCATGGCGAAGAATGTGAACCACTGCTAGAGGACGCTCCAGGTCCACTAATATTTTGTGACTGCTGCTGTGAATTCTGTGCAGCATTACCATTTTGTGCATCTACATCATCAATCACATTTACTGGTTTATACCAGCTACTCATCTCATCAAAAACAACATCTCTGCTCACTGTAAACTTACGAGTAGAAGGGTTATAGCATCTATACCCTTTTTGCTGCAGAGAGTAACCAATAAAGATGCACTTCTCAGCTTTTGGATCCAACTTGGATCTCAACTCATCTGGCACATGTACATAGGCAATGCAACCAAAAATTTTCAAATGAGAAATATCTGGTTTCCTACCAGTATACCTCTCCTCTGGAGTCATTCCATGTATTGCTGCAGTGGGAATCCTGTTCATTATGTAGACTGCTGTAGCAACTGCTTCAGCCCAATAAAAATCTGGCAAGTCTTTTTCATTGAGCATGGCACGAGATACCTCTCCAATATGCTTGTTTTTTCTTTCTACAATTCCATTTTGTTGTGGGGTATGACTGCATGAATATTGCTGCTTTATGCCATGCTCCTGTAGGAACCTTGCAAACTCATTTGAGAGGTACTCTCCCCCTCCATCTGACCTTAGGCATTTTATCTGCAGGCCTGTTTCTTTTTCAACCATAGCTTTAAGAGTTTTGAAATGCCCAAAAACTTCACTTTTCTTTTTCATAAAATACACCCAAACTTTTCTGCTATAGTCATCAATAAAAGTGACAAAATAATGACAGCCTCCAAGAGATGCAACTTTAGTAGTCCACACATCAGAGTGGATTAATTCCAATGGCTTCTCACTCTCTTGAACATGTCTAGGAAATGGTTTCCTTGCCTGTTTTCCAAACTGACAGGCTTCACATACCTTATGCATTTCTGCAACCTTGAATTTAGGCAAACCTGCAACAATATTTTGGGCCTGCATTGATTTAAGTCGCTGTACATTAACATGACCAATGCGTTTATGCCAGATATCAATATCTGGAACTACACCGGTCCCATGTGCAAACATTGCTGCACTCAATTCAGACATGTCTGCATCCAATGTAAACATTCTGCCCTTCTTCTTTCCTTTTGCTATCAAGCGACCTTTATTTTTCATATCCTCAACAAAGCATCCATGAGGATTAAATTTGACCTCCAAGCCCTGCTCAACCATTTGACCAACAGAAACCAGATTCTTGGTGATATTCGGGACATGAAATACATCGGACAGGTATTTCTTTTTCCCATCCTGCATAGACAAAGGAATTTTTCCAATCTGCACAATAGGATGTACAGTATGATCACCAGTCTCCACAAATCCTGGTTTTTCCATTTTTCTTACATCCTCCATCCATTCTGCATGACCTGTCATATGGTTTGATGCACCTGAGTCAACATACCATACATCGTTGCTTTCTTCTGCACTTGTCATAGAATTGTTTATGTGTTGCACCATAAACAGATGCTCATTTCTGTCATCACCCTGTCTACTAGAGGATGCATAATTTCCTTGTTGCAGTTTTCCATTCATGATGTCATTCTGCTTTTTATAGCAGCCTTTAGCCATATGACCCATTTTACCACAATAGTAGCATTCAACATTACTGTTTGCATTTTGGCCTCTTTGCCATCCACCACGACCTCTTTGGCTCCCCCTGCCTCTAGAGTTACCACGTCCTCCTCCATAGGACTGGTTTTCTTGAGTTTGCTGCATATTCTAATTTCTACCACGGCCTCCAAATCGTCCTCCTCTACCTGTGCCTCTACCTCTTCCAGCATTTTAGTAGAAGACAGCTTCTTTTGAAGTTCCTCCTGAAGAAGATGCACCACCATTTCTTTGCTCCTCAGAAATTAGAAGAGCAATCAGCTCCTCAAAATCAGGAAATCTTTCACGAACTGAAATGATGTCCGAAAGTGTGCATAATCCTTTCCTAGACCATTCAAGGTCACAGAAACTAAATCATCATCTTCCACTAGCGACCCAATGGAAGCAAGTGCATCTGCAATCTTCTTCACCTTCATGTGGTAGTCATTGATACTCATACTTTCTCTTTGCACATTATGCAACTCTTGCTTGAGCTGCATTTTCCTTGCTTGCGTATTTGTGCTATACATTTTTGACAAAGTATCCCATGCCTCCTTTGGCGTACTTGCATCTTGAATATGCACAATCATAGAGTCTGAAATGCTGATAGACAGCCAGTACATAACTTTCCTGGCTCTCTCGTGCCATGCTTTAAATGCCTGCATTAGCTGTTGATTGGGAACATCAGGAAGAACTGGTTCTTCTTCATTTCCTGCAACAAATTCCCAAAATCCTTTTTCCATAAGGAAATTCGTCATTCTAAACTTCCATGCTTGGAAGTTGTTCTTGTCAAGCTTTTCAGTAACAATCTGTGAGAGAGAATCAGACGCCATTACAGAATACTGCAAAAAGTTCTGTCACTGCAAAGAACACAGCTTCAGCCTCACAAGGGCTAATCTGCAAAACTGACGAGAGTGGTATTTGACCACACAGTCACTTCCTAGTGACGATTTTGCATCAACAGGCAACAAGGATGATTCTGTAACTCCCAATGTCTCTGCACACAAGCATACGATGCAATTTCTATAGCAACTTTTCACCGACCTGTAGAACAGTGGTCACACAGCATAAAACTGGGCCTTTTCTTGAGTGCGTGCAGAAAACTTCCGCCTCCAAAACAGGCCCCGAAATGGCCTCAAATCAAAAAAAAGGTCCCGTAGCATATACTGCCCTCTTGCTTCACCGCGAAGGGCGTCTCAACCTGAGACAATGCACTCCTGCACTTTCCGGCTGTGCTACCTACAGAGATCTGCTCCCAAAACAGAAAATGAAAGCAACACTGCTCCTCTTACCAGAACACCGCGAGCTTGGCTTGCTTTCTTGAGCTCCTTACCACGAACAAGGCTCTGATACCATGTCAAGATTGTGGGAGAGAAGGAAGGAGTCTCGCTTGAAGCTTTCTTGCTTGCACAATGGGGAAAGACACACAAGGGTGGAGGCTGAAAACAGTTTTCCTCTTCTTAGTTGTGTAAGCCAAAAGAACTCTAGTACAAAGAAATAGAAGAACCCTATATATGGGTCTCAAACCAAACTCAACTAACTAAGGTGGCATACTAACTGAGCCACGAACTAGAGTAGATAAGGATAGCTATCATGTAGCTATTATTCATGGGCGGTGTACAACCGTGTCTGCAACTGACAGGTCGGTGACATAAATACACAATGGTCACCCTGGCGTATTACGAGTGGAGCTCGATATCTCAATAGTAGGCTAGGCATTGGGTCTAGGGGAAAGAAAGTGAGGAAGCATGGTATATCTCCTGGAAATATGTGAATCATAAAAGAGAGAAGTTTGTGTATGTATGTTATATATATGTTTAGTGACGCATCGAGGGGCCAATCCCCAAGGTGTAGGAGAGTCCTAGTGAGGTAGCGGCATTCAGCCATTTGAGGACCTCCTATGTTTGTGCTTCGTACTATTTGGCAATGTGCTGGGGACTCCCTCCGAGGAGTGTTGATTGGGTTAGAGTTGGACTACGAGACGTAATACAAATGCAATATGTTTAGGAAGATGATGTATGTATCATCCATGCTCTTGGCCACGAGGCCGTGGGGTTGTTGAGCGCATGATAGAGGTCCGGCTAGTGCATGAGCCAGTTTCGGCCCATTTTAGGTCCCATCATGGAAACAATGGGATCGTCGCATTACGGATCAGGTGGCAGAGAGTCGTGGGAGGTAGAGTTTGTAAGTATATTTTGATTTTTAGTTTTTTTTAATTTATATTTCTTTCAATTCTTTATATATTTTAGTCTAATATACTGTGACATCTAATTGTTTGTATATCTCTAAATGTTTTGCAGACTACCATCGTTGGTAGGACACCTACCCCTAGAGAGGTAGGTTACCATCGAGGCCATAACCGCGCAGCGACATGGCTTTTTTTTATGAGGAGGGTCTCATCACTGAGGACCAATACAACCGTGCCATGAGGATTCGACAGCCAGAGGAGGTATGTTTTTCTTACTTTTCTATTAAAAGTATAACTAATTATAACTTTTTCTCCACCTTGTCTATGTAAGCAACCCTGATCTTTTGTGTGTGTAGGTGAACCCGGATGTGGAGCATAGCGAGGAGGGGGATAGCGACGCTAGTAGCCATGGTGGTACTAGCGAGGATGTTTCCTCTTCAGATTCGTAGAGGAGCACCATACCTCCTCATGAGGCCTTCTTTTCTTGTATATGTATGATATCTCTTTGAGCCTACTGCTTGCGGCCACGCTTTAGGTCGCAAGCACTCAAAACTTCCCTTGTAAATGCTTTGATATATAATGAATACATGGACTTTTACTTTCAAATCTCGTGCCCGTAAGATACATTGTCTTTTTCCCAAATACACAATCTAATGTATGGGAGGGGAAAAAAAAACCAGAGAGCTCTCTGGTTTTTTTTTCCACTTCTGTTTTGCGCGTCTATCAACGCATCTAAATTGCAGATAATTCGCGTTTATTCGCGCATCTATAATGCAGACTACACACGCTTATACACGCGCTTCATAATTAAAATTAAAAAAAAATTAAATATCTTTTAAAAAATGACATTTTGTGTTTTTCGTTCGTGTCTATCAGTGCTTGTAAAAGCGTGTCTACCAGCATGTCTATATGCGCGTGTATATGTGTGTCTATTGCGCGTCTATTTGTGTGTGTAAATTCGTTGATACATGCAATTATAGACGCAGAATGATAGACGCGCAAATAGACGGGCAGATAGATGCGCCCGTAAGTTTTTCTTTGCATTCAAAAATCGCGTCTAAATGTGCGTATATGAGGCCTTTTTGTTGTAGTGCTTTGAGCTCTTCTAGGGACCAAGCAAAGATGTATATATACTCTCGCAAGAGAGTAATGAGACTTGCTTCATCTTGCTTAGCCAAGTCATTGGCTATAAAGAGAGGTCGTGGGGTCTCCCCCTCCTTGGCTAAATTAACCTTTTTGACCTTGGCGGATCCCTCGATTGGTTCGCTTGCTTGCCCCTATCATTTGGCTCCTAGCAAGATCACCACCCTATCTCCCTTTTTGAACTTCGTGAATCATTTTGGCAAGTCTTGTAGTTTTCACTACTCTTGTGTCTGCGTTTTGTTGCTCAGCATCCATCGTTCCTCCCTTACCCATCCGCGTCGTAGGTGGACGGGTGGGTCCCCTTTAGTGCATTTAGTCTTGGAAGGACAAGGTATTTCATGGTCATTATCTAATGCGACTTCCGATTCGAAATCAAACTCTTCATATTCACTAGAAGAGGGGCTCTCTCCTGGTGGTTGTAGCTCAGAAGGTGAGTCCATTCGCAAAACTGGTGTATCACTCGATTGGGCTAGGCCTGCCTACTTGTAGTTGATTGCACTAGTGTGATCCAACCAAGTTTGATTTCAATCCTTGCGCCTGACTCCTTTTTCTACTCTAAGTACACTCTACTTCTGTGGTTTGGGGTCTACTCATATTTGTTTGATTATACGTTCCCCAATGTTGTACTCTAGAGTATCAATTTCCCTTTTACTCTCATCACTGAAGGAACAACAGTCCTCATATTCATCATTAGAGTTGTCTTTGTCTGGTTGCTCCTCATTCTCCTGGTTTTGACAATTCTCTTCTTGTTGATCAAGGATTAGAGCCCAATTGTATCTCAAGTTTAAATTGTGTATCTTGGACCACTGCCATTCACGCTCATCCAAGAGGTCTTGAAATGGCTTAAGATTTGTTGCTAGATTGCCAGCTGACTTGTCGGTCAAGTACCCTAGAATCTCTAGAAGCTCTCATCTATCATTTGGGACTTGGAATGCAACATGATTGGGTCTTCCACGTAGGCTCCTGGTCATCATGTAGGCTGGCACTGAAGGTGTGACCTTGAGCTTATCAATTTCCTTGATGGCGTGTTCGTACTCCTCAGTGTCTGAGAACGGCAAATCGATGGTAGCAAGAATATGCTTCCAGTCTTGCTCATCCTTAGGGCACGGGATATACTTGGTAAGGGCCCCATAGGATCCCCTAGTTTGTTGTATGTTGCCCTTCAGCATGGTGGAGATGGCATCTAGGTCAATTGGCGTAGCTTTCCAAGTGTCCATCTCTACTCTTACAGCCTTTGTTTGATTGCCTAAGAAGATGAGACTGTTGCCCCAATCTTCTTCAACTCTCACATTGTGTATTCAAGTTCGGCCTAGCAAGATGTAATAGTCCACTCCCTTCATTACTATGAATTCAATTGAGAATTGGATTCCTACAATCTTCATTGGTCAATTTTTCAACACTCTGAATGGTTTCACCTTCATTCCATAAGCCAACGTGATGTTGAACCTAGCAGTCTCGACTGGTGGGTTACCCCAAGTTTGGAGTACTGCATGGCGTAGTACACTCACTCCTGCCCCTGTGTCTACAATCCCCATTCTTGTGACATCCCCTAGAGCTAGGACTAACAATACTGCATGCATTTCCGTGCCTTCCCAAAAAGCATTGACATGTAAGGATTTAGACATGGAATGCATTGTCAGACTCGGTATTTGAGTTTCTATGGCGTGCTTAAGCAAGTATGTGGTAAATGACTTGTTTGGTTCTTCAACCCACTGTTTCAGCTCTAGCCACAGTATTGGATGTTGCCTAAGAAGGTCACCCAAGCTAAGAGTTACAAGGGTGGTCACCAATGCATTGAGGAGGTTGCTAGTCACTTGCCTCTATCCTAAGTCTGCGGTTCTTGGCCAATGGCCTTGATTGTTTTGCCAACTCGAAGTATTTAGCCTTTGTCTAGTTGGGTCTGCTTGTGGTGTTATTGCTCTCTTAATTTTGGTCGTGGTAGAGAGATTGGCACACTCATGCTTGATAGATAATTGATATCGTCTTCTAGTATGGGATCAATGTCTTTTAGGTGCTCCAAGGCCTCCTTCACATGTTCTTTCACCTTCTCGATGGCTTTGAGTTGATGCTATGGGTTGGGGTACTCCCTGACCTTAGCATTTCCCCTTTCAGCCATCTATGGAGCCGACATTTCTTCCTCTGTGTCAATGACCTTCCTCCCCACAGGTAGTGTTGTGGCACTTATGATTTTAAGGGTGACCTTAGCATCTAGTATTTTCTTTCTTCATCTCCAACTCTTCTTTCCAATTGAGGTTGCATCAAGGTTGCTAGGCCTTGGCAATGATATGTACGCCTGCTTCGTATGCACGTGGGTCATGACATGCAATGGGATAGGAGTGGCCTTCCTATCAAGTGTCTCGCTGCCGAAAAACCTCAACAGAACCGATGGTTTGTTTCCCAAACTAGAGGATGGTCTCTGCCTAGGGAAATTGACAAAGATATGAGTGATTCCACACTCAGTGCATCTCAATTCAGCCTCATCTCTATTGCTTGCTCCCTCTTGGGTTAGTGCGAAGAAATGTGTCCTGGGTGACCGCAACTCCATCACATGATTGGCTCTTGGGTTTATGCTCCTAGGCCTTTGCCTCTCCCCCTCCCTAATGCCAATCACAAACATTGGTCACTAGTCCAAAAGGACTACATTGTCTTCTTCATCGTACGACACGTATGGGTTTACATAAGGCTCGTTGCCGCTAGGTTCGTCCACATAGTGGATTGGAGAATCACTCGATGGGTGGATCACATAGGGTCCAAGGTGGTCTAGGGATACATGTAGGATTTATTTCCATCCCAAGGATGGGGGATTAGCATCATTAGGTGCCAAGAGAGCCAATGGGACTCCCCTTCCAAAGAAATTTGGTGCCTTGTTTGAAAGGTAGGGTTGACCGTGAGGCTGCGGGTATGGGAGTCTTTGAGGTAATCGACAGTGCATAGTGTCATGGACGAACCTACCATAATTAGCTCAAGGTTGCAACCTAAGGTCCTGACACTCAGCTGGTAAGTGGTTTCCACCACAATGCACACATTGAGCATGTGGGCACGTTGGTCATCTCATCATCTCCTGTAATTTGGTTATGTCCATTCTAATCTCTGCTAGCTCTTGTCCCGAGTCAGTACCCTTCCATTTGTCCTGCGCGCTTGGGCCTACTCTCCCATCGGCATTGAGGCCCTCTCGGAACCCCTAGTACTAGACTCTTCTCAATTCAAGCCTCGATCTTGTTTCCTTGAGTTGGTCATCCACTCTAATAGCTTCTTCAAAGACTCTTTGTAGTGCATCTCACTACAGGCTTGAGTTGCTGGCCAAGGCTTTGTAGACCTCTTCACATTGTATACCACTGATGAATACCGTGGATACCACTCTTTTGGTTGGTCTCTCTCCTATTGGGATTCTCTTGAAGAGGATCCTCACATGGGTTACATAATCTCGAATGTCCTCTTTCTCTCTTTGCTTAACGTTCATGAGTTGCACCAGCAAGTTATCAGAGTACCTCAGTTCGGAAAATCTCTTAATGAAGAGATTTTTAAAGCCATTGAAATTGTCACACTTTGCAACATCTAGACTTGTGTACCAAGTCCACCAACCCTTGTTGCCTAAGCACAATCCAAAGGCTTGGGAGCATTGAATAGGACCAGTGAGGACATTGGCCTCGCAAACCTTCTCAAACTGCTCCACAAAGCTGTATGGGTCGGCGGTTGCTTGGTCTTTGCCTAGCTGCTTTGCTACCATGGGGATTTTTTATTGGCTCTTACAACCTTTAGTTAACTCCCAACCCTATTAGCAACAACGTTGCCAATGCTACAACGCTTTGTTCTATAGCCATGTTATCTAGCAGCAACTTCGTTAGGGTCTCGCTCAATGTGAGGTCTCCTTCTAGTGCTCTCTCGCTCTCTGACTGATATTTGCCTGCAAGGGTTAGCACTCTCTAGATCTCTCACATTTCTAAGCTCTAGCATAAGTTCCTAGTTTGCTAATCTTGATTGTACATGGCTAGGCCTTGTAGAGCCCTACATGCCAGCTTCCTCTCCTCCTTGAGATTCGCTATGATGTCCTCTATAGGTCTACCGCAATACTCTAATTGGGTTTGAGCATCGTATTTGTTCACTAACTGCTAGAAAACCTTAGGAAAGTCTCCTAGGTCAAGTTCCTCGTTGCTCCTATGACCTGCCCTACCCTCTTCCATGTCCAAGGATTCCTATTGTGCCAAGTTTTTGATCATGTTGATAAGGCCGGGTAGATCCACTTCCACAATAGTGCACGTCTGGTTTTCTAGCTGTGTTCCTCACTTGGTCCTACTTTTAGGGATTCGATTACCCATCTATGTCTTTGGGTTTTCTCCTACTGGTGGGTTCCTTCAAGTTCCTAAGTCTGTGTGAGTTCCTTGTTAATTAAAACTGGTCCTTAATGTACCCTCACTCTGTGAGTATGTATGTCTGTGTGCTCGTTCTCGTGCACTATGAAAAATCAAGCTTTTAGCTCTTTTCAAGTGTGCTTTGAGTGATAAAAATCAGAGTGAGTGAGAAAACAAAGTGTGTGCAACTCCGATGCTCTTGTCTATGGTTGATAGGGTGGTATGTTTGGTTCTTAGCTATTCTCACAAGCTTCTCAGGTTTTTTTGCTGTGCTATCCCGTTTGGCTCATTCAGGGTCAACTTGGGGTCTTGGAATTAGCCCACAACACCAGACACCCTTTTAGACTGTTTGACCACAATTTCTAGGTTTGTAACTAATTGTGAGATTTGTTATGGATTCTTCTGGGATGGATCATGCTTCTGGTTAACTGGGGTTCATCGAATTTCTAGATTTTCCTTCTCAACCTATGTCCGATTTACCAGTGTCCAATTCTAAGAATCCGACAAGGTCAGATCCGATTGTCACAATTGGATAGGTGTGTCTGATCTGACATCTCGAGTTGGTCCGATTGGGTTATGTTTGATTCTCATAAACAAATAGGGATGCTTGGTCCGATTCCAAAGTATGTTCAATTGAACAGGTCTGTTGGTCCAACTCTATGGTCCGATTTTTGCAATTGGATGAGTCGAGTGTCCGATCGGACGAAGTTGTGTTCGATTTCTTCTCGTCCAATTCTCGAAATCGAACAGAAGTGGTGAATCTTATTTGGAGTTGGTCCTCTTTTCAAAATCGGAATGGTGTGTGCGATCGGACTGGGTGGGTTTATCTGAGTTTGATTCTAGGAATCGGACGAGTCGCTTGGTCTAATTCTAGGAATAGACATTGTGGGAAGCGTCCAATTCCATCGACCGAAGTGCGTGTCGATCACATTTTTGCCAAAAATCCTCACTTAAATGTTGCTAACACCTACAATGACTTCTAGGAATCAAGAAGGAGTGTAGGCCAAGGGCATCCTATACCTAGATCTCACTGAAAGCCCCGATATGCTTCGATCGATGGACCTACAAGCTCTCTCTCTCTCTCTCTCCTCCTCACAAAGCTAGAACTGTAAATGAGGTTTTTCCTAGTCACCCAAGACCTTAAGACCCTGCTGGCCAACACCTTAGCCTTCCCAATCACTCCACTTTCAACTCTGAGACATCTGAACACTCCTTTTTTTCCATTTTTCCATGTTATTGCCCTATTCAAGTTTGTTTTACAGTAGTGTACTTCAAGCTTCCCACTTTGATTTTCCCTTCCTATCCTACTCTAAATGATACAAAAATCAAAAGCAAGGTACTAAATTGATTCCTTCTACTCAACTAATCATCAACAACAAAAATACTTACTTATAGCATGGATTAAAACCCAAAACCTTCTATCTATCTCAAGATCCGGTTCGGGGATGAAACCCTTACTTCAATGCTTGATTTGAAGTGTACAAGTGCTCAATCTTGAATCCGTTGTCTCGGCAATGGAACCACCGCCAAGACCCACGGTTTGCTTATTGTTCAAGTGTTTCAAGTGAGCACTAATGACTAGCTCTCACATAGCCGACGCACCATCCCTCTATACAAGTGTAGTGAGCTTACCTTGATGCCCGATTGAGTTGCTTCCTCCCTCAAGCACTCCGATAGCTCCACGATTCTTGATGCAAGCTCAAGCATCCTCAAGCCTCCACCTCCAAGCTCCATCCTCCACAGCCACTTGTGAGACAAGCAAAGATGAGAGAAGAGGAGAGAAGAAGAAGAGAGGAGATGGTGGAGAGCTTCACCTCCTTGATCCCTCACCCTCACACACTCAGTCCCTCGTGCTCTCACACTCCCTCCCTCAAGCACACTCAAACAAGCAAAGAGAAGAGAAGAAGGTGAGTCTCTTGTTGCCACACACTAAATAATGAGCTCTTATTTACTTTTTTATTTTTATATACAAAATCCTCTTTCCCTTGGGAGGTCATCCCCTTTTTACATGGCTGGTTTAGGCCCTTTATTCCATTGTTCTCCTATCTTCCTAGCCTCTTTCCTACCGCCCATCTACCTTTACAATTTGCACAGCTGATGCTCTTAAAATAAATCATGGTGCACCTTGGTGTGCTCTTTTACAAAAGTATTGACTTGCACTTTTTCTTGTGCAACTCTCCTTGATTTAGGACTTTTTCACACTTCTTATGTTTCCCAATTTTTCTTGGCGTGCCTTTGTCCTCCATTCTGCTTTTGCCTTGGCCTTGTCTTCAGCTTTAGATTTTTTTGATTTTCCACCTTCTGAGGGTCAACAATGCTACCCCTAGGAAGACAAGGCAATGGGTCTGACTCATCCCAAGAACCTACCAAGCCTTTACAAGGCGATAATCAACTACTTATAGGGATTTCCTTCCTTTTCTTTTCCTTTTCTTATTGAGGGATTAGAACCCCTTTTTACACACCTATGCCATTTTTATCTTTAGATATATTCGGTACTTGCTTTTCTTTGCTATTTTGGCAAGCTTCTCTAACAACCTCACACTAGAGTAAGGACTTCTAGGACAGCTACCTATCAAGCAAGAAGGACAAGATCACAATAACTACCCTCTATCACATGTCTTTAATGCCTGAAAATGTCGTAACAGGAGATAAACAAACCCTAGGACTTCATGCCTTGATTTCCGGTCCCCACAACCGAAAAAGAAAATAGCCCCCACATACGCATATAACACTATTAGCTTAATGGAAAACTTGGAAAGGCAACAATACCACCTGGAATGACCACAAGAAGCTTCTTTGCAGCAAAGGCTCCCTCCAGGCACTTCGTTCAACCTATGTGATGCAATCACTAAAATAGAAAACCATTAAACATACATGCACCAAACAAACATACCTCTTGGCCTAAAGAGATATAATATTTCACAACCTACAGAACGGTCCTCTTGGCCTTATGAAATAAAACATGAGAGTGTTCGATAAATATGATGATACACAATCTGATGTGTCCAGGACAGAGTAGAAGGGTGCTCAATTGCTACCTGACTCATAATCCAAACTAACCATTGATGGCCAAAACATGATGTGTTAGCAAGAAAACCCCATAGTAGTCCATGGCTAATGTTAGGAGGTAATTGTGAAGGCTCCCTTGGACCACAATTGAAAAAGACATTTTCTATGAAAGTATAGTGAGCCAAGGAATCTGCAAAGCTATTCCATTGTCGAGGAACTAACTGAAAAGTCACCATCTCAAATATATGCAATATATCCAAGGTTGCATGATAATACATCCATAATATGGGATCTGTATACTATAGGTCCCATTTAGCTTATTGATTATTAATTGCAAGTCACCTTTAACCCATAATCATTGGATACCACCACATCAAGCTACATTCAACCCCATGATCAAGGCCTTGTATGCTACAATATTATTGGTAAAAGAGGCTCTTAAATAGATTCCCATCTTCATAACAACCCTACGTCCGAGATCTTTAATGACCACACCAACACTTGCATGCTTAGTGGGCTCTCTAGAAGCTCCATTAAAATACAGAGTATAAACCCAGGCTCCATTGATGGGCCACTCCATAATAATCAGCTCACTCATACTTATGATAATTAAAATCAAGCCAAGAGAGAGGATGTATAATAGGCACAATCTCTCCTTTCTCACTAAACTAGATAGGAATGCTAGTCAGAAGTTGTTGACAATGGTGGCAGTAGATCTTAATTTCCCATGTAAAGGATCTGTCTTGCCACTCAATAATCTGATACCTTTTGCTCCACTAGATCACTCAACCTTGGTGGTAACAAGGCTCAAGATATAGATGCTGTAGATAGGGAATGATGTGTCCCATCTGCTCGTCTTGATACCTACTGCACATTAAAGCTGAATCTTGAAGGACCTACACAGGCACCAAGCCCAACATCAACCCTTACACATAATAAGGCTTCAACTTATTAAAGTTAACATTAGTCTTAAACTCTAACCCCTGAAAATCTACTAGAAGGACCGTAGAGCCATTCTTTCCTAAATGTACAATCTTGTATGATCCATCCCATTTAGGTTCCAATTTTCGTGGAAAGAGCTCTTGACGAGTATCATAATACAACACTAATAGACCTTTCGCAAATTTGTACTTCTTAGCCTAAAGGGCTTTCATTCTTCTCTTTCCTACTTCTTGATGTAATAAGGCTTGCAACGAATCTCATAAAGATGTGCCAGAGATGTATACCATTTTGTAATGCTTCTCCCTCTCCCAAATGAATGACTGAGGGAAAAATGCATAGTGGAGAGCTCTATTTCTAATGGAAAAATGCACTTCTCCCCATACACTAGCTTGAACAAGGTGTGGCATGTGGCTCTCTTGAATGTCATGTTGTAAGCCCACACTACCAAATATAATTTCTTATCCCAATCTCACTTGCTTTCTGATACTATCTTGGATAAGATTTCCACTAGTTGTTCATTTGTACTTTCAATCTTGCTGTTCACTTGAGGATTATATGGGGTAGTCTTGTTGTGCTTAATCTTCAAAGCTTCAGTCCAGGGCCACTATAACCTTGTTCAAGAAGTGTGTCCCTTGATTAGACACAATCTTCTTCGGTGAACCGAAACAACAAACAATTTGCTTTGTAATGAAACTCACAGTCTCCTTATCATTGTCCTTTACCATCGCTTGAGCTTTAGACCACTTTGTAAAGTAGTTCATTGCAACAATAATATACCACTTTCACATAGTTGATGAAGGGTATATTGGTCCTCCAAAATCAATACCCCATTTTTCAAAGGGTAATGTAACCAAAATGGGATTTAGAGGTCACCTACAATTTTCCCTCACATCATGTCTTTGATAGACATCACATCACTTAACATAACCAAAAGCATCTTGGAAGATTGATTGCCACCAATATCCAGCACGGAGAGCTTTTTGGGCAATAAGTCAGCCAACATCCCCCACATGCTGAATCATGGCACTCCTCAAGAATAAATGGTGCCTCATTGGGTATACACAACAACGATAGATATAATCTACTCCTCTGCGATACAAGACACCCACTATAATTGAAAAGTGTAATGCTTATTGTTTGATCTTTCTCTTTTCAAACTTTGATAAAGCAGCCCCAAATCCTCATGTAGATAAATTATGTGTTATAGCCGCATGCCAGGAAGGGATGGAAGCTATATCGATTTTAAATAGACCTTCATTATCACTTCTCTCAGTCAAAATTTCCTTTGGCTCCCCGAAATCCACAAGAAATTTTACAATACCTTGTAGCTTCGGTGGCTTGCTCCTAATCTCATAATCAAAATCTTGTAAAGTTATTAATCACTTTGCTAAACAATGGGGTGGTTACAACTTGTTTAGCAACAATTTGAGTCATTCTGCCTTTGTAAAGAATACTACCTTCTCATAGAGAATATAATGCCTAAATTTCTTTGTCACAAAAACTATTCCAAGGCAAAATTTTCCATGTACGTATAATTAACTTCAAATATCCCCAATTTCCTACTAGCAAAGGCAATTGGATGTTACCATTTCTCCTCCCAAATTTGCGCTAAATAGCATAGCTAATACTATGCTTTGTGGTTGCTAAAAAACTATATAAAAACTTCACCTCTTTTGGGTGCTTTTAGGATTAGCACTTTTGCTAATTCCTACTTCACATCCTCAAAGGATACTTGATAGGATTTATTCAACTCAAACACATAGTTAAAAGATAGAAGTTTTGTTAATGGCAATGCCCTTTCCGCCGGTGCATTGATAAATCTTTGATAATATCCCATTGATGACAAAAAGCTGTGCACCTCTTTTGGAGTATGCGACGGGCTCATACAGACTATAATCTTTATCTTTTCAAGGTTAATCTCACAATTATAGCTGAACTAACCACATGGCCAAGTAATAAACCATAGGGCACTCCAAATACATACTTTCTAGGGTTAAGAGCAATGCAAAACTATCTAAACACTCAAAACATTTCCTAAGAATAATAAGTTGTCGCTCCCTTGTGGTGGCTACCCCAAGATCATCAATAAATACTTTTAACTCCTCTGGGGAGATATCACCAAAGGTCTTCTCAATTGTTCATTGCCAAGACCCAGGCGCATTGCATAGACCAAAGGCTATCACATGTTATGCAAAGGTATCAAAGGCCGTAATAAATGTTGTTTTCAATTTGTCTTCCTTTGCAATAGCCATCTAGTTATATCCAACAAAGCAATCCGTAGACAAATAGATTTCCCTACTCACTAACTGAGATCCAAAATCTGATCAATGAATGGAAACGGGTAGTAATCCTTAGTTGTTTGCTTATTAAGCTCTTTGGAAACTACACAAAGCCAAATATTATTATTATTATTCTTTCTGATAACAACTGGTGAACACCATCCTGGTGTTGAACCAAAAATAATAGGCCAGCCTTTCGTAGCTTTGTTAATTCTTTGAATAGCCCACCCCTTAATTCAAAAGGTATATGCCTTACTTTCTGTCACACTCATAGGGCAACTATCTTGCTTCAAAGGAATCACATGAGCAGCCAGGCTGGGAGGAATGCCTCTCATCTCATCATAACTCCAAGAAAAGATATTGTGAAACTCTTGAATCAAGGACACAGAGTCCTTCCTTTCTTTCGAACTGAGCATGGACCCTAATTTAATTGGATGTGAATCATTTATTGTACCAAGGTCAAGCTCAATTACATCCGCATCACTTATCCTCTCTTGAGACTCTATTGGCTCATTCAAAGTCACTTGGTAGATATCCTTTGTAGTGGACCCCTCATTGGATTTGTCACTTGATGACGTTTCACTAATAGATGGAGCATCTAGTGTATCAAACTTTGATGAAGATAAATGAATTCTCTCACTCTGAGGAGATTCAGGATAAGCATTTACTACTACACGTCTAGCACCTCAACGAAAGATCATTTGACCAATGAGTATATCAACCTAATAGTCTACTTGTAAGATCCATGGCTTGCCTAAAAATACTTGATAGCTAGGTGGCCTTGTAAACCTAATGACCCTAAAGTCCACAATGCATTCTACATTGGCAACGGTCACATGGACTTTAGTAATGCAACCTTTGGGTTGTCTTAAACTGTCATCAGCCATTTGGAGAATCATGAACGTATCTTTTTTTATTTCTAATCCCAGTCTCTCCATCAATTTTGAACTCATAATGTTGATAGAGGATCATGTGTCCAAGCATGGTCCACTAATATTTCATCAACATATGCTGCTACCCTTGGAAAATGGTTTTCAACATGCTCAAACCAATCATCTCCTACTCATGCTATTCCCAAGGCCTCAATGATAAACCGAGTGTGTAGGAACTTCTTAAATTCCTTACATACTCCTAGAGACAAATTATTCAACTATAAAAGATTTACATCTGGCTTAACTTCACAAAGGGAACTCACTAAATCAAAATCTTGATAGTTAGCAAGAGCTCACTTTTCTTGCCAGACCATTCTCTCCTTTGGTCTTTGAACCAAATTTGGCGCTTCTTTCTTGGCTTTTACCTTCTTCTTTGGTGACTCCTTATCCTTCTTGGGGTCAGCTTTACCATCTACAGCCTTGAGAGGTCTACCTTCCATATTGGGATTAAGGACTTGCATCCCCTTATCATCTTGCTTGGAGTTTCCCGCGACAGGTTTTTCCTTGGCTTTGTCAACTTATTTACCCTTTTGACCTCTCATAATAACCCCTAGATTCAAAGTTTCAGAGCCATTGACATAAATAACTTCTATAAGGCTAAATCCACTGCCAGTAGGTAGGTAGCTCCTCTCCTATTGCTTTCCCTCTTTGTAATATTTGTTTCGGTCCTTCATCTTATTGGAGATTATTCCCTTGCGTTCCATGATTAATTGGACCGGGCTATTTACTTTCTTGCTAGAGAGAGCTAATCTTGCTCCAAGTACTAGCTAAATGGCCGGACTTCCCTCATATGTCACATTTAACATTTGGACAATTCCTAGTAGGGAAATGTTGGCCACCATACCACTTACAACTGAATCTTGAGGGGCCACCCTCTTCAGGGCATTGACTCCCTATCAAATTCTACTGCTTCTTAAGAAAATTAACATTAAAGGCTATTTGTCTATATTGTTCATTAATCATATCAGTATCGTGCTTCATCATATCCTTAACTTCACGAAGGACATTTGAGGCACTTGATTCATAGCCGCAATCATCCACCTGTCATTCCATTGGCCTAACCACTTGACTAGGGATTGGATGTTGATTCCCTAGAACAATGGTAGGATTTATCATTGGGCTTTCAACATTCAGTGGAGCCATTTGATTAGTCATAGGCATGGTCACACTAGGAGGAGCTGACAACATGGACACATTTGGAATTATGCTTCCTCTCCCATTAGGAGGACTCATAGGCATCCCTTGACCTCCATTCGTTAGCATTAAAGTATTTTCAAACCCTAAACTTGGATTCTAGTTGGACCTAGATGCATAAGCTGCTTGTAATCACGATTCTACCTCTTCTACTACTGTAATAGCTGTATCAATGTTGGCAAGAGCAACATATTCAACTGCACTTGAATGTTAAAGCTAAGCCCATTCAAAAAGTATTGCACTTGAGCAGCAGGCTGGAATAGAGATATAGATTTGCAACTTACTGAATACCTCCTTCAATTTCTTGGTATACCCATATGCATTCTTGTGAGGTTCTTGATGTGTAACATTGAGGGCATGTACCCAATACTGACCTCCCCTTTTAGGGGGCAAAATCTCTCTGAAAGGCTGCAAAGAATAAGTCAATTGTAGTTATGATTCCATCCTCTACGCTGTGATACTACCCTGCAACTCGTCCTTTCAGAGTCATGTTGAAGAAAATCATTAGGTGTCCCTCATCTTGAATTCGACAATTAAAAATTAACTTTTGGAATTCATTGATATGCAGTTTTGCATCTTCCTCTGCTAACCCGTTAAAAATGGGTGGAGGAAACCCTATGACTAGCAAGTCTGCTATTCCAACTAGTATTGCAATGGGTTGTACCACCATGGTAATAACCAGATTCGCTAAAGGAGTTTGAGAAATTGAAACTATCACTCCACTAAAAGTGGATGGATTGATTGGAAGGGGGGAAGTACTAGAGCTTTCTCCCCCTAACAGACTTTGCATTGAGCTAGGGTTACTAAGACCCCACCCTTGTGATATTGGACCACTCGTTTGCAAAGAATATCTTCTATTTATTTCGGCTTATTGTGTCTAGTTCGTCTAGCTTTTTCTTGCTTTTGAAGCTCGGCTTGACGGTCTTGTGAGTCTATCTCATTGATTTTTGGCATACACTAATGAATTGGTCCCAATTGACCAAGCTTTGGAAACTGCCACTTATTAGTGGCTCCCAACAAATGCACCACTTGTCACGTCCTTAAACATGCCTGACACTAGCTCTAAGCACTAGTCGGGCCTCTCTACACTTAAAGGACACACCCCCTTAACCTCGGGACCAGGAGCATATAAGGGACACACTACCTTAACCTCTATCGTACATTTTGCATTTGTTTTGAATTGTAGTCCATTGATTAAGACTTTCTCACACTCCACAGAGGGAGTCCTAAACATATTCGGTGTCTAACACCTCTTAAGCATAAACAAAAGGAGGCACTTCTCAATTGAATGATGTGGCCCCACTAAAACTCTCCTACACGTCGGCGATGGGCCCCTCGATGCGCCGCTAACACAAATAAAAAAGATGTCACAAACTCTACTCTTATTTTAAAACATTCCAGGAGATAATATATTTCCTCACTTAACAATTTCCCAAGGAACCTGAATGCCTAAACCTATAGCTTAGGTATCTCACAACTCAACCCAGGTCACATGTATAAGAAACCAATTGCAATGCACCCAAGAATTACACCATGTGATATGCACAATGCAATTGTGAATGCCATAGTGCTTAAACATTTTATGATTCATAAATTAACATCATGAAGTGCAACAAACATTTCTTTCCATGATTTCAGCCTACACGTCATGCTGCGTTGCTAAGGGTTAGCACCGAGCATCCTCCTGCTGCTTGACCCATTTTATCTTAATTTATAAACATTATATATGGTATGAACAAACAAATAGATTAGAATTTCAAATGTTCTCAACAACTAATCAGTATCAAAACCCCTCTTCCCCCCTACTGTTCAGGTTATACATCGTTGATAGGTGTAAAGAGCAGTTTTTTCATGTGTTTTTCTTATAAAAAGTTTTAAAAAATGACTTTAACATGAAGACAAGGCTGTATTGAGGCTTATCCCTCTTTCTCTATCCATGTCATACATCCATGAATATAAATCATATTTTTTCTTAATTTACTAGCATAAAAAACTATTTTTTTCATATTTTTTAACTATTTTCTTTATTTATTTAAATAAATATTTTGATATTATTTATTTATGTGTTAGGACTGATCACAATCAATGAGCATTGATTATATATTTTTTTCTACTCCATATGAACCCCAAAATCACAACAAAACTCCCAAAAATTATCATTTTTATGAAAACCACATAATTGCAAGTTTTGTGTGTTTTGATATAAATCATTATATGACTAACTGTTTTGGTTTTCTTCAAGATTTTTGATAAATTTCATCATTATCAATCAAAGGCATCAATTTATAAACAATTTCATCAAACATTTTTCACAAAACAAATGAAATGATTGCTTACGCATAAAACCCCAGTTTTGGAGGCACGCATTTAATGGTTGGGAGGTCGTTGACTGAGAGCAGCTTTTAAAGACCTTTGAAGTGCCGAAGCAGAGTAGATTGCAAAAACAAAAATCAAAGAAAGCATCAAGCTGCCACAAAAAATGCTCAACAAAGCACAAAAATAGCTCCCCCTCCCTCCCCCTCGACAAAATCAAGGCATGAGAATCCAGAAGGGAAGATAAGACTAGCATAATCTGATAGAAATCCACAGTGAGTCACTAAGAAACTGCTCTAACATGGATTGGCTAAAAACCCCATCAAAGAGATCATCCTAGTGGTTGTCTGAATTACCTACCTAACTTAGGACAACTGAACCAGGACCTCCTACTAGGCAGGGACTACTATAGCCTGGTCATCATATTTTTCTTTCTTGTAACACATTTTCCTCCCAAGGTTTCCATACTCGGGCGTGTAAAAAGGAGGGAGCTTAGCGTAGAGTGACCCAAGGAGAATAGGGCATCAGCCTTAGGTCCGGACTCAATACCCAAGAGCCTACCAAGCCCTCGCGAGGCAACACATAATCCTTTTTTGTTTTTTGCTCACTTTTATTTTCACTCCGACCTTTCTTATTTCTTTATTTTAGCTAGTGCTACCCCAATGAAGATCAAGGTATCAGCCCTAGGTCTCTAACTCATCTCCCTAGGAACCTACTAGGCCTCTGTAAGGCGATAATCAACTGCTTGTAGGAATTTTCTTCCTTTTTTTCTTTTCTAATTGAGGGGTTAAAACCCCTTTTTACACACCTCTGTAATTTTTATCTTTAGATATATTTAGAACTTTCTTTTCTTTGCTATTTTGGTAGACTTTTCTAACTACCTCACACTAGCAGGGACTCCTAGGACAGCTGCCTAACAAGCAAGAAGGACAATGTCACAAGGACTACCCTCTATCACATGTCTTTAATGCCTGACAATGTCCTAACAAGAGGTAGATGGCTACTCAAATCTCCCCTAGATATACCTAACCAAACCCCGGGATTTCATGCCTTGGTTGTCGGTCCCCACAAACAAAAAGAAAAGAACCCTCACATACACATATAACACTATTAGCTTAAAAGGAAAGCCTGGGAAGGCGAGGATACCACCTGGAATGGCCACAAGAAGTTCCCACACAATAAAGGCTCCCTCTAGGTATGTCATCTAGCCTATGTGATGTAATCACCAATCAAAAACCATTTAATCTACCTGCACCAACAAACAACCGTCTTGGCCTCAACAGATATAATAGTTCACAAAAGAAACATCCCTCTTGGCCTAACATAAATCATTTTGTTCTAACCAAATATGGTCTACTTGGCATTTAAATTATATCTTGTCAAACTAACCAAGCTAAACGAAAGTCACAAGTCCAAGCCTTCCTACTAATATAACCTTAGTATGGGCTACTCATCTTTGTGTTCTATTAACTGAAGGAATGACCTCCTTGGGCTCAAATGTCTTATCTTTCAAATAGAGTGGTTGTTCTAGGTGTCCTCTCCTAGAGAGAGATCCATAGATTTTGGCTCATGTGACCCTTTTCCTATTTGGATTTTCGAATGTGTCATTGTCACTACCCAAATTAGGTAGGGATTCAATCCTAGACCCATCATAACGATGCATCCCAAAACGGTGCACATTGCTAGATTTATCGTTATGGCCTTTGGTCTCATCCACTTGGGAATTAACCATAATATATCCAATTGTGACTCTTTGCTTGTGATCCAATACACTAGCCACACTTTTAGAGATTTTGGGCCTCCAAACCCATCTCTTTCTAATCTTTGCATGGCTTGATTGGCTACCACCACCACTCCCTCTATTTTGATATTCTTTCATGATGACCGATAGTTCTTGGCTCACTTGCTGCCTATCACTTCCCTTGAAGTAGATACTTCTACTAAATTCAACTCTAGATGGATCTTTACCATTGTAAATCCCGGGTTCCATATTACCTTGGTTCTCAATGGTTGAGACAGCCTCCACATGGTAGCATATATAAGCTATGTGTTAAAATTATACAGCATAGCAAACAAAATCTGAGAAAGAGATAGAGAGTACACAACATATAAGAGGAGTTTTTTTTTTCTTTAGCTCCAAACAACTGATACAAAGATGGATTTGTCCACCCGTGCACTTCCACTGTGAACCTTAGATGGTGATCTAGATAGAAGATAGGTGAAGAGCTTAAGGCTAACTGGAACAACTCTGACTAGGTAAAAGATAGATAATCGATGGCTGCCAAGGGGTTTAGTTTTTATAGCTCAAAAATGTGGTTAGGTTGGCCTGATTGCCAGCCTACCATATGAGCCTCCACTAGTCGGCTAAGAAATATTCAAGGGAATATTCCCTTTACCATCAAGACGGGGGTGTTTCCTCTGGACCCCCACCAGAGGGGCTGCTGGTCCCCCCTAGGACCCCCCAACCACCAGGTGTCACTTCCACGGCCCCGAACTCCAAAATAGGGTTCCTTGAAAACTCCCTTACCTCACAACGCAATGCAATGTGCCTTGAGTTGCTACCATCTTAACTACTCCTTGTAACCCAAAGATTAGACCCACAACAATCATCTTTCTGCCATCCAGTCACATAGGTCTCATTTGACATACAAGTCAGGACTCAACCACCAATATCCGGGCTCACATATGGCTTCTTCTCATAATGGGGTCCTTACAACTTTGAGCACCATGGATCATTGGTGGAACCTTATGAGGGTAGGGCATTGAGCATATCTAACACCCCCCCTTAATGTCCGCATATGAACTATCTCCTCCGCCCAATATCGAGTCTCTGAAGATGAACTTGAAGCAGATGCTTTGTGAGTGCTTTGGTGAAGATATCGGCTCCATTCTCCTTTGTTGGATAGTAGACCAATTTCATTATCCCATCCTCGATCAAATCACGCACATAGTGATATTGGATCTCTATATGTTTGGTGCGCATATGAAACACTAGGTTTTTTGCAATGGCAATGCAACTCTGATTTTCACATCTCATCACAATTGGTTCTTCATCCTGCACTCCCATATGCCATAGGATCCTTCTCAACCATACTGCTTCACATGCAACAAAACAAGCTACCTTGTACTTTTCTTCGGTAGAAGACAATGCCACTGTTGGTTTCTTCTTACTAATACAAGAGAAATTTCTTGAACCCAAAGAGAAACAAGAACCGAAAACTGACTTCCTAGAATCACTGTCTCCTGCCCAATCTGAGTCATAGTTCCCCACAAGAGAAGTTTCGAAACTATATGTGATACCATAGTCAAGAGTTTCCTTTAAGCATCTGAGCACCCACATCCCAGCTTTCCAATGACTCTCATGAGGTTTCTTTGAGAACCTGCTCAAAAGACCAACATCAAAACTGATATCTGGTTTGGTGTTACACAAGTAGATCAGAGACTATTGACCAACCTCTTACCAACCTCCCAATGTTTGCTAGTGTTGATGTATCCTCAATAGATAACTTTGCATTTACCTCCATAGGTGTAGCTATCTCCTTGCACTCGGTCATGCCAAATGCCTTTAAGATCTTCCATGTATACTTCTTTTGAGAGATGAAGATCTTTTCTAGCTCTTGCCATACTTCAATCCCCAAACCATAGTACAACAAGCCTAAGTCTGTCATTTCAAACTGAGAAATCAAAGCCTTTTGAGTTTGGTTGATCATATCTTCATGGTCACCTATAATAAGAAGGTCATCTACATATAGGAAAATCACTACAAACTTTTCACCATCCATGTAAACATACAAGTTAGCATCTAAGGCACATCTTTTGAAGTTTAAGCTTAAAAAGAACTTATCTATCTATTGGTACCATGCTCAAAGGGCTTGTTTCAAGCCATACAATGCCTTCTTGAGCTTTATAAACTTTGTTCTCAGAATGGGGAGCCTCAAACCCTAGAGACTGAGCCACGTATACCTCCTCCTTGAGGTCACCATTTACGATTACTGACTTAACATCCATTTGATAAACAAGCCACTACAAGTACTATGCTAATAGTGGTCATTCTGGCAGTTGAGGCAAATGAGTCTTGAAAATCAAACCCTTCAACCTGTGAAAATCCCTAGGCAACTAGTTTGGCTTTGTACTTTTCTAAGGTACCATCAGGCTTGTAATTTACCTTCTAGATCCACTTGGTGCCAATAACCTTCCGCTTTGTTGGCCAATCCACTAGCTCCCAAGTGTCATTCTTTATTATACTCTCATACTTGGCTTGCATAGCTGCCTTCCATGCTAGATCTGCAAGCGCTTCTTCTAAGTTAGTTGGCTCCTTTACTTCTCTCATAATCTTAGCCATCAAGGCCATATTGACTATGTGAGTAGAAGCCCTCCTTTGTTCCTCTATTCTTTGAGTCCTCCTTAGTCATCTGGCTTCTCCTCAACAGATATGGGCATAGGATTATTGTGACCATAGAGTTGCTTCACCCAATGTGGCAATGGCTTTTCTGATGGGGTGATGTCAGGTTGGTGAACTTTTTCCTCATCATGTGAAGATGATGCTTCCTCCTCCTTAAGGATAAGGACAACTCTTAGGACATGTTCATAGTGGACTACTTCTTTGCTGGATGATAAAGTGGAAGAACTTGCCTTCTTCTCCTCCACTGTATGCGACTGCTCCTTGAGCACCACATCACGGCTCGCGATGATCTTTGTCTCTTGGTTATATAATTTTTAAGTCTCCTGCTCATCATTATAACCCAATAAGATACATTTTTTTCTTTTTGGCTTTAACTTGCTTCTCTCCTCATCTGGAACATGTGCATAACATTCACATCCAAAATTTCTAAAATGTGAGACATATGGTTTCTTACCAATGTAGGCCTCATGATGTGTTTTTTTCTTGAGAGCCTTTGTGTAGCTTCGATTTAGAATTAGACTACAGTATTAATAGCTTTAGCCCAAAAGTGGTTAGGCAATCCCTTGCCCTTTAGCATGCATCTTGCCATCTCCATAATGGTGCGAAACCTACATTCCACAACACCATTCTGCTGAGGTGAGGCATCGCCAATTGATGCTTGATCCCTTTACTATTGCAAAAGTCTTCAAACTCCTTTGAGTTGAACTCACCACCACCATCTGTTCTAAATTTTTTCACACTTTTTCGTGTTAATACCATATTGGGGAATATGGGAATTTTTCATAAGTTTAGGACACGTGGTCAAATATTTGGATTTATCATAACTTGAAAACTATAACTCCAAATTGAGTGCTCTATAGCTCAATAGATTCCATTTTTCAAGCTCTTTCCAATGATAGGTCACATCATATGGTTTTGAGAAACTTATGGGCATGTTATCCGGGTGCCACCTTTATAGTATTCAAAAAATGGGAATTGGGAGATTCCCAAGCTCACTAATATTGTGTTTGTTTCATTCTCAACAAGTTTTAGCCATTCTAAATACTTACCCAAAATCTTGCCTTGTCACGAAGGAAGTACACCTACATCTTCTTAGTGTAATCGTCGACAATCAACATAAAATAAGAAGATCCCCCCAAGGCTTGTGTAGGCATCTTACCACACAAGTCGATATGCACCAACTCTAGAGGAGCCTATGCTCTATTCATACAAGCTTCACATGGTTCCTTCAATCCAGTCTACATGTAGGTGAGCAACCATATCTTCCTTGTGTATCTCCATCAACAGTGCAAATCCGATGTGTCCAAACCTTTCATGCCACAGCTTACTTGTGCCCACTCCAGCGGTGGCTGTATGAGCACTTAGCTCATATAGGTTGTTCCTTCTTTCTCCTTTGTCAACAACTTTGCCAACAGTGTCGAGAATTGTAATACTTTCACGCAATTAAAAATTAGTTGGTTAGTTCAAAAGTTAGTTAGTCAATTAATAAGTTAGTAAGGTTACTAACTAAAGACTAACTAAAGTAAAAACTAACTAACAGTAATAACTAATAATTTTTATTTAATTAAAAATAAAAGAAATCGAGAGTCATAATCTGATATTTTTCTTACATTGACAAGGATTGTAGCCACCCAACATGGAAATTACAATGTGATATTAGTCATTAGTGTCAATGTGTATAGTTTGGATGGTCTAAAAATATTAGATTTTTGGACAAAACTATCATATTTTAGATATTATTTATTGTAAATATCCTAAAAATATATGAAAATTTCTAGAATAGAATATCATGTTAAAAAAAGGTGGTTTTTAAAGCCAGTTTTGGAGATTTAATACAAAAAAAAGAATGATTGATGAAATCATGCGCATTGCGATTGCAATTTACAGGCAGTAAACAACACTTTGAACAGGGAGGAGTGATCTGGAAGAATTCTAGCCAAGTGTCTTGGAGTTTTAACTCCCCTTTTAGAGCTAGCGGAACTATTAGAATTGTGATTTGAGTATCAAATTGTTGATTTTTCCAAGATTCCCTCCATAAAGAGCTCTTCTTCTCAGCCACAATCCTTCTTATCTTGTTTAGATATAAATATGAGGCATGGGGAGCAATTAGAGAAGCACAAGGAGACCCCAAGAGGTTGCAAGAGAGAGATAGAGAGAGGGAGGTAGAAGGATACCCCTCAAAGACATTGTGAGAAGGAGCTTGAGAGAGAGAGAGAGAGAGAGAGAGAGAGAGAGAGAGAGAGAGAGAGTTTACCTCAAGAGGCTACGAGGGAGAGAGTTAGCTCAATTTCCCCTATCTCAATCTTTGACTAAGCCATCTTCTCTTACGCTCTCCCATCTCAAATCCATTCCTCCTTCTTTATCTCTCGAATCCACTTTGTGGACGATGGCCCCCAAGTGAAAGATCTCTCCAAATGTTGAAACTCCCACCACAACCAACGTGATCGTGAACCAAGGGACCGCAACTATGGGAAACACATCTCTTATGAATCAGGTGCATCCCATTGTATTAGGGAAAAGAAATTTGGAGAAAAGAATATTTATATTAATTATTGCAACTTAATTGAGCATGTTTCGAGATAATGAGTGTACTAGGAAAATTTTGTTCATCGCATTCATCTTAGGTGATCAATTAAAATTGCACTTAGAAGCTGTTAAATTCCACATACATTGCATGGAAATTTCATGCTAATATATCTATGAAAAGTTTCAAGAATACACATTAAACTGCAATTAAGCCAGATAGATTTTACGCATTTACATTCGTTTGCTTGGTGGAAATAATAGAAAAATCCTATTACATCTCCCAAAACATAGATTGAACTTGTGATAGAATACATAGGGTTCCTTTGAAGTTGAAAGCATTTCAAACCCTAAAGAGTTGAAAGGATTCTTCTCAAGGACGGTCTTGCTTGAAGCTGAAAGGAATTCAAAGTCCTTAAGTAACTATATAAATTACGCAACAAACCCTAGTTCAAATGAATACATAGGGAAGCCAATGTCCCAAATTGCAATCAACATTTCGAGGATATACCTTCATTCAAAAGAATGAGGAAATTAAATTAGGTTATCTCTGGAAACCTCATACGATAACAGAGATAAAGTTAAGACTTGATGCTATTGCATCAAATTGGAATTTCCTTCGGCATAGAGAACAAAGAATTGTCTAGTACATATTATGCACTTCTGCTTGTGTTTGTACTTAGGAAAACATGTTTGGAAAATGAGTCATCTAACAAAGGAATTGATAAATATGAAAATATTTCAAATTAAATTTAGGTTGAAACACCTGGGAAAGGTGTGTTGAGTACCCCCAACTAGCCACCAACCCTATCCAATGGGGTTTTTGATAGCCACGTCCGGAATGTGGAACGTCCGGAATGTGGACTAAACCCATCGTGAGAGGTCTCTCTGTAGAAACGTTTGGTCGTAGAGGATGCTTGGGTGCTAAGGGGGCTTTGGTTGTAAATCCCTTGCCTCTCTGGGTCCTACTTAGATGGTTTATGTGACTCGAGAAGGAATCTTAAGGCCCTATTACTAGTGCAAGGGCAGAAACTTGGAGGAAAATAAGACACATCCTTATAGACTTCGGGAATCGTCCAATGGATGGGATTTGTATCTCAGCTGAAATTTTAATATAAACTTTAATTTCAAGGAAATTTTCTCATCTGTTTTCGTGTTAGTGCATAAAATTACGTAAAGGAACATGTGACTAATGGGTTAATTAAGGAAGCTGTTTGTATGTGTTACCACTAATGTGTCCTTAGGTGTCATGTAGGAAATTTTGTCCCCTATTTTACCTTTGCAAATATTAATCAGGGCATATATGTGTAAAGAAACCCTAATTAGGGTTAGTTAGGGATTAGCTAGGGTTTATCTATAAAATGGCAACCAGCCAAATGTAGCAATATCACTTGATCATTGGAAGACATCTTGTTCTAGGTAACTTTCTTTCTTGTATTCCATTTTTTTAGCTATGGTAGCTTGCCATGTTAATGAATTTTAATCTCTTTAAATTTTTAGTTTGTCTTGTTGATTTCCTGTTTCTTTATCCATGGTTGGACATGGATGTTGAGAGTGGAAAAATACTGAATTTTTGACTAATTTTTGTTGTTTTTGAGGTCTAAATGATTGATATTTGATGAATTTAGAGTGATGTATGGTTGATAATGGAAGTGTTTGAGAGTGTTTTGGATGATATTAATTATTTTTTGGAATTTCATGATGATTTTTAGTGGAGATATGAAGCTCTGTGATGTTCTGATAGGTTCTGTTGAGGTTCTGATTGGTTCTGTATACCTTCTATATAGCTTCTGTTTTGTTCTGATTTTCTTCTGTATGAAGCATGGATTGATGATTGATGAAGCTTGAGATCTTTTGGAAGATTATTGAATATTTTTTGATAGTTTGGAATGGTTTGAATATGAATTATGAGGTTTTGATAACCTTCTGTAGACCTTCTATGTAGGGCCTCTATCTCTGCTCTGTAATTCTACTGTAGTTGCTCTAATACTGTACTGTACTGTTCTGTAGACCTTCTGTAAGTTTTCTGTAGAAAGTATGTGTGACTTTGGAAAAGTTTTATAACTTTTGGAAAGAATGAATCTAAGTTCAAAAGAGCTAAAACAAGTGGAAGAAGCAGCTGTTGAAGACTGAAGAGAAGATTGAGTGACAGTGACAGTAGTGAATTGTGAAAAGATATTGTAGTGGCTCTGGTGACTCTTCATATCAGATATAACTCTTGGGAGGTGCATCCAAGACCTAAGAAGGATTATTGAGAGTTATTATGAGAGTATTGTAGTGAGGAGATGATGTACTATTGAGAGAGAGTGTGTGTGTGTCAGAGATAGCCAATTCTATCAAAACAGTGTAATTGTATATGAGAGATTGAGAGAGAGAACAATGAAGACATTGAAGATGAATACTATGTGATTGATTTCCATTCAAAGATGGTGTATTATTCTATTTTCTTTGTTATATTGATGGATTCTATGAAGAAGTTGAAGATTATGGTTGATTCTATCAAATCCGTGGGAGATATCTACTATGATGTTGCGTGAAGATTTGCTGTTTTCTTTGTCTTGATGATCAAAAGAATGAAATACAAGCTTTTTGATGTTACAAGATAGATTTTCTTGCAATAGAATCCCCTTTTCCTTGGTGTTCCTCTTGGGGCTCCATGTTTTTGGTGCACAGCTGGGGAAACTTGCCATCAACAAGCACCAGAAGAGGTTGAAAATGAAGGAAATGGCATTGCCAAGAAGAGGAGAATTCAATGGATGTTTGCAAAGTTCCTTATTCCACTGAAGAGTTTGCAATTCTCATTATCAAAGCCACTTTCCACAAGAATTTCATCTGAGAAGCCCAAGGATGCACCAAAATCTGTTAGAGAACCAGGCCTCGAAGCGGCATCTACAATGCCCGGTCCATGAAAATTTTCCAAAGAGAGTGCTCTCAACCATCACACAAGAACACAAGCTCACAGAAAATCTCACAATGATTTGCATCTTCACTCTCATCCTCATCACAATCCATGAAAAAACTGAAGCACAAGAGGAGGTGAGAGGTCAAGTTTGAGCTCGAAAGAGAGAGAGAGAAAAGAAAGAATGCGTGCAAGATAAGGGTGAGAGGTGGTTACATCACCCCCAACCACCTTTCTTCGCATGACCCCTTCAACTTCTCTTTTCTTTTATTATTATTAAAAATGCTTTACATTATCTTCTAGACCTTTGAACTAGGTCTTTAAGCTAAAATGAAAAGAAGTAGAACCAACACACCCATCTCATGTGGAAGGCTTTTTTTTACCATGGTTTTATAATTGCGGATTGGCTAATAACCATGGCATGATACATTATTTTGGATTTGACTTGAAGAGCAAAATACGTATGTAAGACAAAATGTTACATTGAAGCTCAAAAATTATGTCAAAAATAGCACATCTTGGGGGGTTAACATCATCCCACAATGGCAGAAACATATCACCATCATGATGCATGCTCTATGTGGTGGACTATTTTCTCTTCCTGTTGAAGCAACAAAAACTTGCATCTTGGTGGCAAATTGTTTGGGAACAAACTAAAGAGCAGAAACAGAGAGAATGAACATCCATGGAATATTTGTCATTCATTGAGAAGTTTCTAGAAATCATCAAGGGGAGATTGTGAAGAAGCTTCAGGAGTCCTGGTCTGTGGAGGTTCACAAAACCAAGAAGGAAAAGAGTTGGAATCTATTCGTGGATGCTCAATAGCAAGATACATGGGATGCTTGTGTACTGACAATCTTCTGTTTGTCCAATAGCAACCCATTGGAAGTTGGTAGACAGAGTGTTTTTCACAACATACACTATTGAAACCCTCAGAAGCTGGCATTATTATAATGATACAACAATGATCCTAAGAAGAATGAGTTTTGATACTTTTAGAATGGAATATCTTCCCCTCTGTAGTGGTTTGGAAGCCGAATTTAGAGATGTTGAAAAGAAGGAAGTAGAGGAGATGTTGGCCAAAGAATCCCTCAGAGACTAAAGCCCTCTTTGATACTATCCTATTGATTATAGACCAACTGGTTGGAGCCAACCTCTTGATGAATGATGCAATAAAGAGGCAGGCGTTAGAACGAGTCCAGAGGTACATAATAAGAGAGAAGGCAAAAATCAAAGCTGAGAATGAGCTTGCAGCAGAAGCCTCCTTTGATGACCTAAAAGCACTCTTTACAGAAATACCCATGGCGAATCAAGGTCCCCTTCCTAGTCATATTTTTCCTGGAAATATCAATGACCGACCAGCAAATGTAGTCCCATTGCCAGTTTTTAAGGGAGAGTACAATGAAGACCCTGATCTTTATGTAGCAGAATTTATGGTAGCATGTGTGGCTAACAATGCCAGAACCCCTGAGCATTAGTTAGCAATATTCCCCGTCACTTTTAAGGGCGCACCATTTCAGTGGTATGAGAGACAAGCAGCAGGAACTTTTGGCACTTGGGACAATCTAAAGTTGGCCTTCCTTACTAAATTCAGACGTGAAGGTTTTGAAGAGCGGATGTGAGAGGAGTTCATGAACCTAAGTCAGTCCTCTGGAGAAAGAGTAGAAGGTTATGTATCGCAAATGGAATCCATCCTGAAGAGATGGACTAACCATCATCTAGACGAAGGCATTGAGAAAAGAGTGTTTCTCATGGGCCTACAACCAGAAGTTCGCAAGTTCATGGAATTGAGAAGACCAGTCAATCTGCAAGCTGCAGTGGAAGGTTCAAGATTGTATGGCGAAGTTGAAGCAAAGTTGTCAATGACTCCAGGAAGAGGAGTTTTTACCTCCTCCCATGCCAAGAATGGTATACCCACCAAATGCAGTCCCAGGGACAGTTCCCTACCCCTATCCCCAGATGCAAACAATGTCGCAGTATAATGCACCTAACCCACTGTGGTCACCGCAAACGAGAGTGCCTCAAATGATGGTTCAACCACAACAACAGTGGCCTCAAACAGTTCATCCAATGGCGACTCAACAACAGTGGAACCCTACCAACTAGAATCAACAACCCCAAGTCTGAGTAGGAGCTCTGAATCAGAACCAGAACAGAGGACCCTCTGGATTGACCCAACTAGTATATATAGTAATTACTGAGCAGCTACAAACGCTGAAGGTGAATACCGCCAATATATCCACTCCTGTGGAAGCTGGAAGAGATGTGATGTGCTCTAATACATGGTGTGGAAAGTGTCATCAAGTAGGACATTTAGCCACTCAATGTACCTGAAAACCAACCATTCTTGGAGCCTTCTGTTCTTACTATTTGCAGAAGAACCATACAGAGGATATTTGCTCTCTGAAAGAGATGCATGAACGAAGACAGAAGGATGAAAATGCAAGATTCAACTTGCTAGAATCCAAAATGACAACACATGATATTGAACCAAAGCCTAGGGAATTTGGACCTAATTTTGGTCCAAGGAGGTTTTCCTCTCAAAGTTACAGAGGACGACAGTCTGGTGGTGGTCAGAGATCAGAGGTGGAATGTTATAGGTGTGGAGAAAAGGGTCATATCTCCCCAAATTGTCCAAACTCTAGACGATCTGTGGATTACAAGCCCTTATGCAATCGATGCAAAGGAGAAGGCCACACTACAAAGGACTGTCCAAGCCCAGCCCTTGTAAAGGCCAATGGCACTGATAGCCAATAGAAGGTACAAGAGCCTGCCTCCGACTCAGTAGAGTTGGAAATTGTTGCTGTTACACGCACAAAGAAGAAGGAACCAGTTGTTCAGAACGAAAATAATTCTCCTACCAAGACTATGAAGTTCAACCTACCAACAGAGGGACAGAGCAGTATAGGACAAAACAGTGCAATACAGAGCGCTGTAGTACTACAGAGAGTTACAGAGACAGTCCCAAAAACAAGACCAGAGGTCCAGGAGATAGATGAGATAGAAGCACCTCCAGAAACAGAAGAAGTGCCGATGCTGCAATTATTAGAAGAAAAAGGAAAGATGAAAATGGGTATAATCCCATTCCCCGGCCGGTTGGAGAAGCATGTGGATCCTATCAAAGATTATGACTTGGTCAAAGACCTAGACACTTTTAAACCAAACTTAACATTTCGACAGTTAATAATGCTATCTTCTAGCTGTCGAAAGAAATTCAAAAGCATCTTGACAAGAAGATGTGGACTAAGGATCGCTCCTTCAACAACGACCAAGAGCAATAAGGCCCCGGAGCCTGTAAAGGAAGTAGATGTGGCTAACGCCTTCCTAGATCCTCGAACCCCATAGATTAGTGTATGGATAGAAGGATGCTTTATTTTAGATGCATTGATTGATGGAGGCTCATCAGTAAACATAATGACAGATGTGACAATGAAGGACTTAGGGTTGCAAGGAATTCAACCTACATAGTGGCTTATTAGATTGACAGACCAAAGCAGAATCAAACCTTTGGGCGTCCTCCCATACGTAAAAACAACCCTTGCAGGAAGAGACTATTGGCTAACATACGTAATGGTCAAACCAAATTCTTATTGGACTTCATATCTTCTGTTGTTGGGAAGACCTTGGCTTTTTGAAGCAAGAGCCAGGACGGATTGGTTCAAAGGAACCCTAACCCTAGGCAGAGGACCCAACAAAGTGGTTTTAAAGCTATATGGATCGCAAAAAGGCAATGGATCCACATCCATCGAAGTCATAACTGACTCCTCCAATGAGGTAACAGATGGTACATTAGGAGATGAAGAGGTTGTTAAGCAGATGTTTCCTAAGAAAACAGAGGCACAGTCCCTAACATTGGGCACTGTAACCCAATTGCCAAGGGAAGCAAAATTCTTGTCCATGGGAGAATACCTCCTGCCTCAACTAGAATTAACTTCTGAAATCACCTCTGATAGTGAAATAAAAGCATGGATGTACTGTTCTCCCTGTTACATGACAGTCACAGAGACAGAATAGAGGCAGAATAGATATAGAGCAGATACAGAGACAGAGCAAAGACAGTACAGTTATAGAGTAGAGACAAAGCAGAGATAGAGCGAATACAGAGACAGTCTCACAGAGACAATAACAGACACAGAGCCAGAGCCAGAGCCAGAGCCAGTGCCAGAAGCATAGTCAGAAGCTGTGATAGAAGCACAAGCAGATGTAGATGCAAAAGATTTGTTCTTCTCCTACAGAGCCTCTACAAAAGCAAAGATAGAGCCTCTAGAGGAAGAGGATGAAAATGATGAGGAAGAAAATAAAATAGGTTATGAAAGTACAGATGAAAAATTTCCTCTGATAATGGATGATCTTGTTGATGACCCTACAGAGACCTCAGAGGTCGAAGATCTCAGGGTGCTAGATGGAATGACCATGGTTCCATTTGGGTTGACCAATGGACCACAAAGTATGCAGAATCTGTCTAAGCAATGGATTAAAAGCATAAAAATTAAGTTCGCCAATGGCTCCTGTCGCCCTAACTGTTCGGTCCAGAGAAAAGATGATGATGATGCCCCATGCCAACAGAAGCCAAAGCCGTCAGAGCCCCGGCCTCTAGAAGGGCCATGCTATGTGACATTCCAGGATGCATCCTCTGAAGATGAATCCCTAAGTCCAAAAGAAATTACCACTCATATAGAAGCAAACAAAGCTCTGATACCCTTCTAGCAACCTCAACAGACGAATGAGTCATCTGTTCAGAAGGAGGACACTGGTTTTAGTGGAACATCAGATGAGGATACTACTCTCTTGAAAGAGTCAAACCTCTACCTAGAAGCAATCCGTGGGATATTTATCCGCAAAGTGGAAGGTGAAAGACAAGTAACGTTCTTGGATACTGACAGTACTGAACATCACCTGAAAGTGGGTCTCAATCTTCTAGAAGAAGAACTAGTGGTCCTGTGAGACCTACTCAAAGAGAACTTAGATGTGTTTGCTTGGTCATATAAAGACCTAAAGGGGATTGATCCCACAGTATGCCAACATCATATTGACCTAGAGCCCGATGCCAAACCTGTAAGTCAAAGACAAAGGTGAATGAATCCTAATTACTCTGCTCTAGTGAAGGCTGAAACTTCTTGAAGTAGAGTTCATTTATCCTGTGGCTAACAGTGAATGGGTTTCACCCATTGTGGTAGTACCCAAGAAGAACAGGAAACTTCGAATATGTGTCAACTTTCAAAAGCTCAATTTGAAATCTAAGAATGATCAGTTTCCTATCACTTTTATAAACCAACTGTTGGACACAGTGGCAGGCCATGAGCTTTATTCCCTCTTGGATGGATTCAGCGGATATAACCAAGTCCAAATTGCAGAAGAGGACTAATCCAAAACAACCTTTACCACAGAATGGGGGACCTATGCCTATAGAGTGATGCCATTTGGGCTCTGTAATGCTCCTACCACCTTCCAACGAGTAATGATGGTTGCCTTTCAGAATCATTTGCATGATTTCATTGGGGTGTATCTTGACGACTTTTATGTCTATAGCTTAATCCGCGAGCATTGGGGACACCTAGAGCAATGTTTTGATAGATGCCGAGAGTATGGGATTTCTCTCAACCTCGAAAAATGTGTCTTTGGCGTCTCATCAGGAGTGGGCCATATTGTCTCGGCACAAGGGATTGCAACAGTCCCTGCCAAGATTGAGAAGATTGCTGCCTTAACAACACTAACAAGCCTCAAGCATTTGAGAGGATTTCTTGGCCATGTGGGCTACTATAGAAGATTTATTGCACATTTTGCAACCAAGGCAGCCCCTCTCCACAAGCTTCTAAGGAAAGATACTGATTTCCTTTGGACTGATGACTGTGAAGAAGCCTTTAATACCCTAAAATAGTGTCTTATCCAAGCACCTATCTTGCAGCCTCCTGATTGGACGAAGGAGTTCCATGTGCACACAGATGCATTAGTTGAAGGGCTAGGCGCTGTCCTATGTCAAAAGGCCCCCTCTAAATTAGATCAACCAATTTATTATGCAAGTTGAAAGGTCATTGATAGGGAATAGAACTACACAATGACAGAGCTTGAATGCTTAGCAATGGTGTTTGCACTAGAGAAGTTTCGACACTATCTATTGTCAATGCATTTCAAGTCCTATGTGGATCATGAAGCCCTGTCCTTCTTGATGAAAAAAAAAAGTTAAAGGACGACTGATGAGATGGTTGCTCCTATTCTAAGAGTTCGATTTTGAAGTGGTCACTAAGCCATTTCCATGTCCTAGCTGATCATCTATCACGAATCCCTCAAACTGTAGAAGAAGAATAGGATGACCCAGACCTTCCTGATGCTTCTTTATTTCTAGTTGAAACAGTTACTCCCTAGTATGCAGACATAGCCAACCTCCTGGCAACTCAACAGTATCCTCCTGGCATCTCAAGTCGTGAGAAGAAGAAGCTTCTGTTAGAATAAGTCCCCTACACTTTGCTAGGCAGTGCATAATACAAGAGAGGCAAAGATGAAGTGCTGCGAAGATGTGTTGCAGGGGATGAAATTGGCATAGTATTGAAAGCATGCCATGATGAACCATGTGGTGGACACTTCGCGGGAGAAGGGACATCCAGGAAGGCTGTGTTAGTAGGATATTGGTGGCTGACCCTCCACAAGGATGCATATGACTATTGTAAGAGATGTGATGCTTTTCATCAAATGGGGAAACCCACCAAAATAAGTGTCATGCCACTGCAACCCATTCTTCCCCTAAAGCCATTCAAGAAGTGGGGGATTGATTTCGTGTGTCCCATTGATCCACCTACTAGACAGACGGAAGTAAAACAAATACATCTTAGTATGTACCGATTATGTCACAAAGTGGTGAGAAGCTAAAGCCCTGAAGCAGGACGATGGTAACAGCGTAGCCTTGTTCATGTACGAGAATATTATCACCTGTTTTGGAAGTCCCCTTGAGTTGGTAAGTGACAAAGGTACTCACTTCCTTAACAAAATCATGGAGGAGCTGACAGAACTGTATAAGATCCACCATCGCAAGTCCACTCCCTACTACCCTAGAGCCAACGGCCAAGTTGAAGTCACCAATCGCATCCTTTGCTCGATCGTGACAAGAAAGATTGTCGCACATCGTCGTGACTGGGACGATCAACTTGCAGAGGCCCTCTGGGCATACAGAACCTCCCATAAGGCAGCTACAGGACAGACCCCTTTCTAGCTAGTGTATGGGATAGAAGCCGTCTTTCCTATTGAACTAGAATTGCCCTCTTTGCGAGTGGAAATTAAAGAATGCTTGGGAGATAATGAGTCACTCCAATGCCATCTCCTGCACTTGGAATGCTTGGATGAGATACGACGGATGGCCCTACAGTGCATGAAAACCACTCAAGCGCGACGCAAGGCCTATCATGACAGTTTTATCAAGCAGCACACAGAGTTCAAAGAAGGTGATCTTGTTCTGGCCTATGATTCGATATTTGGCAAGTTTCCTAGCAAGCTTCAACAACAGTGGATGGGCCCATATAAGGTACTTGCTATCAATCCTAATGGCTCTATTCAGGTGCAGATCATTGATCCCTCTAATGATCCCTTCCTGATCAATGGCTATCATCTGAAGACGTACTTCCCTCCCTGGGGAATTTGACAATCGCAGTCGACCTACCCTTTCCCTTTTGGGCGTCGCACTGTCCTTCTCGTCATGTTTTTGATAGCCCTTATGATTCTTCTCATGAGGCGGTCTCGTTCTGCTAACCCCTTGTCGCAGAAACATCTCAACTCGACCTTGTTCTCTTCTCATCTGATCCAACAACGGTGGTGAGGTTGGTCCTAACACATGGTATTTCTACCATTTTTGTTCTTACGAAAAAAAAAGAAAAAAAAAGAAAAAAAAACAAGAAAAAGAAAAAACAAAACAAACAAAACTGTTAGGGGAGAAAAGGAAGAAATTCCCTGTCATAACAAACCTTGTTCCAAGAAAAGGTGGAAACACCCTTGGGCGAGAAGCTAACTGTGGAAAAGGTGGTTACAACCCACAATTTAGGATAGCTGACTCACGAGCATAACCTTTCTAGCAAGTAATTCGAAGCCACCTCCCTTGGTGCGCTATCTCTACAATATCAGTCCATCTGCCCTTGTTAACATACGACTCTTCTTACAAGTCATTGAAGTATGGGATTTGTAGGCTGCCTCCCTGGGTACGCCTCCTCCTCACAATCGTGATGACAACAACAACCAACATGATTTTCATCACCAACCCCTTGAATGATGCGAGCTTTCATCCTAACAGGATGGGGACATGAGTATGGGTTGCCCTTTGTATCTATCAGAGAGTGAGATAGAGGGTGAGCTGAGTGACTAGTCTTTCTCTTTAAATCAAATGAGAGATGAGATGTGTGAATGGAGTGTTGCACATACGGGATGGGCCTCTCAATATACAATGCACGATTTGTTTCTATGCACTGCACCATAAGGCTCCCTGGCCTTCCTTCTTGCATTGTATGCCGGCACAGGGTGGGATGCACAGTTGCACCATCAAATGCGCACAAGGCATACAATCTCTGCACAAGTGACGGCGGCGAGGATTACATCAATGGGTTTCAGGAATGGGTTGCCCTCTATGTCTTTCAACAGAGCGCGAGACAAAGGGTGGGCTGAGTGTGACTTGTGTTTCTTCAATCAATTATCGAGAGGTAAGGATTGAGGGACGTTACAACAATTGGAGTTAGGTATGTTTCTGTTCCTCTATGCACCCACGAGTTGGGTCTTTGCCATCAGCACAGGACACGTCATTCTGTTCTATACACTACACTGCAAGGCTCCCTGGCCTTCCTCCTTACACCTATGCTAGATGGGCGGGATGCACTAATGCACCATCAATTGTGCACCTTGTCATACTCCCTCTGCACCATTCCCTTGTTGATTCCTAAACTGGGTGTGAGCTATGGGTTTCATCATTATTTCCTCGAGTGATGTTCGTAATGGGACGAGTGACTGTTATCTCATTCCATCTGAGTGCTCGTGAGTTGAGTGCAATATCCCTCATCATCGACGACTTTCCTATGATTCCTTCAGCCAGCTACCTCCCTGGGTGTTGCCACATGGTCCCTGCCACGAAGGACGAAGGACGTGTGCTGTGAAGACACCTTGTTATCTCTTGCAGTTGATAATGACCCAAGACGCAATCTCGATCGTCGACATTCCTCCTCGACAATATGGGCCAAGTTTTTCTAATCCTACACCTTTTGTTTTTTAGTGACGATTATGTCTTAAGTGTGGGGACGTTCGTGGTTGGTTTGATGTGAGGTACCAGGCCCTTGATGTTCAATTTACATTTCTTGCTAAGGTTTTAAGTGTGTGGACGCGTCCCTACGCGTCTATGATGCATATCCCCATGCATATATCCTGCTATGATCATGCATCTATGCCATGACTTCATTTTATCCTGCAAGGGTCCCTTCCCCACTCTTACATTCTATTTCACCCTATCCCCGGAGCTGTTCTTTGACCGTTTTTCTTTATTCTTTGTTTCGCGATTTTTCCATGCGAACGCATCCTATGTTCGCCAGAATCTCAATCCAACCCTTGTTTGGGCAAACGGTTCTAAAGTTATTAAATTTTTAAGCAATTCTCGTAAATTGGATGGTTGTCCATGTGAACGCAACCTTATTGCTTCGAACCCTGATCTCATGTGCCAACCATGTCCTACCCATTCCCCCTAACAATTTTCCTTTTTACTCCATGTCATTCTGATGCACGGTTCATCCGTTATTCATTTTTGCGTGTTTTCGGGTCCTTTTCGTGTCTATTTTTCACATTTTTCCATGTGAACCTGTCCTATGTGCATCAAAATTCCAGTTTAATTTGGCACTCGTGTCCTACCAGCCTTTCCCCCACTTTTTCCTTTTTCCTCCCCCCCTTTCGACTATCGGATTTTTAGTCATTAATTTTTCCAAGTGTTTTTTGATGCATTTTTTGTGTTTTTTCCATGTGAACCCCTCCTAATTTCCCCCAAACTGAGCTTTGATGCACCAGCCCTATGAATCGCTTTCTTTTGGATAATTTTTCTTTTTACTGTCCTCTATTCCAGCACACGGTTCTTCCCGTATTAATTTGTGAGTCCATTTTCGAGTCTGTTTTTGGGGTTTTTTCCATGTGAACGCATCCTATCTTGCTCGGAACTATGTTTTGCCATGATAGGTTTGTTGGCCACATTGTTCTGCATAATTTTCCTTCTTTTCGTACTTCGTTTTGATGTGCGTATTTTCCGATATTAATGCCCATATGTGTTTTCGGGCTTGTTTTTTGCTTTTTTCCCATGTGAACACCCTGATTTTTCCTCGGAACCCGTGTTGCATGTTTCCATCATTTTCCCCTCGTCTCGTGGCACATTTTTCCTTTTTATGAATTTTTGAATCGAAGAACAGTTTGGATTTTATTAATTTAATTCTTTTTTGCCATGTGGCCAAGTTCTTGGGTCGCGCGTGAACGTGCATGTTCCTGGTTTTACGTGCTTCGGGTCGCCCTCGTGGCATTTGTGGTTTGCGTATCACTGTCCCTGCCCCGTTTGATCCCGTCCCTGCAAATTTTTTTACTCCCACCCCGCGCATGTGCGCGAAACAGGGGATGCGTTTTTTTGTACATTCCTATTCAATTTCTTTTTATTATTAAAAAAAACAACCAAACAATCAAATAATACAATCAAACACACCACCAGCCACATATACACAATAAAAATAAAATTTTTTACTTAAAAATAAATAAATAATAATTACAAATAAAAAATAATACCAATTCTAATAAAAAATAAACAAATAACAACAAAAACAACCAAAGAGAAAAAAGAAAAAGAAAAAAATGAGAAAAAAAAGCAACACAACCAAAGAAAAACAAAAGAGAAAAAGAAAAAGAGAAGAAAAAAAAAGAAACAAAAAAAGAAAAAAACGTACCTTCTCGTTCATCTCCAACCTCCTTCTCTCCTCCTCCACCCACCTCCTTCTCCCTTTCTCCATCTTCCCTTGTGCCTGCTGCCCGCCGTGTGGACAAACTCCCTCCTCCCCATCGATTCCTTGTCCCCCCTATGCCCCTCCTACCTCTCCCTCCTCCCTCGTCGATCGCCTCCCGTCGCCCCTGCTAGTTGTCGTCCTCCTCCATCTCACCGTGGAGCGCCTCACCCTCGCCATTGCGGCCGCGCCTATCGCCCGTCGTCGCCTCGCTGGTCGCCGCTTGCCGTGGCCGCCATAGCCCGCCACTACCTCCTCTGCCGTCCTGTTGGCCCATCCCCCCCCCCCCCCCCCCCCCCCCCCCCCCCCCCACCTCCCAACCACCCTAGTTAGTTTCACTAACCATAGTTCCATTTCCTAACCATAGTTAATTAAACTAACCCTAGTGAATTAAACTCACCCCTAGTTAGTCTAACCTAACCATAGTTAACCTAACCTAACCCTAATTAGACTAACTCACCCATAGTTAACCTTCCTAACCCTAGTTAAATTAATTAACCTTAGTTAGTTTAACTAACCCATAGTTAATCTCACTAACCACAGTTAACATTAACTTAACCTTAGTTACATTAACTTACCCTTAGTTAGTCTAACTTACCCACAGTTAATTAACCCTTGCCCACAATTAATTAACTCACCCACAGCTAATTAACCCTAACCCACAGTTAATTAACCCTTACCCAGAGTTAATTAACTCACCCACAGTTAATTAACCCTAACCCACAGTCAATTACCTTACCCATAGTTAACCTTATCTAACCCTAGTTAGATGACCCTAACCCTAGTTACCCTACCCTAACCATAGTTAGATTGACTAACCCTAGTCACCCAACTAACCCTAGTTAGACTAACCTAACCTTACTTACACAGACTAACCACAGCTTAGCTTAACTAACATTACTTACTAGACTCCCCTCACTAACCATAACCTAACTTAACAAACTCCACTCACCTAACCAACCTAATTGATTTACCTCACTAAATTCACTTAATCAAATTTCTCAGACTAAACTCACTTAATTCACTTACCCTACTCAGTTAGCCCCCGTTCCTGCCCTTTCTCCTCTGTTGTTCTCCCGTTGTGTACGGGTGTGCTAGCGGGCGTTCATGAGTGAGGACGCGCTTCCGACTTGTCCGTGCAGTGGAGTATTGCCGTCAGTTGTTCACGCGCACCCTGGGTATCACCTTTTATTTTCCAACCTGAAAAATACATAAAAATACATAAAAAATAAACATAAAACACATAGAAATTCCAAAATTTCATTTAACATTCAGAAAAAATACAGTTTTTTTTTTGAAAATTTACCAACATTGTTGAAATCATTTGGAATATTTTTAAGGTGAAAATTGAAAAAAAAAATTGCAAAAAAATTAAAATTTGAAAAGTCCTTCAAAAATACATGTAAAATGAGTAAAATTCATTAAAAATAAGTAAAAATATAGAAATAAATTCAAAAAAAATCCATAAACCCCCATTGCCCCTTTTTCTACTAATTTCTTAATTGAATATTCTTCCAATAATGGAAAAATATTATTTGAAGCCAAAAATCCTAATTTTAATACTTCACTTTATAAAAAATCATTTTAAATTCTAAAAATCAGTTAGAAAATCATGGATGAATTAACACATATTATTGACACTTGCTAGATATTTGAAATCTCACTCTTACACTTCATAACATATTCATGTGTCCTATATCCCGATTTAATTATTTTTATTATTAAAAAAATAAATAACAGGAAAAGAAAAAAATAACAAAACAAATAAACCAAACCAAACAATATACAAAATACAAACACATCTAAAATACAATTGAAAAAACCATAAATAAACAAAATAATAATAATAATAATAATAATCAAATCCAAATAAAACAAAAACACCAAGATACTTTATTTTTTCCAGTCACAGTGGTATTTGTTTTTTTTTTTACTAGATTCCTTGCATTTGGGGACTTCTCCGTGCGCCTTCAGTCCATTGCATACACACCCCTACGAGGTATTTATTTTGTGAGATTTATTCATTTTCATTATCCCTTAACCACAATTAATTACTAAAATGAACTATATTCACCCACTTTTCCACGCGCATTCGTGCTAAACACACAAATTTTTTAATTTAAAAATCAACCAGCTGTTCACTTTGCATGCGCTATGTGTGCTTAAGAGGCACCTTAAATTTTTTTATAAAAATGAACCAGCCGTCACAAAAAAAGCACGTGCTGGCAAAAAAAAGCGCTCCACATCACCATTAATTTTTAATTAATGAATTTGCATTTAGAGACCCCAGACTAGAAATCGTAGTCCGGGTTTCGTGGGGTTTCGTTTAAGCAACGTTTTACCCTAATAATTTGTAATTAAAATTTTAAGAAGGAACCGTCGTTTTCTTATTAAGGTTTATAACCTAATAAAAAGTCACCCATTGTTAATAATTTCTTAAAATGAATACTTCATTAAAATCATTTCCCCTCATTGCACTTGTTCCCCTTTTTAATAAACACACTTCGTGGGATGGGCGCATAAAGTCCTCTTAGTTGAAATTGTGGGTCAAGGTTATGGTCAGGTCCTAATTTAGATTTTTATGGTATTATGGTTTGTCTATGTGCTACAATTACGGGTGCGGTTTCTAGTTTTTTTTTTCCTGATACGGGGTTTTGGGTGCCTGTTTGTTGCATCGCATGAAGTTTTCGGTCGCACATGTGTAGAGGTCATGTCGAATTTTTTCTAGGATGTGGGTTGTTTGGGGTGGTAAATTGGTTAGTTATGTCTATGTGTGTGTCCTTTGGATTGATTTATTTTTTATAGCCCTTTGGTTGTTTTGTAGGCATTCTTTGTGATTGTCTGTGTTGTGGTGTGTGTGTTTTCCATCTGAATGGTGCCTCACGCTTCTCCTCCTATCCAGTATGTCTCGTTGATTAGTAGGGATTATTCTTCCCTACTGGCTTTTGAGCCTATAGCGAAAGCATGACTTGCGACTTTCGTGGCTGCTTCATTTCCATCGATTCTAGATGATCCATCCCTGTGTGATGAGTTCCTTGCCTCATATAGCAAGAAGTCGGGCCTGGTTCATGGTGCTACCATGGTGTTGACACCCTGAGGTTTAGGGAAGGCTTTGTCTCTTTCCTACAAAGGAGAACCCTTTGTTATAGCTAGACAATTATTCTCCAACGATGAGATTTTCAAGCTATTACAGAAGCAGACCAAGCAGATTCTGGATGTCAAGAAAGTGATAAACACTTCAGGAGTATCTTTTTCCATGATCACTGATCCTCTTTGGAAGTTAGTCTGCCAGTTTCTCCAAGATAGGTTTATGTCTGCCAAGACACCATCCCATTACTTGTCCAAAGAGCTCTTCACAGCTTCCGGGATGGTGTTAAAAGGGGTGGTTGTTGAGATTGGAGTACTTAGCTGCTTACAAAGATGGACCAACATTTTCTCAAAGCAACCAGAGGAAATGTTATAAATGTCACATATGGATCCTACATGTATGCTTTCTTGACATACTCAGGCCTAAAGAAGGGTGTGCTACCACCTCCTCCATCTGATCCAGTACCTCCCCCTCCACCTTCAGAAGAGTCAGAACCTATTGACATAGAGGATCTTGATTCCCCTCCTTCATTGGTCATTCAGCGAAAGTGCTTGAAGCGTGTGGCAGATAAAACTCCCTTAGTTCTTTCTTCAGTCACAATTCTTGCTACATCTGGCAGTGACCTCCCTGCTTATCTCACATGTAACAATTTGTTCAGGGCACATAGAGAAGGTTCTTTGGAGATATCATTCCCTTCACTGAACATTTTAGTGTCGAGAGATGCCATTCCATTCCTCTATAAAGACATTCAGAGTTCGATTGAACTTTCAGTGACAGCTTGTGCTCAACAGTTGTATGCTTTTTTCTATGAAGAACTAATGCAGTCCAAAGACCAGTTGCATAAGGCAACCTCAGAGTTAGCCTCTGCTAAAGACACACTTGCATATCTGTTTAAGCAGATGGAGCAACAAACCCAAATGATTGAGACCTAGAGAGAAGATATATCTTCTTTGAAGATTCAATTAACAGAAGCTCAGTCAGAGGTCACTAAAGTTTCAAAGGAGAAAGAGAGGATGTCCAAAGAAGCTCAAGAGTTTCAGACTCTTTTAGATGCAAAACTGTTAGCCTTACAGACTACTCATAACATAGTGGAATCACAAGCTTCCCAAATTAAGCAGTTGCAAGACCAACTAGCAGAGTCACGGTCTATTCCTCCAAGCCCCAATGTTCCTACGATTCCTTCTATCTCTAAGCAGGACTTGAGAGTTCTCCAAAGACAGGCCACATTGTGTCCATTGTTCCAAGATAAAGTTGAAAGATTGAAGTCCATGATGGATTTTTTATGGTCTACATTTGAGCACTTTTAGGAGTATGTTCCTCCGGACCATTCTTTCTTTTTCCATTATCAGTTGTGGCAGAAGTTGGCCTTTTACATGAAGCTTTCAACTATGGATCTTCCTCTTCTAGGAGTGGGGCTTGGTCTTCTGAGTTGCTGACAGAAGTGGTCTGTATGGTGTTTGAAGATTCTGTGGCGATGGATACCATGTTGCTGTCTTACATGTATCTATGAGGAGATCTGTTGATTCCAGATGAAGTAGATATGGCCTGGTATGTGGAGATGTGGTTTTGCAAGCTGTTTTGTATGTCAACTATTTGGAGTTGCGGATAGATGACATGTTCCAGTGTTACTCCTCAAAAGTGGCTACTTGCCCTGACAATTTATGGCACTCAATGATTGATTCTTTGGTCCTGAATCAACGTCAGAACACAGATTCTACTTATGTGTAGAGCACTAACCAACTGAGGGTGGATCTCCTAGCTCACCTTTCCAAAAACCATCCATTTGATTCAACCTTTTTTTATGCCTACCAGAGAAGATATGTTTTAGGTCCCTCTGTTCCTAACCTGTTGTACTATTAACGAATGGCTCATTGCTATGATACCTATCTTTCCCTTTATCAAACCAATTCAGCAGCAATCTTACCTCTTCTTTTCCAACCTCAATGTTTTCCTCAAATTCCTATATTTACCTATTGTTCTTTTATCGAAGATAGAGTATTTTCCCCTTCTCCACCATGCCCTTCACCATCTATCCATATACCTTCTACTTTTCTTGTTTATCAATTAACACATTTTCTAACTGATTCCCTTAAATTTTCAGCCACTCCTTCTTTAACTTATTCCTCCATTTATGATTTTTCCTACCCCTCTCTTCATCCTCTTTTACTTATTCCACTTCCATCTCCTGCCACTTCTATTTCTCAACTCCCTCAGTTGGTTAGTGAATACAAAGGGTTTGATCAGCAGATTCCAAGAAGAAGAGGATGGAGCTCGACTAATTCTCTTACAGGACCCCAGATAAACTGGCCAATAATTCCAGGGGATTGGACAACTGGTAGTCAAGCATACCAAAATTACCTTCATTTTGCTCACTAATATTCACAATCTCTAGATCCTTCAGTGAGATTGAAAGCTCATTTTGCTTGGTATCTAGCATACATGCATAGGCATTCCCATAATGATCAAAAGGCCATTCCAAAGCTTTGTATGAATGTCAATGTGAACATTGATTCCCAACAGTTGGATGTCCTGTATTTTCATGCCCTATGTCTACCTACCAGATACCTTGTTTTGCAAGAAAGGATGTGCTGCCTACAGTTCTTTCAAAATCCTCCAAAGACATTTGTGGATGAGTCATTTTCCATGGATCATTTTCGAAACCATCAAGCCTTCAAAAGGGATCACCTTCATTGATGCCTTTGCAATGTATTTTGGATGATTCTTAATGATAGATATATCTCTCTTTTTGGAGTGTCATTCAGATGGTTGTGTTCATGTTTGTGTGTGTTGTAATAATAGTATGTGATGAGTTCGTGCTGGTTGAATAATAATTTGTTCGAGAGCTCTTTTCAAACTATTGATGGTGGATGGACACCTATGGTGGAAATCTGAAGAGAACCTCTCATATCCCTTACAAATTTTTTATGGCTTTTAAATGATTATCAGATGGGTTAATGAATAATGAAGTTTTCCTTCAGTCGTTTTTTTAAAGATACAGGTGATAAGTTGGGGTCGTGGTTTGGCGAGACTATTGAAGATCCTACGGAAGATAAAATTGAGCTCTTTAGTGAACTTATATTCTTCTTTTCCTTAGGTTGCGAGGATGCTTCCTTTCTAAGTGTGGGGATATGTTGAGAGTGGAAAAAGACTGAATTTTTGATAGATTTTTGTTGTTTTTGAGGTCTGCATGATTGATTTTTGATGAATTTAGAGTGATGTATGGTTGATAATGGAAGTGTTTGAGAGTTTTTTGGATGATATTGATTATTTTTGGAAGTTCATGATGATTTTTAGTGGAGATATGAAGCTCTATGATGTTCTGATAGGTTCTGTTGAGGTTCTGATTGGTTTTGTATACCTTCTATATAGCTTCTGTTTTGTTCTGATTTTCTTCTGTATGAAGCATGGATTCATGATTGATGAATATTGAGATCTTTTGGAAGCTTATTGAATAGTTTTTGATAGTTTGGAATGGTTTGAGTATGAATTATGAGATTCTGATAACCTTCTGTAGAGCCTCTGTCTCTGCTCTGTAACTGTACTGTAGTTTCTCTGGTACTGTACTGTACTGTTCTGTAGACCTTCTGTAAGTATTCTGTAGAAAATATGTGTGAATTTGGAATTTTTTCTAATTTTTAAAAATGATGAATCTAAGTTCAAAAGCGCTAAAACAAGTGGAAGAAGCAGCTGCTAAAGACTGAAGAGAAGACTGAGTGATAGTGACAGTAGTGAGCTGTGAAAAGACACTGTAGTGGCTCTGGTGACTCTTCATATCAGATATACCTCTTGGGAGGTGCATCCACGACCTAAGAAGGATTATTGAGAGTTATTATGAGAGTATTGTAGTGAGGAGATGATGTATTATTGAGAGAGAGAGAGAGAGAGAGAGAGAGAGAGAGAGAGAGAGAGAGAGAGAGAGAGAGAGAGAGAGAGAGAGAGAGAGAGAGAGAGAGTCAGAGATAGCCAATTCTATCAAAATAGTGTAACTATATATGAGAGATTGAGAGAGAGAAACATGAACACATTGAAGATGAATACTATGTGATTGATTTCCATTCAAAGATGGTGTATTCTTCTATGTTCTTTGTTATATTGATGGATTCTACAAAGAAGTTGAAGATTATGGTTGATTCTATCAAATCCGTGGGAGATATCTACTATGATGCTACATGAAGATTTGCTGTTTTCTTTGTTTTGATGATCAAAAGAATGAAATACAAGCTTTTTGATGTTACAAGATAGATTTTCTTGCAGTAGAATCCCCTTTTCCTTGGTGTTCCTCTTGGGGCTCCAATGGAGCTAGGCCAGTTTAGGAGGCTAGTTAGGTTAGCTTCATTACATTAGTATCAAAGCCTTGCTTTGATCCAAGGTAGGATTGAATTCCATCATTTTCATGATTATGATCTGGTTGGGGAGGTCATTTTCATGGAAAATCTGGTTATAAGCATCATTTCTGTGTAACTAGAATTGAAGACACAGTTACATGTTTTGGTTTCTTCTTGACAATGACGGGTCAGGTTGTTGTACTACTTCAAACTGTGACTAAGATGGAGGTTCTTGGCATGAACTAGTGGATAATGGTGGGTTCCAGCTATTTTGGCAGGTTATGAACAAAATTTTAACCAAAATCTAGGGTCGATTTCAATCACGTGTACAACATGAACAACAACAAATCAGCTGTAGAAGGTTTTGGATCCATTTCCATTTTGTTACCTGTATCATGATGTTCTCCTTCAACCTTCTTTGCAAAAGGGGGGAACCAAGAATTGAATTTTTCTACCCACTCAAACTTGTGCTAGTTCCATATTAATCAGGAATTGAATTTTCCTATCCACTCAGACTTGTGTTGGTGGCTCCATACCAATGATTGGAAGACAGTTAAATCTGTTCATCAGGTTCTTGGATTTTGGCATTGCTATGTTCCCATGAGAAAAAAAAATATGGAAAGAATGGTAAGGAATGAGTAATGAGGAGTGAGTTACTGCTGTGAGTATTGCCTATCCCATTCCTCTTTCATATTATTCATCCTTTTCAGCAATGCAATTCATGTAAAGCTTTCCAATTCCTATCCATTGCATCTCATGTTAGATTGGCAAGAATCTTGTGTGGAACTTGTCATTGAAGCAGGTGCAAGTTATGGGAATCATATATGACTTGGAATATGACTAGGGATCATGAAAATATGATCTACCAGCTTGGTTTATGACTCGAATGACTTGGATTAGTAATGCACATGTTTCTTGAAGCAAATGTTACATGGGTACTTGACAATGTAGTTAGAAGGCAATGTATCATCTTGGCTACAACATATTGGTCACATGCATGCTTATGGAATGCTGAGCCATGCATATGACTTTGGATACTAGTGAAAATGTATGTACCTTGGCACATGAATCAATGGGCATATGTAATGCAGTGGGGTTGATAGGACATAAATGTTCATTGGCATTCTTATGGACAATGGGTATCATTAGCAGTGAATCTTGACTTGGTTTCATATTGCCTATCCCTTTGATTTTCACATAAGAAATAACTGCTTCAATCTTGGATATTGTAGGGGTTGTTTCCACCTACTTCAACATTCTATAGTTCCCTCCTACTCACTGAAGTGACTTGGTATTGGGTATTAGATCAGAGTGGATAAGAAGTACCAAGAACATTTGCAACAGGGCATAAACAGGGTGCAGTCCAAATAGGGACATATTTGGAAAATTTGCTACAGAAATTAGTAGCATCATTCTAACGACAAATGGAAAATTGATCTTGATACTTGACATCACAAGCTTGGATTGGAGCTAACAAATGCTTCATTTTGATACATATTTCTCATGTTAGAGCCTATTTTGTTCTAATAGTTTACTAGCAATTTACTATGGATAGTTCTTGAAATTCTAAACAGAGAGAGGTATTGCTACTCATAAATTCAAACCAGGTTTCTACTTGATGTTAGAAATTCTAAGCTCTAGGTCAAGCTATCATACACCTTATTTGAACTCATATTTTTCAAGATAGAGTTGATTTTGTACCAGTAGGTCACTATGGATAGCATGTACCACAGGGGTGGCAGACATGAAAATGTTGATGGTTGCATGGAAAATCATGCATGTTTTGGGTCTTATGGACAACACATCACTTCTATCTTATGTAACAATGTTGGGCACCATCAAAATAATGCACGTGGAGAATTTAATGCAAGTAGAAGTAATGTCTATGGACAGCATATGTTGGGATCAGTTGCTACTCCAATGAATGGTTATGGATTCGATTATGGTGGCATGATTAGACGTGAATATGCAGTACAAGATGGAATGTATGGGCATAGTTCTTATAAGAAACATTCTTTTTATGGTTATGATCATGATGATTATGCCAATTCAGACCCTAATTCTTTTAGGTAGCAACAACATGTTAATCATAGTCATGCTTATGATCAACCATTTGGGGAAAGCCTCCGTTCAAATCAATCTTGCCTTCATCCAATGAGTGGGCAACAGCTGCAATCAAATGCTCCTACAAAAATTTAGGTCTCTATGCATAGACAAGAAGTATATGAGCATGCCTATGTTATGGATACTTCTTCTTTTCAGCCACAAATGTTTTATCATCAGCCACAAAGGATTGGGAATGATTATGTGTAGCCTTATGTAGTAAACCATGGACATCAAGCTCATGGTTATGGTTATCATTTAATAGATGGGGAAAAATCAATTTTCTTGCAGTGGTGTACATGGCATCTACTTGTCAAGTTGTATCTTGGATAGCATAACTTCCAAGGGCCCATGTTATAAATGCAATGAGAAGAACACTCTTGGGCATGAAAATGTATGCAAAGCAAAGCATATTAATGTATTAATTGTTCTTGAGCTCCATACTCCTCATGCCATTGGAAGAAACCTTATTTCTCATCAACAATTGATGGAAATGCAAAGGCAGCTAATATGCTATATTAAGTGTAATGAGCATTGGCCACCTAAATTCCAAGGGCCTATGTTATAAATGCAATGAGAAGAACACTCTTGGGCATGACAATGTATGCAAAGCAAAGCATATTAATGTATTAATTGTTCTTGAGTTCCATACTCCTCATGCCATTGGAAGAAACCTTATTCCTCATCAACAACTGATGGAAATGCAAAGGCAGCTAATATGCTATAAGTGTAATGAGCATTGGTCACCTAACTTCCAAGGGCCTATGTTATAAATGCAATGAGAAGAACACTCTTGGGCATGACAATGTATGCAAAGCAAAGCGTATTAAAGTATTAATTGTTCTTGAGTTCCATACTTCTCATGCCATTGGAAGAAACCTTATTCCTCATCAACAACTGATGGAAATGCAAAGGCAGCTAATATGCTATAAGTGTAATGAGCATTGGTCACCTAACTTCCAAGGGCCTATGTTATAAATGCAATGAGAAGAACACTCTTGGGCATGACAATGTATGCAAAGCAAAGCGTATTAATGTATTAATTGTTCTTGAGTTCCATACTCCTCATGCCATTGGAAGAAACCTTATTTCTCATCAACAACTGATGGAAATGCAAAGGCAGCTAATATGCTATAAGTGTAATGAGCTTTGGTCACCTCATCATGAGGGTTATTGTAGGAATAAAGATTTTGCTACAGCCCTTGTCTTGGAAGACCCAATGGAAGATGTATATGTGGGTCAAGGACATGATAGTCATGGGCAACGAGAAGATGATGCCTATACTGAAAATCATGTTGAAGATGTGATTGGGCAGCAAGGGCAAATTTCTTTAAATGCCATATATGTAACACATGTAGTTGATGAGCAATCATGTATAGAAGAAGAAGAAGAAGAAAATGTTTTTAGTGACCAAGATGAAGAACCAAGAGATGTAGCTATAAATGAAGAACAAGAGTATGTATATGTCAGTGAGGATCAATAGGACTATACAGTCAACCAAGATGATGCATATAACAATGAATCTAACGTTGAAGATGAAAGGGCTGAAGAAGATTCAATTGACCAAACAAGCATTGAGGATATGGAATCATTATATGATGATTTTTAGCAACTCATACCTCATGTAGATGATTAATTTTAGCAACCTATTGATTATGATAATGATTTAGCAGGCTTTCTTCATGATCATGGGGATAATACCTTGCATTATGGAGGTGTTGATGATAATGCTGGATATCTTTCATTCCCATATGATCCAGGGATTTACATGAATATATGGATTATGGACGGGATTTATCACATCCTTTTGGTCTTGAGGTAATAATAACTTTTATGTAGAATACCTCACCTATGAAAGCTTTGATGATGGTTTTTCATTTTATTTGCATGAGATTAGCAGTGCTTTGATGGATGACAACCATTTTTTGGGGATTCCTTATGATCCAGGTTGATTTTGGGATGATTTCATGTGACTTGGAATAGGAGACAACTTGATGTATAGAAATTCTGTGATGAATTAAATTTCCCCAACACAATCAAAATATGGGTTTGAGGGTATAGGTGGATACCTTGGGTTACATATTTCATATCTACACCTCAAACACTGAATTTGGACAATTCAGTCTGAAGTTATGGGCATTTTACTTCAGCTACCCTATTCAGTCCTACTCTCTATTTCATGACAGTTACTCCTATCCTATGAAGACCATTCATTGAAGATCCATTTTTGGAGTTTATCATGGATTATGCATCCTCTACTCTACCTTCTTACATGTTTCCATCCTTGTATTCAATGTAATTTCAGCTTTGAGGATAAAGCTTCTTTAGGAGGGGATGGTTTGTCATGTAGGAAATTTTCTCCCCTATTTTGCCTTTGTAAATACCTTTATGAATCATGGCATACATGTATAAAGAAACCCTAATTAGGGTTACTTAGGGTTTACCTATAAAGAGGATAAAGCTTCTTCAGGAGGGGATGGTTTGTCATGTAGGAAATTTTCTCCCCTATTTTGCCTTTGTAAATACCTTTATGAATCATGGCATACATGTATAAAGAAACCCTAATTAGGGTTACTTAGGGATTAGCTAGGGTTTACCTATAAAATGGAAGCTAGCCAAATGTAGCAATATCACTTGATCATTGGAAGACATATTGTTCTAGGAAACTTTCTTTCTTGTATTCCATTTTTTTAGCTATGGTAGCTTGCCATGTTAATGAAGTTTAGTCTCTTTCCATTTTAAGTTTGCCTTCTTGATTTCTTGTTTCTTTATCCATGGTTGGAAATGGAGCTAGACCAGTTTAGGCTAGCTAGGTTAGCTTCATTACATTAGATAAGTAGGAAACTAAAGCTATCAAGGGCAGCGTGTGGGCAGAACCCCTGACGGGTTCCGTCCTATGTAAGGGTGGTCCCAGAGAACTAGGAGGCTTCTCAACATTCAAATTGCGATGACATATTGCCCTTAGATAATGTAGGGTAGAACCTTGGCTCATATTGTTTTAGGGGACCGGAATGGAACTTTACCCTATGGGTCTCTATAGAGAGGTTGAGCGATGCATCCCTCTCGTTTCCCATTCTCTTTGAACTAAGTGCGATATGAGCCTACTATGGTTTAGATGCTCTACACAAATTAGATCTTGTCTGAAGACCGATGCCAGAAGGCTATAGAATGACTTGACCATTAGAAATCTAGGAAGATTCAATTCGATCCTAACAGGGTCGGCCAATATGTTTTGTTGCGGAGTGAAAGTTGAGAAGGGTGGAAGCTTGCTTGGAAGAGCTATGATGGGAAAGCAAGAGCTAGAAAGAGAGAGAGAACAAATGGAAACTTCAAAAGTCACAATGTGTGACTGGACCTTTCTTTATTCAAACTCTCACTAAAAGAATAAAGAATAAAGTGACAATGATGGGTGTCCACCACCTACAGTGTGCAATGGCGGGTACTCTCAGTGTAGTAATACATGGGTGGCTAGGCGGAGGCACCTTTACCCCCAACAACCTTCCGCTTAAAGGAAAGTCTATCCCAATGAGGAGTGAAGAGAAAAAAGAAAAGACAGTACAATGTACACATGTATAACAGGATGATGAAAAATGTCATCTCATCCAATGCCCAATCTCCTGAGGAAGGTAAAGCGCTCAGTGGTGAGGCTTTTTGTGAGCAGATATGCAAGATTTTTCTATGTGGAGATCTTGACAAGGTCAAGAGACCTGTCCTCCATGACTCCATGTATGAAGTGATACCTCACTTCAATGTGTTTCGTCTTCACATGGAAGACCGGATTCTTGGCTAGCTAATTAGCACATATAGAATCCAAATGCAACGTAGGTATAGCATCAATCCTAAGGTCATGAACCAAACGGTCCAACCATATGGCCTCCTTGCAAGCCTTAATGGCTACAATATATGTGGCCTCAATGGTAGAGAGAGTTGTATACTTTTGAACATTGGAGATCCAAGAGACAGTACCTCCAACATAGGTGAGTACATGGCCACAAGTGGACTTCCTACTATCTGCATGTCCTACATAATTTGAGTCTGTGTACCCCACAACTCCTGTATCCTGGCTACCATAGAAAATACACATATTTATTGTGCCCTCTAGGTACCTCATGATACTCTTCACGACATCCCAATGTTTCCTTCCAGGTGTAGCCATAGAGCATGCCACAACATCAACTGCAAAGGCAATATCTGGTCGAGTGGCTATCATGGCATACATCAAATTGCACACGTCTGATACATAAGGGATCTTGGCCATCTTGGCCCTCTACTCATCTATCTGTGGACAAATTCTGTGGACAATCGGCATGTGAGAACTTCACATAAGAAGGTAATGGACAGCTAGTAGGCTTCACATTCTACATGCAGAAATGTTCAAGGACTTTATGAATTTACTCCCTCTGTGAGAGGTATAGTAGTCCCTAATTCCTATTGTGCTTAATGCACATACCAAGAATGTGAGAGGCCTGTCCCAAATCCTTCATCTCAAAGCTCTTCTTCAGTTGAGATTTAAGAGCATCCAGCTCATCATGAGCTTTTCCTAATATCAGCAGATCATCCATATAAAGTACCAAAATAAGCAATGAGCCATCATGGGCTTTCTTCATATAAAAACTCAGATCCATAACACTCCTATTGTAGCCCTATGGCTGTATAAAGGCATCAAACTTATGATACCACTCCCTAGGTGTGTGCTTTAAGCCATAAAGACTTTTCTTTGACTTGCACACTAGGTGCACTCTGCCACGTTCTGCAAAGCCCTTAGGCCACTCCATGTAAATCTCATCATGCAAATCCCCATGCAAGAATGTAATCTTGACATCCATCTAATACATGTCCAAGTCAAGCTGTGTGACTAAGGCCAAAACCAAGCATAGGGTGGTCATCTTGACCACAGGAGGAAAGACTTCATTAAAGTCAACTCCATGCTCCTATTTAAGACCCTTAGTAATAAGTCTTGCTATAAGCCAGCTTGGGGTTTCCAGGGATACTTTTTAGCTTGTACACCCATTTTCACAGAAAAGGCTTCTTATTCTTAGGCAATGCAACCGAATCCCAAGTCATAATCTTATGCAAGGAGTCCATCTCAGACTACATAGCCCTCTTCTAGCAGTGATTGTCACCTGTGTGCATAGCCTCATCATAGGTGAGAGGCTATCCTGCATCTGTAACCAAGACATAATGCATCAAAGGCTCAAATCTATTAGGTGGACATATACCTCTGGTAGATCGTCTCACTGTGAGCTTTGCAACATGTCCAACATCCTGTCCAACACCCTAGCCATGTGTACCAACTACTGCTGCATGCTACTGCTACACGCTATCCAATTGGATGTGTAGGAGCATGCAGCTCCTCCTGGAATATAACCGTGCGTATCTCTACCACCTTCTCAGGCTACCTATGCATCTTGTCTTCATGAAAGACTATATCATGGATGTGGATGACTTTCCACACCTGTGGATCCTACAGGTGGTAACCCATCTCACCTGCATCTCCATAGCCAAGGAAAATGCATTTGACACTCTTAGGATCTAGCTTATTACGCTTGTCCTTGGGCACATGGCAGTATGCCTCACATCCAAAGACACGTAGATGTGCATAAGATGGCGGTTTCCCATTCTATACCTCCTTTCCAACCTAGAAATCCAAACCACTGGAACGTGATCTATTTATGATATGCACAAATGTATTGACAGTCTCTGTGTCTAAAATCTTTGTAGACCTGCATGGCTAAGCATATTGCATACATGCTCGTGGATGGTCCTATTCATCTGCTCAGTCAAACCATTCTAGGGTGGGGTATAGGGGATGGTCAATTAATGCTTAATACCCCTATTGTCACATAGCTACTAAAAGGCACGTGACACATATTCTCTCCCATTGTCAGTCCTAAGGAATTTCAACCTGTGCCCAATTTGGTTCTCAAACAATACAAGCCATCTCTGAAACATAACCAAGACATTAGATTTAAGCTTGATGGGATAAGCCCAGAATTTACGCACAAAATCATCAATAAACATCACAAAATACTTTGCACCACCCATATACTGACAGGGCATGGACCCACACACATCCAAATTTACTAATTCCAAGGGCTCACTTATGAGTGTCCTATAAGACTTCTTATACATATTCCTAGTTTTTCTTCCATAAAGACAATCCTCACACGAATCAAAACATGCATAGTCAAGGGGTGGTAAGTACTCCAAAACCAAAAAGAAATTTCATTCCCTTCAAAGACATATGGCCCAAACGGGCATGTGAAAGAGATACATGTGGGATGGAACCCACTGACAAAACATGGTCAATAGAGGACCCATCAACAACAAGAGGATAGAGGCTGCCATCCTTGGCACCTCTAGGAAGCAAAATTCTGCCACGTGTGATCTTCCAGGTGGAATCCCCAAAAGAGAATGAAACCCAGTATCATCAAGCTGCCCTACAGATATAAGACTATGTGTAAGCACATGTACATGACATACATCCTGTAATAAAAAAATACTGCCAGTAGAGAATAGCAGGCGTACATCTCCAATCCCAACAATAGCAACTAAGTTGTCATCACCTAAGTGAACTAAACTAGAGATAGTGTGGTAGGAGTGGAATCACTCATGGTGTAACATGAAATGAAGCATCAGAATCCAAAAGCCAGCAATGTGCATACATAGAGTGAACCTCAGTCTCAATGGCATAGCATCACAACAAACTAGCTGCTAGTATGTACTCCCCATCATAATCATTAGTCAGCATGACATTTATTTCCTTGATTTTCACACTAGATTTTGCAAGTACCATGCTATGGTCAGAGGACTTTTCCTATACTTTTTCTTTCCCTTGAGTATTTGTGCTTCTCATTGTGCAAGTCATGACATTGTGGGAGTATATGACCCTTCTTGCTACAATGATGACATGTCACATTAGCATTTCTCCCACGAGACTTGCTGCATGACATACCATGCGACTTAGACCTAGACTTCTACGAGTCTCTGCCATGGCCATTCCCATGGTCATTTTTTCCATTACAATCTCTGCCTCTAATAGTCAAAAGCATGCAACACACAAGAGGCATCCAAGTTCTTACGGTTGATCTTTTCTTTGTAGAAGAGCACTCTCTACATTAGGCAAGTTTAAAATAGTAGCAGGAGCACATAAGGTAGTGCATAATACATCCCATGACTCAGAGTCCCAAACAAAAAAAATAGAGTAACCTCATCATTAAAGGTAATTCCGTGCAAAGTCAAATTCTTGAAAATAGCATGGAACTGGCTCAAATGAGTAGACATTGTCATATTCTCCTTTATGCACGGGTCCATAAGTTGCTTCAGCCAATCATTTGACTTACTGGACTTTTCTTGTCATAGAGGTTCTTGATCTTGTCCCAAAGCTACCAAGCACTTTGTGCTTTATCAACCACATTGTAATGCACCTGTTTAGTGAGAGACAAGATGAGAGACAAGCCGGCACACCCCCTATGTAATAGGGAAAAATGTATACAACACTAGCAAGTCTTGACACAAATAGGTGTATGCTTAGGGAGTGCAAAGCTTGAATCAACCCAAGTACATTTGTGAGGACCAAGGCATATCAACCATGCAACATCCAAGTGAAGATCCCAATCTCAAGCATTTGAATGCTCAAGTAACATAAACATAATTTCTCTATGTTTGTCAAGCATATCAGGATGCTCTCGCCACTGGAACAAAAGCAATAAATGTCAAGCAAGAAAGCTGAAACAAAGCATGTAAGAGTGCACCAATGACATGTGTCCAAGATTAAGCATCAATGAGACATCTCGCGTATGTAGGCTCCATAGCATCCATAGACATCAAGTACATCCAAGCTGTAACTCTGGCAAGACAAGAAATAGCCAAAGTAAGCTCCAGATGAGCCAAATCAAGGCAAAACAACATCCAACTCTAGACAATGTAACGTGCATGTAGTAGTGGCAAAGGCCAAGCATGCCAAGACCGGTCAAACATAAGAAAATTACATGCCATAAGTACATCAAAGATGGAGATCCAAATGCTATGTTAAGTGAGCTCAAGCTCAACCAATGATCCGAGAGAAAATGCAAGCTATGTGTTGATTCCTGAGAGTCACTACATCAATGTATACAGCCAAGACATAGCCCGAATCCAATAGGCATATCCAAATATAAGAAAACGAGCTTCAGCCTTGAATACTCTAGCAGAAATTAAATGTCCAAAATTGAGCAAACAGTGGTTCAATCCAAGCTCAAAACCATAGGCATACTTTCCCATATGTATAGGCACCAAGTAGGCATAATTGGGCATCAAATGACCATGTAGCATAACCATAAAATGTAATGACAGGGGACAGCCCTATTTTGACTACCTATGGACTATGTAAAATAGTCAATGGTTGAGAAAATTCAGCCCCAAAAGCATCTCACATCAGAGGCATACATTCCCCGAGCATTCAAGGAGCTTTCGGGACCAAGATGCCAACCAATGTCAATGCCAAAGTGGTCCACACATAAAATGCTAATGTAGCACTACTGTGAGTTGCCTCTAAATTGTGTATGAAAGTCCCAAACTTGAAGTAAATAATGTCAATGTTCAATGCCAAGGCTCCGGATCAAAAGTGTATAGTAATGAGGCTGCCAATGACCGGATTGAGCTATCGAGGGGTTGCCATGAAGTGGTGCAAATTCACACTGCCTAGCTGGAGGGTCTTCTACTTTTTTTGATGTGATTCAAGGTGCTCCATGGCTTTACCACGTGTCAAGGGAGGCACACAAGAAGCCTCAAGTAGCCACACAAGAGGTCTATGATGAGATATGAAGCACATGAGCTTTAATGGTGCTGCCCACTTTCTCTTCTTTGACTCGTAGACCTGTGAGCTCAATGAAACCCTGAAGAAAATGAAGAAATACATTTGATGCAATGCCCTGAGGGTGCCCAAAGGGGGTGGGTAGGTGCTCGGGAAGCCGGGGAGTGATAGGAGCTCGAGAGAGTTGGCTATGGCTATCGGGAAGAAGACCCAATGAGTGTAGATAATCAATAGGAAGCTAAAGGAGTCAAGAACCAAGATCGAGTACTCATAAATCCATGTTCTGATACTAGTTGAAAGGTGAAAAAGAGCTGCGGAACAAGAAGAGGAGTTGAGAAGGAAAGAATAGAGGACCTTGCACAAGTTGTGCACATGTCCATTGAACAACAGTGCAGTAGGAGGAACTAGCAACAATGAGCCCACTTAGGCAAGATAGAGGCTAGGAACCAGCGCCCAAGTGGCAGAAGACTTGCCTCCACCCATCCTTGAAGGAAAGGGTAAAGCCACACTCTACTCGACCGGGCCTACCCTCTTGCTCACTTCCCCAACCATTACAACAATGCCAAGCACCCTAGGCATAGTGGATGCCAGCAACCTCATGGCATGGGTGCGCACATACCCGAATGCCCACCTCCAGTGTGGAAACCCCAACTATAGGAGTGGAAAGATCGGCTGCTGGAGACACCAAATCTCAACAGGGACCCAAGCGACCAAAGGTAGATGCTATCACCACGGAGCCGTAGGCCACAGACCAGGACGAGCATGTTAAGGAGCTCTACACTTAGTTGGAAAGGGCAAAGGAGAAGAAGAGAGCAATAGTGGCGACACTAGAAACAAAAACGAAATGGCAAATGCCTCCTAGCTAGAAAAGACCCTCCAAGTGGCCTTGCAACACAAAGAAATCCATGCGCTAAAAGCAGAAGTAAGGGCCAAAGAATACAACGAAGAACAATGTGAAAAAGACTGGAGGATGAGAACCAGAAGTTGGTCGTATTGCAAAGGAAATACACGCTCCTGGTTCTATAGCAGGTGGAGCTCAAAGCACAGGTGAGAAAACTTCAAGAGGGCATGGAAGAGCTTGCCACACAGGAAGCAGAGAGAGCACAAGAGCAGGAAGAATGAAAAAGAGAGAGAGAGAAGAAGTAGAACGAGGAACACAACGACAAAGGGAAGAATGAGAAACACTAGAGGAGAAGATTGGGTGCCTAAAATAAGGAAAAGAGAGCCTTGTACAAAAATGGAAAAGGCAGGAGCTAGTGATAGTGGCGATGTCACAAAGGCAAAGCAAGGGCCTAGAAGAAATGAAAAATAAGGCAAGGGAATGGGAAGCCAAGAGTGAGAAGCAAGTGAAGGATCTAGCAAGCCACTTGGCCCTTGCAAAGGAGGCCAAATGTTAGCATAAGGCAGGGCAGGCGCCGCTCAAGCTAGCCTCGAAATCCAACAACGTGGCTTCCTTAGCACAATCTTAGATGTTACACTCTCTTTGAGGAGGAGGAGGAAATTGATGTGCTTAAAAGGAAACTAGAAATATCCTGGAAGGCGATCAAAAAAGGGTTGTGCTCCCAGGTCCAAGATGCAATCCTTGACCTGATTAGTCAAGATCAGCAAGAGAGACGGTTAGGAGTAGACTTGACACCAGAGGAGATTGACGCCCTGGAACTTCAAGAATGACAACCCCAGGAGGCAGAGGTAGGGTTAAGCTGTGAAGGAAAGCAACAAGATGAGGAGTGGATCCCATCACCCCCCTCACCACAACTAGAGCCCCCTCAAGAACAAGATGCCGTAGTGAAAAGGAAGGTAGAAGCAAAAAAGAAGAGGGCTAGAATGTTAGATCAAGCATGTAAAAGAGCTCAAGCACAACCATTTGTAGTTCCATAGCCACCCATCCCACTAGAAAGGAAATGCTTACCCATGAACTGGAATACAAGGCTATTGGTGTGGGAGTAGTGGGAAAATTACTGCCAACCCTTTGACTTCACCTTTCGATATCCATCGGGTTTGAGAAAAGTGCTATCCAAACTGAAGCAGTAATAGAGGTAATCAACATGGGAAAAAGGCTTGGTGAAAGATAGCTCACTGAAAGAGAGAAAAATCCAATAGCTTGGGGGATAGAGTCCCCAAATTACTAGGAAAAAAAGGTTGAGGAGGTACCCCACATGGTGAAGGGCTATGAATCCCAACCCAAGTGGAGAAGAAGAGTCCGGAATGGCAGTGTCAACGCATGGATGTCACTTTGTGGCTCCCTACCCTTCAAACAGAATGACGTGACCTATCTACCATATCCTTGAAGGGTGGGAGTAGATTTTGACCCTCACATCCATGGCTGATACAACTTCTTGAGGATCTACAATGTCAATGCCACAAAACTAGAGGAGGCACTCACCTTCTCAGAACAAGATCTATGGAACTCCATGGCCCATTTCCTAATGAGATTCTCCTCTTGCCCAAACCCCGCCTTTGTAACAGCATGTAACTATATTAGATTACTTAGGACTCTCCTCAAGAAACCCCCCACACCAGCAGAGTACCATCTTCTACCACTCTTTTTTGACATCAATGCAAGAATAGATGGGTGCGCCATGACTCGGCTAATGTTGCGTGCTGCTTTACTCCCATCCTTTTGCATGGCCATTCTAGAGGACATGAACGATAGCCAATTTACCAAATGTAGCCATCTATTCTTTTCCACCACACCTCTCCACGTTAGAATAGGCCAAAAAAGGGCATATGCTAAGCATGCACTTCCTTAACAAATCATTAAAGCCCCCAACTTCCCCATCCCACGCCCACGAACCTAGAAAATGAATTTGTCATCTTGTACTATTGCTCCAAATTCAAGAAACAGTTTATTAAAAAAAAAACAAAAAAACAAAAAAAATGCAAGCTGCACATCGATCACCATCATTGCACCTAGGGGTTCTTAAGTTGGGTGCGCCTGGTGGCTTCGGCTCTGTCCCTAACCCCCTAGCCTCATTTTGATCCCCCACTTCACACTTAGGGCACATTAAGGACAAGACACACCTAGGGATGTAACACTCGCCTATGGTTAGTAGACATGTCACCCTAAGCTACACACACCACACCTCTTGTACGCATCAATTGGGTTCTCAAGTGTGGGACACACTGAGGGCTTTCCCAATGGACACATCTCCTAGTCCCACAAGCACCAGCACCACACACATCATGATAAGGTAGACACACCCCCAGCTAGTGCACCTTCTTTTCTTTCTAGGTACAAGCATGTAGAAATGGCAGGATCTAAGACATGGCAGTGAGCTATGGTGGATGGAAGAAGAAGAATGAACTCATGATAACAGACACACTGGACTTTACTATTACACAAGTGAATTAGGTTCCAAAATGGAATATTGGACTCATAAACACAATCTTGTGTAGGACACAAGACACTGAATTGAAAGTACAAAGCATCATGACATTCTATATGAAAAGTGGTAGTCAAGTACAATTCTTTATTGTTGTTGGATGGGTAACAATTTTCCTCTCTGTGCATACGGGATTCTTGTAGAGCCTGCATGTCTTCAGCCCAAACTACCTCATACAAAGAGGCTACATTAGGTGTGATTGCAAATATCTCAATACCCCTCCTCAATCACAACCAAAAGTACAGAGCATGTAGAGGCTTTAGTGAGAGCAACACCTGCAAAGTGTGGGCACACCATAAGCATGGCAAAACACTAGAGGCTATTGCAGAAAGGCTAAGTGTGGGTACCACAAATATGATGATCATCCAGAGGCTAGAATAGGGGCCTCACAAAGTGTACAGAGGTTGTAGTACAAGGCTACATGAGGAGTTTTACAAGCTTATGTTCAAAGCATTTGGGCTAGGCAATACAAGGCTAAAAAATTCAGTAAAAAATAGGATCAAGGACCGTGAGGCCCTTGCGATTTTTAGCATTTCTTTTGACATAGATCTTCTGTACATTGCAGATGTCGATGTAGTCCAGCTTGCTCTTTTTGATCATGTACTTGTTCTTCACTTTGCTTGCCGCTTCAGAGTCTTCATGATTTTTTTGCTCCTTCTTCTATTATTTTTCTCTTTGATCTTTTGGTCCTCTTCTTCTAGGTCCTCCTGATCTACTTCTTCATTGACTTTGCTTGCATATGCATTAGTCTTCATGTCCATGTCCCCCTCAAGCAAAGGTATCATTATCTTTGAGGCAACGAAAATGACTTTAAACTTTTACACTTTCATGTCTTCAAGATCTTCAAATGGATACATTGATGGCATTTGGATATAGGCAGCTCCATGTCTTCCTGTAGGGAGAGTAACATCTTCTATGTAGTGTAAATGGACCATAAGCTACATGTTACTCTTCATGAAGTGTATCCACATAGAAACTTTCTTTCTTGTCATTGACATGACTAGAAATCAGTACCCGCAACCTAATAATAACCAACAATGAGTTGATCTTTGTATGTGTTAAAAGACACAAGCAATGGCAGTGTAGTATCAAAAGATACTAGTTTGAAATTTGATGTTTCTTGCTTGATTTTGACTTGATTCTTGATGCATGTCTTGTAACTTGAGTCCCTACTGGAAACTGAGTTGGGAGCTCAAATCAGAGTGGCAATAGCTTTGTTGAGTTAAGAGGAGTAAGAGAAATGAAGTTGGAGAAGACCTTGAGCTTGATGTTGAATGCTTGGTCTTCCAATCTTCACAAATCTTCTCTCCAAAGAACTTCCCCTCCTTGATGTGTGGCACTGACTAAATCAGTGAATTAGGATGTCAATTGGGTGATCCTAGTGGTAGAAGTGAAAAAAAAAATGTTTATGAGCTTGAAGCTCAAAGACTATGGAGTCTGATTTAGGGTTTCTAAGGACAGAGCCCTAGATTTATTTTCTGTGTGAGCTGGATACCCGATTATTTTTAAAACTTTTTACATGGAAATGAAGCTTGTATCATGGGCTACCAAAGCCCTATGAATCTAGGCACGATTTCGGGACGTGATGACTACATAGAGTGTACAAATCAAGCTGTGCCATTTTTCACCTGCGAGCTGGTTTTCTTGCAATGATGGGCTATATACAAGCTAATGTTTGAGGTTGTAGAGTGATAGGAAGAAGTTTCCTAATGTGGGGAACAAGTCCTTAGAAGGAATCGTGAGCTAAAATGGCTTGTAGTGTGAGATCTAGGGGCTCAATCAGAGCTATGTGCTATTTGGTTATGGCTGCCACAAGCTTGACTGAAGATAAAGTTGAAAAAATGAAGTCATACACCGATCCTGAGCTGGATGTGAGCTAGACAAAGATTGAGAGGAACCAAGAGAGGCTGAAGAAGCAGTGACAGCCAAGTATAATGCTTTATAGTTTCTAAATAGGTAGGAATTTTCTCTCTTTGTGCATATGGGATTCTTGTAGAGCCTGCATGTCTTCAGCCCAAATGGCCTCATACAAAGAAGGTACATTAGGTGTGATTGCAAATATCTCAACAAGCAAAGGCCCCACCACCAGCTTTAGAGACCCCATCATCCATGCAATGCATTTTCCATATTATCTGGCCCTTCACCATGTAGGCACAATAAAGCAAGGGGCAAACACAATAGGCCAGTCAAAAAGTGAATGAAGAAGCTCATTTCAAATAGCATTGGAAAACGCAGCCATGGAGGGGCAACCAATGGATCCATTCAACTTTATCTTCAATTTCAAAGGCATAAATCCCTCCAACACACCTTCCACCAGGGCTAGTACAAGGGCCTTTCAACTTCCATAAATCCCTCCAACACTAGGGCTCATTCGCAGCTTAAGGGCCTTCCAGTTCCATAAATCCCTCCAACACTCCAACATGGCTTGTGTACAAACTCAAAAAGACGATTGGCCTCCCTAGCAACATTTTCCAACTCAGCAAGTGCATGGGATTGACACTCAGCTATGAGGGGGGTAATGTTAACCCTTAGACGAACAAGGTGGAAAATCTAGAAAATCTAAAGCAAAAGACAAGGCCAAGGAAAAAGTGGAATGGAAGATGAAGGCGCACCAAGAAAAATATAGAAACACAAGACGTACGATAAAATTCTAAATCAAGGAGAAAGGTGCACTTGAAAATGCGCAAGTCAATACTTTTGTAGAAGAGCGCAAGGTGCACTGTGATTTATTTTAAGAGCATTGGTGAAAATTGTAAAGCTAGATGGGTGGTAGAAAGGAAGTTAAGGAGATAGGAGGACTGGGAAAAATGGCCTCTAGGCCACTACCAGCCATGCAAAAAAGGGGATAAAGGGATAACCGCCCAAAAGGGATTTAGGGCTTTGTATATAAAGTTCAAAAAGTGAATGAGAACTCATTCTTTGGTGTATGGAAAAGTGGACTCTTCTTCTTCTCTCCTTCTCTTCTCTTTCTTGCTTGTGAGTGCTTGTTGAGGGAGGGAGTATGAGGGAGTGAGGGAGTGAGCTTGTGAGAGTGAGGGAACTTGGAGGTGAAGCTCTCTACCTTCTCCTCTCTTCTTCTTCACTTCTCTTCTCTTCTCTTATCTTGCACGTGGCTATGGAGGATGGAGCTTGGAGGAAGAGGCTTGAGGATGCTTGAGCTTGCATCATGAATATGGAGCTATTGGAGTGCTTGAGAGAGGAAGCAACTCAATCGGGCATCAAGGTAAGCTCACTACACTTGTAGAGAGGGATAGCGCATCAATTATGTGAGAGGTAGCCATTAGTGCTTTCTTGAAACGCTTAAACAATAAGCGGTTCGTGGGTCTTGGCGGTTGCACTTGTGCTCACCTCTACAATGATGGCAATGGAGGTCAAGGGATAGCTATGACTAACCTGAATGTGAGAGGAAGCATGCTCCAAAATGTGTCTTTATTGCCAGCTCCTCCTAGTGTGATTATGACTATGGCTAGTCAGGTGGCTCCACCAAATGTTGGAGGCCAAGCATTAAAACATAATGTTGTTCATATGAGTCAACAACCAATGCCCAATCAGATTGTTAGGACAATGGAATGGCGCATAGATGATCACGGCTATGAGTCAAGTACCTCTAATGTCCTTGGAAAAGTTAAGGATATGATAAAATACTACACTGACATGATTTTTGAACAGTATAGAAAAATAGCAGTTGATGTTAATTTCCTTAAAAAACAACATAAATTGATAGGAATTAGATGCCCTGAAGAGGGTGCACCATCAAGATTTAGTTGTAAATGGTATGGCGGCCAACACTACCTTAGAAATTTTCCAAATGTTAAATGTGATATTTGTGGGAGGTTTGGCCATTTCGCTGCCACCTCTTGGAGTAAGATTAGCTCTCTCCAACAAGGTAGTAGATAGCCAAGTCCTATTAACCACCGTGTGCAAGGGAACAATCTTCAGCAAGGTGATGGTTTGAAACAAATACTTCAAAGAGGTAAGGCTACTATAGAGGAGTTGCCTAGTGGCAGTGGAGTTAGCCTCATTGAGACAGTGTGGGTTAATGGCACTGAAGCTTCTAATCTGGAGCCAGTACGAGAGGTCAAAAGTTTAGAGAAGGCGATAAGGATAATGTTAAAACTAGCAATGTAAACCCTAAGCAAGATGACAAAGGGACGCAAGTCCTTAACTCCAACATGGAAGGGGGACCTTTAAAACCCATAGAGAGTAAAGATGACACTAATAAGGATAAGGAATTACCAAGGAGAAAGGAAAAAGCTAAGAAGGAAGCACCAAAGCTAGTTCAATGACCAAAAGAGAGAATGGTCTGTTGAGAGAAGAGAGCTCTAGCGAATTATCATGAATTCAATTTGGCAAGCTCTCTTTGTGAAGTTAAACTAGACATGAATCTCTTGCACCTAATCAAGTTGTCTCTAGGAGTGCACAAGGAATTTAAAAAGATCTTGCGTATTGGGTATATCATGGAACCTTTGGGCATAGCACGAGTAGAAGATGATTGGTGGGAGCATGGTGAAAGACATTGCCCAAGGGTTGCAACCTACATTGATGGAATACTTGTGGATTATGCTATCATAGATACAAGATCATTTGTTAACATCATAAGTTTAGAATTAATGGAGAGATTGGGTCTAGCAATCCAAAAGGATACCTCCACAATTTTGCAAATGGCTGATGATAGTTTAAGACAACCTGAAGATTGTATTACCAAAGTCCTTGTGACCGTTGCTAGTGTGGAATGCACTATGAACTTTAGGTTTCTTAGGTTTGCACGATGGCCAAGCTATCAAGTATTGTTAGGAAGGCCATGGATCTTGCGATCCGCCAACTGTCAAGTTGATATACGTACTAGTCTTTTGATTTTTGGTAGAGGTGCCAATCATGTAGTAGTCGATGCCTACCCTAAGTCTCCTCAACATGAGAGAGCTCCTCTATCCTCTATGGAATTAGAGACATTAGAAGATGTATTTGCTAGTGAGACCTCATCAAATGATGAATCCAAAGAGGGGTCCACTATAGAGGCCATCTATCAAATAACTCTAAATGAGCCAATAGAAGCTCAAGATAGGATAAGAGATGCGGATGCGATTGATCTAGATCTTGGTACGCCAAATGATTCGTGAACAATTAAATTAGGGTCCATGCTCAGTATGGAAGAAAGGGAGGACTATGTGTCCCTTATCCAAGAGTTTCGTGATATTTTTGCCTAGAGTTATGACAAGTTGAGAGGTATTCTTCCTAGCCTAGTTGTCCATACCATTCCTCTAAAAGAAGGTAGCCGTCTTGTGCGTCAATATTTTGCATGCGTGGATCATCTCCAAGATCACATTGCGGATTATCCCGAGAGGGCACTACTCCATTCACAGGCCAATGGTCAAGTGGTGAAAAGGCCAACCACGGAAATGGCATCTCACTCCTAGACCGCTTATGGGTCAGGTGGAGCTCTGGACACCCCTTGCCTGTCCAGAATGGAGTTGGAGATCCCCGTGAGCCCAATGTCTGGGACGTTGGAAGATCCTATTCTAGATAAAGGATGGAAATTTCGATGCCATGAGATTTGGATTAGGTACTTCTGTTGGACAAAAGGGATACATAATTCTCCTGTATGGGCAGGAGACAAAGATTAACTTAAATATAAGTTAAGGAACTTGTTTAATAAAATGACTGCTTGTTTTGTTTGTGTGTATGTGTTGTAAATTATGTGAACGAACTCTGTGCCCTAAAAGGCTTAATTAATGAAGCTGATTTTAAATGTCACACATAAATGTGGTAGGACCTAATTAGACAACTAAAGCTATCGACGAAAGTGCGGTGGACGTGACTTGGGTCCGTCCTACGGAAGGGTGGTCTCGGTTAGCTGGGAACTTTTCTCAAAAGACGTAATAATGAAACTGTGAAGACCTAGAGTCAATAGAGTTAGAATCCCGATTTATGCTGTTTTAGGGGAGTGAAATGGGACTATGCCTTATGGGCAGAGAGGTTGAGTTTCACATCCCTCTCGTTTTCCATTCTCTATAAACCAAGTACAGCATAAATCCGCTTCGACTCTGTTGTTATTACATAAAGTGGTTCATCTGGAGCTTGACACTAGCTACTTCCTAGAGACTTGGCTAATAGGAAAGAAACCTTGACTTCAGGTGAGTCCTAAGTGGGAACGGCCGGATACTTCCGCTTCAAGGAAGACTTAGGAAGGCCTAGATCGCAAACCTTGTGGCATTCCTTGCGAGCGCCAAGTGGTGCTTTTTAGAACTCCCCTCCCGATGGGCTGTTAAGATGTGTCCCACAAGTGGACAAGTGGACATGTTACATCCATGTCCTTCGCTACTCCTTAGAGAGAGATCCCATACATCTTGGTATGATATACCACGTAACACAAACATAAAGGAGGTGTAATATTTCTGGAACGAAATATTAATCGGCCCCAGACCTTGCACACCCCGTGACAAAAGACCTCCTGCTAAGTGCTTACTCCGCATGCACTAGCAAAAACCCAGCTCCATGACATGCATAAGAGGCAGTGGCTTGAAGACCGCAAGGTCACAGCACGGGAACACCTCTTCAAGGGGAAAAAAGGGGATAATGGTTAAAATTGTGGCAAATTCTTTTATTATAAATCCCTCCCCCTCAGTCGATGCATGGTGGAGGAGAGGGAGTGTGAGAGGAGTGGGTGTGGTATTGGAAGAGCATGGGGGGAGGAGGCATGCAAGTAAGCCACGTGTGTGGCTATCCCCCCCACCTTAGCCTATAAGAACCTCCCCCTTAAGCTTGAGGGGGGAGGAAAGGGAGAGAGGAGGGTAACATGCTGTTGTTGCTGCCATGGAAGACGCCACCATGCCGCCTGGGAGCTGCCGCCATCATCACCTGCTGCACCACGCCCCTGCCATCGTGATCATCATCATCACTTCCACCATTAACACCATCCTCATCATCATTGTCATTTTCGTCATCCTCATCTTCTTCTCTCTCCACGTCATCTCTGGTTACTCCAGAGGCTTGGAAGCTTCTATAAAAGCTTCCCATAGCCCCTATTCACTCATGCCTCCTCCGCGGTTTTAAAACCAAGTCTGCAAAGGCCGTGTCCTGTGCGGAAGAGGGAGATCTCGGATTGAGAGATTTCGGAACATGTGAGTATCCAAGGGGGAGTTGCTGCGACGAAATTCACTACATAAATGGCTCCGAAGCTAAAGGTGAGAGGAGCACACATAGGAGCTTCCACCCCGAGTACGCGAGTGGACAACACTCCGAGTCCTAATGCCCAAGTTTCGTTAATAGTCTCGCATAAAAAGAATGCATTTAAGCACGTCTTTAATTCACGTAGTCAAGTTAATTGGGAAATTTATTTCCTTGCCCAATTTACAAGATTTAGTTTTAGGTCATGCATTTTAAATTGTTTGCACTTCCATGGTCAAGTCGCAATCTTCTTGAACGTATAATGCATAACTTAGAAGATGATGTCATGCTAAGAAGGATAGAGCTTATGTTGCATGATGCACTTATGAAGTAAATTCATGGTCGTGGTTCATATAGAGGATAATCTTAGACTCCCATTGAATGATGTCCGAATCATCGCAATGCATGTAATGAGTCCTTCTATCAAGTTTGAATGCATCTTCATAAAAAATATTAAAGCTTTGATTTCATTGCATCAACATAGGGTTTATACAAGTTAGCCCTAAGTTTTCAATCATTATAGTTTAGGCAAGGAAAAGTAACGATCATTGTAGAACTTATAGCTACATAGAAGGAAAAAGTCTATGAATCACATATTTGCATGGAATGTTATATCTTGAAATTATTTACATCTTTTAGGAAAAGTATTTGTATCTCTAAGGAAAGGTCACCTCTTGTCGCAAGACAATTAGATCAATTAGGTAAATCGCTTGTAATGGTGTAACTCAAATGATGATCACCTCAATGCGCTAGGTAGAGCTAAGCCGTGATGAAATTGTGCCTAGTAACGCACTCGAGAAATCGACTTAATATTTCTGACCTCAAAGGTCCTACCCACATTCATGGAATGTTAGGGTTAGTTAAACACCCATGCAAGAATGATCTAGGGTTCTTACCCTAAGGATCAGTTGGCCTAATACTAGACTTCCGCAAGGAAATTAGAAACCCTAGGGCTAAGCGTTATTGGCCTAGCAGGGTTAGGGTTGGGTTGGGTCGAGAGGACTCCCAAACCCTACATCTTGACCAAAGGTATTCTTGACCAAGGAATACTGTGTGATGGGAGAAATAATCCCACAAGTTAGGTGCGACACATATCCTTTGCAACAAGTGCAACGTCACATGGTTTTGTGTCTAAATCACAAAATGGTATTGCCACTCCTTAGAACAAGTTGGTATCACTGAGTTCTAAGTACAAGTCAAAGTTTCTAGAGGATGAGTAGCCATCCTGTTACGTCACCCTTTCTTGGGATGATTTGCCAAGTTAGGGAAATTATGAATTGCCTAGCAAGAAATGGACCAAACAAGTGAGGACAACGGGGTTGTCCAGGATGTATTGACCTTAATATAAGGAAACCTAAGGTATTGTTAATTTGGGTTAACAAGGTATAACCCTAACCCAAGGATAAAGGGTAGACAAGCCACTTAGCTTACAAAACCCTTGGGATCTTGCTAAGTCGCGATCGATCCCGAATCAAATGCTGATGTATTCGGAGAGAAGGATTCACACCTTAGCAGTTGGCCGTATAGACGACCATTGGAATGCTTGTGATTGTACACTTAGGAGCACTGTTTTTACTTCTTTGCTCAAGGAACTAAAGCTGGAAAAATAATTAATGCTTCAGGTTAAAAGCTTGGAGAGAGAGGCAGCATCAATTACCCCTGACTATCTGCCTGACCCTATCCAAGGGGGTTGTTAGCCATGCCAGGTGGGGTGCTACTTGGAGCAGGAGGACGCTTGAGTGCTAGGGGGGCTCTGGTCGTAAATCTCTTGCCTCTGGACCCTGCACAAGAGACTGACGTGACTCAAGATGAGATCTTGAGGCCCGCATACTAGTCTACGGGCGAAAACTTGGAATAATGATCCGTGAGGATTGCTAGAATTGCCTTTGGGTGGGTTATGGAATAGCCTTTGAGCTAGATCATATGATGTATTCTAAAGACTGATAAATAAAGATCAAATGTTGAAAAGGAACTTGTTTGACATTGTTTTTCTATGTCAGTGCCTAAGTTACATAAAGGAACCAGTGATAAATTGGTTAATTAAGGAAGTTGTTTTTGCTTGTCAAACTAAATGTGTTAGGTAATTAGATAACTAAAGCAATCGAGGAAAGTGCGGTGGATGTGACCATGGGTCTATCCTACGGAAGGGTGGTCCAGGTTGGCCAAGAACTTTTCTCAACGAAATTAACAGCAAGGAAACGATGACCTAGAATCTAGGAAGCTAGAGTCCCGATTTATGCTATTTTAGGGGAACAGAATGAGACTATGCCTTACGGGTAGAGAGGTCGAGCTTCGCATCCCTCTCGTTTCCCATTCTCCTTGAACAAAGTGCAGTATAAATCCGCTTCGACCCTGATGTTTTTGCATAAAGTAGTTCGCCTGGGACTCGACGCTAGCTACCTTCTAGGAACTTGACCATTAGGAAAACCCTAATTCTCAGGTCAGTCCTAAGTGGGAACGACCGGAATGCTTCCGCTTCGTGCCAAACTCGAAAAGACCTAGATCGCAAACCCCGTGACATTCCATGGGAGTGCTAGGCGGCACTTTCTAGACTCTCTTCCCGATGGTCTGCTAAGACGTGTCCTACAAGTAGACAGGGGGACACGTTACAGGAGACACCCCCTCTAGCTGAATGTTGTGGCCCCACTACAACTCTGCTACACCAAGAGAATTGGCCCCTCAATGCCTTGCTCTAACATAAAGCACATACAAACAGTCTCCACTCATATATATTTTGAATGATCCATTGTAACAAGAGGGATACACACCGACTAGGGTTTAGACACCTAGTCACACTTACCGGGGTATATAAGGTGTAAGAGCCCCAGATTAGGGCAACCAGCTATTATCAAGATCATACTCTTCACCTTCATCTCCAGCTTTCATGGCTTCCTCCTCCCTTTTTTTCTATTTTTTCTCTTTTCTCTCTTTCTCTCTCCTCTTCTAGTCTTCTCCCTTATTCTTCTTCTTGCTCTCTTTCTCTCTCTTCACCTCTTCTCCTCTCTCCTCTCAACTTCTTTCATTACAAGTGGTATTAGAGCTTCAGTCTTTGGTCTTTTTCTCCTTTCCTCTTTCTTGCTTTTCAAATCCCAAAAACCCTAATTACTCAGCTTACAAGTACAGCAAGAAGGGCTGTAGTTAACTTCAGCTAAGTAGGAGTTATGCCTGGAGACTCAAACCCATCTGGAGGTAAAACGGTTAAAATAGCAGGTCGACGCTTCTTTTCATGCAAATTTTAAGGGTCCTAGACCAAGTTTGGAGTCTCAAGGGTTAGAGGAGGACAAAAACTCAGCCACTTTTTCTTCAGCCCCTTTCTCTCTCCTCCCAGGCAAGCTGCCGTAGCTACACAGCAGAGAGATCTCCTCTTTTCTCCTTGAGAAGCCACCATGGGAGTGCAAAACTGAAGCCCCAAGAGCCTTCCCCACTTGCCCCTGGACCATAGGCCATACCCTTGAGAAGGGTCATAGGTTAGGAGAGAGCCCAGGGAAACAGCCCACAATTTGTGGCGCATTTTGCATTGCTATTCTCTACTCTTCTTGCCTCCCCCCTCTAATCTAGCCTTCCTTTCCTACTACCCTCTGCCACTCCAAGATCCTAATCAGCACATTGACCTCATCCTCCTTGATAATCTTGCCTTGGGATTCAACCTCCAAGGTGGGGACAGTTTGGACAGTTTGGGGTAGCCATGGATTCTTCAAGCTGAGACCGTCTCTGACCCAAAGAGCTCAAACTGCACAAGTCCTTCAGCCTGTGAATGATCTCTCTTGGCCAGACGAAGACATGGAGTTCAACATGCATGGGGGCTTTGTGGGAATCCATGAAAGCTTCACTTGAAGCTTCCCATCCTTGAAGCTCAAGCTGGGGGATAAGCAAAGGAGCGTTCCTCATCAATAGGAGCATTTGAATACTGAAGTATTCTTCCACGGATGCCCTAACAACCTAGACTTGATCGATGATTCATGCTTCAATGATACTCCCAAGTATTCAAGAGGTATGCCAATTTAATCTCAATCTCTCAATTTAGCCACTTGCTGAGCTTAATCCAATGTTGGAAAGAATCAAGATTGCACAGGTGGCTTGGAATGGGGATCTAGGTCAAGTGGGTGGTCCACTTATCTCTTAGCAAGAAGTAATGTAGGCATCTGAAATAGGTCATTGTATTCCTCAAGTAAGTCCTACAAGGCTGAATCATTAGATACTGCAAAGGGATGATCAAAATTGTCCTTATTTAATTTCAAAACAAAGATTTGTGAGCATTTCTTAAACTCCCATTTGAGTTGCTTTGCTGTAATGAGCTGAAAATTAGCATGATCTTGAACTCCCTCTAGGTGGATAGGTTGTCCATGCATCATAAACTCCATGTAAAGCTAAGAGAAGTCCATAGCAATCTTCCCCAATTGTTTTAGCCAATCACATCCCAAGACAACATCAATGGGGCCATATCTAGGGAGATCAGATCAACCAATGCCACATAATTTTCAGCCAAGCATAAGGGAACTACAGGACATACATGTGTGCTGATTTATTCTTCTCCATTTGTTACTTGGACCTTCAAGGGGTGATGTAATGCCATAGAGGTGCATTTTAACCGATCAATGGATGATTTAATGACAAAACTGTGAATGCTTCCACTATCCACAAGGATAAAAACATGCTTTCCATTTATACTGCCTTGAATGCAAAGGGTGTTGGGGCTGCAGGAACACGACCAAGCGTCCAAAAAGATCAAGCAAAGGAAAGTGGGATGTGGATGGGATGTTAAATCAAGTATCTATGATGGATCTCTATCCGGGTCAAAGGGAAACCCATTCTCGTGTTCATAGAATTGCTCGTGATCAACACCCTCCATAGGCTTAGCTTGGTCAATGGGCAGGTCATCCTCCTAAGTGTGCCAATCTTCCATGACATATATGCTATGAACTTTGACCTTAGCTATCTTGTACGAGCATTTGGAGGCATGATCAATAGTGTACTTATCTCCACACTTAAATCATAGGCCCTTTTCCTTTCATTCCTTCACAGCATCTAGGGAGATGAACAGTTGGCTACTGGATCCATGGGAAGGTGATGCAGTGGATTGTTTATTTTTAGCATACTTATTCTCATCATTAGAGTCCAATGCTGTCCCAAAAGTGTTCATTTTTCTTTTAGCATGGAAGGTGGGATAAGTGGGTATCTTGGGGTTGTTATTGGGCATAGAAATGCCTCAAAAACCACCTCCATATGGGACTGATCGTGAAGGAGTGTGGGAGGTGGTTTTCGAGGCATTTCTATGCCCAATAACAACCCCAAGATACCCACTTATCCCACCTTCCATGCTAAAAGAAAAATGAACACTTTTGGGACAGCATTGGACTCTAATGATGAGAATAAGTATGCTAAAAATAAACAATCCACTGCATCACCTTCCCATGGATCCAGTAGCCAACTGTTCATCTCCCTAGATGCTGTGAAGGAATGAAAGGAAAAGGGCCTATGATTTAAGTGTGGAGATAAGTACACTATTGATCATGCCTCCAAATGCTCGTACAAGATAGCTAAGGTCAAAGTTCATAGCATATATGTCATGGAAGATTGGCACACTTAGGAGGATGACCTGCCCATTGACCAAGCTAAGCCTATGGAGGGTGTTGATCACGAGCAATTCTATGAACACGAGAATGGGTTTCCCTTTGACCCGGATAGAGATCCATCATAGATACTTGATTTAACATCCCATCCACATCCCACTTTCCTTTGCTTGATCTTTTTGGACGCTTGGTCGTGTTCCTGCAGCCCCAACACCCTTTGCATTCAAGGCAGTATAAATGGAAAGCATGTTTTTATCCTTGTGGATAGTGGAAGCATTCACAGTTTTGTCATTATGTGGTCTAAGTTTTTGTGTCCCCTGTGGAAAAAGAGTGGTTGGCAAGACGATGGTACACTCTTGACCAGTGTAACCTCACTGTATGTGAATACACAAATCAGTCCATGAACTTGTGCAATTTAGCATCATCACTAATGCTCTTCACATACATGGTCAAGTTCATGAACTGATTTGTGTATTCACGTACAGTGAGGTTACATTGGTCAAGAGTGTACCATCGTCTTGCCAACCACTCTTTTTCCATTGGGGACACAAAAACTTAGACCATATGTATTTTAAAATATTCCCACTCAATGAACTGTTGATTCTCTTGATTGATTTAGCACCACCATGTGTGGGAAAATCCTTCCAAGTGGAGAGAAGAAAAAAGTATTTTATGATCGTTAGTGCGGGGGTAGTTATTGAAGTAGGACTCCAAATTGGACGTCCATTCCTCCAAGTCAGATGGTGAGGGGGATTGCCCATTGTACTTTGTTAGGATGACTTTGTCATGAAGATCATTGGGGCCATGCTGCCCATGAAATCCTTGCTGTCCATATATCCCGTGGTGGCCGTACATGCCTTGCTGTCCATACATCCCATGTGGTGCATTAAGCCCATGTTGTCCATTATAACCATCCTGTCCATGATTGCCAAGATGGACATTTGTACCATATTGTTCTTGATGGGGCTGATTCATATGGGGTGCATGGGGGCTCCTAGGGAGAGTGGGGGAAATCCAACCACGGGTGGGAGAAGGCCTCAAATGGATGTTGGCTGCATGGTGAACGGGGGAACTCAATAGGGACTCATCATGCACATGAGAATGTTCACCAATATTGTAGGTAGAAGGGGAAATTACCTTAGTTCCAAGTATACCCTGTGGACCATGCAATGGTTCTTGATGTGGAGGATATCTAGACTCATGCCTAGAGTCATTGGTCTTCTCTTGGGATGAAGTGGTCACTAATTGAGCAATAAGAGTAGTAAGCTACTCCAAGGTCTGTTGAGTCTTTGAGTTTGAGAGAGCCATGTGCTCAATCGCTTCATCAAACTTGGACATCATTTGGCGGTGGTTGGTGACCATATCATTATGTCGTTCCACATGACGAAGCTTATGCTAACACAGGGTGTGATTGAGAAGGGTGTATGGGTCCATTTCAGGCATTTCCTCATGTATGTCACCATGGTAATCCTGTGCCAAGCTTGGTTCCTCATTCATGGAGGTCCGCAAGTCTCTAGTCTCCCTTTGGAGGTCCTCTTGGGCCTCGGGTAAGTTATTATGTATAAAAATGTGCATCACCTGAGTTCAAAAGAAGGGAATTATAAAAAAGATAGGCTTACAGATATACATTCATAGAAGGAAAAAAATTTTAATGCATAAATTTATTCATAAAATGAGTATATATTCCATGTGTGTATTTTTTACATAAGGTTATTATTAATTCATAAAACCAACGAAGATTTTCTTACAGAAAAGGGGATCTCAAATAATGCCTTCCACTTATGAGCACTCATGTAGTGATGGACTTGTCAGTTTTGTAGACTCTTTGTAGACAATAGAACTACTTAGATATGATAGGAGCCAAGATTTATAGGTAGGGGCCATTGGAGCTCTTGGAATGTTTGTGGAGGTTGCATAAGTGAGACATCCAAAAGCCTTGGGTATGGACATGTTAAGTGGCATGAGTATTGTAGTGGTGTAGCCAAATGGTGACCGCATGAGACCACATGCTCTTCACTCACTCTTCAACACTCCAACATCTCCACAAGTTGATTTGGCATGTGAATGAGATGGCTCCTAAGAGTTGCACCACCCCTAAATACATGACTTGAGCTAAGAATGCAAAACAACCACATGTAGCTAGAGTTAATAGTGGACGAGTAGTGGACCTGGAGCTTGATGTGCTACATAGATGAGAGAGAAACCACAATCAAAGGAGAGAGAGACAATCCAATGCTCAACAAACTTCCATGTTTGGAGAGTCAATAGAGTAAACCCACTAGATGAGGTCCCTTATTTTGTGGGGTTGAGGTGGGGTTAAAGTTTAGAGAGTTATTGGACACATGCAAGTCAATGGTTCATCAAGGGCCAATTTTTGCAACTTGCGCATGTCAATTGACCTACGCATATCAAGTGTGTGTCTTGGCCCTAATAAATTTTCCATTATTTTATAATTACAACATACTTTCTCTGAGCTTTCTCCCTAATTAAAGTGATATTGAAACACATCTATTTTCATGCTCATGAGTGTGTGCATGTGCACACACATACACATAGTCTCTCTCCCTCCTGTCATACTTGAAGCTTGAAGGAGGCCTGAAGTCACCATGGGTAAGCTACTATGTACTCACTATGTATAAATTCTAGGCATTATGTGCATTCAAGGCATCTCTACCACTCTCCCACTAAACATGCACCAAGCTACCTAAAGTTTCAAACCTCTATAAAGAATGAAGCTTCAAGTTGCACACTATGGTCATCCCCTTGAGCAATTCTCTCTCTCTCTCTCTCTCTCTCTCTCTCTCTCTCTCTCTCTCTCTCTCTCTCTCTCTCTCTCTCTCTCTCTCTCTCTCTCTCTCTCTCTCTCTCTCTCTCTCTCTCTCTCTCTCTCTCTCTCTCTCTCTCAAATGTGCATATCCTCCCTCCTCTGTGTGGAGCAACCCTGAACAGATTGTGCATCATAAAATAGGTGAAATTCTTTCTTATGTTGATGCAAGTGCCTTAAACTTTAGATAAAATTTTACCAATTCTAAACTATTCTAAAGTTCTTTTTGATAATTTCATGTCTAGTTATTCACAGCAAAATATGCTGACGCAAGTGCCTCAAACTTTAGATAAAACTTTACCAATTCTAAACTATTCTAAAGTTCTTTTTGTTAATTTCAGGTCTAGTTATTCACAGCAAAAGATGCTCCCTGGTAGACTAGCACAAAATTCCAATAGGATCTTTTACAAGAAATCGTTACATGCAAAAGGCCATGTCAGTGCAGACAAATCACCTCTAGGATTTGAAGGGATTATGTTAAACATGCTAAAATTAATGTACTTGCCTCTCACTTGCCTATGCAGTAACAAAAACACATGAGCAACACACATACCTTGGCACTGTATTGACAAGGTCATCTAATGAAGTAAGATTAGATTTGGTTAAAATCATTCAGTTTTTTATTCTGTAATGCTTTTGCAACTTCTAAATCTACATTTATGGATATTTCAGATTATTTATGACTCTCCCCACAAGTTGTTGTTGAATGTGAAAGTACTAAAGTGTCTACACAGAAGCAGATAGAAGTGAGAGTATTGGAAGCTATACTCAAGCTATACATCTATAGATTTCTGTAATCCCTCCTCAATTCCTCAAAGGCTCCTCAATGGTGTTCTTTCTTTTCACCTATGAAATTGCATGTGAAACATTAAATGTGATGTAGTGATATTGTGTTGTGCAGTCTTCTAGAACCCAAGGAAGTGCTAACAAATGTTGAGGATAACTTGGTTCCTTCTATAGATTTGATACATGTTTTGAAGATGATGATGGAGTTAAGGAAGGAAAAGTGCCAGATAAAGTGTGGCAATGCATCTTGGTATGAGATATTGTATACTTTTTAGTGTGTATTTTTTATTGTCTTAATTGTTTTTTCAGTAGTAGCAAGTACAATTCTTGGTACACCTCTTCAGAGATTTAGTAGTGAAGTCAATGCTCAGTCAATGGAGAGTCAATGGACAGGTCTACACTCCTCTTAATCAATGCAACACAAAGGAAAATACAAGACAATCTACTTTGCTAAGCTCTCGCTAAGTTGTCATGCATACTCCCTTCATCTCCAATTATCTTCAATGCAAATGCCCTTTTTTCAATGGAGTCTTTAAGCATGTTTGGAGATCCAAAGATTGTAGTAGCATATGCAGTGCTGAGGCAGTGCTTAGGCAAGAGAGGAATGGATTTGATGCCCACAGCATGTCATGCAATTTTGGTGTAAGTGCATGATCAGATGATTTGAAAATCTAATGGATTGAAATGAAATGAAGAGGATAGGCCTTTATCTCAAGCACTTTAGTGACATTAAATGTACTTGGATGGTTCAAGAAAGAAGTAGCTAAGATGAACAAGAGGTCATTCAACTAGCATAATAAGAGATCATTCAAGTATGCCTAGGTGCTAAAGAGGTGCTAAACAAGAAGGCTAAGTGTGAGCATTGCCATTGATATCTCTCTTTGGAAATTTGAAACTATGGAGTACTATTGTGATGTTATTGATTCCCTTGGTTAACATGACTTAATGAAGCACATGATTATTGGGACCTCTCAAGTTGAGTGTGTAGGCCTTATCATCGACTCAAGTGCTAGGTTTTTGAAGCTTGTGTTCTCCTTGTATTTCTAAAGATGGAAAGACTTGTGAGCATGCCCTCATTTCATTTACCTTGCATGTGAAGCAGATAATTGGCCATTATAATAAGATGGATGCAACAACTTTGAAACACTTAAAATCTTACTGAGTTGTTTACACATTTCAAACACTATATGCATATGGTGGAACATGAGCTTCCTTACAAACCCAAGGCCATCCAAACTAATAATGGAGGCGAGTATGTCTCCAATGAGTTTATAGATTTTTGCCGCATTGTGTGCATCATTCATCAATTTAATGTCTCTTATACACCTCAACAAAATGGTGTGTCCATATGAAAGAACCACACCATAATGAACTCCACTTGTGCTATGCTTTGAGTTGCTAGTGTCCCCCTCTCTTATTAGGAAGAAGCTACTGCTACAACATGTTATACAAAACTGCTTATCTAGTCACACCATTCCCAATGTCACAGCCTCCTACAAGTGATGGTATGGTTTTAAACCTAATCTCTCTGACTTGAGGATTTATGGCACCCCAAGCTACTCAGTAATTCTCTCTGACAAGTGAAATAAAATCTCTTCACAAGCCAAAAGTGTACATTTGTTGGTTACGGGGATTTCTTTGGTGTAAAAGGTTTTTGGTTATAGAATCCTGGCATTCGAGTGACACTCACACTTTTACCTTTTGTAGATGTTTTATTTTATGAGGACCCGCTATTAACCCTCACTCTTTGCAAGAAAACTCTTCTTTACTTGAGGCACCCATTCTAGATCAGCCTCCAAATTATTAAAGTGTTGAGTGGTGGACTTCCCCAATGGCTGTGACCCTAGCCCCACCTTCACATCCTCCTCCTGGCGGCATTCTCCCAGTCTCCAAACTCCCAGTGATTGCAAATAACAATGACAGTACCTTAGTGATTGCAAATTTTTGTGGTAGTACCGCAGTACATCAGCTCTCTCCTGCAACAGTCTTGTGTAGGCTGCTATTCCACGATGCAAACGTGTTCACCAACCTCCCTCTTGCTTTACGTGTCCAAGACTCATTTCCTGCTAATTTTGAGTAGATGAGGCGCAGTCTCAGTCGCTTCCTCTCCTAAGTCGCTTCCTCTGACCAAGTCGCTCTGCCTCTGACGAAGCTGCTAACTCATTTCTGTCTATTTCTCTCACCAAGGTGCCTCCTCCATTGCACCCCTTTCTCCATTGAAGCATCTCTGTTTGTGACTAGATCAGATGCTCATCAGATCAACGCTCATCTTCTGCTCACCAAATCGAACATTCATCAGATAAGGCGCTCACTAGATCAGACGCTCAACACAGATAAGATGTTGATAATCATTCGCATCCAACGATGGCCCCATCAAACAACAACCCCATCAATTTGCTATATGTCACCAGTCGCCATAGTCCTTCGCTAGTCCAAAATCTCATTCCCCAGTAGTCCACTACTCTGGCCTGCTATCTGTCGCCAGTCCACTACTCCTTTGCCAATCCACTACTCTGGTCTACTGTCTATCAATAGTAGTGTCAGCTCTCCTACGGCCTCATCACACGAGTCCACTTGTGCTTCTCCTATAGCCTCATCAGACAAGCCCACTTTTGTTGTTGCAGAATCTCCTACGACTCCTCTTTGTCAACAAACTCCTCGCATCCACAACATGGCAATAATCATGGCCCATAAATGGTACCCCCTTTTCCATCGTTTCTCCATCAAGTTGGCCCTTTGTCACCACCTCCTTCTTTGCATGTCTTTAGAATCCCCCCCCCCTTTTAAGGAGATAGTACTTAGTGCTCCTTTCCTTTGTTGTTGCTAATCCTCACTAGTAATTGATTCTTAAACTTTGCTTGGAGGAAGATAATAGCTCGATAATAGGCATCACAATATTGGTTGATAAGATAATCATTTGGTTTTTGCATATTAGTTGATAGAACTCTTCATCATGCAATGAGTTTTTTATTGTTGAGTAGAACATGTTAAATGGAGCACTAGGAACTTAGAACAATATTTACAACACTTGATTAGAAAACCTTTTGATGTTTTTGAACTTGATTATATTGTAGGGAAATGCAAGTAGATGAGGCACATTGTTTGGGTACATAAAGAAGCTTATAGTGCATTGAGAAGAAGTTGTTGCAAATATAAGGGCATTCTATTCATTAGGTAAGATTTCTCAATGCTTTGGCTTTGAAGTACTAACATTTTAAGAAAAAGGAGTGTACTTATGAGTTGAAGTATTACATTTGTTTTTAGCTTGTCTTTCTATAAGTTTTTGACTGCATGCAAAAATTGTAAGGTTTGCTCAATATATGATTTTAGGATGGGGAGACCTAGAAAATTCAAACACCAATTATTGCTAAAGCAATGTAGAATCACCTTCCCAAGCTTGCATCATGCTGAAATTGAAATTGGAGATAATTGTGTTCTCAATGGAAAAAAACAACATATATGCCTAGCTATGTCTCCTCCTAGAAGTTACTGTATCCATGATCATACTCTATCATTGTCTTCTATTTCATTATTTTCTCTTTAGAACAATGTTATTTAGGAACCTATGTTTGTGTGGCTCATAATAATTTGAAAAGGAAATGCCAATTATATAATAGAGGGCATATTAAAAATGTGGTTAACTAAAGGATTCTAGATTGAAAGGGTTTCTTGTTACCACATATTTCCCCCCATGGCAGGTGCTGTTTTACTCTCCATAAATATGTGTCCCCTCAAGCAATCAAGATTTGTGTGATGCTTAAAATCATTTTCCTTTCTTTAAGAATTGGTGTTGGTTCTTGAAGTAACGAAAGCAACTACGAATTGTGTTTTAGGGCATGTAAAAGCTTTAAAGACCCATCCACAAAGTATATGAGTAGCTAGTGACTTAAATAAGCTTGTAGATAAAAGAAAATTTCTATAATATGATTAGTCCCATCTTTGTTATCTATGTATTTTGATATGCATGCTACTTATGTGTTTTGTATGGTTCATTCTATCTTTGTTATTGCAAGTTATCTACAAAAAGTATAAATTGCTATAGTTCAAAGTGTGCATGGGAGTTTTCATGAATGTGTGTATATGTGTACCCTTCATGCATATATGCATGGTAAGGAAGAGGTTGATGATTTGCATACGTTATATGTGTCATGAGGTGCTTCTTCCTTGTCATGCTTTATTTGTATATTTGAGGTTTGCCGTATATGCAAGTTGTCTTGTTACTTGTGGGACATGTGGATTGGCATGTGTCATGAACTCGACATATACATGTCATGATACCTCTGTCGTCTTGTGATAAGTGTATGTAGGGCCGAAAGTTGCTTGCCAAATAGGCACTTAGCCATGATTTCGGCAAGTGAGTGTCTTTTGGTGGGCATGTCACGATCGACTTGATACTATGTCGTGAACACAGAGGTGTCATTTTAATTGTGACACCCTCCCTTCACCCTTGGATATGGATGGGCACTTGGTCATGAATTCGGCTAAATATTCCTTGGCTTACATATGATGAATAAGTGATGGGCAATTGGTCATATATTCGTTGGCTACACAATGTCTTGACACGCTAGTTATCTAGTATTATTTGATGAAATGGGCATTTAGGCTGTATACTTGACCAGAAAATGTCCTCACATGTGTAGTTGTTTGAAAAAGTGGTAATGTTTTAGAATTTTTTATATTGTTGAACTATGTCTTAATGTAGTTTGTGTAACATTTTCAATGTCGAAATGGTATCATGCAATTCTATAGTTTAATCAAGGTTTACATAGAATACCAGTATAACTTGAGATTGATACTACATATTTTTGTTTTCAATCAAAGATTACATGTCACACTAATTTATTTGAATCAATCATAGGTGGCAACTATGTTTTTAATTAAGATCTAATGCAATCTATGTTACATTTTCAATGTTTTTCATATATTATAATCCTATATTTCTTTTAATTGTATAGTTTAATCAAGGTTTACATAGAATACCAGTATAACTTGAGATTGATGTTACACATTTTTGTTTTCAATCAAAGATTACATGCCACACTAATTTATTTGAATCAATCATAGGTGGCAATTATGTTTTTAATTGAAGATCTAATGCAATCTATGTCGCATTTTCAATGTTTTTCACATACTACAATCATGTATTTTAAATTTTTTCATATAATATAATCATATATTTCTTTTAATTGTATAGTTTAATCAAGGTTTACATAGAATACCAATATAACTTGAGATTGATATTACACAATTTTGTTTAATTGTATAGTTTAATCAAGGTTTACATAGAACACCAATATAACTTGAGATTGATATTACACAATTTTGTTTTCAATCAAAGATCATATGTCAAACTAATTTATTTGAATCAATCATAGGTGGCAATTATGTTTTTAATTGAAGATCTAATGCAATCTATATTACATTTCCAATGTTTTTCATATATTGCAATCACATATTTTCTTTTTAAGATTATACTACAATCGTGTATCTCAATGTTTTCATATACTGTAATCATGTATTTCTTTTAATTGTGATTATAAGTTTTGTTAGGTTTTTGTCATGTCCATATGCAAGTGCATGGTTTAAGCCTTTGTTATCATGCTTATATGCTTACCTTTCTTTATTGTGGATAGTTTATGATTTATGATGGCCCTCAACATTGTCAAAGCTCTTTGTATTTGCTTGATAGAGGCCATATCATCTTGCATAGAACATCAAATATCATTTTTAATAGGATGTTTCTTTTGTCATCTTTTGCAATCGGGCATGTGCAACCATGCGTACAATGTTGTAGCAACAAGCGCTTTCAAACGTAGTCACTGATGTGCTTTGGGATTCAGATAAAAATTTACATCTTTTCGCACATTGCTTGGAAATGCACCCAAGATGCTAGAAGATCTTAAAGAATTAGCACCAATGTCTGCATCAAAGGAGAAGCTAGCCTTATTGAACACAAAGTGGAGAGAGGAGGTAGCACGCTCAAAGAGGGCCAAGGACTTGTCTGGTGCAATTTCTTTGCCAAAGCTTCTTAAGACCACCATAGGTGCAAGTCCTAGTTTCAATCCCACTAGGCAACAAGGTGATTTGTCAAGGGACGGAACTATATTGCGCACATTGAGGAATCACCAATGTGCACCAAAAATTGGGATTCCCTTTGATGCTATCAAGCCAGGGAGAGTTATTGGCCAAGGTGCCTTCGAAAAGTGTGTTGAAGCTACCATAGACAATATTAGCTATTTTCCTTCAAATTTAGCATATTGCACTAAAATGTACAAGGGCTCTAACAACACTAAACTACAACAATTTCAAGTGGAGCATGGGATGCAGAAAGTTAATGCATCAATTGTGTGATGCATTGCCTTTACTTTTGAGCCCCCTTGGGTTACAATCTTTCCCTTATTCAATGGTGGTACTCTGAATGATATATTGATGTGGGGTCCTTTTCAAGAATGTAAATACAGAAGAATAATCAAGCATCTACACAAGCCATCAATGGGATTCAGGACTGGTCCTGACATGGTGCCCAGTGTAGAGGAGATGGCCAGAATTGTGGGTGTCATAAAAAACATGGTCAATATTATTCATGCATTGGTAGATGGGATGAAGACCATGCATAATGCTGGTGTCATCCATTGTAATATTTCCATCATGAGAATATTTCTAAACCCACGTGATAGTCATGCAAGGAATTCCATCATCCAAAAATTACACCAATGATGTGATTTTCGAATGTCACACTACGTATCTTAATCTCTGCTTGCATAAACGAGTTAATCAAATTTACATGGGAACCTCCTCCTAAAGCCAAAAGGATAACCTTTAGATTAAATGAATTTTTTTTATTACTTCCTTTTTTCTTTTCTTTTCCCCCCAGCGACTGTCATGCTGGAGGGGAGGGAAATAGCAAGGATGACTAAGCATCCTTGCTGGGGATCATAGGATGGGTTAGGCCCATGCACGAGCCACGTGGGGGAGGGAAGGCACCTCTCCCCCTCCCATATAAACCCTATGCGAGGAAGGGAAGGGGGCTTCTTGAGGGTAGTGTGACGCCTGTAACCCGAGGAAGGGAGATAGAGTGAGTGACCGCAGCCTTCGTTCTGTGGAAACCAGAGCCGCGAGAAGGGGACGAACTAAATTGGTTGCCGGGAAGATCAGGAAAGAAGGCAAGCAAGGCGTAAGGCCACGTCGTCCACCAAGAGTGGAGGGTGGAGACGCCAATTTCCTGGCGGCTGCTGTGGGCCAGGAAAGTCGCCGCCAGCTTCAGCTCGTCATTCGCCGCCTGACTAAGGAGACGCCAGGCTGGACGACAGCCGATTTGTCCTTTAATTTGCCCACCACGTACCTTAGCAAAACCTCTAGAAGGCCTTGGAAGCTTCCAAGGGACCTTCTTGAGGCCTTTCCCACACCTTTACCTATTAACCCCCGGGACTCTAAATTCCCCTCTAAGCCCTATCCTATTGCCCCTCAAACGGGTTATAGAAAAACCCCCTTCCCTTTCCCGGAGTTTAGGCCTTTCCCAAACTTGTCCTACACCCTTTTTCCGTCACAATTTAAGGCCTTTCCCCATTAAGACCCCTTTCCCTAGTGGAACCCAAACCCCGTGATTTAAAGCATTATATACTCTTCCCCATTGGGTTCGGAATCATTTCCCCCTTTACGTGTGTAAACCCTCATGAGCCTAAATTGCCTAAAGGTCCTTAGACCCTTACTTATAACCTTTACGATTATTAATTTCCCTTAAAGCTCTCCTATACCTTGCGTCTTTTTCCACACCTTGATATTCCTGTTCGTGCAAGCTTACTAAGGCCATTAAGTTTGTCCCATGGCTTTAATGTGTCTTAGTGGTAAAAGTTTCTAAAACACCCTTTTTAATTCCCGAATCCAAGGAGGGAGCCTTCCAAAACTACTTTTGACGAACGGTGCAAGGAGCGACGGTGGAGTTCTAAGGAGAAGTTATAAAGCTGCTTCCACGTTCGACGGATACACTTGCGATGCCTCCTAAGAAAGTCCAAGGCATAGCCGCGGGAGGGTCATCTCCTGGTATCCATGTGGATATCTCACCTCAAAGCCAGGTTTTCTTCTTGATGTTAATTTGGGTTTTAGTCAATCATGCAAAGAAAAATTATTAAGGAAATATATATATTTGTTCGAATCAATTCTAACGAAGGAGTTAGCTTATGAATGACAATGTATTCAAATTAGCTTCCATCAAATTGCATCAAGCATTATAAAATAATAAGCAATACTATCCATTTACTATAGTATTATAGTCCGAAAATGAAGAAATTATATCTTGCTCCATTAGTCTTATTCTTTTCGCAACGGATCATGGAAAAATGGCTAAATTCATGAAAAGTTTCCTTCAAATTATTAGAGAGTTATCTTTGCTAGTTGAAGGCAACTGTTGTTAATTGGCATGAGTTTATCTTAAAGAAAACGGAAGTTAAAAGTTAGAAATTAACAAGTATAAAAATTAGACATACGAAATCATTTGGAAAGAAAATGTAATGGGGAATTGCTGGATGATACTTTATTAACACTTTTTTCCCCTGCAAATTGAGGACTTGGAACAAATAAAGTGTGTATTTACCAATTCCTTAGCTAGGTATTTAGAAGTATCGTCACTCTTTATCATCGTGACATTATGCTATATGCCAAATTAAACTGTATTGATTGAGAAAGTAATCAAAAATAGTAAAACCGTGACAAGATGAGTAAGATTACCTTCCTAAAGCTGACCAAACCAATCTTTCCAAAAGATAACCGGACCAATCTAAACATAGAAACATTCATACCCTAAAACATGGACTACTTACCTTACCACAAGGATAATAAACTCATAAAGATAAGAAATTAGGGTCGTCCCTAAGGCTCTCAAATAAAGAAACCCTAGGCCTGACATACGTCAGATTAAGGAGTCTAAACAGACTATTACATCATCTGACTTGTGCAACATATATGAAATCATTTTGTGATTGAGTCACAAAAAGAAAAGGGAAAAACCCTTTTCGAAGACGGCAGATCCTGACACAAGTTATCTTGCAGAAAGACGTAGTTTTTGGATATCCTTCAAAATAAGAAAAGTTGTAAAATAGAAACTAGCATATCTAAGGTACCTTAAGGTAAACCAAACTAGCTATACCCCCTACATCCGAATGTAAGGAATGTTGCCAAAGTTACAAGACATCTTAAGAACGACTGCTGATACACTCAAAAAGGAAAGAACACTTCTTTAGCAGTTTGCCATACAACTGGGTTGGTTAATGGAAATGTTTGTGCTTGCTAGAGATTTTAGAGCTCTGTTTGATTTATGAATTACAAATTAAATAAGTATCTATACTTCAGGTTAAAAACCTGAAGGGAGAGGCAACTTCAGTTACCCCCGACTACCTGCCTGACCCTAACCAAGGGGGTTGTTTGACCGTGCCGAGAACGTGGACCGAACCCGCCGCGAGAGGTCTCTCCGTTGAGTTCTACTTGGAGTAGGAGGACGCTTGGGTGCCAGGGGGGGCTCTGGCCGTAAATCCCTCGCCTTCCGGGTCCTGCACAAGGGGCTAACGTGACTCGGGATTGGATTTCGAAGCCCGTATACTAGTTGACGGGTGGAAGCTTGGAATAGTGATCCCTGGAGATTACTTGTTAGCCTCCGGGCAGATTATGAATAAGCCTACGGGCGGAACTTCTTGTAATTCAAAGATAAAATGATGAGATGTTGAAAGAACTTGCTTGATATTGTTTTTATATGTCACGTGATAAAATTACGTGAAGGAACCAGTGCTTAAACAAGATTAATTAAAGAAGCTGATTGTTATATGTCAAATTAATGTGTTAGATAATTACATAACTAAAACAAACCGAGAAAAGTGCGGAGGATGGACCATGGGTCCGTCCTACGGTTGGGTGATCCCGGTTAGCCGGGAACTTTTCTCATAAATCTCGAAAGACAGCGGAATGATCATCATCATCAAAAAGAATAACAAGAACGATGACCTAGAGTTACGTCTTACCCGATTTACGTTGTTTTAGGGGAACGGAATGGGACTATGCCTTATGGCAGAGAGGTTGAGCTTTGCATCCCTCTCGTTTCCCATTCTCCTTGAACCAAGTGCAGCGTAAATCCGCTTCGGACCTAGCGTTTTTGCGTAAAGTAGTTCGCTCGGGTCTGACGCTAGTTGCTGTTAGCTAGTGATCCATTAGGAAAACCCTAATTCCGGTCGATCCTAAGTGGAAACGGCCAGGATACTTCCGCTACGTGGCAGACGCGGGAAGAACTAGATCGCAAAACCCGTAACATTCCATGGGAGTGTCGGGTGGAGCTTTCTAGACATCCTTTCCGATGGACTGCTAAGACGTGTCCTGGATGATACTAGGGGACACGTTACAGTTGGTATCAGAGCCGACCAACAACGGAATTGTTTTTATGAGATCACAATAAAAATGAAGTAAAGAAATTATTGTTGTCCAAACATTTCCTCATCTTCAATACTGTCTTGCAGAACTATGAAGCGTGGAACAAGTTTTTGGTGTTCCGGGTCATGTTTATGACTGCAATGCATTCTCCGCATTATAGACAAAGAGTTGGGATGATGAACATCCTGGAGCAGATTTATAATCCATCACCTTTATATATAGAACGAAGATGGACTGGGTCTTCAGGAATCTACTACATAGCTGCCCACTGGTTCGCTTATCTACAGACCAACCTAAAGAGGATCAAGTGGTTGGAAGACTTGAAAGTTGTGAAGCTGTTCATTTTTGTGGAAGCTCACGTAAATTCGACTTTACACATTCAAGGTCGGAGGGTTGAAATGAACTCATATGTATATGAGGAAGTAACCCGTGTAATCCCAGCCGACAAGATTAAGGTGTTGGGCCGCCATGAGAAGTATGGATTCCAACGAAAAGGATATCCTGAACTTCCAATGAATTATCGATTCCTAAAGATCCATGACCCAAAACCCTACTATTACACAGTTCCTGTAGACAAATGCAATACAACGTTGTTCTCCCCAAACTGAATGTAATGATTGGATTATCATCACACGAGATGTTGTATAAGGCTACGCCCATGTAAATACAAATAAGGACTTCTTTTATCAATAGCCGACTATGCATCAGAGTTGTTAAAAAAGTTAAGTAGCTTCATGATTTACGAGATAGCTGAACTAAAGATAAGCTAATGTCAATTATCATATAATAACGTTAAGAAAACTTTTATCCAGGCACAACCCCAGGTACAGGTTCCAAATTCGCCCCCTACATCAAGTACTGCTGTGATCCAGGAGAAGAAGTTCCTCCTCAAACAAATAAAGCCAACCGAGTTTGACGGGAGAGGCAGATTCGTCCAGTCTGATGCTGAAATTTGGATTGAATCTATGGAGGATTACTTTGAAGCAGCTGGTACTGCACCTACCAATCAGGCCATGCTCGCCAAATTAAAACTCACCGGCAAAGCTAGACTATGGTGGAAACAATGGTGCAGGGATCAAGGGACTTCAGAGGGGTCCGTTACCTGGGAGAAGTTAAAGAAAGCCGTGCAGGGGAGGTATTTTCCACCTGCATATCGTACACAAGAAATGAATGAGTTCTATGAGCTAAAACAGCTAGGACTCACCCTTGACGCATACTACTCTAAATTTGTCTCACTTTTAAAGTATGCACCACAAATGGACATGACGCAGCAGGTGTCCAAATTTTGTGCGGGCTTAAATCCACCCATAAATATCCGTCTCGAATCTATACATCCGTCAGATCTTCAGGATGCACTCATTCGAGCGGCGCCTATAATTCAGGAAGTGCAAGCTAGACCAAGGGGTAACAAAAATTGGTCCTATAGCGAACCGAACAGAGGAGCATTCAAACCCCAAGTGAAGAGAGTTCAAGGTCACAATCAGGGACAAAGGAAGAAAGCAAGGACAAATAACGTCAACAACTTTGTTCCTACTCACAGTAATGGCCGAAACCTCCGATGTTTCCACTGCAACGAACTCGGTCACTTCAAAAGGCAATGTCCCAAGCTCAGCGAGGGACATCGTCAAGGTGCAGGCCGCGGTCAAGGAGCCGCCACCCGTGGAAGAGGAAGAACTGCCTGCATTACCAAAAGGCAAAGATGCGAAGCAGAAGAAGAGGAAGATCCGACTATGGAAGCAGAATTCGAAAGAGCGACAGTCCATGCCACTTTACACAAGAAGGGGCCGAATCGCCAGTTCTCGGTGATTCAAACACCGTCGGACTATCAAGGTAAAGGTTTCAAAACGTTGATTGATTGTGGCAGTACACATTCCTTTATCTCACCAGCATGTGCAAAAAGATTAGGAATAGCCACAGTAGAAGCACCTACCCTACTTGTGGAATTGGCAAACGGTCGTGAGGTAACTTGTACTAGGCAAACTGCTAAGGAAGAATTCTTTCTGGGATGAAAGAAAACCTCAGTCAAATTCAGAGTCATGAATTTAGGTATCCATGAGTGTCTACTCGGGATGGATTGGCTTAAGCCTAATGACGCCCACATCCACTGCGGAAAGGGTCAAGTTTCCTTTCGAAACTCTGAAAGGGAGTTTGTTACAACTCAAGGTGAGGCAGGAGTGCCAAGAATCCAGTTAGCGAAAGTATCGCGGATCATAAAAGGAGTCAGAAAAGGATTACCCGTTTACCTGATCAAACTCAACAAGTTAGATCAAAAGCAAGAGTCTCATGAAGGACCTTCTTGGCTAAAGGAATACGCTGACGTATTCCCTGAGGAATTGACTGAACTTCCGCCTCCAAGAGAAGTTGACCATGAAATAAGGCTAGTGCCTGGAGCTGCTCCAATTGCAAAGAGACCTTATAGAATGTCCATACCAGAAGCTATTGAGTTGAAGGAACAACTCAAGCAACTGTTAGATCAGGGTTACATTCGGCCTAGCAACTCACCATGGGGAGCTCCAGTACTATTCCAGAAAAAGAAAGATGGGACACTTCGACTATGTATTGATTACCGTGGGTTGAATCAATCAACAGTCAAGAACAAGTATCCTATTCCTAGAATAGATGAGCTTCTTGATCGCCTTCAAGGTGCAAAGATCTTCTCCAAGATTGATCTCAAATCAGGTTACTATCAAATAAGGATCAAAGAAGAAGATATTCCAAAAACGGCCTTCAATACAAGATATGGGCACTTTGAGTTCTTGGTTATGTCATTTGGGCTTACAAATGCACCTGCCACCTTCAATAGATTAATGCAGGATATTTTTAGACCATATCTTGATGATTTCGTGCTTGTCTTCTTCGATGACACTTTAGTCTATTCTAAACAGGAAGAAGATCATGAACCTCAACTACGGATTGTCCTTGAGACAATGAGGTCTCATAAGCTGTATGCAAAAATGAAGAAGTGTGCATTCTTCAAGCGTCAGATTGAATATCTGGGATTCATAGTATCATCAGAGGGAATATCAGTAGACCCAGCCAAAGTCAAGGATGTGCTTGAATGGCCAATACCAATATCCGTTAAAGAAATACGTAGTTTTCTTGGCTTGACAGGATGGTATAGGGTCTTTATCAAAAACTATGCTTTGATTGCAGCACCTCTTACAGACTTACTAAAGAAGCAGACTTCTATTACATGGTCAACTCCCGAACAAAATAGTTTCGACAAATTAAAGCAAAGTTTGGTATCAGCACCTATTCTAAAACTCCCTGACCTCAACAAGGAGTTCGAGGTAGTAACTGATGCCAGCATTCTTGCCTTGGGGTGTGTACTTATGAAGGAAGGTCATCCAGTAGCATACTCTTCAAGGAAATTGAAGAGTCATGAAAAGAATTATGCCACGCATGATCTGGAATTATTAGTTGTCATCCATGCTCTAAAGCTTTGGAGACACTACCTGTTGGGTAACAAGTTTACTCTAGTAACCGATCATAAGAGTCTCAAATGGATTTTTACCCAGAACGAGCTCAACATGAGGCAACGTCGGTGGATTGAAGTATTGGAGGAGTATGATTTTGAAATCAAGTACCGACCAGGAAAAGAAAATGTAGTTGCCGATGCACTCAGTCGCAAGGCATTCCTAAATTCCCTAATCTTGTAGAATCCATCAACGGCTAGATCTCTGGCTACAAAGGTATCTATGCCAAGCAACCCTATACTGGAACTAGCTAGAGAGGAAGCAAGCCATGATTTGGCCTACCAAACAATGATAAAAGAAATATCTACCAAGGAGCAGAATCTGAAGTCACAAGCTAAGTATTAGGAATTTTCCATTGATAATGGACTTGTCTACTACAGAACAAGGCTGTGTATACCAACAAGCCAGTCACTTAAGCAGAAGATATTATGGGAAGCTCATGATTCCCCTTTCGCAGGACATCCTGGCTATGCAAAAAATCTTAATGCAGTTAGGAAAAGTTACCACTGGGAGAGGCTCAAAGGTGACGTTCTCAAGTATGTCACTGAATGTTTGTCTTGCCAACGTATCAAGGCCGAACATGTCATGATGCCAGGGAAACTGCAACCACTTGACATTCCCCAAATGAAATGGGAATTCATCAGTATGGATTTTGTTGTGGGCTTACCCCAAGTCCAAGGAGGATACAATTCCATTATGGTTGTGGTTGACACGCTTACCAAGGTTGCACACCTGATTCCAGTAAAGACAAACTATAAAGCCTCTGACATTGCAAGATTGTTTATCAAGGAAATATTCAAGCTACATGGGTTACCTAAAAGAATCATTAGTGATCGAGATTCTCTCTTCACATCACACTTCTGGAGAGCTATCTTTGAAGCTATTGGGACTCAACTCTGTTTTAGCACCGCCTACCATCCCCAAACAGATGGACAAACAGAGCAAGTGAATCAAATCATTGAGGATATGCTTAGGGCATACTGCTGTCGAGAGCCGAAGAGGTGGATTCAATACTTGCCATTAGTAGAATTTGCCTACAATGCTTCTTACCAGCAGAGCATTCAAATGACCCCTTTCGAGGCATTGTATGGTCATGATTGTCGAAGTCTCCTAAACTTTTCTGATCCAACCCTAAGAGTTGAAGCTTCAAGACAAATGTTGGAGGACATGGATGACCAAATAAGGTCAATAAGACAAGACATACAAGCAGCCAAGGATAGACAAAAGGCATATGCAGATTTGAAACGTCAAGAGAGGGTCTTCGGAGAAGGAGACATGGTCTTCATTCGTGTATGCCCCAAAAGGATTTCGCTATCTCTAGGAAAATGCAGGAAGCTATGTCCAAGGTATTGTGGGCCATATAAAATCCTCAAATGCCTAGGACCCAATGCTTATAAATTGCAACTTCCTGATAACCTAAAAGTTCACAATGTATTCCATATTAGTCTCTTAAAAAAATATGTACCCAACCCTAATCATGTACTTGATGACCAACAAATTGTAATGCCTAGTCAAGGAGTCCTTGAACTAAGACCGGATAAGATTTTAGATGTTAGGGAGAGACAGTTAAGATCTAGAACCTTGAAAGAATGCCTCGTCCAGTGGAAAGATTATCCCGAAGAGGATGCTACCTGGATAGATGAAAGCTCTCTCAACCATCAATATCCCCAGCTTACTTCGAGATGAGGACATCTCGATTCTTCTAAGGGGGAGAGAATGTAATATTTCCATCATGAGAATATTTCTAAACCCACGTGATAGTCATGCAAGGAATTCCATCATCCAAAAATTACGCCAATGATGTGATTTTCGAATGTCACACTACGTATCTTAATCTCTGCTTGCATAAACGAGTTAATCAAATTTACATGGGAACCTCCTCCTAAAGCCAAAAGGATAACCTTTAGATTAAAGGATTTTTTTTTATTACTTCCTTTTTTCTTTTCTTTTCCCCCCAGCGACTGTCATGCTGGAGGGGAGGGAAATAGCAAGGATGACTAAGCATCCTTGCTGGGGATCATAGGATGGGTTAGGCCCATGCACGAGCCGCGTGGGGGAGGGAAGGCACCTCTCCCCCTCCCATATAAACCCTGTGCGAGGAAGGGAAGGGGGCTTCTTGAGGGTAGTGTGACGCCTGTAACCCGAGGAAGGGAGATAGAGTGAGTGACCGCAGCCTTCGTTCTGTGGAAACCAGAGCCGCGAGAAGGGGACGAACTAAATTGGTTGCCGGGAAGATCAGGAAAGAAGGCAAGCAAGGCATAAGGCCACGTCGTCCACCAAGAGTGGAGGGTGGAGACGCCAATTTCCTGGCGGCTGCTGTGGGCCAGGAAAGTCGCCGCCAGCTTCAGCTCGTCATTCGCCGCCTGACTAAGGAGATGCCAGGCTGGACGACAGCCGATTCGTCCTTTAATTTGCCCACCACGTACCTTAGCAAAACCTCTAGAAGGCCTTGGAAGCTTCCAAGGGACCTTCTTGAGGCCTTTCCCACACCTTTACCTATTAACCCCCGGGACTCTAAATTCCCCTCTAAGCCCTATCCTATTGCCCCTCAAACGGGTTATAGAAAAACCCCCTTCCCTTTCCCGGAGTTTAGGCCTTTCCCAAACTTGTCCTACACCCTTTTTCCGTCACAATTTAAGGCCTTTCCCCATTAAGACCCCTTTCCCTAGTGGAACCCAAACCCCGTGATTTAAAGCATTATATACTCTTCCCCATTAGGTTCGGAATCATTTCCCCCTTTACGTGTGTAAACCCTCATGAGCCTAAATTGCCTAAAGGTCCTTAGACCCTTACTTATAACCTTTACGATTATTAATTTCCCTTAAAGCTCTCCTATACCTTGCGTCTTTTTCCACACCTTGATATTCCCGTTCGTGCAAGCTTACTAAGGCCATTAAGCTTGTCCCATGGCTTTAATGTGTCTTAGTGTTTCTAAAACACCCTTTTTAATTCCCAAATCCAAGGAGGGAGCCTTCCAAAACTACTTTTGATGAACGGTGCAAGGAGCGACGGTGGAGTTCTAAGGAGAAGTTATAAAGCTGCTTCCACGTTCGACGGATACACTTGCGATGCCTCCTAAGAAAGTCCAAGGCGTAGCCGCGGGAGGGTCATCTCCCGGTATCCATGTGGATATCTCACCTCAAAGCCAGGTTTTCTTCTTGATGTTAATTTGGGTTTTAGTCAATCATGCAAAGAAAAATTATTAAGGAAATATATATATTTGTTCGAATCAATTCTAACGAAGGAGTTAGCTTATGAATGACAATGTATTCAAATTAGCTTCCATCAAATTGCATCAAGCATTATAAAATAATAGGCAATACTATCCATTTACTATAGTATTATAGTCCTAAAATGAAGAAATTATATCTTGCTCCATTAGTCTTATTCTTTTCGCAACGGATCATGGCAAAATGGCTAAATTCATGAAAAGTTTCCTTCAAATTATTAGAGAGTTATCTTTGCTAGTTGCAAGGCAATTGTTGTTAATTGGCATGAGTTTATCTTAAAGAAAACGGAAGTTAAAAGTTAGAAATTAACAAGTATAAAAATTAGACATACGAAATCATTTGGAAAGAAAATGTAATGGGGAATTGCTGGATGATACTTTATTAACACTTTTTTCCCCTGCAAATTGAGGACTTGGAACAAATAAAGTGTGTATTTACCAATTCCTTAGCTAGGTATTTAGAAGTATCGTCACTCTTTATCATCGTGACATTATGCTATATGCCAAATTAAACTGTATTGATTGAGAAAGTAATCAAAAATAGTAAAACCGTGACAAGACGAGTAAGATTACCTTCCTAAAGCTGACCAAACCAATCTTTCCAAAAGATAACCGGACCAATCTAAACATAGAAACATTCATACCCTAAAACATGGACTACTTACCTTACCGCAAGGATAATAAACTCATAAAGATAAGAAATTAGGGTCGTCCCTAAGGCTCTCAAATAAAGAAACCCTAGGCCTGACATATGTCAGATTAAGGAGTCTAAACAGACTATTACATCATCTGACTTGCGCAACATATATGAAATCATTTTGTGATTGAGTCACAAAAAGAAAAGGGAAAAACCCTTTTCGAAGACGGCAGATCCTGACACAAGTTATCTTGCAGAAAGACGTAGTTTTTGGATATCCTTCAAAATAAGAAAAGTTGTAAAATAGAAACTAGCATATCTAAGGTACCTTAGGGTAAACCAAACTAGGTATACCCTACATCCGAATGTAAGGAATCTTGCCAAAGTTACAAGACATCTTAAGAACGACTGCTGATACACTCAAAAAGGAAAGAACACTTCTTTAGCAGTTTGCCATACAACTGGGTTGGTTAATGGAAATGTTTGTGCTTGCTAGAGATTTTAGAGCTCTGTTTGATTTATGAATTACAAATTAAATAAGTATCTATACTTCAAGTTAAAAACCTGAAGGGAGAGGCAGCTTCAGCTACCCCCGACTGCCTGCCTGACCCTAACCAAGGGGGTTGTTTAACCGTGCCGGAAACGTGGACCGAACCCGCCGCGAGAGGTCTCTCCGTTGAGTTCTACTTGGAGCAGGAGGATGCTTGGGTGCCAGGGGGGGCTCTGGCCGTAAATCCCTCGCCTTCCGGGTCCTGCACAAGGGGCTAACGGGACCCGGGATTGGATCCCGAAGCCCATATACTAGTTGACGGGTGGAAGCTTGGAATAGTGATCCCTGGAGATTACTTGTTAGCCTCCGGGCAGATTATGAATAAGCCTACGGACGGAACTTCTTGTAATTCAAAGATAAAATGATGAGATGTTGAAAGAACTTGCTTGATATTGTTTTTATATGTCACGTGATAAAATTACGTGAAGGAACCAGTGCTTAAACAAGATTAATTAAAGAAGCTGATTGTTATATGTCAAATTAATGTGTTAGATAATTACATAACTAAAACAAACCGAGGAAAGTGCGGAGGATGGACCATGGGTCCGTCCTATGGTTGGGTGGTCCCGGTTAGCCGGGAACTTTTCTCATAAATCTCGAAAGACAGCGGAATGATCATCATCATCAAAAAGAATAACACGAACGATGACCTAGAGTTGCGTCTTACCCGATTTACGTTGTTTTAGGGGAACGGAATGGGACTATGCCTTATGGCAGAGAGGTTGAGCTTTGCATCCCTCTCGTTTCCCATTCTCCTTGAACCAAGTGCAGCGTAAATCCGCTTCGAACCTAGCGTTTCTGCGTAAAGTAGTTCGCTCGGGTCTGACGCTAGTTGCTGTTAGCTAGTGATCCATTAGGAAAACCCTAATTCCGGTCGATCCTAAGTGGAAACGGCCAGGATACTTCCGCTACGTGGCAGACGTGGGAAGAACTAGATCGCAAAACCCGTAACATTCCATGGGATTGTCGGGTGGAGCTTTCTAGACATCCTTTCCGATGGACTGCTAAGACGTGTCCTGGATGATACTAGGGGACACGTTACATCCATTCAGATTTGCATGCTAACAATATGGTATTGGACTTTACTAGAGATAGCACCCGAAGAATTGGTATCATAGATTGGGATCTAATGCTTATTTCTGGTATGACAAGACCAGTCCTCAACTGGAAATGTGGGGGCGTAGATGATCCCATGCACATTATAGATGAGCATAGACAGAAAGGAGCGTTGGAGAGGAAAATAAGGCCATGGATTGCACCTAAGATCTATGACCCACTATGCTAGTTTGCATATGATAAGGAGTCAAATGTGTATGCAATTGGATGGCTCATCATCTACCTCATTAAGTTTTGGTGCTTAGGCCAATGCTTGTGGTTACATAGGGAGTCGAGAGATGCTCCAGATAAAGAGATCATGCACCTAATAGAGTTCAAGGCAAGGAACCACATGTTGGTAGATGATAGGGCCATGTGAGTATCATTTGCAGATCTTGATGACTTTTTGAGGAAAAAGTGTGGCACTGATCCTACAAAGGCACAAAGACTGCTCATAGACCTTGGCCCTATCCTAGCTCACCCTTACTAAATAATCCACATCTTGCAATCTCTTCCCATATTTTGTAAAACATCTAATCTATTTTTACTAGTCTCTATGACTCATGGATCCAAAGATGCCTCGAAACAAATCATAATTTTTTGTAAAACTCTATGAAATACAATGTGTAATTTGTACTATATAATACCATCTCATGATCATCATACGCCATCTCCATGCTATCACATAGAATGTAAATGCTTTACATGCTCAACTAGTATTTGTATGGGTTGCTTCAAGCCATTTGACTCATATATGAAGTTTACTATTATTAATCACATCTTGATAATTAGATTTTAGATCCACAATCTTTCCACAATGCTTTCCACTTTATAATCTATAAAGATAACACTTAAAAATATCATATTTTCTCATTCAATTAAGATATGCTTCGGTAACAATCCTTTAATGTTGAATGTAGGTTTTACAATTGAATAAGTGATTTTTCATTTGGATTTCATGGGAGCTTTTTACAAGATTCAAGTAAATTTTGATGATACTCAAGAAAATCTGGGTCTTGTGAGACTATGAAAAGATGGATCCGAATCTACCTTTGCTCAAATTCATGAAAAAACTGAAGGTGATGAGCTCATAGATGGGTCTTTTAACTTCATTGAGGACAATTATATTATTAAAAAGTGACAAGAGGAGTAGTGGACTCTTAGTGATAATCTTCAAGTTTTCATCAAGAGGTGTGCTAGTGTGACAAATGAACTATATTCTCCAAATAAGCGACAATGTTTAGAATAGGTTGTAGAGGATCAAAATGAAGCTTTAAGCAACCTCACTTCAAAGCTAAAAAGAAAATTGTTAAGTCCAAGAACTCTCGAGACTTGGAAACATGAATCCAATAGAACAAGGCTAAAGTTAAAATAGTCAACAATCTCAAGGGATGATAGGTTTGAATTACACAACGAAGATATCAATGGAGAATCTCGAGTTCGTGTTTGGTATAACAAATGTAACTCGTTGTATGGGAAGGGCTCAGTGGAAGGGAAGCATGCCGCATATATTTGTCTTTCTAACTTCACGAGGACACACATCATGCAAAATAAACATCATGAGAAAAATTATATTATGTTTTGAGGGCTTACAAAAGTGGATATACAACATACTATAGTTGATCAAGAATCAGATGATAAGAAAGAAATAGAGACGTCAATAGAGAAGTTACATTCTTACATGGAGAAACATAAATGTATTATCTTTTTTGTTTGTTTGAGTTTATATATGCAGTTCTTTCTATTGAAAAATAGGCTATGCATTAGATTAGGCTTTTTGATATCAAACTCATTATATAATATAAGTCTACTTTTCATCATGTAGATTGGAATTTTGAGGTCATCGAAGCTACCTTACATGACTTCAAAGACAAAACCTTTGCTTGTGTAAGGTGCAAGTACGATGACACATGGCTACATTTGTGTCCTTCAAGGTCTGACCTATATAAAATTTTGATAGAGCATACAAAATCAATATTGCACAGAAAGGCATTTGAAGGAGAAGGAAAAATCCAAGCCATTGCTCACAAGATTGTGTGGACCTCCTTGAAAGGGTATAGTGCATGATCCAAAACAAACATCTCTTAGCAAGTTCATGGTCTCTATAAAGGCTAGAAATTCAACTCAGGGTGATCCATTGGTCTCATCTCTAAATCACCATAAGGATGATGAAAATTCATTGGTAAGTTTAAACTTGTTATGTTGGGGTTTATGAAGTCACATAATTGAGGCCAGCAAGAAGAGCATCAATGTGAAATTTGTATTAGATGATCAATGTAGTGGAAAACTTTGGTTTTCAGAGCCTTTTACCAGGGAAAATCTGAATTATGGAAATATATGCTTTCAAATAGATGGTTGTTTTCATCACATTGATTGTCCACGTATTTCAAATAGTGGGCAACCATTCAAAGACTTCTCTTGTGCTCATCGCAAAGGTATACCTAAGCTTTCTAACTTTAGGATGAGAGTATATAGGGAGAAGTTAGCCCAAGAGAAGGGGATAGGGGAACTGGATTTGGGAGAAGATTAGATTATCTCACTAGACAGGAGCTCAAACAAACAACACTTGTTTCCAAAAAGCATATAAGAGAACTCACTTTTAAATTATGAAAGTATAAGCTTTGGCTTGCAGCTCTTTCAATGAAAATAAGGAGTTTACATGAAGCCAACATGGAGTCTCTTAATCGAAGAGATGTAAAGAGATATTGTAACAATATAATAGGAGCCCATAGATTGGGAAAGTTTGGTGGAAAACCTGCTCTTTGGAACTTCTTGAAAGACATAGCTACAAATATATTACGATCAAAGGGAGGCCAGCAATATAGTGCAAATACCAAAGCTTTGTTTGAGGTTGCAAAGATGTGGGGTGGACCAAGGTTGCATGATTTCCTCACTACTAACCTCAATGGCCCTTCACTCTCAGTGACAAAGAGAGCCCATAGATAAGCCACCCACTTCATACCTAGTATACATGGATATATTTTTGATGCCATTGCTGAAATATATCTAAAGGACAAAGAAAAACATGGCATTGCAGGAAAGATTCCCTTTATTTTGGTGGAAGATGAGACTACCATAAAGAAGCGAATAAGTTAAACATATTGCAAAATTTGTTTTTTGGGATCGTAAAAAATATTCTCGATCAACTTTTAAATTTTATGACATTTTTTGTTTTGATTGTAGGTGGTGTCAAGATTGTGGGAGAGAAGGAAGGAGTCTCATTTGTAGCTTTCTTGCTTGCACAATGGGGGAATACACACATAGGTGGAGGTTGAAAATAGTTTTCCTCTTCTTAGTTGTGTAAGCCAAAAAGAACTCTAGTACATAGAAATAGAAGAACCCTATATATAGGTCTCAAACCAAACTCAACTAACTAAGGTGGCATACTAACTGAGCCACGAACTAGAGTAGATAAGGATAGCTGTCATCTAGCTATTATTCATGGGCGGTGTACCAACCGCATCTGCAAACAACTGACAAGTCGGTGACATAAATGCACAACGGTCACCCTAGCATATCACGAGTGGAGCTCGATATCTCAACACTCCCCCTCGAGCTCAATCCCAATTTCTGCACATCAAGCAGGTTTCTGAACTTGCGCAGCTTCTCTTCGCCCAATGCCTTCATGAATATGTCAGCTACCTGATCCTCTGTGCTGACATAAACTAGATCAATAAGACCTAGTAAAACCCTCTCCCACACATATTGATAATGCACCTCAATGTGCTTTGTTCTAGCATAATAGACTAGGTTATTTGCCAAGTGTATACTAATCATGTTGTCACAATAAATGACAACTGGCCCATTTGTAGGCTGATGCATATCATAAAGTAGCTTATGCAACCAAGCTACCTCACATGTAGCCATTGTTGCGTCCCTGTACTCAGCCTCTGTGCTCAACAAGGCAACTGTAGGCTGTTTCTTGCTGCTCCAAGTGACTACAACACTCCCAAAAGAGAACAGATATCCACTGGTAGATCTTCTATCAGAAATACTACCAGCCCAATCAGCATCAGTGTATCCATGCAACTATATCTGAACCCCAGTCTCATAAAGTAGTCCATACTGCAATGTGGACTTCACATACCTGAGTATGCATCTAGCCGCATCCAAATGCGGTTTCCTTGGAGCCTGCATAAACTGACTTACCAATCCAACAGCATAGCTCAAATCTGGCTTGGTAATAGTCATATAAATCAAACTTCCTACTATGCGTCTGTACATAGTAGGGTCTTCCAGAAGCTCACCTGCATCTGCGCTCAGCTTCACATTCTGCTCCAAAGGAACTGAAATAGGCTTACAGCCTGTCATCCCATATTTGGACAGCATGTCCAATCCATACTACCTCTGCAAGAGCCATATTCCACTTGGTGATCTAATCACCTCAATGCCCAAGAAATAACGCAGCTCTCCCAAATCCTTCATCTCAAACTTTTGCTTCAATAGAATTTTCACATGAAGGATATCTTCACCACTATCACCTGTGATAATCAAATCATCAACATAAATGACAAGCAGCATAATACATTTCTCCGTTTTTCTCACATAAAGTGAGAAATCTGCCTTGGAAATCTGAAAGCCAATAGTGACAAGATACTGTCCTATCTTGTCAGACCATGCTCTAGGTGCTTGCTTCAAGCCATACAAGGCTTTCTTCAACCTACAAACAAACTTAGGATGAACAGCATGCACATAACCTGGTGGCTGCTCCATATAGACCTCTTCTTGCAAATCGCCATGCAAGAAGGCATTCTTTACATCCATCTGATGTAAAGACCATTCCTTTGATGTAGCCATAGCAATGACTCCTCTTATGGTTGCCATCCTTGCAACCGGATTGAATGTTTCTTCATAATCAATGCCATATGTTTGTGTATACCCCTTGACTACTAATCTTTCCTTGTATCTGTTCACAAAATCATCTACATTATGCTTCACCTTATAAATCCACTTACAACCAATTGCATTCTTATCTTTAGGCAAAGCTACCAATTCCCATGTAGCATTTGCTTCCAAGGCATCCATTTCTTCATCCATGGCTTTCTCCCATTTTTCTTTTCCCATGGCTTGCTCAAAAGAAGTGGGTTCTGGTTCCTGTTTCACTTTGACCATATAGGCATAGTGAATGGGTGTAAATCCATCATATTTCAGCCTATCCACAAGATACCTAGCTCTGGTAGACTTGCGCAAAGTAGGTTCACTCCCAGGTGCTCTCAAAACATCCCTGGTCTTCCTTACTCTAGGTGTAACAATAGAAGGAATACCCAACTCATCATCAATGCTCTGTTCTGAGCCATTGGATTCACCATCCACATAAGAGTGACCTGCATTCACATCAAACATGGGCTGATCTACCTTCTCTTTTCCTTTTTGTGAAACCTGCATACCACTATCTGCATTATTTTGAGGAGATTCTCCTGATCTCAATCTGCCTATCCATGGCAAAGAATGTGAACCAGTGCTAGAGGACGCTCCAGGTCCACTAATATCTTGTGACTGCTGTTGTGAATTTTGTGCAGCATTACCATTTTGTGCATCTACATTATTAATCACATTTACTGGTTTATACCAACTACTCATCTCATCAAAAACAACATCTCTTCTCACTATAAACTTACGAGTAGAAGCGTTATAGCATTTATACCCTTTTTGCTGTAGAGAATAACCAATAAAGATGCACTTCTCAGCTTTTGGATCCAACTTGGATCTCAACTCATCTGGCACATGAACATAGGCAATGCAACCGAAAATCTTCAAATGAGAAATATCTGGTTTCCTACCACTATACCTCTCCTCTGGAGTCATCCCATGTATTGCTGCAGTGGGAGTCCTGTTCATTATGTAGACTGCTGTAGCAACTCCTTCAGCCCAGTTTAAATCTGGCAAGTCTTTTTCATTGAGCATGGCATGAGATACCTCTCCAATATGCCTATTTTTCCTTTCTGCAAATCCATTTTGTTGTGGGGTAGGACTGGATGAATATTGCTGCTTTATGCCATGCTTCTGTAGGAACCTTGCAAACTCATTTGAGAGGTACTCTCCCCCTCCATTTGACCTTAGGCATTTTATTTGTAGGCCTGTTTCTTTTTCAACCATAGCTTTAAGAGTTTTGAAATGCCCAAAAACTTCACTTTTCTTTTTCATAAAATACATCCAAACTTTTCTGCTATAGTCATAAATAAAAATGATAAAATAATGACAGCCTCCAAGAGATGCAGCTTTAGTAGTCCACATATCAGAGTGGATTAATTCCAATGGCTTCTTACTCTCTTGAACATGTCTAGGAAATGGCTTCCTTGTCTGTTTTCCAAACTGACAAGCTTCACATACCTTATGCATTTCTGCAACCTTGAATTTAGGCAATCCTGCGACAATATTTTGGGCTTGCATTGATTTAAGTCATTGTACATTAACATGACCAATGCGTTTATGCCAGATATCAATATCTGCAACTACACCGGTCCCATGTGCAAACATTGCTGCACTCAATTCAAGCATGTCTGCATCCAACGTAAACATTCTGCCCTTCTTCTTTCCTTTTGCTATCAAGAGACCTTTATTTTTCATATCCTCAACAAAGCATCCATGAGAATTAAATTTGACCTACAAGCCTTGCTCAACCATTTGACCAACAGAAACCAGGTTCTTGGTGATATTCGGGACATGAAATACATCCGACATGTATTTCTTTTTCCCATCCTACATAGACAAATGAATTTTTCCAATTTTCACAATGGGATGTGCAGTATCATCACCAGTCTCCACAAATCTTGGTTTTTCCATTTTCCTTGCATCTTGCATCCATTTTGCATGACCTGTCATGTGGTTTGATGCACCTGAGTCAACATACCACACATCATTGCTTTCTTCTGCACTTGTCACAGAATTGGTCATGTGCTGCACCATAAACAAATGCTCATTTCTATCATCACCTTGTCTACTAGAGGATGCATAATTCCCTTCTTGCAAATTTCCATTCATGATGTCATTCTGCTTTTTATAGCAGTCTTTAGCCATATTACCCATTTTACCATAGTAGTAGCATTCAACATTGTTGTTTGCATTTTGGCCTCTTTGCCATCCACCACGACCTCTTTGGCTCCCCCTGTCTCTAAAGTTACCACGTCCTCCTCCAAAGGACTGGTTTTCTTGAGTTTGCTGCATATTCTGATTTCTACCACGGCCTCCAGATCGGCCTCCTCTATCTCTGCCTCTACCTCTTCCAGTATTTGAGTAGAAGACAACTTCTTTTGAAGTTCCTCCTGAAGAAGATGCACCACCATTTCTCTGCTCCTCAGAAATTAGAAGAGCAATCAACTCCTCAAAATCAGGAAATCTTTCACAGATGGAAATGGATGTTCGGAACTGTGCATAATCCTTTCCTAGACCATTCAAGGTCACAGAAAATAAATCATCATCTTCCACTAGAAAGTCCTCACCATATTATCCTTAAGCCAATGGTCAAATTGAATCCATGAAGAATAACTTGGTGAGTGTTCTAACAAAATTAGTCTTGTCTTGACATAAATGACTAGGAAAACAAGCTTATGGCAACTTTATGGGCATATAGGACGGCCTCTAAAATAGCCATAGGATAGACCCCATTTAGATTGACCTACAGAACTAAAGCTATTCTACTAGTAGAGTTCTTTATTCCAAGATTGAGAATAGTATCCCAAGAGAGATGGGAGGGTCAAGAAGCATGGATGAATCGGTTGGTCAAGTTGGAATGCCTATTTGAGACTTGTCTCATTGCGCTTGAGCGACCCAATGGAAGCAAGTGCATGTGCAATCTTCTTCACCTTCATGTGGTAGTCATTGATGCTCATACTTTCTCTTTGCACATTGTGTAACTCTTGCTTGAGCTACATTTTCCTGGCTTGCGTATTTGTGCTATACATTTTTGACAAAGTATCCCATGCCTCCTTTGGCGTACTTGCATCTTGAATATGTACAATCATAGAATCTGAAATGCTGATAGAAAGCTAGTACATAACTTTCCTAGCTCTCTCATGCCATGCTTTAAATGCCTGCATTTGTTGTTGATTGGGAACATCAGGAAGAACTGGTTCTTCTTCTCCTGCAACGAATTCCCAATATCCTTTTCCCATAAGGAAATTCTTCATTTTAAACTTCCATGCTTGGAAGTTATTCTTGTCAAGCTTTTCAGTGACAATCTGTGAAAGAGAATCAGACGCCATTACAGAACACTGCAAAAAATTCTGTCACTGCAAAAAACACAGCTTCAGCCTCACAAGGGCAAATCTGCAAAACTGACGAAAGTGGTATTTGACCACACAGTCACTTCCTAGTGACGATTTTGCATCAACAGGCAACAAGGATGATTCTGTAAGTCCCAATGTCTCTGCGCACAGGCATACGATGCAATTTCTACAGTAACTTTTCACCGACCTGTAGAACAGTGGTTGCACAGCATAAAACAGGGCCTTTTCCTGAGTGCGTGCAGAAAACTTCCACCTCCAAAACAGGCCCCAAAATGGCCTCAAATTTAAAAAAAATAGCAACCAGAGGCTAAAGCCCTCTCCCACAGCATATACTGTCCTCTTGCTACACCGCGAAGGGCGTCTCAATCTGAGATAATGCACTCTTGCACTTTTCAGCTGTGCTACCTGCAGAGACTTGCTCCCAAAACAGAAAAATAAAAGCAACACTGGTCCTCTTACCAGAACACTACAAACTTGGTTTGCTTTCTTGAGCTCCTTACCACAAACAAGGCTCTGATACCATGTCAAGATTGTGGGAGAGAAGGAAGGAGTCTCACTTGTAGCTTTCTTGCTTGCACAATGGGGGAATAGACACACAAGTGGAGGCGGAAAACAGTTTTTCTCTTCTTAGTTGTGTAAGCCAAAAAGAACTCTAGTACATAGAAATAGAAGAACGTTATATATGGGTCTCAAACCAAACTCAACTAACTAAGGTGGCATACTAACTGAGCCACAAACTAGAGTAGATAAGGATAGCTGTCATCTAGCTATTATTCATGGGTGGTGTACCAACCGCATCTGCAAAACTGACAAGTCGGTGACATAAATGCACAACGGTCACCTTGGCATATTACGAGTGGAGCTTGATATCTCAAGAGGTGGAACCCTAAAGATGGTATGCTTATTGGATTTGATGGATACAAGTCTTTAGACCATGAGTGCCGGACTTCATCCATGATTAAAGTTGTAGAAGGAAAAGCAGGCTATGATGTAATTGTTGATGCTTTTGAGACTCGTATCATTGGTGGTTATGCAAGAGTCTTTGTTGCAAATCCACTTCATGAAGCACTTCTGCGCTTAGTTGTGGCTGCTCATTGCACATGCAATTAGTTTGATGCAAGTTTTGTCCAAAGGCAATGGAGTGAAATCTCAACATTGTGGGATGAGAAACTTGCCTCCACAATAGGTCCTATTATTGGACATGCATTAGATGGAGATAGTTGATGAAGAAAACTAATGTTAGCTGATTATGTTCACAAACATGGCACCGGATATAAGATTGAATGGGATGGATGGCCTCTCTCAGCCAAATTATCAAATGGAGAGGTTTTTGGTCTACATGATCAAGATTTTATACATAATGGAAAAAATCTTGTCAATATTCTTGACAAACCAAAGCGTCAACTAGCTCTTGGTGATGTTTGGGTTACCTTGAATCATGCTGCCATTGTTTATGATTCCTTTTCAATTGACAAGCATATGCTTAAGGAAGCTGATATTAGGCAAGATGATCGTCAAAATTGGGTTGCAGCATAAAGAATGTGTAGTAGGCAAGTCCAATGGTGTTTGGGAGAGCTAGAAAATAATGGAAAACATAGAAAAGAGAGGAGCATGGTGAGAACACAAGCTTACCTTGAAATTGTAGGAGACTACATTGATATTTTATTGTCTCCACACTTCAGCTTGGTGGAGAGAGTCCATTTAGCAGCAAAAGTGGCATTTTCTTTTTCAAGTTTGGAGATCTTGGATTATGAAACATGCAACATATACATTGTCAAAAAAAATTATTAGTAAGGAGGCATTCCTAGATGTACAACTCTTGTGCCACTTTGTTGTACTGCTCATAAAATATTTTAAAGACTTTCATTCAAATCAGATACTTCTAATACATTTAACTGGATCTGATGCAGTTGAAGTCTTCTTCAGCAAAGTTGGGAGCATGGTTGGCCAAGAGCACACTTATGATTTGATGGACATGCTACATAGTATAGGGATCTTGAATAGGCTTTCATATTTTGAGTGCAAGGAGAATAGTGTGAAATTTGCACGTGCCCATAAGAAACACGAGCATGTATGGAGAGAGTTGAATCTCAAGGAAACCATGGAAGAAGCAGATTTAGGTGATTACAGATGTGTTTCAATTGATGAGAAGATAATTAATGCCTTGAAAAGGGTATTACAAAGTGCTCACCACATTTGTGAGCATTTACAAATGAAACCAAAAGGTAAAGAGGATAAGAAATGGTGATTGGAGCCTTGGTCTGAAGGTTTTTTTAATGCTTATGCCAGTTCAAATTTCCAGGATTCCGATACAGATGAGGAATTTTCAGCTCCTACAAATGATGGAGTGAATTCAGAGGAGGATATATCCACAAGTGAGATAAGACATATAGTAGAATCTTTGTTAGATGAAAAGGACAAAGTAAATCTAGTAGTGTATCTTGACAATAATAGATTTCTTTTTAAATCAACATTGGTAAGTCAACTCAATGGCAATCCCACATTGTCCAAAGATAGGCTTACAAGGGTGGACTGAATGTCTCTTCATAATCTATGCCATATGTTTGAGGATAGCCTTTTGCAACCAGCCTAGCCTTATACCTACTAGCTGAACCATCTGCATTATGCTTGACATTGTAAACCCACTTACAGCCAATAGCTTTCTTACCCTTAGGTAAGGGTACCAAATCCCAAGTCTTATTGGCTTCATCCCATGGCAACTTGTCATTACAGACCCCTGCCATTCATTTGCCATCAACACAAGCCTTGAAATATTTATACAAATCACAATGCAACAATCCCTTGATTGAAAGAAAAACATTTAGGGTGTTGTTCAATCAACCAACAAAACTAATTGTATTTTTCCCATACAATACAATAATAGACGCGACAATAATTCCAACACATATTCACTCTCCCCCTTGGAGCCAAAGAGTAGAATTTACTTCCCTCCTTTAGCCTAAGTCATATGCTAAAGGTTCCAATACTATACATGACATAAGTCTTATCGTTTCAATGCAAATTAATCAATCTAGCAAGAGCATTTATGCCTCTTCTCTAAGTGACAATTATCTTTTAACATTTTTCTACTATGCAACATTTTTTCTTGGCTTTATCTTCCTTTATCCTAAGGCAAGGAGTCGTATGTCATTGATGTAAAGCTTACATAATCTCTCCCATGTATGTACCATGTATGTGCATTTGCAAAATTTAAACAATATTATCCTCGGTAAATATTAATCAAAGACTCATCGATGCTCAATACTTTAGTGTCCCATATGTTGCTTATGCTATTCATGGATTCATTACATAGTAACTAGGTGCAATTTAACTCCCTTTGATACAAGCACTTCTCAAACTTCATCTTTGAATATTTAAGATGCGATTTATCCTTTTCAATGACCTATTCTAGCACCACAAGGTACGAAGCCTAATGCATCTCTTGCGAGCATTAAAACAAGCATCTATCAATTTGAAAATACATTACTTATGACCGGTATTGCAATTGGATTTATAGTGATGCCCGAAGCTTTGTTGCTGGTCGTAGGATTGTCATCCGCACATGACATTCTTCGCTTGGAGGCCATCATCCGCAAGTAGACTCAAGAGATTGAGAAGGTTTAATAGATTCGAGATGGGAGAGCGAAAGAGAAGATGGTTAAATTGAGGATCGAGATAGAAGGAAATTGTGCAGCCTCTCGGGGTAAATCTTCTCTCTCTCTCTCTCTCTCAAGCTCTCTCTCACAATCTCTTGGAGGGGTATACTCTCTCTCTCCCTCTCTCTTGCAGCCTTTCAAGGGCTCCTAATGCTCCCCTGTGTCTCCCCATGCCTCATATTTATAATGAATTAGAGAGAAGGGGATAAGTCTGAGAACAAGAGTGGAGGGGCTCTTAGAACACTCGGTGATCTGATGCTCAGATCATAAATGTGATGGTTGCATTGGCTCCAAAAGGGGGAAAAAACTCCAAGACACTTGATTAGAAAGCTCTTAGTTCACTTCTTCTTCTTTTCTTTGTTCAAAGTGCTGTCTACTGCTTGTAGACTGCGATCGCGGCGCGCGCGATTTTGCTTGTCACTTTTCTGTATTTCTCTTTTTATAAAATCTCCAAAACTAACTAAAACATCACTTATCTTTTCTTTTAAATAACTTTTAGTTCTATCTTTTTAGGATAATATCTAAAATATAATAGTTTTTCCCCTCCCCATGAATCTAATATTTTTGGACCATTCAAACTATACACATTAATACTAGTGATTAATATGGCTCATAAGTCCCGTTCACATTGTACTTTTCGTGAAGGGTGGCTCCGGTCCTTATCAAACATAGAAAAATGTCAGATTTATGACTCTTGATTTTTAAAAAATATATTTTTAATTGAATGAAATTTTTTTAAAGCTATTAATGCTAGTCGGTTTTTACCTTAGTTAGTAATCTTACTAACTTATTAATTGACTAACTAACTTTTAAACTAACCAACTAACTTTTATTGCGTGGAAATATTACATCCTCCCTCCCTTAGAGAAATTGAGATGTCCTCATCTCGAGAGAAACCGGGGAAGAGAAGCACTAATGGGGCTTATGACTTGTGGGCTAAGACCCACCATGCATCCGCTGCGCTACTCTTAATGTTTCAAGTTGTGCACTCATATTATTCAAATTAACCATAGGTACAAGAGTAGGAGTTATTCTCAATTGTGTTACATGTCAATTAAGCTTCTAGGAATTTTAGTCCTCCTAATAAGGTTTAGTGGGCTCTAGATCTTCGTCTATATATCCATAGATTGCACTTGTGTAGCTTCATTTTCTTGGAGGCTCAATGTCTTCCGGACTTAGATCATGGCACTCTACTTGGATGTGTCCTAGCTCATTACAATGGAAGCGTTGACGGTAGGGACATCTCCTACAGATATGCCCTATCTCTCCGCATGTATGGCATCTCTTATCCTGATCTCCATAGTCATCTTTGCTACAATTTCCTGATTTAAGTTCTTGGACGATTGGATTCGCTCGGAGTAATGCGTCTTACAAGTCCATTGGATGCATCGCTTCAAGACGGTGGTTCACAAGAGTGTTCAGGCCATGGAAAAACTTGGATACTTGCTGTGAAATATCCATAGGTGGTGCATATTTTAGTAGGATTAAAAACTTTGAGTAGTAAGTTTCTAGGGTTAATTCAAGCTGCTTGAGCTTGAAGAATTCATTCATCTTCAAGGTTTGGTAGGTTGACGGAAGGTATCGTCCATGTACATCAACTTTTAACTGAGTCCACGTAACAGTGGCTTCAGAAATACCTTGATCTACTAACTCGCCTCGAATCATGTCAGCTTCTTGTGCGGGATTCGAAGGCAAGGAATTTATAGCCAGAGCCTCCCCTGGCACCCAAGCGTCCTCCCGCTCCAAGCAGCACCCATGGGGAGAAACCTCTCGCGACGGGTTAGGTCCATATACTGGGCGCGGTTAACCACCCCCTTTGATAGGGCCAGGCAGACAGTCGGAGGTAACTGTTCCTGCCTCTCCCTCCAGGCTTCTAACCTGAAGCTTTAAGTGTTTTTCCTTGAATTAATTCCTTGAGAAAAGGAGATCAAATAATGTACCTAAGTGTACAATCACAAACATTTCGGAGGCCGTTTGTACAACCAACTGCTAAGGTGTGATTCCTTTTTCCCGGATGCTCCCAGCATCCGATCTTTTTCCCGAATGCTCCCAGCGTTCGATCGTGGATCATTCTCGACTTGGCAAGATCCCAATAATCTCAAACAAGATCATGCAAGCAAATTCTCTTGGTAAGTTAACTTATTTTGACTTGCTCTTTCCTTGGGTTTTACCTTATGGTATCTTAACCCTAACCCAAGCATTAACTGGTCAACGAAGGCAACAGACATGCCTTATTCGCAACCCAAACAAGGGGCTTTTATTCTTCCAATTCTAACCAAGTTTAGTTAACACACTTGGCCAATGCAAGACTCTTTATCTAGGCCTTCAGGATACAGTCTAGATGCATAAGTCCCTTCCATCCCTCTTAGTGTGATATTATGCAGAATTTTTCAATCAACTTACCCATCATGCACATGGTGCGTCTAATATATTAGTACATCCTAAAAGACCTTTAACTCTCTTCATACCTGGCAATGAATACTTATTCCTAATGCACCAGATCTCATGTGACTTGCATATATGAAAGTCTAGGTTTCTAACCATGAGTGAAATTGCATCTTACGAACAGAAACTAACATTTCATGTGTTTATTTTAACCATGATTGCGAAGCATGAATTCTAGATGTCTATTCATGCACTGAACTGGATTTAAAAATATTATTTTATGTGAAATAATGCGATAACCTTATCATTTTGTGTGTGTAAAATCTATCATCCTATGCATATAAACTTATGCAGACTCCATGCTCTACCATTTCTTGCATGCAACCTATCACTTGGAGTAAACAAAAATCCTAAGGCTCATTCTTGTTCCATGTATGTAGCTACCCCTTTATTTCTTCTTCTAGAAATAATACAGAATATGCTTAACCAACATTAATTATAAAACCTAGGATATTCAAAAGAGCCTGGGTTTGATTTGTGATCGTAGGGGCATTTGTTGCGTTGGTCGCTCTGTCCACCTCTCCCCCATTACCGATACCAATGGTAGCTTTGGCACTTACACTTCCTATAACTCTCTTTTTGGGAGCCATTTACCACACAGAGTTCCGATAGTCCTGACCTTAACGGCCTTCAAGATGAAAGGCTTGGGAAAGGAAAGGTCGTGAGAAGGTGACCTTCATTGATGAGGGGGTGTCTTGAAGAGTGGCTCCTTGAACACGGCTCCTCAAACACGGCCCTCGACACCTTCTCCACTCACCAACTCTCTCTCTCTCTCTCTCTCCCTCTCTCTCTCTCTCTCTCTCTCTCTCTCTCTCTTCTTCTTCTCCTCTTCTCCTTCTCTCTCTCTCTCCCTCTTCTTCTTCTTTTCTTCTCTCCTTCTCCTACGCTCTCTCTCCCTCTTCTTCTTCTTATTCTTCTCTTCTTCTCCTCCTCCTACTCTCTCTCTCTCTCTCCCTCTTCTCCTTCTTCTTCACTTCTTCTTCTCCTTCTCTCTCTTCCTCTCCTTCTCTTCTTCTCTCTCTCTCTTCTTCCTCTTCTTATTTTTCTCTTCTTCTCCTTCTCTCTCTCCCTCTCCTTCTCTGCTTCTCTCCCTCTCTTCTTCCTCTCCTTCTTCTTTTCCTCTTCTTCTCCTTCCCTCTTTCTCTTCTTCCTCTTCTTCTCGCTCTCTCTCCTCTTCTCCTTCCTCCCTCTTCTTCTTCTTCTTCTTCTTCTTCTCCTTCTCTCTTCTCTCCTTCCTCTTCTTCTTCTTCTTCCCTCTCTCTCTTCTTCCTCTTCTTCTTCTTTTTCTCTTCTTCTCCTTCCCTCTCTCCCTCTCCTTCTCTTCTTCTCCCTAATCACCCGAGGGGGGGGGGGGGGGTTACCTGCCTGGAAAATGAGGAGAGGGGGAGTTTCCTGACAGAAGCCAAGGGGAGGCGCAGCTGCCGCAATGGAGGGGGGGTCTAGACGATGGACACAGGGGGGGAGGATCAGCCTGTGGACGAGCTGGAGGGGGGCGCACTGTGCAGATGAGGGAGGGGGGAATCTCCCCTTTATAGGGGGGAGGAGGGTGATATGGCCACCACCCCTCCCACCTGGGGAACTGCATGCCCCCCCTACTACTCCACTTCACTCCCTCCCTCTCTCTCCACGACGTGCTATCGGCGAGGGGAGAGAGAGGGATTAAAAAATTTACACTAAAGTTAATAATTTTTTTAAAATAAAATTAAGGGGGGGTTCTTATGGGGGAGGCACCAGGGGGAGCACGGGAATATTACATCCTCTCCCCCTTAGAGGAATCGAGATGTCCTCATCTCGAGTGGACCTAGGGGTATTGTTTGTTGAGAGTATCTTCATCCATCTAGGTGGCATTCTCTTCAAGATAATATTTCCACTAGATGAGGTATTCCCTCAAGGTCCTTTACCTGAAATGCCTCTCCCTAACATCTAGGACTCTATCAAGCCGTAGCTCAAGGACTCCTTGGCTAGGCATTACAATTTGCTGCTCATCAAGTACATGATTTGGATTAGGTAGATACTTTTTCAATAGGCTAACATGAAATACACTATGAATCTTTAGGGTTGTGGGCAGCTGTAGTCTGTAAGCATTAGGCCCTAGGCACTTAGTGATCTTATAAGGTCCACAATACCTTGAACTTAGCTTCTTGTACTCTCCCAAGGACAGTGAACTCTTTTTAGGGTGTACGCAGATGAAGACCATATCACCTTCAACAAAGGATCTGTCTTGACGTTTCAAGTCAGCGTAAGCCTTCTGTCTATCCTTGGCAACTTGAATGTCTTGTCTTGTTGATTTGATTTGATCGTCCATGTCTTCCAGCATCTACCTTGAGGCTTCTACCATCAAAGTTGGATCTGAGAAGTTCAAAGGGATACGACAATCATGCCCATACAATGCTTGAAAAGGAGTCAGCTGAATACTTTGTTGGTAAGAGACATTGTAGGCAAACTCAACCAGCGGTAAGTATTGAATCCACTTTTTGGGTTCGCGACAGCAGTATGCCCTAAGCATATCTTCAATGACTTGATTGACTTGTTTTGTTTGACCATTAGTTTAGGGATGGTAAGTTGTACTGAAACAGAGTTGAGTTCCAATAGCCTCAAAGATAGCCATCTAGAAGTGTGATGTGAATAGAGAGTCACGATCACTAATGATTCTTCTGGGTAACCCATGTAGTTTGAATATTTCCTTGATGAATAATCTTACGATGTCTGAAGCTTTATATTTTGTCTTGACAGGGATGAGATGTGCGACCTTGGTGAGCATATCTACTACAACCATAATAGAGTTGTATCCTCCTTGAACTTGGGGTAGGCCAATAATGAAGTCCATACTAATGAATTCCCATTTCATTTGGGGAATGTCAAGTGGTTGCAATTTCCCAAGCATTTTGACATGTTCTATCTTAATGCGTTGACAAGATAAACATTCCGTGACATATTTGAGAACGTCACCCTTGAGCCTTTCCCAATAATAGCTCTTTCTAATCGCATTAAGGGTCTTGGCATAGCAAGGATGTCCTGAGAAAGGGAAGTCATGGGCTTCCCAGAATATCTTCTGCTTGAGAGTTTGGCTTGTAGGCATACATAATCTTGTCCTAAAGTAGATAAGTTCACTACTGACAGAGAAATCTTGATACTGTCTTTAGCTTCGGGTCTTGATCCTTGATGGGGATCTCCCTTAGCAATTTCTGATAGACTGGGTCATGATATGCCCCTTCTTTTGCTAGCTCAAGAACCGACGGGTTGTTTGGCATTGATACCTTTGTGGCTAGAGATCTTGTTGTTGATGGATCTTGCAAAATAAGAGAGTTTATAAATGCTTTGCAACTGAGTGCATTGGCAACTATATTCTCTTTTTCTGGCCTATATTTGATTTCAAAATCATATTCTTCCAGCACTTCGATCCATCGATGTTGCCTCATATTGAAATCATTCTGGGTGAAGATCCATTTAAGACTCTTGTGGTCCGTTACTAAGGAAATTTTGTTACCTAGCAAGTAATGTCTCCAAAGTTTGAGAGCACGGATGACAGCCAACAGCTCCAAATCGTGGGTAGCATAATTCCTTTCATGGCTCTTTAATTTTCTTGAAGAATATGCTACGGGATGACCTTCTTACGTAAGTACACATCCTAGAGCAAGTGCGCTAGCATCAGTTACCACTTCAAACTCCTTACTAAGATCAAGAAGTTTCAAGATGGGTGTTGATACTAAGCTTTGCTTTAGTTTGTCAAAGCTGGTCTGTTCTCCATACAATTGCTACTTGCTTCTTTAGTAGATCAGTCAGAGGTACTACAATCAAAGCATAATCTTTGATGGAAATCCTGTACCATCCTGTGAATCCAAGAAAACTACGTATTTCTTTGACAGAAGTTAGTATTGGCCATTCCAGAATGTCTCTGACCTTAGCTAGATCTACTGAAATTCCTTCCACTGATACAATGAATCCCCAATATTCAAATTTTCACTTGAAAAATATGCATTTCTTCTTCTTGGCATAAAGCGTGCGTGCTCTCATTGTTTCGAGAACAATGCGAAGCTGGGGTTCATGATCTTTTTCCTATTTAGAGTAGACTAGGGTATCGTCAAAGAAGATGAGTATGAAGTCATCAAGATAGGGCCTAAAGATATCCTGCATTAACCTGTTGAAGGTAGCAGGAGCATTCGTGAGCCTGAATGACATCACTAAGAATTCGAAGTGTCCATACCTTGTATTGAATGCAGTCTTCGGGATATCTTCAAGGTATGCGAAGCATGTCAATTTGGTAAGCAGGCAAGAAAACCCTTTTCACATGACAGAGATGTAAGAAGAAATATTCTTGATGTTGTGCATACAGATATTTGGGGGCCTACACAAAATGTATCTCTTGGAGGCAGTTCATACTTTGTCACATTCATTAATGATTGTTCTAGAAAGCTGTGGGCATATTTTATGAAGGAAAAGAGTGAAGTGTTTGAGCACTTTAGAACTTTCAAGGCTACAGTTGAAAGAGAAACAAGCTTGAAAGTAAAGTGCTTGAGGTCAGATGGAGGGGAGAGTACCTCTCGAATGAGTTCAGTGATTTTCTGAGGTCTCATGGGATAAAGAGACAATTCACATGCAGGTATACCCCAAAGCAAAATGGTGTTGCAGAAAGAAAAAACATGCATATTGCAGAAGTTGCATGAGCATTAATGGCCGAAAAGAATATGCCCAAACATTTTTGGTCTCAGGCTTTCCATACTGCTATCTACATTATGAATAGAACTCCCATAGCTGCAGTTCATGGGATGACTCCTAAAGAATGCTTTAGTGACAAGAAGCCTAATGTATTGCACTTGAAGGTATTTGGTTTTGTTGCATATGTTCATGTGCCAAATGAGCTACGGAAGAAGCTTGATCCAAAGATAGAAAAATGTGTCTTTATTGGATACTCTTTAGAGCAGAAAGGGTATCGTTGTTATAACCCTGTCACATGTAAGTTCAGAGTGAGCAGGGATGTCATCTTTGATGAAATGAGTAGTTGGTATGCATCTAGTGGTGATGCATTGGATGATAATGATGATCATGACACTCATGTGTAGGCTGAAAAGCAAGAATCACAGACTCTTAGTGGACCAGAGACATCATCTGATAGTCCTTGGTCTGGGAGACTAAGGAGTAGCTCTACATCTTTAGGTGCATCTAGTAGCACTACAGGTAAAGATAAAGGAAAGAATAAAGTGTCAGATGGCATTGATGCAGTTCTTGATGGTGACTCTAGTGGCTTAGAGAGCTTGGATGATGAGCTTGGTATTCCTTTTGTCAGGAAACCAGGTGTACAGAGAGCTCATAGTAATGTAAAGGCTCCATTGAGTGATCCGATGAAACGCAAATCTAGCAGGGTCAGATATCTTATTAAAAGATTTGGTTTTGAAGGTTATCCAGCTCACCATTATGATTATATGGTGAAACTAGTTGAGGATGTTGTTGGTCATACTCATCGGGATGCAGTAATGGATGAGGAGATGGCTGCATTAGAGGCCAATAAGACTTGGGATCTAGTATCATTGCCAAAGGGCAAGAAAGCTATTGGATGTAAATGGGTTTATAAGATTAAGCACAATGTAGATGGTTCTATTAGTAGGTACAAAGTTAGGCTAGTTGCAAAAGGCTATCCCCATACATATGGCATAGATTATGAAGAAACCTTTAGTCCAGTTGCTAGGATGGCAACTGTCAGATGTGTGATTGCTTTAACAGTAGCCAAAGGTTGGAGGTTGTAGCAAATGGATGTGAAGAATGCCTTCTTGCATGGTGATTTGCAGGAAGAAGTATATATGGATCAGCCACGAGGTTATGAAGATTTAGAGCATCCCACGTATGTGTGTAGGTTGAAGAAGGCGCTCTATGGGCTCAAGCAAGTACCTAGGGCATGGTCTCACACGATCAACGAGTATCTTGTCAATATTGGCTTTTATGTTTTTTATGCTGATCACTTACTTTATGTGAGAAAGGGAAATGCAGGTTTGGTCATCATAGTCATCTATGTGGATGACTTGATTATTACAGGTGATAGTGATAGTGGGATTGCTGAAGTCAAGGACTTTTTGAAGAAGAAGTTTGAGATGAAAGATTTAGGTGAGCTAAGGTACTTCCTTGGCATTGAGGTGATCAGATGTGATGATGGTATATGGCTGTTCCAAAGACAATATGGCTTGGATATGTTGTCCAAGTATGGTATGACAGCATGCAAACCACTTTCAGTCCCGTTGGAGCAGAACGTAAAGTTGAGTGCTGATGTTGGGGATGAGATAGAAGACCCTACTATGTTCAGGAGGATAGTGGGGAGTTTGATCTACATGACCATTACAAGGCCAGACTTGACCTACAATGTTGGTCTTGTGAGTCAGTTTATGCAAGTACCTAGAAAGCCACATTTGGCTGCAGTCAGATGCATATTGAGATATGTGAAGACCACATTACATTATGGAATTTTCTATGAGGCAGGTACAGATGTACATGTGTTTGGATACACAGATGCAGATTGGGATGGTAGTATATTTGATAGAAGATCTACCAACGGATACATATTCTCTCTTGGTAGTGCAGCAGTTACTTGGAGCAGCAAAAAGCAATCTACAATTGCTTTGTCGAGTACAGAGGCTGAGTATAGAGATGCTGCTGTTGTAGCATGTGAGGTAGTATGGCTGCAAAAGTTATTGGCTGATTTAGATATGCAGGTGGAAGGTCCAATTGTCATTTATTGTGACAACATGAGCAGTATACAATTGGCTAGGAACCCTATGTTCCATGCTAGGACAAAATATATTGAGATACACTACCACTTTGTGAGAGAGAAGGTACTAGCAGGTGAGATTGATTTAGTGTATGTTAGCACACATGATCAGATAGCTGACATCTTCACGAAGGCATTGGGTACAGAGAAGCTTCAAAAGTTTTGAGGCTTCGTTGGAGTTGCAGAGATGCAGTTGAGCTTGAGGGGGAGTGTTGAGATGACAAGCTCAACACATGCAGACATTAATGATGGACCGCCTGGTTAGATGGGTCCACACATCTACACTTAGCACGTCGGTGGTGATTATGACTCTCACATGGCCACTGACTCATTACTTATTATATTCAGGTTGTTACACCTATTTACAATTGGCATAGTTATAGCGCCAGTTGACTAGTGTAGTCGGTTATGCCTTGTTTGACTTAGTAGGCCACTTTCCTTTATGTTGTATCTTATCTATAATTTGTATACATTGTAAAGTGTGTGGAAGAAGAAGAAGAAACCAACAATAAAATGTTTTGGCCTCCATCTCTCTTCTTCTTTCTTGAGTGAGCTTCTCCTTGTGCATTCTATGTGTGTTCGGCGCAACATCTTGAGCAAGTCCCCCCACCACACAATTCTTGACAACTATGGTTAAAGTTTTTGTATCCCCAATTGAGAAAAAAGCTAGCTAAGTCATGGTATGGATTGGAGCAAAGAGGTTTTGTAGGAGAATGTTGAGAATCAAGCTTGTGATCAGTATCACCCACATGGCCTACCTTATCTAGATAGCTGTTATCTTAGCTATCACTCTACATGTGTGTTGTAATAATTGAGTTAGTCAGACTCAACCACAATTAGTGGTATGGTTAGTTAGTGACCTGGTATGTTTATCAATTATGTGTGATTAGACTTCAGTAAGCATTATGGAATAATGAGAAGAAGAGAACAATGAGAGTTCACTACTCTCTATTATAGCTTCATGTCTTTGTCACTCTCTCTCTCCCTTCAAACCTTGAACATGGTATCAGAGCATGAACACGTGAAGCTTGAAGGCTTGGCAATGGCCATTTGATATCAAGACATCAGATTTGAAGAAAACGTCATCAAAGGAGACTGTGCTTGCAGCTCCTTTTTTGCAAAGTTCATATCTTGCTACAAAAATGGATTTTGGAGAAATAGCCTATGATTCTTGACCATTTGGCATGATTTACAACTTTGCAGAAGAAAGTTTTTTCAAATTCTTCATAGATTTTGAGATATTTAGCACAGACCTGTGCATACTAGTTGTTTACTGTAGTAAACAGTAGGTGGTTCCAAGGCACTGGTGTCTTTCATCCTAACAATGTATATGCCCTTATTCTCATGCATTTGAGCATGGTTCTGGAGTGTTAAATGCTCATTTTTGGAGATTATTTGCAAGCTGGAAACAGTGAACTAGTTGATGTCTTGAATTTGAAAACAATATACATACAGGGTTGAAGTATCTGTGATGCTTATTTGTGTAACGTGTCCGCTTGTCCACTTGTGAGACACATCTTAGCAGCCCGTCGGGAGGAGTGCCTAGAAGGCTCTGGTTGGCACTCGCAGGGAATGACACACAGTTTGTGATCTAGGTCTTCTCAAGTCTACCTCGAGCAGAAGTGTCCAGCCGTTCCCACTTGGGATTGACCACTTTGCATAGGAACAACAGATGTACCACTTTGCATCGAGCTACTCCAGATGTACCACTTTGCATAGGAACAATAGAGTCGAAGCAAATTCATGCTACACTTGGTTCATGGAGAATGGAAAACAAGAAGGAGGCAAAGGTCAACCTCTCTGCCATATGGCATAGTCCCATTCCTTTCCTCTAAAACAGAATAAATCGAAAATTCTACATCTACTGACACTAGGTCTTCATTGTCTTATTATCTCATCATTTGAGAAAAGTTCCCAGCTAATCGGGACCACCCTTCCATAGGATGGACCTAAGTCACGTCCACCACACTTTCCTCAGTTTGCTTTAGTTATCTAATTACCTAACATATTACGTTTTGACATGCAAAATTGGCTTCCTTAATTAAACAAATTAATCACAGGTTCCTTCACGTAACTTAGGCATTGACACAAAAACAATGCCAAGCAATTTCCGTTTTCTCCAATAACTGCTCTTTATCTATAAAAATCTTGGAGTACATCCAATATCACGCCCGAAGGCTATCCCAGCAATCTATAGGATTGTTGCTCTAAGTTCCACCCGTTGACTAGTACACGGGCCTTGAGATCCCATCTCGAGTCACATCAGCCTCTTGTGTGGGATTCAGAGGCAAGGGATTTATAGTCAGAGCCTCCCTTGGCATCCAAGCATCCTCCCACTCCAAGCAGCACCCACAGAGAGACCTCTCGCGGCGGGTTAAGTCCATATACCCGGTGCGGCTAACAACCCCCTTGGATAGGGCCAGGCAGACAGTTGGAGGTAACTGTTCTTGCCTCTCCCTCTAGGTCTCAACCTGAAGCATTAAGTGTTTTCCTTGAATTAGTTCCTTGAGAAAAGAGATCAAATAATGTACCTAAGTACAATCACAAACATTTCGGAGGTCGTTTATACAATTGACTGCTAAGGTGTGACTCCTTTTTTCCCCGGATGCTCCCAACATTCGATCTTGGGTTTTTTCGTGACTTGGCGAGATCCCAATAATTTCAAACAAGATTACGCAAGCAAATGGTCTTGGTAAGTTAATTTATTTTTGACTTGCCCTTTTCCCTTGGGTTTTACCTTAGGGTATCTTAGTCCCTAACTCAAGCATTAGCAGGTCAGTCAAGGCAATGGACATGCCCTATTCACAACCCAACCAAGGGTCTTTTAATCTCTAATTCCAATGAAGCTTAGTTAACATACATGTCAACACATGATTCTTCATTTAGACCTTCAAGATGCAGTCTAGATGCATGCGATCCTTCCAATTCTCTTAGTGCGGTTCTATGCAAGATTTTCCAATCAACCTTAACCATCATGCACGTTGTGTGTTTTAGTATAGTTGTACCTCCTAAACGACTTTTATCTCTCTTTATTTCTGGAAATGATTACTTATTTCTAATGCACCGGATCACATGTGACTTGCGTATATGAAAGTCTAGGGTTTTGTCTAACGATGCAAGTGCATCTCATGAACAGAAATTAACATTTCATGTGTTTCTTTTAACCATGATTGCGAAAAGTGAATTCTAAATGACTATTCATGCACTGAACTGGTTAAAAATCTATCATTTTATGTGAATTAAGGCAATAACCTTATCATTTTATGTGTGTAAAAACTATCATTTCAAGCATAAAATCTTATACGAATTCCAATCTCTACTATTTCGTGCATGCAACTTAGTACTTAGAGTAAACAGAACCCTAAGACTCGTTCTTGTTCCATGCACATCACCAATCCTTCATCTCTTCCACGAGAAATAATACCTAATTAATTTTAAAGCTTAGAACCTAGGCTTGATTCATGTGTGCTGCATTGGTCGCTCCGCTCGCCTCTCCAACATTACTGGTAGCTTGCACCTACACTTCCCGTGACTTTCTTCTTGGGAGCCATTCGCCTCGTGGGTATTGGGCAGTCCAGACCTTAACGGTTTTCGGGTCGATAGGTTCGGGTAGGAAAGACCACTGGATGGGGCCCTTCGTTGAGGGAGTGGTTTGGGTGTAGCTTATTACGGTTACTCACCAACTCTCACTCCCTCTCCTTCTTTCTTTCTCTCTCTCTCTCTTCTTCTTCTTCTTTTCTCTCCTCTTCTCCTTCCCTCTCTTTCTCTTCCTCTTCTCTTCTTTTTCTCCTTCTACCTCTTCTTCTTCTTCTTCTTCCTCTCTCCTTCTCCTTCTTCTTCTCCTCTCCTCTCTTAGACTATCCCTTTTTTTCTCCTTCTTCTACTTCTATCTCTCCCTCTCTTCCCTCCTTCTCCTTCTCTCCTCTTCTTCTCTTCTCTCTCCCGCTCCTTCTTCTTCTCTCCTTCTTCTTCTCTCCTTCTCCTTCTCTCCTTCTCCTTCTCCTTCTCTCCCTCTTATTCTCTTCACTCTCCCACTCCTCCTCCTTTTCTTCCTCTCCTTCTCCTTCTCTCCCTCTTCTTCACTTCACTCTCCCACTCCTTCTTCTCCTCCTTCTCCTTCTCTCCCTCTCTCCCTCCTTCTTTCTCTTCCCACTCCTCCTCACCCACATTATGTAAGGCGCATAGTTCATGGCAGGTGGGAGGGTGTCGCAGCCTATTATCACGGGGGGATGTGTGCTGAGTCGTCAGCCTAGGTAGCGGTGGCGGCTACCGGCTAGCACGTCAATCTACGGCTGCTGTTGTAGCGGGTCGTAGGGCAAAAACACCCATCGGAGGGCCCCAGGGGGTGGTGCAGCACCGGACGTCCAAGTGGTGGGGGTGGCTATGGCCGAGAGCCCTAGGGGGGGAGATAACTCCAGCGGAAGGCTCAGGGGGGGACCCCAGCTTCCGCCAAACGAGGAGAGGGGGAGGAGCCGACTGACGGCCCAAGGGGGGGAGGTGGCTATGGAAGAAAGCCCAGGTGGCCCTGCACAACAGCTAACGGGGGGAAGGGTGGTGACGTATGGAAGGGCGTAGCCTCGTGTCTGTCTCAGGGGAGGGGAGAAGCCTGCCCTTATATAGGGGAGGGGAGGAGGTAAGTGGCATGGCCATCCCTCCCACCTGGAGGTTGCATGCCTCCCCCCCCATCACCACCACTCCCACTCTCTCCCCCCCCCGGACGTGTTGTCGGCGGGGAGAGAGGGGGGAGTTTAAAAAATTTGTACTAAAGATAATAATTTTTCTCTTTTGGAAATTATAGGGGGGTTCCTATGGGAGAGAATGTAACATGCCCCCCTGTAATTTCAAAAAGAGAAAAATTATTATCTTTAGTACAAATTTTTTTAACTCCCCCTTAGAGGAATCGAGATTTCCTCATCTCGAGAGGACCTGGGGGTATTGTTGGTTGAGAGTACCTTCATCCATCCAGGTGGCATCCTCTTCCAGATAAACTTTCCACTAGAGGAGGTATTCTCTTAAGGTCCTCGACCTCAAATGCCTCTCCCTGACATCCAAGAATTTATTAGGCCGTAGCTCAAGGACTCCTTGGCTAGGCATTACAATTTGCTGATCATCAAGTACATGACTCGAATTAGGTAGATACTTTTTCAATAGGCTAACATGGAATACATTATGAACCTTTAGGGTTGCGGGTAGCTGTAGTTTGTAAGCATTAGCCCCTAGGCACTTAATGATCTTATAAGGTCCACAACACCTTGGACTTAGCTTCTTGTACTCTCCCAAGGACAAAGAACTCTTTTTAGGGCGTACGCAGATGAAGACCATATCACCTTCAATGAAGGATCTGTCTTGCCATTTCATGTCCACGTAAGCCTTCTGTTTATACTTGGCGGCTTGGATGTCTTGTCTTTTTTATTTGATTTTGTCATCCATGTCTTCCAGCATTTGCCTTGAAGCTTCTACCCTCAAAGTTGGGTCTGAGAAGCTTAAAGGGATACGACAATCATGCCCATACAATGCTTGAAAAGGGGTCATCTGAATACTTTGTTGGTAAGAAGCATTGTAGGGAAACTCAACGAGTGGCAAATATTGAATCCACTTTTTGGGTTCGCGACTATGCCCTAAGTATATCTTCAATGACTTGGTTGACTCGTTCTGTTTGACTATCAATTTGGGAATGGTAAGCTGTACTGAAACATAGTTGAGTCCCAATAGCCTCGAAGATAGCCTTCTAGAAGTGTGATGTGAAGATAGAGTCACGATCACTAATGATTCTTCTGGGTAACCCATGCAGTTTGAATATTTCCTTGATGAATAATCTTGCGATGTTTGAGGCTTTATAGTTTATCTTGACAAGGATGAGATGTGCAACCTTGGTGAGCATATCTACTACAACCATAATACAGTTGTATCCTCCCTGAACTTGGGGTAGGCCAACAATAAAATCCATACTAATGAATTCCCATTTCATTTGGGGAATGTCAAGTGGTTGCAATCTCCCCGGCATTTTGACATGTTCTGCCTTAATGTGTTGACAAGACAAACATTCCGTGACATATTTGAGAACGTCACCCTTGAGCCTATCCCAATAATAGCTCTTCCCGACTGCATTAAGGGTCTTGGCATAGCCAGGATGCCCTAAGAAAGGGGAGTCATGGGCTTCCCAAAGTATCTTCTACTTGAGAGATTGGCTTGCAGGGATACATAATCTTGTCCTAAAGTAGGTAAGTCCACTACTAATAGAGAATTCTTGATACTTCGTCTTTAGCTTTGGGTCTTGATCCTTGATGGGGATCTCCCTTAGCAATTTCTGATAGATTGGGTCATGACATGCCTCTTCTTTAGCTAGCTCAAGAATTGGGTTGTTTGGCATTGATACCTTTGTGGCTAGAGATCTTGCTGTTGATGGATCTTGCAAAATAAGAGAATTTAGAAATGCCTTGCGTGACTGAGTGCATCAGCAACTACATTCTCTTTTCCAGGCATGTATTTGATTTCAAAGTCATATTCTTCCAACACTTCGATCCATTGACGCTACCTCATATTAAGCTCATTCTGGGTGAAGATCCATTTAAGACTCTTGTGGTCCGTCACTAGGAAAAATTTGTTAGCTAGTAGGTAATGTCTCCAAAGTTTGAGATCATGGATGATAGCCAACACCTCCAGATCGTGGGTAGCATAATTCCCTTCATGGCTTTTCAATTTCCTTGAAGAATATGCTATGGGATGACCTTCTTGCATAAGCACATATCCTAAGGCAAGTGCGCTAGCATCAGTTACCACCTAAAACTCCTTACTAAGATCAGGAAGTCTCAGGATGGGTGTTGATATTAAGATTTGCTTTAGTTTGTTAGAGCTCGTCTATTTAGCAGGTGACCATACAATTGCTACTTGCTTCTTTAGTAGGTCAGTTAGAGGTGCTGCAATCAAAGCATAATCTTTGATGAAAATCCTATACCATCCTGTCAATCCAAGAAAGCTACGTATTTCTTTGACAAAAGTTGGTGTTGGCCATTCCAAAACATCTCTGACCTTGGCTAGATCTACTGAAATCCCTTGGGCATATACAATGAATCCCAAATATTCAATTTGTCGATTGTAAAAGGCATACTTCTTCTTCTTGGCATAAAGCTTGTGTGCTCTCATTGTTTCAATAACAATGCAAAGTTGGGGTTCATGATATTTTTCCTGTTTAGAGTAGACTAGGGTATCGTCAAAGAAGAGAAGTATGAAGTCATCAAGGTAGGGCCTAAAGATATCCTGCATTAACCTGTTGAAGGTAGCAGGAGCATTTGTCAGGCCGAATGACATCACTAGGAATTCAAAGTGTCCATACCTTGTGCTGAATGCAATCTTCGAGATATCTTTTTCCTTGATCCTTATCTAATAATATCCTGATCTGAGATCTATCTTAGAGAAGATCTTTGCACCTTGAAGATGGTCAAGTAATTCATCTATTCCTAGAATGGGGTGTTTATTTTTTATGGTTGATTGATTCAACCCTCTGCAGTCAATGCATAGCCGAAGCGTTCCATCTTTCTTCTTCTAGAACAGTACTAGAGCTCCCCATGGTGAATTGCTAGGACAAATGTAGCCTTGGTCTAACAGTTTCTTGAGTTGCTCTTTCAGTTCAATAGCTTCCGGGATGGACATCCTATATGGCCTCTTTGCGACGACTGGTGCAGCTCTTGGCGCTAGCTTGATTTCGTGGTCGACTTCCCTTTGAGGAAAAAGTTCTGTCAGCTCCTTAGGAAATACGTCTGCGTACTCCTTTAACCGTGAAGATTCTTCCCCAAATTCGTGATTCTGATCTAGCTTATTCAGTTTAATCAAATAGACAGGTAGGCCTTGTTCCTACATAAGGTAATGACCGCAATTTACATTGCTTCCATTGCAACGAGCTTGGACACTTCAAGAGGTGGTTAGTAGAGGATATCGCCAAGGGAAATTCCAAGGAGCCGCCCATGACCAAGTAGCCACCGTTATGGCGAGAGGGAGAACCTCAAGTGTTTCCAACAAGGAGCTAGGCGATGAAGAAGATCCATCCATGGATAATGACATTGAGAGGGAAACGGTTCACGCCGCTCTTCACAAGAAGGGTCCGAACCGCCAATTCTCGGTGATCCAAACTCCATTAGATTACGAAGGTAAAAGCTTCAAAACCCTAATTGATTGTGGTAGTACACATTCCTTCATTTCACCAATCTGTGAAAATAGGCTAGGGATAGCCACAATAGACGCACTTACTTAACTTGTGGAATTGGTAAATGGTCGTGAGGTCTCTTGTACTAGGAAAATTGCTAAGGTGAAATTCCTACTGGGTGGGAAGCCAACTTCGGTGAGATTCAGGGTAATGAACCTAGGTGTCCATGAATGTTTACTTGGAATGGATTGGCTAATACCCAATGATGTCCACATCCACTGTGGAAAGGGCCAAGTCTCCTTCCGATTTGAGGTGCAGACCAAGACAAGGAGCAACAGGACTTGGACTTACAGGGATCAAAACAAGGGAATGTATAAGGCTCAGACTAAGAGAGCACAGGGTAAGAATCAAGGACAAAGGAAGAAAGTTAGGACCAATGCTATCAATTCCAAGCGGGTGTTTATGGGTGGATTTAACCCAGCACAAAACTTTGACACCTGTTGTGTCATATCCATTGGTGGCACGTACTTTAAGAGAGAAACGAACTTTGAATAATATGCATCAAGGGATAGTCCAAGCTGCTTCAATTCATAGAATTCGTTCATCTTCTATGTGCGGTAGGCAGGTGGCAGATACCTCTCTGGCACAACTTCCTTAAGCTTCTCCCAAGTGACTGTCTCTTCCGAGATCACTTGGTCTCTGCACCACTATTTCCACCAAAGTCTTGCTTCACCTGTAAGCTTAAGTTTGGTGAGCATGGCTTGGTTAGCAATTGCAGTTCCTACTGCCTCAAAATAGTCCTCCATGGACTTGATCCAAATCTCGGCGTTAGCTTGAATAGTCCTTCCCTTGCCATTGAACTCAGGTGGCTTGATTTGTTTGAGAAGGAACTTCTTCTCTTGAATCACAGCTGTACTTAGTGCTGGATTCGGACTTGGAACCTGCACTTGGGGTTGTGTCTGGACAATAAGATTCTTTATGTTAACAACTTATCAAATATTTCCCATATTACGTTAATACAACTAGCACAGCTTTTAGCCAAGTGATTTAATCGCTTAACACCTTAGCTAACATTTACAATCAAGATAGACGATAGTAAAAGTCTTATTTATTCATGAGGGCATAGCCCTTTGAGTACATTTATTTTGGGAAAGTAGAACAAGCTGATTGGTACATCAGTTTAGGGAAAATAGGATTGTGTTACAATCGGCTATAGGGACTGAGTAATAATATGGAAAGGGTCATGGATTTTCAGGAAATGATAAGTCATAGGAAGCTTGGGGTATCCCTTTCTTTGATACATGTTCTTCTCATAGCGCCCTAGCACTTTGATTCTGTCGACAAGGATCACCCGAGTCACTTCTTCATACACATACTTGTTTTGCTTGATTTGTCGACTGCCAACATGTGAGGTTGCGTTTGTGTGAGCTTCGACAAAGTTGAACATCTTTACGATCTTTAAATCCTCCATCCACTTGATTCTCTTCAAGTTGGTCTGAAGGTACGCAAGTCGGTGGCCTGCTATGTAGTATATTCCTGATTCTCATGTCCATCTCCATTCCGCATATAGGGATGAAGGATTATAGATGCGTTTTAGAATATTCATCATGCCTAGCCTCTGACAATAATCCGAAGCATGCATTGCAGTCATGAACATGACCTGGAACACCAAGAACTTGCTCCATGCTTTGTGACTCTACAACCCAACATCCATAAGTGAGTAAGGAAATGTTTTCAACAAAAAACACTGCTCTATTCCACTCACCTTCCCCTGGCTGTCCCCTTATTCCCTTTATTTTCCTCCTTTAAGTTCCCTTGTAAATCTTAGATCCCATTGGTTCACTCTGATACCAACTGTAACGTGTCCACTTGTGGGACACGTCTTAGCAGCCCGTTGGGAGGAGTGTCTAGAAGGCTTCGCCTAGCACTCGCAGGGAATGACACAGGGTTTGCAATCTAAATCTTCCCGAGTCTACCCCGAGCGAAAGTGTCCAGCCGTTCCCACTTGGGATCGACCTGAGATCAAGGTTCCTTTCCTATCAGCAAAGTCTCTAGGAAGGAGTTGGCGTCGAGCTCCAAATGTACCACTTTGCATAGGAACAACATAGTCAAAGTGGATTAATGTTCAAATAATGTACTTAAGCACAAGCACGAACATTTTGGAGGTTGTCTGTACAACTGACTGCTAAGGTGTGACTCCTTTTTTCCCCGGATGCTCCCAACATCCAATCTTGGGTTTTCTCGCAACTTGGCGAGATCCCAATAATTTCAAACAAGATTACACAAGCAAATGGTCTTGGTAAGTTAACTTATTTTTGACTTTCCCTTTTCCCTTGGGTTTTACCTTAGGGTATCTTAGTCCCTAACTCAAGCATTAGTTGGTCAGTCAAGGCAACAGACATGCCCTATTCGCAACCCAACCAAGGGTCTTTTAATCTCTTATTCCAACCAAGCTCAATTAACATACATGTCAACACATGATTCTTCATTTAGACCTTCAAGATGCAGTCTAGATGCATGCGATCCTTCCAATTATCTTAGTGCAGCTCTATGCAGGATTTTCCAATAAACCTTAACCATCATGCACATTGTGCGTTTTAGTATAGTTGTACCTCCTAAATGACTTTTATCTCTCTTTATTCCTAGCAACGAGTACTTATTTCTAATGCACCAGATCACATGTGACTTGCGTATATGAAAGTCTGGGGTTTTGTCTAACGATGCAAGTGCATCTCATGAACAAAAATTAACATTTCATGTGTTTCTTTTAATCATGATTGCGAAACGTGAATTCTAAATGACTATTCATGCACTGAATTGGTTAAAAAGCTATCATTTTATGTGAAGTAAGGCAATAACCTTATCATTTTATGTGTGTAAAAGCTATCATTTCATGCATAAAATCATATGTGAATTCCAAACTCTACCGTTTCGTGCATGCAACTTAGTACTTAGAGTAAACAAAACCCTAAGACTCGTTCTTGTTCCATGCACGTGACCAATCCTTCATCTCTTCCATGAGAAATAATACCTAATTAATTTTAAAGCTTAGAACCTGGGCTTGATTCATGTGTGCTGCGTTGGTTGCTCCACTCGCCTCTCCAACATTACCAGTAGCTTAGGCAGCTATGCTTCCCACGACTTTCTTGGGAGCCATTCGCCTTGCGGAGATTGGGCAGTCGAGACCTAAATGGTTTCTGGGTCGATAGGTTCCGGTAGGAAAGATCGCTAGATGGGGCCCTTCGCGAAGGGAGTGGTTTGGGTGTGGCTTGTTGCAGTTACTCACCAACTCTCACTCCCTCTCCTTCTTTCTTTCTCTCTCTCTCTCTCTTCTTCTTCTTTTCTCTCCTCTTCTCCTTCCCTCTCTTTCTCTTCCTCTTCTCTTCTTTTTCTCCTTCTACCTCTTCTTCTTCTTCTTCTTCTTCTACTTCTCTCCTCTCTCCTACTATCTCTTCTTCTTCTTCTTTTTCTTCCTCTCTCCTTCTCCTTCTTCCACTTCTCTCTCTCCTTCTCTTCCCTCCTTCTCCTTCTCTCCTCTTCTTCTCTTCTCTCTCCCACTCCTTCTTCTTCTCTCCTTCTCCTTCTCTCCTTCTTCTTCTCCTTCTCCTTCTCTCCCTCTTCTTCTCTTCACTCTCCCACTCCTCCTTCTCCTTTTCTCCCTCTCCTTCTCCTTCTCTCCCTCTTCTTCTCTTCACTCTCCCACTCCTTCTTCTCCTCCTCCTTCTCTCCCTCTCTCCCTCCTTCTTTCTCTCCCCACTCCTCCTCACCCACTTTACGTCAAGCATGCAGTTCATGGCAGGTGGGAGGGTGTCACCACCTGTTATCATGGGGGGGAGGGGGGTAAGGTGGGTTAAGTCATCAGCTTGGGTGGCGACGGATATCGTTGCAGCAGGTCGCAGGGGAAAAACGCTGATCGAAGGGCCCCAAGGGGTGGTGCAGCACCTGACGTCCAGATGGTGGGGTGGCTACGGCCGAGAGCCCTAGGGGGGGAGAGATAACCCTAGCGGAAGGCCTCGGGGGGCAGAGGGGGGGGGGCGTAGCTACCACCAAGCGAGGAGGGGGGGAGGATCTGACTAACGGCCCAGGGGGGAGGTGGCTATGGATGGAAGCCCAGGTGGCCTTGTGCAGCCAGCTGACGGGGGGGAAGGGTGGCAACGTATGGAAGGGCGTAGCCTCATATTTGACCCGGGGGAGGGGAGAAGCCTCCCCTTATATAGGGGAGGGGAGGAGGTAGGTGGCATGGCCATCCCTCCCACCTGGAGGTTGCATGCCTCCCCCCCCATCACCACCACTCCCACTCTCTCTCTCTCTCTCTCTCTCTCTCTCTCTCTCTCTCTCTCTCTCTCTCTCTCTCTCTCTCTCTCTCTCTCTCTCTCTCTCTCTCTCTCTCTCTCTCTCTCTCTCTCTCTCTCTCTCTCTCCCCCGACGTGCTGTTGGAGGGGAGAAAGGGGGGAGTTAAAAAAAAGTGTACTAAAGATAATAAATTCTCTTTTTGAAATTATAGGGGGGGTTCCTATGGAATGTTACAATTTGCTACTGGAAAAATGCTTGGATCATATCACTTGAGTGGTAGATGCTTTTTGGGATATTGTGAGTGCTAAAAGCCCAAAGTCTGGACTGATTTGTTGCTTGTTACACTGGGGTATTATTGTTTGCAAGAAGGATATCTATCAACTTCACTTGATATACATGCAATCTATTCTGACCAGTTGGACATGTATCAACTCTTGAATATTGTTGGTTATAGTAGTGGATTGGTTGTATTTGGTACTACTACTCGCATAAAATATAAACAATGATGCTTGTTTGGTCACATATTGAATCCCCAATGTATTGGGACATATCTATGGTGGTTTAAGGATATTTCTGAGATGAGACAACCTTGATTATTGTAGATTCTATGTTGCTAGTCATGACAAGCTACTTGCCTATCATAAACTGTGGGAAAGTCCAATGACTATCAGCATCAGTTCTATGCATCTGTTAATGCTTGTATGGACATAGTTTGTTGCTGGGATGTTTTGCCATCACTACTATAGAATATTTTGAACTGATTTGAGCTTGGTTTATGCTCAGTTGACTATGTTTTTTCGTTACTGGAATACATTTCATAGTAAGAAAGTTGTCAGAAGACTGTTCCTGAACTATAGGAAAGTTCTTCCTGAACTACAGGGAACTGTCCCTGAACTACAGGAAGATTGTTTCTAAACTACAAAAGTCTATTCCTAAAATGCAAGAAAACTATTCCTAAACTGTAGAAATTCTTTTCCTGAACTACAGGGAGTCAGTCACTTACACATTGCATATAGCATTGAATGCCTTGTTGCAAATATGGCAAATGCTCAAGGCACTGACAATATCACTCAAATTGTGGCAGAGAAGCTTGATAACAAAGACTTTGCTTTATGGAAGTTGAGGATGCAAAACTTTTTTATTGGTAGAGGTTATTGGGATTTATGTACAGGAGCTGAAGCTAAATCCGAATTTCCTGAACAGAATCCTACACAAGAACATTGGAGAGCTCACGAACAATGGTCAGAAAGAGCTAGTAAAGTACTACATTGGTTTTCTTTATGAAGTTCTGATGTGATGGCTATGTTGATTACCAATTGATATTCCCCAAAGGATGCTTGGGATGCCATTATGAATAATTATGGTAATGTCATGCATGCAAGGACAATGATCTCCCAAGCATCTTTACATGTGCTAGATTTCTTGATGTGCAAGATCAATGTCTCTGAAATGCAAATAGATATCCGATGCTAGCTTTCTTAATGTATGGGATCAATGTCTCGATAATGCATATAGATATCCAATGTAAAATGTTCTTGCTTTTACATGTCAAGTCTTTGTAGGCCTTCTTTTGTTCCTTCGTTGGCTCTTTAAGAAGTTTAAAGCATGCATCTTAACTTGAAATGAGATCCCATAGACCTCTATCCATAAAAAAAACTTCCATGCGATAGGATCATCCACTATAATTATCCTTAATCAACTTATCACCAACAATTTGAGTAATCTATGACATTTCTAACATTATAACAAATGCAATTTTAGAAAAACCAAAAATAAAGTGTGTCAAACCACAATTCAAGCATGTGAACAAGTTTGAGCATCAACCGCTCAAATCAAAGATAAAAAAGCATTAAAAATACCCAAGAAAATACACATAAACTATGTTCCAATGATTCTGATCAAGGCATTATCTCCTTCCTTTGGCATTTGAGCCCCCACAAGCTGGGAACCATAATGCACAATAGTGGACTACTTGGGGCAGCCATTGAAGCTTAGTTTGAGCTCTCAAACCTCTCCAATCTCAACCCCAAGACCCCCGTTCAACTACTCTTGGTCTCACCTTTCCTAGGTTGAAGACATGAAGCTCAGCATGCAAAGGGTCCTTGTGGGAAGCCATGAAATCTCCATTTGAAGCTTTCCATTCTTAGAGTTGAAGCTCAAGAATAAGAAAGGAAGTCCCTACCATTAGAGGAAGCATCAAATCTTTGAAGGATTCATCCATTGGAGTGTTCTAATCAATCAGGCTTACGTGATGGAGAACGTTACATCATGATGGATCATGCTTCATCCATCTACTCCAAACACTAAAGTTACCCACCTAAAATGAATGAACAATTTTCCTTCCAATGCATCACGATTGACTCTAAATCAATTACTTTTGTTGACATTAACTCTTCCTTGATATTTGTATGCTTTGGATTAATCCAAAATGGATAGTTAGCCATTGTAAAAAGGCTTAGCAGCCACTAGTGAGTCACTGGATTGCCAAGGTAAGCCATAACCAAGCTCTTGTTTCATCCTTGTATCTCATGAAATGATTCAATGCTTCCTTTCCAATGCACCTCATGTTGGTTGGTTAAGTCAAAATGTCTGGCATGTATACTTTGGCCAAGGAAAAGGGTCGATGCAAGGTGAGGTGATAAACCAAAAGAGAGGTGACCATCCCTTAAGACTTTAAAGGGATACACAACTTGGCCCAAGGGGAACTTTGCCCACCTCCCAATGATTTCAAGCTTGACACTTGTATCTAGGTGTAAATACTCTCCATGATCACCCCACTTCTGATGAAATATCCCCATTTGGACACCCTTTCAATGCTCATTGCACCCATGTATGACACTTGATATGTATGTGGTCAAATGACATGTATGGCATTAAGATCCACTTATGCAGTGGATAGAGAAAATGGACATGTAAATGTACTTGGGATTATGTTCAGTATGACCAAAACGTTTATTATCATGATGCGCAGGCCTCTCAGCCCATGAGCCATCCATACAGTGCAATTGGAAAAAGGGATAGACAGTGTTTTAGTCATAGTCACTCAGGGACATTAATCACAAAGATCCACTTACAGAAAAGTTTGTATTACACTTGGGAATGAACCCTACAGCTCATTTTGAAATGTGTGTTGTACCCTCTAGTTTAAATTAAAAATATCCCCAAGATACAATCTAAAATCTATGGCTATTTTTGAGCATTGAGGTAATTGTAGATAGGGTGTAGACTAGACATAAAAGTCCAATTGCAGAAATCTCTAATCATGTTTTTCATAAAGCTTCATAGCTTGTCTCAAAGAGGGCCTCCTTTCCTTTGATTTGAATAAAAAATCTCATCGATTAAAGTTTCCCACCAAAGTTACACCCCATTACTGATAGTGGATCCCATGGACTGCATCTAAATGGTTGGCTAGAAAGGCAAAAGTAAGGTCCATGAAGAGGCCTAGAGAGAGATTAGGGAGTCTAGGAACTCAATGAACAATGAACCTATCTTGGCATAAGATTATCATGGTGATATGCATGAGGAAGTGCTCAATATGGATCCTCAAGGTAGTATTAATGGGAAGCATGTATTTATCATTGTGTGTAGTGGTAGTACTCACAGTTTTGTCACTAAATCAGCAATTGAGTGGTTGCAATGCACCCCTCTGGAATTATAGCATCCTTGAAATTTCAAGTAGGAAAATTGAGGAAAAAATTAGCACACGTGTATGTCCCACAGTCCCCCTTTGCTTGGGTGAGAATTATGTGGAATTGGTTGGCCTAATCACATTAGACATGGGTCCCATTGATGTTGTCTTGGGTTGTGATTAGCTAAAATAATTGGGAAATTTTTCTATGGACTTCTCTCAGCTCTACATGGAGTTTATGATGCATGGACAACTCATCCTCTTAGAGGGAGTTCATGATAATGTTGATTTTCAGCTAATTACAATAAAGCAACTCAAATGGGAGTTAAAGAAACACTCATAGATCTTTGTCATGGACTTGAATAAGGAAAATTTAGATCCAAAGTCTCTAAGGATTTATCCTTGCATGCTTTACTTCAGCATTATAGTAATTTATTTTAGATGCATATATCCCCTCCCCTTAAGAGGCAAGTGGACCACCCACTTGATTTAGAGCCCCATTCCAAGCTAATGAACAAGCCACCTTATAGACTCTCCAAGCGTGAACATGAAGAGGTTTCAAAGCAAGTCAAGGAGTCACTTGAGATGGGTTTCATTGAATCGAGTTCTTTCCCTTACACGTCTCCTGTCCTGTTAGTCATGAAGAAAGATGGCTCTTTCCACATGTGCATCTACTACAAAGACTTGAACAAAATCATTGTGTAGAATTGGCATCCTATCCCACGGATTGATGTCTTGTCAGATGAGTAAAAAGGGGTATGCTTCTTACTAAGATTGATATATGCTCTAGTTACCATCAAATCCATATGAGGGAGTTTCCCTGCCACATTTCAAATCCTCATGAAAAAAATTCTCCACCTCTTCTTGTTCAAGTTTGTTCTTGTTTTCTTTTATGACATTCTCATTTATAGAAAGTTCCAAGAGTAGCACATCATGTATGTTAGTAGGGTGTTTGATATCTTGATAGAGCATCAACTCTTTGCTAAGTAAGTGTACCTTCATGTAGATATTAGTGGAGTATTTGGGATACATTGTTAGCAAAAATGGGATACAAGCTCACCCCAAGAAGGTGAAATGTGTTAAGGACAGGCCCACTCCATCCACCACCACTACTTCATTACATTGTTTCCTTGGCATGTCTTCATTTTATAGATTCTTCATTAAGCATTATGCCACCATTGCAGCACCTTTGATTGATTGATTAAAAAATAAATCATTCTTTTGGGATGATATTGCTGATCATAGCTTTAAGCAATTGAAGGAAATGCTTACTTTAGACCCCATCCTCATATGCCCTTATTTCTTCGAGTTTACTATTCAATGTGATGCCATTAGCAAATGTATTGGCATTGTATGGCTATAAGAGCATGGTGTGATTGCTTTTGAGAGCCATAATATTGGTGACAAGGAGATGCAAATGAATGTGTATGACTAGGAGATGTTGGCCATCCTCCATGATATTAAGAAATAGAACCACTACTTATATGGCAACCATTTTAGAGTAAAAAGCAACCATAGAGTCCTCTAGTACTTCCTGAATCAGTCTATTTTGACTCCTAAGCACAAGAGATGGGTGGCAACCTTGCAAAACTGTGATTTTGAAAACTCTCACACTCAGTCAAAGATAACATCGTGCTCTCTCAGATGTGGGTATGCAAAGTATCCTCCAATTTAGAGTTGCAATGTGATTGGATTGAGGACCTTCAAGAAGCTTATTTGTTGGATGAGGACTTCAGCCACATATTCTAGAAATTACAGCATGGGGTAATGGTTGAAAACTCCCAATATCAGCTCAAACATGGCCTTATTTAGTCCCACAGCAAGATTATCATCCCCCATACTTCTCCCTTCACACAGAAGATCATCATGGAAGAGATGCATTCTTGCCCCGCTGTCTGCTGGTCACTTGGGTGTTTTCAAAACATATGATAGGATTTCCAAAATCTTTCACTGGGAAGGCTTATAGGGGGATGTCAAGAATTTTGTGACAAAATGTGTTCCATGCCAGTAGAACAAGGACATCATGCTTAGACCCCCTAGCCTCTTGCAACCTCTATCTATTCCTAAAGGGAAATGAACACATATCACTATGAAATTTATTAAGGGCCTTCCTATTACAAAGAACGGATGGAATAGTATATATGTGGTAGTTGATCGCCTCACAAAGGTTGCCCACTTTATCCCCACTAAGATCCAATACACAGCCTCTTAGGTGGCCACTCAGTTTATGGAGTATGTCTTCAAGTTGCATGGATTACCACACGTTATAATGCACGATTGAGATGCCAAGTTTATGAGTGACTTTTGGCAAGTAGTTTTCACATCTATAGTCACCAAGTTTGCTCCATCCACATTGCATACCAGCACAAATAGATGGCTAAACCAAAAGGGTAAATAAATGGCTTGATATGTACATACAACACTTTTGCCATGATGTACAACACAGTTGGGATAAAAGGCTCCAATTGGCTAAATTTGCATATAACAACTCCACCCACTCTAGCATTGGGGTTTCACCTTTGAGGCATTATTTGGGTATAAGGCCCCCCTTCCTACAATCCTATTCAGTGATAAGATCAACTCTCAGAGTAAAGCCTAGTTGGATTGCATGTAGGCCCTACTTTAGTGATGCAAAAAGAATCTTCAAAAGGAACAAACCCACATGAAGCTCTATGCTGATAAGAAAACAAGACATTTTGAATTCCAAGAGGGAGAGATGATCCTCTTGAAAGTGCCTAAGTCCCATTACTCCACTCTCAAAGAAGGTAGCAATAACAAGCTAGTCCACCATTTTTATAGCCCCTACCGGATCCTTAAGAGAGTTGGTGACTTGGCCTACCAATTAGAGCTTCCCCCTACCACCAAGATTCACAATGTGTTTCATGTTAGCTAGCTAAAGCCCTTCATTGGCACCTCAGTGGACTATGTGGAAGAGATTTCCCCCATAAACAAAGAAGGTATCATTCAGTACATCCCTAAGGCAATCATTGGGCAATGAGATAAAAACTTAAGATCTTGATCCATCAAGGGATACCTCATCAAGTGGAAAGGTCTACCCTTGGAATAAGCCTCATGGCACCCAGCCACTATTATCAATGAATTTCCTCATCTCTAAGATGCCCAATGGGCTGAAGGCTAGTAAGTTATGTCCACTTTTGACCACACCTTGCTTGCACACTACACACTATTTTAGAACAGTTTTGTACGTGCTCAAATCATAGCCATGTGCTTTCTACATGATCTGAAAGTACACGTCATAAGCTTAGGTTTGACATACGACATGCCCCATTTGGAGCAGCCTATCAAAAGTTATGGAAGATTTACCTTAGTAAGCCTATAGTGGACAACATGTTGTTCATAATCTTCACCCACCCATTTTCATTATAATGTGGACCAAAGCAGTACTCTACACCCCACTCCTTAGCCCCTTTAGTTGTCTTATGTTTTTTAGGGTAAAAGCTTTTAGGGTGGGGATGGATTGTAACGAGCATGGGGGATACATGAGACCTCGAGGTTAGACACTGAGTCACACTACCCGGTGTATATAAGGTATAAGAGACCTAGTTTAGGGCATCTAGTTGTTATCAAAAACATACTCTTCACATTCATCTCTAGCTTTTATGGCTTTCTCCTTCTCTCTTCCCTCTTTCTTGTCTTTCTCTCTCCTCTTATAGTCTTTATTCTTCTTCTTCCTTCTCTCTCTTCAATTCATTCTCCTCTCTCATCTCAGATTCATTCATTACATGAATTTAGCTTTAGATAAGGTTTTTAATTATCATTAGCCAAATTAAATAAGGTTGCAGGCTATGCCATTTGTAGACAATGAAACACATGCCAAGTCTTTATGTAGATTTGCAGTATTAAGATTTTGATTGAAACGTCCTCACACAACACACAATCAAATTTAGAGCCTTGAGCTCTTAAGTAACCACTAATCATTGATTCAAACAATCTCCCCTTTCTCTTCTCTGCTGTGACAAGCTTCAAGCCCCTTGCTTCTCAGTAAGCATGCCCTATGATTGACCATAAATTGGCCACGTGCTTTCTCCTCACAAGTAGGCCCCCATGCTTGTGAGCTTAAGTAGCCCACCATGCTTCTAACATCCAAACATGAACCAAATTTGTAACCAACATTGACCAAATCCTTGCTGACATACATTGATTTGTAGCATTCCATGGCTTCCAAAATGCATTCAATATGCAATAAGGCCCCAAAATTCAAGCTCCAATGGCTCTTTGAAGCTCTGCCCACAGTCTTATATATCCCTCAAGCTGCATATCAATCATTCAAAGCTTGTCAACATCAATAACTCTACCACCATTATAGGCTATCCATTCCACTTTCCTAATAAACTTATTAGCATCCTAATTTTCAAAACCAAAGAAGGCCCATACCTAAGAGCAATCATGCTTGACTTTGTATCTAGGATAGTTACCTATCTAGACACTTCCCAAACCAATATGATTAGTAAGATATCCTTATCAAAGGCATCAAACTATGACAAGTGCATTTAGTAGATGGTCTCTAATAGCCCCAAACTCAACTCCAAATGACATAAACCAAGGATCTCCTTATTATTAATAAACTATCTAAATTGACACAACAATAAACACATCAAAACCATTCATCTAGGATAGTCACCTATCTAGACACTTCCCAACTTGATATGATCATTAAGAGATCCTCATCAGAGACATCAAAATATGACAAGTGAATTTGGTAGATGGCCTCAAGTAACCTCAAACTCAACTCTAGATGACACAAACCAAAGATCTTCTTATTATTAACAAACTATCTAACTTGACACAATAGCAAATACGTCAACACCATTCATGCACTACCTACTCTCCATATAAATATCTGACAATTGAATTTGGTAGATGGCCTTTAATAACCCCAAACTCAACTCCATAGGTTATAGACCAAGGATATCCTTATTAATAAAAAGACTACCCAAGTCAACATAGGAGCAAATACATCAAAACCATTCATCCATTATTTGCTCTCCATATAGATCTCTGATCAACCTTTCAATAGTTCATGTTTGAACAAGTTTTCAAGTTTTCTAGGATTATAATATTTAAAGATTTATAGGATTTCAATATTTTACATATGCAAATAATAAACTATGGAATATCTCTTTAATTCATGCCTATATTTTTGCATAAAACTATATATTTCCAACAAGTTTTTCCATGAAATCCACTACAAAAACTACAATAAAAAGCTTGGAATCCTTCAATTTTCAAGATTTCAATACTCTTTTTAAAATCATCAAGAAAAACCACCAACTCAAGAAAACATCCATCAAACATTGTCTACTACTTGAAAACACTGGCTTTCTTATAATTTCAACCATTGAAAATAATGCAACTAGTAACCCTCCATGACGGCTCACTTCCATTGATGAAAAGAGAAAGAAAAGTAGAAGTAAACAATCCTTCCCAATCACACAAATAGAACGAAGGAATTGCAATAGCAAGCCAATTGTTAAAGCCCTATCTCCACCCACATCACCATCTATTTCTAGAGCTACAAAACTTTCAAACATGTAGGTCTCCCTCTCTCTTTAATGTGTAAAATTCCTAAAGACCTTTTTCTCAATTTGTAAACTAAAAAAGCCTCTAAAAACCCTCTTTTTCACATTCTTTTCTCTCTTTTTAATGCATATATTACTAGCATTAATCTTCTTATTTTGTCAAGGGAAAAACATACCGTTAACCACTTTAAAATATGTTACTTGTATAAACTCTCTTATGAACATGTACCCAAAATCCAAACAAACTATATTTATATATTTTTTGTCATTTTTCCACATTCACTATTATATCCTAGGTCAATTATTTCCATCCACCAATGCCATTAGACAAGCCACTATATTCAATCTAAGTGATTTGAAGGACACTATCTCCAATGGTCATACTGTTGGAGTTTGGAGAAATTGGTTTCCTTCTGGTGCCCTTCCACCTTGCTTCTATTATTGTTGTGATAGCAATGAGGTGAATGAGTGGTCAAGAGAGACAATGCAAGTGACTTAAGGAGAAAAGTCTAATCATAGACAAGTCACTTGACTTGACTTTTTATCCTTCTTCACTATGCAAACAATGAATTAGAGCAACTTAACATCACTCAAGAAATGTAGGTCACCATGTAATCTTTCGTTTCTAAAGGGAGTAATAAAATTTAAATGAGTTTTAATTTACATATCCCTAGTCTAAAATATCCAAAAAATAGAAATAAATATAAGTAAATAATAATTTGAAAAAATAGCATAAATATCCAAAATAAAACTCATTAAGAAAGGATTTACAAATTGATAAATCAACATTAATGTAAATATGATTAATTGTTAGAGTCAAAAAATTTATAAAAATTTCATGATTAGAGTTGCAATCTTATTTTGGTCCTTATAATCAAACCAATGAGAAAAAATAAAAATAATATAAATAGTGGATTTTACAAATAAACCTTGTCTTAAGAAGCTTATCCAAATCTTACCTAATAAGACATACATATTAGGATTAGCTATAGTCAATGTTTAGTAGGCTTGTGTCAAGAAGAGACTAGAGATTAGAGAGAAGAGGGAAAAATAGATAGAAAGAGTGAAGAGGAGAGAAAAAACCAAAAAGACAAGAGAGAGGTGAGAGAAGCCATGAAAGCTATGAAAAGAATGTAAGATGAAGAGACTATAACCTTGATTAATGAGTGGTGAAAATTTACAAGTCTCAACATCTTATATACCTATGTTAGTGTGACATGGTATTATTGATCAAACTTTAAAAAAATAATATCTCTTTCTAGTTTCTTAAATTTTATCCTTGCAATGAGGTTTTTTCCCACAAAAAAAGGGGAGTTATTACAATGGCTAAGATTATGGACATAACAAAGTACTACTCTATTTTATAGTCATACAAATTATTTGAGTAGGAGCTCATGAGGTCTTCCTCCCTCCTAGTTTTGCCACTAAAACTATACCCCCCCTCTTTCTCTTATTGATCTAGCTTTGGTAGTGACAAAAATGATATATACATGATATGTCTGAGCCATAGAGCCCAATCCATAGTGCCATAGCTAGTGGCTTATTAATGAGGTAGAGCTTGTGAGGCTTCCCTCTCTTCTAGTTTCTCTACCAAAACTATACCTTGCTCCCTCCCTCCCTCCCTCCCTCCCTCATCTAGCCTTGCTAGCGAATAAAATGATCTACAAAGAGGCATAGAGCCTAAGCCATAGTGCCATAGTTAGTGCCTTAATAATGGGCTAGAGCATAGCTTATGATGTCTTCCTCAACAACTTACCATATTTTCATGCTCTTGAGACTCTTGATCTTCAAATTCCTACTATAATTACTATTTTTTAACTTGATAGAGCACTTCTTGATTACTATTGTAAGAACATCATGAATGATGGTTGCTACTACAAGCACCAAAAGAATGCAAGGTGCTACTGCAAGAATAGTAGAAATGTTGGTTTTTATTGTAGGAATTGCAAGACTACGGTTGTTGTAGGTCTTCTTGCAAAAATTTAGACTCATGTAGTTTATCTTATAATCCTAAAACATTCAATAAACTTGATAATTCCTTACTTGCTGAAATCTCCTTCAAACTTGAAAATATACTTTGCAAATAAAGAACCTGGAACTTTCTTAATACAGAAAGTTTTCATATTTGCATGTAATTAGAATCTAGCGCATTCGAAACCATCACTACCGTTGTCATGCTGCTACGCACACACCGTGTGAAAAACTCTAGAGTGTGGCTTTCTTATTAATCTAGAGAGCCAATGCCATATTAGTCATTAGTGTCAATATCTGTAGTGTAAATGGTTCAAAAATATTAGATTTTTGGATAAGTTTAGCTAATTTTTGATATTTTAGATATTATCTTTTGTAAAAATCCATAAAACTGTAGACAACTTCTAGATTAGGATGACATGTAAAAGAAAGTAGATAGCTTTCAGCCATTTTGGGAGCATTTTATGTAAAAAGAAGGATTGGCAAAATCGTGCGACGCAGGATCGCAATTTTCAGGTAGTGAATAGCACTCTGAGAATTGGGAGATGAAGAAGGAGTGATTTGGCAAAATTTTGGCTAGATGTTCTGGTATTTTACCGCCATTTCGGAGCCAATGGAAGCATGAGATTGGTGGTCTGAGCAACATAGAGGAAGGTATTGTTTTATGCATATTTTTGTCTACAAGAGATTTATCTTCTCATAATGCAGAAAGAATTGGACAGGCTTCACCTCTGTGAGTATTCTTCTACATCTTCTATTTCTTTGAACCCCTTCTCTTCTATCTACTCCTCTCCCTGAATCTCCCTTCACCCTATTGTCTCTTTCCCCACAGTAGACTTTTGATCCTAAATGCTTCAACAGTGATGAACCCAACGTGAAAGTCAGTAGCAGAGGTGTGTAAAGATGGGGGATTATGCTGGATCAAGTGGTGGTGCTGATTTACAATAGATGATTGATGCATTGTAGGTAGTGGGACAAGAATTGAAGCAGTTTAAAGGTCAAAATGTTTCTGCCTTCATCCGATTCTATGAAGAAAAAATGTTGTTTCATGGGGTGCCATAGTATGCATGGAGTCAGTATTTCTTCCATTTGGCCATGCATGCATTGCATGATTGGATTGATGAGTTACATAAAAGAGATGCTGATAGGGCAACTTTTAAGAAAGCTTCGAGGTAAGATTTTTTCTTGGAAGATGCAAGATTGGTAACTTAAAAGACATTTATAGATTGGATTGAAAAGCCCAATAAAGGGTTAGCTACTACAGCTTTGCTCCATGAATTTGAAAGTCGGTATGCATTGTTGGATACCGATGAGAAACATTCATTGGAGAGTCAAAAAATTGATTTGTTTCTGACGACTGCAGATCGTGTCTTGTAGGAGAAGCTATGTTTACTGCAAAGCGAAGGAAGCAAAAAATGAGGCATCAAGTGGAAAAGCACAAGGCAAAAAAAGGAAAGTTGCCCTACAAAAGAGTGGGCCTCAAGGAAATCTAAAAGCATAGGAACAACCATTAGGAGTCCAAGATGCAAACATGGAAGCTGCAAGAAGCCAAAAGCAAGAAGATGCACCTTTAAATATAAAGGCGTAGCCAAAACTTTTGTAAAAGAGTGCCAAGCTCCCTCCTGTGCAATTTGTAACCATGAATGGGCAAGAGGACTAAGCTAGGAAGAGAGGACAAATGGGAAAAATGGCCTAGGGTCGGCCATGTAAAAAAGGGGATAAGGGGATGATCGCCCAAAAGGGATTTGGGGTTTTGTATATAAAGTTCAAAAATTGAATGAGAGCTCATTCTTTGGTGTGTGGCAAAGTGGACTCTTCCTCTTCTCTTCTTCTCTTCTCTTGCTTGCTTGTCAGTGCTTGAGGGAGGGAGTGTGAGTGAGTGAGGGAGTGAGTGTGTGAGAGTGAGGGATCTTGGAGGTGAAGTCCTCCCCCATTTCCTCTCTTCCTCTTCTCTTCTCTTCTCTCATCTCGTGCGTGGCTATGGAGGATGGAGCTTGAAGGAAGAGGCTTGAGGATTCTTGAGCATGCATCATGAATCATGGAGCTATCGGAGTGCTTGAGAGAGGAAGCAACTCAAGTGGGCATTAAGGTAAGCTCACTACACTCGTAGAGAGGGATAGCACGTCGGCTATGTGAGAGGTAGCCATTAGTGCTTGCTTGAAACACTTGTGAGCAATAAGCGGTTCGTGGGTCTTGGCGGTTGTCGCCTCTACATTTTGGCTCCATTGCCAAGACCAATGGATTCAAGCTTGAGTGCTTGCGTGCTTCAAATCGAGCATCGAAGTAAGGATTTCTTCCCTAAATCAGAGCTTGAGATAGATAGGAGGCTTTGGGTTTTTTTATCCATGCTATAGTAAATATTTTTGGTTTTTGATGATTAGTTGAGTAGGAGAAATCAATTCAGTACTTTGCTTTTGATTTTTGTCTCATTTAGGGTAGGATAGGAGGGAGAAATCGGAGCATGAGGCTTAAGGTTCACTACCATAAAATAGTCTTGAACAAGGCAATAACAGGGAAAAATGGGAAAAAAAGAGTTCTCAAATGTCTCAGAGTCATAGGTGGAGTGATAAAAAAGGCTAAGGTGCTGGCCAGCAAGGGTTTAAGGTCCTGAGTGACCACGGAAAACCTCATTTTCATTCCTGGCTTTGTGTATGTGTGTGTGTGTGTGTGTATGTGAGAGAGAGAGAGAGAGAGAGAGAGAGAGAGAGAGAGAGAGATCTTGCAGGTCATGAGTCTATGTCAGATCGATTGAAACGTAACGTGGCTTTTTGCGAGATTCAGGTATATGATACCCTTGGCCTACACCTCTACTTGATTCCTAGAATTTTTTGTAGGTAGTGGAAACATCAGAGTCGAGATTTTTGGCAAAATGTGATCGACATGCATTTTAGCTGGCAGAATTAGATGTTTTTCATAATGTTCGATTCCCGGAATTGGACCCAGTGATTGGTCTGATTCCTAGAATCGGACTTGGACAAGCCCAACAGTCCGATCCGACATACCTGTCCGATTTTGAAAATTGGACATTTTGAAAATCGAACATTTTGAAAATCGGACCAAATCCAAATCGGATCACTTCCTAATTGGACACACCACCTTTGTCATCCGATTCCGAGATTTAGATGAGAAGGAATCAGACATGCCACCCAATCCGATTGGGATGCTTAGCCATCCGTGATCGCAGAAATCAGACTAAAGAATTGGACTCAGTATCCTGTCCAATAGGATATGCATTCGAATCAGACTAAGTACCCCTGTCCAATTCCGAGAATCAGACATTACCCAATTGGACCAACTCAAGCCATCCGATCAGGCACATCCAATCTAATTGTGACAATCGGATTGACCCTGTCTGATTCCTAGAATCAGACACTAGTAAATCGGACATTCGATTTTCAAAATCGAACACTGGTTAATCTAACATAACCTAAGAAAGAAAATCTAGAATTTTGGCAAACCCGAGCCAACGAGAAGTGTGATCCACATTGGAAGAACCCACCAAATGCCTCACAGGTAGTTATAGACCTAGAAATTGTGACCGAACAGTCCAAAATTGTGTTTGGTGTTGTGGGTTGATTGTAAGACCCTGACTTGACCCTGATGAGCTGAATAGAATAGCGCAGTGAAAAACCCTAGAAGCCGGCGAGGACAGCTAGAAACTGAACACACGACCCTATCAAGCCAACCCATAGAAAAGAGCACCAGAGCTGCACACACATTTTTTTCTCACTCGCACTGACTTCCAGCACTTGAAACACACTTAAGGAGAGCAAAGATCCTGGTTGTGCACAGTGCAATGAAAAGAATATACCCACACACACACGCATGGAGTGAGAGTAAGTTGAGGACTGGGTTGCAATTAACAAGGAACTCACTCAAACATAAAATCGTGTAGGAACCCACCAGTAGGAGAAGATCCCATGACATAGAAGGGTGATCAAATCCCTGAAAGAAGGAATAAGAAAATAACGTGATCGAAGAGCTAGACACAGAAAGGATTGACCCCATCGAGAAAGTGGATCTATGTGGCCTCATTCACGTGATCGACAACTTGGTGCAACAGGAAGCCCTAGACATGGAAGAGGGCAACTCAGGGCCGAAGAAGCTACAAGGAGATTGACCTAGGAGACCTTCCTGAAGTTGTCCAGCTGTTGGTGAATAAATACAATGCTCAAACCCGGCTAGAACACTGTGATAGAACTATAGAGGATGTCATAGTAGACCTCGAGGAAGAGAAGAAGCTGGCTCATAGGGCTCTGCAAGGCCTAGCCACATACAACCAGGACCAGCAAACTAGAAGCTTGTGCCATATCTTGGAAATGTGAGAGGTTTAGAGAGTGCTAGCCTTAGTAGGTAGGAATCGATCGGAGAGTGAGAGAGAGCTAGAAGGAGACCTCACATTGAGTGAGCTTCTGATGAAGTGACTGGTAGATAACACGGCAACAAAGCAATGTGCTAAATCATTAGCAACATTGCTACCAGTAGGGTTAGGGGTTAACCAAGGCTCTAAGAGAGCCAATCAAAATTTTGTGTGGTGGCAAATCAGCTGGCAAACGATGACCTGTATATCTTTGTGGAACAATTCGAGCAGGTTTGCGAGGCCAACAACCTTATTGATCCTACTCAATGCTCCCAAGATTTTGGATTGTGCTTAGGTGGCAAGGGTCGGCAGACTTGGTACACGAGTTTGGATGTTGTAGAGCATGCCAATTTCAATGGCTTGAAAAATATCTTCATTAAGATATTTTCCAAACCTGGGTACTCTGATAACCTGCTAGTGCAACTCATGAACGTCAAGCAGAGAGAGAAATAGGATATTTGAGATTATGTAACCCATGTGAGGAGCCTCTTCAAGAGAATCCCCATGGGAGAGACCAACCAAGAGAGTGGTATCCACGGTATTCATCAATGAAATACAAAGTGAAGAGCTCTACAAAGCCTTGTCCAGCAACTCGAGCTTACAATGAGGTGCACTGGTGGCAAAGGTCTTTGAAGAAGCTATTAGAGTGGATGACTAGCTCAAGGGAAGAGGCTTCAGAGGCTTGGATCAAGAAGAGTCCAATGCCAGGAGTTTCGAGAGGGCCTCAACACCGAGTGAGAGAGTAGACCCAAGCGCGCACGACAAAGGGAAGGGCATGGATTTGGGACAAGAGCTAGCAGAGATCAGGATGGACATAGCTAAACTATAGGAGATGATGAGACGGCCAACATGCCCACACGTCCAATGTGTGCATTGTGGCAGAAACCACTTGCCAATTGAGTGTCAAGTCCCTAGGTCACACCCTTGCGCTAATTTTGGTAGGTTTGGCCATGACACCATGCATTGTCGATTACATCGAAGGCTCCCATACCCACAGCGTTACGGTCAACCCTACCTTGTGAACAAGCCACTGACTTCTCGATACCTAATGATGCCAAGACATCCATCCCTAGGATGGAAATAAATCCTACTGGTAACCCTATATCATGGGGACCCTATGTGACCCACCCACTGAGTGACACTCCAGTTCATTATGTGGATGAGCCTAGTAGCGATGAGCCTTATGTAAACCCATACATGTCATACAATGAGGAAGGCAACACAATCCTTATGGACTATCGACTAGTCAATCGTGTATTGGACTTGTGGTCAAGCACTTGTTGTCACCCAGGACACATTTCTTTGCACTGCCTCGAGAGGAGCAGCCAAATAGAGGTAAGGCTGACTTGAGATGCATTGAGTGTGGAATCACTCATCTCTTTGTCGATTGCCCTAGGCGGAGGCCATCTTCTGGTTCTGCAAATGAGCCATCGGTTCCATTGGGATTGTTTGGTGTTGAGACACTCAATGGGGAGGCCATGCCTATCTCGTTGCATGTCATGACCCATGCGTAGACAAAGCATGCCGGCATATCATTGCCAGTGCCTAGCAACCTTGATGCAACCTCAATTGGAAAGAAGATCTAAAGACGAAGAAAGAAAAGACCAGATGCTAAGGTTACCCTCAAAATCGAAAGTGCCACAACACTGCTAGTTGGAAGGAAAGTCATTGACATAGAGGAAGAAACGTCGGCCCCACAAACGGCTGAAAAGGAAAGTGCTAAGTTTGGGGAGTACCCCAACCCAAAGCGCCAACTCGAAGCCATCAAGAAGGTGAAATAGTAGGGGAAGGAGGCCTAATAGCACCTAAAGGACATTGAATCCATACTAGAAGATCAGATTGATGATCTCTCAAGCATAAGCATACCAATCTCTCTCCCACGACCAAGATCAAGGGAGATGATGGCACCACAAGCTAGGCTGCCTAGATAAAGTCTAAATGCTTTGGGCTACCAAATCAGCCAGGGCCATTGGCCAAGAACTACAAAATTAGGAGAGAGGCAAGTAACTAGCATCAAATGCTATGGGTAGAGCTGAAATAATGGGTTGAAGAACCAAATGAGCCAATTACCATAGACTTGCCTAAGCATAATGTAGAAACTCAAATACCGATTCTGACACTGCACTCCATACCTAAATCCTTGCATGTTAATGCCTTTTGGTAAGGCATGGAAATGCATGCAGTCTTGCCAGTCTTAGCACTGGGGGACGTCACCAAAAAGGGGATCGTGGACACATGGGGGTAGGAGTGAGTGTGCTAAGCCATGCGGTACTCCAAACTTGGGGTAACCTACTAGTCAAGACTGCTAGGTTCAATGTCACACTAGCTAACAGAATGAAGGTGAAATCATTAAGAGTGTTGAAAAATCGGCCAATGAAGATCACAGGAATCCTATTCTCTGTTGACTTCATAGTCATGAAGGGAGTGGACTATGACATCTTGCTAGGTCGACCCTGGGGATGCGCAATGGGAGATTCATGGAGGACTGGGGCAATGGCTTTATCTTCCTGGGCAATCAAATAGAGGCCGTAAGAGTGGAGATGGGCACATGGAAAACTACGCTTGTCAACATGGATGCCATCTCCACCATGCTGAAGGGCAATGAACAAACTAGGGGATCCTATGGGGCCCTTACTAAGTATATCCCGTGCCCTAAGGACGAGCGAGACTAGATGCATGTTCTTGCTACCATTGACCTACCATTCTTAGACATTGAGGAGTACAAACAAGCCATCAAGGCAACTAGCAAACTTGAGGACATGCCCTCAGTGCCTGTTTGCATAATGACTAGAAGCCTATATAGAAGACCAAACCTGATCATGTTCGGAGCTCCGCATTTCAAGCTCCTAGAGATCTTAGGATATCTGACAGACAAATTGAATGGCAATCCAGCCAAATCTCAAGCCGCTCCAAGACCTCTTAGACAAGCCTGAATGGTGATGGTCCAAGGTGCACAATTTAAACTTGAGGTACAATTGGGACTTAACCCTCAACCAACAAAAAGAGTAATGTCAAAACCTAGAGAATGATGAGCAACCGAACAAAGATAGCTCTGATGACAAATATGAGGACTGCTATTCCTTCAGTGATCAGAGTGAAAGGGAAATCGATACCATAGAATATGACACTGGGGGATGTATAATCGAACAAATACGAGTAGACTCTAGACCACATAGGTAGAATTCCCTTAGAGTAGAGAAAAGAGTCTAACATAAGGATTGCAATCAAACTTGGTTGGAGCACATAGGTGCAATCGACTATGAGCAAGCAGGCCTAACCCAACCAAGTGACACATCATTGTTGCGAACGTACTCACCTTCTGAGCTATGACCACCAAAAGAGAGCCCCTCTTCTAGCAAAGAGATGGAGAGTTTGATTCTAAGTCGTAAGTCAGCTCAAAAAGTGACCCTAAAATACCTCGATCCCCTAAGACTAGACACACCAAGGGGGACCTACCCGTCCACCTGAGATGTTGACAGTTAAGGAAGGAATGATGGAAGCTACCTAAAGAAACACAGATAGAAGAACAATGAAAGCCACAAGACTTGCCAAAACAATTCACAAAGTTAAAAAAGGGAGATAGGGTAGTGATCTTGCTAGGAGCTAAACGACATGGGCAAGAAAGCAAACCAATTGAGGGACCTGCCAAGGTAAAGGAGCTCAATTTAGCTAAGGAAACAGAGATCTCACAACCTATCCTTATAGCTGATGACTTGACTAAGCAAGAGGAAGCATGTCTCATTGCTCTCTTCCGGGAGTATGTAGACATCTTTGCTTGGTCCCTAGAAGAGCTCAAAGGGGTAGACTCGAGTGTGGTAACTCACAATATACCCATGACACTTGATGCAACACCGATCAAGCAGCAACCATATCCCATGAACAAAGCATGCACATGCTATCAAGGAAGAAATTGACAAGCTAACGAGATCAGAATTCATCCACAAAATTAAACACATGGATTGGGTTTCCCCCATAGTCATCGTATTAAAGAAGAATGGAAAGATTAGAGTGTGTGTCAATTACAAGAAGGTAAACATAGCTACAAAGAGAGATAATTACCCACTATTGTACACAGAGCACATGCTCAAGACATTGGCTGATAAAGAGGCCTACAGTTTCCTGGACTGCTTCTCTAGATACAAGCAGGTGCAAGTGCATCCTAATGATAGGCATAAAACCACATTCCCCATGGAATGGGGCATCTTTGCCTACATAGTTATGCCTTTTGGATTGACTAATGCACCAACCACCTTCCAATGACTGATGTGTACAATATTCAAAGACATCCTAAGGAAGGAGTTAGAGGTCTTCATGGATGACTTGTGTGTTCACTCTACTTGGCGAGAATACCTAGACACAACTGATTCCCTGATAATGGAATCGCTTTGTAGACTCCTTAGCTAAATATTACTTTTTAGAAGATGTCTTTCTCAACTGTGGTCCTGAGGGGATTTTACAATTGCCTCGTGATATTAGTCTAGGGCTATTGTGGGGACTACTGGCTAATATGTCATGTTTGTCCCACTAGGATCAATGGGAACATGTTTATGGAGGTCCATAAATAATCTCCTAGGATTGATCTTGATCAAGTTCCTCATCATGCTCTTCACATTCAATTTGTGCACTCATAGTTGGCTCTTGAATGATCTCTTCATCCACATCCTCAAGTACTATCATATTATAATTCTTAGCTTTGGCATTCTTGTAAGTGCACTTAGATGCATGATCAACTGTATATTTTTCACCACATTTGAAACATAGACCCTTGTCTTTGTGCTTTCTAAAAATATCCATAGTTATGAACTCGCCATTGTTTGTTAAATTATTTTTGGCTCTATTATCACATTGCATAGGGTCCACTTTATGGTTGATTGTTGGCTTTGAAGCACTTTGTAGGATATGTAAGAACTTTGGGGCTACTAAATGAAGTATTGCACCTCCATAATTGCCATCGAAGTTATCATATTTATCAAGAGCCCTTTGTTATCCATTTAAAGAAGCATGCATGAGAATATCCTTCCTATACTTTTACAAGCATACCTCACTACTAGCTCAATAGCTTGGTATAGTATGGTGGATTTCTAAGCCATAACATCAACTGAAAAATTAGGCTCTAGACTATAAATGTATTTATGCAATTTTTCATCATCGCTTGCATTGTCTACATATATTGTAAGATTCAAAAACTAGTTGGTATATTCTCTAATTGATAGGCTTCTTTGGTCCAAATAATACCATCTTCTAGCCAACTTTTATTTCTCAATGGGAGAGACGAATACTTGATCCATCTTAGCTTTTAATTCCTCCTAACTATCAACATGCTCATTTTTCCTCTTTATATACCTCCACCATGTATGAGAAAATACCTCAAGGTGAAGTGTAGAAAAGTGAATCTTTTGGTCATTTGACATATGGAAAATATCAAAATAAGATTCTAACTTCAAATTTCACTCTTGCAAATCAATTGGTGATAATACATGGCCACTATATTTGGTCAACACGACCTTATCAGGGAGTTCCCTCTCAACAAAGTCTTGCTACCCATTGGTTACTTGGGGTGGTGTATCCATATAACTAACCATGGGGTTTGAAATATTAGAGGCCCTCCTATTGATAGTTGTTTTACAACCTACTTGAAGGAATAGGTGGTTGACTTCTAGCTCCTATAAGAGTATTTGACCCATGAATACCCAAAATAGACTTATTAGTCCTAAAATAAGTCTCTCCAACCTCATAAGTGGTATGCGGTATACCCTTCTTCCCAAAGTAATACTTGATTGAGGGTTATTATTTTATGGTGGTTGAAAGGAATTTTTGTCTCTACTCTCTTTGTTTGTCATTTGTGCTACCACAAGCATATATGTTGAGAGTCAAGCTCATCTTATATTATACTCATCCCAACATGACAATTGTAGACCCTAGCTTTCAATAGTCATGTGTGTGTCATTAATAAGTTTGGCAAGATAGGATTGTGAACTATGGTCAATAAGGAAGACATGGCTTAATCTTACTCTATTGCAGACAATGAAGTGTTTGAGAATGATTGTAGAATAATGGAAGAAGAAGTGAGCATATACTACTCCTAGGTCTTGCTCCATCTCTACCACTACATTTTTTCTCTTGTATTTTTATCATGCTATCAGAGTAGGTTTAGACTTTGATTAGTGGAATGCAAGAGAAGGTGTGATGGATCTCTTAATTGGCCATTTGGAGATTAGGAAAAGGAAGAAAAGAAGCACTGTTGAGCGCTTAATATTGAGACATGACATCAACAACATCCACATGAAGACTTGTAGTGATTGTGCCCTATCAAAGGCCTACCCAAACAACTTGGAAACTAGTGTGAATTGTTGGAGACGGTCTGCTACTCTAGCACCATTGATTTCTTGAAAATGGTTTCTCCTCTCAACCTTGAGCATAGATGGGAGTCATCCAATGCATTGTGTGAGAGGCCTATAATAGCTATAGAAAGCATTAAAAAATGACACTATGACCAAATTTGGCCAGCATGAACTTGCACTTGTTTTCTTGCTGCCCTGAAGAGGTCATTTAGTTCAACAATTGTATGATTAATGTGACACAATCACACAACATCATCACATTATATTCATATAAGGAAGAGCAAGTTCAATAGAACCATGAGTTTAAATGCACCAATGAAAAGGTAGTAGTCAAGCATATACAATCATGGAAATAGAGGACATTGCGGATAATGCACTCCATGTAGTAATGATTTCCACCTCATACTCTTCATCCCTACATGGCCTGGTGATGGAAGAGCCAATGAATGAAAATTTGCAAATCATTGAAGATTTATTGCATGAGGGAAATTTGCTTATTCTAGCTTTACTTAACTATGCTTTCTTTAGTATTGATCCAATGGATGGTATCGATGTCACTTTTCCCTTTGATCCAAGTGGATGAAAATGGGCTTGAAAGAAGCTCTATATAGGTCAAGAACCATCATTGGACACTCCAATGTTCTTTGGATGTAAAAGGTGTAAGATAGCCCGAGCCATGTTTCACAGCAATCTGCTTTCTACCAACTCTCTAATTTGAGCTCTTGTAAATTCCAAAGTATTTAGAGAGAAGTACAACTTACATGAGCTGAATTAACACCAAAAGATCTTTCTACTCAGTTATTAAACACTTGGTTTGATATAGCCTACCCAAAGTTATGGTAGTTTTTCTACATCAAGTTTTGTAGGGAAGACAATATGGCTACTCTATTGTGTAGAGTTTATAATTGAAGAGAACTACATCAAGTTATCATTTTTATGATTCCATAATGATTTATACATATAATAATATTCTTGTAACCACAAACATAACCCTTCATTTGAAGATTTCAAAGATTATAGTCCTTTGTAATACCTACATAGATTACCTTATTCTCTTCACAATTTTGTAACGCTATGTAATAAGTCCTTCATTTCTTTGTTTTTGAGGTAGAAACAACCAAGAGTGGATGGATTGTAATGGAGAGGAAATAAGAAAAATGAATAAGGGACAAATGGGAAACAAGAGAAATAATACTAGCCACATGGTAGAATACATAATATGTGAGTAGGCTTTTTTTTTCATCACATACAAAGTTTCTTTCATCTTCTTGACCTTCCTTGTATAGCTTTCTTGGATGTCCTTTCTTTCTCTCTCTCCTTCCTATCGTTATCTCTCCATTTCTAGTATTTCTCTCTCCTCTACACTCTCTTTCTATCTCTTATTAGGCCCCTTCCTTACAATTGGATTTGGTATTGGCCTCTTCAATCTTTGCCTTCTTTCTTCTCTTTCTCATCATCCTCATTACTCTTTTTATTTTCATTATCCATGCTAGAATTCTTCTTAATGTGACCCTTTTTGTTGCAATAGAAACATTCCACATCTTTTCTCACTAAAGACTTACCCCTTGAGTTGTCTCTATCATGGAATTTTCCCTTGGCATTTGACCTCTCTCTAACTCTAAGTGTAATATACCTCTTTAAACTTGCACTATTACTTTAGTTCACTTCTTGTGTAAGAAATTTGCTTTCCACCTTAGCACTAGTCAATCCATCAATAGGTGCCAAGTTACCAATTGTATTTCTAAAAGTATCCCAACTATTAGGCAAAATGATGAGTAATAACATAGCCTTCACTGAATCCTAGACATAGAATTAGCCTCCTCTATACAAAGGTTAATGAGTTTGTTTAGCCAAAAAACCTATGATCCAACACTTTACTTCTCTCATAGAGGTTTCCTAAATTCGTTTAGACTCTATATCTACCACCCTCAATATCATTTACATTAAAAATAAATTGATAGTTAACTCTCAGAGGAGGGGATTTCTCATAAATATGTAAGTATATCATGTGGATTCAAAATAATGAAATTTGAAAATACTATTTTTATATATTTTTAATATAAAAAAGGGTACCATATAAGGGAATCATTTACAGATTGAATAGAAAAAGGGCGTGTTTGATTTTGGAAATTTTCATAGATAAGGCTATTTTTAAATAAGTGTTGAACACACCTAATATAGAGAGTTTTCATATATTGAACTCCTTGAGCATCACCATAATGGACGAGTTTGTATAACTCTCCCACATTATCCCATACATTTATATCCATGTCTTCATCCCTTTGCATTTGATAAACTTAATCGACTTCTTTTGCACTCATGCATTGTAAATTTGTTCTTTCTAATATAAGAATCTTGCGGTATCAATCTTCTTGATATTTAATAATGAAATTTTCAACATATAAAAAATGGCCATAACCACCACGATATGTACCAAACAAGAACCAAGATAGTATCAAATACATTGTCAAGAATACCAAGAAACTACAATTTTTTCTACTCTACAATGGCCTACCAATGAAAAAAATCAATATCAAAATAGTATGAGCAATCTTTAATATATTCCAATCTTTGACATATTTTTCTTATATTTTCAAATCTATTTACCTCAAGTAAAAATATTTTCAAAATTTCTTTTTCTATTTAATTCAAGTAAAATAGCACTCAAAATACCTTTATGTTATTCATATTGGGTGATAGTGACTTCAGCTTGGTTAATCTTAATCCAAAGGTTACTAAGAATGGCTTTTTATGCAAAGTAACAACTCTAGAGATCTTAGGATACTTCGAAAATAAGAGAAATGGAATGAATATCCTAGACCCTAAAAATGCATCAAGATAGATTATTTTTATCAAGAATAGCCTCCTAGAGAACTTGGATGAATAGTAGAGTTCATAGACATCACCATCTCAGCAAAACATGAACTCTATCTCTCTTTGTTCTTCTCTGTAAACAAACACAAGTAGGCCTTGAGCTTCAAAACAATAATCACGACCCTATGTTTTCCAATTAAGTTGACCCCCTTCTTCCACAAGAACATGATGCTCTTACGCTTAAGTAGTCACACATGGAGTACATGAACCAGATCCTTTGCCAAGAAATTCAACAAAACAATTGGATTTCCTAGAATCCAACTAGTATTGACTATCCAAATACTCTAAATTTGGCTCCCAAAATGGACCTCAAGGGCTCCCTTAATCAAAGTACTTGTTTGACTTTAAGGGAGATCTCAATGATAGGATTTGTATCTCTTTTTAATCTAGGCACCAAGCATCAACGTTACAACTTTTGGATTTTTGGTATCCACTTATTCATGAGCTTGAAAGTAAGCTATAGATGATGGTACCCTAGAGTGTTCTTGCTATGTGGATGAGAGAAAGAATGCGTATGTGGAGTGAAAATAGAGAGCAAGACACAAGTGAGCCATAGATAATGGTACATTAGAGTGTTCTTATTGTGTGGATGAGAGGAAGAATGTGTATGTGGAGTGCAAAGAGAGAATAAGACACAAATTAGGTGTAGATGAAAATTATCTTAATATTGATAGAGTAGAGACTTAGTAATTATAATGTGGAATAGAGATTCTTTTATAGGGAGTGAAATTATTTAGTGAGTCAATAAATTGAAGTTTTCATAACTCATTTTGGTGAGCATGGACAACTTATCCATCTACAAGGAATCCATAACAAATCTAATTTTTAGCTTATCACTACAAAATAACTCAAGAAGAATCTAAAAAAGAACTCTCAAATATTTGTATTGCATCTAAATAAAGAGGTATCAATTTAGGAATCCGAAAATCAACAAGTATATCAGCATTAAAGGCTCTTCTTGAGGAGTACAAAGACTTATTTCATGTGCCTATACCTTTACTGAGTACAAAGACTTATTTCATGTGCCTATAGCTTTACTTCTTAAGAGAGTAGTTGATCACCCCATAGATTTGGAGCCTCACTCAAAACCAACAAATAAGCCACCCTACAAGTTATCTAAATGTGGGTGAGAGGAATTTTCTAGGAAAATAATTAAGGAGCTATTTTAGAGATGGAATTCATTAAACGTAGTTCTTCACCCTATGTCTCACCAATCTTGTTGGTTAAGAAAAAAGATGGTTCGAGGATGGTTCTTTCAAGATGTGCATTGATTAGAGGGACCTCATCTCAAGAAGAAGGCTAAGAGGTGTGAGAAAGGAGAGAAAAAGAGAGAGAAAAGAGGAGGGACAATGAGTGAAGGAGAGAGAAATACTAGACATATAGGAAAGAAGAGGGAGAAGCCATGAAAGCTGTGAGCAAGGGTGTGATATGAGAGATAGTAATTGGCACCCGACTCAAAAAACAAAAACAAAAGAGACAATAATTGTATTATTGTCAAAAACATATTAAAAATTACATGTCTCACACTTTTTATACTTGTGCCAAGGTGAATCAATAATCTCTTACTAAGAACATATGTCTTTCAAGCTTCTTACAATCCATCCCTTCCCAAAGATTTTTGACCACAAAAACAAACTTACAATGGCTGAGAAGGATGGGAAAAATGGATTACTTCTCTAATTTTAGCTATACAAATTATGGAAATGAATGAAAAAATGAGATTTATTGATTGAAAATGAAGACAGGAAGAAAAGCATCTGCCATATACATAATCTCAATATCTTCAGAAAAAAATTTGAACCTTTAGATATTCAAGAAACAAACTCTCTAATGAATAGATAACTTGTTGTAGGAACCCGAGGAGTCCACCTATAATAAATCATTTATATAACGTGCATTCAAAAGATATTAAGAAATATCATTTCTTTACATGTTGTAAGGCCTTAAAATGACCCCTTTTACTTTATTAAACTTACAAATATTTTTCCAATTGTAATTTAAAAATCTATTTTGTAAATAAAATCCTGTAAATTTTACTAAATATAATACCCTATCTTTTGAACTCACGTGGTATCTTTCATGTTCTATAAGGTTGACCCCCCCGGGTGTAGGGATAGGCTTTGCAAAATAAAATCTACCATAAATTCTGATAGAAGTATCCAAATAAAGCGTGCTACATGTCAAAACATAGCTATTGAAGAGTAATTTGACCTATATAGGTGTCATATTTCTAAAAATTAGGTAAATTAAAAGCTATTTTAAAATAGACTATTCTCTATGTCGCTTGTCTACACTATAACTAGCTCCACTAACTAACTATGCCTCAGCCAATACTAATGCATTTCGTAGGTAGGGAAACTCATCTAGTATCTGGCCTTTAAGAAGCTTCCTTGAGTGTTATACCTCTCCATTTGATCAAATCCTCAATGATAGAATGAGAGAAAAGCTTTTTCTCATGCAGGCCTATAATCTCCTCAAGGATGTATTGAATAAGACCTTCATCCATAGAAGGTAGCTTATCAACTATTTCCACTTGAGTATCATAAAAGGGTTTGAGCTGATCGACATAAAACACATTATGAATCTTAGTTGAAGAGGGTAGTTTTAGTCTATATGCCAAGTCTCCAATACACTTTAGGATCCTGTAGGGTCCATCAAACCTTTGAGCAAGTTTATTACTGGATCCACCCTTCAAAGAAGAGTAACTAGACTTGGGTATTTTCAGCAAAACTAACTCTCCTTCTTGAAACTCTAAAGGTTCTTTCTTCTCATCAGCATATATCTTCAACTGATCTTGGTCCTTTTCTAAGATTCACCTTAAACTATTAAAGAAGGGTTAGCATTCTTTCTAATTCTTCTTTCCCATGAGGTTTGATCCTCTCAATGAAAATAATTGTAGGTATCAAAGGGTGAAACTCCAATACTAGTATGAGTGGAGTAATTATATGCAAACTTAGCCAAATGCAACCATGAATCCCATGCATACCTGTAATATTTCCACACAATAAAAAAATTAATTGGTTAGTTCGAAAGTTAGCCAATCAATTCATAAGTTAGTAAGTTTACCAACTAAAGACTAACTAAGGTAAAAACTAACTAATGTTAATTATAGCTTTAAAATTTTATTTAATTAAAATATATGTTTTAAAAAAACTGAGAGTTATAAATATGATATTTTTCTCAGATTGACAAGGACCATAGCCACCCTTCACAAAGTTACAACATGAAAGAGACTTATGAGCCATATTAATCACTAGCATTAATATGTATAGTATAGATGGTCCAAAAATATTAGATTTTGGGCAAAACTAGCATATTCTAGATATTTTAGATATTATCCTAAAAATATAGAACTAGATATCATTTAAAAGAAAAAACAAGTAATGTTTTAGTTAGTTTTGGAGATTTTATAAAAAGAAAAAAATGAAGAAAAGTGATTGGCAAAATCGCGCGCACCGCGATCGCAGTCTACAAGCAGTAGACAACACTTCGAACATGAAGAGAAAGGAGTGATCTGAAAGCTTTCCAACCAAGTGTTTAGGAGTAGGAGTTTTACCCCCCTTTTGGAGCCAATGGAACCATCAGATTTATGAGTTAAGCATCAGATCACTAAGTTTTCCAAGAGTCCCTCCACCAAAAAATCTTATTCTTAGCCTCATCCCCTCCTCTCTAATTCATTATAAATATGAGGCATGGGAGGCACAAGGAAGCATAAGGAGACCTCGAGAGGCTGCGAGAGAGAGGTAGAGAGAAGGATACCTCTCCAAGAGATTTGTGAGAGAGAGCTTGAGAGAGAGAGAGAGAGAGAGAGAGAGAGAGAGAGAGAGAGAGAGGGGGAGGGAGGGAGGGAGAGAGAGAAGAGTTACCTCGAGAGGTTGCACAATTCTCTCTATCTCAATCCTCGACTTAACCATCTTCTCTTACGCTCTCCCATCTCGAATCTATTTCGCCTTCTTAATCTCTTGAGTCTACTTGCGGGCGATGGCCTCCAAGTGAATAATGTCACGTGCGGATGACAATCCTACAACTAGTAACGAAGCTTCGGGTGAAGGCATCATTGTTAATCCAACTGCAGTTCTAGTCGTAAGTAATATATTTCTAAATTGATAGATGCTTGCTTTGATTCTCGCATGAGATACATTAGGCCCATGCTACGATGTACAAGAATAGATCATGGGAAGGGATAAGCCTCTTCTTACATATTCAAAAGTTGGAGTTTGCAAAATGCATATATCGAGGGAAGTTAATTGCACTTAGTTGCGTATGGCTTATTCGTTGATAGAGCAATCGTTTAGAGGTTATGAATAGCATAATCGTAAAAAGAATATCATTAGGAATTGTGCATACAAGTGTAAGGTAAAATTTTGCATAGAATCGCTCTTTGATCCCAAAGGGAAAAGCGAGTATATGATGGAATTGTTATCGCATCTATTCTTGTATTGTTTGGAAAAAATACAATTAGTTTTATTGGATTGATTGAAAAACACCCTAAATTCTTTTTACAATCAACTGATTGTTGCATTGTGATTTGGATAAATATTCCAAGTGTTTGTGTTTGATGGTAAAAGCATGGCAAAGGTCTGTAATGACAAGTTGCCGTGGGAATAAAGGAATGTTTTCCTAGAAGATGATATTAGGGCTGATTACCTTGATTATGCCTGATTCTTAATTGGATTAATTAAGAAATAATATTTTGCACGGGTGGATCATCTCCAAGATTGCACCACGGATTACGCTGAGAGGGCCCTGCTCAATTCATTGGCCGAAGGTCGAGTGGTGAAAAGGCTGACCATGGAAAGTGTGTCTCACTCCTAGGTCGCTCGGGGTCAATGGAGCTCTAGATACCCCTTGCCGAGTTTGGTGGAGCTATAGATTGCCGTGAGCCCAACATCTAGGGCATTGAAACATCCTATTCTAGATAAAGGATGAAAATTTTGGTGCCATGTGATTTGGACCAAGTACTTCTACTGGACATAAGGGATATATAATTCTCTTGTATGGGCAGGAGACAAAGATTAACTTGAAGATAAGTTAAGGGACTTGTTTGTTAAAATGATTGATTGTTTTATTTTCATGTTTGTGCTGTAAATTACGTGAACAAACCATATGCCTTGAAAGGCTTAATTGATGAAGGTGATTTTAAATGTCGCACATAAATGTGGTAGGACCTAATTAGGAAACTAAAGCTATCAAGGGAAGCGGGTGGACGGAATCCCCGATGGGTCCATCCTACAGCAGGGTGGTCCCAGAGAACTGGGAGGCTTCTCACAAGGATTTATCGCCATTTGACTTTAGGTATTGTTAAGTTAGAACCCAATTCATGCTGTTTTAGGGGACTTGAATGGGACTATGCCCTACTGGCAAAGAGGTTGAGCGGTGCATCCCTCTCATTTTCCATTCTCTTTGAACCAAGTGTGGTATGGATCTGCTTTGGATTGGGTATCTCTATGTAAAGTAGGGAGTCCAAAACCCGACACTAGAATGCCGTTATGCGGATTGGCCCTATGAACTAAGATTTCAGGTCGATCCTAGTGGGTTTGGCCGTGAACATTCCGTTGCAAGGCGGGACTTGGAAAACCCTAAGTGACAAACCCTGAAAATTTTCCTGGGAGTGCTGGGCAGCAACGCTTAGATTTGTTTCTCGATGGATCGCTAAAGCGTGCCTAGAAAGCTGATAGACAGGCACGTTACAGTTGGTATTAGAGCAAAACTTCATGATGATGCATGATTGATTAATATTTGGTTCATAGACATATCCTAAATAGAAATAACCTGAGTGTTATGGCTTGATTGTCAGGCACCTTGTGCACCCGCGAATGCTGACATGCAAGAGAAGAGTTTTCTTCTCAAGCAAATTAAGGCATCCGAGTTTGATGGAGAAGGGTTAGACGTCGCAACAGAGGCAGAGAAATGGATTGAGTCGATGGATGATTTTTTCTCTGCTTTGGGAATTGCCTCCATGAATCAAGCAATGTTAGCCAAGTTGGCCGAGCTCGGTTATGGTGGAAGAAATGGTGCAAATATCAAGGTATTTTTGAAGCCGCTGTCACTTGGGCTCAGCTGAAAGCTACTGTACACGGACGATACCTTCTGCCAATCTCCAGACTTTGAAGATGAATGAATTCTTCAAGCTCAAGCAACTAGAATAAACCCTGGAAGCTTATTACTCAAAGTTTGTAACCCTACTAACATACACACTACCTATGGATATTGAGCAACAAGTATTCAAGTTTTGCCATGGCTTGAACACTCCTCTGAACACTGTCTTAAAGCAATGCGTCCAACGGACTTGCAAGATGCATTACTCCGAGAGAATCCAATTGTCCAAGAACTTAAATCAGGAAATTGTAGCAAAGATGACTCCACAGATTAGGGTAAAAGAGGCTATACGTGCAGAGAGATAGGGCACATTCGTAGGAGATGCCCCTACCATCAATGCTTCCATTGTAATGAGCTAGGACACATCCAAGCAGACTGCCTTGATCTAAGTCCAGAAGATATTGAGCCACCAAGAAAACGAAGCTACACAGGTGTAGTCTATGGATATATAGGGGAATCAGATGAAGAAAAAGACCTAGAACCCACTACACCTTATCAGGATGACTAAAATTCCTAGCAGCTTAATCGACATGTAATACAACTTATATTGAGAATAAATCCTACTCTTGTAACAATATGAGTTGCACTACCTGAAACATTAAGAGTAGTGTAGCGGACCCATGGTGGATCCTAACCCACACGCTTGAAGCCCCATTAATGCTTATCTTCCCCAGTTTCTCTCATGAAGACATCCCAATTTCTCTAAGGGGAGGACAATGTAATATTTCCACACAATTAAAAAATTGGTTTGTTAGTTCCAAAGTTTGTCAGTCAATTAATAAGTTAGTAAGTTTACCAACTAAAGACTAACTAAGGTAAAAGTTAATTAATATTAATAACTAAAAAAATTTATCTAATTAAAAATATATGTTTTAAAAAAACCGAGAATCATAAATCCGATATTTTTCTCGGATTGACAAGGACCATAGCCACCCTTTATGGAAGTTACAACGTGAACGAGACTTATGAGCCATATTAATCACTAGTATTAATATGTATAATATGGATGATCCAAAAATATTAGATCTTGGAAAAAACTAGCATATTCTAGATATTTTAGATATTATCCTAAAAAGATAGACCTTGATGTCATTTAAAAGAAAAGATAAGTGATGTTTTAGTTAGTTTTGGATATTTTATTGAAAGAAAAAAAAAGAAAAGTGATTGGCGAAATTGTGTGCACCGAAATCGCAGTCTACAGGCAGTAGGCAGCACTTCAAACAAGAAGAGAAAGAATGAGTGATCTGAAAGCTTTGCAATCAAGTGTCTTGGAGTTTTACCCCCCTTTTGGAGACAATGAAACCATCAGATTTTTGAGTTAAGTATCAGATCACTGATTTTTCCAAGAGTCCCTCCACTAAGAACTCTTGTTCTCAACCTCATCCCCTCCTCTCTAATTCATTATAAATACGAGGCATGGGAGGCACAAAGGAGCACAAGGAGACCCCGAGAGGCTGCAAGAGAGAGGTAGAGAGAATGATACCTCTCCAAGAGATTGTGAGGGAGAGCTTGAGAGAGAGAGAGAGAGAGAGAGAGAGAGAGAGAGAGAGAGAGAGAGAGAAGAGTTACATCAAGAGGCTGCACAATTCTTTCTATCTCGATCCTTGACTTAACCATATTCTCTTACGCTCTCCCATCTCGAATCTATTCCGCCTTCTTAATCTCTTGAGTCTACTTGCGGGCGATGGCCTCCAAGCAAATAATGACATGTGCAGATGGCAATCCTACAACCAACAACGAAGCTTTGGACAAAGGCATCATTGTTAATCCAACTACGGTTCCAATCGTAAGTAATGTATTTCTAAATTAATAGATGCTTGCTTTGATTCTCACATGAGATACATTATTTCCATGCTATGATGTATGAGAATAGATCATGGAAAGGGATAAGCCTCTTCTCACATATTCAAAAGTTGGAGTTTGCAAAATGCATATATCGAGGGAAGTTAATTGCACTTAGTTGCGTATGGCTTATTTGTTGATAGAGCAATCAATCATGGGTTATAAATAGCATAATCATAAAAAGAATAACATTAGGAATTGTGCATACAAGTATTAAGTAAAATTTTGCATAGAATCGCTCTTTGATCCAAAAGGGGAGAGCGAGTATATGATGGAATTGTTATCGCATCTATTCTTGTATTGTTTGGGAAAAATACAATTAGTTTATTGGATTGATTGAAAAACACCCTAAATTCTTTTTACAATCAATTGATTGTTGTATTGTGATTTGGATAAATATTCCAAGTGCTTGTGTTTGATGGTAAAAGCATGGCAAAGGTCTGTAATGACAAGTTGCCATGGGAATAAAGGAATGTTTTCCTAGAAGATGATATTAGGGCTGATTGCCTTGATTATGCATGATTCTTAATTATTGGATTAAATAAGAAAGAATATTTTTCATGGGTGGATCATCTCCAAGATCGCACCGTGGATTACCCTGAGAGGGCACTACTCGATTCATGGGCCGAAGGTCGATTGGTGAAAAGGCCAACCACAGAAAGTGTGTCTCACTCCTAGGTTGCTCGAGGTCAGTGGAGCTCTGGACACCCCTTGCCAAGTCCGAAACGGAGCTATAGACTGCCGTGAGCCCAACATACAGGGCGTTTGAAGATCCTATTCTAGATAATGGATGGAAATTTTGGTGTCATTTGATTTGGACTAGGTACTTCCATTGGACAGAAGGGATACATAATTCTCCTATATGAGCAGGAGAAAACGATTAACCTAAAGATAAGTTAGGGAACTTGTTTGTCAAAATGACTGCTCGTTTTGTTTTTGTGTCTATGCTATAAATTACATAAACAAACCCTATGTCCTAAAAGGATTAATTGATGAAGGCAATTTTAAATGTGGCACATAAATGTGGTAGGACCTAATTAGAAAACTATAGCTATCAAGGGAAGTGGGTAGACAGAATCCTCAATAGGTCCGTCCTATGGCAGGTTGGTCCTAGAGAACTGGAAGGCTTCTCACAAGGATTTATCACCATTTGACTTTAGGTATTGTTAAGTTAGAACTGATTCATGCCGTTTTAAGGGATCAGAATGGGACTATGCCCTATTGGCAGAGAGGTTGAGCGGCGCATTCCTTCCGTTTTCCATTCTCTTTGAACCAAGTGCAGTAGGGATATGCTTCGCATTGGGTATCTCTGCCTAAAGTAGGATGTCGCCTGACGCTAGAATGCCGTTATGTTACTTGGCCCTAGGAACCTAGATTTCAGGTCGATCCTAGTGGATTTGGCCGTGAAAGTTCCGTTGTGAGGCGGACTCGGAAACCCTAGGCGACAAACCCTGGAACATCTCCTAGGAGTGCCGGGTAGTGACACTTAGATTCGTTTCTCGATGGACCGCTAAAGCATGCCTAGATAGTCGATAGGCGGGTATGTTACAATACCACACATCATCACATAAATGGAAAAGGTAAGTCTCTAACCACTTATTTATCCTTTTTGTCTGGCCATCAGTGTGCAGATGATATTGAGATATGCAAGCTGAGTCGCCTCTATCTAGTAGTAGATTAATTGGATGACATTTGTGTGTAATAAAGTCAACTAGACTTAGCTCGTAAACTTAAACTAATTCTCCTTGCATTGCTTGCTAACTTAGGCTATAGTACTTTGTATTTTGGTTTACTCACTGAGCGTGAGTGTGATGAATAATGAAGAAAGAGCATGCTGAGAGAGTTGACTGCTCTTTATTTACCCTATCTCTCTCATTCTTTTGACATGGTATTAGAGCCATGGACCCCCATGACCCTGCAAAGTGTGTGAAGATTGGAAGCTTGGCATTGGAGTTGCAAGAGTTGGAATGAAGAGATCTGTGAGTGGTTTGCAAGAGTAAAGAGTTGTCCTGGAATATTGGCAACCATAGCTCAAGATCTAGGTATGTTTCAATGGTCTACTTGCCAAGCCTATTGAGACTTGTTTGTAGGGGTTATTGGCAAGCAGTGGAGCTCTTGACAATGAGCATTGAAATAAAAAATTCTAGTAGCATAAAAAATGTAGGCAAGATAGGTTGTGCCTATTTTTGTGATTATGCATTAAACAAAAACTGTGCTTACATTTGGAGCTCCATGTTGAAGAAAAATGCCATGAAAATATTGTCAAGCACCATTTAAAGTCATCCAACCATTATAAAATGCTTAATGTCAGATCTGGAAGTCATCTAGAGCCTACGTGGTCTGCCCTAAACTGCACTTGTAGGTTGATCATTCTCTCTTGCTCAAACTCAGACATTGGCAATCATAAACACACTCTACTGTTGGTTAAACAACTTGTCAGGGATTGAAAAGACTTCATAGAATTGGAATTTTGGGTCTTAGCTCATGTGCAGGATGTTTAAAATAGACATTGGGTCTAATCTAAAAGATTCCACCTGGCACTCCCACGGAATGTCACATGGTTTATTAGTTAGCGACTTTGGAGTCTACTCACCAATGAAATATATCAGCCAACCATGTCAAGATAAACTTGAATCTTCTTGAATTTCTAATGGTCAAGTCATTCTACAGCCTTCTAGTGCGATCTACTTTGTGTAGAGCATTAAAAAAAAGGCAAACTCATATTGCACTTCGTTCAAAGAGAATGGGAAACAAGAGGGATGCATCGCTCAACCTCTCTACCCATAGGGTAAAGTCCCATTCTGGTCCCCTAAAATGATATGAGCCAGGATTCTATCCTACATTATCTAAGGTCAATACGTCTTCGTGATTTGAATGTTGAGAAGCCTCCCAGTTCTCTGGGACTATCCTGTCGTAGGATGGACCCGTTGGGGGTTCCTCCCACCCACTTCACTTGATAGCTTTAGTTTTCTACTAACCTAAGGGCACATTAGTTGGTAACACATACAAGTAGCTTCCTTAATTAACCCATTAGTCACATGTTTCTTTACATAATTTTATGCACTGACATGAAAACAAATCAAACAAATTCCTTGAAAGTAAAATTTATATTAAATTTTCAACTGAGATGCAAATCCCGTCCATAGGATGATTCCTGCAATCCGTAAGGATACATCTTATTTTCCTCCAAGTTTCTACCCTTCCACTAGTAATAGAGCCTCAAGATTCCTTCCCAAGTCATGTAGACTGTCTGAGTAGGACCTAAAGGCAGGTGATTTATAGCTAGAGTCTCCCTTGGCACCCTAGTAGCCTCCTATTATGAACATACGTTTTACGAAGGGGCCTCTCACGATGGGTTTGGTCCACATTCCTGACGTGGGTATCAAAAAAACCCCCTTGGATAGGGTTGGCAGCTATCTGGGGATGCTCAACATGCCTTTCCCAAGTGTTTCAACCTGAATCCAATTTGAAATATTTTCTTCTACATCAATTCCTTTGTTAGATGACTCCTTTTCCAAACAGGTGTTCCTCACGGGGGATTCACTAGTAGTAATAAGGAGACGTCACCTGCGTCCAAGAAATATATGAAAATACCCCTTATCTACCCCCTATTTATGGGACCTTACCTTATAAAATGTACATTCCTTCCCTTAAATAACCCCCCCTTACACTCATATGGTACCATAAGGTAAACCCTAGTGGACCCCCCGGGGTGTTCCTAAGTACAAACACAAGCAAAAGTGCACAATATGTACTAGACAAGGAAATTCCGATTTGATGCAATAGTATCTAGTCTCGACTTTATCCATGTTATTGTCTAAGATTTCTAGAGGTGACCTAATTTAATTTCCTCATTCTTTTGAATGAAGGATTATCCTTGCAGTGTTGATTGCAATTTGGGACATTGGCTTCCCTATAACAAAACCCTACGTATTCATTTGAGCTAGGGTTTGTCATGTAATTCAAATAGTTACTTAAGGACTTTGAATTTCCTTCAACTTCAAGCAAGATGGGCCTTGAGAAGAATCCTTCAACTCTTTAGGGTTTGAAATTCTTTCAACTTCCTAGGAATCCTACGTATTCTATCAGAACTTCAATCTATGTTTTATGAGATGTAATAGGATTTTTTATTATTTCAGCCAAGCAAACGGAAGCAGATGCATAAAATCTATCTGGCTTAATTGCAATTTAATGCGTATTCTTGGAACTTTTCATATATATATATATATATAAGCATGAAATTTCCATGCAATTTATGTGCAATTTAACGGCTTCTAAGTGCATTTTTACTTGATCACCTAAGATGAATGCCATGAACAAAATTTTCCTAGTATGCTCATTATTTTGAAACATGCTCAATTAAGTTGCAATATTTAATGTAAACATTATTTTATCCCAATTTCTTTCCCTAATACAACGGGGTGCACCTGATTCATAAGAGATGTGTTTCCTGTAGTTGCGGTCCCTTGGTTCGCGGTCACGGTTGGTTGTGGTGGGAGTTTTGGCATTTGGAGTGATTTTTTGTTTAGGGGCTATCGTCCGCAAGTGGATTCAAGAGATAAAGGAGGAATATATTTGAGATAGGAGAGCATAAGAGGATACGGCTTAGTCGAAGACCGAGATAGGGGGAATTGTGCTAATTCTCTCCCTTGTAGCCTCTCGGGGTAACTTCTCTCTCTGTCTCTGTCTCTCTCTCTCTCTCCATATCTTGGAGGGGTATCCTTATACCTCCCTTCTCTACCTCTCTCTTATAGCCTCTTGGGGTCTCCTTATGCTTTTCTAACTGCTCCCCATGCCTCATATTTATAGCTAAACAAGAGAATAAGGGTTGTGACTAAGAAGAAGAGCTCTTTATGGAGGGCAAATCACAATTCTGATAGTTCCATTGGCTTTGAAAGGGGGGTAAAACTTCGAGACACTTGGTTAGAAATCTTCTAGATCACTCCTTCTTCTCCCTGTTCGAAGTGATGTTTACTGCTTGTAAACTGCGATCGTGACGAGCACGATTTTTCCAATCCTTCCTTTTTTTGTATTAAATCTCCAAAACAAACTTTAAAAAACCACTTACTTTCTTCTTCTAGAAATATCCATAGCTTTTTAGGATATTTACAATAAGTGAAATCTAAATTATCTAAAATATGCTAGTTTTGCCCAAAAATCTAATATTTTTGGACCATCCATACTATACACATTAACACTAGTGATTAATATGGCTCATAACTCTCATTCATGATGTAACTTCCATGAAGGGTGGCTACACTCCTTGTCAATCCGAAAAAAATGTTAGATTATGACTCATTTTTTTATATTTTTAATTAAATGAAAATTATTAGTTATTAACATTAGTTAGTTTTTACTTTATTTAGTCTTTAGCTAGTAACCTGAATAAGTAACTTTCAAACTAACCAACTAATTTTTAATTGCGTAAAAATATTACATATAAACCATCATTGATGCTTGTATGCACCACATTGAACCTTGAGGGTTATGGTACATGTTAGATATGTTTTGAGCTAAAAATACTTTAGTTTTCATAGACAATATACTATTGGTTATATCATTGAATTAGCTAAAACTTTTTTATTATAGTTATGGAAAATTGAGTAAGCATTTTTGCCGATGGGATCATAGATTGTTACCTACAAGTCATGACACATGTCTAACGTGATTTGAGGATATTTGTGACTTGGAATTCAACTTTGCATAGATAATTGTTGCTGGAAATTGTAGACTATGATCTATAAATGTTTTTTGGAACATACAACGTCCTACATAAAGTGAATGAAACCTACTTAGTATGCTACTAACATCTTGTTATTTATGACATATGTCTAGAGATGTTTGCCATGTTTTTGAGCTAAGAAATCATTGATTTTTGTAGTCAACTTACTCTCATAAATATGAGGACTAAAAATGGCATGCGTAAAGTGTACTTTGTCTACAAGGAGTCAGACACTATCTATTTTAGATTGCATTGAATACATAGAGCTGTAGAGATGAGAAATGCTGAGAGGACTGATAATATTTGAGACACTAATATTTGGCACAAGTAGATTTGACACATATATGTCCAAAAGCTAAAAAATATGCAACATAATGAGCTTGTTATAGGGCTACTAAGGTTTAAGTATACTGATTTGGGACATATATGCTCGGAATGTTAGTTTGGGAAACAAGCTAGGTTCCCATTTGCTAGGAATACATAGAATAACATCAAGCCTTTATAAGCTTATACACTCACTTGGTGGGTTTCAATACTATGTGATCTTTGTGGATGACTATAGCAAGTACACATGGATATACATCTTAAAGAATAAAGATGAGGTGTTGGATACCTTTATGGAATTTAAAGCTCATATTGAAAAGAGCTTAACTGTTATTTCTCATGCTTATGATCTGATGGTGGTGGAGAGTACGTGTCAAAGGAGTTTGACAAATACTTAGTAAAGCATGGAATTAGGAGGCAATTGACTTTCTCCACAATAGAACGGAGTTGCTGAAAGGAAGAATAGGGTGATTATGGAGGTAGCTAGGGCTATGTTAAATGAGAAGGATATGCCATTGCATTATTGGATTGAAGTAGTACTTTCGGCTATCTATGTGATGAATAGAATACCTACAACAAGAATACATGAAAAGACACCTTATGAGTAGCTACATGGCTACAAGACTGATCTAACATTTGAAATTATTTGGTAGTATTGCCTATGTCTATGTTTGAGATGACAAAGGGAAGAAACTTGACCCTAAAGCAGTGAAGTATGTTTTTATTGGATACTCCTAGGAAAGGAATGCATGTAAGTGCATTTTTCCAACTACATGAGAGATATTGCTCAATTGTGATGTTGTGTTTGATGAATTAGCATCTTGGTATGGTGCTAAGTAGGCTACAATGTTTGATAACACTTCACAGGCCACGTATGTTGAAAATGGACAACAAGACTTTATTTCTACTAGTGGACCTTCTCATGATGCATCTAGCAGTGTAAGTCCTTGGACAGGATGGCTCCATAGCCATGCGTCTCCATCCACTAATATGGATATGTTAGAGGGGGAGAGATACATGAAAAGAGAAGGTTTTTGTTTATATTACAAGACCATCGACTTCAAGGTATGACTCTTTTGAGAGTCTAGATAGCGAGTTTGGCATACCTATAGTGGTTAAACCTGGAGTTAAGCAACGATATATACTGTCTCATGAGAGAGCCAACGAATCTAGTTCACCTCAATTATTGCAGAGACAAAGGAAGCTTGTGGATAGGCTTACCTACATTGGATACTTAGTGAGACACTATACATACATGACAGAAGTGCAAAAATACAAAGAGCCTACATCTCTTGCAAAAGTAGTTAAGGATGAAAATTGGTGCAAGGCAATGGATGATGAATATGAGGCTTTGCTAAAAAATAGAAAATGGGATTTGTTTGAGTTTCCTAAGGATAAAATGCCTATTGGATGCAAGTGGGTCTATAAATTAAATAGGTGTACTAATTGCACCTTGACTTCCACCGATCAATGACAAATTATTTTTAGGACCTAGACTCAAATTTAGGTTTTCCCTAGATGTGTAGGCCACTTGGAAGCATGACTCTACCTCCTCTTCTCATGTAATATCAGTGTCTATATTTGCAAGAGCAACACTACTCAATTGCACTTGGATATTGAAGTCTAATCCATGTAAAACATAATGCAATTGGGTAGCAGATGGAATAGAAATAGAGGCTTGTAATTTTTAAAACACCTCTTTCAATTTCTTGGTGTATGCACAATCATTCTCATGAGATTCTTGATGTGCTACATTCAAAACAAGCAGCCAATACTAACCACCCCTCTCAGGGGAAAACTCTCTTTAGAAGGCCATAAAGAATAAGTTGATCATGGTTATGGTCCCGGCTTCCAAGGCGTGATACCACATTGTAGCTCTTCCTTTCAGATTCATGTTGAAAAACATCATGAGATGTCCTTTGTCTTGAATTTGGTTGAAAATCAATTTTTGGAACTCACTGATGTGGAGTTTTGCATCTTCTTCTACTAAGCCGTTCAAAATGGGTAGAGGGATACCTAAGGTTGGAAGATCTAGTGTCCCTGTAAGGATATTGCAATGGGTTGCACCATAACAATAATCGGATTAGCTCTAGGGATTTGTATTGGTGGGACTACACCCCCACTTGAAGTTGGTTGACTTATCGGGGCAAAAGGTATGTTAAAGCTTCATCCTTTACCTAATGGGATAGTTGGAATATAAGGTTAAGAAGACCTCACTTTTTGAAGGATATTGGACTACTATGCTTAGAGAATATCTCCTAAGGATCTCAGCTCATCGTCTAGTCCTTTTGTCTCTTTCTTGATGTCGAATCTTAGCTTGATGGTGTCTATCAGGAAATAATAGATCTATTCCAATGCTCTTTGGCATACACCAAAAAACTTGTCCCTATTAACCAATATTTGAAAAATTCCACTTATTAGGAGTCCTTGGCAAAGGCACCACCTATATTGAGACCTAAAATAGGACCCTAGCTCTAAGGCTCTAGCTAGGGTCTTATGCTTACCAAACCATCATCATAAAAAAATGGCATCATTCTTATCAATCGCCATTCTTTTCTTTTTTTCAATCCTTCTCCCCTATCACGTGAGAATTTGGGGGAGGGGAGCCCTCAATAGACACCCCCCTCCCCATTAAAGGAAACTTCACATGTTTTTCCTCCACACTTAGGCACTCCCATCTTCCACATCTGATGACCGATTTGCGAGCCAAAATTTTTTGAATGTTTGTCGCGGAGTCCATAGTGCCTGGTACTTTCCATTGTTGATTTTTGCACTCAAAACAAATTCTAGAAATCCATGATTTCTATGATGTTAGTTTCCAAAAGCGATTTGAAAACCTATCTTTGCCTCAAATCGACAAACTTTGATACATTTTTGGCTCTTTCCTAAACTCAAAATCTAGCTCTCAGCTATTTTGTACATGTTTCATAAAGGGAAACCAAGATTTCTTGCCTAATTGACACACATCACAAACATGATGTAACTCATTGTATGCAAGCTTTGGCAAAACCTGTGACCATTTTCTTTCTTTGAATAGTTTGTAGCCTTTGAATATTCATGTGACTAATTCTCTTGTGCTAGATTTCAAGGTCTCTAACAATGCCCTGACCATATGCAAACACGATCAATTTCAACTAAGCTGATGTAGCATTCGATGCAAACATCTGACCATGCCTTTTGCCTTGAGCAATCAATTTGTAGCCATTGCTAAATTCCCCTATAAAATAGCCATTCTTGTTAAAGAAAACTTGCAAGTTTTGCTCTATCATCTAGCCATTTGACAATAGATTCTTTGTAATAGAGGGCACATGTGATACATCATGCCAACTTTTTTTCTAGACATCATGAATTACCAAGGGTACTACACCCTTATGCTCAATACTATGTTGAGTGTCATCCCCTATACAAACATACACATGCTTATTTGGAACCATGTTAGTAAAACATTCCCATTGTAAGAAATATCCTTTTTCTAAATATCGTTAAAAGACTTTGAAGGATCTACAACTTTCCATGATATGAAAATTGCACCCAAGGAGCTTGTGGGCAAATTGAATGGAATTGGAAGAGTACTGCTATTGAGTCAAAGCCAATTGCAATTAAATATTTGAATATTTATTTTGATCAAGTGGAAGTAGTCAAGCCAGTTGCTATACCTAAGAAGGAGCTTGTCAATTACTCTTTGTTGTTGCTATATTTCAAGATCTAGTGCTCATTGTTGCTCCTACCACGGCTAATATTATCCAAAAGACCAAAGCTACTCCAAGTTCCTCACCAATGTAGCCATACTATCTATATTATATTATTGAGGTGTAGGTTTCCTCAATAGATTATCATACAAACAATTTTTGAGGTCATTCTATTACTTTTTTGATATATGATATTTTGGAGGATGGGCAAAACGTTTATTTTCAAGTCAGCCTTCCACTACCCCATCACTTTTATTCTCCACTAAAGAAACCTCTTCTTTATCTATGTCAATTGTAATGATTGGTGCTATCCAAGGCTTGAGAGATTTCAAGATGTTCATGTACACACTTTTAAAGACATACTTCCTTATCATCTACACCACTGCCATTTTGATTGAGATTCAAATGCTACCAAAAGTAGTTGATATCCCTAGTTATATCCATTCAATCAATGCAACATCAGCTACCCAACCTTTTTGGAATTTTAGGTTGATAAAATGTGAAGGAATGACATTTAGATGTTGATCCTTATTGTATCATTCAAGTAGTGCCACAAGTGAGTGTTGCTCTATATCATATACTCTCTCAATTGAGTTCTAATTGATTTGTAGTAATAAAATCTCAAACTCTCCAAAATGTTTTTGTGCTTCATTTTACAAGAGGACACACTAACACAATGTTGCTAAGAAGCCTTACCACTTTAAAGAAGGAACTCTCCCTCTTTGTTGAGTAAGTGTGCCTAGAGAGAATGTGCATGAATCAAGAAGGAATGAGGATTCTAGGATCCCCCATGTAGTCTTCTTGTAGTGATTTTCAAATAGTTGTAGCTCTTAAGCATGCACATTCTGTGCATTTAAAATTAGATTATGATAAAGTCCTTATAGATAAACATGCTAAGGCCCCAACGAGCATTAGGTTCAAGTCAATCATCTGATTCTACAAGATTGAAAGATAAAATACTTGATTGGTAGAACCATTTGTCAACAAAGATGAATTTGGATAATGCATTTTCGTAAAAGAATAAAGTGGAAAAATCAAGCTAATGAGAACTTCAAAGGAAGCATTGCTGACTATGGTTTCTCACTACTGATGAGCTAAGGTGTCCAACAAAATTTGATTGACATTGTAGTGGCACAAAGCTACAAAGCCCTTGAGGTACACAGGATGACTAGGACTAGCACCAAGTTATGCTCAACAACTTTAGAATTGTCCTCTTGCAAGATGCATAATTGTTTTTCATCCATAAGATAAAAATCAATCACATGAAAATATGTCATAATTACTCATGATGCCTGAGAGAAACCTCTTGAAAGGGGAACAAAAATAACTTTGCACTTCAAATATGATTAGTTGGAGCACCTAGAAGAGAGAAAACTTTCATGAATGCCTACTACAACCAGAGAAATCTTTCCGAGGACAACGCTGCAACTTTTCCATATAGGGGACCTTGCTAGGACCAAGGAGGTTTTTATAGGTGGATTGGCATTTTTTATTCAAAAATTAGTAGAGAAAGTTGTACGGAATCCCTTTCATGAGCTTCATGAAAGAGCTAATAAGAGAGTAGGAGTGAATAAGGCTCTCTACAAACATGTGTCTTGCAATGTCTCTTTAAGTGACTACTGCCATGTTATTGGCTAGTAAAATAGCATGAAAATGGGCTAAACTATGGCTACCATAACTGATATTCAAGCTTGAACTATTCCCCAAATAAAGTGCTCCACAATGGTCATTAATCTTTGAAGGGAGGGCAAATGGAATCCTAACTTGACCAATGTAGTGCAATATTGAAGAGAATAACTAGAGCATTGATCTAGGAGTGTTGATGAAGCATTTGATGGTTGAAATTTCATGAAAGAAGGCTTGAAAACATGGACCAAATATGCTAGCCTAAATTGATCAAAGCCTCATCAAATCTCACTAAAATGGTACTCTACTTGTGGCTAATGGTACTTGGAAGATCCTCCTATAGACTATTTCTCATGAAAGATGAAGACCTTGAAGATAAATGGAGTTGCGAGCATGTCTACCATGATCTCTTGAAAGAGAGCTTGTAAAGAGGAAAGTGAAGCCTTTTCTTCAAAAGTAACCTTGACTTAATTCTTCCCTATCTCTAGTAGGGTCTCTTTCTTCAAAATGACTGTTAAAAATGCCTAGAACTAAGTGATGACATGCTAGAATGGCCTTGTTGTTGCCAAATTATTGAAAAAGAAAGAAATTAAGCATCACCTTTTTCAAACACTCTATTTTAAATTAAATAACGAGAATAGTTTTATTTAGATTATATAAAAGTTATATGATATTGAATTTTTTTCTTGGATTAATTTTGCAATGTTGACAATACCACATCATCTACTTGCTATGCACCATATTATCATTCTCATGTCAGCATTGCCACACCATCACGATGAAGCATGTGCATGTTTGAAATAATATCAATTGCCTCAAAATCCTCTTTGTAATGATAAAAGTTTTATAAAGAAATTTCATTTTAAAAATAGACCTTGATTTCCAATCCATCCATTGTTATGTATGATCCTATCATATGATTTAGGATATTAGTCTCTTCACCCCACAAAGGCCTATGCTTTGATCCACTTGTAAAAGGAAGGTACCTAAAAGGAGAGAGAAGATTGCAAAAGAGAGAGAAAGAGAGTATATTAGAACTGGAGAGAAAAAGAAAAAAATAAGAGAGAGAAATAAAAGGCATCCTTGAAACGTGTGCAAGGAAGGTGAAGAAGATGAAAGAGACTTTGTATTATTGACCAATGGTGTTGAAAAACAAGCCTCCTTGCATCCTGTAGATCCTATCATGTGGCTAGTATTATTTTCCTCTTATTTCTCATTATCCCCTTATTTATGTTTGTGATTTCCTCTCCATTACAAAATGATGCTAGTGATGTCCTATATGTCTCTAAACTTGGGGACTCATTCTTGGTTTCTATGGATGATGGTGTATATTAAGAATGGATTCTTGATCCTCAAGAGAATCATTTCATTTCATGTCACTCCCTATAGGAATAGCTTATTAGTGATAGATTATGGGATATGCTCCCATGGGATCATCTCAATTCTTGGGTAATTTGTGCAAATTTAGTCCTACTCTTCCCATTTAGTGGTTGGTGATGGTTTGCTACATATGATTCTAAAAGATAGGGATTTTATAATACAATAAAATCAACATTTCTCTTCAATAATAAAACAAAAAGTTTTGTTAGATTGTAATTAAAAAGTATATTTTTAAAAAATTTACCTATACATTTATCTAGGTTTTGTCAAATAAGATAACCCTTCTATTGATCACATGTGGTACACTTATATTTCTAGAGATGCATCCACAAGATACTATTAGATAACTAGATGATTTCCCATTTGCAATACCTTCATCATTTTAACTTTTTTTTTAGAAATATGCGAAATTATATGTATGGAAAACAAAGTAGAATGTTACAAAGGAAGGTTCTTAGAACTAGAAAGTTTGAACCTTTGAAATTGGTACATAGCAATGTATGTGAACATATGTTTATGATCTCTTTTGTAGGAACACCTTACTTTGTGACTTTTATTGATGATGGTACTAGAGAATTATAGGGATTTCCTATTCATAATAAGAGCACATTGTTAATGTATTCCAAATTTGTTTGATTATTGGGAAAATCAATTAAGAAGGTAAAATGTTGGACAATTGATACTAGTGGAATGTAAACCTCTCATGTCTCACATGTCAAGTTTGTGGGAGAGAAGGAAGGAGTCTCACTTGAAGCTTTCTTGCTTGCACAATGGGGGAATACACACAAGGGTGGAGGCTAAAAACAGTTTTCCTCTTCTTAGTTGTGTAAGCCAAAAGAACTCAAGTACAAAGAAATAGAAGAACCCTATATATGGGTCTCAAACCAAACTCAACTAACTAAGGTGGCATACTAACTGAGCCACGAACTAGAGTAGATAAGGATAGCTATCATGTAGCTATTATTCATGGGCGGTGTACCAACCGCGTCTGCAACTGACAAGTCGATGACATAAATACACAACGGTCACCCTGGCGTATCACGAGTGGAGCTCAATATCTCAACACTCCCCCTTGAGCTCAATCCCAATTCCTGCACACCAAGCAGGTCTCTAAACTTGCGCAGCTTCTCTGCGCCCAATGCCTTCGTGAATATGTCAGCTACCTGATCCTCTGTGCTGACATAAACTAGATCAATAAGACCTAGTAAAACCCTCTCTCGCACATAGTGATAATGCACCTCAATGTGCTTTGTTCTAGCATGATAGATTGGGTTATTTGCCAAGTGTATATTACTCATGTTGTCACAATAAATGACAACTGGCCCATCTGTAGACTGATGCATATCATAAAGTAGCTTATGCAACCAAGCTACCTCACATGCAGCCATTGCTACACCCTTGTACTCAGCCTTTGTGCTCGACAAGGCAACTGTAGGCTGTTTCTTGCTGCTCTAAGTGACTGCAGCACTCCCAAAAGAGAACACATATCCACTAGTAGATCGTATATCATAGATACTACCAGCCCAATCAGCATCAGTGTATCCATGCAACTGTATCTGAACCCCAGTCTCATAAAATAGTCCATACTGCAATGTGGACTTCACATACCTGAGTATGCGTCTAGCCGCATCCAAATGTGGTTTCCTTGGAGCTTGCATAAACTGACTTACCAATCCAACAGCATAGCTCAAATCTGGCCTGGTAACAGTCATATAAATCAAACTTCCTACTATGCGTCTGTACATAGTAGGGTCTTCTAGAAGCTCACCTACATCTGTGCTCAGCTTCACATTCTGCTCCAAAGGAACTGAAATAGGCTTACAGCCTGTCATCCCATATTTGGACAGCATGTCCAATCCATACTGCCTCTGCAAGAGCAGTATCCCACTTGGTGATCTAATCACCTCAATGCCCAAGTAATAACGCAGCTCTCCCAAATCCTTCATCTCAAACTTCTGCTTCAATAGCATTTTCACATGAAGGATATCTTCATCACTGTCACCTGTCATAATCAAATCATCAACATAAATGACAAGTAGCATAATACCTTTCTCTATTTTTCTCACATAAAGTGAGAAATCTGCCTTGGAAATTTGAAAGCCAATAGTGACAAGATACTGTCCTATCTTGTCAGACCATGCTCTAGGTGCTTGCTTCAAGCCATACAAGGCTTTCTTCAACCTGCAAACAAACTCAAGGTGAACAGCATGCACATAACCTGGTGGCTGCTCCATATAGACCTCTTCTTGCAAATCACCATGCAAGAAGGCATTCTTTACATCCATCTGATGTAAAGACCATCCCTTTGATGCAGCCATAGCAATGACTGCTCTTACAGTTGCCATTCTTGCAACCGGACTGAATGTTTCTTCATAGTCAATGCCATATGTTTGTGCATACCCCTTGACTACGAATCTTGCCTTGTATCTGTTCACAGAACCATATGCATTGTGCTTCACCTTATAAACCCACTTACAGCCAATTGCATTTTTACCTTTAGGCAAAGGTACCAATTCCCATGTAGCATTTGCTTCCAAGGCATCCATTTCTTCATCCATGGCTTTCTCCCATTTTTCTTTTCCCATGGCTTGCTCAAAAGAAGTGGGTTCTGGTTCCTGTATCACTTTGACCATATATGCATAGTGAATGGCTGTAAATCCATCATATTTCAGCCTATCCACAGGATACCTAGCTCTTGTAGACCTGCGCAAAGTAGGTTCACTCCCAGGTGCTCTCAAAACATCCCTGGTCTTCCTTACTCCAGGTGTAACAATAGAAGGAATACCCAACTCATCATCAATGCTCTGTTCTCAGCCACTGGATTCACCATCCACATAAGAGTGACCTGCATTCACATCAAACATGGACTGATCAACCTTCTCTTTTCCTTTTCGTGATACCTGCATACCACTATCTGCATTACTTTGAGAAGATTCTCCTTATCTCAATCTGCCTGTCCATGGTGAAGAATGTGAACCACTGCTAGAGGACGCTCCAGGTCCACTAATATTTTGTGACTGTTGCTGTGAATTCTGTGCAGCATTACCATTTTGTGCATCTACATCATCAATCACATTTACTGGTTTATACCAGCTACTCATCTCATCAAAAACAATATCTCTGCTCACTGTAAACTTACGAGTAGAAGGGTTATAGCATCTATACCCTTTTTGCTGCAGAGAGTAACCAATAAAGATGCACTTCTCAGCTTTTGGATCCAACTTGGATCTCAACTCATCTGGCACATGAACATAGGCAATGCAACCAAAAAATTTCAAATGAGAAATATCTGGTTTCCTACCAGTATACCTCTCCTCTGGAGTCATTCCATGTATTGCTGCAGTGGGAGTCCTGTTCATTATGTAGACTGCTGTAGCAACTGCTTCAGCCCAATAAAAATCTGGCAAGTCTTTTTCATTGAGCATGGCACGAGATACCTCTCCAATATGCCTGTTTTTCCTTTCTGCAATTCCATTTTGTTGTGGGGTATGACTACATGAATATTGCTGCTTTATGCCATGCTCCTGTAGGAACCTTGCAAACTCATTTGAGAGGTACTCTCCCCCTCCATCTGACCTTAGGCATTTTATCTGCAGGCCTGTTTCTTTTTCAACCATCGCTTTAAGAGTTTTGAAATGCCCAAAAACTTCACTTTTCTTTTTCATAAAATACACCCAAATTTTTCTGCTATAGTCATCAATAAAACTGACAAAATAATGACAGCCTCCAAGAGATGCAGCTTTAGTTGTCCACACATCAGAGTGGATTAATTCCAACGGCTTCTTACTCTCTTGAACATGTCTAGGAAATGGTTTCCTTGCCTGTTTTCCAAACTGACAGGCTTCACATACCTTATGCATTTCTGCAACCTTGAATTTTGGCAAACCTGTAACAATATTTTGGGCCTGCATTGATTTAAGTCGCTGTACATTAACATGACTAATGCATTTATGCCAGATATCAATATCTGCAACTACACTAGACCCATGTGCAAACATTGCTGCACTCAATTCAGACATGTCTGCATCCAATGTAAACATTCTGCCCTTCTTCTTTCCTTTTGCTATCAAGCGACCTTTATTTTTCATATCCTCAACAAAGCATCCATGAGGATTAAATCTGACCTGCAAGCCCTGCTCAACCATTTGACCAACAAAAACCAGATTCTTGGTGATATTCGGGACATGAAATACATTTGACAGGTATGTCTTTTTCCCATCCTGCATAGACAAGGGAATTTTTCCAATCTGCACAATAGGATGTGCATTATCATCACCAGTCTCCACAAATCCTGGTTTTTCTATTTTTCTTGCATCCTCCATCCATTCTGCATGACCTGTCATGTGGTTTGATGCACTTGAGTCAACATACCATACATCATTGCTTTCTTCTGCACCTGTCACAAAATTGTTCATGTGCTGCACCATAAACAAGTGCTCATTTCTGTCATCACCCTGTCTACTAGAAGATGCATAATTCCCTTGTTGCAGTTTTCCATTCATGATGTCATTCTGCTTTTTATAGCAGTTTTAGCCATATGACCCATTTTACCACAGTAGTAGCATTCAACATTACTGTTTGCATTTTGGCCTCTTTGCCATCCACCACGACCTCTTTGGCTCCCCCTACCTCTAGAGTTACCACGTCCTCCTCCATAGGACTGGTTTTCTTGAGTTTGCTGCATATTCTGATTTCTGCCACGGCTTACAAATTGGCCTCCTCTACCTCTGCCTCTACCTCTTCCAGCATTTGAGTAGAAGACAGCTTCCTTTGAAGTTCCTCCTCAAAAAGATGCACCACCATTTCTCTGCTCCTCAGAAATTAGAAGAGCAATCAACTCCTCAAAATTAGGAAATCTTTCATGGACGGAAACGGATGTTCGGAACTGTGCATAATCCTTTCCTAGACCATTCAAGGTCACGGAAACTAAATCATCATCTTCCACTGGCGACCCAATGGAAGCAAGTGCATCTGCAATCTTCTTCACCTTCATGTGGTAGTCGTTGATGCTCATACTTTCTCTTTGCACATTATGCAACTCTTGCTTGAGCTGCATTTTCCTGGCTTGCATATTTGTGCTATACATTTTTGACAAAGTATCCCATGCCTCCTTTGGCGTACTTGCATCCTGAATATGCACAATCATAGAGTCTAAAATACTGATAGACAGCCAATACATAACTTTCCTGGCTCTCTCATGCCATGTTTTGAATGCCTGCATTTGCTATTGATTGGGAACATCAGGAAGAACTGGTTCTTCTTCATTTCCTGCAACAAATTCCCAATATCCTTTTCCCATAAGAAAATTTATCATTCTAAACTTCCATGCTTAGAAGTTGTTCTTGTCAAGCTTTTCAGTGACAATCTGTGAAAGAGAATCAGACGCCATTACAGAACACTGCAAAAAATTATGTCACTGCAAAGAACACAGCTTCAGCCTCACAATGGCAAATCTGTAAAACTGACGAAAGTGGTATCTGACCACACAGTCACTTCCTAGTGACGATTTTGCATCAACAGGCAACAGGGATGATTCTGTAACTTCCAATGTCTCTGCGCACAGGCATACAATGCAATTTCTACAGTAACTTTTTACCGACCTGCAGAACAGTGGTCGCATAGCATAAAACTGGGCCTTTTCCTGAGTGCGTGCAGAAAACTTCCGCCTCCAAAACAGGCCCCGAAATGGCCTCAAATAAAAAAAACAAGGTCTTGCTTCACCGCGAAGGCGTCTCAACCTGAGACAATGCACTCCTGCACTTTCCGGCTGTGCTACCTGCAGAGATCTGCTCCCAAAACAGAAAATGAAAGCAACACTGCTCCTCTTACAAGAACACCACGAGCTTGGCTTGCTTTCTTGAGCTCCTTACCACGAACAAGCCTCTGATACCATGTCAAGATTGTGGGAGAGAAGGAAGGAGTCTCACTTGAAGCTTTCTTGCTTGCACAATGGGGGAATACACACAAGGGTGGAGGCTGAAAACAGTTTTCCTCTTCTTAGTTGTGTAAGCCAAAAGAACTCAAGTACAAAGAAATAGAAGAACCCTATATATGGGTCTCAAACCAAACTCAACTAACTAAGGTGGCATACTAACTGAGCCACGAACTAGAGTAGATAAGGATAGCTATCATGTAGCTATTATTCATGGGTGGTGTACCAACCGCGTCTGCAACTGACAAGTCGGTGACATAAATACACAACGGTCACCCTGGCGTATCACGAGTGGAGCTCGATATCTCAACATTGCAAGACTTCTTTTCTTTGTGTGGTATCAAGAAGGACTTGGCTACTCCTAAAATCTAAGCTATATTTTTATCTCCACCACCCTTCAATAATCCTATTCAAGTAAAACATTCTATTCACAAATAATTCAATTCAATAGGTGGAAGTGCATCCACAATGCAATTGTGGATCATGCTAATAGTGGTGAGGCACGATAATGCAAGGCTAATGTTTGGAAGTCTTTAGATACAATCTTTAAGTTTTGTGACATGCATGCATGTGTTAACCCCAAGCCAAGAAGGCAGAAGAATGAATGAAAAAGTGGAAAGAAGATGGAAAAGGAGCAAAGACACGCAGGCAGCCTCTAAAGTTAAGCCGGGGCCAAAAGCGTAGTTTAAATAAAAGGCACCTCAAAAACTCCAAAAACTCTTGTAAAAGACCGCTAGGCTCCCCCCTGTGCCACTTGTAAAAGAATAGTCAGGCATAGGCTTAGGGTAGAAAGCAGAAAGAGGGAATTAGAAAAAGGGACCTTGCCACAATGGCCGGTCATGTAAAAAGGGATGGGCGCCCATGGGGTTTTAGGGTTTGTATATATAAAGTTCAAAAAGTGAATGGATGCTCATTCTTTGGTGTGTGGCTAACAAGAGCTCTTCTCTTCTTCTCTTCTTCTCCTCTTCTTGCTTGTGTGTGCTCTTGAGAGAGGGAGTGTGAGAGTGTGAGGGAGTGAGTATGTGAGAGTGAGGGATCAAGAGGGTGAAGCTCTTCACCATCTCCTCTTCTCTTCTTCTCTTCTCTTCTCTTCTCTTCTCTTTTCTTCTCTTCTCTTCTCTTGCGCGCGCGACTATGGTGGATGGAGCTTGGAGATGGAGGAGGCTTGAGGATGCTTGAGCTAGCATCTAGGATTGTGGAACTACCGGTGTGTGCGAGAGAGAAGGCAACTCATATCGGCATCAAGGTAAGCTCACTACACTCATAAGATTGACGGCGCGTCGGCTATGTGAGAGGTAGCCATTAGAGCTCGCTTGGAACACTTGAAGCAATAAGTGGTCCATGGGTCTTGGCGGTTGAGAGAAAGCTCCCACATTTTGGTTGCATTGCTGCTGGGACCAATGGATTCAAGCTTGAGCGCTTGCGCGCCCCATATCGAGCATCAAAGTAAGGGATTCATCCCCAAAACAGAGCTTGAGATAGGTAGGAAGGTTGGGTATTTTGATCTTTGAAACAAGTAAGTATTTTGGATTAGTTAGTTTGTTTGATGATTGGAAAACAAGGAGAAATCATTTCAGTTTGTTGCTCTCGATTCTCGTTGCATTTACTGAAGGATAGGATTAGGAAATCGAATCGGGAAAGGGTAGGGTTTACTATTGCAAAACAGGGCAAAATAGGGCACAAATCATGCAAAAGATGGCAAAAATCTTGCTTCGGATGCTTAATGTTGGCAAGTGACTGATTGGGAGCATCAAATCCTTGACCGGGAAGCGGTTTACGAGCTAAGAGGCCAAGGGAGAGCTCATTTGCAACCATTGCAATGAGAGAGGGAGAGAGAGTCCCCGCAAAGATTCGATTCGATCTCGTCATCAGAGAGCCTACTGCTCACCCCAAGTATGCCAATCACTTCCCTTGGTGCTTAGCCAGGATATGGAAGTTTGTGCTTTGAATGATTGCTTGAATCAGGAGATTCGATCAAAATCATCATCACGCAGCATTCGTCGCGCTGCGTTTGGCCCGTCCAAACGGCCTTTGCTAGGCCAAGTCCCAAAATTGGCCCTCGGACCTGCCCATTCGGACCTCGACCCGAAAACCCTAATTGGTCCTCGACCCAACATTTGATTCGGCCCATCTGAGTGACGGCACTTGGCCCTTTGACCAACCCGACACTTGGCCCGAAGTCCACTCGGCCCAGGACCCAACTCGGCCCTCGGCTCGACATTTGACTTGGCCCATCTAAGTCACGCCACTTGGACCTCGACTTGTAAAAAACTTTTTGCACTCGGACAAGTGCGATTCGGCCTGTTCGAGTCACCCATTCAACCCGTGCAATTCGGACCAGTTGGGTCGAGTGTGTGTTTGCCTCAATTTCTCATAAATTTGACCTGAATCAACTAGAGCTCAGGAGCGCAACCTGTCGTAAGCCCTCCTGACGTTCAGAACCTGATTCTGGTGCACAGAGTAGACAAAATCGTAAGGTGCAGCGGCTTACCAGTTTGAGTGGGCTGTCATGATACCTAGAAACCCAGAGACCTAGAGGCATCCTGCTGAGCCATAAAACCCTAATTGAGCCCAAAAATGGCAAGGCAACATAACCGAAAGGCCCTAAATCCCATCTAGATGGCTAGAGAATTGATTGACAAAGCCTATCAAGCCCGAAACAAAGCGAGGGTGCGTAAGACGCTTAGAGGTTGTTTGCCACACTCACCTTGAATTTCCGCACTTGAAGTGCACTTAAGAAAAACTGAAAGCCTAATTGAACACAAGTGCACTAGAAAGAACACACGCACTAAGTGGATATAACTTGAGGACTGTATTTAATAAGTTAAGGAACTCACTCAAATAAGCCACTCAAAGAACCCACAAATAGGAGAATCCACAGATAGAGACAAACCATCAACATGCAAAGTAGGACCAAGCAAGTGGCGTAACGAAGGGGATTTGACAAACCCACTCAACCTTATCAATAGCTTGGCGAAGCACGAGAACTCAACTATGGTAGAGGAAAGCTCAGACCACAGGTTTAACGAGGAACTCAACTTAGGCGTCTTCCCAGAGGCCATTTAGCAAAATTGGTCAGCAGCTATGATGCGCACGCCCGGTATGAGCACCGCGGTCAGACAACAGATGCTATTATCGCAGACTTAGGAGAAGAGAGGAAGCTAGCCCACAAGGCATACAATAGAGACCAGCAGGCCATGATCAAAGGTAAAGCACGGAGTTGCGTGAGGTATAGCGAGTGTTGAACTTAGCCGACAGAAACTGAACGGATCACTAGAGAGCCCTAGAAGGAGACTTAACGCTGAGCGAGCTTCTTATAAAGCGATTGAGACAACACCACAGTAGAGCAAAGTGCTACAGCATTGGCGACCTCACTACTTGCAGGGTTAGGAGCAATCCACGGCTCTAAGAGCCAGTAAAAAATCCCAATAGTCGCAAAGCAGCTCAACAAGTACCAACCCCATGACGACCCATGTAGCTTTGTAGAGTAGTTCGAGCAAGTCTGTGAAGCCAACGGCCTAAGTGCCTTGACTCAGCATTCTCAAGCGTTCGGGCTTTGCTTAGGTGACAAGGGCAGGACTTGGTATACAAGCTTATATGCCGCAGAGCGGGCAAACTTCAATAGCCTCAAGAATCTATTCATTAAGAGATTTGCCGAGCCTAGATAGTCCGACAATCTGCTAGTAAAACTCATGAACGTCAAGCAGAAAGAGAAGGACATTTGCAATTACATAACCCACATAAGGAGCCTCTTCAAGAGAATCCCTACAGGTGAACGACTGATTGAAAGAGCAGTTTCAACTGTGTTCATCAGCGTAATTCGAAATGAGGAACTATATAAGGCTTTGGCAGCCAACTCAAACTTGTAGCAAGACACGCTAGCTAGGGTTTTTGAGGAAGCTATCAGAGTTGATGATCAACTGAAAGAGAGGAGCTCCAACTTAGAAGAAGCCATCTTGCAAAGTTTAGAAAGAGCATCAGCCTCTGGTGAGCGACCAGCCCCATCATCCCAAGATAAGGGGAAGGCCACTGAGATGAACCAAGACTTGGCTAATGTCAAGATGGAGATAGTCAAGCTGAAGACCTATGGAGATGACCAACGTGGCCACACATCCAATGTGTGTACTGTGGCAAAAACCATTTGCTGGTCGAGTGTCAAGACCCTCAGTCGAGACCTTACACTAACTGCGGTAGGTTTGGTCATGACATTATGCATTGCAAATTGCCCAGGAGACTTTCGTACTCTTGACCATACGGTCAGCCTTACCTAGAAAACAAATCGTAGCCACTTTTCAAAAGGGGAGCCCCATTGGCCCTTCCTGCACCTAACAACATTAAGCTTGTTGTCCCCAGGGTGGACATAAACCCAACAAGTATATCTAGGCCACTCGGTCTCTATGTGACCCATCCACCGACAAGTGATGCTCCATTCCACTACGTGGAATCCACTACGTGGAAGAGCCAAATGAGGAAGAGACTTACTTATACCCTTATGTCTCTCACGACGACAAGGGCAACGCAGTTCTTATGGACTATCGAACCAGTGATGGCATTAGGGAGAGGACGAGGTAGAGGCCTAGGAGGGCAAACGCAGGATCCAATCATCTATTGGACTTGTGGGGTCACCCGGGTCATGTCTCATCACGTTGCCCCAAGAGAGAGCAGCAAAATAGAGACAAAGCTGACCTAAGGTGTGTTTTGAGTGCATAATCACCCATCTCTTCATCGATTTCCCAAAGTGGAAACCTTCTGCAAGTTCAGCCAACGTACCTTCTGTTCCATTGGGGCTGTTTGGTGTCGAAAACCTTAATGGGGAGGCCACACCCATCCCGTTGCGGGTCATGAGCCGTGCTTAGACAAAGCATATCACTATCGGGACCCTGCAACCTCGATGCAGCCTTGATAGGGAAGAAGAGCCACAGGCGAAGGAAGAGGAGGCCGAAGGCTAAGATCACACTGAAAACTGAGAGTGCTACAACTCTACCTGTTGGAAAGAAAGTCACGGATGCAGAGGCAGAAACTTCAGCCCCCAAGACGGCTGAAAAGGGAAGTGCCAAGGTAGGGGAGTACCCACATCTGAAGCGCCAACTCGAGGTCATAGAGAAAGTGAAGGACTAGGTAAAAGAGGCCCAAGAGCACTTAAGGGACGCTGAGCCCATCCTAGAATATGAGATCGAGGATCTCACCAGCATGAACATGGCAGTCTCACCCCCTCGGACCAAAGTCAGGAGATGCAACCGCACCGCAGGCAGCCTGGTGCTCCTATACTCAGTTAAGAGGCACAAGCAAAAAATGAAGTTTCGGGGTCTTGGACCTTTTAGAGTCTGTGCAATCAGCCAAACAGGCAACGTCAAGCTCAAGACTCTAGCCGGTGAGGAAATGGGCTTCTTCAATGGTAGTTGTGTCAAGAAATACTATCCCCCCATGCATCCTTTGCATGAGCCACTGATGTTGAAACCACCTGTCAAGATACAAGTAGCCACCATCACTAAAATCGATGATGAGGATGAGGAAACGATGGAGCTTGCATACCTACACATCATGGTCATTGCCAAGTGAACATGCGCCTTCAATGCCTTAATTGACGAGGGAGCGGACTTCAATGTCTTGACTCACGATCATTGGACCCAACTTGGCAAAGCACCACTACAACCCACTAATGTCAAATTAAACCCATATGGGGGCCGCTCCTATGCACTTCTCAGCAAGTGCAGGGCCGCCATTTCTATCGAGTCTGAGACTATACCAATGATCTTCTACGTGCTGCCAGACGCCAAGGACACATGCACGAAGACATTGCTAGGGCGAAACTTCAAGAAGCAAACTCGTTGCAATGTTGATTATGAGTTGCAGCGCATTCACCTTGCCATAGGCAACATCTGCATTAATACAACTTTCAGCAAGGGCTGCGCAATAGCATAGTCTGCACAGCCACCAGTAAAACTATTAGTAGCCAAATCCAAGGAGAAGGGTAGTTCTCAGCCACCACCCACCACCTCTCAAGAACTGTTGCTCTTGGTAGCAAAAGCTAACGCTCAACAACCTAGTCTCCAATGGATGCCTAAACAACCACAACCGCCGTCTAGGAGTCATCGCACACAACCTGATAAGACCCAAAGCTCTAAACCTAGGACACCAAGAGACAGTTATAGAAATTGGCACATGATCAGGCAAAGGTGGGTCCCTAAAGCCCTCCTGCACATTCAAGGTTACTATGAGGGAAATGCCTGGATATGGATCCCTAAAGGTCACACAAGAAAGAACACCACTCGTATGCCACCCCCAAGCCTGATCACCCCCAGCCTCATAGAACCTCAAAACCATAAACCGTAGTGCTCCGCAGGCCCACATCCATCAAGCTCATCCACACAAAAGCCCAAAAGAATTGAACAAGCCTATCGGCCCAAACGACAGACATTGTCATATGAGCCATCACCCGCTAGAGCCCATCTGACTAAAATGATCCACTCTGAAGGCAGCAGTCCATCAGAAGTAGTTGCTACTTCCCCAACCCTAAGCCAGGAAGCCCAACCAAAACCTCAAAATCACCCATAACCACAACTATCCATTGTCAAAGGCTCTAGTGCTATCAAACCCCAACCACCAGCATGTCTTAATCCCTCCTACGAGCGAAAATCATTTTTGACACTGTCCTCAGATCTAGTCAAAGATACAGGGGATGACATGGTTGATTGCATTAGATGGCTTGATGCCACCTTCAAAGAGCTAGCTCTAAGCTACGACCACTTGGACTTAGGTTTGTTGCCCGAGCCTTTTACAACCGAAGTTCGTACAATGCCTTGTTCTTGGGAGACGTTTGAACTTGTCTTCACAAAGGTAGCAAACTCTGCTGCTATATTGCTCAACAGCGAGGTCTCTAAAGAGCAAGCCCTCAAATAGCACCTCATCATGTCATGCGATCAATGAACCACTTTTGCCATCACCGACCAAGAAATTGCAGAATTATCCAAACTCGCTGAGACTGAATCCCCATTCTTGCGGCACTGGTACACTCATAGGTTGCAATGGGAAATAGAGGAATGCCGAGTCATGACAAATGCTGAGCAGCGCCGCACAATCAAAACAACAGAGTATGACCCCACTTATATCGCGCCAACCTCATATAGAGTGTTAACCACTCTTCGCAACCACCCCCTAGAAGAGCACATCAAGGGACACCCTTCCATGGATTGCCTATTGATTGAGGAGGAGCTACATGTTGCTAGCCTCGGTGCCTCCGGTGACTTCCTAACAGATGTTCTCACTTACATTACACACGTTGGCACTCGCCCTTTTGATCTCGATCGTGCAGCTCAGTTAGAGTACAACCCTGATTTCTACACTTGGTTCCTATGCTAGTAACTCCTAAGACCCATTGCAGAATGTCCTCAACCTCCAAAACCTTCAATCCTAGGAAGGATTCTTCTCAAGTTGGGAAGGGAAGGGGAGTGAGGTGAATCAAGAGAGGTGAATCAATTAAAACCAATGAAAATCAAGCAAAATGCATAAGCACGTAAACAACAAGCGAGGTAGGAAAATGTCAAGAGAACTTTGAAATAAAGGGCAAAATGTTAAAGTTGGAAGGGAAGACTCTACATTGGATAGGATTTTAATGCTTTCATTCAATAAACATATAGAGTCTTTCTTTTTAGACTATGACTTTTCTTGCGAATTGTTAATGTGAAAGCACTAATGGAAACTTGGGATTATGACAGGAATAAAAGATGTCACAGTAAGACCGTGCCCACCGACTTCCGTTCACAGAAGAGGAAAGAACGCATTATAGCATCACTCTTGAGAGCCGTGCCTACAACCAGCTAAAGATCTGAACCATTCACAATGTAGAGGGTTTGGTGGCCAAGGAGGAAGTGGCCACGAGAGTCATTGAAAAATGCAACTTCACCAAGTACCTCGAAAAATTTGCACAAGAACCTGACCACACAAAGTGTATGGAGTTTCTCAGGTCTTACGACCCTGACAATGAGTGCGACACCATCACAGTAGGAAGGGGAGAAAACGCCAAACAGGTACAGGTTTAATTAACCCCTGCCTTGGTGGAGAAGGCATTGGGACTGGAGCCAAAGATAGAGAAGAAGTAGAAGAGGGATGTGTATGCCATGCTGAAAATGAGAAAGGAGGACATGTTGACAAATGGCGACATTAGCATCCAATACATCCCTAATGTGAAAACCAGATTGTAATCAAAACTAGTACATGCACTCTTCTCCAGCCAACGCTACAACACCCTAATGCACCGAATCAGTGTGCCTATGCTGGAGAACGTAGTGGCTCATATCTTGCATGAAGTCGACTGGAACGGTTATGTGTGCAAAACTATCAACCAGGTGGCTAAAGCACTGACTTTAGGAAGCACACCCACAGTAGGAGGAGAGTCCCCAGCTTCCAAGGCCACGGAAAGAAAGAAGGCCTTGTCCAAGGCCTCGTTCATTGCCTATGGAAGCATTTTGACTGCGCTTATCCAGGACGTAGTGAAAGAGATGCAAGATGTAGAAGAAGGGGAAGGAGAAACGGTTGACAGGTCACCCCCTCACCAGGACCAAGAGAGGTCCAACGACAGGACCGAGACTAATAAGGAAGGGTAGGGGCAAGAAGAACAATCAAGCAAAAAGTAGGCCAAGGAACCCAAGAAGAAGACAGCGTAGAAGAAAAAGAAGCCGGATGAAGGCTGCAGGAAAGAGAAAGAGGATTTGGAAAAGGCAAAAAGACAATCCCTCAAGGAGGCTGAGGAGTTGGAGAAGAAGAAGAAACAAGAAGAAGAAAAAACAAAAGAAGAAGTCAAGAGGGCTAAAAAGGTGTCAAAACAGGAGGCTGAGAAGAGAAAAAGAGAAGAGCAGGAAGAAAAGGAGAAACTAGAAGAAGAATACATGAAAGTTGAAAAAGAAAGGCAAAGAAGAGCTGCGGAGGAAGAAAATGAACTAAGAAGGAAGGAGGATGAGGACTTGGCCGAAGCCACACGACGGTCCATTGAGCAAGAGTGTGGAGGGCTGATGATCTAGGAGCCTCGAGCCTACTGAGGGAAAAAGGGCCTAGCTCTAGCACTCAGGTACCAAAAGTCGCGCCACCCACCATCCTTGAAGGCAAAGGCAAGGCCCTCCTCCATCATATCCCCACCCTCATGGTACCCTCCACAGAACCAACCACCCTCACCCCTAGCATCCCCACCAGCATGGAGGTTTCCAACTTCGTGGCCTAGATGCAATATTTTATCAATAAAGAAATGGCCCAGGGAAAGAGCACAAAAACCAGGCCATGGGGCAAAAGAGACCGCCCGCACATGCTGAGTCGAGACAAGACCAGAAGCGTCCGAGAGTGGAAGCCTCGACCACCCCAACCCACACAACAATGAGGCTACCAGCCAGTTACGACAAGTACGTCATTGAGTTGCTCTCCCAATTGGAGAGGGTGAAGGAGGAAAAGAGGATGGCTGAGTTGGTAGTGAAAAAGGAGTCAGTAGCCACCTTCCAGCTTGATAAAATCTGCACAATAGCCATGCAACAACGACAAATCTTTGACCTCAAGCAAGAATTAAAGGCTAAGGAAGACATGGAAGAAAGCTACAAACAGCGGCTCGAGGATGAGAATCAAGAACTGGTGTAGATGCAGTGGGAATACAATCTTCTCCTGATGCAACATGGGAAATTGAAGGCAAAAATTGCCAACATCAAGCAAATGATGGAGGAATTAAATGCCAAAGAGGAGGAGAGAAAGCAAGAGAGGGAGCAATAACAAAAGGAGATCGAGTCTATGACCAATCAACTACACTTGGGAAGGAAAGAGCATGAGAATATAAGCAGAGAACTCAAAGCCCAGGAGCATAAGCTCATAACCCTGGCACAGAAGCAGGGGGAGAGCATGGAAGGAATGAAAAAAAGAGCAGAGGAATGGGCCGCGGAGAACGAGAAATGGGTGAAGACACTAGCATGGTGCCTCACTTTGGTGGATAAAGAAAAAATCCTTGCAGAAGGAAAAGCAGATGCCACCCAGACAGCCTTCAGTGCTGCCTAGCAAGAGGCCTTCCTCAACACATTACTGGACACGACCCGGCCAGAGGGAAAGGAGTCATTGGAGGTGGTGTAGAAAAAACTAAGTATCGCACGCAGAGCCCTACATGTGGGGCTACAGATGCCACCCCAACCTGTGGAGGTTAGGCTGAGCTTAGAAGAGAAACGGAAGTACCTAGTACTGGTCGGCCTAACCACCCGAGAATTGGATGCACTGGACTTTGAGGAAGGAGTGCAATTAGAAGACCGAAAGGGGGAGGAGGCTGACCTTGAATTCATTATGGGGAGAATCAGAGAAGAGATAATCCCACAACCCCCCTTGCCGCATGTTCAAGAACAACAACAGATTGATCCACCCAATGAAAGACAAACCGCACTAAAGGAGAGACGGAGAAAATTAGTTGAAGAAACCAGGAAGCAGTTAAGAGCCAAACCGATCGTGTAGCCATCCGCACCCCTCCCACCGTGCCCTGATGACCTCCCTCCTGGATTCCATGTGGAGCTAGTGATTTGGGAATGGCAAGAAAAAGAAAAAGACCCTTTCACCTTCAGCTTCCTCATTCCTAACAGCCTGCAAAGGGTCCTACCGATCAAGGTGATGGAGGAGGTGATCGTGACTAGCAATTGACCGGGACAAAAATGGTTTGAATAAAGGGAGAGGACCCCCACTCTGTGGGGAAGGGAAGAAGTAGAGTTTTGGCAAGACAAGGTGTTCGAAATACCACATACTGTACAAGGCTACAACAGCCAACCCCTATGGAGGAGGCGAGTGTGCGATATTAGCATGCTTGCCTGGATGGATTTTTGTAACACCCTGCCCTATGAGAGGAATGACCCCACATTCATGGCGTATCCTCATAGGGTAGGTGTGGATTTTGTTGCCACCCTCCATGGGCATCATGAATTTCCCATCATCTACAACTCCAATGCCGCATCCTTCGAGCATGCCCTCCTTTTTGACTCGGGAAGCCTAAATGATTCCATGACGCATTTTCTCGTGGAATTCTCTTCATGCCCTGATCCAACCTTTATAACTACCTGTAATTATCTTAGGCTACTTAAGCTACTACTCAAGCAGGACTCGACTCCACAAGACCGTGGCTTTCCTCCCCTCTTTTTTGACCCTAACGCCATTGACAACTGTGCCATGGCATGTTTAATGATGAGAGCTAGCCTTCTCCCCTCTTTTTTCCTAGCTCTCCTAGAGGACATGAATGACAGTTAGTTCACTAGGTGAAACCATCCCTTCCTCTCCACCACCTCCCTCCACGTCCGCATGAACCTCAAAGGGTACATGCAAAGCCATCAATTTTTTAGCAAATCCATCAAATCCCCTTCCCCGCCTAAATCAAACGAGAAAGATTAGGAATAGGCTATCATTCTACTAGTGTAATACTACTAAAAAAAAAGAAGAGAAAAGAACAAAAAAAGCATCCAAGGAAGAGCAAGCGGAACATTACACATGGAATAACCAAAACAACTCACTTACAGAAGCACTTAGCACCACATAAAGCACGATCATTGCACCTAGGGGTCCTCAAGTTAGGCGTGCCCGGTGGTTTCGGTCAGTCGGCTCTGCCCCTAACCCCTTGGCCTTTTTTGCTTCCCACTTCACGCTTAGGGCTCATCAAGGGCAGGACATACCTAGGGAGGTCACACTCGCCTATGGTTAGACCTATTACCCTACGCTATACTCACACTGCACCTCTTGCACGAATGGGGCCTCCAAGCGTGGGATATCAACCAGGCTACCCTGTGGTTAGACCCAACTCCCCATTCCACCAGCACGGGCACAATGCACTACACAATAAGGTAGACACCCCCCCTTAGGTAGAGCACCGCACCCTTTTCTTTCAAGCATCACAAAGGCGACCAACCACCAACTTCAAAGGCCCCTGTCAACCACTTGCTATCCGTTTGACTTCTCCAACAAACCTTATTACCAAGCTTCCAGAAGCACTAAGTTTACACGTAGCCCTGCCCTTACACGACTACTTCACCAACTGCCCCCTCTTAAACACCAATAGTCGACAAGCGTGCCATGGGACTAGCACCCGTCTCGGAGGGGGGTAATGTTAACCCCAAGCCAAGAAGGAAGAAGAATGCCCAAGCCGAGAAGGTGGAAGAATGAATGAAAAAGCAGAATGAAGATGGAAAAGAAGCAAAGACATGCAGGCAGCCTCTAAAGTTAAGCCCGGGCCAAAAGCGTAGTTTAAATAAAAGGCGCCTCAAAAACTCCAAAAACTCTTATAAAAAAGTGCTAGGCTCCCTCCTGTGTCACTTGTTAAGCTTAGGGCAGAAAGCAGAAAGAGAGAATTAGAATAAGGGACCTTGCCACAATGGCTGGTCATGTAAAAAGGGATGGGTGCCCATGGGGTTTTAGGGTTTGTATATATAAAGTTCAAAAAGTGAATGGATGCTCATTCTTTGGTGTGTGACTAACAAGAGCTCTTCTCTTCTTCTCCTCTTCTTGCTTGTGTGTGCTCTTGAAAGAGGGAGTGTGAGAGTGTGAGGGAGTGAGTGTGTGAGAGTGAGGGATCAAGAGGGTGAAGCTCTTCACCATCTCCTCTTCTCTTCTTCTCTTCTCTTCTCTTCTTTTCTCTTCTCTTCTCTTGTGCGCGCAGCTATGGTGGATTGAGCTTGGAGATGGAGAAGGCTTGAGGATGCTTGAGCTAGCATCTAGGATCGTGGAGCTAGTGGTGTGTGTGAGAGAGAAGGAAACTCATACCAGCATCAAGGTAAGCTCACTACACTCGTAGGATCAGCGGCGCATCGGTTATGTGAGAGGTAGCCATTAGAGCTCGCTTGGAATGCTTGAGGCAATAAGCGGTCCGTGGATCTTGGCGGTTGAGTGAAAGCTCCCATAGCATGGAACTTTGATGAGTACCAAGTCTTTGAAACAACATTGGATGAATTTAAAAATTCAATGATTAGTGCATGGACAGCTCAACACATTACCCACTACATGGTACATTATCTTCAAAATATTTGATAAAGTATAATTGCTTAATTATAGGTACATGAAGCACTAATCTAGAATCCTTTCTTATGATTTGAAAGCACATTATATATAACCACACCCCTTGGTTTGCCAAGGAATATGGTAGTTTATTAGTGTGGTCAACTCGAGGTATGGAGAAGACCCATTATCAAGCATGTACCGACTATTTCAGCCATACAAGACATGGTGGAGGAGTAGAGAAAGCCACTAGTTTAGAAGAATTACACCAATTGACATACATAAAGCTTGTCCATAGAGCTAATAGAAAAAATAACTAAGAACATCTTAAATCAACAAAGTAATGCAACATTTGGAGTGATAAATAAGAAAAGAATCATGGGAGAATTTTGATGCATCAATCAAACATACTATGTCGGGACAAGCTAGATAAAGGCAAGGAAAAATTTGGATACCCATAATAACCAACAAATCCTCATAAGTAATTGACGTGTTTGTAGAAATTTTAACACAAAGGACCACTTATCAATTATCTATTTTTGGGAGAAACATTTTACATAACAAATATGCAACTCACTTTCTTCGAAAAACCACGATTCTTGTAACATTCCAAATTCCATGCGTAAACCACCTCTACAAAGGTTATTTGATTTGGATAAGGGGAATTTAAAAATATATATATCCCCTCCTTCTCCCCCAGTCAACATCGCGCTGGAGGAGAGGGAGGGAAGCCACAATGAAGCAGCATGTTGGAGCTCATGTAGGAGACATAGCCATGCGTGCTGCCAAGTAGGGGAGGGAGGAACCTCTCCCTCCCCCTATTTAAATCACTGTTGGGCATCATGAGGGGAGAGAGTGCGGCTGCCGGCTGATCTGCGAGGAGAGAGAAAATCTCTTTATTCAACTCATGAGGGAGGGAAGTTGCCGTTGGTGCCACCATATACCAGGACGTCGATACCCTCTGTCGTCTCATGACTCCGCCTCCGACCATCAAAATGCCGTCGATCGGCATTGTTTCCTTTCCCCTCACGTGGCGTAGAAGCCTTAGAAGCTTCCTGGGGGGGGAAGCTTCTAAGGGGCCTCTAAAGCCTTCTTTCCCCCTTAAGCCCCCTTCCTTGGCTTTGGGATCCAACCCCCCCCCCCCCCCCCCCCAGTGTTTTAATTTTCCTTAGCCCTCCTTCCTATGGCTTTTAGGATTACCCCCTCCCCCCTCCAAGGTTGCCTTTAAGGGCCCTTAGGCCTTTTCCCTCCTTCCAAGAGGTATAGCCTTTAAAGGCGACTTTTTCCCCTTTATAAAAAAATCTCTCTCTAAGGCTCCCTTAGGGTTTTCCCCCATAAAAGGTTACTCCAAATGACCTTTCCTTTTCCCCCCTGTGTTCTCTAAAAAAAACCCCTTAGGCCCATAGCCTTTAAGGCCACTTTTTCCTCTTGGAGTTCTCCCTTAAGATTCTATAGAGCCCATTTTCCCCCCCAAGAAAAATTTACCTTAGCCCTTTCCTTGCCCATGCAAAAATACCCCTTGGAACTCTCCCGCACCTTGTTTCTTTTCCCACATGTAAAAGAAAGAAGAATGTTGAGGGTCGTTTGACACCTTCCTTTCCCACTCAAAAGCATCGTAAGGGATTCCACACCTTTTTCCCCATTCGTGTGAGTCTTTACAAAGGCCATTAAGCCTTCCCCATGGCTTAATGGATCTTAGTCGTGAAAGATTCTGAAACGCCCCTTTCGAATTCCCTACTCCAAGGAGGAAGCCTTCTAAAACTGCTTCCAATGGACAGTGCAAGTTATTGCAAAAGGAAGCCACAGTGGAATTTCAAAAAGAAGTTGTAAAGCTGCTTCCACATCTGAAAGACTACAATTGCAATGCCTCCTAAGAAAGTCCAAGGTGCAGCCCCGCGGGAGGGTCATCTCCCAGCATCCACGTGGATATCTCACCCCAAGCCTAGGTTTTCCTTCCTAATTTTTATTTGGTATTGTTGTAATTCAATCATGCAAGGTTAATTGTTGGAAATAGGATATGTTTTTGTCCTAAATGCTCACAACGGAGGAACTTAGTCATTAATACTTTCAATAGAACATGCAAAATAAAGGAAGCATAAATGCATTTCTAGCAAATAGCTTTATGCATTGAAATGAATTAAAAATAGATTAATGTCCATTAAAATAGTATACTTCGTTTAAGCCCAGATGTATAAACTGCATATCGCACTATTAACCCATATCCTCTTCACAATGAATCATCATGGAAAGTGCAAAGCATGAAATGATTCTTACAATGCATAAATCTAGGAAATTATCGTTTGTCAACTGCATAAATTATCAAGAAAAAGGTTGCTTGTTTAGCATGAATTTTGTTCGCAAAGTTATAGGAAGATTAGTTGGAATTAACCTAACCTATGCCTCTGACCTTAATCGATAAGTTAAGGTTGAAAAATTAATTTACGCATAGACAACGAGTCATGTGGAAATGATCACATAATTATTTTCTAGAGTTAACCAAATTGGTATAAACCTAAAACACCTAAACAACGGAGTACTCATTTAGAAAGAGTTGAATTCCAAGAAATTCACTAGCAAATTAACACGTGACCTAATCGTTACGTATCACTAAAACTGAAACTCCTATACCTTAAATACTTGCCCACATTCACTAAATGTAGGGACAGTGAAATGTAATTGGAAAGTGAACTAGGGTTTGTCCCTAAGAATCTTTGAGATGGAACTTGGAACTCTAGGACTGACGACATCAGCCTAATGTAATCAGGAACAGATTGTTTCGTGACTCCGTTCAATGAGTAGAATAAGTCTCATAGATCGATGCGACACTTGCGCAGCAAGTGCGGAGTCATATGATCTTGTGATTGAATCACAAGGGAATGTCCAAATTCTCACAATGAGGTTGGCAGGTCCTTACGCAAGTTATCTTGCAAGAGGATGAATAATCATCCTAATTTAGAATCTTTCTTGAGTAAGGAAGATTGATTGGAAACTAAAAACCAGCCGATAAACTGAAATAATCAATGAACTTAAGGTTTGACCAAGTCAGGTTATTAGGGTACGCCCTAACCCAGGATATAGGGGATCTTGCCAAGCTGCAAGTCATCCCGGATCGAGTGCTGAACGCATTCAAAAGGAAGGATTCATTCCTTAGCATTTTGCCAATAAAAACAATCAATGGAAATGTTTGTGCTTGCTACAGATTTTAGAGTAACTATTTGGCTTTGTTTGATCAATGAATTAAAAAGATAAATGGATATCTATACTTCAAGTTGAAGGACTGAAGGGAGAGACAGCTTCAGTTACCCCTGACTACCTGCCTGACCCTAACCAAGGGGGTTGTTAACCGTGCCGGGCAAGTGGACCGATCCCCTGCGAGAGTTCTCTCCGTTGAGCGCTACTTGGAGCAGGAGGACGCTTGGGTGCCAGGGGGGGCTCTGGCCGTAAATCCCTCGCCTTCCGAGCCCTGCATAAGAGGCTAACATGACTCGGGATGGGATCTCGAGGCTTGCATACTAGTCTATGGGCAGAAACTTGGTTTAGTAATCCCTATGGATTGCTCAATAGCCTTTGGGCAGATTGTGAATAAGCCTATGGGCTGTACTCTTTGTATTTCAAAGATAAATATGATAACATGTTAATAAGGAACTTGTCTGATATTGTTTTTCTATGTCAAGTGATATGATTATGTGAAAGAATCAGTGCCTAACAGGCTAATTAAAGAAGTTGATTGCTACATGTCCAACTAATGTGCTAGGTAATTAAATAGCTAAAACAACTCGAGGAAAGTGCGGAGGATGGGCCATAGGTCCTACAGATGGGTAGTCCCGGTTGGCCAGGAACTTTTCTCAAATCACGATGGACAGGAGGAAGATTATCAAAGAATAGAACAACAAAAGCATTGACCTAGAGTTATGATTGATCCCGATTTACACTATTTTAGGGGAACGGAATGGGACTATGTGTTGAGATGACAAGCTCAACATATGTGGACATTGATGATGGACCACCTAGTTAGATGGGTCCACACATCTACACTTAGCACGTCAGTGGTCATTATGACTCTCACATGGCCACTGACTCATTACTTATTATATTCAGGTTGTTACACCTATTTACAGCTTACATAGTTATGGCGCCAGTCGACTAGTGTAGTCGGTTATGCATTGTTTGACTTAATAGGCCACTTTCCTTAATGTTGTATCTTATCTATACTTTGTGTACATTGTAAAGTGTGTGGAAGAAGAAGAAGAAACCAGTAAGAAAACGTTTTGGCCTCCATCTCTTTTCTTGTCTCTTGAGTGAGCTTCTCCTTGTGCATTCTGTGTGTGTTCAGCATAGCATCTTGAGCAACTCCCCCCACCACACGATTCTTGACATGGTATTAGAGCCGCACCACTGAGAGAGGCTGATTTTGAAGATTGAAGCAAAGGAGAAGAAGCAAGGTTCGAGCAAGCAAGCCACATGTTACAGATTTCAGATCTGTAAGTTCAAAGGTGTTTACCAGTGAGTAAACACAAGGTTTATCTGCAAACAGGTTGCAGATTGCATGTATTGTTGAGTAGATAGTGAAAAAGGTTGTTTGGTGTATTGCTGTGTACTACAGGTCGAAGATTGCAGAAGATTTACTTTCTGTTGGTATTAATTTTGTAATAATGGCAGAGAACAGTGGAAGCCCCATCATTGAGAAGCTCGACAAGAACAACTACCCATCATGGAAGTTTCATGTCACGAACTTCCTTATTGGAAAAGGCCTCTACGAGTTTGTTTCAGGTGAAGAAAATGAGCCAGAGGTGAGTGATCCTCCGACTGCAGAAGAGAAAAAGGCACGGAAGGAATGGAATGCAAAGGATAAAAAGGTCATGTATTGGTTGTCTGCAATAATTGACAATAATATGCTGGGACACATTAGAAATGCAGTGAATGCATATGCAGCTTGGACCATACTTGAAAGTATGTTTTCTGTAAATACAAAGGCACAAAAGATTCAACTCAAGCAAGAGTTGAATACATTAAAGAAAGGGAATATGTCTATCAATGAGTTTGCACTGAAGGTAAAAAGCATTGCAGATGCATTGGTAGCGATTGATGCAATGCCCGATGATGATGATTTGGTGTTGTCTACCTTGGGTGGACTTAACAATGAAAAGGCTTGGAAGTCTTTTGTAACTTCCGTATATGTCAGAAAGCCATTTTCAAATTTCGATGAGTTGGTCTCCCTTATGATCATTGAACAGATCAACATGTAGAGTGAGACATCTGAAAGAAGTGGTGAACAGGTCCAGGCTTTCTACTCCAGTTTAGGAAGGGGACGTGGCAGGCTCTCTTCAAGAGGCCGTGGTACAGGACGTGGTAGTGACAACTAGCAAAACAGATTGAATCAGCAATTTGGCGATATGCAGGTTTTAGGCGGTTGTGGTAACTTTAGAGGTAGGGGGAGCTTTAGAGGAAGAGGTGGATGGCAGAACAGAGTTTCTACTAACTATGTTATTGTGTGTTACTACTGTGGCAAAACAGGTCATATTGCAGCCCAATGTTGTGCTAAGAAAGATAATATTCGCAGTGGTAAGTTGCAGCAAGGAAACTATGCATCGTCTTCACGACAGAATGAAGACAAAAATGAACGTCTGTTTGTTATGCAGCATATGCTGAATGCTGTTACAAGAAAGGGAACACATGACGATGTTTGGTATGTTGATTCAGGTGCATCCAATCATATGATCAGCCATGCAGAATGGTTTGGAGAGATGCAGGATTTACAAAATGCAGGTTATGTGTAGACGGGTGATGATTCATGCCACCCAATTTCACACATTGGAAAAGTTCCCTTGTCCTTTCATGTTGGTAAGACAAAGAGTCTTTCAGATGTATTACATGTGCCATCTATTACAAAGAACTTGGTGTCAGTCGGTCAAATGGTAGAGCAAGGGCTGCAAGTCAGATTTAATGCAAAGGGCTGCTTTGTAGAAGACTTCAATGACAAGTGCAGGTTGGTAGCAAAGGGAAGTAGAGTTGGGCGTATGTTTACTCTGGATGCTGGAATTCCTACTATGAATGCTGCTATGTATGCTAAAGGAAAAGGTGTTGTTGCAGATATTGAAATTTGGCACAAACGCATTGGACATGCAAATGTACAAAGGCTGAAATTAATGCAGTCCAAAGGGTTGGTTACAGGTTGCCTACATTTAGAGTTGCAGAATTACATAAGGTATGCGAAGCATGTCAGTTTGGTAAGCAGGCAAGACAACCCTTTTCACATGACAAAGATGTAAGCAGAAATATCCTTGATGTTGTGCATACAGACATTTGGGGGCTACACAAAATGTATCTCTTGGAGGTAGTTCATACTTTGTCACATTCATTGATGATTGTTCTAGAAAGCTGTGGGTATGTTTTATGAAGGAAAAGAGTGAAGCATTTGAGCACTTTAGAACTTTCAAGGCTGCAGTTAAAAGAGAAAAAGGCTTGAAAGTAAAGTGCTTGAGGTCAGATGGAGGGGGAGAGTACCTCTCAAATGAGTTCAGTGATTTTCTAAGGTCTCATGGGATAAAGAGACAGTTCACATGTAGGTATACCCCACAGCAAAATGGGGTTGCAGAAAGGAAAAACAGGCATATTGTAGAAGTTGCAAGTGCCCTGATGGCTGAAAAGAATATGCCTAAGCATTTTTGGTCTGAGGCTGTTCATACTGTTGTTTATATTATGAATAGAACTCCCACAGCTGCAGTTCATGGTATGACCCCTGAAGAATGTTTTACAGGTAAGAAGCCTGATGTTTCACACTTGAAAGTGTTTGGCTGCATTGCGTATGTTCATGTGCCAAATGAGTTGCGGAAGAAACTAGATCCAAAGGCTGAAAAGTGTGTCTTTATTGGATACTCTTTAGAGCAGAAAGGGTATCGCTGTTACAACCCTATCACATGTAAGTTCAGAGTGAGCAGAGATGTCATCTTCGATGAAATGAGCAGTTGGTATGCATCTAGTGGTGATTCATTGGTTGATGATGATGATCATGACACTCATGTGCAGGATGAAAAGTAAGAATCACGGACTCTTAGTGGACCAGAGACATCATCTGGTAGTCCTTGGTCTGGGAGACTAAGGAGTAGCTCTACATCTTCAGGTGCATCTAGTAGCACTACAGGTAAAGACAAAGGAAAGAGTAAAGTGTCAGAATGCATTGATGCAGTTCTTGATGGAGACTCTAGTGGCTGAGAGAGCTTGGATGATGAGCTTGGCATTCCTTCAGTGAGGACTCCAGGTGTGTAGAGAGCACACATTAATGCAAAGACTCCATTGAGTGATCCAGTGGTACGCAGGTCTAGCAGGGTGAGATACCTGTTAAAAGATTTGGTTTTGAAGGTTATGCAACTTACCATTATGCTTATATGGTGAAACTAGTCGAGGATTTTGAGCCCACATGTTTTGAGGAGGCTATTGGTCATGCTCATTGGGATGCAGCAATGGATGAGGAGATGGATGCATTGGAGGCCAATAAGACTTGGGATCTAGTATCATTTCCGAAGGGCAAGAAAGCCATTGGATGTAAGTGGGTTTATAAGATTAAGCATAATTCAGATGGTTCTATTAGTAGGTACAAAGCTAGGCTGGTTTGCAAAAGGCTATGCCCAGACATATGGCATAGATTATGATGAAACCTTCAGTCCAGTTGCTAGGATGGCAACTATCAGATGTGTGATTGCTTTGGCAGCAGCCAAAGGTTGGAGGTTGCAGCAAATGGATGTGAAGAATGCCTTCTTGCATGGTGATTTGTAGGAAGAAGTGTATATGGATCAGCCAACAGGTTATGAAGATTTAGAGCATCCCACGTATGTGTGCAGGTTGAAGAAGGCACTCTATGGGCTCAAGTAAGCACCTAGAGCATGGTCTGACAAGATCAGAGAGTATCTTGTCAATATTGGCTTTTATGTTTCTGATGTTGATCACTCACTTTATGTGAGAAAGGGAGATGCAGTTTTGGTCATCATAGTCATCTATGTGGATGACTTGATTATTACAGGTGATAGGATAGTGGGATTGCTGAAGTCAAGGATTTTTTGAAGAAGAAGTTTGAGATGAAGGATTTAGGTGAGCTAAGGTACTTCCTTGGCATTGAGGTGATCAGATGTGATGATGGTATATGGCTGTCCCAAAGACAGTATGGCTTGGATATGTTGTCCAAGTATGGCATGACAGCATGCAAACCACTTTCAGTCTCGTTGGAGCAGAATGTAAAATTGAGTGCTGATGTTGGGGATGAGATAGAAGACCCTACTATGTTTAGGAGGATAGTGGGGAGTTTGATCTACATGACCATTACAAGGCCATACTTGAGCTACGCTGTTGGTCTTGTGAGTCAATTTTTGCAAGTACCTAGAAAGCCACATTTGGATGCAGCCAGACGCATATTGAGATATGTGAAGTCCACATCACATTATGAACTTTTCTATGAGGTAGGTACAGATGTATAGGTGTTTGGATACACAGATGCAGATTGGGCTAGTAGTATGTGTGATAGAAGATCTACCAGCAGATACATGTTCTCTCTTGGTAGTGCAACAGTTGCATGGAGCAACAAAAAGTAATCTACAGTTGCTTTGTCGAGTACAGAGGCTAAGTATAGAGGTGCTGCTGTTGCAGCATGTGAGGTAGTATGGCTGCAAAAGTTATTGACGGATTTGGATGTGCAGGTGGAAGGTCTAGTTGTCATTTATTGTGACAACATGAGCAGTATACAGTTGGCTAGGAACCTTGTGTTCCATGTCAGGACAAAAAATATTGAGATACACTACCACTTTGTGAGAGAGAAGGTAGTAGCAGGTGAGATTGACTTGGTGTATGTCAGTACACAGGATCAGAGAGTTGACATGTTCACAAAGGCGTTGGGTACAAAGAAGCTTCAAAAGTTTCAAAGCTTACTTGGAGTTGCAGAGATGCAGTTGAGCTTGAGGGGGAGTGTTGAGATGACAAGCTCAACACATATGGACATTGATGATGGACCGCCTGGTTAGATGGGTCCACACGTCTACACTTAGCACATCGGTGGTCATTATGACTCTCACATGGCCACTGACTCATTACTTATTATATTCAGGTTGTTACACCTATTTACAGCTGACATAGTTATAGCGCCTGTCAACTAGTGTAGTCGGTTATGCATTGTTTGACTTAGTAGGCCACTTTCCTTTATGTTGTATCTTATCTATACTTTGTGTACATTGTAAAGTGTGTGGAAAAAGAAGAAGAAACCAGCAAGAAAACGTTTTGGCCTCCATCTCTCTTCTTGTCTCTTGAGTGAGCTTCTCCTTGTGCATTCTGTGTGTGTTCAGCGCAGCATCTTGAGCAACTCCCCCCACCATGCGATTCTTGACACTATGTCTTATGGCAGAGAGGTTGAGCTTTTCATCCCTCTCATTTCCCATTCTCCTTGAACCAAGTGCAGCGTGAATCCGCTTCGGACCTGGCGGTTCTCCGTAAAATAGTTCGCTTGGGTCCGACACTAGTTGCCGTTAGGAAATGACCAATAAGGAAAACACTAATTCAGGTCGATCCTAAGTGGGAACGGCCGGAATACATCTGCTATGTGGTAGACGCAGAAAGCCCTAGACCACAAACCCCGTAACATTCCATGGGAGTGCCGGGCGGAGCTTTCTAGACATCCTTTCCGATGGATTGCTAAGACGTGTCCTGAAGATACAAGTGGACACGTTACAATTCTTGAGTATACAATAATGAAGCTCACTCCTCTACTCTTGGCCTCTTTGAAGATGGCCCAGCTTCTTCTTGTAATTGTTGCTCTAATTCATTTCAAGATTATCGATCAATCTTTGGAATTGATCTACTTCTAAGTAAGCACATTTTTCCATATTCTGCAAGCATATTGGGATCCTTGATCCCACTCATTAGCTCGAATGATGTGTACGCTAAGTAGTATTTGGCACATAGTTTTTGGAAACTGGGACCTTGACCAAAAATCCTCATAACTTCTTATTTTTCCAAAAACATTATCTTGTCTATGCTCCACCTAATAGGATATCCTCCAAGATAACTTGATAGGGTCTTCAATGCAAAAAGAGGGAACTCTACATTGTCCCTTGAGAACTTATGGTGGAATGCAATCAACTTTGGAAAGTGAGGTCTTTGATGTAATGGCCCAAGGCAGAGTCCTTGCCTAAACCTCCCTTCCGTTTTCCATTTGGATGGCTAATGAAACCATCTTTGTACATGACAAGCTGAAAAATAACAAACATACCTAGTGAGTCTTAGGAATTTTTTAATGGAAATCAACATGTATCCAAATGAACATAGTTTTTGAAACAAACCTTCTGATTTTCACGAGTAACTCCTCACTCCATATTTAAATGGATGATTGGCTGATTTGCAAGGACTTAGGAGTCAAATCCTTTTTTCATCTACCCAAGTGAGAAAAATTCAAAAAAAAAAAGTGTTGCCTTGAACTCTTCCTTTGAAGGAATGGATGACTCATATCGGAGTGCATCCTTTTATATCATAGTCAAAATCTTTGCTGCTGCTTCAGAGAGGTATTCCATTTCCTTGACATTTGAATCCACAAGCAAATACTATCCCAATCCAATACAATAAGATTAGAATTTTTTTCTAGATTTTATGCAACAATGGTTAGGCAGTAGTCTCCCTGATGTTTAAAAAGAGCCTGGATATTGGACAAGAGAACATAATGCCTTTCCCCAATAGGGAAGGAGGGGAGCAGAGTTGTGGGAACTTCACTAACATCCTCCTAAATCTCTTACTCAACAATAGAACCCACCACCTCCATGTTCTCCCTTCTCAAAGCTTCAACATTGAGTTGAGCACTTTGCTAACTCTCAACTGACCATATCTACTGTCCGTGAAACCTCTTGTACTCCCTTTGTCTCCACTTCATAGGGCTGTTGTGTGTTTTCTAGGTCTTGGACATGTTCTTTCCCTTCATTCCCTAGCAACACATGTAGAAAGCATTCAAACCCATGAAATTACTTGATTATAAGACATTTTTGATTGTGTGTAGGGCACTATACTATGTAGGCTCAAGAGTCCCCTCCATATGTTGCATTTGTGTAGCATCAATATCTACAAACACAACCATATGAGAAATACCAATCAGGCAAGGGGGCCCCAAATAATGCAAGGGTGGGTTTCAAAACCTTGGGACCTCCCCTCATGTTGTGGGGGTCCTTAGTAGTTTGAGACCCACACAACACAAGGGGGGTGGGATAAAAAATCTTGAGACCTCCCCCTTACATTGTGTGGGTCCTTGGTATCTTGGGTGGGGTAAAATAGTACAACATGAGAGGGAGAGGAGGTTTCAAAATCTCGAGCCCCACCTCCCCCCTTTCATTATGCTAGTACTTAGTGGTCTTGGGCGGAGATATGGAAAAATGGTATAATGTAGGGGGGGTTCAAATCTTAAGGCTCCCCTCGCATTGTGTTGGTCCTTGATGGTTGTTTTGGGATCAAGGGAATGCACAACATGAGGGGAGGGGGTTCAAAATCTTGAGTCCCTCCTCTCGCATTGCGCTTATTCTTATTTTGGGACAAGGGACTACATAATGCAAGGGGAGGGTTCAGAATCTTGAGGCCCTTCTCTCGCCTTGTGTTGGTCCTTGTGGTTGTTTTAAGAGGGAGGACTACACAACACAAGGGGGCCCTCAAAATTTTGAAACCCCCTCCTTGCGTTGTGCATTGCAATGCTCGAAGGAGGGGGGAGGAGGTGCAAGCTACTATACCAAAATTATAGAAGTCTAAAGGAGAGTACAACAAGGGCTACACATTAGGACATAGAGCAAGAATGGACCTTTGATCAAGCAATATGAGACAAGGGGAGGGCATGCGACAGAGAGAGTAGAGCAATAGAGATAGAGCGAGTGAGCACAAAAATAGGGGATGAATCTACTCTCTTGGCTTAGCTCTTTGTAGTCTCGAGTATTGCACATATGGTGACTACATGTGCATTCACGACGGTATTGTGAGGAGCCTTGCTGGTGGACATGTGGGGCTTCACTAATATATTCACATGCAAAGGGACTACAATGGTGGACACATGGCTTGCACTTTTAATTATCACATGTGTGGGTGTATGTTCTTTTTTATGTGACATTGAGTAATGTCATCACATGTAAGCCTCATGAATAGCACAAAATTTGATAGTCGTTTGATTTTTCACTTTGCATGTTGCAAGTCTCTCAAACCTCCATAGCTCTCAGCACTCATTTACGATGGTGAGTCTCTCCCCTTGTGAAGCCCATACAACATGATATGGCCATAATGAGATGAAAGAGCACCCTTCCCTTGCATTGTGTTGGTCCAAGTCCTACACAATGTGAGGGGAAGGTGTGAAAAAATCTTGACCTGCCTCCCTCATGTTGTGCAGTTCCCTTTCACATCATTGCTTGTCTCATAAAGAAGTCTATAGTGCAAAAGGTGGACTTCACATACCTCAATATATGTCTGATTTCATCTAAATGAGGCTTTCAATTGACTCACAAGTCCAACAACATAACTCAAGTGTTGCCTTGTGATAGTCATATAGATCAAACTTGCTACTATCTTCACGAATATAGTAGGGTGTTCTATCGCATTTCCAACATCAGTACTCAACTTTACATTTTGCTCCAATGGCACTAAAAGAGGCTTACTTATCATCATATGATACTTGGATAACATATCCAAGCCATATTGACTTTGGGATAGCCATATACCATTAGCACACATGATCACCTCAATGCCAAGGAAGTACTTTAGCTCATGCAAATCCTTTATCTCAAAGTTTTTCTTCAAAAGGATATTGACATTATCAATCCCACTATCACTATCACATGCAATAATCAAGTCATCCACATAGATGTCTATGATGATTACACTTGTATCATTCTTTCTCACATAAAGAGAGTGGTCTATATTAGGAATATAAAAGCCAATGTTGACAAGATTCTCTTATCTTATCAGATCATGCTTTAGGTGCTTGTTTTTGCCTATAGATCATATTATTTAACCTCTATATATATATATATGGGATTCTCTACATCCTCATAACCTGTTGGCTACTCCATATGTAAATCTTCTTGTAAATCACCATGCAAGAAGGTATTCTTCACATCCATTTGCTATAAACCTCAACCTTTAGCTACTTTCAAAGCAATTACACATCTTCCAATTTCCATCCTTGTGATTTCACTAAATGTCTCTTCATAGTCTATGCCACATGTCTATGCATAGCCTTTTGCAACTATCATGGCCTTATATCTACTAATAGAACCATCTACATTATTCTTTATTTTATAGACCCACACAACCAATAGCTTTCTTGCATGTACTAGATCCCAAGTCTTGTTGGCCTCTAATACAATCATCTCCTTATCCATTTATTGCATCCCAATGAGCATGACTAACAATCTCCTCAAAAGAAGTGAGCTCAACATCCTCAACTATCTTTACCATATGAGCATAATGGTGAGCTACATAGCTCTCAAAATCAAATCTTCTAATAGGATCTTATCTTACTAGACCTACATACCACTAGATTACTCAATTGAACCTTTAAATTATCGTGTGCTCTCTATATATCTAGTGTCTTGAGTTTGAAGGAATACCAAGCTCATCATCCAAGCTCTCTAAGCCACTAGAGTCACCATCAAGAATTGCATGACTAGTAGATGTATAATTATCATCTGACACTTTCTTCTTCACTTTGTAAACACCAGTAGATACACTTGAAAATGTGGGGATATTGACTAAGGATTCTAGATCTACTACCATGCGACTACCCTTGATCATGGAAGTGCAAGCATTGCAAGTACCTCGTCATGCAACTGAACCTTTTACATTGAAGAAAAATATATAAATATTTTGACGCATTTAAGTTTTTCTATGTGAATTAAAACATGCTTTATGCATCTTTTCCATGCGAAGATAATTTTTAGAACCTAGGCATTTAATATCAGGGCGTTGTCCACTCTCGTGCTTTGGGTGGAAGCTCCCTCGTGTGCTCCTCTTGATTTTTTCTTTGGAGCCATTGACAAAAATAATATCAAATCAACGAAATCTCCCTTGGTCCACTTTTACGAATTCCAAATTTGCTTACTGCCCGGGATCTCCTTCACAGCACAGGAAATAGGCCTTGCAAGACACGATCTATGAAACACCCAAAACCGCGAGTGAACTTGGTTTAGTGGAGCTTCAATAGAAGGTTCTCAAGCTTCTGAATTATCAGAGATGACGTGATGGTGATGACAAAAATTTGGATGAAGTTGGTGAATATGATAATAACGATTTGCAGGAGGATGATGAGGACGATGGTGATGGCAACAACCTCAAGGCGTGGGCGGCAACTTGACAGCGTGGCGGCAGCTTGACGGTGTGGCGGCAGCTTGACGGCATGGCGGCAGCTTGATGGCATGGCGGTAGGCCCAGACAATGCCCCCCTTTGAAGTTTGGGAGGGGGGGTCATATAAGGTGCAGGTGGGGGGGTGTGGGGGTGGCCACACAAGTGGCAGTAGCATGCTCTCCTCCCCATGCCCCTCCATAAGCTCATAGACACACTCTCTCTCCCCGCCATGCAACGGGAGAAGGAGAGGGAGTTTATAAAAAAATTTGCAATTATTCATTATCCTTTTTCTTGAGGGGGGAGTTCCTGCGGTGATTGCGGTTTATAAGCAACGGTTCCTTATGCACAATGCCAGGGGGATGATATTGTTATTACGCAAGGATGGAGTACTTAGGCCAAAGTTTTTTTGTTGTGGGAGATTACCTCAAATTTCTTTTGCGCAGGATCTAGGGTCTTATAATATTTTGTTGTAAAAATATTACATTCTCTCCCCCTTAGAGGAATTGAGATGTCTTCATCTCGAGAAGATCTGAGGGTATCGTTGGTTGAGAGTACGTTCATCCATCTAGGTGGCATCCTCTTCGGGATCATCTTTCCACTGGATGAGGTATTCTCTCAAGGTCATGGATCTCAATTGCCTCTCCTTAACATCTAGGATTCTGTCAAGTTGTAGCTCAAGGACTCCTTGGCTAGGCATTACAATTTATTGATCATCAAGCACATGACTAGGGTTAGGCACATACTTTCTCAATAGGCTGACATGGAATACATTATGAACTTTTAGGTTTTCAAGGAGTTGAAGTTTGTAAGCATTAGGCCCTAGGCACTTGAGAATCTTATAGGGTCCACAATACCTTGGACTTAGCTTTTTGCACTCACCTAAGGATAGGGAACTCTTCTTTGGACATATGCGAATGAAGACCATATCACCTTCAAGGAAGGATGTATCTTGTCGTTTCAAGTCCACGTAAGCCTTCTATCTGTCCTTGGCGGCTTGGATGTCCTATCTTATTGATTTGATTTGGTCATCCATGTCTTCCAACATCTGCTTTGAAGCTTCAACCCTCAAGGTTGGATCCGAAAAGCTCAAAGGAGTATGACAATCGTGCCCATACAATGCTTGAAAAGGGGTCATCTAAATGCTTTGCTGGTAAGAAGCATTGTAGGCAAACTCAACCAGTGGCAAATATTGAATCCACTTTTTGGGTTCGTGACAGCAGTGTGCACTAAGCATATCTTCAATGACTTGGTTGACTCGTTCTGTTTGACCATTGGTTTGGGGATGGTAAGCTGTACTGAAACAGAGTTGAGTCCCAATGGCCTCAAAGATAGCCCTCCAGAAGTGTGATGTGAAGAGGGAGTCACAATCACTAATGATTCTTCTAGGTAACCCATGCAATTTGAATATTTCCTTAATGAATAACCTTGCGATGTCTGAGGCCTTATAGTTTGTCTTAACAGGGATAAGATGTGCAACCTTGGCGAGCATATCTACCATGACCATAATGGAGTTGTATCCTCCCTAAACTTGGGGCATCCCAACAAAAAAGTCCATACTAATGAATTTCCATTTCATTTGGGGAATGTCAAGTGGTTGCAATTTCCCTGGCATTTTGACATGTTCAGCCTTAATACATTGACAAGACAAACATTCCGTGACATATTTGAGAACATCACCTTTGAGCCTATCCCAATAATAGCTCTTCCTAACCGCATTAAGGGTCTTGGCATAGCCAGGATGTCCTGAGAAAGGGGAGTCATGGGCTTCCCAAAGTATCTTCTGCTTGAGTGATTGGCTTGCTGGGAAATCTTGTCCTAAAGATGCTTTATTTCTAGCTTCGGGTCTTGATCTTTGATGGGGATCTCCCTTAGCAATTTCTGATAGTTTGGGTCATGACATGCCTTTTCTCTAGCTAGCTCAAGAATTGGGTTGTTTGGCATGGATACCTTTGTGGCTAGAGATCTTACTGTTGATGGATCTTGCAAAATCAAAGAATTTAGAAATTCCTTGCGACTGAGTGCATTGGCAACTACATTCTCCTTTCCAGGCCGGTATTTGATTTCAAAATCATATTCTTCCAGTACTTCAATCCATCGACGTCACCTCATACTGAGCTCATTCTGGGTGAAAATCCATTTAAGACTCCTGTGGTCCGTCACTAAGGCAAATTTGTTACCCAGCAAGTAGTGTCTCCAAAGTTTGAGAGCATGGATGACAACCAACAGCTCCAGATCATGGGTAGCATAATTCCTTTCATGGCTCTTCAGTTTCCTTGAAGAGTATGCTACGGGATTACCTTCTTGTATAAGAACACATCCTAAGGCAAGTGCGCTAGCATCAGTTATCACTTCAAACTCCTTACTAAGATCAGGAAGTTTTAGGATGGGTGCTAATACCAAGCTTTGCTTTAGTTTGTCAAAGCTGGCATGTTCAACAGGTGACCATACAATTGATACTTGCTTCTTTAAAAGATCAGTCAGAGGTGCTGCAATCAAAGCATAGTTCTTGATAAAGACCCTGTACCATCCTATCAATCCAAGAAAACTACATATTTCTTTGACAGAAGTTGGTGTTGTCCATTCCAAAACGTCTCTGGGTCCACTAAAATTCCTTCCGCTGATACAATGAATCCCAAATATTCAATCTATCGCTTGAAAAATGCACACTTCTTCTTCTTGGCATAAAGCTTGTGTGCTCTCATTGTTTCAAGAACAATGCAAAGCTAGGGTTCATGATCAAGACCTGATATCTATCTTAGAGAATATATTTCCACCTTGAAGATGGTCAAGAAGTCCATCTATTCTTGGAATGGGGTATTTGTTTTTAATGGTCGATTGATTTAACCCTCTGTAATCAATGCATAGCCGAAGCATTCCATCTTTCTTCTTCTCGAACAGTACTCGAGCTCCCCATGGCAAACTGCTAGGAAGGATGTAGCCTTGGTCTAATAGTTGCTTGAGTTGCTCCTTCAGTTCAATCGCTTCCGGGATGGACATCCTATACGGTCTCTTTGCGATTGGTGCAGCTCCTGGGGCCAGCTTGATTTCGTGATCAACTTCCCTTTGAGGAGGAAGTTTTGTCAGCTCTTCAAGAAATACGTCTGTGTATTCCTTTAACCATGAAGGTTCTTCCCTAAATTCCTGATTTTGATCTAGCTTATCTAGTTTAATCAAATAGATAGGTAAACTCCTTTTATTATCCGTGTTGCTTTTTCCAACTGAACTTTTGGCTTACTAGCCTCTCCTTGAGTTGTAACTAGTTCTCCTTCAAAATTTCGAAAGGAGACTTGGCCCTTTCCATAGTGAATGTGGGCATCTTTGGGTATTAGCCAATCCATTCCAAGTAAACATTCATGGGCACCTAGGTTCATTATCCTGAATCTGACCGAAGTCGACTTTCCACCCAGTAGGAATTTCACCTTAGCAGTTTTCTTGGTACAAGAGACCTCTCGACCATTTGCTAATTCCACAAGTAAGGTAGGTGCATCTATTGTGGCTATTCCTAATCTTTTTGCATAGACTGGTGAAATGAAGGAATGTGTACTGCCACAATCAATCAAGGTTTTGAAGCTTTTACCTTGATAATCCGATGGAGTTTGAATCACCGAGAATTGGCGATTCGGACTTTCTTGTGAAGAGTGGCATGAACCATTGCCTCTCAATGTCAACTTCCATGGATGGATCTTCTTCATCACCCAACTCCTTGTTGGCAACACTTCTTTTTGCATAGACTGGTGAAATGAAGGAATGTGTACTGCCACAATCAATCAAGGTTTTGAAGCTTTTACCTTGATAATCTGATGGAGTTTGAATCACCGAGAATTGGTGATTCGGACTTTCTTGTGAAGAGCGGCATGAACCGTTGCCCTCTAAATGTCAGCTTCCATGGATGGATCTTCTTCATCACCCAGCTCCTTGTTGGCAATACTGGAGGTTCTCCCTCTGGCCATGACGGTGGCTCCTTGGCCATGGACGGCTCCTTGGAATGGCCCTTGGCGTTGTCCTCTACTAAGCTTGGGACAGTGCCTTTTGAAGTGTCGAGGCACGTTGCAATGGAAGCAACGGGGATTGCAGCCATTACGTGGTGTAGGAATGAAGTTGTTGACAGCCTTGGTCCTAGGTTTCTTCCTTTATCCCTGATTTTGGCCATGCGCTCTCTTAGCCTGAGACCTATACATTCCCTTGTTTTGATCCTTGTAAGACCAAGTCATGTTATTCCTTGGCTTGTTCTACACCTCCTGTATTATTGGTGCAGCTTGAATGAGTGCGTCTTGTAGGTCCATTGGGCGCATTGATTCCAAGCGGGTGTTTATGGGTGGATTTAACCCAGCACAAAACTTTGACACCTATTGTGTCATATCCATTTGTGGCACGTACTTTAAGAGAGAGATGAACTTTGAATAATATGCATCCAGGGATAGTCTAAGCTGCTTTAATTCATAGAATTCGTTCATCTTCTGTGTGCGATAGGTAGGTGGCAGATACCTCCCTCGCACAGCTTCTTTAAGCTTCTCCCCGTGACTGTCCCTTCCGAGATCCCTTGGTCTCTACACCACTGTTTCCACCAAAGTATTGCTTCGCTGGTAAGCTTCACTTTGGCGAGCATAGCTTGGTTAGCGAGTGCAGTTCCTACTACCTCAAAATAATCCTCCATGGACTCGATCCAAACCTCGGCGTTAGTTTGAACAGTCCTTCCCTTACCATCGAATTCAGGTGGCTTGACTTGTTTGAGAAGGAACTTCTTCTCTTGAATTACAGTTGTACTTAGTGCAGGGGTCACTAGGAATCTGCACTTGGTGTTGTGCCTGGATAATAAGATTCTTTACGTTCAAATCTTACCAAACATTTCTCACATTGCATTAATATGCCCAGTACAGCTTCTAGCCAAGTGACATAATCACTTAACTCCTATACCAACACTTACAGCCATGACAGACAGTGATAAAAATCTTTATTCATTCATGAGGGCATAGCCCTTTTGAGTACATTTATTTTGGGAAAGTAGAACAAGCGGATTGGCACATTAATTTGGGGAAAATAGGATTGTGTTACATTCGGCTACAGTGGCTAAGTAATAATATGGAGAGGGGTCATGGATTTTCAAGAATCAATAGGTCATAGGAAGCTTGGGGTATCCTTTCCTTTGATACCCATTCTTCTCATAACATCCCAGCACCTTGATTTTGTCGGCAGGGATCACTTGAGTCACTTCTTTGTACACATACTTGTTCTGCTTGACTTTCCAACCGTCGACATGCATGGTTGCGTTTGCGTGAGCCTCGACAAAGATGAACAGCTTCATAATCTTTAAATCCTCCATCCACTTGATTCTCTTCAAGTTGGTCTGAAGGTACGCAAGTCGATGGGCTGCTATAGAATATATTTCTGATTCACCCGTCCATCTTCATTCCACGTACAGGGGTGAAGGATTGTAGATGCGGTCTAGAATATTCATCATGCCTAGCCTCCGTCGATAATCCGAAGCACCTATTGCAGTCATAAACATAACCTCGAACACTAAGAATTTGTTTCATGCTTCGCGACTCTACAACATAGCATCCATAAGCAAGTAAGGAAATGTTCTCAACATCAACATTGCTCTACATCCCCCATTAATTTCCCTTATAAATATTAGATCCCGTTGGTTTTCTCTGATACCAACTGTAACGTGTCCCCCCTGTCCACTTGTAGGACATGTCTTGGCAGCCCATTGGGAAGAGAGTCTAGAAAGCGCCGCCTAGCACTCACAAGGAATGTCACGGGGTTTGCTATTAAGGTCTTCCCGATTCTGCCCACGAAGCGAAAGTATCCGGCCGTTCCCACTTAGGACCAACCTGAATTAGGGTTTTTCTAATAGTCAAGTTTCTAGGAAGTAGCTAGCGACAAACCACTTTGCATAAAAACATCAGGGTCGAAATGGATTTATACTGCACTTGATTCAAGGAGAATGGAAAGCGAGAGGGATGCGAAGCTCAACCTCTCTACCTATAAGACATAGTCCCATTCTGTTCCCCTAAAACAATATAAATCGGGTCTCTAACTCTATTGATTCTAGGTCATCGCTACTTTGCTATCAATTCCTTCGAGAAAAGTTCTCGGCTAACTGGAACCACCCTTCCCTAGGACAGACCCAAAGTCACATCCACCACACTTTCCTCAGGTTGCTTAATTACCTAATTACCTACCACATTATGTTTGACATGCAAAAACAGCTTCCTTAATTAACCAATTAAACGCTGGTTCCTTCACATAACTTAGGCACTGACATAGAAAAAAATATCAAGCAAGTTCCTTTTTCAACATTTGATCTTTATTTATCATAGTCTTTGGAATACATCAAATATCCTCTCCGAAGGCTACCCTAGCAATCCTCAGAATTGCTACTCCGGGCCTTGAGATCCCATCTCGAGTCATGTCGACCTCATGTGCAGGATTCGGAGGCAAGGAATTTATGGCCAGAGCCTCCCCTGGCACCCAAGCATCCTCCTACTCCAAGCATCACCCACAGAGAGACCTCTCAGGGCGGGTTCAGTCCACATACCTGGCACAGCTAACAACCCCCTTGGATAAGGTCAGGCAGACAGTCGGAGGTAACTAAAACTGCCTCTCGCTCCAAGCTTTTAACCTAAAGCATTAGTTGTTTTTCTTGAATTAGTTCCTTGAGCAAAGAAGAACAAACAGTGCACCTAAATGTACAATCACGAGCATTCCAGTGGTCGTTCGCACGGCCAACTGCTAAGGTGTGATTCCTTTTCCCCGAATACTCCCAACATTGGATCCTGGATCATTCGCAACTTGGCAAGATCCCAAAGGTTTGGCAAGCTAGGTTGCTTGTTTACCCTTTTTCCTTGGGTTAGGTTTATACCTTGTTGACCCTAAATTGTCACTACCTTGGGTTTCCTTATATCATAGATCTTTTCCTTCAATGAAACTATTTAATCATCATTAAACTGCCTTCTACAATTATCCTATATACGAGTCACAGCAAGGAATTTATTACATAAGTGCATCAAGTGCTAATATTATGCCCCTTCCTTTCCAACAATGTGAACCTCCAAATACGTAAGAACACCTCAAAAATGCATTTAACCTAAATGCGCGATGCAACAAGGATGTCTTTGCACAAGTGCATCTTTAACTTGTGTATCATATGTTCAAATGCAACTACCCTTGATCATGGAAGTGCAAGCATTGCAAGTACCTCGTCGTGCAACTAAACTTTTTACATCGAAGCAAAATATATAAAATTTCCGACGCATTTAAGTTTTTCTATGTGAATTAAAACATGCTTTATGCATCCTTCGCATGTGAAGATAATTTTCGAAACTTGGGCATTTAATATCGGGGCGTGTCCACTCTCGTGCTTTGGGTGGAAGCTCCCGCATGTGCTCCTCTCGATTTTTGCTTCGGAGCCATTGATAAAAATAATATTGAATTAACGAAATCTCCCTTGGTCCCCTTTTACGAATTCCAAAATTACTTACTACCCAAGATCTCCTTTGCAGCACAGGAAATAGGCCTTGCAGGACACGATCCATGAAACCCCCAAAACCGCGGGTGAACTTGGTTTAGTGGAGCTTCAATAGAAGCTTCTCAAGCTTCTGAATTATCAGAGATAACGTGATGGTGATGACGACGATTTGGATGATGTTGGCAAAGATGATAATAACGATTTGCGTGAGGATGATGAGGACAATGGTGATGGCAGCAGCCTGACATCGTGGGCGGCAACTTGACGATGTGGCGGCAGGACTAGACGATGCCCCCCTTTGAAGTTTGGGAGGGGGGGTCATATAAGGTGGAGGTTGGGGGGGGGGGGGGGGGGGGGGGGGGGGAGGGGGTGGCCACACAGGTGGCAGTCGCATGCTCTCCTCCCCATGACTCTCCATAAGCTCATACACACACTCTCTCCCCGCCATGCAATGGGAGAAGGAGAGGGAGTTTATAAAAAAATTTGCAATTATTCATTATCATTTTTCTTGAGGGGGGGAGTTCCTACGGTGATTTGCAGTTTATAAGCACATGGTTCCTTATGCACAATGCCGGGGGGATGATATTGTTATTATGCGAGGATGGAGCACTTAGGGCAAAGTTTTTTTGTTGCGGGAGATTACCTCAAATTGCTTTTGCGCGGGATCTAGGGTCTTATATTAATTTGTTGTAGAAATATTACATTGGCAAAACCCCCATTACTACAAACCTTATAGAGGTAACATCTCGTCGGTTTGGAAAAATGAATGTTTTATAATCTTACTGCTATATTTGGCTTTAATGATTATAAATGCATTTTTTAAAAAATGCATATGAGCTGCCGCTTAGGAAAATGGCCTAAGTAATATAATAATAAACTATTTAGTGAAAAAATACTTTCATTTAAAAAAGGATTATATAGCTATCATGAAGAAAATATCGTAATTATGGTTTACTTTTTAATATTTATTGTTATTTCATTAATCACGCATGTGATTATAATAACTAAAAAAAGGTGAACAATGTTAGGGAAGGGAATGTTTTATAATTTTTCCCTGAAAGTGACTATCTCTATTTTATTTTTCTTATGATAAACAAATGCATATGAGTCTTATAATAATTTATAAAAAATTATTTAGATAATATCATGAAATAATCAATGCATTAAATCAACAAAAATTGTATAGAAAAATATATACTAAACATGCATAAATTAGATACGTAGTAATATAATTCGATGTCCGAAAGATGAAAGAAAAAATACACTTAGGATTTTTACATTGCTTAGAATTTCAAAAAAAACAGTTAGCATTGCATTTATGACATAGCTAAATGAAAATTGATCTTCTTAGATAATGTTGAAAGTTTGAAAAATGGTCAGACATCGTCGATTAAACCATAAAATATGAGCAGAATAAAATAAACATTATTTTCTTGCTAAAAACACACACAATGTTAATATTAATGGTTATATTAGCAAGAGCGTCAATATCATGAGTCGACCCACATATGAATCAACGAGAAAACCTTACCTAAAATATCGAGAATGTTGAAGCAAAAACAACTATGAAATACTCCACAATCCTGAAACTATCAGTATCAGGAAATTAAATAAATATCGAAAGTCTGTAAGACTTATTGGACATTGATAAGAATTTGTTGATACAAATTCTAATGTCTAAATAGACTTGGAAAAGCATTTGAAATCATGCTAAGTGTGGGTTAGGGCAGGGCAACACATGAACTGCCTGCCATAGGTATAAATGCCCATATTACCTTTTAAGGAAAAAATACCAAGTTTTCATAAGGATAAAATAGACTTCAGATTCACAGAATAACTTGCGGATCTGAAAAAAAGAGTTACAAGTAGGAAGTGAAATCCTAATAATAAGGTGGGGCCTTAAAAGAGAAACCCTAGAATTGGGTGGGGCTGCTTCCTATGCTAAAAATACTTGCTGTCGTTTCTTTTTTTAATTTGTGCATGTATTGATGGTTGCACAAGAATGATTAATTGTGCTTGTAGCAGTTAGATCTGATTGTAAATATATAATCAAGATAATAAGATGAAAGATCACGCTATGCCTGCCCCACAGCTAGACGCAGAACCCTACTCCAAGGGGGATTGTTTTATACCGCCACGAGAAGCTTTCAACCGGCCATGATGGCAAGAGGTCGCTCAATGAGGAATCCATTAGGCAGGAGGAGGCGGGAGTGCTAGGGGGCTCTGGCTGTAAATCTCTCGATCCCTCTTAGGAACTGCCTGACCCTCACACGAATCAAGACAGAAATCTTGGAGGGTTTGCTTTCTTTTGCATAGACAGAAGGGATTTTTTGATGATCGCAGGTTTTATCTTCTGCATAGCCAGAAGGGGAAAATCATTGTAAATAACTTTTTCAAAATAATAAATAAATAATATGTTTTGCCAAAATCTTGTTTTTCTCTATCTTTATGTTGTGTCATAAAATTATGCAAAGGAACCTATGATAATGGGTTAATTAACAAAGTTGCTTTTATATGTCATAACTTAATTTGATAGGTAATTAGAAAACTAAAGAAAACCATTTGTGGGAAGCGGGTGGGCAAGATCCTTGATGGATCCGTCCTACGGGTGGGTGGTCCCAGTAAGCTAGGAGCTTCTTTTAAGACATTGAATGAAACGTTAATTAGGAGAAATTAGATAGAGCCGAGCATTGACTTACCTAGGGTCGGGTCTTAAAACCTTGATCAATAATTATCTTAGGGGAAAGGTGCAGCGGCTGTGCAAGAACTCCGTTAAGGTTCCCTGAATCCTAACTAGTTGCTGGAAAAAAGCGTTGCACTCCATGAACCAAGGGTAACTACGATTGATCCAATCAGACAAGAAGCCCTTGTGGGACACCACCGATGGAGCTAGCTGATGCATTAAGACCTCAATTTTCAATTTAGGACCCCGAGCTTGCAGGTTGATCCTCCTAGGGACGGCCAGTACCTTCCATTACAAGGTGGACTCTGGGAAACCTAGACTATAGACCATGCGCATTCTCGCAAGTGCTGAGCGAAGCCGTTTAGGATAGTTCCCCCCTGATGGACCACTAAAACATGCTACTAGGGAACTCTTAGGTAGTCATGCGACACATGGTATCAGAGCATAATTGAAATTAAAAATATCTATGGTTTTTAAGATTAACTGTTCTAAGTAATAATCAATGTGTTGATTTTTAAGGGATAAACTTTGGCAAAATAATGAAGCCTGGAATGAGTTCCTTATTTTTCGAGCAATGTACACATCTGCATTGAACTCCACAGATGACGAGTGGAGAAGAGAAATGATCAGGATACTCGATCGCCTATATGATCCATCCCCTGTGAATCGCGAAAGAAGATGGTTTTGGGATGAGCATTATTGTTACATCGAGACCGATCGATTCTTCAACATGCTAACTAATCTAAAATGCCTTGAATGGATGGAAAATTTAAAAGTAGTTGAGGCATTTATCTTTTGTCTGTCTAGAAGGAATCCACTTATGATTACGAGTGGTCGATAGATATGTCTAGATCATTATATCTATGACAAGTTACTAAAGATAATCCCAACCATTAGAATTATAATCCAAGGATGTCGCAAGTATCTAGATTACCGTATCCATGGTTTTCCAGATCTGCTGCCATTTCCATAGCATAGGTTTATGGGCATAGACAGCAATTGGCCTATTGTCTTCTACATGAATGTAATTGATATCCATCCCTGAAAAAGAAAGATATAATGATATCCTATTTTAAAAATTGTACATAACATCTAGCCTATCCTATCGATGCTAATGTATATCTACTTGTAAACATGTGCCATTTGTAAATAGTCCTTACTTGTAAAAATCATAACATATGGCTACTGATTATAAAAGATAACATCGACTAGATTTTGTAAAAATATTGTGCTCTTTGGCCCATCATTGTTTTACAAAACTAGTAAGATATGTTAAAGTGGAAACAAAGCTTAAAAGTTTAAAGCACTAAACTAATTTGTGAAACTTATGATAACCCAGGGTAATACAACTATCGCTAGTTCGACTGAAATTTAGGAGAAGAAGTATTTTCTTAAGCAGGTTAAGCCACCAGAATTTGATGGCAAGGGCAAAGACGTTGAATCCAAGGCAGAGATTTGGATTGAGACCATGGAGGACTACTTTACTGCCGTGGCAACTAGCCCTGCTAATCAGGCTATGATCGCCAAGTTGAAATTGATCGGTGAGGCACGCTATGGGTGGAAACAATGTTGTAAAGTCCAAGGACTTGTTGAGATAGCTATCACTTGGGAAAAGTTGAAAGAAATTGTGCGTGGTCGATATTTGCTACCAGCTTATCGCACGCTGTCGTCGTGTTAAGGGCTGAAGGTCTACCACCGGGGCTTAGTGCAGAAGAGGAGTATGGGATTCAAAGTTCAGGAAGGGGAAATAGATTGGGGTTTAATAAGATCTGAGATTTAGAAATGATTTAGATACAGAAGAAGAATTCAAGCTTTTTCTCTATGTATTTAGCATACATGAATGGAATAAATAACTCTATCTTGATTACATCAAATGCCTCTACATATATACACCATAACATAAAGGATATTTTCAGATTCTCAGTCCAAATATGAATATCAAATGCAAGCTCTAATGACTTTGATTTCAAGTACATAAATGGATTTCAACTCTAGGGAACAAGTATTATGTTGGTAGACTTCAAATACATTCAAGATTTGGGCCAATGGTACATGAGATGAATTGAAGAAGCATAATCTTTACTTCAGCCCTGTTTTAAAATAGAAAATTCCATCCCATAATCAAGCTCAAAAAGAGAGCATAAACTCATGAATAAGCTCCTCTAATCATTAATGAGAAAAGTCCTGATGAAAAGAGGTCATTTTCTTCCATTACAACCACATATATCTCTTGTTTTCTCATAAAAATGGACAAGAATAGTGGGATGCCCTGTTTATGACTGGTTATTTCGGCCCATAATAGCCCATACACCTTCAAAATCCTCACCCTTTGCTTGCCCTAAAGTCACTCAAGTACTTGGGTACAAGTCCATGCTTCATTGGACCAAGAATAAGGTAGACAAAATGAGAGAAGTCGTGCATAAGACCAGGCTAAATACTTTTCTCTCAGATTTCCCCCTTTTATAGACTATCATATCACGCATTTTCATCAGACCAAATGGATAGATAAGTGGATCTCTCACCGTGTTTACATCTTCATCTTCAGGTCTTGTTGATCTTCAGTTTGCATGTTCCAAAGCATGCACCATAGCTTCAGCTTTCTCCAGTTTTTGCAGTCAGGCTGTGCAGCCTGCATTTTGTGCCAAAAAATACGAGTTGTTCCCTGCTCAGGCCCATGTCACTTTTTGACCTACTTAGGTCACATTAGTCTATTACTTTAGGTCCCTTGTGAACCTAGTGGACTTTTGGCAACTTTTGGCAACTTTCTTGAGTTCTGACCATATTTTTGCACTTGAATCAATGTGATTTATCCTGCAGACTGTCAATTACTTCCACAGCTGAGCAAGTTGTAGGTTCCCATAGACTTATTTTTCATCAATATACGTGGTACAATTAAAAATTATAAAATAAATACAAACAAACTTATGTAACTAAGTTGGTTATTGGGTAACAATGTCTGAATTTTGTATGCAAATTCCTCATATAACTCCCAGTGAAGTTCTTTTGTGTTCATAAGAATCCCATGATTTATATTATGAACAATAAATTCTTTGACATTCACCCCCTTCTAACCTGCACATCTTCTGGCATGTGCCATTTCATAAGATTACAGGTTAAGGAGAGTCTTCGTCTGATATATCTTCATCTTGATCCTCTAAGTCTTTTTATTCTTGCTTGTCTTCAAGTAGAGGGCTCATATCTAAGTCATCAAGCTCAGAAGTTGAAGATTCTCTTCGTTTGAAGAGCATGATTCGTTTCCCGGCTATTGGTATTTTTATCATGGTCCCATCCATTTTAGCCAAAGAGTAAGTAGCATTATTATGTACTACTTTTACAACATATGGTCCAAACCATCGCTTGGCTAACTTTTTATGAGCACTATATTGATTGTCCAGGCTGCTATCATAGACAAGTACCCAATTATTCTCTTGAATAGCTCTTGGACGAAGTCGATGATGTTTGTCAAACCTCTTATTATTCTTTAATCTTGTTGTTTTCAGCCTTTCAATGGTTGTCCTGACATCTTCTGGCCTTCTTTCAAGTTTCCTTATGCGTAGAGTCAGCAATTCTTATCTATTCATGCCTTCATCCCAAGGTAAGATACTCCGTGTGACAATGGACTCCTCAATAGGCATGATAGGTGGCTGTCCATATATTAGTTCAGCTGGCATATAACCTGTTACTGCACTATGGGTAGTTCTATCAGCCCATAATGCGAATGGTAGCATTCTAGGCCATTTCCTCATCTTTCCTTTGCAAGATTTTGCTAAAGCTTTAAGAATTGGTTGGTGACCTCTTTCACTCTTACCATTGCCTTCAGGGTTGTAGGCTGAAGTAAGAGATAGCTTAATTCCCAATTGAGCAAAGAAATGGCGAGCCTCATCAGCATCCAATTCTCCTCTATCAGTAGTTACTTTGGCAACACATCCATACCTGCAAAATACTTCTTCAACTAAAAATCTATAAACAGCATGAGTAGACTTTGTTGTCAAGGCTTTTCCTTCCACTTGATTTGTGAGATCTTCTCTAGCAAGTACTGGATATCTCATGTTCCAAATTCCTGTAGACATGGTTACTAAATCAATAACCCATCTATAGTGAATTGATAAAGGATAGGTAGGCTGAAGCCCATCTCTATACTTTACCATAGAGTACATTGGACAAACATGACAAGACTCAACAAAATGCTCAATGTCTTTATACATGTTTTGCCACCAAAATTTCTCTTTTATTTTGGCAAAAGTGCCCCATATGCCTCTATGACCAGCCAATAGGCTTTCATGAAATTCTTGCATGACCTGTCTTTGAGTCTTTTTGTCTCCTAAGACACGAACATGCGCCCTTCCTTTCTTTTTCGCATGCCTCCAAAGGTAACCATCTTTAAGAAAAAAACCATAAGTTTTTCTCTTAATTCTCTTGAACTCTTCATTAGTCCAATCTTCCTTCTTTGTCATAGTGCTAAAAAATTGGCCAATTTTTAGCCAATCATCTACATAATATTCTTCTTTAAAGTGTGAACAAATCATAACAAAACATTGAGCATACTGTCTACTAGCTGTCCACTGTCCTTCTTTGGTTGTTTCATCCTTCCTTGCTGATGTAAAATTTGTTTTAGCAGCTGAACCTGTTGTACTTGTTGTAATTATTGTTGTACTTGCATTTTTGACTGCTGAATCAACATTAGATTCAACTGTACTTGTTGTTCTCAAATTTGTACATGCATTTACAGCATCATTTATAGACTCTGATTCTTCTTCATCCATCATTTCTTCTTCATCCTTATATCTGGCATGCGAAAGCATGTCAGCAACAACTGGATTATCTCTTCCTACAATATGTTTCAAATCAGGATTTAAGGATTTAATATAGGCAATCCATCTTAGCATGGCTATGTCGGGAGTGGAACAGTTGGCAATCATGCCCAAGAGTGAAAGGCAATCTGTTTCAACTATTACATGTGCACCCATGAAGTACTCCCTGTCACATTTCAATGCATTTACTACTCCCCAAAGTTCTCTTTTAACTTGAGCATACCTTCTTTGTCGTTCATTAAGAACCTTTGCTCCAAAGAAGATTACATATATGTTTCCTTCAAGGTCGTCTTGACCAACTACCCATCCTATTCCAATAGGACTTGTGTCCACTGTGAGTATAATGGGCTGTCCATTAGAGTAATTAGCCCTCATTAAAGTGGGGGCTGAAATCAACATTTTCTTCAGTTTCCGAATAGTTTGAGTATGTTCTTTTTCCCATATAAACCTTTAGCCTTTTCTTAGCAGTTGATAAAGACTTTCAACGACGTGAGAAAAATGTGGTATCCAAATAAGGTAGAAGACACATGCACCAAGAAATCTTCTCACCTCTAAAATATTTGTACATATTTCCTGCATTTTGCTGATAGCATCTATTTTGGATGGAGAAGGCTTTCGGCCATATGGACCACACATATGCCCGACCACAAGAACTTCTTCGACTCCAAAAACAGATTTAGCACCTGAAAGATTAAGATGGACTTCTTCTAATTTAGACAAGATTTGAGCACAATCATTAATATGATCGGAAACAAACTTGCGACATCCAAGTTCTTTGAGTTCTTCATTTTTCTCATGAACTTCACATCCTTTGATTGATACACCATCAAGGAAAGGAAGAGTTAATTGAGGAATATAATCCCTCAATACTTTATGCATGGCATTCATCATGTGAGCTACTGAATTCGTAGCCCCTTGAGGTAGAGTACACATGCGGACTAAGCCAAGAGGCGTCTTCATTGTGGTAATGTCTCGGCTTTCCATAGCAAGCTGAAATTGGTCATAGCTTGAATATAAATCTCCTATGGAATAGATTTCTCTTCCTGCAAAATCTTCAACAAATTCATCAACAATTGGCCCTGATCCAACATTTCTAATAGTGACTTTATTGACAGGCTATAAATATTGAATGAATCGCAAAGATCTATTCTTCTTAGGCACGGTAAACCATCGGTTGGAATATAGAGCTGAGGATGGCTCCAATATTCACATTTTTATCTTTTCATTTAGAAGTTCCAATAACTTAGGCAAATAATCCCTTGGTATTGAAATTGGTTTAAGATTCCAAGGAACGTGTGGGACCGTAAAAATCACCATTGGTGCCACAATGCTTGGATCCACACAGCCAATTTCATGTGGCTGAAATGAAAAAGCTTTGCCATGATTCTTTAACATTTGCATGAAGATTTTCTTTTCAGCTGGCAAGAGGAAAGAGTCTTCACCAATTTTCAGCTTTTGTAAACTTTCTGTTGTAAATTGGTGACCAATATGTTTAGGATCACGAAAGCTTGGCTGTTTGGATACCCTTTCTGTCAATCCTTTGCTTTCAGGTGGTAGAAGAGTAGCCACCGGCTTGACCTTTTTATCAACTGTTTTATACTTTGTTTCTACTCTTACTTCATCCTTATTTGGTTGTCCAAAAGCTTCATAATCTGCAAATTCTTGAATTATGTCATACATATCCAATGTACATACATATATGGACCGATTTTCAGCTTGATTTTCTGTATGAACGGTTGTATAAATTTCAGCCATTGTATCATTATAATTCAACCCATAAAATAGCCCTGAAATTTCTTCATCTTTAGGTAAAACATCAATTTGCTTCAGCTCTTATTCCATATGACACAAATACTTTCTTTCGGCCCTATTCATGGCTGAAAACTTTTTATAACAGCCCACACTTTTGGCTGTAAAAGTCTGCAAGTTAGCTTTTGGCCTTGCCTCCTTTTTATGTGGAGGCAATTTTTTATGACATGATGCACTGCCATAGCCTCCACTTATAGCAGTGCTACTCGAAAACCCTTAAATTCTCGGGCATTAGGAGGAACAGGATGATCTCTCAATCGATCCCTATTCCGGTGGTGATTTACATAGACGGTCAGGAATTGGACAGCTTTGTCATTATCCTTACTTCTTATTCGAGCATATGATGAACCATCATCAAGGGCCTTTGTCTCTAAACGAGACTCAGAAATAAATGGTTGACTAAGAATGATAGGATAGCTGCACGAATCTTGAACAAAGAAATGAAATTCATCTTTTACATTACCAATAGTAACTTGTACATAAGGATATGCCGCATAAAGATCGCCAGAAGAGTTATTGGCTGCCTTCATGCTCCATCCTAGGTCCACATCAATGGGCCATCCACCATTCTCATAGAGACTTCTTGACATAACATTAATCTCCGAACCATAGTCTATAAGGGCAATGCATGGAGTTTCTTTTTCACTGATTTTAACAACGGTTTCAGTAGTCGCCCTTGCCCAATGGGTACGGGAGTAGTGACTACTAGGAATAAAGTGAGCATCACTTTCTTCTTGCATGTTGTGAAGATGAGCTTCTTTCTTAAGGATGGCCTGCACTTTAGATTGAGAAGTCCCCACCATAATGGCTTCTTTAGTTTCTACTTCATAAATGCCTTCATCTTTGGCTTCTATGGCTGCAATCAATTCTTTGATTGCCTCCAATCAAATCCCTTGAGTTTTCAGCTTCTCTTCATCCTGCAAATACACATGAAGTGCTTGTAAAAAAGCATGCACAGATTCTTCAGTCTCCTCAGCAACATATTGTCTTTTTCGTTTAATTACATCAATTATTACATCATGAAATCCTCGTTTTGCAATTCAAAGAATTTCACCTAATGTAAATTCAATTCTACTACCAAGAATCCTTTCTTCTAGGATCCATTTAAGATCCATTGCGGTCTCTATGTCTGACTGCAACTTGTAACTGGGATGTTTGCTTTTTCTTTTTTCTTCTGTCTTCTTTGCTTGAGGGGCATCTCCCATGTCAAGCTCCGGTGGTGATGGATTTTCAGTAGCCTTTTGCTGGTCCGGTTTACTTCTTGTCACGCGTTTAGTTGGCCCTGAAGAAGAAGGACCAGCAACATCTTCATCTCTTCATCTCTTTTCTTCTATCATGGCTTCTTGATTATTAATTTCAACTAACCGGGCAAAAGCTCAAAATGAATCAACAGGCTCGGTCCAACCGATTCTTCCTCTAATACATTGACTGGCAATAATTAAATCATCTTTGGTTGCCTTGCCTTGCTCCATGCAATCCGAGGCCTGCATCCACACTTTAGATTTTGCATTAGTTTTACATGCTTTCACTACAAGATATAGACCTTATACCGACGTTTAAAGCGACGAAAATACAAACAACAAAATTTTCCCCCGTCGTCGTAAAAAGCGTGGTTATTGACGATGCCATAGAAACGTCACTATTGGCGTCGCTATATGCGTCTCTATATGTGTTGCTATATGCATCACATTTGCAACACAAATAGCAACGCATATAGTGACGCAACCAGTGAATTTGCGACGTGCATAGTGAGGCCAATAGCAACGCGAGCAGTAAATTTGCGACGCAAATAGTGACGGTAACAGGGGGAAAAAAAAATTATGGCAGGGCAGCAAGCTACCCTGCCACATATAGCATTGTGCGTTGTATGAGAGCCATACAAAATAGTTTCTGCACTACTACATACAAAGCGCTTGAAAACAAAAAGAATGTATACTGAAATCATAAAACTGATACATGAAATAAATACATGATCGCATAAAATGCGATTGGTACAATCATAAAAGGATATCACTAATACATAGAAAATGTCTACATAGATCAGGTGACTAAAAACTAAAGGTGTGTGAGCTCCAAGGATCCAAGGGCGAGCTATAAATCCTCGTCCCCCGAACGAATTCTGCAGAAAAAGAAACAAGATATCAATCCACCATACAATAATGCATTCAAATATCTCATGGTAACTACGGACAAGAAAGATGAGTGACTTACAGGGCCGTCGCATCTATACAATCAGTCGATCAATGCATTGAGACCATGCCTCTCTGCATATCGAGTCTCAAGGCCTTGCGGATCGCGATTTGTAATGGAGTGCTGCAAAGAAAACAAAATGCTAACTATTAGAAACATGATTGTCAGTACAAAGAATATTTCAAAAAAACAAATAAGAAAAACAAAAGAGAAACTTACAAAGTCCTCCAAATATGTCCTGTGGCCATCACTCCCAAGATGGTGGACCACTCCGGCCTCGAGTCGTGCCCTCGCCACCTCCCGCTGCTGACTCCAACATCCTGGCGAATCTATAGTCTCCTCCCTCAGTCGGCGCCAGTCGTCTGCATCTAACCACTCGGGCTTTGCAGCCCCACTCTTGATTGCCTTGCGTGCGTCGGATCGTCTATGTGACATGTATGCACGCATGCAATCCATCATCCAACCCGTAGAGAATCTATCTACTGCGGCTGGCACCGGAAACTCCTCGTGCAAGGATGCTACTATGTAGTCCTTGCTCCCCTCCGGTATGTTCTTCCAATGATCCAGGATGTTGTGCCGAAAAACTTGTTGGCACAACTCTCTCATGCGAGCCATCACCCTCCTCCCCTCATCATTCATGATGATGGCTCCTGACCTACTATCAACCAGGTATCCATAACCCCTAGGAGTCTGCCTAAGATGGGTCCTCTTCCATCTCCGTCCACGCTCCTGGGCATATCCAGGAGACCCCTCTACATTCGGTGTACCGACGGGGGTAACCTCTCTCGGAGTGGCACTTAAAGGGGTGCCACAAAAGGGGGTGCCACCAAAAGGGGTGCCATGAGAGTGGAATTTAGATGTCGGAAAGTGCTTAAAAATAGCTAAAAATTATGAATACCAAGGGAAAAATATTCACTGTCAAAGGCGGCGGCTCGATCTAGGACGATTTTAAGTGTCAAGGTGCTTTAAAGGCGCCCGAGCGACACTTGTTAATTTTTCATAATTTTTTAGATAGTCGTGCGGGTTGACACAAGCTACTGGCCAATGCGGGATGCTAAGCCAGACGCCCAGGATTTTTCAAAGCTCAATTTCGAGTCCGGACGGGGAAATGGCCAAGAAACCGGTCAAGATACGAAGAGGTGGACAAAATTTGGCCAAAATGGGCAAGTGACCCTTGGGAGCCCAATTTTAAATGTCACATGAAAGTTTGATGTCTTGCATGAAGAAAAAACGTGGGGAGGGAGATGTCAGGATACGCCCGATTTTTGCGCCCAATCTTGGAGGAGGTATCATGCAGCTTGTGAGCAAACCACCCAATGGATCTTGGGCATTGATTCCCCTCTGGATGCTGACTCTATTACCGCCTCTCGCCCGTCAAATGATGCTCTCTTTGAAGATCTCTGATTTCAGTATTTCTCTCTCCTCCTTCTCTCTCTTCTAAAGGCAAGTTCATGTGGGAAGAGGAAGGAAGAAGAAAGAATGATGGAGGCTTGTCCGGCATGGATCGGATTACTCCACGGGCTGGAAATGGTGATTTGTGATTGTGCTGGACATGAAGTGCTACTGATTTTCAGATTTGCAGCCATGGATATGAAACCCGAAACATGCAAATAAGCGGTAATTCAAAATTTTCAAAGGAAATTTGAGATTTCATGGCTTTTGATTGATAAAACGTTGTTCATGTGGGTTAAAAATTGTTTATGTTGCTGTTTTCCATGAGTTCTTGCTGGTCATAATCAGAAAATCAGAAAAATATGCATCTTGTGGTTCAAAATAATACACTAAAACACCTAAAATATGGAAAATCAAGGGAAAATGATGTTTTTGGGCATAAAAATGGAAAACTGAATAGGAACACCAACTAAATTTTCAATTTTGCTGCAAGAAGGAACTAAGGGCCACAACCCATAATCTATTCTGAATTTTCAGTAATAAAATAAGGGAAAATACAAGGAAAATAGAGAAAAATCACTAAAAATAGGGGAAAAATGCATTTTGGGTGCGGAAAATTAATGAAAATTGAGAGCAATATTGGTGAATGTTTGTGGGAACTGAAGCATGAGGATTTGCCTCAGTTCAACCCCACCTTCCTATTCTAGTGTGTTTTTCCCGCTTTCTACACATAAAATGATGGCCAAATACCCTATAAATCTATACAGTAATGCAACATTTGATCGATGGGAGGGTAGAGTGGTTAAAGTGTGTCTAAATGTGGAGTAAAGTGTTGAAAAGATTGCTGCTTTGGTTTGCATGCCATATAGGTCGGTGAATAATTATAAAATAAGGGCCTAGTAGCACGAGGGTTTCCTCGGTGCTAGGTTTGTGCAACGCCGCATAAGAATTGTAGTTGGAAGTCATTAAAAGGATGTTTTCCACATGTGCACAATATTGATTTCATAACTGTTTGAGCACTAGGCATCCAACACTATGCATAAATCATGGAAATATTTAAAGGTATCAGAAATCCTGGATGCACAGCAATTGTTTTCATTAGGACATTGACCCACGTTGAGTGAGAGACAGGGCACCCTAAGCCATAGGCTAGTCGTGGGGTCTAGGGAAAAGAGAAGCAAGGACAATGGTACATTCCTGTATACGATTAAATGGTACCTTGAGTGGACTTTTGTGCAAAATGTTTGTATGTTGAGCGACGCATCGAGGGGCCAATCCCCAAGGTGTAGGAGAGTCGCAGAGGGTTGACGGCATTCAGCGTAGGAGGAACCCCATGTGTATGTGATTCGAGCCTTTTGGCTATGTGAAAGGGACTCCCTCTGAGGAGTAATATTGGGTTAGGATCAGTTGGACTACAACGTATTACAAATGCAATGTTTAGGAAGGCAGAGATTTTGATAGACGCTCCTGGCTGTGAGGCCGAGGGGTTGTCTTGTGCGTAGTGACGAGGCTCGGCTAGTGCATGAGCCAGTGCCGGCTCGGTTTTAGGTCCATCAGTGGTGCGTCTGCCGGGAGCCGCTTAAAAGTGGCGGTCCTCGAATCCTGGTTGTTTAGGGACCAATTAGCAGTTTATGCCAAAGGATACTGAGATTGATCCGTTATTTATTGATAAGCATCGTCTAGCAGAAATCCAAAAGCAAGAAAGAGACGAAAGAGCTAGGCGACGTGCTGAAATTTTTAGGAGATATTCCCCTAAGCGTAGCAGTGCTGAACCCTTACGAGGGAGTGGATCTAGTGGTCTTGGGGCCACAAGCAGTAAGTTAGGAGAAGGTGGAAGCTCTAGTGCTCCCCTTTCTGCCATAAGCCAGTCTACATGAAGTACGGGAGGTGTAACCCCACCGTCCCCTATTCCTAGTGCAAATCCAATCCTCGTCATGGTGCAGCCTATTGCAATTCTAGCAGGAACGACGGATTTGCCGGCTCTAGGTTACCTGCTATCCATTTTTAATGGGCTAGTTGAGGAAGATGCGGAACTCCACATTAGGGAGTTTCAAAAGATGATGTTTAACTGTCGCATTCAAGAAGAAGGGCATTTAATGATGTTCTTCAATATGACTCTCAAGGGAAGAGCTGCCATATGGTATCATGGTTTAGAAGCTGGAACCATATTGAATATTGATGCATTTTATGGAGCTTTTCGAAGGGAGTTTGCCCCTGAAAGGGGTGGGCAATATTGGTTGTGTGTACTCAACGTGACCCGCCAAGAACCACACGAGGATATTCGTGCTTATGCGAAGAAAATAAAAGAGGTTTTCCGTAAGTTGGACATCACTATTCCTATCCCCGCAGCTGCCCAATTGCAATATTTCCTACATGGTTTGGACTTTAATATCCAATTGCAATTGAGTAGTGTCCCCTTGGGGGATATAGATACTGCCATTACACAAGCACAAGAGGTAGAATCCTGACTACAAGCAGCCTATGCTTCTCGAGGCAATTCGAATATGGGTTTAGTATTGGGAAACAATATGGAAATGGCTAATGGCAGTAGTGGTCAAGGGATAGCGATGGCTAACCCTAATGGGAGAGGGAACATGATACAGAATGTGCCTTTATTACCAGCTCCCCCTAGCATATCGATGCCTATGGGTAATCAAATGGCTCCAAATGGTGGAGGCCAGGCGGTCAATTCTAACACCATACCTGTGGCTCAACAACCTTTGCCTAATCGAATTGTTAGGCCGATGGAACGACATGGTAATGACCAAGGCTATGAGTCGAGTTCTTCCAATGTTCTTGGCGAGGTTAAGGACATGATGAAGCATTATACCGACATGATTACAGAGCAGTATCGACAAATAGCCGTTGATGTCAACTTCCTTAAAAAACAACATAATTTGATAGGAAGTAGATACCCAGAGGAGGGTGCAAAAGCTTTCGACTAGCAGCAGATACTATACATGGTAGCTGCTAAAAATATATAGAACACCTCACCTCTTTTAGGTGCTTTTAAAACGGGCGCTCTTGCTAGCTCTTGTTTCACATCCTCGAATGCTCTACCTTACAAGGGTCGCCCCATACAAATGAACAGCTAAAGAACAATAAATTTGTAAGCGGCAATGTTCTTTCTGCTAAGGCATTGATGAATCTACGGTAGTAACCAACCGAAGATAGAAAGCTATGAACTTCTTTCAGAGTGCGTGGTGGACCCATGGCAACTATAACTTTAACCTTCTCGGGGTCTGTCGCAATTCCTACCGAACTGACCACATGACCCAACAATAGCCCATAAGGTACTCCAAAAACACAGAGAAAGTCGTGCTTCTCTGGGTTTTTGGAGTATCTACTTCCTATCAAATTATGTTGTTTTTTGGAGTATCTACTTCCTATCTACGAAGGCGGAGGGACTTTGATTATTGATGAATAAGCTACAATCGCCTGATAGTCTAGCAAAGTGGTTGATCACTTTGCAGGAATTTGATTATGAAATCAGGAGCAAGCCACCAAGGTTGCAAGGCATCGTGGAATGTCTTGTGGACTTTGGGGAGCCAAAAGAATATGTGGCTGAAGGTAGTGACATGGAGTTGTTATTTAAAATAGATATGGCATCTATTCCCTCTTGATATGCTGCCATAACACATTATTTATCAACAGGAGAGGTGGGATCCGAATTATCTAAAGCTGAGAGAAGGAAAATTAAGCAGCAAGCGTTAAAGTTTGCTTTGATCACAGGTACATTATATCGGCAAGGGGTTGATGATATCTACCACCGGTGTGTGATGCCTGACGAGGTGCCATTCATTTTGGAAGAGTGCCATGATTCTGCTTGCGGTGGCCATTTTGCTAGACGGCTTACAACACAAAAGGCTTTAAGAGCAGGTTATTGGTGGCCTGCCATCTTCCAGGATGCGTTTGCGTATGTTAAGAGATGCGATATTTGCCAACGACATGATAGTCGAGAGATAGGAGACGACCACCCACCCCTATTATGGCGATACTTCCATTTGAGAAGTGGGGAATAGACTTTGTGGGTCCTATTACTCCGTCATCGACTACACAAAAGAGGTACATCATTGTAGCAACTGACTACTTCACAAAGTGGTCAAAAGCACGTGCAACAAGGAAAGATGATGCTAAAGAAACTGCTAGTTTCCTTTTAGAGCAGATAATATGCTGGTTTGGTCCACCGAAAGAATTAGTGTCGGACCGCGGAACCCATTTCCTAAATAAGGTGATTAAAGGTTTGACAGAGTTGTGGCAAATCAAGCATAACAAGACAACCCCATATAATCCGCAAGCCAATGGGCAAGTTGAAAGCACCAACAAGCAACTTGTGGGCATCCTGTCCAAAATTGTGTCGGAAAAGAAACGGGATTGGGATAAAAAGTTATACGTGGCAGTGTGGGCTTATAATACGACCTTCAAACGAGCCACTGGCCATATCCCATTCAAGTTAGTATATGGGGAGGAGTGTGTCTTGCCTTTAGAAATTGAGCTACCGACTATTCGGTTTGCCATCAATCATTCTTTGAGCGATGAAGACACACTTTTTGAGCGCTTGACGACACTGGCACATTTAGATGAGCTTAAGCTGCAGAGCTTATTGCACCAAGAAGTGGCGAAGCACCGAATGAAGCAGCTACACGACCTCAAAGCCAAGAAATACACCTTTAAGAAAGGACAGCTTGTTCTGTATTATGATGCACGACGTGAATTATTTCCAGGCAAGCTAGAGCCCAAATGGGACGGGCCCTATAGGATCGTTAGAATAGGAAAGAATAGATCGACAATCTTGTTAGCTGACCTTGAGGGGATAGAATTTAAAAATAAGGTTAATCTTAATAAGATTAAACCTTATTACTTCTGATTGCACTAATGCTATGACTGCCTTGCAGGTCTAGGCGAGATCGATCAAACATCTGCAAGGAAATCGTGATAGAGGTTGATGGGTCGTCTGATCCCTTATTTAGAACACCCATATTTGGAATAAAGGTATCATCAGGGAAAGCTCATTTGGTGGAGCAAAGGATACAAGGTGATTGAGCAAGAAGGAGGGACATTTATTTGGGAGATCAAGGTCTTCTGCCATCACTGCCTACAAATTTTGACGAGCATCCCTGTTGAATTCAATGATGATGGAGGGATGGAGCCTACAGTCCACCCGTTGAATATGCTGAATTTTGATTACCATAATTACGAGTAGAGTTCCAGATGGCGGGATATGTAAACCCTTTATGGACGTACACCTTGTACTTTGATGGGGCGTCCAGGGGTGTAGGCAAAAAAGGAAGTGTAGGAGTTGTCATCCGAGACCCCCGACGACGCATTGTCATGAAGTTAGCTGCTTATCTCAGGGTGAATTTTACCAATAATATGGCCGAATACAAAGCCCTGATTATGGGTTTGAATATTGCAAAGAAGGGTGGTATCCGCCAGTTATTGGTGAAAGGGACTCTCAGTTGGTTCTAAATCAACTCAATGGGACGTACATGGTACGAAACCCCATCCTTTGCATGTACCATCATACTGCCATAGCCCTACTAGACGGATTTGATAGAGTGTCTTTTCAGCTGATTCCACGGCATTGGAATCAGTTTGCCAATTCTTTGGCTAATTTTGCATATGAAGAAGACATCTTCTTTAATTGTGGCCCTTGTCCTGATATATCTATTGATGGTGAGACAGGACCTGGTCGTTTGTGGGGTATGCTTTCTGAACATGCCCTCTTTGGCAGACGATGGTTGATCTGGGTGATGCAGAGGGTAAGCGAGACTCATCTGCCTTTATTATCTGGGACCCATAGATTGATTAGTCGACATGTGATGCGAACACCTCTTGCGATATACGCAGGAGGGATGGGTCATAATTTAATGCACCTAGTTTAGGGCTACGAGCCCTGTTTCCCTGGGAATGGTATGCTTTGATGTCTATCATAGTTGTTTCCAGGAGGATGTTATGCGTAGTATTGTTTGATTTCATTAGGCCAAGAGGGCCAATTCAGTTTTGTAGTGAAGTGTTGCATTTCATTAGGCCAAGAGGTCCATTTGCCTGTCTAGTGCAGGTGCATTTAATTGGGTTTTTGTTTTAAGTTCTGTGCTAGACAGGTTTGAAGGCAAGCTTGGAGGGAGCCTTTGTCGCGACATCGATGGAAGCTTCTTGTGGCCAATCCAGGTGATACCTCTCCTTTACGAGTACCTTTCTTTCCTATTATATGTGTATTTGTACTTGTCGAGGGGATACATTTTTGTTGGGGCCCGGCAACCAAGGCATGAAGTCCCAGGTTTAGGTTAAGTATGTTTGAGGGAGGTCGGAGTAGTCATTGCCTCCTGCAAAGACATTGTCAGACATCGGAAGACCTGTTTTAGAAAGAAGTCCTAGTGGCCCTGTTTTGCTAGCCTGCTAGGCAGCCATTCTAGGAGTTCTTGTTAGTAGTGAGGCAGTTAGAGAAGCCTGCCAGGAGCTAATAATAATGATGCCAAGAAACCCTGAACATCCTACAAGATGAATATAAATACGAAGGTGTGTAAAAAGGGGTTCTAACCCCTATCCCAAGCCAAGAAAAGAAATGAAAATATATAAGCAGTTGAGCATTGCCTTGCGAGGGCCTGGTAGGTTCTTGGGGACGAGTCAGACCTGGGGCCGATACCTTGTCTTCCTAGGGGTGGCTTCTTGCTGGAAAAAAAATGACAAAACAAGGAAAGTTGGAGCGAAAATAAAAGTGAGCGTTAGAAAAGGATTAAGTGTCGCCTTGCGAGGGCTTGGTAGGTTCTTGGGTGCCGAGACAGGTCCTGAGGCCGATGCCCTGTTCTCCTTGGGTCACTACGCTCAGCTCCCTCCTTTTTACATGCCCAAGTATGATGGATAAAATAAAAACCCTAAAAGAAGCAATGTACTGCAAGAAAATATTCCTTGATCAGGCTATAGGAGTCCTCGCCTTGTAGGAGCTCCTAGTTGTGTTGTCTTTAGTTGGTAAGTAGTGCAGACTACCACTTAGGGCAACCTCTTTGATAGATTCTTTTTAGTTTGGCTGTGTTGGAGCAGCTGGTTAGTGACTCACTTTGGATCTTCTATTAGATGATGCTAGGTCTACTCCTTGTGGATGTCATGCCTTGGTTCTGTCCAGGGGTAGGGGAAGCATTGTGCTGAGTTTTATTATATAATTGTTTTGTATCAGTTTGATGCTTCTTTAGTTGTTTATGTGCAGGTATGTTCGTGGATTCGACGAGCTGAGTCGCCCTATCCCGTGGTCGCCAATGAGAGCGGAATTTAGATGCCAAAAAGTGCTTAAAAAAAGCTAAAAATTATGAATACCAAGGGAAAAATATTCACTGTCAAAGGCGGCGGCTCGATCTAGGACGATTTTAAGCGTCAAGGTGCTTTAAAGGCGCCCGAGCGACACTTGGTGATTTTTCATAATTTTTCAGACAGTCGTGCGGGTTGACACGAGCTACTGGCCAATGCGGGATGCTAAGCCGACGCCCAAGATTTTTCAAAGCTCAATTTCGAGTCCAGACGGGGAAATGGGCAAGAAACCGGTCAAGATACGAAGAGGTGGACAAAATTTGGCCAAAATGGGCAAGTGACCCTTGGGAGCCCAATTTTAAATGTCACATGAAAGTTTGATGTCTTGCATGAAGAAAAAACATGGGGAGGGAGATATCAAGATGCGCCCGATTTTTGCGCCCAATCTTGGAGGAGGCATCATGCAGCTTATGAGCAAACCACCCAATGGATCTTGGGCATTGATTCCCCTCTGGATGCTGACTCTATCACTGCCTCTCGCCCGTCAAATGATGCTCTCTTTGAATATCTCTGATTTCATTCTTTCTCTCTCCTCCCTCTCTCTCTTCTAAAGGCAGGTTCATGTGGGAAGAGGAAGGAAGAAGAAAGAATGATGGAGGCTTGTCTGGCATGGATCGGATTGCTCCACGGGCTGAAAATGGTGATTTGTGATTGTGCTGGACATGAAATGCTGCTGATTTTCAGATTTGCAGCCATGGATATGAAACCCAAAACACGCAAATAAGCGGCAATTCAAAATTTTCAAAGGAAATTTGAGATTTCATGGCTTTTGATTAATAAAATGTTGTTCATGTGGGTTAAAAATTGTTTATGTTGTTATTTTCCATGAGTTCTTGCTGGTCATAATTAGAAAATCAGAAAAATATGCATCTTGTGGTTCAAAATAATACATTAAAACATGTAAAATATGAAAAATCAAGGGAAAATGATGTTTTTGGGCATAAAAATGGAAAAATGAATAGGAACACCAACTAAATTTTCGATTTTGCTGCAAGAAGGAACTAAGGGCCATAGCCCATAATCTATTCAAAATTTTCAGTAATAAAATAATGCAGAAAATAAGGGAAAATACAAGGAAAATAGAGAAAAATCACTAAAAATAGAGGAAAAATGCATTTTGGGTGCGAAAAATTAATGAAAATTGAGAGCAATGTTGGTGAATGTTTGTGGGAACTGAAGCATGAGTATTTTCCTCAGTTCAATCCCACCTTCTTGTTCTAGTGTGTTTTTTCCGCTTTCTACACATAAAATGATGGCCAAATACCCTATAAATCTATACAGCAATGCAACATTTGATCGATGGGAGGGTAGAGTGGTTAAAGTGTGTCTAAATGTGGAGTAAAGTGATGAAAAGATTGCTGCTTTGGTTTGCATGCCATATAGGTCGGTGAATAATTATAAGATAAGGGCCTAGTAGCACGAGGGTTTCCTCGGTGCTAGGTTTGTGCAACGCCGCATAAGAACGGTAGTTGGAAGTCATTAAAAGGATGTTTTCCACATGTGCACAATATTGATTTCATACCTATTTGAGCACTAGGCATCCAACACTATGCATAAATCATGGAAATATTTAAAGGTATCAGAAATCCTGGATGCACAGCAATTGTTTTCATTAGGACATTGACCCACGTTGAGTGAGAGACAGGGCACCCTAAGACATAGGCTAGTCGTGGGGTAGGAAAAATAGAAGCAAGGACAATGGTACATTCTTGTATACGATTAAATGGTACCTTGAGTGGACTTTTGTGCAAAATGTTTGTATGTTGAACGACGCATCGAGGGGCCAATCCCCAAGGTGTAGGAGAGTCGCAGAGGGTTGACGGCATTCAGCCGTAGGAGGAACCCCATGTGTATGTGATTCGAGCCTTTTGGCTATGTGAAAGGGACTCCCTCTGAGGAGTAATATGGGGTTAGGATCAGTTGGACTACAACGTATTACAAATGCAATGTTTAGGAAGGTAGAGATTTTGATAGACGCTCCTGGCCGCGAGGCTGAGGGGTTGTCTTGTGCGTAGTGACGAGGCTCGGCTAGTGCATGAGCCAGTGCCAGCCCGGTTTTAGGTCCATCGTGCCACCTGCTGGACGGCTGTGCAAAAGCCGGAGTAATTGGAGTAGACGTTCCCACATGTGTGACAAATCCTGGAGGTGACGCAGCTCCAGCTGAACAACTAGATGGAGATACCACATCCGTGTCTCCACAGCAGCACCCCCTGATCCCGTGCAGTTCCTCCCTCTGGCCCAAGTCGTGAGCATCGAGATCGTCTGCTCAAAGCTGAAGCATTTGATCACGCTGAAGCAGATCTAGCAGAGCGCCCTGACGAAGAACGAGACAGCTCCTAGTCTGCCATCTCTTTGAATCTCGCGAGCTGGTCTGGAGACATGCGTGCCATCATGTCCTGAAACTCCTCATCGCTCATCCCTTTACTCATCCTGAAAATGTCACCTGCACAAATAAAAAAAGGTATTAGAATAATCAATTTAAACTATACAAAGCACAGTAATATAAATCATTTTTGAAAAATCCCTCTTAAAATGCATATCTTATGTACCTTTATGGAAGATCTAAACAATGAATTGAGTAATACAATTCTCCAAGAATGAAGTATTCTATGGTTCCATGTTAATCTCCTGACACAACTCTGCATACACTGGAAGGTCGATAGACATGTCACCACAAAAGAACAAGTCTGTCTCGTTCTCAAAAAATTCTTGGACTACTGTATTTCCATCATTGTTAGCCGATGCAGGCTCCAAGCTGGTGGTGGCCTCCACCCCTTGTAATATCGACCCCTCTATTTGCACATTTTCTTCATCTATGCCCGGAACATCACTTTGATCATATACTCTCGCGCTTCGAGGAGTTAAAGGTATAACATACCACCATCGAGGTTGTCAGGGGTTTGGATAGAAGATTACATGTTCACAAACACGTACAAAGCGAGTTCAAACCATTGTGTGTCAGAGAGAGAACTTGATACCACTTGTCAGATAGAGAACCAGGGAGAAAGAAAGAGGAGAGAGAAAGACTGCAGGAAGAGAGAGAATAAGAGTGACCAGGAGAGAGAAAGACTAGATTTAGAGAGAGAAAGACAAGAAAGATGAGGAAGCCATAGAAGTTGTGAGCAAGAAGGGAGAGAAAGACTGTAATTGTATTAATGTGTCAAAAAAATATGTAAAATTACATGTCCTTTCCTTTTATATCAATGTCAGTGTGACATGGCATAATATCAATGTTATTTACACCAATTTCTTATTCTCATCTTCTTACAATCCATCCCTACTCAAAAATGAAGTTTTTGTCAAAAATAAATATTAGACTTAATGGTATAGCCAAGTAGGGCTGCAGAGTACTACTCTGTACAGCATTACAAGTGGTAAAGGAAAAGATTACCTAATACTCAATAGTAGTACTAATCTATACAAAAAATCAAAATCAGCCTGTAGCCACCCGGATCAAAAGGAAAAGTTGTATCATTGTCATGCATTGGATCAACTTTCACAAGATCAAAATCAAATACTGCTGGAAGCATGATCATCATGATGGTACTCACTAACGAAGTCACCATTGCATGATAATCATCCAAATCCACATGTTGTCCATAATCTGCCTTCTTGAACTGAACTTCTTGTTGTGGACTCATACCAAAATGGTCTTCAACAAGATGTTCTCCATCATTTGCATCATAATATTCAAATACCAAGAATATTTTGACAGACTTTGCCCTACATGTGGCTTGGTGATTACAAGATAGTGGCTTAGCACAACGATAGCATAAGCCCGCAGCATGCAGTTCCCGTATTGTATCACTAGTAAGGTGTCTAACGTGTTTAGCCTTAGATAGCAATTTACACACCTGCTCATCACCATTGGTCAGCTCTATAATAGTTTTGACATGATGCTCATAATCATCTTGCTATTCATGTATGACAGATGGCTGTCCATGCTCATCATGTACTATAGATGACTGTCCATGCTCATCATGTACAACAGATGGCTGTCCATGCTCATGACCATATTGCTCATGCTGTCCATACTGCATATGGTGATAATAGCCCTGTTGCACATCAGATGGACAGTTTGTTTGAGCATATGCATTTGCTTCCACTGATGTTTGCTGCTCACATACATAAGCATGCTGCCTTTGATCATTAGTCCCACAGCATTGGTCATAATCACTTGCTTGCTGTTGATCAAAGCTAGAAGTGTACTGATAAGCATAACCATTTCTGTCACATCCATAAGAATTGGGCTAGTCAACCAAGAGAGCTTCACAAGTATAATCATAACTATTTTGCTGAAGAGATGGATGCTCATAAGCATAAGCATGTTGACCATAATAGCCATTTTGATGCCAAGGTTCAATGGAATGATACTCTGCATTATGATATGGTACATCATATTTATAAGCATTAACATGCTGTCCATATGTACTTGCATACTGCTCATATTCATTTACATGTTGTTGCTATTCATATTCATAAGATGCATGTAGATCATAGTGTTACCATCAGCATATACATGTTGTCCATAAGCATAAGCATTTGATTCAGGTCTTGCTGTTTTTTTCATAACTGCCTTTATAAGAGCAATACACTGATCAGCCAAAACTCCAAGTTTGTCAATTCTAGCTTGTGTTTGAAGCCAATCTTGTTCACTAGAGCTGGAGCTATTGTTCTCAGCTTGCCATTGCAGTCAAGTTGAAGAGATATGTTGTTCCTTGAAAAATATAAGTCCAAATAAGGTGTATGATAGCTTGACTTGAAGGTTAGGATATCTAGTATCAAGTGGAAATCCTGATTTGAATTTAGGAGTAGCAATACCCCTCTCTGTTTAAGAATTTCCAGAACTGTCCACAGTGAACTGTTAGTGAACTGTCGGTACCAAATAGGCTCTAGCTCGAGAAATATGTGTCCAAATGAGACGTTTGATGGCTCCACTCGAAGCTTATGATATCTAGTATCAGTTCCAGTTGTTCCTTTGTCGTTAGAATGATGCTATTAATTTCTGTAGCAACTTTCCCAAATCTGTCCCTGTTTGGACTGCACCATGTTTTACATTGTAATGACCCTATTTTGCTTCGTAATCATTACCTTTCATCTAGGGAAAGTTGTAAGGCACTTAAGATCAATAAGAACACTGATAAGACATGCACAAACCCTACAAATACATCCTTGATACATCCAAGAAGTGCTCTACAAATAGCCCAACTGATCCTTACTACATACTCTCAACCACTTGATCAAGCAAAACCCATAAGCATTGAGAACTCCAATAGTTGCTTCAAAATGGAGCTAACCAAGAAACAAACTCCAATATAGCTTGAGTTGGTTGCAAGCTTCAAAGTACCTGATGAATTGAATCATACCAAGTAGATTCAAAGGTAAGAAGATACCCAATTACTTGAGCTTGCTTGATGAACTCCTCAAAGCCAATCTTGTAGTAAAACGCTTGAACCAAAATAGTAGTATATCCCAACATCATTGAATCTTCTGGTTGATTTTGATTGGTTTCCATACCTTCAACTATGTCAGACACTTCCTTTCTGAAATCTGAAGCACAAGGAGACACTTGAGTTGAAGTCACAATTTGCAGACAAGACTCTGATTCTTAAAGCTGATAATCCTGATGTTTTTCAAGGCATCAGCCTGAAACTTCTAGCAATGCAACAACTCTGATGTAGCACCCTGAGTGGAAGGGAAAGTTGGTCATAGTACTGATTGCAAATCCAACATTGCAGACTCTTGTGTTGTGACTGCAGTGAGGGATGGATTCAATTTGATCCCTTATGAATACACAGCCAACATGCTCATCAGAAACTTGGGCAATCTCCAGAATCTGAACTCTGCCCTCATAAGAAATAAGTGTCCCACCCCTAACATCTGGTAATGCAGTCTTGATACAGTCCTTGATGAACTCAAAATGTTTCTTAATCAAATCAGTAGTTCTCCATTGTCAATACTATGCTTTCTCCAACTAGTTCTTATCATGGGAGAGATGGCAGATAATGAAGCTGCTCTAAATGCACGGTGATCCAAATGAGCACAAAAGGCAACTTGAATCTTTGTTGTTGTTTCCACCTGTAAACCTTCCGTGAAGTCACTCTGAAGATCATCGAATTGGATTCCTTCTGAGATCAAGCCTGAAATAGTATTTCGGAACTTGACAGGCAGCAACACTCGGTTCCAATTCTTGCTGGCCAGTGGTGCTGATGTTATTACAGTAGTTGCTAATGCCAACAGGGATTATGCAATTAACTAACTCTACATTGCCTTGCTCATTGCCTCTATTTTTTTTATTACTGTCACTGGACCCAGTGGTGAAGATACTGATGTCAATGGAGAGGCTAAGCCCGCTGAAGAAGCTGCTATTCAAACTGCAGCCGATGATGCCAGTAAGTCTACGACAGTAGGGGCAAAGACAAAAGCCACCAACTCCAAGAAAAATGCTGAGGACGCCGTGATGAAGGAAGAGGAACCTGGCCAAAAATTACTGAGATTCAACCTTACATACTGAAAGAGAAAAGCATGGGGGAAACTGGCAAGTACTCCCAATTTGTACATGGATGGCCTCTCACCAGGCCTGTTCAGTTTCTGTTTCACCTGTGTATACAAGCAACGATTATTTGCTTATGCTTGTCTGTGGTATGTATGTACAAAGGGAGATGGAACCATGCTTTGGCTAGGCCTTTGATGGCAGATTCTCTGAAACCTCCTGTGGTATGTCTGAAAGCTCTTGTGGAATGTCTGCATACATCTGATGGAGGAGGCGAGGGTTGCATGGCATGCTGTTCTGGTTTCTGCAGTTCTTGATGGACAGTTGCTGTCACGGAAGTGGAGATTGCGGCAGATATTGTCAGAAGCCTTCAATTCAAACAGGCCAGACGGATGGGTGCTCAAGAAGGGCCCTCAGAAGAGGAGGAAGGTATGTGAGCAACAGAATGGAGATATTTGTAGCCTCCAAGAAGAGGAAATGGATGATGTCAGAATTCTTGGTCAGTTGATGCAACCCTTGTAAAGTAGGATGCTATCAAAGTAAGGAAGGTCTTAGGCTATGCAAATCAAGACACTGGAATGCCAGATAGTTCTCACAAATGCCACAATCTTGCTATGAGCACTATCTCATCTTTGGATCTCATTTAGAAGAAACAAGCACCAATTGCTTCCAGATGGAGCACCCATTGTATGCAATTCTAAGGGTTGTAGGCCCTTAACACCTGCTAAGTGTGCAGAATGGTTGGACTCTCAGGTACGTCAAACTCCATTGATGTACACGATACCATTAGGTGGAAGGGTGAAGCCCGATGTTTATAATGCTGAGCGTCATTACCAGTCCCTGCTGCAAGAAGATCCTGATAATCCTTTACTTATGAGGAATTCTGCACAATACTTGTATGAGGCTAAAGGTAATGTACAGAAAACTGAAGAATACTATGAGAGGGCCATCTTAGCATGTCGAAATGATGGTGAAATATTATCACAGTATGCAAAATTACAATGGGATGTGCACAAAGATCAAGATCGTGTAGAGGACTACTTTGAACAAGCTGTACAAGCTGCCCCAGATGACTGCTATGTCTTGGGATCTTATGCCTCGTTTCTATGGGAATCTGAGGAGAACGAAGATAGTGAACCTGCATCTCTTGCTAACCCACCTACCTTGGGGACTTCCATGAGACCTTCACCAGTGGTTGCTTCTGCGTAAAGCACATGATTCTTATTTGGAAATGTAATTTAAAAAAATGCGGGAAGATACAGGAGCAAAAATCAAAGTAGGGAATCCGGTTCCTGATTGTGACGAACGGGTGCTTCAGATATCTACAGGCGAGTTCATTGACAGTCTAGTTTCCCCTGCCCTTGATGCTACGCTGCAAGTCTTTCACCGACTTGTGGATCTTCAAGCAAAGAATGATGGCCCTCAACTCTTTGAAGCAGAAGTATAGCAACGATCAGCAAGGAACAGAGTTCTTATCGGGAACCGAGAGACAAGTAATCAGGCCTTAGAGGCACCAAATGTAGGGCTTGAAACTCTACAAAAGGAGCGTGAATCGAAAGAAATTGTACAGAGTGAAGCCTCAGAGCAACACAAGAAGGGTATGAATCCCTAGAAATAGAGAATGGAGGGTCAGGGACCCTAGAAATTGTGCAAAATGATGGCCCTCAACTCTTGCCCAAGCAGCCTACGACCGCACCACCATAGATGGAAGCCTCCAAAGATCCGTCCATAACAATGCCATCGGAAGCATGCTCAATATGAGAAATGAGAGATAAGGCTTGGAAGGTGTAATAGTTTGAAGCTTCTTGACAAGGAGCTTGGGAGGGCTAAGGAGCTATGGAAGCTTGAAAGAGAGCTTGGGAAGAGGAAAGGAAAGGCCTCTCTTCAAGAGTAACCCTAACTTAAGCCTTCCCTCACTGTTGTTACCACTCCTTTACCAAAATACCTTCAAAATTAGCTTGGGCTTGCAAAACGAGCTGCCATCTTTATCTGTTTGCCTCCATTTTTGGTCCAAGTTTCATTTAAGACTCCAAGAAAGGCTGCCATGGTCTGTGTGGTCTTCATGAAAGCTGCCATTAATGCTCCTGCATGCAGTCCTTGTAGTCCAGAGATGCTTTGGAAACTCCTCTACTGCTCCCGTACTTGTGTACCTGTAACTCAAAATTCCATGTAACTAGAAAGTTGTAACTAGGTAAAAATGAGGGACTAACTGGGACCAAGAACCTAGGCTCTGATACCACTTGTCAGAGAGAGAACCAGGGAGAAAGAAAGAGGAGAGAGAAAGACTGCATAGGAGAGAGAAAGACTGCAAGAAGAGAGAGAATAAGAGTGATGAGGAGAGAGAAAGACTAGATTTAGAGAGAGAAAGACAAGAAAGATGAGGAAGCCATAGAAGCTGTGAGCAAGAAGGGAGAAAAAGACTGTAATTGTATTAATGTGTCAAAAAGATATGTAAAATTACATGTCCTCTCCTTTTATACCAATGTCAGTGTGACATGGCATAATATCAATGTTATTTACACCAATTCCTTATTCTCATCTTCTTACATTGTGACATAAACCATGTTGTATTACAATTAGCAAGCAAATGACTCTATGCACCTATTCACAATGGGCCGGCAACACAAAGGTGTTGCACAAATCCATCCATTTTTTTTCGAAATCTATTTCGAGAAATCCAGATGGACCTCGTCGAATTGTTGCTCCAGCTCCTCCAAGTACCACTTTGAACCACTGCACATCGAATAGTATCATGGAGAAGCTATGGTAATCCACCATAATAATACTTTGCAAGTTCTCAAAATACTCCATCTCATCCACAACCGTGTTCGGATCCATTGCTCATCACCGGCTCTCTTGCTCAAACCTTGCCATGACACCACAGTCCATTGTGGAGCGCATTTTGTCAATACGCTCCACGAGAAAATGCCGTCCGTGCGACCACGCTGCACTATATATTTTGCACTGTACATTGAAACACTCAAATTAGATGTCGCATATAAAATTTAGATACGACACATTCTAAACCCCTCATCACCTTTGGATTACATCCCCTCGAGAACTCCCACTCTTCCATTGAGACCTCTGTCCCTTCGCTTGATGCTCGGTCAAGGCTCCATGCAACCATCGTGTTGACATAAACCGCGGCATCTCCTCCATGCCTTCGGGATATTGAATTGGTCGATGACGCGTACTGCGTCGAAATTCAGCTCACGCTTCCTCTCGATCTTGCCTTGCAATCTGGTACTTGGCAAGCCACGTCTCCATGGAGGCATGGTGCAACATACAAAAGTGATTCACCTTCTCTTCCATTGAGGCATCCATTCTTTTTTCTACCCCATTTCCAACCACCACATCTCCAGTCAGTCTATCATCGTCCTTCAGCATCCATAGCATTTCATTGTCTGGTTCCACCATTGGTAGCCATTGTGAGATATGCACTAACGCCTCTGACACCAACCAACCTTCCACCATGCTACCTTCTGGATGAGCTCGTTGTCGCACAAAGCCTTTCAGGGTTTTCATGAAGCGCTCCAGGAAGAACATCCATCGTGTATGGACAGGTCCAACAATCTCCACTTTGTCCACAAGATGGACAAGAAGGTGAACTTGTATCATGAGCATGCTAGTGGGCAGGTATTTCTCAAAGAGACAGACCGTCTCCACTGCTCCCCACCTTGCGGATTCAATAGAGGACGTCTTAATCTCTTTCTGTGAGATCCATTGCACCAAAGTCGACAACTTGTAAATGGCCCCGCGAATTTCTGGAGTAAGGCATCCTGCGATCGCGATCGGTAGGACAAACTGCCACAAATGAGAAAGCATTATGAATAATGGCCACTTTTCAAATTGCAAAATGCCCATGCTAATTACAATCCATTCTGTTCACAAATCTGACATATCTTATGCCAATCATGGAATTTTAGCCCCAAAAATTGGTCATCTTTAGAAAATGCGGATCTGAGAGAATGCATCATACCCGTCGGAGTACGGATAGACTTGATTACTTGCTTCACAATACGCTCTTCTTTGGTGGACAAAACCCAAGGAGCGCGAGGAAGCTGCACTCTCCCTTCAGCACTCGACTGCGGCCAAAGCGCCTCCATCTTACCTACCTCCTTCAAATCCATTCGTGACCCTATAGTGTCTCTCTTTCCTGTGATGTGGTCCCATAACAAGCTGCCCACATTCTTGAAAATATTCATGGGATTCAACAAGTGGTTGACTTGTAAGTGGGTCCAATATGGTAACTCATAGAAAACTGAGAACTGTCGCATTCCATTTGGATGTGATTCCGGGTTTACCATTTTCAGCTCGTACCAGCTTGCAGCGTTCATACGTGTTGGAGGTCGTCCAAGAAAACCTTCCTTGAGTTCATGATCCTCCGGCACGAAAGCGGTGTGTCCTTGATATACCATCTTCTTCATGGTTCGTGACCTTCGGGAGTCTAACTGTGGCCCACACAATGGACATGCATGATAACCTGAGGTAACCAGACCTGTAAGGTGAGCCATGACCTAGTGAATACTTGATTGAATGAAATAAAATATAGATATTACCAGCAAGAACGGAGGTTTGCTCACCTGAGCACTCTCCCAATCTTGGAAAGTCATGCATCATCCACATGAGAGTGGCTCGAATGTTGGCTGACCGTCGACCATCGCGCCTGCTCATATCTTGCACAGTGACCCCCTCCTCCCACAAAATCTTAAGCTCATCGACTAATAGACGAAGATACACGTCCATATTTTTTACTTTGTAGCCGCCCAGGACGAGTAAGCTAAGGATGAGATGTCTTTTCTTCGTAGAAAGCCATGGAGGGATGTTGTAGTTGACAAGCACTATAGGCCACACATTGTAAGAAGTCAAGCGCAGACTGAATGGGTTCACACCATCCATGGCAAGACTGCGCCGAAGGTTCCTTAGCTCTCGTGCAAAGCTTGGGAAGGTAGAGTCAATGTGGCTCCATGCGCGCGAATCCGCTGATATTTGTTGAACTCCATCCATGGACCTATTCTGCACATGCCACGTTGTCAAGCTTGCCATGCCAGACGTGCGAAACATGTGGTTTATGCGGGGGATGAGCGAAAAGTGTCTGAGAACTTTTTGAGGGATGGTTTACCCTTGCAAGTCCTGTCGATACCTGTGAGCACCACACTCTGGACATGTCTCCATAGTCTCGTATTCATCTCGAAACAGTATGCAGTCATTGATACATGCATGGATGTTATTGTAGTCCGTGCCAAGCTTCCGTAAAACATGTCGTACATCATCACGAGACTCAGGCATGGTATTTGCAGGTGGTAATATATGATATTTCAATAACCTGAAAAAAATCATAAAACACCTTGAAAAAGCACAAATGTTTGCAATAATACTGTAAAAAAAAAATCAATGAAGCATATGTGCAAGGTACCTGAATAACTCAGTCACACTCGTATCACTCCAACCGTATTTTGCTTGCACACTTAAGAGTGCAAGCAATGTCTTCAACCGAGATACTCGTCACCCATCATATAATGGTATGGATGCTTTCTCTCTAAGCGGGTCAAATGTCTCAACATCCATGGGAATCAATGCATCGATCATTGCCTCCATCTCAGGCTCCAAGATTGTAGGTAGGTCGGGAAGGTTGTCAGTCTCCTCTGGCATTGACGGTATAGATGGGCCTTGCGAGTGGTGGATTGGCTCCTGCAATCCATCCATCGCCATCTACGAACTCTTCTAATTGGCCGCAAAGGGTGCACTCCCCCTTGGGTCGAGACATCACCCCCCTGGATAGAAAAGTTTCCAACAAGACCCAATCTTATTGTGTATGGTTTTCAATTAGCTTGCGAGTACAATGCATGATTAATATTAACTTCAAATTACCGTTTTCTAAAAATCTGCAATCGCCTGATCAATGATCTCAGATTGAAACTCGCCAAATCGTCGTACGTGTTCTATAGACAATCGGTGTTTTCGTCTATTTGCCAACTTGCATTGAGAGCAAGGACATGGGACACGCTGATTAAGATACGTCTCGCGGTCTTGAACAATAAGACCTTCTTCGTTTTCCATCTTATCTACACTACAGCAAACGAGGCTTAAATGGATAGCTTTATGGAGATGTACGTCAAGTTGCAAGTTGACCATAAATCTTGCATTGTACATAGTAGTTGAGAGATTTTTTGATGTTATATCTCAGCCTTGTATCATGCTCAAGGATTTGTTTGTCCCGGTAGATAATTATTCATTATTGTAAAAAACTGCACTAGAGGGCTTTGAGTATAAGTAATCCATTTATGAGCATCATTGAGGATCTCTTAGTCTAATAATAAATCAGTCTCAATAAAAATCATCTTAGAAATGTGGTTTTTTTGTCCTTTGCCATCTATGAAATTTATCAACTATAGTAATAAAATTTATTTCAATCAATTCTACTCATAGTCATAAGACCTGAGAGAAAATATCCTATACTCAATTTAAGGGATTCTTCTTCTATAACAATACTTTTGGGTTCATTTTGATGAAGTACCGTAATGACCATTAGCTAGGGTATCATTTTCTTTTAGTCCTTCCGTTGACTAGTTGGCATGATTTCTAATTTGTTATGCCTATAAAGTTAATACAAAAAAATGAATTATGCATATCATTAGATCCCCTACTTTGACATTATGAAGGACATGACCAATTTTAAGCCATCTTAAAGAGTCACCAATGTACATGGCCCATGGCAAAGCACATTGCATACCATTATCGATAAGTCTATTATCTTAAATTTCCTTCCCCTCCCTCTCCCTCTCTTTCTCTCCCTCTCTCTCCCTCTCCCTCTCTTTCTCTCTTTCTCTCTCATTTCCTCTCCTAAACAAGCAAAAAAGAAAGTGATTCAAACATTAAACAAGCAAGAGGGAGAGTGAGAGAGAGAATGCACTCTCCCTCCCTCTCCCTCTCCCTCTCCCTCTCTTTCTCTTTCTCTCCCTCTCTCATTTCCTTCCCCTCCCTCTCCCTCTCCCTCTCTTTCTCTCCCTCTCTTTCTCTCTTTCTCTCTCATTTCCTAAACAAGCAAAAAATAAAGTGATTTAAACATTAAACAAGCAAAAGGGAGAGGGAGAGAGACAATGCACTCTCCCTCTCTTTCTCTTTCTCTCCCTCTCTCATTTCCTTCCCCTCCCTCTCCCTCTCCCTCTCTTTCTCTCCCTCTCTTTCTCTCTCATTTCCTCTCCTAAACAAGCAAAAAATAAAGTGATTTAAATATTAAACAAGCAAAAGGAAGAGGGAGAGAGAGAATGCACTCTCCCTCCCTCTCCCTGTCTTTCTCTTTCTCTCCCTCTCTCATTTCCTCCCCCTCCCTCTCCCTCTCCCTCTCTTTCTCTTTCTCTTTCTCTTTCTCTCTCTCCCTCTCCCTCTCCCTCCCCCTCTCCCTCTCCCTCTCTTTCTCTCTTACTCTCTCGTTTCCTCTCCTAAACAAGCAAAAAAGAAAGTGATTTAAACATTAAACAAGCAAAAGGGAGAGGGAGAGAGAGAATGCACTCTCCCTCTCCCTCCCTCTCCCTCTCTTTCTCTTTATCTCCCTCTCTCATTTCCTCCCCCTCCCTCTCCCTCTCTTTCTCTTTCTCTTTCTCTCCCTCTCTCTCCCTCTCCCTCTCTTTCTCTCTCATTTCCTCTCCTAAACAAGCAAAAGAGAGTGATTTAAACCTTAAACAAGCAAAAGAAAGAGAGAGGGAGACTCACCGATGAGATATGGCAAGCGTGGGGTGGCTCCTCTTTGCGATGAAGGCTCCTCCTCTCCTTCATGAACAATGGCGGCGGCGGCAAGTCTTTTTCCTCTCCTTCTCTCACAACGGTCGCTCTCTCCCTCACTCTCGCTCTCAAAACTCACAATGGAGCAAACGCGAAATGAAAACCGCGCTCGGTTTCAGTCGCTTTTTTCCCCTGTGGAGCGTCGCTATTTACATCGCTATTTGTGACGCAGATAGCGACGCTATTAGCGATGCCAATAGTGACGCCAATAGCGACGCCGCTATCCGCCATCACTAATTGGCATCGCTACTAGCTCAAATCCTTGTAGTGTTTAACAATTTCATTAGTTGGCTCAATTTGCAGCCCATAGGTTGCTGCATCAACAGCTGCATAGGCTGTTCTTATTGCCAAATCCTCCAATCTTTTCTTCATGCCACCGTTGCCAAAGTTTGGCTCAAGAGGAAGCCCGGTTTCAATTGCATGAATTTTACCATCCTTCCAAAAGACTAATTTTTGTGCTTGAGCTTCTCGGAATGCATTGCACTCCCTCTTGTCATGTTGTAGGCTATCACACCAAATACAACGTCTTTTAAAGCCTTCTCGTATAGGCCTTTGGACAGTTGACCGTTCCCTTTCTTCCACTTTTACATCAAGCCTTTCCACTTTAGAATTAATCTCCGTTAGATTAAGATGGAGATCCCGCATGCTTTTAATTAGCTTGTCCATGATATCCTTCTTTGGAGATGGAACAACAGAATTTCTTGGTTGCTCGGCCATAGAGACAGGAGGTCGAGAAACTCGAAGAGGCTCCTTCATGGATTTAGTTATTGCAGGGGTTGATCCCCATCTTAGGCGCAACTGCTCTCTTCGAGCAATCATATTAACTGCTTCAGTGACATCACTCCAAGCAATCTTCAATCCCGTCTCCGAGCTAGGGTCTTCAAGTCGATCAATTAACTTCTCCTGAAGAGAAGAATTTGCAGCCTTTAGAAACAATTCAATCTTCTGACTTTCCATACCTTGTTGATCGTTCAAATTTGCTTTCAAATTCTCGATGAAGAGCAGTGGCGGTTAGACCCTTATTGGGCCTTTTGACCCATTCAGTGAAGACTTTCTTTGTCATAAGGCCAGAATCTTCAAGAAAATTTTCTTCTCGAAGAGCCTTCTTGAACACAGACCATCCCGCATCTTTTTGGAAAAGACCATGAATTCGGTCCTGGAGACCATGCACAGCCAGACGGGAAAAATAACGGCTCTAGGCATGTTGAGGAACTCCAAAGAAGACCATCTTGTCAGTATAGAGGCGGATAAAAGAGGACACATTTTGCCCATTAAATTGCTCCAACTACTTCTAAGGCTTTAATGGCAGCAGCATCAATCCGCTCTTCTTCTTGTCTCTGTTGTTGTTGCAATTGCAATTGCTACTGAAATTGCAATTGTTGTTGTTGGCTTTCTTGCATTAGACGAACCAATTGTTGCAAGGCATCTCCTCCTGAACTTGATGACTCTCCCATTGGACTTTTTCTTCCACAGCGGACCTTCACGTCCGGCTATACTGAGAGCTTACTGTTCCAGAGAACCGAAAAAGTGGATACAATATTTGCTCTTAGTAGAATTTTCCTACAATGCATCATATCGCCAAAGTATTCAAATGACTCCATTTCAAGCATTGTATGAACAAGATTGTTTGACACCATTGAATTTCTCTGATTCAAAAGTAAAGATTGAGGCTTCTAAGAAAATGCTAGAAGACATGGATGATCAAGTCAAAAGGCAGCAAGACAAATCACAAAAGCCTTAATCAGTAGACAAAGACCATGTAAGAACGAGCATGATATTGAGTAAGTTAAGTATCAAAGAGTATGGTATGACTTTATAGACAAGATAAGTCATGAGGTAACTTGGCCAAAAAATACCAAATGAAGTCGTTTTGAAGGAAAAAATATGTTTTTGAAAAAATAGACAAAAAATCATGACTTTTTGATGCTTGGAGGGAGAGAAAGCATTTTAAAATCATCTCCATGCCACCATCCAACATGTAGGCAATCAAAAAATATTTTTTATCAAGCTTACTTAGCTCTTGACAAGTAGCCAAAAGAATGAGTGATGACATGCTTCCCCCTCATGGCTATAAACACAACCCCTCTCCTTCACAAAGAAAGCAAGAAGGAAGGCCTCCTGATGATGGAAACTTTTCTCTACATCTCTTTTCCATTCTAGCTTGAGCCTTGAAGAAGGAAAATACCCCTCTTCTACCTCATTTCCATTTTATCTACCCCCTGTTACGCCTTTCTTCCATACATCCATATCGCTAAGAAAAACACTAGCAAAATTTTTCTAGACAACCAGCAACTCTCCCTGAGCTACCACATTAATTTTGCTTGACATCCATGGCTCCACGAGGTCACAAAAATTCAGGAAGCCCATTTGAAGCAAAAGAAGCAAGAAACGTGATCGATGGAGAAAATAATGCGGTAGGAATTGGCAAAACCCCCGTTACTACAAACCTCAAAGAGGTAACATCTCGTCGGTTTGGAAAAAAATAATGTTTTATAAACTTCTCGCTATATTTGGCTTTAATGATTATAAACACATTTTTTTTTAAATTCATATGAACTGTCGCTTAGGAAAATGGCCTAAGTAATATAATAATAAAGTATTCAATGAAAACACTCTTTTACTTGAAAAAGTATTATAAGCCTATCATGAAGAAAATATCGTAATTATGGTTTATTTCATGATATTTATTGTTATTTCGTTAATGACGCGTGTGATTATAATAACTAAAAAAAGGTAGACGGTATTAGGGAAGGGAATATTTTATAATTTTTCCCTGAAAGTGACTATCTCTATTTCATTTTTCTAATGATGAACAGATGCATATGAGTCTTATAATAATTTGCAGAAATTTATTTAGATAATATCATAAGATAATCAATGCATTAAATCAACAAAAAATTGTTTAGGAAAATATATACTAGACATGCATAAATTAGGTGCGTAGAAATATAATTTGATGTCTAAAAGATGAAAGAAAATTTACACTTAGGAATTTTACATTACTTAGAATAATGTTTTCAGAAAAACACTTAGCATCGCATTTATGATATAGCTAAATGAAAATTGATCTTCCTAGATAATGTTGAAAGTTTGACAAATGGTTGGACACCATCGATTGAACCATAAAATACGAGCAAAATAAAATAAAAATTATTTTATTGATAAAAACACACACGATGTTAATATTAATGGTTATATTAGTGAGAGCGTCAATATCATGAGTCGACCCACATATGAATCAACAAGAAAACCTTACCTAAAATATCGACAATGTTGAAGCAAAAGCAACTATGAAATACTCCACAATCCTAAAACTAATAGTATCAGAAAATTAAATAAATATCAAAAGTCTGTAAGACTTATTGGACATTAATAATAATTTGTCGATACAAATTCTAATATCTAAACAGACTTGGAAAAGCATTTGAAATCTTGCTAAGTGTGGGTTAGGGCAGGGCAGCGCATGAATTGCCTGCCATAGGTATAAATGCCCATATTATCTTTAGGGAAAAAATACCATGTTTTCATAAGGATAAAATAGACTTCAGATTCGTGAAATAACTTGCAGATTCGGAAAAAGGAGTTGCAAGTAGGAAGCGAAACCCTAAGAATAAGGTGGGACCTTAAAAGAGAGACCCTAGAATTAGGTGGGGCTGCTTTGTATGCTAAAAATACTTGTTGCTATTTATTTTTTTAATTTGTGCATGTATTGATGATTGCATAAGAATGATTAATTGTACTTGTAGCAGTTAAATCTGATTGTAAATATATCATCAGGATAATAAGAGGAAAGATTGCACTATGCCTCCCCCACGGCTAGACGCAGAACCCTACTCCAAGGGGGATTACTTTGTACCGCCATGAGGAGCTTTGGAGACCAGCCCCAATGGCGAGAGGTCGCTCGGTGAGGAATCCATTCGGTAGGAGGAGGCGGGAGTGCTAGGGGGCTCTAGTCGTAGATCTCTCGATCACTCCTAGGAACTGCCTGACCCTCACGGGAATTAGGATGGGATCCTAGAGTCCCCGGTACTAGTGAAGGGACGGAAATCTTGGAGGGTTTTCTTTCTTTTGCACAGCCTAGAAGGGATTTTCCAATGAACTGAGGTTTTATCTTCTACATAGGCAGAAGGAAAAAAGCATTATAAATAAATTTTGCAAAATAATAAATAAATATGTTTTGCCAAAAGATTATTTTTCTCTATCTTTGTGTTGTGTCGTAAAATTATGCAAAGGAACCTATGATAATGGGTTATTTAATGAAGCTCCTTTTATATGTCATAACTTAATGTGATAGGTAATTAGAAAACTAAAGAATTGTGGGAAGCGGGTGGGCGAGATCCCTGATGGATCCATCCTACAGATGGGTGGTCCGAGTAAGCTGGGAGCTTCTTTCAAGAGATTGAATGAAACATTAATTAGGAGAAATTAGGTAGAGCCGAGCATTGACTTACCTGGGGTTGGGTCTTAAAACCTTGATCAATAATTATCTTAGGGGAAAGGTGCAGTGGTTGTGCCAGAACTCTGTTAAGGTTCCCTGAATCCTAACTAGTTGTTGGAAAAAAGCGTTGCACTCCATGAACCAAGGGTGACTACGATCGCTCCAATCGGACAAGAAGTCCTTGTAGGATACCTCTGATGGAGCTAGCTGATGCATTAAGACCTCATTGTCAATTTAGAACCCCGAGCTTGCAGGTTGATCCTCGTGGGGCAGCCGGTACCTTCCCTTATGGGGTGAACTCTAGGAAACCTAGACGATAGACCCTGTGCATTCTCGTGAGTGTCGGCGAAGCCATCTAGGATAGTTCCCTGATGGACCACTAAAACGTGCTACTAGGGAACTGTTAGGTAGGGACATGACATGGAAGTTCAAGCCGCTCCCACCAGGATCACCCTGAGTTTTTCTGGTCAAATCTATTACTAGTGGCTAATTAATATTAGTGGATTCTAAAGTGATGTAATTAGCAGTCCTTCTGGTTTCTAATGGTCCATCAAGTGCGATTTTTATTCCTTCTTAGGAAAGCTCTCTCCTTATCGATCAAACCACCTAGCCATTGTTAAATGATGTGGATCTAGGACATGACACAAGCTATGGTGGATCAAAGATGTAAACCAAGTTCATAATGACATGGACAAGTAGAGACAAACTATTACACAAGTCAATTAGGTTCCAAGATAGATTAGCTTGGACTCATAAACACAATCTTGTGTAGAATTGACAATGACAAGACACTTAACTGAAAGTACCAAGCATCATGATATTGTGTTCATTTCATAGTCAAGTACAATGCTTTATAGGCTTTGAGTTGTTCCACTCTCCTCATTGCGCATATGGGATTCAGGACAGCTCCTCTTGGAGCATACATCATTTGTCTATTTCTCAACACCCCCCCTCAAATGATGAGTCCCTACACTTGCTGGCTTTTGCCCCCCCTTCATGATAACATGGCCCGGAAGACTAGCTCATAGGCAGCCTAGTCAAGTTAAAGCTGGAGACTTTACATCTTGGCAAGGGTTGTACAAATCAAATTTACTAAGGAAAAGAAAGATCCACTGTGGGAAAACATATGAAAGATACAATGAAAGTTCTTCAAAACAATCTGTTAGAGTTGTTGATGGTAGTGGAAGCATATTCTTCTTTTTCTCTTTCTTCCATGTATTGGTTCTGGTGATGATCACTTTGCAATTGTTGGGCTCTCTTCTTGTGGAAACATTCACTGGCTACATGGCCAGTCTTACCACAATAGTGACATGTAATCCAATCCTTGTTATTGTTGTTGATGAATCCTCGACCTCTTCCTTTAGGTCCAGCAGCTCCTTTGGTGTACAAAAGATTTTCCCTAGATGATGAGACATTGTCTTTTGCATTCTTGGTTTTTACTTTGCCTTCTTCATCGAGTAGTGAGTGCTCAATATCTTTAAGTGTGAGGCTTGGAACATTACTCAAAGTGGACACAAGATTTTCATATGGATCCTTGTTTACACTTGCAAGCAGTATGGCTATTGCTTCATCTTCCTCAATATTCTTTTTAAGAGATGCAAGTTGAGTTTTTAAACTCTTAAACTTATTAATGTGTATGGTCATAGAAGCACTGTCTTTGATATCCAGTTTATAAAACTACATGAGAAGTTTTACCTTTGAATTCTTTGCTTGAGTACCAAATATTTTATCAAGTTCCTCCCACGCGGTTCTAGCATTTCTAATGCCAGATATATGATGTAACACGTCATCACTTAGTCCCCAGGCAATGATGCCTAGTGCCTTATTATTCATCTTCTTCCATTCTTTGGATTTGAACTGTTCTTCTTCAACGAACCCGTCTTCATCATCTTCCTTCTTGTTATCTGCATCATCTTCAAACAGGTCCCACAAGTCTTTCCGCATTAGGTGATACATGGTCTTTTCCTTCCAGGCATGGAAGCCTTCTCCATTGAATTTTGCTATTTGCTCAAGTTCTGCCATGTTGAGTAGCTCCAATCTGAGAAAAGACCAGCAAGGGGGATTTGTGAAGTGTCACAAGGAGGTTAGTGTCAACTGACACTAGTTGAGTATCAATAGATACTATTCTTGAGCTTAGTATTGAATGTCGGTGCTTGATCTTCTTCTTGCTTGTTGATTTGAAGTGTTAATCTTGCTGGGAACTGAGTTCAAACTCAGATAAAAGTGGCAGTGTGTGCCCTCACTTGAAAGGAATGAGAAATTGAAGGAAAAATAAGCTTGCACCTTGATGGCTATGGCTTCCTGGATTATGGTTTTGACCCAGGCCTGGTTTTTTCCAGATATCTAGAGCTAGAGTTGATCATTTTGGAAACTTTTTTTATGGAAATGTTGATTACTCCATGCTCTACAAGAGCCCCATGATAACCATCAAGATCGTGTACTGCAATCCGCACGCAGATCAGCGAAACATAACCAGGCGCAGATATGGCAACGACATCGAATTTCAGCAATGCCAGGCTTGTAGGTATCCAATGTCAGGCTTAGATGTGATAGGCAGAAGCTCCTTGAGTAGAAGAACAATCCTTCTGAAGAAAGCGCACTGAAATATTGCCTAATTTGAGAGATATGAGAGCTCAAAGTGAGGTATGTCTTGCAGGCCACAACCTGGGGCTATGGCAGCAAATGACAATAGTGACAATGCTGAGGTCCAGATAGACAAATCTCATGGATTGATGTGATATAGGGAAGCTTTGTGAGGTGGAGAACAACTTTCTAGAAGGAAGATCAGAGAGATTTGGTATGTGGAGTGAGATACAGGAGCTTCAATATGACAGGGTGCTGCTGGCTATGGCTGCCACAAGGTCCAATTGAGATTTGAAGTTGAAACTGAAGATATGAGCTGAATGTGGGCTGGTTAGAGATCACCAAAGATGAAGGGAGACTAGAGATTCAGAGTGTGAGCTGTGCCATGCCCAACTGGGCTCTGATACCATGTTAAATGATGTGGATCTAGGACATGACACAAGCTATGTCGGATCAAAGATGTAAACCAAGTTCATAATGACATGGACAAGTAGAGACGAACTATTACACAAGTGAATTAGGTTCCAAGATAGATTAGCTTGGACTCATAAACACAATCTTGTGTAGAATTGACAATGACAAGACACTTAACTGAAAGTACCAAGCATCATGATATTGTGTTCATTTCATAGTCAAGTACAATGCTTTATAGGCTTTGAGTTGTTCCACTCTCCTCATTGTGCATATGGGATTCAGGACAACTCCTCTTGGAGCATACATCATTTGTCTATTTCTCAACAGCCATAGGTCTAGATCTGTCCATCCTCCCGCTTCCCTTAAGAGAGTAGTTTTAGTTATTTAATTACCTATAACTTTAGATTCAACATATAAAATCAACTTTCTTGAATTATCTCCTGATATAAATTCATTACATGCCTTTAATTTACGAAACAAAAATAGAGTAAAGCAATTACTTCTTAATAGTTCCTTTTAAAAAATGAATTTTACAATGTTTTATGTTCAAAGTATTATTCTCTCTAAGTTCTATTACCCAACTAGTATTGGAACTTTAAGAATGCAGTCTGGAAATCGAAGGGTAGTTGGCAGTTCATAAGATCCTAAGAAGTTTATGACTAGAGCCCCCTTGTATCCTCACCTCCTCTTGTTGTGACTAGAGTTTCCTACAACAATACCTTTCACATCATGATTGATCTAAACTCACTAACACAAAATAAAAAAAGAAAAACCCCTTGGATTAGGTTTTATTCACGCTGGCCTTAGGGAGGCCTAGCGCCATCAAGAACATTGCCTCTGTCTTGGCATTCTATGTTTACTAGAATACTGCCTCAGTCGGTGATCTGTACTCAATCATCCATCTTTTAGCCTGATGATTTTAGGAAAGATCAATATCTAGCATACAATCACAAACATCTAATTTCGAATGCATTATATATAAACTTTAACAAGTTTATTTCCACGAAAAATATTTTCTTTTCAAAAATAATAACATCGAGGAAAATTAGCATAAGTGGCAAAATAGCTTCGAGACAAATTAGCTTAAGTGGCAATACCTTCCAATAGTCTTCTTGGACTCCCTCTTCCTAGGGGATTAGTTTCGATTGAATTTAAGAAAGAATTTCATACTTGAGGATAACTCCCTTGGATTTCCATGGGTCTTTGCTTGCAATCAAAAAGAAAATCTTGGTTAGTTTAATTACGAATAGTATCATTTGGCAATTGCATCTCAAGGTCTCTTATATATTGAGGATAATTGTCCATTATTACCCATCAAAGATTTCATTTGATCAACAAAAAAATAAGAAATATTAAATCTTTTAGGGACATAGTACCTTCCTTGTACTCGCTTAGGTTCATCTTGTACAGACCGAAGTTACCCATTGGAATTGACGGTTAAGAATTCCTCAAATAAATTATATGCAAGAATCGAATAAAATCTTATTTTACACATGCAGATTCTATTGTCTATTCATGGGATAAAGTCATGCTAGCTATTTTTATTTAATAAAATTAGTGCTTGGAGATCCATGAACTGGTGCTTCGTTGATGGTATTCGCGGCTTTGTTTATAATCCATGTACTCACCATTCTATTTGTAGTAATTGTGTCATGTCATCTTCTGCCTCTATGACCTTTGTAGCTTTCTTCTTTGGGGCCATGGTCTTTAATTGTGAGATTGCAAGAAAAGGGAATTTGGCGAAGGAGCTCGAGGGTAATTAGATTGATAGGGGGAAAAGCGATCACCAAGAATTTAGAGAAATTGAAAAGAGTCTTGATTCCACAGGGGAGAATAGGATAGAAGGGATGGAGGAATTGAATTCGAGAGCTCACGGAGTATCCTCCTTGTCTTCTTGAAGAGAAATTCCCATGCTCATGTAGCTCTTGCCTCACTCTCTCTTGTTCTATACTCCTGAGAAGGGCCTCTCCCCTCTTTCTCGGACTGCTCTCAATGGCTCCTCATGCCTCTTATTTATAGCTAAATTAGAGAGGAAGGGTTGTGGTAGCTAAGAAGAAGAGTTCTTTATAGAGGGGGAATTATTGTGGGTGTGAAATTTTGGGAAAATTTCAACAATTACCGAGTCAAACTTTAGGAACTTTATATAGCGATAATAATGGAGTCTGATACTCAAATTATTGATTGCTTAATTTACTAAAACAATTTCAATCAAAACTCTTTTTCCATTACTAAAGTCAAAATGTGATTTCAGAGGTTTCAAGGAAAAATAAGGTTCCATTATTTCTTTGATTGATAAAAGTATCAATCAATCTATCTTACAATGGATGTACAAGGTAATCATATGGAAAGAAATACATTATTCAGATTGCTCACAAGCTCATCTTATTTTCTTCCAGAAAAGGATTTCTTACTACAATCTAAGCATGACACTATGATACATCCTTTATGAAGTAACTTGGGTTCGGAGAGTAGATATCTAGGAATCTATATTTTTGAGGGAGTTCAAGAAATCTGTCATTTTTATAGTTGCGGTAGCTAGAGTGGCCTTTGACTTTTATTTTGTCAACTGGAAGGATCTTCCTAACTTCCTCATAGATATACTAGTTTAGTTTGATTTTCTTGCCTCTAGTATACAAGGTTGAGTTTACATTGGCCTCATAAAATAGATAGATCTTGTAATATTTCCATGCAATTAAAAGTTAGTTGGTTAGTTCAAAAGTTACTTAGTCAATTAATAAGTTAGTAAGGTTACTAACTAAAGACTAACTAAGGTAAAAACTAACTAACATTAATAACTAATAATATTTATTTAATTAAAAATATTTTTTGAAAAAATAAAGAGTCATAAATCCAATATTTTTCTCGGATTGACAAGGACCATAGCCACCCTTCACGGAAGTTACAACATGAACGAGACTTATGAGCTATACTCATCACTAGTATTAATGTGTATAGTTTGGATGGTACAAAAATATTAGATTTTGGACAAAACTAGTATATTTTAGATATTTTAGATATTATCCTAAAAAAGATATGGAGATTTCTAGAACTAGATGTCATTTAAAAGAAAAGACAAGTGATATTTTAGTTAGTTTTGGAGATTTTATAAAAATAAAAAAATAAAGAGAGGGATTTGTGAAATCACACATACCGCGATCGCAGTTTATAGACAGAAAACATCACTTCGAACAGAGAAAAAAAGGAGTGAATTGACAGCTTTCTAATCAAGTGTCTTGGGATTTTACCCCCCTTTCGAAGCCAATGAAACCATCAGATTTATGATCTAAGCATCAGATCACTAATCTTTCCAAGATCCCCCTCCACAAAGAGCTCCTCTTCTGAGCCACAAGCCTCTTCTCTAATTCACTATAAATATGAGGCATGGGGAGACACAAGAGGCATAAGGAGACCCCGAGAGGCTGCGAGAGAGAGGTAGAGAGAAGGATACGCCTCCAAGAGATTGTGAGGGAGATCTTGAAAGAGAGAGAGAGAAGAATCACCTCGAGAGACTGCAAGGAAGAGAGTTAGCTCAATTCCCTCTATTTTGATCCTCGACTTACCTATCATCTCTTATGCTCTCCCATCTTGAATCTACTTTTCCTTCTTTATCTCTTGAATGTACTTGCGAATGATGGGCTCCAAGTGAAGAATATTGCATGTGGATGGCAATTCCATAACCAGAAACGAAGCTTCGGGCAAAGGCATCACTATCAATCCAACTGCGGTTCCGGTCATAAGTAATGTATTTCCAAATTGATAGATGCTTGTTTGATTCTCGTATGAGATACATCAAGCCCCATACTATAATGCACGAGTATAGGTCATCAGAAGGGATAAATTTCATCTCATGTATTCAAAAGATCAAGCTTGCAAAGTGCATAGCACCTAGTTTCATATGGCTTGTTCGTTGATAGAGCAATTACAGAGGAATCGATCAAGGGTTATGAATGGCATAATCATGACATTAAAAATTGTGCATACAAGTTTTTTAAGTAAATTTTGTCAAGATTGTGGGAGAGAAGGAAGGAGTCTCACTTGTAGCTTTCTTGCTTGCACAATGGGGGAATACACACAAGGGTGGAGGCTGAAAACAGTTTTCCTCTTCTTAGTTGTGTAAGCCAAAAGAACTCTCTTACAAAGAAATAGAAAAACCCTATATATGGGTCGCAAACAAAACTCAACTAACTAAGGTGGCATACTAACTGAGCCACGAACTAGAGTAGATAAGGATAGCTATCATGTAGCTATTATTCATGGGCGGTGTACCAACCGCATCTGCAACAACTGACACGTCGATGACATAAATGCACAACGGTCACCCTGGCATATCACAAGTGGAGCTCGATATCTCAACACTCCCCCTCGAGCTCAATCCCAATTCTTGCACACCAAGCAGGTCTCTAAACTTGCGTAGCTTCTCTGCGCCCAATGCCTTCGTGAATATGTCAGCTACCTGATCCTTTGTGCTGACATAAACTAGATCAATAAGACCTAGTAAAACCCTCTCCCGCACATAGTGATAATGCACCTCAATGTGCTTTGTTCTAGCATGATAGACTGGGTTATTTGCCAAGTGTATACTACTCATGTTGTCACAATAAATGACAACTGGTCCATCTGCAGACTGATGCATATCATAAAGTAGCTTATGCAACCAAGCTACCTCACATGCAGCCATTGCTACACCCCTGTACTCGGCCTCTGTGCTTGACAAGGCAATTGTAGGCTGTTTCTTACTACTCCAAGTGACTGCAGCACTCCCAAAAGAGAACACATATCCACTGGTAGATCGTCTATCAGAAATACTACCAGCCCAATCAGCATCAGTGTATCCATGCAACTGTATCTGAACCCCAGTCTCATAAAATAGTCCATACTGCAATGTGGACTTCACATATCTGAGTATTCGTCTAGCCGCATCCAAATAGGGTTTCCTTGGAGCCTGCATAAACTGACTTACCAATCCAACAGCATAGCTCAAATCTGGCCTAGTAATAGTCATATAAATCAAACTTCCTACTATGCGTCTGTACATAGTAGGGTCTTCTAGAAGCTCACCTGCATCTGCGCTCACCTCACATTCAGCTCCAAAGGAACTGAAATAAGCTTATAGCCTGTTATCCCATATTTGGACAACATGTCCAATCCATACTGCCTTTGCAAGAGCTGTATCCCACTTGGTGATCTAATCACCTCAATGCCCAAGAAATAACACAGCTCTCCCAAATCCTTCATCTCAAACTTCTGCTTCAATAGCATTTTCACATGAAGGATATCTTCATCACTGTCACCTGTCATAATCAAATCATCAACATAAATGACAAGTAGTATGATACCTTTCTTTGTTTTTCTCACATAAAGTGAGAAATCTGCCTTGGAAATCTGAAAGCCGATAGTGACAAGATACTGTCCTATCTTGTCAGACCATGCTGTAGGTGCTTGCTTCAAGCCATACAATGCTTTCTTCAACCTGCAAACAAACTCAAGATGAACATCATGCACATAACCTGGTGGCTGCTCCATATATACCTCTTCTTGCAAATCACCATGCAAGAAGGCATTCTTTACATCCATCTGATGTAAAGACCATTCCTTTGATGCAGCCATAGCAATGACTGCTCTTACAGTTGCCATCCTTGCAACCAGACTGAATGTTTCTTCATAGTCAATGCCATATGTTTGTGCATACCCCTTGACTACTAATCTTGCCTTGTATCTGTTCACAGAACCATCTGCATTGTGCTTCACCTTATAAACCCACTTACAGCCAATTGCATTCTTACCTTTAGGCAAAGGTACCAGTTCCTATGTAGCATTTGCTTCCAAGGCATCCATTTCTTCATCCATGGCTTTCTCCCATTTTTCTTTTCCCATGGCTTGCTCAAAAGAAGTGGGTTCTGGTTCCTGTATCACTTTGACCATATATGCATAGTGAATGGCTATAAATCCATCATATTTCAGCCTATCCACAGGATACCTAGCTCTGGTAGACCTGCGCAAAGTAGGTTCACTCCCAGGGGCTCTCAAAACATCCCTGGTCTTCCTTACTCCAGGTGTAACAATAGAGGGAATGCCCAACTCATCATCAATGCTCTGTTCTGAGCCACTGGATTCACCATCCACATAAGAGTGACCTGCATTCACATCAAACATGGGCTGATCTACCTTCTCTTTTCCTTTTCGTGATACCTGAATACCACTATCTGCATTGCTTTGAGAAGATTCTCCTGATCTCAATCTGCCTGTCCATGGCGAAGAATGTGAACCACTGCTAGAGGATGCTCCAGGTCCACTAATATTTTGTGACTGCTGCTGTGAATTCTGTGTAGCATTACCATTTTGTGCATCTACATCATCAATTACATTTATTGGTTTATACCAGCTACTCATCTCATCAAAAACAACATCTCTGCTCATTGTAAACTTACGTGTAGAAGGGTTATAGCAGCTATACCCTTTTTGCTGTAGAGAGTAACCAATAAAGATGCACTTCTCAACTTTTGGATCCAACTTGGATCTCAACTCATCTGGCACATATACATAGGCAATGCAACCAAAAATTTTCAAATGAGAAATATCTGGTTTCCTACCATTATACCTCTCCTCTGGAGTCATCCCATGTATTGCTGCAGTGAGAGTCGTGTTCATTATGTAGACTGTTGTAGCAACTACTTCAGCCCAGTAAAAATTTGGCAAGTCTTTTTCATTGAGCATGGCACGAGATACCTCTCCAATATGCCTATTTTTCCTTTCTGCAATTCCATTTTGTTGTGGGGTATGACTACATGAATATTGTTGCTTTATGCCATGCTCCTGCAAGAACCTTGCAAACTCATTTGAGAGGTACTCTCCCCCTCCATCTGACCTTAGACATTTTATTTGCAGGTTTGTTTCTTTTTCAACCATAGCTTTAAGAGTTTTGAAATGCCCAAAAACTTCACTTTTCTTTTTCATAAAATACACCCAAATTTTTTTGCTATAGTCATCAATAAAAGTGACAAAATAATGACAGTCTCCAAGAGATGCAGCTTTAGTAGTCCACACATCAGAGTGGATTAATTCCAATGGCTTCTCACTCTCTTGAACATGTCTAGGAAATGGTTTCCTTGCCTGTTTTCCAAATTGGCAGGTTTCACATACCTTATGCATTTTTGCAACCTTGAATTTAGGCAATCCCGCAACAATATTTTGGGCCTGCATTGATTTAAGTTACAATACATTAACATGAACAATGCGTTTATGCCAGATATCAATATCTACAACTACACTGGTCCCATGTGCAAACATTACTGCACTCAATTCAGACATGTCTGCATCCAACGTAAACATTCTGCCCTTCTTCTTTCCTTTTGCTATCAAGCGACCTTTATTTTTCATATCCTCAACAAAGCATCCATGAGGATTAAATCTGATCTGCAAGCCCTACTCAACCATTTGACCAATAGAAACCAGATTCTTGGTGATATTCGGGACATGAAATACATCGGACATGTATTTCTTTTTCCCATCCTGCATAGACAAAGGAATTTTTCCAATCTGCACAATAGGACGTGCAGTATCATCACCAGCCTCCACAAATCCTGGTTTTTTCATTTTCCTTGCATCCTCCATCCATTCTGCATGACCTATCATGTGGTTTGATGCACCTGAGTCAACATACCATACATCATTGCTTTCTTCTGCACTTGTCACAGAATTGTTCATGTGCTACACCATAAACAAATGCTCATTTCTGTCATCGCCTTGTCTACTAGAAGATGCATAATTCCCTTGTTGCAATTTCCCATTCATGATATCATTCTGCTTTTTATAGCGGTCTTTAGCCATATGACCCATTTTACCACAGTAGTAGCATTCAACATTGCTGTTTGCATTTTGGCCTCTTTGCCATCCACCATGACCTCTTTGGCTCCCCCTACCTCTAGAGTTACCATGTCCTCCTCCATAGGACTGGTTTTCTTGAGTTTGCTGCATATTCTGATTTCTACCACGGCCTCCAAATCGGCCTCCTCTACCTCTGCCTCTACCTCTTCGAGCATTTGAGTAGAAGACAGTTTCTTTTGAAGTTCCTCCTGAAGAAGATGCACCACCATTTCTCTACTCCTCAGAAATTAGAAGAGCAATCAACTCCTCAAAATCAGGAAATCTTTCACGAACTGAAATGGATGTCCGAAACTGTGCATAATCCTTTCCTAGACCATTCAAGGTCACAGAAACTAAATCATCATCTTCCACTGGCGACCCAATGGAAGCAAGTGCATCTGCAATCTTCTTCACTTTCATGTGGTAGTCATTGATGCTCATATTTTCTCTTTGCACATTATGAAACTCTTGCTTGAGCTGCATTTTCTTGGCTTGCGTATTTGTGTTATACATTTTTGACAAAGTATCCCATGCCTCCTTTGGCGTACTTGCATCTTGAATATGCACAATCATAGAGTCTGAAATGCTGATAGACAGCCAATACATAACTTTCCTAGCTCTCTCATGCCATGCTTTTAATGCCTGCATTTGCTGTTGATTGGGAACATCAGGAAGAACTGGTTCTTCTTCATTTCTTGCAACAAATTCCCAATATCCTTTTCCCATAAGGAAATTCGTCATTCTAAACTTCCATGCTTGGAAGTTGTTCTTGTCAAGCTTTTCAGTCACAATCTGTGAAAGAGAATCAGCCAGTACATAACTTTCCTAGCTCTCTCATGCCATGCTTTGAATGCCTGCATTTGCTGTTGATTGGGAACATCAGGAAGAACTGGTTCTTCTTCATTTCTTGCAACAAATTCCCAATATCCTTTTCCCATAAGGAAATTCGTCATTCTAAACTTCCATGCTTGGAAGTTGTTCTTGTCAAGCTTTTTAGTCACAATCTGTGAAAGAGAATCAGACGCCATTACAGAATACTGCAAAAAATTCTGTCACTACAGAGAACACAACTTCGCCTCACAAGGGAAAATCTGCAAAACTGACAAAAGTGGTATTTAACCACACAGTCACCTCCTAGTGACGATTTTGCATCAACAGGCAACAAGGATGATTCTATAACTCCCAATGTCTCTGTGCATAGGCATACGATGCAATTTCTGTGGTAACTTTTCACCAACCTGTAGAACAGTGGCTGCATAGCAAAAAACTGGGCCTTTTCCTGAGTGCATGCAGAAAACTTCCCCCTCCAAAACAGGCCCCGAAATGGCCTAAAATCAAAAAAACAGGGTCGCCAAGGGCTAAAGCCATTTCCCATAGCATATACTGTCCTCTTGCTTCACCACGAAGGGCGTCTCAACCTGAGACAATGCACTCTTGCAATTTTTGGCTGTGCTACCTGCAGAGATTTGCTCCCAAAACAGAAAATGAAAGCAACACTGCTCCTCTTACCAGAACACCGTGAGCTTGGCTTGCTTTCTTGAGCTCCTTACCACGAACAAGGCTCTGATACCATGTCAAGATTGTGGGAGAGAAGGAAGGAGTATCACTTGTAGCTTTCTTGCTTGCACAATGGGGGAATACACACAAGGGTGGAGGCTGAAAATAGTTTTCCTCTTCTTAGTTGTGTAAGCCAAAAGAACTCTCTTACAAAGAAATAGAAAAACCCTATATATGGGTCTAAAAAAAAACTCAACTAACTAAGGTGGCATACTAACTGAGCCACGAACTAGAGTAGATAAGGATAGCTGTCATGTAGCTATTATTCATGGGCAGTGTACCAACCGCATCTGCAACTGACACGTCGGTGACATAAATGCACAACAGTCACCCTGGCATATCACGAGTGGAGCTTGATATCTCAACAAATTTTACATAGAATCACTCTTTGATCCCAAGGGGAAGAGCATATATGCGATGGAAATGTTATCGTGACTATTCTTGCATTATTTGGAAAGAATACAATTGGTTTTTGTTGGTTGATCTAACAACATCCTAAATGCTTTTACATTCAACTGGTTGTAACACAATATTAGTGAGTTTAGGAATCTCTCAATTCCCATTTTTTGAATACTAAAAATGTGGCACCCAGATAACATACCCATAAGTTCTTCAAAACCATATGATGTGACCTATCATTGGAAAGTGCTTGAACAATGGAATCTATTGAGCTATAGAGTGCTCCATTTGGAGTTATAGTATTCAAGTCATGACAAATCCAAAGATTTGACCACGTGTCCCAAAATTATGGAAAATTCCCATATTTTCCAATATGGTGTTTTGCTAGTTTGTTGTTTGGATGATTGTTCCAAGTGCTTGAGATTTAGGGTAAATGCATGTCAAGGGTCTGCAATGACAAGTTGCTATGGGGATAAAGGAATGTTTTCCTAGAAACTGGTATTAGGGCCGAATGCCTTATTGTGCTCGATTCTTAAAGGATTTAATTAAGGAAGGATATATTGCAGGGGTGGATCACCTCCATGATCGCACCATGGATTAACCCAAGAGGGCACTACTTGATTCATGGGCCGAAGGTCGAGTGGTGAAGAAGCCAACCACGGGAATGATGTTTTGCTCCTAGACAACTTGTGGGTTAGGTGGAGCTCTGCACACCCCTAGGTCTAGAATGGAGTTGAAGACCTCTGTGACCCCCAACATCTGGGCATGTTGGGAGATCCTATTCTAGATAAAGGATTAAATTTGCAGTGCCATGTGATTTGGACGAGTTACTTCTGCAAGGCAGAAGGGATACTTCTATTGGACAGAAGGGATATATAATTTCTCCTGTATGGGCGGGAGACAAAGATTAACTTGAAGATAAGTTAAGGAACTTGTTTGAACTTGTGTGTCAATAGATTGTTTTGCTCTGTTTTCATGTTTGTGTTGTAAGTTATGCAAACGAACCATGTTCCCTAAAAGGCTTATTTAATGAAGCTGACTTTAAGTGTCACACATAAATGTGGTAGGACCTAATTAGAAAAATAAACTATTAAGGGAACTGGGTGGGTGGAATCCCCGACTGGTCTGTCCTATGGCCGGGTGGTCCCAAAGAACTGGGAGGATTCTCACAAGGCTTACTGTCTTTGACTTTAGAAATTGCTAGGATAGAACCCCGATTCATGCTATTTTAGGGGACCAAAATGGGACTATGCTCTAAAGGTAGAGAGGTCAAGCAGCGCATCCCTCTCATTTTCCATTCTCTTTAAACCAAGTGCGGCATGGGTCTACTTCGGCTTGGGTATCTCTACAGAAAGTAGGATGTCCAAGATCCGACGCTAGAATGTTGTTAGGAGACCTTGGCCACTACGAGCCCAAATTTCAGGTCCATCCTAGTGGGTTCCAGCCGTGAACGTTCCATTGCGAGGCGGATTCGAGAAACCCTAGGTGACAAAACTTGGAACATTCCATGGGAGTGCCGGGCAATGATGCTTAGATTCGTTTCTCAATAAACCGCTAAAAGCGTGCTTGGACAGCCGATAGACGGGCACCTTATAGTTGGTGTCAGAGCGAAACTTCATAATGACATGTGATTGATTAATGTATGGTTCATAGACATATCCTAAATAGAATAACCTAAATGGTACGGCTTCATTGTTAGGCACCTCCTACGCCCACAAATGTTAACATGCAAGAGAAGAAATTTATTCTCAAGAAAATTAAGGCACACGAGTTTGATAGAGAAGGAATAGCCATCGCAGTAGAGGCAAAGATATGGATTGAGTCGATGGATGATTATTTCACTACTTCGGGAATTGCTTCTACCAATCAAGCAACAATAGCCAAACTTAAGCTAGTTGGCTAGGTTCAGTTATGGTGGAAGCAATGGTGCAAGGATAAAGGTATTTTTGAAGCTACTGTCACTTGGGCTTAGCTGAAAGATGTTGTACCCGGACAATACCTTCCGCCCATGGCCTAAACACTCCTCTGAACCACCATCTTTGAAGCTGCTGTCACTTGAGCTCAGCTAAAAGATGTTGTACTCGGACAATACCTTCCGCCCCATGGCCTAAAAACTCCTCTAAACCACCATCTTGAAGCAATGTGTCCAACAGACTTGCAAGATGCATTACTCTAAGCAAATCCAATCGTGCAAGAACTTAAATCGGGCAATTGTAGCAAAGATGACTCCCGAGATTAGGGTAAGAGATGCCATACATGCGAAGAGATAGGTCACATCCATAGGAGATGTCCCTACTGTTAATGCTTCCATTGCAATGAGTAGGACACATCCAAGCACACTGCCCTGATCTAAGTCCAAAAGACATTGAGCCTCCTAAGAAAACAAAGCTACATAGGTGTTGTCTATGGATACATAGAGGAATCTAATGAAGACGAAGACCTAGAACCTATAACACCTCTTCAGGATGATTAGAAATCGTAGAAATTTTGTCAACATGAAATACAACTTGTATTGGAATAAAATTTACTATTGTAACTATAGTTAACCTGAGTAATATGAGTTGCATTTATTTTGAGCCTAGAACTTGTAAATGATTAGAGATACACTGGCAAGGAATGACATTTATAAATTGCAATGAATTTTTATTTAGTTGTTCCTTCTCAACTAATATAGATTGGGACTTACCAGAATGTCAAAGCTTGGAAGTATTCTTTAGTATTATAAGCAAAGCCAATTGTCCATGGAGCTCAGTCCCCCGAAATAAGAAGAGGACAATCTGGGAGTGGCTATCATGGCAAACATAAGATTTCCCACTGTGGATGCATAGGGAATCTCATTTAACTTAACTATTAATCATAGCGATTAATTGTTTATGCGTGTACTAGTATGCTTTCTAGATGACATGTCAATTTGTGTAAGTGTAAAATATAGAGCTAATATTCTACGTAATTAATTATTATATGGATGCTATCTGTGCAATCTAATGAGTAGCTCTTGTACCATTTGGTGCAAAGGCTTACATTTATTTTTTGTAGAAATTTGGCATAAACTTTATTATTTTATGTGGTGAAATAAAAGCATAATAGTGAATAACTTGGTTTGGCATGACGACATTGGGAATTTCGTATTTTCTTGTGCTTGTGTTTTCCACACTCGATGTTCCGTTGGTAGTGGCAACTTCGGAAACATCATGCACTCCCATATCTCTGGAAACACCTGTACCTTGATCAGGTGCAATGGTTCCCATGGTCCTTCCACCTCGTTTCTTTGGAGTCATCTTTTGCAAGTGGATTCGAGAGATAAAGGAGGAATAATGAATTTGAGATGGGAGAGCGTAAGAGAAGATAGCTTAGTTGAAGATTGAGATAGGAGGAATTGAGCTAACTCTCTCCGTTGCAGCCTCTTGGGGTAGCTCCTCTCTCTCTCTCTCTCTCTCTCTCTCTCTCTCTCTCTCTCTCTCTCGCTCCTTCTTGCAACCTCTTGGAGGGGTATCCTTCTACCTCCCTCTCTCCACCTCTCTCTCGCAGCTTGTCAGGATCTCCTTGTGCTTCTCTAACTACTCCCCATGCCTCTTATTCATACCTGAATTAGAATGCAAACTGATGCTCAAATCACAAATATGACGGTTCCTTTGGCTCTCAAAGGGGGGTAAAACACCAAGATACTTGGTTAGAAATCTTCAAGATCACTCCTTCTCTCTCTTTGAAGTGTTGTTTGTTGCCTGTAAACAATGATCGCGACACACGATTTCGCCAATCATTCTTTTTTTTCATTAGATCTTCAAAATTGGTTGAAAAAACCACTTGCTTTTTTACATTACATCGTGTTCTAGAAATCTTTCATAGTTTTTTAAGGACATTTTTAATAAATAATATAAAAAATACGCTAGTTTTATCCAAAAATCTTATATTTTTGGACCATAATACACACATTGACACTAATGACTAATATTGCTCATAACTCTCGTTCACGTGGTGGAAATTTCCATGATGGGTGGCTACAATCCTTATCAACCAGAAAAAATATCGAGTTGTGATTCTTGATTTTTTAATGTTTTTAATTAAATAAAAATGATTAGTTATTAATGTTAGTTAGTTTTTACTTTAGTTAGTAACCTTACTAACTTATTAATTGATTAACTAACTTTCAAACTAACCAACTAACTTTTTATTGTGTGGAAGTATTACATTAGTTGACTTGTGGAACATCATAGGCCACCATAGTTGAGACTAGAGCACCTTGTGTATTGTGGTGTCTCCATTGAAATGTCCTCCAACAATCTTGCCATGTGCTTCAGTGAGCACATCGTGCAATTCATGTTTGTAGACACATCTTCTTAAAAATCCATCTTGTTCTAACTGATATAATTGATTGGAAATCAACTGATAGCTTTGGATCTTTAAAATTAGTCTCTTTAACCTAGATTTTTCTATGGGTCATTTAGGCAGCACATTCTCTAAGCTGTGGACTATATCGTATGCCTAATACAATGCAAATTTTACTCTAAACAAGTCTCATTTACTAGGCATTCTTTAAAAATGAGCATCGATAGGTCATCAATGATGCCCTATCCAATCGCTTCACCTCTAGAAATGTGGGACATATGATATGAAATATAGTACTATTTTCCCTTGCAAACTATTGCAAAGAAGTCGAATTCCAAAAGTAGAAGTAACCATCAAGAAATGCATCATGTTGTGTAGGGGTTTTTCACAAGATAAAGTAATGATTGATGATCCACGAAGAGGGTAAAGGGTGTCGCTAGAAGATAGTGTCTAAACTTCTTTACCACAAACACCATGTCTAATCCTTCCCTCTCTATTGTGGAATAGTTCATTTATGTATCAACGAGTTGTCTACGCAAAGGTCATAGGATAATTAAGGTTATACTCTCCAAGTTGGCACAACATTGTCCCCACGGCAAACTTTGATGCATCAATGTGCACAAGGAAGATAATGGACCAATTTGGGGCTCTTAAGATAGGGGCTGAAGTTAGAGCCTGTTTAAGCCTTTCATAAGCTTGTTGATATTCATTGGTCCACTCATATACTGTCAATAGCTTGTAAAAGGTCTAGCCATTGAGTAGTACCCTATGCGACCTAAGAAGTATTAGAGTTCGATGAGAATTCGGCTATTAGAGTCTTGGGGACACCGTTCGAGCACCATGGACAAAAAAGGTAGAGTGACAATAATTTGATTAAACCAATTATATGTACCACTTATTGCTACTCCTAGGATTCTATTTTCATTCAATAAACATCAAGGAAGACTCATAGTATACTTGGAACACACAAATGTGATGACACCATGGATTGCTACTACTACCTTCTTGACCTCTGGCTCTCTCTCTTCTCTCAATAGCTCTTTCTCTCTCAATCTCTCAATGTCCAAATGAGCTCTCTCTTCCCCCTTTCTCACCTTTTCTTTCTCTCTTTCTTCCCTTACTATCTATTTTTCTTCATAGGTATTCAAAATCTTATTTCCCTTTCTTTCTCTATTTTCTTGTTTCCTGGTTATTATAGAGACTTATCTTATCATTCTTTTCTCCTATTTTTCAAACCTTAATGAATCCTACTAATGCAAAACCACATACCATTGGTCTAACTAATGCTCCTCAATCTTCTAACATCTAAACTATATAAAAAAAAGAGATCTAACTCCTACTCCATCACTCAATTTGGAGTGTGCAAGCACTCAAGCTTGAATTTGTTGGACTCAACCAAAATAGAACCAAAATGTTGGGGCTCTCACGAGTACACCATCAAGATCCATTGATTGCTCATTGCTCCAAGCGTTTCAAGCTGAGAGCTATGCCTACCTCTCATATATCCCTATGCACACTCTCACAAAATAGTAAGCTTATCCAATAATGAAGCAAGAAGCAAGAACAAAATGAGAGCAAGTTTGGTGACACACCAAGAATGAGCTTCTTTATTCACATTTTGACTTTTATACATGCCTTACCTCCTCCTTGGGTAGCCATTCCCTTTTTTTTTGGCCTTTATCCATTCCTCCACTCTTTTTCCTCCTCCTACCTATTAGCATTGGCCTTAACCCATGCCTCTCATTCTTTCTTTACAACTTGCATAAGAAAGAGCATGTGCTTTTTACAAAATAAATTACAATGGTGCTCTTTTTGTGAAAATATTAAGTGGTGATTTGAAAGTTGAGAAGGATAAGCTTGCATGGGAGAGCTATGGCGAAATAGTAAGAGCGAGAGCAAGAGGGAAAGAGACTCATAATGTGGGAAATCCAACAGTCACAATGTGTAACCAACCTTTCCTTTATTCATCTATCACTAAAAGAATAAATAATAAAGTGACGGTGACGGGTTCCCGCCACCTAAGTGTGCAGACGCGGGTACTGTTAGTATAGTACTACACAAGCAGCTAGGCAAAGACACCTTTACCCCAACAACCTCCCACTTAAAGGAAAATCTACCCCAGTGAGGAGTGAAAAAGAAAAAGAAAAGATAGTACAAGATGTACACATGTACAATAGGATGAGGAAAGACATCATCTCATCCCATGCCCATCAATCTCCTGAGGAAGGTAAAGCACTCCATGTAGAGAGGCTTTTGGTGAGTAGATCTACAAGATTCTAGGTTGTTGATGTTGAGATATCGAGCTCCACTCGTGATACGCCAGGGTGACCGTTGTGTATTTATGTTACCGACTTGTCAGTTGCAGACGTGGTTGGTACACCGCCCATGAATAATAGCTACATGATAGCTATCCTTATCTACTCTAGTTTGTGGCTCAGTTAGTATGCCACCTTAGTTAGTTGAGTTTGGTTTGAGACCCATATATAGGGTTCTTCTATTTCTTTGTACTAGAGTTCTTTTGGCTTACACAACTAAGAAGAGGAAAACTATTTTCAGCCTCCACTCTTGTGTGTCTTCCCCCATTGTGCAAGCAAGAAAGCTTCAAGCGAGACTCCTTCCTTCTCTCCCACAATCTTGTCATGGTATCAAAGCCTTGTTCGTGGTAAGGAGCTCAGGAAAGCAAGCCAAGCTCGCGGTGTTTTGGTAAGAGGAGTAGTGTTGCTTTCATTTTCTGTTTTGGGAGCAGATATTTGCAGGTAGCACAGCTGAAAATTGCAGGAGTGCATTGTCTCAGGTTGAGACGCCCTTCGCGGTGAATCAAGAGGGCAGTATATGCTGTGGGTGAGAGCTTTAGCTCTCGGCGACCCTGTTTTTTTTATTTGAGGCCATTTCGGGGCCTGTTTTGGAGGGGGAAGTTTTCTGCATGCACTCAGAAAAAGGCTCAGTTTTATGTTGTTCAGCCACTGTTCTACAGGTCGGTGAAAAGTTACTGTAGAAATTGCATCGTATGCTTGTGCGCAGAGACATTGGGAGTTTCAGAATCATCCTTGGTTCCTGTTTATGCAAAATCGTCACTAGGAAGTGACTGTGTGGTCAAATACCACTTTCGCCAGTTTTGCAGATTTGCCCTTGTGAGGGTGAAGCTGAGTTTTCGCAGTGACAGAATTTTTCGTAGTGTTTTGTAATGGCGTCTCATTCTCTTTCACAGATTGTAACTCAAAAGCTTGACAAGAACAACTTCCAGGCATGGAAGTTTAGAATGACAAATTTCCTTATGGGAAAAGGATATTGGGAATTTGTTGCAGGAAATGAAGAAGAACCAGTTCTTCCTGATGTTCCCAATCAACAGCAAATGCAGGCATTCAAAGCATGGCATGAGAGAGCCAGGAAAGTTATGTATTGGCTATCTATCAGCATTTCAGACTCTATGATTGTGCATATTCAGGATGCAAGTATGCCAAAGGAGGCATGGGATACTCTATCAAAGATGTATAGCACAAATACGCAAGCCAGGAAAATGCAGCTCAAGCAAGAGTTACACAATGTGCAAAGAGAAAATATGAGCATCAATGACTACCACATGAAGGTGAAGAAGATTGCAAATGCACTTGCTTCCATTGGGTCGCCAGTGGAAGATGATGATTGCAAATGCACAGTTTCGGACATCCATTTTAGTTCGTGAAAGATTTCTTGATTTTGAGGAGTTGATTGCTCTTCTAATTTCTGAGGAACAGAGAAATGGTGGTGCATCTTCTTTAGGAGGAACTTCAAAAGAAGCTGTCTTCTACTCAAATGCTGGAAGAGGTAGAGGCAGAGGTAGAGGAGGCCGATTTGGAGGCCGTGGCAGAAATTAGAATATGCAGCAAACTCAAGAAAACCAGTCCTATGGAGGAGGACGTGGTAACTCTAGAGGCAGGGGGAGCCAAAGAGGTCGTGGTGGATGGCAAAGAGGCCAAAATGCAAACAGTAATGTTGAATGCTACTATTGTGGTAAAATGGGTCATATGGCTAAAGACTGCTATAAAAAGCAGAATGACATCATGAATGGAAAACTGCAACAACGGAATTATGCATCTTCTAGTAGACAGGGTGATGATAGAAATGAGCACTTGTTTATGGTGTAGCACATAAACAATTCTGTGACAAGTGCAGAAGAAAGCAATGATGTATGGTATGTTGACTCAGGTGCATCAAACCATATGACAGGTCATGCAGAATGGATGGAGGATGCAAGAAAAATGGAAAAACCAGGATTTGTGGAGACTGGTGATGATACTGCACATCCTATTGTGCAGATTGGAAAAATTCCTTTGTCTATGCAGGATGGGAAAAAGAAATACTTGTCCGATGTATTTCATGTCCCGAATATCACCAAGAATCTGGTTTCAGTTGGTTAAATGGTTGAGCAGGGCTTGCAGGTCAGATTTAATCCTCATGGATGCTTTGTTGAGGATATGAAAAATAAAGGTCGCTTGATAGCAAAAGGAAACAAGAAGGGCAGAATGTTTACATTGGATGCAGACATGTCTGAATTGAGTGCAGCAATGTTTGCACATGGGACCGGTGTAGTTGCAGATATTGATATCTGGCATAAACCCATTGGTCATGTTAATGTACAGCGACTTAAATCAATGCAGGCCCAAAATATTGTTGCAGGATTGCCCAAATTCAAGGTTGCAGAAATGCATAAGGTATGTGAAGCCTGTCAGTTTGGAAAACAGGCAAGGAAACCATTTCCTAGACATGTTCAAGAGAGTGAAAAGCCATTGGAATTAATCCACTCTGATGTGTGGACTACTAAAGCTGCATCTCTTGGAGGCTGTCATTATTTTGTCACTTTTATTGATGACTATAGCAGAAAAGTTTGGGTGTATTTTATGAAAAAGAAAAGTGAAGTTTTTGGGCATTTCAAAACCCTTAAAGCTATGGCTGAAAAAGAAACAGGTCTGCAAATAAAATGCCTAAGGTCAGATGGAGGGGGAGAGTACCTCTCAAATGAGTTTGCAAAGTTCTTATAGGAGCATGGCATAAAGCAGCAATATTCATGCAGTTATACCCCACAACAAAATGGAATTGCAGAAAGGAAAAACAGGCATATTGGAGAGGTACCTCGTGCCATGCTCAATGAAAAAGACTTGCCAGATTTTTATTGGGCTGAAGCAGTTGCTACACCAGTCTATATAATGAACAGGACTCCCACTGCAGCAATACATGGGATGACTCCAGAGGAGAGGTATACTAGTAGGAAACCAGATATTTCTCATTTGAAAATTTTTTGTTGCATTGCCTATGTACATGTGCCAGATGAGTTGAGATCCAAGTTGGATCCAAAAGCTGAGAAGTGCATCTTTATTGGTTACTCTCTGCAGCAAAAAGGGTATAGATGCTATAACCCTTCTACTCGTAAGTTTACAGTGAGCAGAGATGTTGTTTTTGATGAGATGAGTAGCTGGTATAAACCAATAAATGTGATTGATGATGTAGATGCACAAAATGGTAATGCTGCACAGAATTCACAGCAGCAGTCACAAAATATTAGTGGACCTGGAGCGTCCTCTAGCAGTGGTTCACATTCTTCGCCGTGGACAGGCAAATTGAGATCAGGAGAATCTTCTCAAAGCAATGCAGATAGTGGTATGCAGGTATCACGAAAAGGAAAAGAGAAGGTTGATCAGCCCATGTTTGATGTGAATGCAGGTCACTCTTATGTGGATGGTGAATCCAGTGGCTCAGAACAGAGCATTGATGATGAGTTGGGTATTCCTTCTATTGTTACACCTAGAGTAAGGAAGACCAGGGATGTTTTGAGAGCACCTGGGAGTGAACCTACTTTGCGCAAGTCTACGAGAGCTAGGTATCCTGTGGATAGGCTAAAATATGATGGATTTACAGCCATTCACTATGCATATATGGTCAAAGTGATACAGGAACTAGAACCCACATCTTTTGAGCAAGCCATGGGAAAAGAAAAATGGGAGAAAGCCATGGATGAAGAAATGGATGCCTTGGAAGCAAATGCTACATGGGAGTTAGTACCTTTGCCTAAAGGTAAGAATGAATTGGCTGTAAGTGGGTTTATAAGGTGAAGCACAATGCAGATGGTTCTGTGAACAGATACAAGGCAAGATTAGTAGTCAAGGGGTATGCACAAACATATGGCATTGACTATGAAGAAACATTCAGTCCAGTTGCAAGGATGGCAACTGTAAGAGCAGTCATTGCTATGGCTGCATCAAAGGGATGGTCTTTACATCAGATGGATGTAAAGAATGCCTTCTTGCATGGTGATTTGCAAGAAGAGGTCTATATGGAGCAGCCACCAGGTTATGTGCATGCTGTTCATCCTGAGTTTGTTTGCAGGTTGAAGAAAGCCTTGTATGGCTTGAAGCAAGCACCTAGAGCATGGTCTGACAAGATAGGACAGTATCTTGTCATTATTGGCTTTCAGATTTCCAAGGCAGATTTCTCACTTTATGTGAGAAAAACACAGAAATGTATTATGCTACTTGTCATTTATGTTGATGATTTGATTATGACAGGTGACAGTGATGAAGATATCCTTCATGTGAAAATGCTATTGAAGCAGAAGTTTGAGATGAAGGATTTGGGAGAGCTGCGTTATTTCTTGGGCATTGAGGTGATTAGATCACCAAGTGGGATACAGCTCTTGCAGAGGCAGTATGGATTGGACATGCTGTCCAAATATGGGATGACAGGCTGTAAGCCTATTTCAGTTCCTTTGGAGCAGAATGTGAAGCTGAGCACAGATGCAGGTGAGCTTCTAGAAGACCCTACTATGTACAGACGCATAGTAGGAAGTTTGATTTATATGACTATTACCAGGCCAGATTTGAGCTATGCTGTTGGATTGGTAAGTCAGTTTATGCAGGCTCCAAGGAAACCACATTTGGATGCGGCTAGACGCATACTCAGGTATGTGAAGTCCACATTGCAGTATGGACTATTTTATGAGACTGGGGTTCAGATACAGTTGCATGGATACACTGATGCTGATTGGGCTGGTAGTATTTCTGATAGATGATCTACCAGTGGATATGTGTTCTCTTTTGGGAGTGCTGCAGTCACTTGGAGCAGCAAGAAACAGCCTACAGTTGCCTTGTCGAGCACAGAGGCTGAGTACAAGGGTGCAGCAATGGCTGCATGTGAGGTAGCTTGGTTGCATAAGCTACTTTATGATATGCATCAGTCTGCAGATGGGCCAGTTGTCATTTATTGTGACAACATGAGTAGTATACACTTGGCAAATAACCCATTCTATCATGCTAGAACAAAGCACATTGAGGTGCATTATCACTATGTGCGAGAGAGGGTTTTACTAGGTCTTATTGATCTAGTTTATGTCAGCACAGAGGATCAGGTAGCTGACATATTCACGAAGGCATTGGGCGCAGAAAAGCTGCGCAAGTTCAGAGACCTACTTGGTGTGCAGGAATTGGGATTGAGCTCGAGGGGGAGTGTTGAGATATCGAGCTCCACTCATGATACGCCAGGGTGACCGTTGTGTATTTATGTCACCGACTTGTCAGTTGCAGACGCGGTTGGTACACCGCCCATGAATAATAGCTACATGATAGCTATCCTTATCTACTCTAGTTTGTGGCTCAGTTAGTATGCCACCTTAGTTAGTTGAGTTTGGTTTAAGACCCATATATAGGGTTCTTCTATTTCTTTGTACTAGAGTTCTTTTGGCTTACACAACTAAGAAGAGGAAAACTGTTTTCAACCTCCACTCTTGTGTGTCTTCCCCCATTGTGCAAGCAAGAAAGCTTCAAGCGAGACTCCTTCCTTCTCTCCCACAATCTTGTCAGTTGAGATCTTGGAAATGTCAACAGACTTGTCCTCAATGACCCTACGTATGAAATGATACCTCACCTCAATGTGTTTCGTCTTTGCATTGAAGACTAGATTCTTGGCTAACTGAATGGCACTCATAGAATCCAAATGCAATGTAGGGATATAATCAATACCAAGGTCATGAACCAAATGGCCTAACCATATGGCTCCCTTGTAAGCCTCGGTGGCTACAACATACTTTGCCTGAAGGGGTGGAAAGAGTCATACACTTCTGCACCCTAGACATCCAAGAGACAACACCTCAAACATAGGTGAACACATAGCTAGAAGTGAACTTCTTACTATTTGCATGTCCTCGGGAGCATAATCAGAGTTAGTGTACCCACAACTCCTGTATCCTAGCTTCCATAGCATATGCACATATTTGTAGTGCCCTTTAGGTACCTCACGATACCCTTCACAGCATCCCAATGCTTCTTCCTAGGTGTAGCCATATAGCCTGCCACAGCACCAAATCCAAAGGCAATATCTAGATGAGTGGCTATCATGGCAAACATAAGATTTCCCACTGTGGATGCATAGGGAATCTTGCCCACCTGTGATACCTTCACATAAGAAGGCAATGGACAGCCAATAGGCTTTACATCTTGCATGCGGAAGCACTCAAGGACTTTATGAATGTACTCCCTCTATGACAAGTAGAGGAGTCCTTAATGCCTATCACGTCTAATGAGCATACCAAGTATGTGAGAGGCCTATCCCAAATCCTTCATCTCAAAGCTCTTCTTGAGCTGAGCCTTAAGAGCATCCAGCTCATCATGAGCTTTCCCTACTAATAGCATGTCATCCATATAGCGTACCAAAATAAGAAAATATCCATCATGGGCTTTCTTCGTGTAGAAGCACAGATCCATAGCACTACAGTTGTAGCCCTGTGACTGTATAAAAGCATTGAACTTATGGTACCATTCCCTAGGTGCCTGCTTCAAGCCATATAGACCTTTCTTTAACTTTCACATTAGGTGCTCCTTGCTAGGCTCTGCAAAGCCCTTAGGTTGCTCCATGTAAATCTCATCATGAAAATCCCCATGTAAAAATGTCATCTTGATATCCATTTGATACAAATCCGAGTCAAGCTACGTGAATGAGTCCAAAACCAAGCGAAGGGTGGTTATCTTAACCACATGAGAAAAAATTTCATCAAAGGAAACTCCATGCTCCTGTGTTTAAAACCCTTCACAATAACAATTCTTGCCTTATAAGCCAACTTGGGGTGTCTAGGGGTACTCTTCAACTTGTACACCTCTAGCCATTGTCAAGAATCGCGTGGTGGGGGGAGTTGCTTGAGCTGTTGTGCCAAACACATACTATATACACAAGAAGAAGCTCATGTTGAGATATTGAGCTCCACTCGTGATATGCCAGGGTGACCCTTGTGCATTTATGTCATTGACTTGTCGGTTGCAGATGCGGTTGGTACACCACCCATGAATAATAGCTACATGACAACTATCCTTATCTACTCTAGTTCGTGGCTCAGTTAGTATGCCACCTTAGTTAGTTGAGTTTGGTTTTGAGACCCATATATAGGGTTCTTCTATTTCTATGTACTTGAGTTCTTTTGGCTTACACAACTAAGATGAGGAAAATTGTTTTCAGCCTCCACCTGTGTGTGTATTCCCCCATTGTGCAAGCAAGAAAGCTACAAGTGAGACTCCTTCCTTCTCTCCCACAATCTTGACATGGTATCAGAGCCTTGTTTGTGGTAAGGAGCTCAAGAAAGCAAGCCAACTTCGTGGTGCTCTGGTAAGAGGACCAGTGTTGCTTTCATTCTTCTGTTTTGGGAGCAAGTATCTGCAAGTAGCACAGCCAGAAAGTACAAGAGTGCATTGTCTCAGGTTGAGACGCCCTTCGAGGTGAAGCAAGAGGGCAGTATATGCTGCAGGAAAGGGCTTTAGCCCTTGGCGACCCTGTTTTTTTTATTTGAGGCCATTTCGGGGAGGCGGAAGTTTTCTACACGCACTTAGGAAAAGGCCGAGTTTTATGCTATGTGACCACTGTTCTACAGGTCAGTGAAAAGTTACTGTAGAAATTGCATCGTATGCCTGTGCGCAGAGACATTGGGAGTTACAGAATCATCCTTGTTGCATGTTGATGGAAAATCATCACTAGGAAGTGACTGTGTGGTCAAATACCACTTTTGTCAATTTTGCAGATTTGCCCTTGTGAGGCTGAAGCTGTGTTCTTTGCAGTGACGGATTTTTTTGCAATGTTCTATAATGGCATCTGATTCTCTTTCACAGATTGTGACTGAAAAGCTTGACAAGAACAACTTCCAAGCATGGAAGTTTAGAATGACGAATTTCCTTATGGGAAAAGGATATTGGAAATTTGTTGTAGGAAATGAAGAAGAACCAGTTCTTCCTGATGTTCCCAATCAACAGCAAATGCAGGCATTTAAAGCATGGCATGAGAGAGCCAGAAAAGTTATGTACTGGCTGTCTATCAGCATTTCAGACTCTATGATTATGCATATTCAAGATGCAAGTACGCCAAAGGAGGCATGGGATACTTTGTCAAAAATCTATAGCACAAATACGCAAGCCAAGAAAATGCAGCTCAAGCAAGAGTTGCATAATGTGCAAAGAGAAAATATGAGCATCAATGACTACCACATGAAGGTGAAGAAGATTGCAGATGCACTTGCTTCCATTGGGTCGCCAGTGGAAGATGATGATTTAGTTTCTGTAACCTTGGATGGTCTAGGAAAGGATTATGCACAGTTCGGAACATCCATTTCCATCCACGAAAGATTTCCTGATTTTGAGGAGTTGATTGCTCTTCTAATTTCTGAGGAGCAGAGAAATGGTGGTGCATCTTCTTTAGGAGGAACTTCAAAAGTAGCTGTCTTCTACTCAAATGCTGGAAGAGGTAGAGGCAAAGGTAGAGCAGACCGATCTGGAGGCCGTGGTGGAAATCAAAATATACAACAAACTCAAGAAAACCAGTCCTATGGAGGAGGATGTGGTAACTCTAGAGGCAGGGGGAGCCAAAGAGGTCGTGGTGGATGGCAAAGAGATTTATATGACTATTACCAGGCCAAATTTGAGCTATGTTGTTGGATTGGTAAGTCAGTTTAAGCAGGCTCCAAGGAAACCGCATTTGGATGTGGCTAGACGCATATTCAAGTATGTGAAGTCCACATTGCAGTATGGACTACTTTATGAGACTGGGGTTCAGATACAGTTGCATGGATACACTGATGCTGATTGGTCTGGTAGTATTTCTGATAGATGATCTACCAGTGGGTATGTATTCTCTTTTGGGAGTGCTGCAGTCACTTGGAGCAGCAAGAAACAACCTAGAGTTGCCTTGTCGAGCATAGAAGCTGAGTACAGGGGTGCAGCAATGGCTGCATGTGAGGTAGCTTGGTTGCATAAGATACTTTATGATATGCATCATCCTACAAATGGGCCAGTTGTCATTTATTGTGACAACATGAGTAGTATACACTTGGCAAATAACCCAGTCTATGATGCTAGAACAAAGCACATTGAGGTGCATTATCACTATGTGCGGGAGAGGGTTTTACTAGGTCTTATTGATCTAGTTTATGTCAGCACAGAGGATCGGGTAGCTGACATATTCACGAAGGCATTGGGCACAGAGAAGCTGCGCAAGTTTAGAGACCTACTTGGTGTGTAGGAATTGGGATTGAGCTTGAGGGGGAGTGTTGAGATATCGAGATCCACTCGTGATATGCCAGGGTGACCGTTGTGCATTTATGTCATCGACTTGTCAGTTGTGCAGATGCGGTTGGTACACCGCCCATTAATAATAGCTAGATGACAGCTATCCTTATCTACTCTAGTTCGTGGCTCAATTAGTATGCCACCTTAGTTAGTTGAGTTTGGTTTTGAGACCCATATATGTTGAGATATCGAGCTCCACTCGTGATATGCCAGGGTGACCGTTGTGTATTTATGTCACTGACTTGTCAGTTGCAGATGCGGTTGGTACACCGCCCATGAATAATAGCTACATGATAGCTATCCTTATCTACTCTAGTTCGTGGCTCAGTTAGTATGCCGCCTTAGTTAGTTGAGTTTGGTTTGAGACCCATATGTAGGGTTATTCTATTTCTTTGTACTTGAGTTCTTTTGGCTTACACAACTAAGAAGAGGAAAATTGTTTTTCAGCCTCCACCCTTGTGTGTATTCCCCCATTGTGCAAGTAAGAAATCTTTAAGTGAGACTCCTTCCTCCTCTCCCATAATCTTGACATGGTATCAGGGCCTTGTTCGTGGTAAGGAGCTCAAGAAAGCAAGCCAAGCTCGCGGTGTTCTGGTAAGAGGAGCAGTGTTGCTTCCATTTTCTGTTTTGGGAGCAGATCTCTGCAGGTAACACAGCCGGAAAGTGCAGAAGTGCATTGTCTCAGGTTGAGACACCCCTCGCGGTGAAGCAAGAGGGCAGTATATGCTACGACGACCTTGTTTTTTTTATTTGAGGCCATTTTGGGGCCTGTTTTGGAAGCGGAAGTTTTCTGCACGCACTCAGGGAAAGGCCCAGTTTTATGCTGTGTGACCACTGTTCTATAGGTCGGTGAAAAGTTACCACAGAAATTGCATCATATGCTTATGTGCAGAGACATTGGGAGTTACAGAATCATCCTTGGTTCTTGTTTATGCAAAATCGTCACTAGGAAGTGACTGTGTAGTCAAATACCACTTTTGCCAGTTTTGCATATTTGCCCTTGTGAGGGTGAAGCTGTGTTTTTTGCAGTGACAGAATTTTTTGCAGTGTTCTGTAATGGCGTTTGATTCTCTTTCACAGATTGTCACTGAAAAGCTTGACAAGAACAACTTCCAAGCATGGAAGTTTAGAATGATGAATTTCCTTATGAGAAAAGGATATTGGGAATTTGTTGAAGGAAATGAAGAAGAACCAGTTCTTCCTGATGTTCCCAATCAACAGCAAATGTAGGCATTTAAAGCATGGCATGAGAGAGCTAGGAAAGTTATGTATTGGCTGTCTATCAGCATTTCAGACTCTATGATTGTGCATATTCAGGATGCAAGTACGCCAAAGGAGGCAAGGGATGCTTTGTCAAAAATGTATAGCACAAATACGCAAGCTAGGAAAATGCAGCTCAAGCAAGAGTTGCACAATGTGCAAAGAGAAAGTATGAGCATCAATGACTACCACATGAAGGTAAAGAAGATTGCAGATGCACTTGCTTCCATTGGGTCGCCAGTGGAAGATGATGATTTAGTTTCTGTGACCTTGAATGGTCTAGGAAAGGATTATGCACAGTTCCGAACGTCCATTTCCATCCAAGAAAGATTTCCTGATTTTGAGGAGTTGATTGCTCTTCTAATTTCTGAGGAGCAGAGAAGTGGTGGTGCATCTTCTTCATGAGGAACTTCAAAAGAAGCTGCCTTCTACTCAAATGCTGGAAGAGGTAGAGGCAGAGGTAGAGGAGGCCGATTTGGAGGCCCTGGCAGAAATCAGAATATGCAGCAAACTCAAGAAAACCAGTCCTATGGAGGAGGACGTGGTAACTCTAGAGGCAGGGGGAGCCAAAGAGGTCGTGGTGGATGGCAAAGAGGCCAAAATGCAAACAATAATGTTGAATGCTACTATTGTGGTAAAATGGGTCATATGGCTAAAGACTGCTATAAAAAGCAGAATGACATCATGAATGGAAAACTGCAACAAGGGAATTATGTATCTTCTAGTAGACAGGGTGATGACAGAAATGAGCATTTGTTTATGGTGCAGCACATGAACAATTCTGTGACAAGTGCAGAAGAAAGCAATGATGTATGGTATGTTGACTCAGGTGCATCAAACCACATGACAAGTCATGCAAAATGGATGGAGCATGCAAGGAAAATGAAAAAACCAGGATTTGTGGAGACTGGTGATGATACTGCACATCCTATTGTGCAGATTGGAAAAATTCATTTGTCTATGCAGGATGGGAAAAAGAAATACCTGTCCGATGTATTTCATGTCCCGAATATCACCAAGAATCTCGTTTTTGTTGGTCAAATGGTTGAGCAGGGCTTGCAGGTCAGATTTAATCCTCATGGATGCTTTATTGAGGATATGAAAAATAAAGGTCGCTTGATAGCAAAAGGAAAGAACAAGGGCAGAATGTTTACGTTGGATGCAGACATGTCTGAATTGAGTACAACAATATTTGCACATGGGACCGGTGTAGTTGCAGATATTGATATCTGGCATAAACGCATAGGTCATGTTAATGTACAACGACTTAAATCAATGCAGGCTCAAAATATTGTTGCGAGATTGCCCAAATTCAAGGTTGCAGAAATGCATAAGGTATGTGAAGCCTGTCAGTTTGGAAAACAGGCAAGGAAACCATTTCCTAGACATGTTCAAGAGAGTGAGAAGCCATTGGAATTAATCCACTCTGATGTGTGGACTACTAAAGCTGCATCTCTTGGAGGCTGTCATTATTTTGTCACTTTTATTGATGACTATAGCAGAAAAGTTTGGGTGTATTTTATGAAAAAGAAAAGTGAAGTTTTTGGGCATTTCAAAACTCTTAAAGCTATGGTTGAAAAAGAAACAGGCCTGCAGATAAAATGCCTAAGGTCAGATGGAGGGGGAGAGTACCTCTCAAATGAGTTTGCAAAGTTCTTGCAGGAGCATGGCATAAAGCAGCAATATTCATGCAGTCATACCCCACAACAAAATGGAATTGCAGAAAGGAAAAACAGGCATATTGGAGAGGTATCTCGTGCCACGCTCAATGAAAAAGACTTGCCAGATTTTTATTGGGCTGAAGCAGTTGCTATAGCAGTCTACATAATGAACAGGACTCCCACTGTAGCAATACATGGAATGACTCCAGAGGAGAGGTATATTGGTAGGAAACCAGATATTTCTCATTTGAAAATTTTTTGTTGCATTGCCTATGTACATGTGCCAGATGAGTTGAGATCCAAGTTGGATCCAAAAGCTGAGAAGTGCATCTTTATTGGTTACTCTCTGCAGTAAAAAGGGTATAGATGCTATAACCCTTCTACTCGTAAGTTTACAGTGAGTAGAGATGTTGTTTTTGATGAGATGAGTAGCTGGTATAAACCAGTAAATGTGATTAATGATGTAGATGCACAAAATGGTAATGCTGCACAGAATTCACAGCAGCAGTCACAAAATAATAGTGGACCTGGAGCATCCTCTAGCAGTGGTTCACATTCTTCACCATGGACAGGCAGATTGAGATCAGGAGAATCTTCTCAAAGCAATGCAGATAGTGGTATGCAGGTATCACGAAAAGGAAAAGAGAAGGTTGATCAGCCCATGTTTGATGTGAATGCAGGTCACTCTTATGTGGATGGTGAATCCAGTGGCTGAGAACAGAGCATTGATGATGAGTTGGGTATTCCTTCTATTGTTACACCTGGATTAAGGAAGACCAGGGATGTTTTGAGAGCACTTGGGAGTGAACCTACTTTGCGCAGGTCTACGAGAGCTAGGTATCCTGTGGATAGGCTGAAATATGATGGATTTACAGCCATTCACTATGCATATATGGTCAAAGTGATACAAGAACCAGAACCCACTTCTTTTGAGCAAGCCATGGGAAAAGAAAAATGGAAGAAAACCATGGATGAAGAAATGGATGCCTTGGAAGCAAATGCTACATGGGAATTGGTACCTTTGCCTAAAGGTAAAAATGCAATTGGCTGTAAGTGGGTTTATAAGGTGAAGCACAATGCAAATGGTTCTGTGAACAAATACAAGGCAAGATTAGTAGTCAAGGGGTATGCACAAACATATGGCATTGACTATGAAGAAACATTCAGTCCGGTTGCAAGGATGGCAACCGTAAGAGCAATCAATGCTATGGCTGCATCAAAGGGATGGTCTTTACATCAGATGGATGTAAAGAATGCCTTCTTGCATGGTGATTTGCAAGAAGAGGTCTATATGGAGAAGCCACCAGGTTATGTGCATGTTGTTCATCTTGAGTTTGTTTGCAGGTTAAAGAAAGCCTTGTATGGCTTGAAGCAAGCACCTAGAGCATGGTCTGACAAGATAGGACAGTATCTTGTCACTATTGGCTTTCAGATTTTCAAGGCAGATTTCTCACTTTATGTGAGAAAAATAGAGAAATATATTATGCTACCTGTCATTCATGTTGATGATTTGATTGTGACAGGTGATAGTGATGAAGATATCCTTTATGCGAAAATGCTATTGAAGCAAAAATTTGAGATGAATGATTTGGGAGAGCTGCGTTATTTCTTGGGCATTGAGGTGATTAGATCACCAAGTGGGATACAGCTCTTGCAGAGGCAGTATGGATTGGACATGCTGTCCAAATATGGGATGACAGGCTGTAAGCCTATTTCAGTTCCTTTGGATCAGAATGTGAAGTTGAGCACAGATGCATGTGAGCTTCTAGAAGACCCTACTATGTACAGACGCATAGTAGGAAGTTTGATTTATATGACTATTACTAGGCCATATTTGAGCTATGCTGTTGGATTGGTAAGTTAGTTTATGCAGGCTCCAAGGAAACCTCATTTGGATGTGGCTAGATGCATACTCAGGTATGTGAAGTCCACATTGCAGTATGGACTACTTTATGAGACTGGGGTTCAGATACAGTTGCATGGATACACTGATGCTGATTGGTCTGGTAGTATTTCTGATAGAGGATCTACCAGTGGGTATGTATTCTCTTTTGGGAGTGCTGCAGTCACTTGGAGCAGCAAGAAACAGCCTACAGTTGCCTTGTTGAGCATAGAGGCTGAGTACAGGGGTGCAGCAATGGCTGCATGTGAGGTAGCTTGGTTGCATAAGCTACTTTATGATATGCATCATCCTACAAACGGACCAGTTGTCATTTATTGTGACAACATGAGTAGTATACACTTGGCAAATAACCCAGTCTATCATGCTAGAACAAAGCACATTGAGGTGCATTATCACTATGTGTGGGAGAGGGTTTTACTAGGTCTTATTGATCTAGTTTATGTCAGCACAGAGGATCGGGTAGCTGACATATTCACGAAGGCATTGGGCACAGAGAAGCTGTGCAAGTTTAGAGATCTGCTTGGTGTGTAGGAATTGGGATTGAGCTTGAGGGGGAGTGTTGAGATATGAGATCCACTCGTGATATGCCAGGGTCACCGTTGTGCATTTATGTCACCGACTTGTAAGTTGCAGACGCAGTTGTTACACCGCCCATGAATAATAGCTACATGATAGCTATCCTTATCTACTCTAGTTCGTGGCTCAGTTAGTATGCCACCTTAGTTAGTTGAGTTTGGTTTGAGACCCATATATAGGGTTCTTCTATTTCTTTGTACTTGAATTCTTTTGGCTTACACAACTAGGAAGAGGAAAACTGTTTTTCAGCCTCCACCCTTGTGTGTATTCCCCCATTGTACAAGTAAGAAAGCTTCAAGTGAGACTCCTTCCTTCTCTCTCACAATCTTGACAATATATAGGGTTCTTCTATTTCTATGTACTTGAGTTCTTTTGGCTTACATAACTAAGAAGAGGAAAACTGTTTTCAGTCTCCATCTGTGTGTGTATTCCCCCATTGTGCAAGCAAGAAAGCTACAAGTGAGACTCCTTCATTCTCTCCCACAATCTTGACAGCTCACTCAAGAACACAAGAAGAGAGATGGAGGCTAAAACGTTTTCTTGCTAATTTCTTCTTCTTCCTTCACATATTATACAATTTACACAAAGTATACATAAGATAAAACATAAAGGAAAGTGGCCTACTAAGTCAAATAGTGTATAATAGACTATAGTAATCGACTGGCGCTATATCTTTGCCAGCTGTAGGTAGGTGTAAAAAACTAAATATAATAAGTGATAAGTGAGTGGCCATGTGAGTATCATAATGGCCACCAATGTGCTAAGTGTAGACATGAAGACCCATCTAGCCAAGTGATCCATCATCAATGTCCGCACGTGTTGAGCTTGCTATCTCAACACTCCCCCTCAAGCTCGAGTTTATCTCTACAACTCCAAGTAAGCTTCAAAACTTACAAAGCTTCTCTGCATCCGATGCCTTTGTGAAAATGTCAACTATCTAATCTTATGTGCTGACATATACCAAGTCAATCTCTCCTGCAAGTACCTTCTCTCTCACAAAGTAGTCATGCATCTCAATGTGTTTTGTCCTAGCATGGAACACTGGATTCCTAGTTAGCTGTATGTTGCTCATTTTGTCACAATGAATGACAATTGGACCATCTCCTTACACATCCAAATCACTTAATAACTTTTGCAGCCATACCACCTCACATGCTACCATAGCAGCACCTCTATACTCAGTCTCCGAACTCGATAAAGCAACTATAGATTGCTTTTCTTGATCCATGCAACTATTGCACTACCAAGGGAGAACATGAATCCACTCGTAGATCTTCTGTCTGACATGCTACTAGCCCAATATGCATTTGTGTATCCAAAGACTTGTACGTCCTTACTTTCCTCATAAAAAAGTCCATAATGTAAAGTGGACTTCACATATCTCAACATGCGTCTAATTGCATCCAAATGAGGATTTCTAGAAATCTGCATAAACTAATTGACAAGGCCAACAACATAAGTCTAGACTTGAGATATTCAAGTAAATCAAACTCCCTACTATCCTCCTAAACATAGTAGGGTCTTCTATCACATCCCCAATGTCGGCACTCAACTTCACATTTTGCTCCAATGGTATTGATAGAGGCTTACATGTTGTCATACCATACTTGGATAACATATCCAAGCCATACTGCCTTTGGGATAGCCATATACCATCATCACATCTAATCACCTCAATACTAAGAAAGTATCTCAGCTCACCCAAATCCTTCTTCTTCAAGAAGTCCTTAACTTCAACAATCTCATTGTCACTGTTGCCTGTAATAATCAAGTCATCCACATAAATGACTATGATGACCAAACCTACATCTCCCCTTCTCACATAAAGTGAGTGATTGGGATCAAAAATACAAAATAAAATATTGACAATATACTCTCCAATCTTGTTAAACCATGCTCTAAGTTCTTGCTTCAGCCCATAGAGCGCCTTCTTTAACCTACACACATATGTGGAATGCTCTAAATCCTCATAACCTGGTGGCTGCTCCATATACACTTTTTCTTGCTATTCACCATGCAAGAAGGCATTCTTAATATCCATTTTCTGCAAACTCCAACCTTTGGCTGTTGTGACGGCAATCATGCATCTAGCAGTTGCCATCCTAACAACTAGACTAAATGTCTCTTCATAATCTATGCCATATGTTTGAGCATAGTCTTTTGCAACCAACCTAGCCTTATACCTGCTAATGGAACCATCTACGTTATGCTTGACTTTGTAAACCCACTTATAGCCAATATATTTCTTACCCTTAGGCAAGGATACTAAATCCCAAGTCTTATTGGCTTCTAATGTAGCCATCTCCTCATTCATTGCTGCATCCTAATGAGCATGACCAGTAGCATCCTCAAAACAAGTGGGCTCAACATCCTCAAATAGTTTCACCATATAAGCATAATGGTGAGCTGCATAACCTTTAAAACCAAATCTTTTAATAGGGTATCTGACCCTGCTAGACATGAGTACCACTAGATCACTCAATGGAGCCTTTACATTGCTATGAGCTCTCTGTACACCTAGTGTCCTGACTAAAGGAATACCAAGCTCATCATCCAAATTCTCTGAACCACTAGAATCTCCATCAAATCCCAAATGACTAGTAGATGCATAATTATCATCAAGCACTTTCTTATTTCCTTTGTCTTTGCCTGTAACACATAGATCCACCTGAAGATGTGGGACTACTCCTTAGTCTCCCAGACCAAGGGCTCACTGTAGATGTAGTACCAGATGATGTTTCTGGTCCACTAAGACTCCATGATTCTTGATTTACTTTCTGCACATAGCTATCATGATCATTATCATCATCTAATACAACACCAACAAGTGCATACCAACTGCTCATCTCATAAAATACAACATCCCTGCTCACTTTGAATTCACATGTGACAAGATTATAACAATGATGTCCTTTCTACTCTAAAGATTATCCAATAGAAATGCATTTTTTAGCCTTTGGATCAAGCTTCTTCCGTAGCTCATCTAGCACATGAACATATGCAACACAATCAAATACCTTCGACTGTGATATATTGGGCTTCTTGCCAGTAAAGCATTTTTCGGGAGTCATCCCATGAATTGTAGTTGTGGGAGTTTTGTTCATAATATAGACAATAGTATGGACAACTTAAGACCAAAAATGTTTTGGCATATTCTTTTCAGCCATTAATCCCTGTGAAACTTCTACAATATGCCTATTTTTTCTTTCTGCAACCCCATTTTGCTATGGAGTATAGCTATAAGGAAATTTTCCTTTATCCCATGAGTCCTCAGAAAGCCACTAAACTCATTTGAGAGGTACTCTCTCCCTCCATATGATCTCAAGCACTTCACTTTCAAGCATGTTTCTATTTCAACAACTGCCTTGAAAGATTTGAAGTGGTCAAATACATCACTCTTTTCCTTCATGAAATATACCCATAGCTTCCTTGAACAGTCAACAATAAATGTGACAAAGTATTTTTTGCCACCAAGAGATACATTCTCTGTAGGCCCCCAAACATCTGTATGCACTACATCAAGTATATTTCTACCCACTTCTCTTTCAATGTAAGAAGAGTTGTCTTGCCTGCTTACCAAACTTGCATGCTTTGCAGACTTTATGAAATTCTATAACTCTAAAGGAAGGCAACCTTGTAACCAATCCTTTGGACTACATTAATTTCAGCCTTTGCACATTTGCATATGCAATACGTTCATGCCATATTTCAATGTCTGCAACCACTCCTTTTCCTTTAGCATACATAGTAGCATCCATTGCAGGAATTCCAGTATCTAAAGTGAACATACAACCAACTCTACTTCCTTTTGCAACTAACCTACACTTATCATTGAATTCTTCTGTAAAACAACATTTTGCATTGAATCGGACCTACAACCCTTGCTCTGCCATTTGGTAAACAAACACTAGATTCTTTGTGATTGAAGGCACATGTAATACATCTGTAAAACTCTTTGTCTAGCCATCATTTAAGGACAAGGGAATCTTTTCAATGTGTGAAATTGGATGGCATGAATCATCACCCGTCTGCACATAACCTAGATTTTGTAAGTCTTGCATCTCTCCAAACCATTCAACATGACTAGTCATATGATTAGATGCACCTGAATTGACATACCATATATCATCATGTGTCTCCTTTCCTGTAACTACCATCCAATCCCAAATGATTGGTAGATGCATCATTACCATCCAACACTTTCTTCTTTCCTTTGTCCTTCCCTGCAACACTTATAGATCCACCTGAAGATGTGGGGCTACTCCTTAGTCTCCCAGACCAAGGGCTCACTGTAGGTGTAGTACCAAATGATGTTTTTAGTCCTTTAAGACTCTGTGATTCTTGTTTATATTTTTGCACATAGTTGTCCTGATCATTATCATCATCCAAAACATCACCAGCAGGTGTATACCAACTTCCCATCTCATCAAAGATAACATCCCTGCTCACTTTGAACTCACCTGTGACAAGGTTATAACAGCGATGCCCTTTTTGCTCTAAAGAGTATCCAATAAAAACACATTTTTCTACCTTTGGATCAAGCTTTTTCCATAGCTCATCTGGCACATGAACGTATGCAACATAGCCAAATACCTTCAAGTGTGATACATCATGCTTCTTGCCAGTAAAGCATTCTTCAGGAGTCATCCCATGAACTGCAGCTGTGGAAGTTTTGTTCATAATGTAAACAACAGTATGGACAGCCTCAGACCAAAAATGTTTGGGCATATTCTTTTCAGCCATTAATGCCCGTGCAACTTCTACAATATGCCTACTTTTTCTTTCTGCAACACCATTTTGCTATGGGGTATACCTACAAGTGAATTGCCTCTTTATCCCATGATCCCTCAAGAAGCCACTGAACTCATTAGAGAGGTACTCTCCCCCTCCATCTTATCTCAAGCACTTTACTTTTAAGCATATTTCCATTTCAAAGTTGCCCCTTAAAAGATTTGAAGTGCTCAAACACATCACTTTTTTCCTTCATGAAGTATACCCATAACTTTCTTGAACAGATCAATAAATGTGACAAAGTATTTGCTGTCACCAAGAGATACATTCTGTGTAGGCCCCCAAACATCAGTATACACTACATCAAGTATTTTTCTACTCACTTCTCTATCATGCAAGAAGGGTTGTCTTGCCTACTTACCAAACTAGCATGCTTCACAGACTTTATGCAATTTTGCAACTCTAAAAGAAGGCAACCCTATAACCAATCCTTTGGACTGCATTAATTTCAGCCTTCACACATTTGCATGTCCAATATGTTTATGCCATGTTTTAATATCTGCAATTACTCCTTTTCCTTTAGCATACATAGCAGCATCCATTGCAGGAATTCCAGCATCTAAAGTGAACATTCAACCAACTCTACTTCCATTTTCAACCAACCTGCACTTATCATTAAAGTCTTCTACAAAACAACTTTTTGCATTAAATTGGACTTGCCACCCCTGCTCTACCATTTGGCCAATATCATCCTTCTTTGCATAGCAATGGGCTACAATATGGCGTGTTTTGCCATAATAATGGCAAACAATAGCAGAATTTCCAGAACCTCTATTCTGCCATCCACCTCTTCTTCTAGATCTCCCCCTACCTCTAAAGTTTCCTCTGCCTCCAGAAACTTGCATTTTACCAAACTGTTGATTGAACCTGTTTTGTTGGTTATCACTAGCACGTCCCATACCACAGCCTCTCAAAGAGGATCTACCACGTCCCCTACCTAAACTCGAGTAAAATGCTTGGAACTGTTCACCATTTCTTTTAGACGAATCACCCTACATATTGATCTGTTCAGTAATCATGAGAGAGATCAACTCATCAAAAATTGGAAATGGCTTCCGTACATATACTGAAGTAACAAATGATTTCCATGCCTTCTCGTTGTTAAGGCCACTCAGAGTGGATGAAACCAATTCATCATCATCTAGCATTGCATCAATCGCTGCTAAAGATTCTGCAATGCTCCTCACCTTCAACACATGCTCATTGATAGACATTTTCCCTTTCTTCAAGGCATTCAACTCTTGCTTAAGTTGAATCTTTCGTGGCTTTGTATTTACTAAAAACATGCTCTCAAAAATCATCCAAGCTGCATGTGAAGTTTTTGCATTCCTGATATGTCCCAACATAGTATTATCAATAATTACAAATAGCTAGTACATCACCTTTTTGTCTTTCACATTCCACTCTTTCCATGCTTTTAACTCATCTGCAACAGACAGAGGGATACCTAGCTCTGGCTCCTTTTCTTCACCTGAAACAAATTCATAAAGGCCCTTTCCTATGAGGAAGTTTGTCATGCGAAACTTTCATGAAGGGCAGTTGTTCTTGTCGAGCTTATTAATAATGGGATTTCCACTTTTCTCTGCCATTATCACAAACAAGGATATAACACAGCAAGCTAGTCTTCTGCAATCTTCCACAACACGTGCGCAGCAATACACCAAGCAACCTTTTTCACTGATTGCTCAATAATACATGTAATCTACAACATGTTTGCAGATAAACCTTATGTTTTCTTCCTGCAAAAACCTCAAAAAATTACAGATTCTCAATCTGTAACGTGTGCATCCACTTTCGGTCAATACAGCCGAAATCAAAGTGTACCCTAAAATTGTTGTCCGCAACCTTGCAGCTCTGAAACGGGGCCTGAAACGGCCTCAAATGCCCAAAATAACTGTGGGACAACCCTAAAGGGCTAATATGCAGAATATACAGTGATCTGCTTACATACCAAATCTCATAGCAATCTGAGATTTTTGCTCGACCTTGCTTCCGATGCCTCCATAGGCACTATCTAAGAGAGAGAGTAAAAGAATGGGAGAGCTTCTTACTCGTTGCTTGCTTGCTCAAACCTTTCTTCTTCTCCTTCACTTCAACCTTCAAAATCAACCTCTCTCAATGGTGCGGCTCTAATATCATGTCAAGAATCACGTGGTGGGGAGACTTGCTTGAGCTGCTGCACCAAACACACACTGTATACACAAGAGGAAGCTTACTCAAGAACACAAGAAGAGATATGGAGGCCAAAATGTTTTCTTGCTGGTTTCTTTTTCTTCTTCCACATACTATACAATGTACACAAAGTATAGATAAGATACAACATAAAGGAAAGTGGCCTACTAAGTCAAATAGTGCATAATCGACTACACTAATAATCAACTAGCGCTATGTCTTTGCCAGCTTTAGGTAGGTGTAACAAACTAAATATAATAAGTGATAAGTCAGTGGCCATGTGAGTATCAAAATGACCACCAACGTGCTAAGTGTAGATGTGCGGACCCATCTAGCCAGGCCGTCCATCATCAATGTCCGCACGTGTTGAGCTTGCCATCTCAACAAGTGTGAGGCCCATTTTTGGTCCCCACAAGTGGTGCATTTTCCAGGAGCTACCTACAAGTGACGGTTTTTGTGCCTTGGTCGATTGGGACCTATTCTCTAGTGTATGCCAAAAATTAGTGAGATAGACTCATAAGACCATCAATGTTGAGATATCGAGCTCCACTCGTGATACGCCAGGGTGACCGTTGTGTATTTATGTCACCGACTTGTCAGTTGTTGCAGACGCGGTTGGTACACCGCCCATGAATAATAGTTACATGACAGCTATCCTTATCTACTCTAGTTCGTGGCTCAGTTAGTATGCCACCTTAGTTAGTTGAGTTTGGTTTAAGACCCATATATAGGGTTCTTCTATTTCTTTGTATGTGAGTTCTTTTGGCTTACACAACTAAGAAGAGGAAAATTGTTTTCAGCCTCCACCCTTGTGTGTATTCCCCCATTGTGCAAGCAAGAAAGCTTCAAGTGAGACTCCTTCCTTCTCTCCCACAATCTTGACATGGTATCAGAGCCTTGTTTGTGGTAAGGAGATCAAGAAAGCAAGCCAAGCTCATGGTGTTTTGGTAAGAGGAGCAGTGTTGCTTTCATTTTTTGTTTTGGGAGCAGATCTCTACAGGTAGCATAGCCAGAAAGTGCAGGAGTGCATTGTCTCAAGTTGAGACGCCCTTCGCGGTGAAGCAAGAGGGCAATATATGCTGCGGGAAAGGGCTTTAGCCCATAGCGACCTTGTTTTTTTTATTTGAGGCCATTTCGGGGCCTGTTTTGGAGGCGGAAGTTTTCTGTACGCACTCAGGAAAAGGCCCAATTTAATGCTGTGCAGCCACTGTTCTACAGGTCGGTGAAAAGTTACTGTAGAAATTGCATCGTATGCTTGTGCACAGAGACATTGGGAGTTACAGAATCATCCCTGTTGCCTGTTGATGCAAAATCGTCACTAGGAAGCGACTATGTGGTCAAATACCACTTTCGCCAGTTTTGCAGATTTTCCCTTGTGAGGGTGAAGCTGTGTTTTTTGCAGTGACAGAATTTTTGGCAGTGTTCTGTAATGGCATCTAATTCTCTTTCACAGATTGTCACTGAAAAGCTTGACAAGAACAACTTCCAAGCATGGAAGTTTAGAATGACGAATTTTCTTATGGGAAAAAGATATTGGGAATTTGTTGCAGGAAATGAAGAAGAACTAGTTCTTCCTGATGTTCCCAATCAACAGCAAATGCAGGCATTTAAAGCATGGCATGAGAGAGCCACGAAAGTTATGTACTGGCTGTCTATTAGCATTTCAGACTCTATGATTGTGCATATTCAAGATGCAAGTACGCCAAAGGAGGCAAGGGATGCTTTGTCAAAAATGTATAGCACAAATACGCAAGCCAGGAAAATGCAGCTCAAGCAAGAGTTGCACAATGTGCAAAGAGAAAGTATGAGCATCAATGACTACCACATGAAGGTGAAGAAGATTGCAGATGCACTTGCTTCCATTGGGTCGCCAGTGGAAGATGATGATTTAGTCTCAGTGACCTTGAATGGTCTAGGAAAGGATTATGCACAGTTCCGAACGTCCATTTCCGTCCGTGAAAGATTTCATGATTTTGAGGAGTTGATTGCTCTTCTAATTTCTGAGGAGCAAAGAAATGGTGGTGCATCTTCTTCAGGAGGAACTTCAAAAGAAGCTGTCTTCTACTCAAATGCTAGAAGAGGTAGAGGCAGAGGTAGAGGAGGCCCATTTGGAGGCCCTGGCAAAAATCAGAATATGCAGCAAACTCAAGAAAACCAGTCCTATGGAGGAGGACGTGGTAACTCTAGAGGCAGGGGGAGCCAAAGAGGTCGTGGTGGATGGCAAAGAGGCCAAAATGCAAACAGTAATGTTGAATGCTACTACTGTGGTAAAATGGATCATATGGCTCAAGACTGCTATAAAAAGCAGAATGACATCATGAATGGAAAACTACAACAAGGGAATTTTGCATCTTCCAGTAGACAGGGTGATGACAGAAATGAGCATTTGTTTATGGTGCAGCACATGAACAATTCTGTGACAAGTGTAGAAGAAAGCAATGATGTATGGTATGTTCACTCAGGTGCATCAAACCACATGACAGGTCATGCAAAATGAATGGAGGATGCAAGGAAAATGGAAAAACTAGGATTTGTGGAGTCTGGTGATGATACTGCACATCCTATTGTGCAGATTGGAAAATTTCCTTTGTCTATGCAGGATGGGAAAAAGAAATACATGTCCGATGTATTTCATGTCCCGAATATCACCAAGAATCTGGTTTCTGTTGGTCAAATGGTTGAGCAAGGCTTGTAGGTCAGATTTAATCCTCATGGATGCTTTGTTGAGGATATGAAAAATAAAGGTTGCTTGATAGCAAAAGGAAAGAACAAGGGCAGAATGTTTACATTGGATGTAGACATGTCTCAATTGAGTGCATCAATGTTTGCACATGGGACCAGTGTAGTTGCAGATATTGATATCTGGCATAAACGCATTGGTCATGTTAATGTACAACGACTTAAATCAATGTAGGCCCAAAATATTGTTGCAGGTTTGCCTAAATTCAAGGTTGCAGAAATGCATAAGGTATGTGAAGCCTGTCAGTTTGGAAAACAGGCAAGGAAACCATTTCCTAGACATGTTCAAGAGAGTGAGAAGCCATTGTAATTAATCCACTCTGATGTGTGGACTACTAAAGCTGCATCTCTTGGAGGCTGTCATTATTTTGTCACTTTTATTGATGACTATAGCAGAAAAGTTTGGGTGTATTTTATGAAAAAGAAAAGTGAAGTTTTTCGGCATTTCAAAACTCTTAAAGCTATGGCTGAAAAAGAAACAGGTCTACAAATAAAATGCCTAAGGTCATATGGAGGGAGAGAGTACCTCTCAAATGAGTTTTCAAGGTTCCTGCAGGAGCATGGCATAAAGCAGCAATATTCATGTAGTCATAACCCACAACAAAATGGAATTGCAAAAAAGAAAAACAGGCATATTGGAGAGGTATCTCGTGCCATGCTCAATGAAAAAGACTTGCCAGATTTTTATTGGGCTGAAGCAGTTGCTACAGCAGTCTACATAATGAACAGGACTCCCACTGTAGCAATACATGGAATGACTCCAGAGGAGAGGTATACTGGTAGGAAACCAGATATTTCTCATTTAAAATTTTTTTGTTGCATTGCCTATGTACATGTGCCAGATGAGTTGAGATCCAAGTTGGATCCAAAAGCTGAGAAGTGCATCTTTATTGGTTACTCTCTGCAGCAAAAAGGGTATAGATGCTATAACCCTTCTACTCGTAAGTTTAGAGTGAGCAGAGATGTTGTTTTTGATGAGATGAGTAGCTGGTATAAACCAGTAAATGTGATTGATGATGTAGATGCACAAAATGGTAATGCTGCACAGAATTCACAGCATCAGTCACAAAATATTAGTAAACCTGGAGCGTCCTCTAGTAATGGTTCACATTCTTCGCCATGGACACAAGCAGATTGAAATCAGGAGAATCTTCTCAAAGTAATGCAGATAGTGGTATGCAGGTATTACGAAAAGGAAAAGAGAAGGTTGATCAGCCCATGTTTGATGTGAATGCAGGTCACTCTTATGTGGATGGTGAATCCAGAGGCTGAGAACAGAGCATTGATGATGATTTGGGTATTCCTTCTATTGTTACACCTGGAGTAAGGAAGACCAGGGATGTTTTGAGAGCACCTGGGAGTGAACCTACTTTGCACAGGTCTACGAGAGCTAGGTATCCTGTGGATAGGCTGAAATATGATGGATTTACAGCCATTCACTATGCATATATGGTCAAAGTGATACATGAACCAGAACCCACTTCTTTTGAGCAAGCCATGGGAAAAAAAAAATGGGAGCCATGGATGAAGAAATGGATGCCTTGGAAGCAAATGCTACATGGGAATTGGTACCTTTGCCTAAAGGTAAAAATGCAATTGGCTGTAAGTGGGTTTATAAGGTGAAGCACAATGCAGATGGTTCTGTGAATAGATACAAGGCAAGATTAGTAGTCAAGGGGTATGCACAAACATATGGCATTAACTATGAAGAAACATTTAGTCCCGTTGCAAGGATGGCAACCGTAAGAGCAGTCATTGCTATGGCTGCATCAAAGGGATGGTCTTTACATCATATGGATGTAAAGAATGCCTTCTTGCATGATGATTTGCAAGAAGAGGTCTATATGGAGCAGCCACCAGGTTATGTGCATGATGTTCATCGTGAGTTTGTTTGCAGGTTGAAGAAAGCCTTGTATGGCTTGAAGCAAGCACCTAGAGCATGGTCTGACAAGATAGGATAGTATCTTGTCACTATTGGCTTTCAGATTTCCAAGGCAGATTTCTCACTTTATGTGAGAAAAACAGAGAAAGGTATTATGCTACTTGTCATTTATGTTGATGATTTGATTATGACAGGTGACAGTGATGAAGATATCCTTCATGTGAAAATGCTATTGAAGCAGAATTTTGAGATGAAGGATTTGGGAGAGCTGCGTTATTTGTTGGGCATTGAGGTGATTAGATCACCAAGTGGGATACAGCTCTTGTAGAGGCAGTATGGATTGGACATGCTGTCCAAATATGGGATGATAGGATGTAAGCCTATTTCAGTTCCTTTGGAGCAAAATGTGAAGCTGAGCATAGATGCAGGTGGGCTTCTAAAAGACCCTACTATGTACAGACGCATAGTAGGAATTTTGATTTATATGACTATTACTAGGCCAGATTTGAGCTATGCTGTTGGATTGGTAAGTTAGTTTATGCAAGCTCCAAGGAAACCACATTTGGATGTGGCTAGACGCATACTCAGGTATGTGAAGTCCACATTGCAGTATGGACTATTTTATGAGACTGGGGTTCAGATACAGTTTCATGGATACACTGATGCTGATTGGGCTGGTAGTATTTCTGATAGAGGATCTACCAGTGGATATGTGTTCTCTTTTGGGAGTGCTGCAGTCACTTGGAGCAGCAAGAAACAGCCTACAGTTGCCTTATCGAGCACAGAGGCTGAGTACAGGGGTGCAGCAATGGCTGCATGTGAGGTAGCTTGGTTGCATAAGCTACTTTATGATATGCATCAGTCTACAGATGGGCCAGTTGTCATTTATTGTGACAACATGAGTAGTATACACTTGGCAAATAACCGAGTCTATCATGCTAGAACAAAGCACATTGAGGTGCATTATCACTATGTGCGAGAGAGGGTTTTACTAGGTCTTATTGATCTAGTTTATGTCAGCACAGAGGATCAGGTAGCTCACATATTCACGAAGGCATTGGGCGTAGAGAAGCTGTGCAAGTTCAGAGACCTGCTTGGTGTGCAGGAATTGGGATTGAGATCGAGGGGGAGTGTTGAGATATCGAGCTCCACTCGTGATATGCCAGGGTGACCGTTGTGTATTTATGTCACCGACTTGTCAGTTGCACACGCGGTTGGTACACTGCCCATGAATAATAGCTACATGACAGCTATCCTTATCTACTCTAGTTCGTGGCTCAGTTAGTATGCCACCTTAGTTAGTTGAGTTTGGTTTAAGACCCATATATAGGGTTCTTCTATTTCTTTGTATGTGAGTTCTTTTGGCTTACACAACTAAGAAGAGGAAAACTGTTTTCAGCGTCCACCCTTGTGTGTATTCCCCCATTGTGCAAGCAAGAAAGCTTCAAGTGAGACTCCTTCCTTCTCTCCCACAATCTTGACAATCAAGTGGAGCTCCAAAAGCAAGAAAGGGGTGAATGAATTAGCACCGTGATTTATTTTAAGAGCATTGGTAAAAATTGTAAAGGTAGATGGGCGGTAGGAAGGAAGTTAAGGAGATAGGAGGACAATGGGAAAAAGGGCCTAGGCCATGACTGGCCATGTGAAAAATGGGATAAGGGGATGATTGCCCAAGAGGGATTCAGGGCTTTGTGTATAAAGTTCAAAAAGTTAATGAGAGCTCTTTCTTTGGTGCATGGAAAAGTGGACTCTTCTTCTTCTCTCCTCTTATCTTGCTTGCTTGTGAGTGCTTGAGGGAGGGAGTGTGAAGGATTGAGCTTGTGAGAGTGAGGGATCTTGGAGGTGAAGCTCTCCACCTTCTCTTCTCTTCTTCTTCTTTTCTCTTCTCTTCTCTTATCTCGTGCGTGGCTATGGAGAATGGATTTTGGAGGAAGAGGCATGAGGACGTTTGAGCTTGCATCACGAATCGTGGAGCTATTGGAGTGCTTGAAACAGGAAGCAACTCAATCGGGCATCAAGGTAAGCTCACTACACTAGTAGAGATGGATAGCTCATTGGCTATGTGAGAGGTAGCCATTAGTGATTGCTTGAAACACTTGAACAATAAGCAATCTGGTGGTCTTGGCAGTTTTGGTTCCGTTTTCAGGACCAACGGATTCAAGCTTGAGCTCATGCGCACTTCAAATCGAGCATCAAAGTAAGGTTTCCATCCCCAAACTGGAGCTTGAGATAGATAGGAGATTTTGGGTCTTTAATCTATGCTACAAGTAAGTATTTTTTATCTTTGATGGTTAGTTTAGTAGGAGAAATTGAATGGTGTATGCCCATAGAGGCTGAATGTGTGCCCAAAAGAGGCTTGCCCATAAGTGGCTTTGTATGGAAAATATGGGAAAAGATGTATGCTCTAGTAGCTCTAGGAAGAGATGTCCAAAGTACCATAAGCACAAAGAAGAAAAGTGGCAATATCCATAAAGCTATAAAGGCATGTACTTATTGACACTCAAAACAAGGTAATGAACTATCCATTTTAAGTTACTCAAGATTGTCTTTATGAGTCCAAGCTAATCTATCTTGGAACCTAATTCACTTGAGTTACAATCTCGTATTTTGATAATGTATCGTGTATTTGATTTGCGTCCACCATAGCTAGCTAGTTCTAGATCCATATTTCTTAATATGGTATCAGAGCCATGGCCGAGCTAGTTGGCTAGTGTGTGTGCACTTTCCCAATCTTCCTATCTCCCATTCTCTCATTCTGTCCATCTCTCAAAGTCATCCAATGTTTTCTCTTCATTTCAAGATTAGGAGGTTCAAGTATTGAGGCTTTGCTAAGTTTTTTTGGAATTTCTGCAATCCTAGAAATCGTGGAGAAGAGATCAAAGCTTATTACAAAGGGTCATCATCTTTGAAGCATAGCACTTCAATATGATTAGAAGTGCAGACAAGGCAAAAGAAATCCATAAGGAGATTCAACGAGACCTGGCAACTTAATCTGATGACCAAGCATGCCTTTAAGCTGATACATGTAAGCAATTGAAGTCTACTGGATCTTGACTCTTGCGCTAAAAAGTACAGATGGTTTTCATCCAAACAAGAGACTAGAAATAAGTTCAAAATTTTGAGCTTGTATTCAAACGAGAGGCGTCAAGTAGGAAACATACAATGCCCTGGTGAGCTCCTTGAGCAGCCTTTCAGAATCATCAAAATACAATCAACTTATCTCAATCACAGGCTTTGCAACAACTCCATAAATTCATTTCTATGAGGTGAAGTTTGTGAGGACCTCATCAAACGGTGCTGTGTCATCATCTTACTGTTGCCTAGAGATGCAGACCTGGGGCACCCTTCGCCTAAAGAAATTGGCGGGGATGGCAAGAAGGAATTGATTGTAGAGCTGATCAATGGCGGTCTCTCTAGCCACAGCATTGCACAAGATGACAAGTTGGAGACATTTTTGTAACCTATGAAATCCATTGTTGAGGCACGATCATCAGTGGGGCTGAATTGACGCTGACCACCGAATGCAGAAGATGACATCGTTTTTACTATATTAAACCTTATCACTAAAATTTTTGAAGGCTATCCTATTAAATCCCTATTCACACCTTGTTTTATCCTTTTTTTTAAAAAATTCATACTATCCCTTTCTTAAGAACCTCATTCACACACACCTCTGGCTACATTCAAACCTTCACTTAAATTCAAGATCAATTCTTGAAATTGTAATCGGGATTAGACATTGCCATTAAGCAAGATTTCCAATCGGTAAGATCTTTTTGCATTTGAAGTGATGTGGTTACACCATCCTAAAATGTCCAATGGCAATGAAATGTGAAGCCATTGCACTATTCATAAAATCCCAAAGTGCATGTATCCCAAGACCAATGTAATGAATCAATGCCATGTATGTTAAACAAAGCCTAACAAGACAAGGCCATCCATTTGTAAAAGCATGAAGCAGAAAGAATGTGTCAATAAGACTAAAGTAAAAAGAACGTACCACACATCGACAAAAGGGATACGGAGCACAACAAAAGCCAAGGAGCATGAAGATAAATAAGATCAAAGATTGGAGCAAAAGACCAAGTAGAAGATCAAAGGTTGCCAAAGAAGCAACTAGTTTCTCATAATGGATCATGCTTCCTATAGTGGATATAAAAACCCTACCAAGAATGTAAAGTTTCAAGCCTTGACTAGGCTGCCAAAGAGCTAGTATCCTAGTCCATGTTTACATGCAGGGGGGGAAAAAGCCAACAAGGATAGGAATTCATCATTTGAGGGGGGGTGTTGAGAGATCATATGATGTATACTCATAGAGGCTAAATGTGTGCCCAAAAGAGGCTTTCCCATAAGTGGCTTTGTATGGAAAATATGAGAAAAGATGTATGCTCTAGTAGCTCTAGGAGGAGATGTCCAAATTCCCATAAGCACAAAGAAGAAAAGTGGTACTATCCATAAAGCTATAAAGGCATGTACTTGTTGACACTCAAAACAAGGTAATGAACTATCAGTTTGAGTTACTCAAGACTATCTTTATGAGTCCAAGCTAGTCTATCTTGAAACTTAATTCACTTGAGTTATAATCTCGCATTCTGATAATGTATTGTGTATTTGATTTGCATCCACTATAGCTAACTAGCTCTAGATTTGTATTTCCTTAGGCGACAAGGGTCGGGACGTGGTACACAAGTCTAGATGCTACAGAGTGTATTGATTTCAATGGCTTGAAAAATGTCTTTATTAAGAGATTTTTGAACCTAGATACTCTGATAACCTATTGGTGTGACTTATGAACATCAAGCAGAAAGAGACAGAGGATATTCAAGATTATGTGACCCACATGAGGAGCCTCTTCAAGAGAATCCCCATGGGTGAGAGACAAACCAAAAGGGAGGTATCCATGGTATTCATCAATAGAATATGAAGAAAAGAGATCTACAAAGCCTTGGCCAGCAACTCAAGTTTGCAGCAAGATGCACTGGCAAGGGTCTTTGAAGAAGCTATTAGAGTGGATGATTAGCTCAAGGAAAGAGGCTCCAAAGGCTCAAATCAAGAAGAGTCCAGTATCAAGAGCTCCAAGAGAGCCTCAACACCGAGTGAGAGGGAAGATTCAAGCACTCAGGATAAAGGGAAGGGCACCGAGTCGGGACAAGAGCTAGTTGAGATTAGAACGGACATAGCCAAACTACAGGAGATGATGAGATGACCAACGCGCCAACACCTCCAATGTGTGCATTGTGGCAGAAACCACTTGCCTGTTGAGTGTCACGACCCTAAGTCATGATCTTGTGCTAATTGTGGTAGGTTCGACCATGACACCATGCATTGTCGATTACCATGGAGGCTCCAATATCCACAGCCTTACGGTCAACCCCAGGCCACCAAACTTCTTTGGAAGGGGATCCCCATTGGCTTTTTTGGCATAAAATGATGCTAAACCAACCATCCCTAGGATGTAATTAAATCCTATGGGCATCCTTAGACTGCATGGACCCTATGTGGCGCATCCACCAAGTGACACCCTAGTCCAATATGTGGAGGAGCGTAGCAACAATGAGCCTTATGTAAACGCGTATGTGTCATATGATGAGGAAGGCAACACTATCCTCATGGACTATCGACTAGTACCAATGATGGTGTTGGGAAGAGGGAGAGGCAAGGGCCTAGGAGGGAAAGCCCAAGAGCCAATCACATGCTGGACTTGTGGTCACCTAGGACATATCTCTTTGTGTTTCCCCAAGAGGGAGCAAGCAAACAGACATAAAGTTGACCTAAGATGCACTGAGTGTGGAATCACTCATCTCTTTGTCGACTACTCTAGGTGGATTAGCAAACAAGCCATTGGTTCCATTGGGGTTGTTTGGTGTCAAGACACTCAACGAGGAGGCCACACTTATCCCATTCATGTCATGACCTGTGCGCAAACAAAGCTAGCTGGCTTATCATTGCCACGGCCTAGCAACCTTGACGCAACCTCAGTTGGAAAAAAGAGTCGGAGATGAAGAAAGAAGATACTAGATGCCAAGCTCATCCTCAAAATGGAAAGTGCCACAACACTGCCAGTTGGAAATAGAGGAAGAAATGTCACCTCCATGAAGAGCTAAGAAGGGAAGTGCTAAGGTCATGGAGTACCCCAATCCGAAGCGCCAACTCGAGGCCATCAAGAAGGTGAAGGAATTGGTGAAGGAGGCCCAAGAATACCTAAAGGATGTTGAACCTATACTATAAGATGAGATTGATGATCTCTCAAGCATAAGCATGCCAATCTCTCCCCCATGACCAAGATCAAGGGAGGTGATGGCACCACAAACTGGGCCACCCAAACAAAGTATAAATGCTTCGGGCCGCCAAGCAAGTCAAGGCCATTGGCTAATAATTGTGGAGTTAGAAGAGAAGCAAGTGGCTAGCAACCTCTTCAATACATTGGTGACCACCCCTATAACTCATAGCTTCGGTGACCTACTTAGGCAGCATCCAACGCTATGGTTGGAGCTGAAACAGTGGGTTGAAGAAACAAATGAGCCAGTTGCCACAGATTTTCTTGAGCATGGTGCAAAAACTCAAATACCAAGTCTGACGCTGCACTCCATGCCCAAATCCCTACACATCAATGCCTTTTGGGAAGGCACGGAAATGCATGTAGCCCTATTGGTCTTAGCACTAGGGGATGTCACCAGAAAGGGGATCTTGGACACAGGGGTGGGAGTGAGTGTGCTAATCCATGTGGTACTCCAAACTTGGGGCAATCCACTGGTTGAGACTACTAGATTTAAACATCACACTAACAAATGGAATAAAGGTGAAGCCATTTAGAGTATTAAAAAATTGGCCTATAAAGATTGCAGGGATCCAATTTTATGTTGACTTCATAGTCATGAAGGGAGTTGACTACAATATCTCGCTAGGCCGACCTTGGATGCACAATGCGAGAGTTGTAGAAGACTAGGGAAACAGGCTTATCTTCTTAGGAAATCAAATAAAAGCTGTGAGAGTAGAGATGGACACTTGGAAGACAATGACAGTCAATCTAGACACCATCTCCACCATGCTGAAAGGAGATGGATAGACTAGGAGATCCTACGGAGCTCTTACCAAGTATATCCCATGCCTTGAGGATGAGCGAGACTAGATGCATGTTCTTGCCACCATCGACCTACCATTCTCAGATACTGAGGAGTACAAACAAACTGTCAAGGCGACTGGTAAGTTCAAGGACGCACCTTCAATACCAGTCTGCATGATGATCAGGATTCTACTTGGAAGACCCACTTAGGTTGCATTCCAAGTCCCAAGCAATAAACACGAGCTCTAAGAGATCCTAGGATCTTTAACCAATCAGTTGGCTGGTAATTTAGCAACAAACCTTAAGCCACTCCAAGATCTCTTGGATGAGCCTAAATGGCGTTGGTCCAAGGTGCACGATTTGAACTTGAAGTACAATTGGGCCTTACTTCTCAACCAACAAGAAGGGAATATTCAAGACCAAGAGAATCAAGAGCAACCAGACAAAGACGATGAATATGAGGGCTGTTGTTCCCTCAGTGATGGGAGCAAAAAGGGAATTTATACCCTAGAGTATGGCACAAGGGGGCATATAATAAAAAAAATACAAGTAGACCCCAGACCATGCAAGCAAAGTGCACTTAAAGATGGAGTCAGAAATAAAGACTGTGATCGAACTTGGTTGGAGCACATGGGTGCAACTGATTATGAGCAGGCAGGCCTTGCTCTGCCAAATGATGCACCACTGTTGCGAACAAACTCACCTTCTGAGCTACAACCACCAAGGGAGAGCCCCTCTTGTTACGAAGATGGAAAGTTTGCTTTTAGATCAGAAGTCAGCTCAGATAGTGATCCTGAAATACCTCAACCTCCTAAGACTAGACGCACCAAGGGGGATCTACCCATCCACCTAAGGTGCCAACAGTTGAGGGAGGAATGACGGAACCTACCTAAAGAGACGCATATAGAAAGAAGAATAGCAAAAACCACAAGACTTACCAAAACAATTCACAAAGTTCAAAAAGGGAGATAGGGTGGTGATCTTGCTGGGAGACCCTGTGACCTGTCTTTGTAGCAAATGACTTGGCTGAGCAAGATGAAGCAAGTCTTGTCACTCTTCAGCGAGAGTATATATATGTCTTTGCTTGGTCCCTAGAAGAGCTCAAAGGAGTAGACCCGAGCATGGTGACTCACAACATACCCATGACGCATGACACAACACCTACCAAGCAACGACCATATCCCATGAATCCAAAGCATGCTCATGATGTTAAGGAGGAAATTGAAAAACTGATGAGAGTGGGATTCATCTACGAAACTGAACACACAGACTAAGTCTCGCCCATAGTCATCGTACGAAAGAAGAATGGGAAGATTAGAGTGTGTGTCAATTACAAGAAGGTAAATGCAGCTACCAAGAGAGATAACGTTCCACTGCCGTACACCGAGCATATGCTCGAGAGAGTAGCTAGCAAGGAGGCCTAGAATTTTTTGGACGGTTTCTCTAGATACAATCAGGTGCAAGTGCATCCTAAGGATAGGCATAAGATTGCATTTGCCATTGAATGGGGAGTGTTTGCCTACATAGTCATGCCTTTTGGATTGACTTACGGGCTAGCCACTTTCCAACGATTGATGTGTAAAATATTCAAAGACATGTTGAGGAAGGAGTTAGAAGTCTTAATGGACGACTTGTGTGTTCACTCTACTTGGCAAGAACACCTGGATAGACTCAGAGCGGTTTTTGAAAGGTGTCAACTATATTGTCTCTCGTTGAACCTCTTTATGTGCTAGTTTTGGGTGAAACATGGATGTATCCTAGGACACATGGTATCGAAGAATGGCATTGCCACAGATTTCTCAAAGATCAAGATCATTGTCAATCTTCCACTCCCAGCTGATTTTAAGGGTTTTCAGTGCTTCTTAGGACATATCGGATACTATCAACGGTTTGTGTTAAACTACGCATTGATTACTAGGCATCTATACAAGCTGTTAATTGTATTTGAATGGACCGCGAAATGCCAACACGTGTATGAAGAACTAAAAAGGGCTCTAATCACTACTTTGATACTACGAGCCCCAGATTGGACACTCACATTCCATGTGCACATTGATGCTCTGAAATTCCCTGTAGGAGCTGTGTTGTGCCAACTTGGTGAGCACAATCTCGATTATCTAGTGAGCTTTGCTAGCAAACAACTCACTAAGACTGAAATGAATTACTCAACAACAGAGAGAGAGGGCTTGGCCATGGTGTTTGCTGTAAAGAAATTTTGGTACTATCTTTTGGCCACGCCATTTACTTTGTTTGTCGACCATCAAGTCTTGTTGTATCCGGTTAATAAACCATGTGCTACAGAACACATTGCTAGATGGCTTCTTTTGCTTTTGGAGTTTGATTTCTCCGTGACAGTGCGTAAGGGGAAACAACGTTACATGCCTAACCATCTATCTCACATCCCCACGAGAGAACCGACTGGACAGGGCATTGTGGACGAATTGCCAAATGTGCATCTATTCCGCTTGTCTAGTGAAAAAGATTTGTTTAGAGCTGAAATGACACCTTATTGAGTAGATGACAATATTCGCATGGGAGGGATTAAACAGTGGGTTATTAAGCACATATGATGAGGAGGGGCGAGGTGAGGCATGCAATGTTTGTTGTAGAGGGACGGCCCCCGTGATGATGTTTGTCACACGACTTCTAAATGTGTGGTGAGAGGAAGACCTGAGGAGCTTAGCTTGTCAAACCCAACTCTTCTCCCTGTGCTTGACTATCATTGCTTGTGTGTGTTGATATTATCTATACTGGGTCATAGAATTAATTGTTTATTTATGTGCATATTTATGAATCCATGTCACTTCACGAGGATATCTCCATTCCACATACAGGAGTGAAGGATTGTAGATGCGGTCTAGGATATTCATCATATCGATCCTCCATTGATAACCTGAAGCATGCATTGCAGTCATAAACATAACCTGGAACACCAAGAATCTGTTCCATGCTTCGCAACTCTGTAAGTCAGCATTGATATGTAAGCAAGGAAATGTTCTTAACAGCAACATTTTCTCTACTTCTTGTCATTAAGTTTTCTTGTAAATATTAGTTATTCGTTGGTTCGCTCTGATACCAACTATAACATGTCCACCTGTTCACTTGTAGGACACGTCTTAGCAGACCATCGGGAAGATAGTGCAGAAAGCACCGCCTAGCACTCCCATGGAATGTCACAGAGCTTGCAATCTAGGTCTTCCCGAGTCTACCACGAAGTGGAAGCATTCCGGCCATTCCCGCTAGGACCGACCTTGTTTCCGTGTTTCCAACCACGTTGCCGCAGCACAGAGGAACGCAAACTGGGAAAGAAGGAAAAATAGTAAAAAAGGTGCAAAAGCAAAAAAGGTGCCTTGACTGGCAACCAATCCCTGAAAAATTCAAATATTCGGACACGACCCTCAAAAGGCTTCGGTGTGGGGCCGCGGCAATAAAAGAGGAAAAGGCGCACTAGTAAAATGTGGGAGCGCTCCCAAATCTGTGTAAAAGAGTGCCAGGCTCGCTCCTGTGCAAAGTGTATGCATTAGTGGAAATAGGGTAAATTAGAGTGGTGATAAATGGGAAAGAGGGCCTAGGCTACAAGCGGCCATGTAAAAGAGGAAAAGGGGATGACCGCCCGGAAGGAATTTAGGGTTTTGTATATAAGGTTGAAAAAATGAATGAGAAGCTCATTCTTTGGTGTGTGGCAAAAGGAGTCTTCTTCTTCCTCTCTTCTTCTCTCCTTCTTGCTTGTGTGTGCTCTCAAGAGAGGGAGTGTGAGAGTGTGAGGGAGTGAGTGTGTATGAGGGTGAGGGATCAAGAGGGTGAAGCTCTTCACCATCTCCTATCCTCTTCTTCTCTTCTCTCCCCTTCTCTTATCTTGCGCGCACGGCTATGGAGGACGGAGCTTGGAGATGGAGGAGGCTTGAGGATGCTTGTGCTAGCATCTAGGATCATGGAGCTACCAGAGTGCAAGAGAGAGGAGGGTACTCGATCGAGCATCAAGGTAAGCTCACTACACTCGTAGGATCGACGGCACGTCGGCTAGGTGAGAGATAGCCATTAGAGCTTGCTTGAAATGCTTGAAAGAATAAGCGGTTCGAGGGTCTTGGCGGTTGATCGAAAGCTCCCACATTTTGGTTCCATTACCGGGACCAACAGATTCAAGCTTGAGCACTTGCGCACCTCATATTGAGCATCAAAGTAGGGTATTCATCCCCGAAACGGAGCTTAAGATAGGTAGGAAGTTGGGTGTTTTTAATCTTTGGAACAAGTAAGTATTTTGGACATTTTGGTTATTTGATGATTGGAAAGCATGGAGAATCTAGTTTAGTTTTTTGTCTTCGATTTTTGTTGCATTTAGCATAGGTTAGAGTTAGGAGATCGAACCGGAAAAGGGTAGGGTTCACTGTTTCAAAATAGGGTAAAAATAGGGAAAAAGTCATTCAAATGCGCAAAATGCTCGCTGGTGAGGGCTAAGATCGACAAGAGAGGGATTAGGGGTGTCAACGCCACAGCTGGAAGGGCATATAAGAACTGAGAGGCCAAAAGAGAACTCATTTGTGCCATTTCAGTGTGAGAGAAAGAGTGAGAGAGAGCTAGAAAGCCCCAGGCCGTGTGATTCGATCGCAGCACTGATGCACTCACCGACCCATTCAGGTATATCAATCCATCCCTCAAATCCCCTAGATGGTATCTGGAGGTTTGTGCTTGTAATAGTTGAGTAAATCGCAAGAACCGGGCAAGATTGGCGTTGCACGGTCTCCGTCGCACCGTTTTCGGCCCGTCCGAGCTATTGCTTTTGGGCCGAGGCCCAGAATCGGCCTTCAGCCCCTTACCATTCGGCCACTCGGCTAGAACCCCTGTCAGCATTCGGCCCGACGTCTGAGTCAACCAGTCCGAATGACACTCCTCGCACCGTCCGAGCCATGACTTTTTGACCACGTGGCACATTTGGCCAGGTGCCATTCGGCCTGCCCAAGCGACCCGTCTGTATTCCACGATCGGAACTCGGCCACACCTAGGATTCGACCTGTTCGAATTAGCCTGTCCGAATCTATCAAACCTGACATTCAGCCCATCCGAGTAAAACTTGTTCGAGCCAGATTTGGAGATTCGGCCCTTGACCCCATGCCATTCAGCCCGTCCAAGTGACCCACTCAAACCCTGCAATTCGGACCACTTGGTCCGAATGCAGCTTTTTGTCAAAGTTGTCAGAAAATTTGACCCAACTGGCAAACGCGCATTAGTGCAACTTGTCGAAACCCTTCGGGCGTTCAGAACTTGATTTTGGCACCCCGGCTAAGAGAGATTGTAGTACACAGCCGCTTAGCGGTGGGAAGTAGACAGTTGAGGGAACCACGGACTAGAATGCAAGCCGCTGAACCACGATGACCAATCAATCAGAAGTGAACAGGGAAACGAACAAGGAACCCTAAACCCTGACTAAATGGCAGAAAAATGGACCTACAAGCCTATCAGGCCAGAAACGAGCAAGAGTGAGTGGGGCGCCGAGGAATTGCTTGCTGCACTCACATGGAATTTGGCACTTGAAGTACACTTAAGGAAACTGAAAGCCTGATTGGGCACAAGTGCACGAAGAACAACACACTCACCGAGTGGCGGTAAATTGAGAATTGTATTTAGTAATTAAAGGAACTCACTCAGATAAACCGCTCAAGGAACCCACCAATAGGAGAGGACCCAAGACGTAAACAGACACGCAAAGCGTAGAAGAGAACCAAGCAAGGAGCGCCAACAACAAGGACCTATCACGACTAGTTAACTTGATCAACAGTGCGGCAAGGCGCAAGAATCCAACCATGACGGAGGAAGGCTCAGACCATCGGGTTACCGAGGAGCTTGATGTTAGCACATTCCCAGATGCTATACAGCAGATGGTGAACAGTTACGATGCGTATGCCTAGTATAAGCACTGCGGCAAAATAGCAGATGCAATCATTGCAGACCTAGAGGAAGAGAGAAGGCTAGCTTTCAAGGCATTGCAAGGTATAGCCGAGTATAATAGGGATCAACAAGCCAGGAGCCTAAGACAAAGCATGGAGCTGCATGAGGTGCAGCGAGTGCCAAACCTAGCTGGCCGGAATCGAACGGACCAGGAAAGAGCGCTAGAGGGAGACCTGACACTGAGCGAGCTCCTCATGAAACGGCTGCTTAATAACACTGCAGTAGAGTAGAATGCCACTGCACTAGCAACGTCGCTGCTTGTAGGGTCAGAGGCAAACCAGGGCTCAAAGAGTCAGGCCAAAATACCTATTGTCGCCAAGAAACTCGACAAGTACCAGCCACATGACGACCGATACAGCTTTGTCAAGCAGTTTGAGCAAGTCTGCAAAGCAAATGGCCTCAATGACCAGACTCAATGTTCGCAAGCATTCGGACTTTGCTTAAGCGATAAAGGTAGGACATGGTATACAAGCCTGGACGCCATAGAACGGGCCAACTTCAATAACCTCAAGGATCTTTTTGTCAAGAGGTTTTCCGAGCCCGGATACTCCGACAACCTGCTAGTACGCCTGATGAACGTCAAGCAGAAGGAGAAGGAGGGCATGCGCTACTATGTGACCCACATGAGGAGTCTCTTTAAAAGAATCCCTTTAGACGAGCAACCAACTGACAAGGCAATATGGACTATATTCATCAGTGGAATTCGAGATGAGTTGTATAAGGCACTGGCAGGCAACTTAAGCTTGCAGCGAGACATGGTGGCTAGGGTTTTTGAGGAAGCCATCAGAGTCGATGACTAGCTGAAAGAGCGGAGCTCCAAGAGCTCGAACCTAAAAGAAACCAACCCGCGGAGTTTAGAGAGAATGCCAGCCTCTAGTGAGCAGTCAAACCCATCGCCCCAAGATAAGGGGAAAGCCACCGAGACAGACCAAGGCCAGGATGGAACTAACCAAGATACAGGACATACTGAGATTACCAACGCGGCCACACATCCAGTGCGTGTACTATGGAGGGAACCACTTGTCGGCTGAATGTCAAGACCCTAGGTCAAGACCTTGCGCCAACTGCGCGAGGTTCGGCCACGATGTCGCACAATGCAGGCTACCAAGAAGGTTTCCATACTCACAACCCTACGGCTAGCCTTATCTAGCCAACAGGCCGCAACCACTCTTCGGAAGGGGAGCCCTGTTGACTCTACCTACGCCTAACGATATGAAACCCGCCATCCCTAGAATGGATATAAATCCCACCGGCATCCCCAGACCACCTGGTCCTTATGTGACCCACCCACCAAGCGACGCTCCAGTTCATTACGTAGAGGAGCCCAATGATGAAGAGACATACATTTACCCTTACGTCTCGCATGACAACGAGGGTAATGCGGTCCTCATGGACTATTGACCCGTGCTAGTGATGGTGCTGGGAAGAGGACGGGGTAGAGGCCTAGGAGGGCAGCCATAGGATCCAGTCACTTGTTGGACTTGCGAACACCCCAGTCACGTCTCATCGCGTTGCCCTGAAAGAGAGCAGCAAAACAGGGACAAGGTGGATCAAAGGTGCATGGAGTGCGGAATCACCCATCTTTTCGTTGATTGCCCAAAGCGGAAGCCGTCCTCTAGCGTAGCTAACTTGCCATCCGTCCTATTAGGGCTGTTTGGTGTCGAAAACCCCGACGGGGAGGCCACACCTATTCCCTTGCGAGTTATGACCCGAGCCCAAACCAAGCAGGCCGACATCTCTCTGCCAGGACCTAGCAACCTGGACGTAGCCTCAATAGGAAAGAAAAGCCGCAGGCGGAAAAAGAAGAAGTCAGATGCTAAGGTCGCGTTGAAGACCGAGAGTGCTATGACTTTAACTGCTGGGAAGAAAGTCTCATACACGGAGGCAGAAACTTCAGCCCCTAAGACAGCCGAAAGGGGAAGCGCCAAGATAGGGGAATACCCGCACCCCAAGCGACAATTGAAGGCCATAGAAAAGGTGAAGGAATGGGTGAGGGAGGCTCAACAGCATCTCAAAGATGCGGAACCCATCACGGAGGACGAGATCAAGGATCTCTCGAGCATAAGCACGCCTAGATCACCGCCTCCACCTAAGTCGGCCGAGGCTACCATGCCCCAAACAGTGCCACTAAGACCAAGCCTAGATGCAACAGAGCCGCAGATCAGCCGTGGCCGTTGGCCAGGGCGGTCTAGCTTAAAGGAGGGACCAGCACTTAGCAATCTCCTAACCACACTAGTGACCACCCCCGTGACGTTTGGCCTGGGAGAGTTGCTTAAGCAACACCCTGCCCTATGGCAAGACCTTAAGCAGTGGGTTGAGGGCTCACAAGAGCAGGCCACGATAGACCCGCAAGACCAAGATGCAGAAACACAATTGCCCAGCCTCAGGTTGCACTCTGTACCTAAATCTTTGCACATCAACACCTTTTGGGAAGGCTCTGAGATGCACGCAATCCTGCTAGTCCTAGCCCTGGGTGACTCAATAAGGAAAGGAATCCTAGACATGGGAGCTGGGGTTAGTGTGCTTAGCCACGCAGTGCTACAAACTTGGGGAAACCCGCCTGTTGAAGCTTCTAGGTTTAACGTTACACTAGCAAACGGTATGAGAGTGAAACCATTCGGGGTCTTGAAAAATTGGCCAGTGAAGATCGTTGGAGTCCAGCTCTCTGTTGAATTTATAGTCATGAAGGGAGTGGACTACGATGTCCTATTAGGCCGACCTTGGATGCGCAACGCTAGAGTTATCGAAGATTGGGGTAACGGCTTGATCTTCCTTGGCAATAGAACTAACGCCATAGAGTTGAAATGGACACTTGGAAGACCTCACCAGTCGACCTGGACACCATCTCAGCTATGCTCAAAGGGAACACTCAGGTCAGGAAGCCCAATGAGTCCTTGACCAAGTATATCCCCTACCTAGAGGATGAGCGGGATTGGATGCACGTCCTTGCTACAATTGACCTACCGTTCTTCGACCAGGGGGAATACGAGCAAGCCATCGAAACAGTCGGCAAGGAAAACGGAACACTTCTTGTGCCACTCTACATGATGGCAGCAAACCCCCATGAAGGGCTTGAGCCTGTTACCTTCCAAGTACCTTCCAACAAAAGGGAACTCCATGGAATACTTGAGTACTTAACGGACCGGCTAGCAGGCAACGCAGTCGCCAACTTCAAGCTGCTCCAGGACCTCTTGGAGGAGTCCAAGTGGAAGTGGACCAGGGTGCACAAGCTGAACCTCATGTATAACTAGGCCTTGGTCCTCGACCAACGAGACGACCCAGAGCAAGCCTTGGGAGACGATGAGCAGTCGAGCGATAAAGATTCCTATGATGAATACGAAGATTGCCAATCCTTAAGTGATGAAAGTGAGGGTGAAGTGGATACCATAGAGTACGACACTGAAGGACAAGAAATTGAGCAGATATGGGCAGACACCAAGTCTCAGAGGAGACAGGCCCTTAGAATGGACCAAGGAGTCATGTGTACAAAGTGTGATCGTGCTTGGTTGGAATGCGTAGGAGCCGTAGACCTTGAGCAAGCCGGCCTCACCCAACCAGGAACAACATCACTGCTTAGAACCGAATTGCCATCTGAACTGCGACCACTAGGGGAGACCACCTCTACTAGTGGAAATGGGGAGTTTAACTCTGAATCGGAAGTTACTTCTGATAGCGACCCAGAAATCCCTAGGCCACCCATGACCATTCGCACCAAGGGGGACTTACTTATCCACCTGAAGCATAGACGGTTGAGGCAGGGTGAGGCAAAGCGCCCCAAGGATGCACGATCAGAGGAACAGAGAAAGCCGCAAGACCTCCCCAAACGCTTCACTAAATTCAAAAAAGGGGATAGGGTAGTGGTTCTGCTAAGTGCCAAGCGCCAAGGGCAAACAAGCGAACCAATCGAAACAGCTAAGGTCAAGGAGGTAAACCGAACCCCGGGAGGGGAAGTACCCCGACCGGTGTTCATTGCCGAGGACTTGACTACTGAAGAGGAGTTCAGTCTTGTCGCTCTTTTGCGGGAGTACATAGACATATTTGCTTGGTCCTTAGATGAGCTACGAGGGGTAGATCTAAGTGTTGTGACTCACAACATACCCATGACGTCGGACGCAACGCCGGTCAAGCAGTGACCGTACCCCATGAATCCAAAGCACGCTCATGCTGTCAAGGATGAAATCGACAAGCTAATGAGAGCTGGATTCATTTATGAAATTGAGCACACAGACTGGGTGTCTCCCATAGTCATCATGATGAAGAAAAATGGCAAGATTCGAGTGTGCGTCAATTACAAGAAGGTGAACGCTGCTACAAAGAGAGACAATTACCCCTTGCCATACACCGAGCACATGCTCGAGAGGATGGCAGGTAAGGAAGCCTACAATTTCCTAGATGGCTTCTCGGGGTACAACCAGGTGCAAGTGCATCCTACAGACAGGCACAAGACTGCCTTTGCCACTGAATGGGGCGTCTTTGCTTACGTAGTCATGCCCTTTGGGTTAACCAATGCCCCCGCCACCTTCCAATGCCTTATGTCACCATATTCAAGGACATGCTTCGTAAGGAGTTGGAGGTCTTCGTTGATGACCTGTGTGTCCATTCGACTTGGATTGAACATCTAGACAAACTCCGCATGATCTTTGAACGGTGTCGCTTATATCGCCTCTCCCTGAACCCCTTGAAATGTCACTTTTGGGTGAAGCATGGATGCATCTTAGGACACGTGGTGTCAAAAAATGGCATTGCCATGGACTTCTGGAAGGTCAGGGTTATCGTTGACCTTCCACCCCCAAGTAATTACAAGGGAGTTCAATGCTTCTTAGGTCACACGGGATACTATCGGCGATTTGTACTAAACTACGCGCTGATTGCTAGGCCATTGTACAAGCTACTAATCGTCTTTGAGTGGACCGAAGCCTGCCAACGGGCGTACGAACAATTGAAAAAGGCTCTAACAATGGCACCGATTCTACGAGCCCCGGACTGGACCACTACCTTCCACGTACACATTGACGCCTCTAAGTTTGCCGTGGGAGCAGTGTTGTGCCAATCGGGTGAGCATAACTTGGACTACCCAGTGAGCTTTGCTAGCAGGCAACTCACGGAGACGGAGATGAATTATTCAACAACAGAAAGGGAGGGATTTGCCATGTTGTTTGCCGTGAAGAAGTTTCGGCACTATCTACTAGCCACACCTTTCATTTTCTTCGTGGACCATCAAGCCCTGCTCTACTTGGTAAACAAACCTTGTGCCACAAGACGCATAGCTCGATGGCTCCTCCTGCTCCTAGAGTTCAATTTCTCCGTGGTGGTACGAAAGGGAAAGCAACACTACATGGCTGATCACATGTCCCGTATACCCACAGGAGAAGCAGTTGGACAAGGCATCATTGACGAGTTACCTGACGCCCACCTATTCCACCTATCCAGAGAAAGAGACATATTTAAGGCTGATCTGATGCCATACTGGGTAGATGGCATAGTCCAAGTGCTCGAGCATGGAGTACCTGAGCGACCTATAGAAAAGGCACGCCTTAGGCGCCTGATATTGAAACTCCAGCCCTACCAACTGATTGCAGGCCAACTCTATAGATTGGGGCAAGATGGATTGCTGCGAAGGTGTGTGTGTGAACATGAGATGCATGATGTGCTCTCAGAAGCACACAGCGGCATTGCAGGTGGACACTTTAGCGGAGACATGACAACACGGAAGGTGTTGCAGTCCCAACTATGGTGGCCCACACTTTTCTGCGATGCCAAGCAATATGTCAAGCATTGCGATGAGTGCCAGCGGGCAAAAGTTCCGATTCGTAAGGATCAAATGGAGTTAACTCCAATTATCTCTCGCCAACCCTTCAAAAAATGGGGAATTGACTTCATAGGACCAATAAGCCTTGCAGCGCAGTACTCGCAAGCCAAGTATATCATAGTGGCACGGATTACCTCACAAAATGGGCGCAAGCAAGAGCAGCACGAAAGAACAACGCTAGGACGACCACCAAATTCCTATGGGAACAGGTGATCTCGCGCTTCGGTTGCCCCATCGAACTGGTTAGCGACCAAGGCACACACTTCATCAACAAAGTGATAGCACACCCCCTATCCACTTTTCTTATCATCCATCGCAAATCCTCGCCATACTACCCTCAGGCTAATGGCCAGGCAGAATCGACTAACAAGACTCTTATTAACGTCCAACTAAGGTGGTCTCGGCCTCGAGAAGCGACTGGGACAACAAGTTGATGGCAGCCTTGTGGGTCTACCGCACAGCTTATAAAACAACCGTCGGTCAAACCCCCTTTAGGTTGACCTATGGGACTAAAGCAATTCTACCGGTAGAATTCTTCGTCCCTAGCCTGAGAATAGCACTCTAAGAATGGTGGGAAGGGAAGGAAGCATGGACACAACGCCTGACCGAGCTAGAACGCCTGTCTGAGACTCGTCTTCTGGCCACCCACGCGCTCATCTGCATGAAGGCTTGATGGAAGACGTGGTTTGACAAGCATGTCAAGCAGGGAGACTTCAAACAAGGAGATCTTGTTCTGCTATACTCAGTAAAAGGAAACAAGCAAAAGATGAAGTTCCGAGGACTAGGTCCTTTTAGAGTACGCATGATTGGTAGAACCGGGAATGTCGAGTTGGAGACACTTGACGGTGAAGGAGTGGGTTTTTTGAATGGTAGCCGCGTAAAGAAGTACTATCCTCCTTCCCATCCATTACATGAGCCACCCATGCTAGCAGCCCCGTTAGACTTCCGAATGGCAACTGTAACTGATCTAACGGATCAAGACAAGGAAGCAGTAGCACCGGTGTATCTACGAATCACAGTCATAGCAGGCGCGGTATATTCTTTCGACGCCTTGATTGATGAAGGGGCCGACTACAACATCTTGACGCATGACCATTGGACACGCATTGGTCAACCAGCGCTATAGCCCACTAATGCCAACCTCACCCTGTTTGGAGGTGCTCCCTATTCACTCCTAGGGAAGTGCAAAGCACTTGTTTCTATCGAAACTGAAAGTTTACCAGCCTTCTTCCATGTGTTGCCTAACACTAAAGAAGTCGGTAACGTGTCACTATTGGGGTGCACCTTCAAGAAGCTAACGCACTGTAATGTGGATTACAACCTAAACTGCATTCATCTCACCATCGGCAACACCCGAATAGTAACAACCTTCAGCAAGGGCTGTCATGATCCCTCCACCATCACGACTCACATGATAGAAACCCCTAAAACCTCGCCCCAAACCCAGTCTAAACGAACGAAACCTATGGCTTCGTGCCACGCACTCAAACCAAGGCCCGAACCCACCAAGAATTCTCACAAGGCCAAGGATCCCAGACTTATGTGGGTGCCAAAATGGCAGAAACTGCATTCGGATACACCACCCAAACGGGACCCTAACAGCTAGAAAAGTCAGCTGTTCCAGCCTAGGAGAAAGTATAGACGCTATTGCCATAGCCAAACGACCATGCTGCGATGGATTTGTAAGGATCTCTTACGGACACAAGGATACTACGAGGGCAACCCCTGGATCTGGGTGCCTAAAAATGGCCAGCTAAAAAGCTCAACTACATGTGATATCACCCTAGAAAGGAAGGCTTGCACACGGGGTAACCAGCGCACCATTACCAGCAACAACTGGTGAGCCTCAACTTATCTATCAACCAAAGCAACCACCACAAGCCTTAAACCTGCTTAATCCAGAGGGCTTAAAAAACCCTATGACTGCTCATTTAGAACCCAGCCCAACCCCCAAGCCCCCAGAGCTCCTTGCAGCACCTCAATGTGTTTCTGCAAAGCAAAGCCCAACTTGTGACACCGATGAGGCAGTCACCACTATCCACTCCAGTTGCACCAATCCCACCAGCAGGTCTTAGACCCTCGTACGTGGTACGACCTTTCCTTTTGTTGGCTAACAACCTTGCCGCGACCTCTGGGGATGACTTAATAACCTGCATCAGGACATTGGATGACACTTTCACCACCTTCGCTAGAAGCTATGAGTGGCTAGACCTAGGCCTCCTGGACAAAACCCTTGCTTCAGAGGTTCGTGCCTTACTCTGCACATGGGAGGAATACGAACTCATAACTACTAAATCCCCCAAGATCGCTGAAGAACTTGTAGCAAACAACGAAATCTCAAGGGAGCAAGCTGCGTTCAGACACCTAGTCCCTTCGTATCGAAAGCCTCCTCGTTCTGTTCCTGAAAGCGAACTGCACGAGCTCATGCGGATGGTGAGCTCGCCCTCCACGTTCTTACAGCAGTGGTTTTCTCTACAAATCCAATGGGAGAAAAAAGGTTGCCGAATAATGACCAATGCCGAGCAACGCAGGGCAATTAAGACCATTGAATATGACCCCACTTATGTGGCACCCATCTCATTTAGGGTTTTAGCCATCACCCACAATCAGCACCTAGACGACCAGGTGCTCGCCCACCCCTATATTGACCAACTCCTAACCAAAGAGTAATTACATGTTGCTAGCCGCCTTAATACTGGGGATCTCTTTCATGATGTCTTGACCTACATCTCCCAGGTCTCTATCCAACCGGCTGCTCTCGATTGCCATGCGCAACTGGAATACAACCCCCAATTCTACATATGGCTTCTTCACACGTAAGGTCCTACCCCCACAGCACCAACGCCACCCTTTAACTCCCAATCCTAGGAAGGATTCTTCTCTCAGCTGGGGGAAAGGTGGTACGCATGTACGTTCAAAAACCTGAGGAAAAGAAAAGTGGGAAATACTGTGGAGGGAATCAGATAGGAAATGAATAAAAAGGGAAATATGGTAAAATAAAAGGAGTGAAAGATATAAGCATTAGTATGGAAAAAATGGCTGCAAAAAAATCAATTAAGAGTTTAAAAAAAACAAAGCGCTGTGGGAGCTTTTGCTCAACCGCCAAGACCCACGGACCGCTTATTGATCAAGCGTTCCAAGCAAGCTCTCATGGCTATCTCTCACCTAGCCGTCACGCCGCCGATCCTATGAATGCAGTGAACTTACCTTGATGCTCGATCGAGTGCCCTCCTCTCTCTCACACTTAGGTAGCTCCACGATTCTTGATGCTAGCTCAAGCATCCTCAAGCCTCCTCCTTCTCCAAGCCTCATCCTCCATAGCCGCGCGCGCAAGAGAAGAGAAGGAAGAAGAAGAGGAGAAGGGAGGAGGAGATGGTAGAGAGCTTCACCCTCTTGATTCCTCACTCTCTCACGTGCTCACTCCCTCAATCTCTCACACTCCCTCTCTCAAGAGCACACACAAGCAAGAAGAAGAAAAGAAGAAGAGAGGAAGAGAGAAGACTAGTTTGCCACACCAAAGAATGAGCTCTTCATTCACTTTTCCACTTTTTATACAAAACCCTACTTCCCTTTTTGGGCGGTCATTCCCTTTTTCCTTCTTTTACATGGCCGGTCATAGCCTAGGCCCTGTTTCCCATTGTTCTTTTCTCTTCCTTGCTTTCTTTTCACTACCCTTTTGTCTTTACAAATAGCACGGGTGAGAGCCCGGCACTCTTTTACAAGATTTTAGAGTGCGCTTTTTGTGCGCCTTTCCCTTTTTATGGTTGCCTTGGTCTTTGACAGTTGTCCTTGCGCTTTTTGGGCTTTTCTCCTTCTTTTCCTTCCGTCGGCTACCTTCTTATCGCCTTTGCCCTGCGTCTTCTCTGCCTTCTTTTGCTCTTGTCGTGTTTGAGGTTAACATTGCCCCCTCCTAGACGAGTGCCAGTCCCATGGCACTTACTGGCGGAGGGAGCAAGTGGTGGTAGGCGCTGAGGACTTCGGGGTGACCGGGGCTTGGGGTTTGCAGTGGCGACTGGGTATGCGGGGGTTAGTTGGTTGTCGCGTTGGTTGAGTTTGTCAGCTCGCTGGATGCCGGGTGGGCAATTAGCATGGGAGGTTGATGAAGAATGCATGCCACTTGGGTCGTGGTTGTCGATACCTGCAATTGAAAACCCTGTCAGGTGGTCTCTCCCTAGGGGGGGGGGTGCTAGTCTCTGTATTGTATGCAAGACTTAGTTTGGGAGACAGGTCGAACTCTGAGCAAGCTGAGAGTGTTGTCCTGCACTTGAGGACCCAAACTGTGAATTAATTCTGTGTAGGTATTATATGAGTGTCGTGCGTGTGCATACTTAATTATTACGTAGTTAGGCGACCGGGCGACGGGGGCTGAGTGGAGCAGGAGGGTGGTAATGGGGAGATAAAGTGCACCTCAGTATATATATATATATATATATATATATATATATATATTGGCCATGGTTACATGGGAGCAGCAATACAAGGGATAATGGGAGTTCACCCCTCATCATCCGAATTATGGGGGAGTGTGGGTGGAGGCCGGGGGGCCTTGTTGAGGAACTTCCGGCCTAGCAAGTAGCCTTTAGTATGGAGGCGGGTTTTAAGGGTGGTGGTCGTTCATGTCCTCCAGCAGTGCAACACAAAAAGATGGCAAAAGGGCAGCACGCATCATGAAACGGGTCATGGTGGTGCTATCTATGGCGTTGGGATCAAAATAAAGGGGCGGAAGATGGCGCTCTTGGGGCGCAGGTTCGTGGTGTACTAGTATTCTAATTAATCTGAGGTAGTTACAGGTGGTGATGAAGGCTGGGTCAGGACAAGAAGAGAATTCAGTAAGGAATTTATTTATGGAGCTGTACAAATCGGGTAGGGTGAAGAGAAGGGCGCTCCTATGGGACGTGGAGTTGGCATTGTAAATAATGGGAAAGTCAAACCTACCATGGATGGACGGGTTAAAATCCACGCCTACCCTTCGAGGAAACGGCATATAGGTGGGGTCGTTCCTTTCCGAAGGGAGGGTGTTGCAAAATGCCATCCACGCCTCCAGGTTGACTTAAAAAATGCGCTACCTCCAAGTAGGTTGGGAACTATATCCTTCCACGGTGCGGGGTACCTGGAGGACTTTGTCCTGCCAAAATTCGCGGTCCTCGGTCCCCCAAGCAGTTGGGTGGGCCTCACGCTCTTCTAACCATCTAGCTCTGAGCCGGGCCCCCATGGCGATGACGTCCTCCACCAAATGAATGGGCAGCACCCTATTCAGAGCGGTGGGCAATTCGAAGCGTAGGTCGAAGGGGACCCGGCTATACTCCTGCTGCTCCTAGATGATCATCTCAGCACAGTACTCAGCGGGTGAGTCTTGGGTGCGCAGCGGGAATGGGACGGGCTGTTTCAGGGCGGGTCTGGCCTTGAGTTTTCTTCTTTCCTTCTCCACTAGGTCCTTCCTTCGAGTGGTGTGGGCCGCTCTTCGTTCGGCGGATGCATCATGGGGTGGCACTTCGGTTTGTTGGGGTTGAGGGGGTGGCGGGGCATATTCCTCGTCCTGAGGCCCTAATTCAAGCTCATGCTCACCCCCTTCCGCTTGCTCCTCCTCCTGTGTTTTTTCTTCCGTGAACCCCAGATCATCCATTTCCTGTGTTGTGAGTCCTGCTTGTGCCAGACATTTCCTTTGTTCCTCCAGGCTCTGCGGAGAACCTCCCAGTTGCAGTGGTACGTGCAGACCTGCCATAAGGGCCTAGCACGCAGTGGTTAGCTTTTTCTACAACTGATCATTGGTCTCTCCTGTTTCTGAGTGGGTGGTGTAGAGTAGCGTGCTGATGAAAGTGTGCTGCTGGGCCATCATAGCAAGTTGAGCTGCCTCTGCTTGGTTTTCCGCCATCACTTTGTCACCTTCAGCCTTGGCCAGCCGGCGCGCTAGGTCTCGCACTCTCTGCTCGTTGTGAATTGCCCACTCCTTTGCCCGCTTTTCCATGTCCTCCAGGCTCTCTCCTTGTCGGAGGGTCATTGCCCTGAGCTGCTGTTGTTGGGCTTCGAGCTCCTGGTGCAAACGAGACTGCTCTCGTTGTTGTTCTGCAATCTGCTCGTTGAGTTGGTTCCGCGTCGCCTGTAACTGACGCACCTGTTCTGCCCGCAATTGATCCAGCTCTGCAACGTCTTCTCTGATTTTTTCGAGTTGGCTCTGTGCTTCCAAGTTAGTTGCAGATAGCTGGTCATTTTTGTGCTGAAGGTGGCATTTGTCTCCCTTTCTGTGGTGAGACGGTCCATCAGAATTTTCCTTCGTCCTTCCCAAGTAGCATCGCGCTCCTTCAGGGCTTTCAGCTCCTCCACCTCCTTGGTGCTGGCTTCCTGCTTAAGCACAGCAATTTCTTTTTGATATTCTGTTATTTGTCTTACTCTGTCTAGTTGGAGGACCGCTTGCGATTCACACTCCACTGCCAGCTCTTCCACTGCCACCCGCCTTTCCCGCCTGGCTGTTTGCAACTGTGCGAGCAGCTCCTTTACATAATCATCATAGTGGCCAGCTGGGGGTGGAGAGTGGGGCCGAATTGTAGTAGTGGCGGTCTCCTCCACCTTTTGTCTTTTCTTGTCTGGCTCCTGCTCTAGCTCGATCGTTGCTGCCCTTTTGGCCCCTGAGACTGGGGTGGCCTTGGCTGCGTCCCTTGCTAATTCTCGTTCTACTAAGAATTGTAGCCAGGTAACTATATTGCTTTCATCTACCTTTGCAATGTGCACAGGGTGGTCGTGTTAGGGGGCGTCATCTTGAGGGGAGTGGCTTGTGCGACTGGTGCGGGGGAAGGGGAGGAGGGTCTGATCGGTTCTTTTCCCTTCCCTTCTGAAGGAGGCGGCGGCACGGGTTCCGGTGCACCAGTGCTGGGGCCTGGCGCTTCAGAGTCGGGTTGGTATGCCCTGCCCGCTCCTTCTATTTCTTTCCTACAATGTTCCTCAATGGAGCGACGCGTTGCCAACTCCAATTCTTCGTCTTCTCTCCTCCTCAGCTCTTCCTCAGCTCTTTTTCTTCTTTCCTCTTCTTCTCTCACCGACTCTCTTCGGGCCCATTCGAGCTCCTCCCGCTCTTTCCTCCTTCGCTCCTCCTCTCTCTTTCCATGCAGGGCTTTGGTTCGTTGCTCCGCTTCCCTTTTTGGTGCCGCCTGGTGCTCCTCCTCCTTGTCGGTGTCCGTCTCTGTTTCATCCGACTGTTCGTCCGGCCGGGGCTGGGATTGCGACGGCGATTCGCCTCCTTTTCCACCGCCTCCCTGTTTGTCCTCTTCAGCACGCCCCTACCCTATTGCCTCGTGGAGGATTGCAGTGAGGACACCTCCAAACCCTACGGTGGAGGCCTTGGAGGACGAGGCCTTGTGGGTCGATCGAGGTGAGAGGGATTCTCCTGCCCCGGCCCTTCCTGCCGTTGCCAGGGCCTTGTTGAGGCCTCGATTGTCCTTCTCACGAAGCCATTGAGGTTTACCTCATCCAGTGCCTGAGCTGCGATGCTTTCGAGTAAAGGTACATTTATCCTGGACATGATGCTATTGTAGCGTTGGCTAGAAAATAGGGCATGCATCATTTTTGCCTGCAGCTGGATCTCTGGATCAGGGATGTCTGCCAAGTTGACCCCGTCGTTGGTGTGGACTTTCACCTTGTCCATTCCCAACATGGCGTAGGCATCCCTTTTCGGCTTCTTCTCCACCTTGTTTGGAAGTTCCAGAGCTCTTCTACCAGTTCCGGGGTTAGCTCAACCTGCACCTGTTTGGTGGCTCCTGTGTCCCGTACTGTGATGGTGCCTCTATTTTTGTTGAAGGTGCGTAGGAACTCTGCGCACAGGGCATAGTCTATTCTCCGGCCTACTGCTTCCAGGTACCGTTGCAAGTGGCATTGCTCCATGATTCGTCCCACTGCTGGCTCCTCAATAACTACATCCTCCAAATTGAATATATGGCGGAACTTCAGCTGATTGAATGCTCTGGTTTCCACCGTGAGGCCGTACCGCGCCTATTCCTCCTCCGAAAAAGGGAGTTTGCTCACCTTGTCTTGGCCTGCCATGGTCACTACCTGTACATCCAATCAACTTGCCCCTTAGTATTTTGGCAACCAATTTGTGGGACAACCATAACAGATTTCATCATTTTATAATAAAAAATTATTATTATTTTTCAACTTCTATCACCTGTTCCTGCATGCCATTTTAATTTGGAGCTTTTTCATGCGTGGTTTACTTTTTTAACTTTCATGCTTGGTTTGCTTTTTAGATTTACTGCCCCATTGTTTAGATTTACTGATTTACTGCCCCACTATTTCTTGCCCTTTCCCTGGAGAAAAGAAAAATCCGTCCCCGGATTGGGGTGTGGGTTGCAGGTGGTCAGGTTGTTTTAAGAAGGAGCCAATCGTAGAAGTTGGGGTTATATTCGAGGTGTGCAGTGTGGTCCAGGTCACAGGGTCGGATGCCTACGTGGGTGATGTATGTGAGGACATCAGTAAGGAAATCTCCAGAGTTGGTCTGACTTGCAATATGGAGCTCTTCCTCGGTCAGGATACGATCGAGATAGGGGTGTCCTAAGATATGATCGTCCATGGTTCGACCTCGAAGAGTGGTTAACACTCGATACGAGGTGGGCGCGACGTATGTGGGATCATACTCGGCCGTCTTGATGGCTCGGCGTTGTTCGGCGTTAGTCATTTTGCGGCATCCTTCTGTTGCCCACCTTAATCGAAGAGTGTACCATTGCTTCAAGAAGGGAGATTCGGTGTCTGCGAGGTGGGAAAACCTTGCTGTTTCTTGGTTGGTGAGGCTCAACACCGTGCGTGGGTCAAACGATGGGATGAGGCGTTGCCTAATGGCTTGCTCTTCGGAGACCTCGCGAGCGAGTAGCTCAGCGGCAGAGCGTGAAGCTTGTGCGAAGGTGAATTCGAAAGTCTCCCAAGAGCAAGGCATAGTGCGTACGTCCGTTGCAAGGGGTTCTGCTAACAGTCCCAAGTCTAGGCGGTCATAGCTAAGGGCCAGTGCCACAAAAGTGGCTTCGAGTTGTTTGATGCAGTCCACAACGTCAATCCCTGTGTCCTCGACAAGGTCCGCGGCCAGCGTTAGGAATGACTTCCTTTCATAGGAAGGCTTAAGGCCGTCGGGTGGTTGAGGTTTGTTGGGGCTAGAAGTTCGGTCGGCACAGGGCTGCCGGTGGGGGCCTGTTTGAGTCAGCGGCTCGGCCAACGGTTGAAGGGACGGGTCGAGGTTGGTCTGAGGGACCGTGCTCGGGCGGTCGGCAGGGCTGCTGGGTTGCGGGCCAGGGTGGTTGGGTGAGACCGCCAGCAGTAGTGGCCGGTGCTTGGGCAGTTGGGCGTGTATGACGCCTGCGGAATGCCTATCAAGGAAGTCGAATGACTGGGATTGGTTGCGCGGTTCATGGTCTTGAAGTTTCCGAGGACTGGACGTTGCGATTGACGTAGGAGCTGGACCTGTGTCAGTGGGGACCTTGGGAATCCATAGCAAGGCATTCCCTTCATAGTAGCCTTGTGCCTGCAGCAGGGTTTTAGGGACCCATATTTTCTTGACCACGCGGCGCTTGTGATGATGGCATCTTGGTCTTCTAGGTTTAGGTTTGTATGTGTTTTGCGGATCCGCACGTCTAGTAGTAGACTGATCCCGCGGCTTTTTCGGCACCCAGCGCAAGCGAGTCTGTTGGGGTTTTGCCTTAGGTCTGGCGGGTTGCGGTGCATGGGGATTCGAGGGTAGTGGATATGTACAGCCTTCTTTCTTGGTCCTTTGTGCAACTATTTCTAATGGTGGTTCGTTGAGCATGGTTGGGGTTACGAGGCGTTGGTTGGAGGTCGTGGTAATTGTAGCATTCCCGATTGTTAGGTGGATGCGTTGTAACACATAATCAACATTGCAACGGGTCTGCTTTTTAAAAGTCCGCCCGAGCAGTGACTCTACGCCTGTCTCCCTGGCATCGGGTAGGACGTAGAACAACATGGGGATAGTTTCAGTCTCGATAGAAACTGCAACCCTGCACGTGCCAAGGAGAGGGTAGGATTGGGCCCCATATGGGTTCAATCTGGCTGCTGTAGGGTGAAGTGTTGGAGCGCCCAGTTGGGTCCAATGCTCGTGTGCAAGATGTTAAAATCCGCCCCCTCGTCGATCAGGGCGTTGATGGAGCACGTTTGCTTGGCCGTGATTGTGATACGGAGGTAGGCGAGTTCGACAAGCTCGTCCTCATCTTCTTCGATTTCTGTAAGTGTGGCTACTCGTATTTTAACAAGCGGTTCCACCATTGGTTGTTCATGCAGTGGATGCGTGGGCGGGTAATACTTTTTGATTCGACTACCATTAAAGAAGCCGATGCCCTCTCCATCCAGGGTTTCCAACTCGACATTACCAGTACGACTGATTGCGCGGACCTTAAAGGGCCCGAGACCTCTGAATTTCATCTTCTATTTGTGTCCTTCAACTGAATAGAGTACTAGGTTTCCCTGCTCAAACTCTCGTTGCTTGACGTGCCTGTCAAACCAGGTTTTGCGTCTAGCTTTCTCACAAATAAGCACATGGGTGGCTAGCAGACGTACCTCCGACAGGCGTTCTAGCTCGACTAAGCGTTGCATCCATGCCTCCCTCCCCTCCCATCATTCTTGTAGTGCTATCCGCAAGCTGAGGACAAAGAATTCTAGGGGGAGAATAGCTTTGGTCCCATAGGTTAGCCTGAAAGGCGTTTGCCCGACGGCCGTCTTATAAGCTGTTCGGTAGGCCCACAGGGCCGCCATCAACTTGTTATCCCAGTCACTTCGTGAGGTTGAGACAACTTTGGTCAGGACGGCGATGAGGGTTTTGTTGGTTGACTCAGCCTGGCCGTTAGCTTGAGGGTAGTATGGTGAGGATTTGCGATGGATGATGAGGAATGTGGATAGGAGATGGGCTATCACTTCGTTAATGAAGTGCGTTCCCTGGTCGCTGACCAATTTGATGGGGCACCCAAAACGTGAGATCACTTGTTCCCATAAAAACTTGGCAGTTGTCCTAGCGTCGTTTTTCCGCGTGGCTCTCGCCTCCGCCCATTTGGTGAGGTAGTCAGTGGCTACCACGATATATCTAGCCTGTGAATATTGTGCCACAGGGCTGATGGTCCTATGAAGTCAATACCCCACTTTTCGAAAGGTTGGTGAGCGATGACCGGGGTTAACTCCATCTGATCTTTACGGATTGGGACCCTCGTTCATTGGCACGCATCGCAGTGTTTGACAAATTGTGAGGCATCTTGGAAGAGCGTGGGCCACCATAGCTGGGACTGCAATACCTTCCGAGCTGTTGTATCCCCGCTAAAGTGTCCTCCTGCAATGCCGCTGTGCGCCTCTAAGAGCACATCGTGCATCTCATGCTCATATACGCATCTACGTAGCAGACCCTCTTGCCCTAGCCTATAGAGCTGGCCTGCAATCAACTGATAAGGTTGGATCTTCAGGAGTAACCGCCTGAGTCGTGCCCGTTCCATTGGTCGTTCGGGCAGCCCATGCTCGAGTACTTGGACTATGTCGTCCGCCCAATATGGTGTTAGGTCGGCTCTGAATAGGTCTTTTTCGCTGGTCATGCGGAATAAGTGGCTGTCTGGTAATTCTTCCACTATGCCTTGTCCCGTGGCTTCTCCTGTGGGTATTCGGGACAGATGGTCAGCCATATAGTGTTGTTTCCCCTTCCGTACTACCACTGAGAAGTTGAACTCTAGGAGCAGGAAAAGCCATCATGCTATACGCCCGGTAGCGCAAGGTTTGTTGACTAGGTAGAGCAGGGCTTGATGGTCGACAAAGAAGGTGAAGGGGGTGGCAAGCAGGTAATGCCGGAACTTCTTCACGGCGAACACCATAGCTAGTCCTTCTCTTTCCGTTGTTGAATAGTTCATCTCTGTTTCAGTAAGCTGCCTACTTGCAAAACTTACTGGGTAATCTAAGTTATGCTCGCCTGGTTGGCACAGCACTGCCCCCACGACGAACTTAGAAGCGTCGATGTGTACATGGAATGGCATGGTCCAATCTGGGGGTCGCAGGATAGGTGCTGTCGTTAGGGCTTTTTTCAGTTCCTCGTAGGCTTGCTGGCAGGCCTCGGTCCACTCAAAGGCCACTAGCAGTTTGTACAATGGCCTAGCGATGAGCGCGTAGTTCAGTATGAACCGCCTGTAGTATCCTGTGTGACCTAAGAAGCATTGAACCCCCCTATAATTGCTTGGGGGTGGGAGGTCCACGATAACCTTGACCTTTGAGAAGTCCATGGCAATGCCGTTCTTGGACACCACATGTCCCAGGATGCAACCGTGCTTTACCCAAAATTGACATTTCAGGGGGTTGAGGGAGAGATGGTATAAACGGCACCGTTCAAAGACTGTGCGGAGTTTTTCGAGATGCTGGTTCCAAGCTGAATGGACACACAGGTCATCGACGAAGACCTCCAACTCCTTGCAAAGCATATCCTTGAATATGGTGCACATGAGGCGCTGAAAGGTGGCGGGGGCATTGAATAGCCCGAATGGCATGACTACATAGGCGAAGACGCCCCACTCAGTGGCGAAGGCGGTCTTGTGCCTATCTGCAGGGTGCACTTGCACCTGATTGTATCCCAAGAAGCCATCCAGGAAACTGTAGGCTTCCTCACCTACCACCCTCTCCAGCATGTGCTCAGTGTATGGTAAGGGGTAGTTGTCTCTCTTTGTCGCTGCGTTTACTTTCTTATAATTGACGCACACTCGAATCTTGCTGTTTTTCTTCATCACAATGACTATGGGTGATACCCAGTCCATGTGCTCAATTTCGTAAATGAACCCAGCTCGCATTAACTTGTCAATTTCCTCCTTGACAGCATGGGCATGCTTGGGATTCATGGGGTATGGTCGCTGCTTGACCGGCATTGCATCCGTCATCATGGGTATGTTGTGAGTCACAACACTCAGGTCCACTCCTCGTAGCTCGTCTAGGGACCAAGCAAACACATCCCGATACTCCCGCAAAAGAGTGATGAGGTTGGATTCCTCCTCCGTGGTCAGGTCCTCGACAATGAACACCGGTCGGGGTGTTTCCCGTTCCAGGGCAAGGTTTATCTCCTTGACCTTGGCTGGCCCTTCGATGGGTTCACGGATTCGCCCTTGGCGTTTGGCGTTTAGTAGAACCACCACCCTATCCCCTTTTTGAATTTCGAAAAGCGCTTGGGGAGGTCCTGCGGCTTTCGTTGTTCTTCCGATCGCACGCCGTTGGGGTGCTCTGTGTTATTTTGTCAGAGTCGTCGGTGCCTCAGGTGGATGGGCAGATCTCCCCTGGTGCGTCTGGCCGTGGGTGGCTTGGGGATTTTCGGGTCATCCTCCGAAGTAACTTCAGATTCAAAGTCGAATTCCTCATCTTCACTAGGGGAGGTGGTCTCTCCTGGCGGCCTCAGTTCGGAGGGCGACTCGGTTCTAAACAGGGCTGCCGCTCTTGGTTGGGTCAGGCCGGCCTGCTTAAAATCCACAGCCCCCATTTGTTCCAACCACGCACGATCGCATTTCGCACACATGACCCCTTGGTCCATCCAAATGGCCGGCCTCAGCTGCGGTTTTGCATCCGCTCGAATTTGTTCGATCTCTCGCCCTTCGGTATCATATTCTATCGTGTCCATCTCACCCTCACTTTCTTCATTGAAGGGTTGGCAATCTTCGTATTTGTCGCTAGAATCCGCCTCGCTGGACTGCACGTCGATCTCCAGGGCCTGTTTTGCCTTATTTTGTTGGTCGGAGACCAATGCCCAGTTGTATCTAAGATTTAGTTCGTGTACTCTGGTCCACTTCCATTCGGGTTGTTCCAAGAGGTCTTGGAGCGGCTTGATATTAGCCGCTGCGTTGAGCTCCAGTCGGTTCGTTAGGTGTCCCAGTATCCCTCGAAGTTGTCTCCTATTGGTTGGCACTTGGAAGGCGACAGGTTTAGGTCTGTCATGGGGGCTTACTGCCATCATGTAGACTGGCGCGGGCTGTGTTTCTCTTGGCTTGCCAACTGTTTGGGCAGCCTGCTCGTACGTTTCCTGATCCGAGAATGGAAAATCGAGCGTAGCGAGAATGTGCATCCAATCTCGCTCGTCCTCCGGGCAAGGAATATACCTCGTCAAGGACCTGTGGGATTCCTTGTTCTGGTCGGTGCCTTTGAGTAGAGTGGAGATGGTATCTAGGTCGACTGGTGAGGTCTTCCAAGTGTCCATCTCTATTCTCATAGCGTTCGCTCGGTTTCCCAAGAAGATCAGGTTGTTACCCCAGTCTTCGATAACTCTAGCATTGCGCATCCAGGGTCGACCCAATAAGATGTCATAGTCTACTCCCTTCATGACGATGAAGTCGACAGAGAACTGAATTCTTGCAATCTTCACTGGCCAATTTTTCAAGACCCCGAATGGTCTCACTCGCATGCCATTTGCTAGTGTGACGTTAAACCGGGCAGTTTCGACCGGTGGGTTTCCCCACTTCTGTAGCACTACATGGTTGAGCACACTGACCCCTACGCCTGTGTCCACGATCCCCCTTCTCGTTGTGTCCCCTAGCGCTAGGATTGGCAGGACTGCGTGCATTTCTGAGCCCTCCTAGAAGGCGTTGATGTGCAAGGACTTAGGGCTTGAGTGCAGCGTCAAGCTTGGCAAATGCGTTTCTGCATCCTGGTCTTGAGCATTTCCTGGCACTTGCTCGTGCGGTCTGTCGATCCACCGCTTGAGATCCTGCCACAGGGTCGAGTGTTGCCTCTCCCAGCGCAACCGTTACAGGGGTGGTTACTAATGCGGTTAGGAGATTGCTAACCCCCTGTCCTGGTCTACGTTCTCAGACTGTCCGGGCCAACGGCCAGGGTTGTCCTGTGGTTCTGTTACGTCTAGGCCTGGCCTTGCCCTTGTCCGTACTACTAGTGGCGTAGTCGCCTCGGCAGACTTAGGGTGGGGTAGCGATGATGGTGCACTCATGCTGCTTCCTGTTGCACACGTGGGGGGTTGACCACCGCGGGAGTGCCCTAGTGTGCTCCTAAATGGGTCAGATTTAGTTCTGGGTTGACTCTGGGAATCGGACGTCCGATTTACCAGTGGTCCGATTGTGGGGATCGGACTAGGTATGTCAGGGCGAAGTGGGGGTCTTAGGGTCCGCGTGTCCAATTCTCAAGAATCGGACGGGCGGGTGTGCGAGGAATCGGTCCGATTCTAGGAGGTCCGATTCTAGGAGGTCCGATTGATGACGTGTATTACTCCATTCGATCAGACCGGTGGGTCCGAGTCGGGGCGTCCGAGTGGTCCGAGCGGTTGGATCGGACGAGTTGGTCCGAGCGTCCGATTTTAACAAAAGGGTCTGGTTGGTCCGCGTGCCACGTGGCACGTCCGATCGGACCAGTTAGTCCGAGCTAGTGATCGAGTGGGAGGTCCGATCGGACGATTGTCCGAGTGTCCGATTCTGGGAATCGAACACTGGGCCGGCGGTCCGATTCCGCCAGTCCGATGGGTCGCGCTGTTGAGATATCGAGCTCCACTCGTGATACGCTAGGGTGACCGTTGTGTATTTATGTCACCGACTTGTCAGTTGCAGACGCGGTTGGTACACCACCCATGAATAATAGCTACATGATAGCTATCCTTATCTACTCTAGTTTGTGGCTCAATTAGTATGCCACCTTAGTTAGCTGAGTTTGGTTTGAGACCCATATATAGGGTTCTTCTATTTCTTTGTACTAGAGTTCTTTTGGCTTACACAACTAAGAAGAGGAAAACTGTTTTCAGCCTCCACTCTTGTGTGTCTTCCCCCATTGTGCAAGCAAGAAAGCTTCAAGCGAGACTCCTTGCTTCTCTCCCACAATCTTGACATGGTATCAGAGCCTTGTTCGTGGTAAGGAGCTCAAGAAAGCAAGCCAAGCTTGCGGTGTTCTGGTAAGAGGAGCAGTGTTGCTTTCATTTTCTGTTTTGGGAGCAGATCTCTGCAGGTAGCACAGCCGAAAATTGCAGGAGTGCATTGTCTCAGGTTGAGACGCCCTTCGCGGTGAAGCAAGAGGGCAGTATATGCTGCGGGAGAGAGCTTTAGCTCCTGGCGACCCTGTTTTTTTTATTTGAGGCCATTTCGAGGCCTGTTTTGGAGGCGGAAGTTTTCTGCACGCACTCAGAAAAAGGCTCAGTTTTATGCTGTTCAGCCACTGTTCTACAGGTCGGTGAAAAGTTACTGTAGAAATTGCATCATATGCTTGTGCGCAGAGACATTAGGAGTTTCAGAATCATCCTTGGTTCTTGTTTATGCAAAATCGTCACTAGGAAGTGACTGTGTGGTCAAATACCACTTTCGCCAGTTTTGCAGATTTGCCCTTGTGAGGGTGAAGCTGAGTGTTTGCAGTGACAGAATTTTTCGTAGTGTTCTGTAATGGCGTCTGATTCTCTTTCACAGATTGTAACTGAAAAGCTTGACAAGAACAACTTCCAGGCATGGAAGTTTAGAATGATGAATTTCCTTATGGGAAAAGGATATTGGGAATTTGTTGCAGGAAATGAAGAAGAACCAGTTCTTCCTGATGTTCCCAATCAACAGCAAATGCAGGCATTCAAAGCATGGCATGAGAGAGCCAGGAAAGTTATGTACTAGCTATCTATCAGCATTTCAGACTCTATGATTGTGCATATTCAGGATGCAAGTACGCCAAAGGAGGCATGGGATACTCTGTCAAAGATGTATAGCACAAATACGCAAGCCAGGAAAATGCAGCTCAAGCAAGAGTTACACAATGTGCAAAGAGAAAATATGAGCATCAATGACTACCACATGAAGGTGAAGAAGATTGCAGATGCACTTGCTTCCATTGGGTCGCCAGTGGAAGATGATGATTTAGTTTCTGTGACCTTGAATGGTCTAGGAAAGGATTATGCACAGTTTCGGACATCCATTTCAGTTCGTGAAAGATTTCCTGATTTTGAGGAGTTGATTGCTCTTCTAATTTCTGAGGAACAGAGAAATGCTGGTGCATCTTCTTCAGGAGGAACTTCAAAAGAAGCTGTCTTCTACTCGAATGCTGGAAGAGGTAGAGGCAGAGGTAGAGGAGGCCGATTTGGAGGCCATGGCAAAAATCAGAATATGCAGCAAACTCAAGAAAACCAGTCCTATGGAGGAGGATGTGGTAACTCTAGAGGCAGGGGGAGCCAAAGAGGTCGTGGTGGATGGCAAAGAGGCCAAAATGCAAACAGTAATGTTGAATGCTACTATTGTGGTAAAATGGGTCATATGGCTAAAGACTGCTATAAAAAGCAGAATGACATCATGAATGGAAAACTGCAATAAGGGAATTATGCATCTTCTAGTAGACAGGGTGATGACAGAAATGAGCACTTGTTTATGGTGCAACACATGAACAATTCTGTGACAAGTGTAGAAGAAAGCAATGATGTATGGTATGTTGACTCAGGTGCATCAAACCACATGACAGGTCATGCAGAATGGATGGAGGATGCAAGAAAAATGGAAAAACCAGGATTTGTGGAGACTGGTGATGATACTGCACATCCTATTGTGCAGATTGGAAAAATTCCTTTGTCTATGCAGGATGGGAAAAAGAAATACTTGTCCGATGTATTTCATGTCCCGAATATCACCAAGAATCTGGTTTCAGTTGGTCAAATGGTTGAGCAGGGCTTGCAGGTCAGATTTAATCTTCATGGATGCTTTGTTGAGGATATGAAAAATAAAGGTCGCTTGATAGCAAAAGGAAAGAAGAAGGGCAGAATGTTTACATTGGATGCAGACATGTCTGAATTGAGTGCAGCAATGTTTGCACATGGGACCGGTGTAGTTGCAGATATTGATATCTGGCATAAACGCATTGGTCATGTTAATGTACAGCGACTTAAATCAATGCAGGCCCAAAATATTGTTGCAGGATTGCCAAAATTCAAGGTTGCAGAAATGCATAAGGTATGTGAAGCCTGTCAGTTTGGAAAACAGGTAAGGAAACCATTTCCTAGACATGTTCAAGAGAGTGAAAAGCCATTGGAATTAATCCACTCTGATGTGTGGACTACTAAAGCTGCATCTCTTGGAGGCTGTCATTATTTTGTCACTTTTATTGATGACTATAGCAGAAAAGTTTGGGTGTATTTTATGAAAAAGAAAAGTGAAGTTTTTGGGCATTTCAAAACCCTTAAAGCTATGGCTGAAAAAGAAACAGGCTGCAAATAAAATGCCTAAGGTCAGATGGAGGGGGAGAGTACCTCTCAAATGAGTTTGCAAAGTTCTTACAGGAGCATGGCATAAAGCAGCAATATTCATGCAGTTATACCCCACAACAAAATGGAATTGCAGAAAGGAAAAATAGGCATATTGGAGAGGTATCTCGTGCCATGCTCAATGAAAAAGACTTGCCAGATTTTTGGTTGCATTGCCTATGTACATGTGCCAGATGAGTTGAGATCCAAGTTGGATCCAAAAGCTGAGAAGTGCATCTTTATTGGTTACTCTCTGCAGCAAAAAGGGTATAGATGCTATAACCCTTCTACTCGTAAGTTTACAGTGAGCAGAGATGTTGTTTTTGATGAGATGAGTAGTTGGTATAAACCAGTAAATGTGATTGATGATGTAGATGCACAAAATGGTAATGCTGCACAGAATTCACAGCAGCAGTCACAAAATATTAGTGGAGCTGGAGCATCCTCTAGCAGTGGTTCACATTCTTTGCCGTGGACAGGCAGATTGAGATCAGGAGAATCTTCTCAAAGCAATGCAGATAGTGGTATGCAGGTATCACGAAAAGGAAAAGAGAAGGTTGATCAGCCCATGTTTGATGTGAATGCAGGTCACTCTTATGTGGATGGTGAATCCAGTGGCTCAGAATAGAGCATTGATGATGAGTTGGGTATTCCTTCTATTGTTACACCTGGAGTAAGGAAGACCAGGGATGTTTTGAGAGCACCTGGGAGTGAACCTACTTTGCGCAGGTCTACGAGAGCTAGGTATCCTGTGGATAGGCTGAAATATGATGGATTTACAGCCATTCACTATGCATATATGGTCAAAGTGATACAGGAACCAGAACCCACATCTTTTGAGCAAGCCATGGGAAAAGAAAAATGGGAGAAAGCCATGGATGAAGAAATGGATGCCTTGGAAGCAAATGCTACATGGGAGTTAGTACCTTTGCCTAAAGGTAAGAATGCAATTGGCTGTAAGTGGGTTTATAAGGTGAAGCACAATGCAGATGGTTCTGTGAACAGATACAAGGCTAGATTAGTAGTCAAGGGGTATGCACAAACATATGGCATTGACTATGAAGAAACATTCAGTCCAGTTGCAAGGATGGCAACTGTAAGAGCAGTCATTGCTATGGCTGCATCAAAGGGATGGTCTTTACATCAAATGGATGTAAAGAATGCCTTCTTGCATGGTGATTTGCAAGAAGAGGTCTATATGGAGCAGCCACCAGGTTATGTGCATGTTGTTCATCCTGAGTTTGTTTGCAGGTTGAAGAAAGCCTTGTATGGATTGAAGCAAGCACCTAGAGCATGGTCTAACAAGATAGGACAGTATCTTGTCACTATTGGATTTCAGATTTCCAAGGCAGATTTCTCACTTTATGTGAGAAAAACAGAGAAAGGTATTATGCTACTTGTCATTTATGTTGATGATTTGATTATGACAGGTGACAGTGATGAAGATATCCTTCATGTGAAAATGCTATTGAAGCAGAAGTTTGAGATGAAGGATTTGGGAGAGCTGCGTTATTTCTTGGGCATTGAGGTGATTAGATCACCAAGTGGGATACAACTCTTGCAGAGGCAGTATGGATTGGACATGCTGTCCAAATATGGGATGACAGGTTGTAAGCCTATTTCAATTCCTTTGGAGCAGAATGTGAAGCTGAGCACAGATGCAGGTGAGCTTCTAGAAGACCCTACTATGTACATACGCATAGTAGGAAGTTTGATTTATATGACTATTACCAGGCCAGATTTGAGCTATGCTGTTGGATTGGTAAGTTAGTTTATGCAGGCTCCAAGGAAACCACATTTGGATGCGGCTAGACGCATACTCAGGTATGTGAAGTCCACATTGCAGTATGGACTATTTTATGCGACTGGGGTTCAGATACAGTTGCATGGATACACTGATGCTGATTGGGCTGGTAGTATTTCTGATAGACGATCTACCAGTGGATATGTGTTCTCTTTTGGGAGTGCTGCAGTCACTTGGAGCAGCAAGAAACAGCCTACAGTTGCCTTGTCAAGCACAGAGGTTGAGTACAGGGGTGCAGCAATGGCTGCATGTGAGGTAGCTTGGTTGCATAAGCTACTTTATGATATGCATCAGTCTACAAATGGGCCAGTTGTCATTTATTGTGACAACATGAGTAGTATACACTTGGCAAATAACCCAGTCTATCATGCTAGAACAAAGCACATTGAGGTGCATTATCACTATGTGCGAGAGAGGGTTTTACTAGGTCTTATTGATCTAGTTTATGTCAGCACAGAGGATCAGGTAGCTGACATATTCACGAAGGCATTGGGCGCAGAGAAGCTGCACAAGTTTAGAGACCTGCTTGGTGTGCAGGAATTGGGATTGAGCTCGAGGGGGAGTGTTGAGATATCGAGCTCCACTCGTGATACGCCAGGGTGACCGTTGTGTATTTATGTCACCGACTTGTCAGTTGCAGACGCGGTTGGTACACCGCCCATGAATAATAGCTACATGATAGCTATCCTTATCTACTCTAGTTTGTGGCTCAGTTAGTATGCCACCTTAGTTAGTTGAGTTTGGTTTGAGACCCATATATAGGGTTCTTCTATTTCTTTGTACTAGAGTTCTTTTGGCTTACACAACTAAGAAGAGGAAAACTGTTTTCAGCCTCCACTCTTGTGTGTCTTCCCCCATTGTGCAAGCAAGAAAGCTTCAAGCGAGACTCCTTCCTTCTCTCCCACAATCTTGACATCGCGCACGCCGACTCGCTTGATTTTCACTAGGTGTATTATCCTATTGGTCGTGCAAATACCCCTCGACAGAGTTGGAGTGGGGTGGACAAGATCGATTACCTGAAGTTGCCGAATGCAATGTCCTCCTAGCTCCAGACGATCGGACAGCCGCCCAGCTCGCTCACTCTCTCCCTCTCTGTCTCTTTCGCTCTCTATTGGTTGAAAATGGGGTCCTCCTGCCCCCCCCCTCAAAGTTTTATATTCTACTAATTCTGCCCTACACCCTCCAGGTTCTGTCCCTGGTGTTCCTTATGCCGTTACCTTGCATCTACTCCATTTTTTCCCTTTGTTCCTGTGATCTCTCCCTTGTTTCACAGCAGCAGCCCTCTGACTCTCCGTGTATGATTTCCTACTGCTAATCTATCCTAAACACATCCTGAATCGAAAGCAAAAAACTGAACCAATTCCTCCATGTTGTCCAGTCATTATTAACCAGATTCTTCAAAAACACTTACCTGTTCTGAAGATCAAAACACCAGACTTCCTACCTATCTCAAGCTCCGTTTTAGGGTGAATGCCCTACTTCGGTGCTCGATATGGGGCGCACGAGTGCTCGAGCTTGAATCCGTGGTCCCGGCAACGAAACCAAAATGTGGGAGTTTTCGCTCAACCGCCAAGACCCACGGACTGCTTATTGATCAAGCGTTCCAAGCAAGCTCTCATGGCTATCTCTCACCTAGCCGTCACACCGCCGATCCTATGAATGCAGTGAACTTACCTTGATGCTCGATCGAGTGCCCTCCTCTCTCTCTCACTTAGGTAGCTCCACGATTCTTGATGCTAGCTCAAGCATCCTCAAGCCTCCTCCTTCTCCAAGCCTCATCCTCCATAGCCGCGCGTGCAAGAGAAGAGAAGGAAGAAGAAGAGGAGAAGGGAGGAGGAGATGGTAGAGAGCTTCACCCTCTTGATTCCTCACTCTCTCACGTGCTCACTCCCTCAATCTCTCACACTCCCTCTCTCAAGAGCACACACAAGCAAGAAGAAGAAAAGAAGAAGAGAGGAAGAGAGAAGACTAGTTTGCCACACCAAAGAATGAGCTCTTCATTCACTTTTCCACTTTTTATACAAAACCCTACTTCCCTTTTTGGGCGGTCATTCCCTTTTTCCTTCTTTTACATGGCCGGTCATAGCCCAGGCCCTGTTTCCCATTGTTCTTTTCTATTCCTTGCTTTCTTTTCACTACCCTTTTGTCTTTACAAATAGCACGGGTGAGAGCCCGGCACTCTTTTACAAGATTTTAGAGTGCGCTTTTTGTGCGCCTTTCCCTTTTTATGGTTGCCTTGGTCTTTGACAGTTGTCCTTGCGCTTTTTGGGCTTTTCTCCTTCTTTTCCTTCCGTCGGCTACCTTCTTATCGCCTTTGCCCTGCGTCTTCTCTACCTTCTTTCGCTCTTGTCGTGTTTGAGGTTAACAAGCGCCATATGGAAAACACTAACGGAAGTTATGAATTGTGGCAGGAGCAGAAAATGTCGCAGCAAGACCGAGCCCATCGGCTCCCATTCACTAACGAAGAAAGGGAGCTATATTGCATCCAATTGGAAAACCACGCCTTTGGCCAGCTGAAGTTCCAAACCATCCACAACATCGAAGTCATGGTGGTGAAGGAGGAGGCAGCCAGAAGAGTGGTGGAATAGTGCAACCTGACAAAATACATTGAAAAATTCTTGCAGGAGCCTGATCACTTCAAATGTGTGGAATTCCTCAGGACATACGATTTGGACCAGGAAATGGGCACTGTAATAGTAGGCAAAGGAGAGGGCGCAAAGAAGGTATCGGTTCGATTGGACCGAGTCCTAGTGGAAAAAGCTCTGGGATTGGCACCAAGGACCGAAAGGCAGCAAAAAAGGGATGTTTGCGCCTTGCTAAAAATGAAGAAGGAAGAGGTTCTTACAAAGGATGGCATAAGCATCCAAGACATCCCCGACACTGACGCCAGGCTGCAGGCAAAGTTGGTGCACATGCTCTTTTCCAGCCAATGATACAACTCTTTAATGCATCGGATTAGTGTGCCCATGCTGGAGAATGTAGCAGCTCACACACTAGATGAGGTGGACTGGAATGACTACGTGCGGAAGACAATCGATCAAGTGGCCAAAGCACTAGCCCTGGGAAACGCACCAACAGGGGCAGACTCTCCTATTTCTAAGGTAACAGAAAGGAAGAAAGCCTCCTCCAAGGCCTCTTTCATCGGTTACGAAGGAGTCTTAACTACACTAATTCAGGAGGCAGTAAAAACAGCACAAGAGCCGGAGGAGGGAGAAGGAGAAACACCGAAGAAGTTGCCCCCTCGACAGGACAAAGACAGGTCCACCGACAAAACAGAAACAGAAGAAGAAGAGGAAGGACCAACTAGTAAGAGGGCAATCAGGACAACAAAGAAAAAGGCGGCACAGAAGAAGAAAAAGGGTGATGAAGGCAGGAAGAAAGAGAGGGAGGACTTGGAAAGGGCAAAGAAGGAGTCCCTGAAAGAAGCAAAAGAAAGAGAGAGGATGAAAAATCAGGAGGAGCAGAGGGAAAGAGAGGAGTTGCAGAAAGCCAAGGAGGCATCCAAACAAGAAGTTGAAGCAGAGAAAAGCAGGGAAAATGAACAAAAAGGAAAAAGCAGGAGGAGGAAAGGAAGAGGAAAGCGGAGGAAGAAGAGGAGGAGCTGCGAAGGAAAGAGGAGGAAGACCTAGCGGAGGCCACACGACGATCCATCGAGCAACAGTGCCGGGCGGACAAACTAAGGAACCTAAGCCCATGCAAAGAGGAGGGGCCTAGATCCAGCACACAGGTGCCCGAATTCGTGCCACCCCCAGTCTCCGAAGGCAAAGGCAAGACCCCGCTTCATCCAATCCCTACCCTCCTGATACCTCCCATGGAACTCACCACCGTCACCCCCCAGCATCCCCACTAGCGCTGATGTGTCAAATTTCGTGGCGTGGATGCAATATTTTATCAATAAAGAAATGGGCCAGGGGCGGAGCACGAAAACTACAGCCACAGGACAGAAAAGGCCGGCCACAGATGAGAATCCAAGCAGGAACCCAAAAAGCAAAAGGTTGAAGCCTCCACCTCGCCTATTCACGCAACAATGATGCCACTAGCCAATTACGATGAATACGTCACGGAGTTGCTCTTCCAGTTGGAGAGAGCAAAGGAGGAATGCAAAACAGCCGTGGCGGAGTTGGCAACTGAGAAGGAAACCATGGCCGCCTTCCAGTTGGACAAGACAAGAATGGTGGCCTTGCAGCAGCGTGAAATTGCAGAGCTAAAGCAGGAACTGGAAGGCAAAAAAGCAAGATCTCTAAAGAAAGGCAAAAAAAGTTGGTGGAGGAGGCCAGACAGAAACTGAGAGCCAAACCAGCCGTGCTACCTTCCGCGCCTCTCCCCCCATGTCCAGCAGACAATCTCCCGGTGGGATTCCATGCAGAAATGGTGGTGTGGGAGGTGCAGGAACTAGCAAAGGAGCCATTCCCCTTCAGTTTCCTCCTACCCAATAGTCTGCGGAGGGTCTTGCCCCTCAAAGTAATGGACGAGGTGATCGCGGTCGGTGGCCGGCTGGGGAAAAATGTGAGAAATGCAGGATCTAGAGCATGGCAAAGGCGGAAGCTATGGAGGATGGAAGGAGAAGTGTGGACTCATGATGGAAAAGACACTGTTTGTTACACAAGTGAATTAGGTTCCAAGATTGAGACTTGGACTCATAAACACAATCTTGTGTATGTGGACAATGACATTGACACCACTGAAAAGAAAAGAGTACTATCATTGTATTAAGAAAAGGAAGCAAGTACAATGCTTTATAGGAAAGTAGGAAACTGCAGTAGGCACCATTGTGCATATGGGATAGGTTAGCCTGCATATCCTTGACCCTGAAGCTCCATACAAAGAGGCTGTTTGAGTGAGTGTGATTGCTGATTCTCAACAACCCTCCTCAATCACAACTAGAAAGGCACAAAGTGTGTAGAGGCTATAATGAGAACCACCTGCAAAGTGTGGGCATACCACAAACATGGCAAAACACCAGAGGCTATCGTAGAAAAGGCTAAGTGTGGGTACCATAAACATGGTGGATATCCAAAGGCTGTAACAGGGGCCTCACAAAGTGTACAGAGACTGTAATGCCAAGTTACATAAGGAGTTTACAAAGCTTATGGCAAGAAGCATTAGGGCAAGGAAGTACAAGGCTTTTAAAACAGTCTATCAGAGTTATGAGAGTAGAAGGGCTGATGAGTCTTGTCCTTCCGATCCTGGTGGTCTTCATCTTCATCTTCATCTTCATCTTTTGGTCCATGGTCTTCTTCTTCTTTTACAGCTGCAAGATAGGCCTTTTGGGACCTCTTCCTAGCATGATAGAACTTTTCAGTATGTCCGGTCCTTTTGCAGAAGTCACAGAAGAGCGGTTCCTTTTTACCTTTGTATATGTTGTTTACATATAACATTTGTTCATCCTTTGAAGTGCTGGGCTCTTCTTTGCTTTTAAGTTTCTTTTCTTCTTCTAACAGTGATGCCTGGATATCAACAAGTTCAGGATTTGGCATGTTGATTAAAGTTGTTAATACATTATTATATTCAAGAGGCAAACTCTTAAGTAGAACACCGATGCAAACATCTTCATCCATTTTAATGTTGATTCTTGCAAGTTGGGTTAGGATTCCTTCCATGTAATTGAGATGTGTGGCAAGTGATGTGTTGGACTTCATTTCAAGCTTGAAGAACTCAATCTGGAGACCATACTTTGATGATTTAGATTGTGCACCGAACAGGGTGTCAAGTCTTTCCATGTATCTGCGAGGTCTCACAGTTATCCACATGGTGGATATAACTGTCGTCTAGCTCTAGTTTGATAATGGCCTGGGCTCTTTCATCATTCTTTTGCCAAGTAATTGCAAGGTCCGCATCCTGAGGTTTCTTCTCTTTGCCATTTGTGATGGCCCAGAGACCCTTTTTCATCAAGATGAGCTTGATGCGGGTTTGCCAGGTGTGAAACCCGACTCCTTTGAATCGAGCATTTGGAGAGTCTTTTCCCATGTTGAGGTTGCAAGATCAGCAGCAAATCAACACCATAATTCTGAGATTTTATCAGTAGAAGAGCAGAATGTAGTGTGTCAAGAGACACAGTTAGTGACAGTGTGAAAACACACTATGTCAGTGTTGATGTTGAGCTTGATTCTTCTTGTTCGGGATCGTTCGGTCGTTCTTCACTCTTCTCAGGTCCTTCCCCTCCTTGATTTTATGCTGGGTCAATGGATTAGAGTGACAGAGGCTTGGGTTGAGTGTCAGGAGAGAGAAAAACTGAGGAAAAAAAGCTTGAGAAATTTTGGCTATGGTGGAATTAGGGTTTCTAAGACAGGGGCCTGTTTTTTCAACATTACAGGAGCTATACTTGATCATTTTTAAAAATTTTTACATGCCTAGGAAGCTGACTTCATGGGCTATCAAGGCCCCATGATAATCGTCAAGATCGTGGACTGTATGAAGCATGCAGGCAGCTCGAACAGATTCGGCGCAGTTCAGTACAGCGATGATAAATTTGTGCAATGTCGGGGTCAGGGTGTAGCAATGTGATCGATTTTCCTGCTAGGATGAAGTACCTTGAGTAGAGGAACAAGTCCCTAGAAGAAATCAAGAGATGGAGTGGCCTCGTTGAGAAGTTATTGAAGCTCCAAGTGAGGTAGGTACTGTCTGGCTATGGCAGACACAGAGCAGAGATTGAGAATTTTCACAATGCTGAGCTCCAGATGGTCAAATGTCTTGGATTGATGTGATACAAGGAAGCTTTGTGAGTTGAAGAATACTTTTCTAGAAGGAAGCTCCAAGAGATTTGACCTGTGGAGTGAGATATAAGCAGCTCAATCTGACAGGGTGCTGTTGGCTATGGCTGCCATGGAAGCTTCAGTGAGAGTAGAGTTGGGAGATGAAGTCATGAGCTGACATTGAGCTAGATTGAGGTTGAGAGGAATCAAGAGAGGATGGAGAAGCAATGCCATGCCCAACTGGGCTCTGATACCATGTGAGAAATGCGGGATCTAGAGCATGGCAAAGGCAGAAGCTATGGAGGATGGAAGGAGAAGTGTGGACTCATGATGGAAAAGACACTGTTTGTTACACAAGTGAATTAGGTTCCAAGATTGAGACTTGGACTCATAAACACAATCTTGTGTATGTGGACAATGACATTGAGACATTGACACTTCACTGAAAAGAAAAGAGTACTATCATTGTATTAAGAAAAGGAAGCAAGTACAATGCTTTATAGGAAAGTAGGAAACTGCAGTAGGCACCATTGTGCATATGGGATAGGTTAGCCTGCATATCCTTGAGCCTAAAGCTCCATATAAAGAGGCTGTTTGAGTGAGTGTGATTATTGATTCTCAACAAAAAGATGGCTGGAAGAGCGGGAAAAGACCCCAACCTCTTGGGGCACCAAACCGGACGACTACTGGCATGACAAAGTTTTTGAAATCCCCTACACTGTACAAAACTATAGAGACCAACCCTTGTGGAGGAGGTCAGTATGCGACATAAGCATGCTCGCTTGGATGGCTTTTTGTAACACCCTATCGTTCGAGTGGAATGACCCTACTTATATGGTGTACCCTCGAAGGGTAGGGATAGATTTTGATGCCAACCTCCACGGGCGCTATGACTTCCCCGTCATTTATATCTCCACCGTAGCATCCTTAGACAACGCCCTTCTTTTTACCACAGAAAGCCTAGACGAATCCATGATGCACTTCCTTGCGGATTTTTCCTCATGCCCTGACCCCGCCTTCATAATAACCTATAACTATCTTAGGCTGCTTAGGCTACTCCTTAAGTAGGACTCGACTCCACAAGAGCGTGGCCTGCCTCCCCTCTTCTTCGACCCTAATGTTATAGATAATTGTGCCATGGCTCGTCTCATGATGAGGGCTACTCTCCTTCCTTCTTTTTGCCTAGCCCTCCTAGAGGACATGAACGACAGCCAGTTTACAAGATGCAACCACCCCTTCCTCTCCATTACCTCCCTACATGTCCGCATGAATCTAAAGAATTACATGCAGAGTCGCCAATTCTTGAGCAAGTCTCTCCGTCCACCTTCTCCTCCTCATTCCGACTAAGATACTTGGGCCTATGCCTCATCCAAAAAAAAAAAGCACCTAGGGATCTCCCTAGCCTGTTGAGAATCAGCAATCACACTCACTCAAACAGCCTCTTTGTATGGAGCTTCAGGGTCAAGGATATGTAGGCTAACCTATCCCATATGCACAATGGTGCCTACTGCAGTTTCCTACTTTCCTATAAAGCATTGTACTTGCTTCCTTTTCTTAATGCAATGATAGTACTCTTTTCTTTTCTGTGAACTATCAATGTCATTGTCCACATACACAGGACTGTGTTTATGAGTCCAAGTCTCAATCTTGGAACCTAATTCACTTGTGTAACAAACAATGTCTTTTCCATCATGAGTCCACACTTTTCCTTCCATCCGCCATAGCTTCCGCCTTTGCCATGCTCTAGATCCCGCATTTCTCACATGGTATCAGAGCCCAATTGGGCATGGTATTGCTTCTCCAACCTCTCTTGATTCCTCTCAACCTCAATCTAGCTCAATGTCAGCTCATGACTTCATCTCCCAACTCTACTCTCACTGAAGCTTCCATGGCAGCCATAGTCAGCAGCACTCTGTCAGATTGAGCTGCTTATATCTCACTCCACACATCAAATCTGGAGCTTCCTTCTAGAAAAGTATTCCCCAACTCACAAAGCTTCTCTGTATCACATCAATCCAGGACATTTGACCATCTGGAGCTCAGCATTGTGAAAATTCTCAATCTATGCTCTGTGTCTGCCATAGCCAGACATGACCTACCTCACTTGGAGCTTCAATAACTTCTCAACCAGGCCACTTGAGCTCTTGATTTCTTCTAGGGAGTTGTTCCTCTACTCAAGGCGCTTCATCCTGGTATGAAAATCGATCACATTACTACGCCCTGACCCCAGCATTGTGGAAATTGCGGAAACCTGTCCTGAATTGCGTCGAATCTGTTCGGGACGTGCCTGCGTGCTTCATACAGTCCACGATCTTGACGATTATCATGGGGCTTTGATAGCCCATGAAGTCAGCTTCCTAGGCATGTAAAAAATTTTGAAAATGATCAAGTATAGCTCCTGCAATGTTGAAAAAACCAGGCCCCTGTCTCAGAAACCCTAATTCCACCATAGCCAAAATTTCTCAAGCTTTTTTTTCCTCAATTTTTCTTTCTCCTAACACTTAACCCAAGCCTCTGTCACTCTAATCCATTGACCCAGCATCAAATCAAGGAGGGGAAGGACTTGAGAAGATTGAAGAACGACCGAACGATCCCGAACAAGAAGAATCAAGAATCAAGCTCAACATCAACACTGACATAGTGTGTTTTTCACACTGTCACTAACTGTGTCTCTTGACACACTGCATTCTGCTCTTCTACTGATAAAATCTCAGAATTCTGGTGTTGATTTGTTTTTGATCTTGCAACCTCAACATGGGAAAAGACTCTCCAAATGCTCGATTCAAAGGAGTCGGGTTTCACACCTGGCAAACCCGCATCAAGCTCATCTTGATGAAAAAGGGTCTCTGGGCCATCACAAATGGCAAAGAGAAGAAACCTCGGGACGCTGACCTTGCAACTACTTGGCAAAAGAATGATGATAGAGCCCAGGCCATTATCAAACTGGAGCTAGACGACAGTTATATCCACCATGTGGATAACTGTGAGACCTTACAGGATACATGGAAAAGACTTGATACCCTGTTCGGTGCACAATCTAAATCATCAAAGTATGGTCTCCTGATTAAGTTCTTCAGGCTCAAAATGAAGTCCAGCACATCACTTGCCACACATCTCAATTACATGGAAGAACTCCTAACCCAACTTGTAGGAATCAACATTAAAATGGATGAAGATGTTTGCATCGGTGTTCTACTTAAGAGTTTGCCTCCTGAATATAATAATGTATCAACAACTTTAATCAACATGCCAAATCCTGAACTTGTTGATATCCAGGCATCACTGTTAGAAGAAGAAAAGAAACTTAAAAGCAAAGAAGATCCCAGCACTTCAAAGGATGAACAAATGTTTTATGTAAACAACAGATACAAAGGTAAAAAGGAACCGCTCTTCTGTGACTTTTGCAAAAGGACCGGACATACTGAAAAGTTCTATCATGCTAGGAAGAGGTCCCAAAAGGCCTATCTTGCAGCTATGAAAGAAGAAGAAGACCATGGACCAAAAGATGAAGATGAAGATGAAGATGAAGATGAAGACCACCAAGATCGGAAGGACAAGACTCATCAATCCTTCTACTCTCATAATTCTGATAGACTGTTTTAAAAGCCTTGTACTTCCTTGCCCTAATGCTTCCTGCCATAAGCTTTGTAAAACTCCTTATGTAACTTGGCATTACAGTCCCTGTACACTTTGTGAGGCCCCTGTTACAGCCTCTGGATGTCCACCATGTTATGGTACCCACACTTAGCCTTTTCTGCGACAGCCTCTGGTGTTTTTCCATGTTTGTGGTATGCCCACATTTTGCAGGTGGTTCTCATTACAACCTCTACACACTTTGTGCCTTTCTAGTTGTGATTGAGGAGGGGTGTCGAGAATCAGCAATCACACTCACTCAAATAGCCTCTTTGTATGGAGCTTCAGGGTCAAGGATATGCAGGCTAACTTATCCCATATGCACAATGGTGCCTACTGCAGTTTCCTACTTTCCTATAAAGCATTGTACTTGCTTCCTTTTCTTAATGCAATGATAGTACTCTTTTCTTTTCAATGAAGTGTCAATGTCATTGTCCACATACACAAGACTGTGTTTATGAGTCCAAGTCTCAATCTTGGAACCTAATTCACTTGTGTAACAAACAGTGTCTTTTCCATCATGAGTCCACACTTTTCCTTCCATCCTCCATAGCTTCCGCCTTTGCCACGCTCTAGATCCCGCATTTCTCACATAGCCCCCTCCCCCACTTCACGCCTAGGGCACATCAAGGGCAGGACCTTCAGACCTGTCACCCTAAGGCTCACACCGTACCACCAACGAAGCACAAGCTGGGTCCTCAAGTGTGGGCCGTTACCAAGGGCTTGCCCAAGGTTAGACCCATCTCCTAGTTTCATTGCCACGAGCACAACACCCTGCACGACAAGCAACACACCCCTTAGGGAGGGCGCACTCTTTTTTGCAAGTTCTATCGACTCTCAAAAGCTGGCTACTTGCGGAGAACCGTCACCCTGGCACCTCTTAAAGACCCAAAGCGTGCCGGTCTCCAGCCACCCACCTGGTGCTGATGGCCGCTATGATCAAACCAGCTCAAGGAGTCTGCCATTGGCATAGATCTTGGATATGTATCGTCCAACCATCCATGCCCTACACCTCAAGATCCACGGATAGCTTATTGACTCCACCGGCCCAAGGACCTTCAGATCCAAGGCACATATCTTCAAACACAGCCACGCGAATCAAGCCAAACCGAGTTCAAGGAGTTTTACCAGAATCGATTCCCCCACACCATCATTGCATTGCTTCAAGTGCTTCTCCTACTCATCAGACGACCGGCTACAACATTGTGACGGATGCTGAGTGTCTCCATGAAGCTTACCATACGCCGGGCTCGCTCCGAGTCATCCTAACCACCCACCTACCTACTCCGCCGACCAGCCGACCTAACGTGTCCCTTGTCCCACCGCAGTGCCATGGGACTGGCACTTGGCTAGGAGGGGGGTAATGTTACTGTGTTTCCGACCACGTTACCGCAATACAGAGGAACGGGAACTGGGAAAGAAGGAAAAAGAGCAAAAAAGGTGCAAAAGAAAAAAAGGCGCCTTGACTAGCAACCAATCCCTGAAAATTTCAAATATTCGGACACGACCCTCAAAAGGCTTCGGTGTGGGGCCGCGGCAATAAAAGAGGAAAAGGCGCACCATTAAAATATGGGAGCGCTCCCAAATCTGTGTAAAAGAGTGTCAGGCTCGCTCTTGTGCAAAGTGTATGCGTTAGTGGGAATAGGGTCAATTAGAATGGTGGGAAATGGGAAAGAGGCCTAGGCTACGGCCGGCCATGTAAAATAGGAAAAGGGGATGACCGCCCGGAAGGAATTTAGGGTTTTGTATATAAGGTTGAAAAAATGAATGAGAAGCTCATTCTTTGGTGTGTGGCAAAAGGAGTCTTCTTCTTCCTCTCTTCTTCTCTCCTTCTTGCTTGTGTGTGCTCTTGAGAGAGGGAGTGTGAGAGTGTGAGGGAGTGAGTGTGTGTGAGGGTGAGGGATCAAGAGGGTGAAGCTCTTCACCATCTCCTATCCTCTTCTTCTCTTCTCTCCCCTTCTCTTCTCATGAGCGCACGGCTATGGAGGATGGAGCTTGGAGATGGAGGAGGCTTGAGGATGCTTGTGCTAGCATCTAGGATCGTGGAGCTACCGGAGTGCAAGAGAGAGGAGGGTACTCGATCGAGCATCAAGGTAAGCTCACTACACTCGTAGGATCGACGGCGTGTGAGCTAGGTGAGAGATAGCCATTAGAGCTCGCTTGAAACGCTTGAAAGAATAAGTGGTCCGATGGTCTTAGCGGTTGAGCAAAAGCTCCCACAGACCTGAATCAAGGTTTTCCTAGTAGTCAAATTCCTAAAACGATAGCTAGCGTCGAACCCCAGGTGAAATACTTTACGCAAAAACATGGGAAATGAGAGGGAGGCAAAGCTCGACCTCTCTGCCCGGAAGGCATAGTCCCATTCCATTCCCCTAAAACAATATAAATCGGGACTCTGGTATCCTAGATTCTAAGGCATCGTTCCTTGTTGTCAATTTCCTTTGAGAAAAGTTCCCGGCCAATTGGAACCACCCTTCCATAGGACGGACCCATGGTCACATCCACCGCACTTTCCTCAGGGTTGCTTTAGTTGTCTAATTACTTACCACATTTAGTTTGACATGCAAAACAGTTTCCTTAATTAGCCAATTATTCACGGGTTCCTTCACGTAACTTAAGCACTGACATAGAAAAACAATGTCAAGCAAGTTCCTTTTCAACAATTGATCTTATTTTCTTTGGAATACATAATATAATCTAGCTCGTAGGCTATTCCATAATCCACCCGAAGGCAATTCATAATCCGCCCAAAGTCTATTCCAACAATCCTCAGGGTTACTAATCCAAGTTTCCGCCCATAGACTAGTATGCGGGCCTCGAGATCCAATCCTGAGTCACGTCGGCCTCTTGTGTAGGACTCGGAGGCAAGAGATTTATGGCTAGAGCCCCCCATGGCACCCAAGCGTCCTCCTGCTCCAAGTAGCACCCACGAAGAGACCTCTCGCGGTGAGTTTAGTCCACGTACCTGATGCAGCTAAAAAACCCCCCTTGGATAGGGTCAGACAGATAGTCGGGGGTAACTGAAGCTACGTCTCCCTCCAGGCCTTCAACGTGAAGCATTAATTATCTTTCTAGCTTTAGTTCATTGAGCAAAGAAGTACAAACAGTGCTCCTAACTTTTACAAACACAATCAATCTAGTGGTCGTTTACTTGGCCAACTACTAAGGTGTGAATCCTTCTTTTCAAATGCATCCAGCATTCGATCCAAGATCAATTGCGACTTAGCAAGATCCCCAAGGGTTTCGTTGCTTGTTTACCCTTTTATCCTTGGGTTAAGGTTTGTACCCTATTAACCAAAATCAACAAACACCTTAGGTTCCTTAAACTAAGACAGTAAATCCTGGGCATCCTCGTCGCCCTAACTTGATTGGTCAATTTCTTGCTAGGCAATACATAACTTCGCTAACTTGGCAAATTGGTCCAAAGAAGGGTGATGTAGCAGGATGTCTACTCATCCTCTTGCAAATTAGACTTGCATTAGAACGTGCCAACCTTGTTCCAAGGAATGGCAAATCTATCTTGTGACTTAAACACAAAGCCATACGGCGTTGCAACTTGTTGTACGAGACAGGTGTCGCATCTAACTTGTGGGATCATTTCTCCCATCAACGGTGTTCCTTGGTCAAGAAATATGTTTGGTCATGATGTAGGGCTTGGGATGTCTTCTTGACCCAACCCAATCCTAACCATACTTGTCAGAGAGAGAACTAGGGAGAGAGAAAGAGGAGAGAGAAGACTATAGAAGAGAGAGAAAGACTACAAGAAGAGAGAGAAAAAGAGTGACGAGGAGAGAGAAATACTAGATCTAGAGAGAGAAAGATAGGAAAGAGGAAGAAGCCATAGAAGCTGTGAGCAAGATGGGAGAGAAAGACTGTAATTGTATTAATGTGTCAAAAAAGATGTGAAAAATTACATGTCCTCTCCTTTTATACCAATGTCAGTGTGACATGGCATAATATCAATGTTTTTTACACTAATTCCTTATTCCGAGCTTCTTACAATCCATCCCTTCCCAAAAGTTTTTTCCCTAAAAAACAAACCTGGAAATAACTAGAAAAAGATGGATAGAACAGAGTACTACTCTGTTTTTACAGCTTTACAAATGGGAAATGAATGAAGTATGACCAACTACATGAGCTGAAATTGAAGAACGGAAGTAAGCCCCAGCTATATACATGATTTGGAATACTTCAGAAGCATATGGAGCCATAAAGTCTTTAACAAATAATCTCAAAACAAAGTAGACAGCTTGCTGTGTAAACAGACCCTATTGGACCAAATCTGACATAACTTCTAGTAGAAGTGTCCAAATGGGACGTACCATATATCAAAACGAAGCTCTTGAAGAGTACTTTAAGCTCATTTAGATAGCTTAATTCTGAAAATTAGGCATGATAAAAATTATTCTACAACAGTGTGATGTCCTGAACCAGTCTGCATCATTACTAGCTCCATAAGCAATAGGCTTCAGCCACCAATGTATCCCTCAAGAAAGGAAACTCATCCAATATAGAATCAGGTCTCCAAGAAGCGTCTTCCGGTGGTAAACCTCTCCATTTGATCAAATATTCCACAATAGAACATGATCAAAGCTTCTTTTCATGCTAACCTATAACAGCCTCTGGGATATACTAAATAAGACCATCTTCATCAATAGGTGATAGCTCATCAACTATATCCACTGGATCACCATAATAGGGCTTGAGCTGACTAACATGGAAGACATTATGAATTTTTGTAGAAGAGGGAAGCTCTAGTCTATATGCCAAATCTCCAATTCGCTTAAGAATCTGGTAAGGGCCATAAAACATGTGGGCAAGCTTATTACTAGATCCATCTTTTAATGTAGAGTACTTGGATTTGGGCACCTTCAACGAAACCAACTCTCCTTCTTGGAACTCTAAGGGCCTCCTCTTCTCATCAGCATACATCTTCATTTGATCTTGAGCCTTCCTTAGATTCACCTTACATTGCTGAAGAAGGGTCTGCATTCTTTCCAACTCTTCCTTCCCATGGCATTGATCTTTTCATTAACAATAACTGTGGGTAAGGGCACCTTGTAACCATACAAAGCCTCAAAGGGTAAAACTCCTATGCTCGTATGAGTAGAATTGTTATAAGCAAACTCAGCCAAGTGTAACCAAGAATCCCATGAGGTTTGGACATCATAGCAAAAATGGCAAAGATATGTCTCCAACCATTTATTAACTCTCTCTGTCTGTCCATTGGTTTGAGGATGATAAGCTGTAGATGGAGCCAATTTAGTACCCATAGATGTAAATACCGCTTGCCAAAAGTTACTCATAAACTTTGAGTCTCTATTATGGACAATCACCTGCGGTAATCCATGTAGTCTAAAAATCAGCTCCATAAACTGGCTGGCCACTTGAGAAGCAGTAAACTGAATCTTGGTTGGAATAAAATGGGCTGCCTTGGTGAGTCTGTCTACCACCACATAAATACTATTCCATCCCTTCTTAGTAGTAGGTAATCCAGTAATGAAATCCATAGTAATATGAGTCCATTTACCAGTAGGAATAGGCAATGGCTGTAACAAACCTCCTGGCTAATGGGTGCTATCCTTATTCTGCTGACAAGGCATACACTTCATAACAAAGTCCTTGATATCTTTCCATAGTCATTTCCAATAAAATATTTTATTGATCTTGTCATAGGTCTTGAAAACTTCTAAATGTCCAGCTAGAGGTGAAGAATGTAGCTCCTCCATAATTTTCCACTCAAAAGAAGAAGTAGAGAGAATAACAATCTTGCCTTTGAACCAAATAAGACCATTTTTGAGCTAGTAATGCGAGTTTTCTTCCATAAGACCTTGCTGTGATTTTTGAAAAATTTGGTTGAATTCCTCATCTAGAAGATAGGCCTCCTGTAATTCTTCAATCCAGTCATTGTGTAATTCTGTCATAGCTGAAACTTTGCAGGCCCACATACGAGAAAGAGAATCAGCCACTATGTTATCTTTGCCCCTTGTATGAGTGATGTCAAAATCACGATTCTGTAATGTAGCTACCCAATGACGTTGCTTTGGAGTAAGATTGGACTGAGTAAGGAAGTACTTAAGTACCCTGTGATCACTATGTACTCTGAATCGGTTGCCATATAAGTAATGGTGCCACTTTTTAATTGCATGTAAGATAGCCAACATGTCCTGGTCATAAACATTCATGGCAATTTCTTTATCCGTAAGCTTGCGGCTCTCAAATGCAATTCCTCCATGCTCCTGAAGCAAAACAACCCCAATGCCACGGCCACTAGCATCACACTGTATAGTAAATTCTTTGGAGAAGTCTGGGCATACTAAGATAAGAGCAGAGGTAAGGAGTTCCTTTAACTGGTTGAAGCTGCTATCTGCAAGAGCATCCCTAAAGAAAGCCTCCTTCTTCAACCTATTAGTCAAAGGAGCTATAATTGCCACATAATGCTTAATAAATCGGTGATAGAATGAAGATAAACCAAGGAATCCTCTAAGAGAGCTAGTAGTAGTAGGCATTGGCAAATCTTTTATACATTGCACCTTCTTGGGATCAGCCTGTATTCCTTTTTCACTGACAATATGTCCCATGTATTCCACTACAATCTGCATGAAAGAACACTTCTTCTCCTTAGCAAAAAGCCTATGATGTCTCAATACATCAAAAACCCTCCTCATATGTGCCAAGTGATCATGTAAAGTCTTATTGTAGATCAAAATGTTGTCAAAGAACACCAAGACAAACTGAAAGAGGAAAGGTTGTAAAATCTTATTCATCAGGCTTTGGAAGGTAGCTGGAGTATTTGTAAGCCCAAATGGCATCACTAATAAATGGTAGAGCCCACGATCAGTCCTGAAAGTAGTATTGACTTCATCACCCTCTCGCATGCGAATCTGATGATACCCTGACCTCAAATCAATCTTCATAAAAAATTGAGCCCCCTTAAGCTCATTAAGCAAATCATCAATCCTGGGTATAGGATACCTATTCTTCACTGTGATCTTATTGAGATCCCTATAGTCAATGCACATTCTGAAAGATCCATCTTTCTTTTTGACTAACAAGACTTGGGATGCATAAGGTGAAGAACTTGGTTCAATGAATCCCATTTCAAGAAGTTCCTTGATTTTCTTGGCTACTTCCTCTCGTTCACACTTTGATAATCTATAAGGTGGCTTATTGATTGTCTTTGAGTTGGGCTCCAAATCAATGGGGTGATCCACTGCTCTCTTAGAAGGCAATGAAGTAGGTATGTCAAACAGATCTCTATACTCCTCAAGAAGAGCTGTCAAGGCTGGATGGTTTGCTGAATTATTGGGCTGATCCTGTGTTTCTTTATTCAAATGCAAAATAAATATTTGTGAGCACTTCTTGTACTCTCTTTTGAGCTGTTGAATGGTGATAAATTGAAAATCTGATCTACTAGAAATTCCCTGTAAATGGATAAGCTGTCCATTGGAGATAAACTCCATATATAACTGTGAGAAATCCATAGTGATCCTACCTAGTGTCATCAACCAATCACAACCAAGTACAATATCTACAGGCCCCATTTTCAGAGTGATCAAGTTTACCTTGGCTTCAAAATTTTCAGCCGACTGTAAAGAAACCTATGGGCATATCTGTGTACTGATTTCCTCTTCACCATTAGCCACTTTAACTCTAATGGGCTGCTGTAAATCTGTGGGAACACAATTTAGCATGTCCATGATGGACTTATTCACAAAACTATGAGTACTGCCACTGTCTATCAAGATGAACAATGGCTTTCCACATACGTTTCCCTTCATACGGAGTGTATTAGGGCTCTTAGATCCCATCCAAGCATCCATAGAGATAGAACAATTAGTGGCAGCAAGCAGCTCATCACAAGTCCCACCTGGATCAAATGGAATACTTCCACCTAGATCAAAAGAAAAAGAGTCGATTGGATCATAAAAATACTCCTGCCCAACTTCCTCCTCAAGATCTTCATTTTCAGCATTAAGTGCCATTGCATTAGCTTCATCTATGTCATCTTCAAAATCCTTAAAAACCAGCATACTCTGAAGCTTGGGTTTGACATTTTTGTATACACACTTTGAGGCATGATCAGGTGTATAATTTTTCCCACACTTGAAACATAAGCCTTTGTCCTTCCTTTCTTTATAGAGATCCATAGGAATATATTTAGGATTTGTATTGGACTGAGATGGACTTGGGCTTGTTGTCCCCCTGTTTGAAATCAACTCTTGGACTGTTTGCTATCTTGAATTTACTTTGAGACCTAGAAGCATTGAATGGAGGATAAGTTGGTACCCGTAAGCTTCCATTTGGCACATGATTACTGCCATAAGTGTTACCAACTTGCCCTTGCTTTAAACCAGTCTTTGGCTGTCCAAAACCAAGCTGAAATGAAGATTCTTTTCTATACTTTATTCCATAGTGCTCCGCAAGCTCAATAGCCTTAAAGAGTGAAGTAGGATTTTGTGCCATAACATCAGATGATAAAGATGGCTCCAAACCATACATAAACTTATGAAGCTTAGCCTCATCACTGATGCTTTCCACATACATGGTTAGGTTGAGGAATTGGTTAGTATACTCTCTTACATTTAGGCCCTTTGTTCCAAACCATACCATCTCTGTGCTAATTTCTCTTTCTCAAGAGGAGAAACAAATACTTCAGCTATAAGTGCCTTGAAAGCTTCCCAAATCTCTACAAGTATGTTTTATTTTTTAATATACCTCCACCAAGTATGGGCAAATCCCTCCAAATGCAAGGAAGCAAAGTGAATCTTCATGTCATCAATTTTAGGGAATATGTCAAAGTAGGACTCCATCTTAGAGGTCCACTCCTCTAAATCAGATGGTGAAGATGACTGACCATTAAATTTGGCTAGAACAATTTTGTCCTTAAGCTCTCTTTCATGAAAGGGTTGCTGTCTCAAAATAGGCTAATCATGATTACCATGTATGGAACCTCCAAATTGAGACAGAAATCTTTCAACAGGTGGCTGAGAATTACTATGCAATCTTCCTATTGGTAGAGAACCCCTAGAATTTTGAGTATTCAGTCTAAAAGCTTGAGGATTGGCTCCATTCAAACTGCCCAAATAGTCATCATGCCTCTGTGAAGACTCTCCTACTTCATAATGACTATTTGGAATGCCTCTTCTTCCAACAATCCCATATCCATGACCATTTTGGTTAGATGGCTGAAGTGGGACTGAAGGGCCACTATTTGAACAAGCTTTCTCATTAGCTTCTCTTGATCCCATTTGCAATTGCATCAATTAAGAAAATTGTGCCATAAGTTGAGCATTAGATTACACCAACTTATCAAAAGAAGCCTTGGTTTGAGTCATTGAATCCACCAACTTATCAATGGAAGACTTCATTTGATCAGTAGATAAAATCATTTGCTCCATTCTTGAAAAGATGGCCTCATGTCGTTCCCTATGTCTTTGTTCATGGGCACACAAAGTATTATTAAGTATACTAACTTCTCATTGTTGTTGAAGCTCTTCAGGGCTCTCTTGAAGTGTATTATCCAGCATGGAATCCTTGATTTACTGAGCATAATCTTCCTGGACCTTATTTTTACCTTTATGTCCTGCCATAATAGTGCAATCCTGCAATACCCCCTATCAGAAAAATGGCTATAACTTTTGCTAGGGAACTCCGATTTCAGAAATTTTTAGTTCAAATTGAAGCTAAGAATGCCCTCTTCAAGATGAGCTATGGCACGATATAAGAGGTTTAGGACATAAAATTCTATAGCTAGATTTCTGTGTTTGAACTGTCCAGTCCTGCACCCTATCTAGACCTGTAAGTGCCCTGTTTCGACCCTGTAGTGCAAGATAGTAACCCCAAATGGTTACCAAACCCTGTAAAAGGGTGTATAGGACCTGTGGTATCTTGTAGTACCTGCACCTGTACTTCAGTAATGAAGGGTGTACCTGTAACCACCTGTAAGTACCCTGTAAGTGCCCTATAAATTCTCTGTTTTACCCTGTTTTGGACCTGTAGGTACTTGAGCCTTTGGAAAGTCTTCAATCTTCAATTCTCCACTCGATGTACCTGTGTGAGGGATAAAACGACATGATAGGCTCCCTACATGGGCTCCGAATCACCAGGAGGTGGGCAAAGTTCCCCCCGGGTCGGTTGGTTGTACCGCTCGGGCTCTTTGATAGTAAGGGAGGGTCACCTCTCTTTTGTCCCACTATCTCCCCTAGTATCCACCTTTTTCCTCAGTGGGTATATCAACATGGTAGAGGCTAGTATTCTAATCAATCAGCATGAGATGCATTTCTAAAATATTCATTCAGCCTTTAATGAGATGCAATTGAATGGAATCTTGAAAATTTGGATTGAAGAAGGGTCTTACCAATGCAATTCAGTGACTCACTAATTGCTAGTACTTACCCTTTTACAATATTTCAACTTGGGTAAAAGAAATTCAGCCAATCAATGGATTAGAGTAAACAAGTTCATCAATCAAAAGATTCAATCAATGGGATTCAATTGTTATGCTGGAAATTTCAGATTGAAGCCTCTAATTCACTGATTGGAACTAGTATGCATAAAGCAAGCATTGCATTCATGAATGGATTGATTCAAGCAAAGGTTGGCTGAAAGTTTGATGGATACTATTCAATTCTTTAATCTCTCAATCAAATTGATTAAGCTCAGCAATTGAATTAATGAGAAAGATTAAGAATTGAAGAAGAGTACCTTTGACATGGCTAATGATGACTTGATCAATCTTTATATACTTGATAGAGCCTCCAGTTGTCCAATGTTGGTAAAATAATCTCCAAGGCTTGTGTATTCAGTACTTAGGAACAATCTCAAAGCTTCAAATGCTTGAAATTGAAGCATTAAACCCGTTTCCTCCAAAATTTTGCTCCATGAAAGCTCTTGAGCTTCAATCTTTAACCATTTCGTGCTTAATCCTTGCAATTTGTTGAAGAATCCTTGCTGAGATGATCCCATGGGCTAAAAGGATGAAGAATCTTCAAGAAATTGTTGAAAATTGGAAGGTCGGGCTGTAGAAGCTTTCATGGTTGCCATGGACTGTTCACCTAGGGTTTAGGAAGAAGAAGCTGAAGAACCTTAAAGAGGGCTGAATATCTCCATTTCACTGATGTTTTATGCTTGCAAAGGATCAAAGAGAGTGCGAAGGCCTGAGGAAGAAGCAAACATGAGTAGAGAGCAAGCTAGAATCAGCTCGAAAATTGTGTTGCAATTTTTGGGACTGTTCTTGGCTATTTGGCTAAGCCAAGGTGGAGCAATCTTATGCTCATTCTGAAGCTCATGAAGAGAGGGATCTATTCCAAGTGATTCTTGACCAAGAAGATTAGGGGTTTGAGAGAAATAAACAGATCTTGGTGTTGAACTTCCATGAAACCTACAGGAAACTCGAGGAAAGGGGAAAGAGAACTCCCTCTTTTTAAAGTAACCACAGTTTGTTCCCAAACTAAGCCCGATTAATTCTTCTCTACCCTAATTGCCTCCAATTTTGCATGAAATTTGATGACGACCTGTCATTTAAGCCATCCTCCACCATATTTGACCTTGGATATCTCAAGATGTAGTCTCTTACTAACTGTAGATGATCTGCAGCACTCCACTAGCCATGTCTTGTGCAATTTTTGTCTAAAATTGATTTTGATAGAGGAAAATAGGATTGAAAATAGAAGAAAAGAATGGATCAAAGACCAATGCTCTGATACCACTTGTCAGAGAGAGAACTAGGGAGAGAGAAAGAGGAGAGAGAAGACTGTAGAAGAGAGAGAAGAAGAGTGACGAGGAGAGAGAAAGACAGGAAAGAGGAAGAAGCCACAGAAGCTGTGAGCAAGGTGGGAGAGAAAGACTGTAATTGTATTAATGTGTCAAAAAATATGTGAAAATTTACATGTCCTCTCCTTTTATACCAATGTCAGTGTGACATGGCATAATATCAATGTTATTTACACTAATTCCTTATTCCCAGCTTCTTACAATACTAGGCCAATGACGTTTGGTCCTAGGGTTAATTTCAAATGGAAGTCTAGTATTTGGCCAATCAATCCTTATGGTAAGAACCCTAGATCGTTCTTGCATTTAGCTAACCTTAACATTCCGTGAATGTGGGTAGGATCCTTGGGAATTGGAAATCTTGACTTGGCATCCCAAGTGAGATACTAGGTAGAATTTTAACGCGGCTTAGCTCTATTTAGCACATTGAAGTGGTCATCATTTGAGTTACACCCTTACAACGAATTACCTAACTGATCCAATTGTCTTGTGACAAGAGGTGATCTTTTCTTAGAAGAGATGCAAATCCTTTTCCTAAGAGATGTAAATAATTGCAAAACATAACATTCCATGCAAATATGCGATTCATAGACTTTTCCTTCTATGCAGCTAAAAGATTTCAATGATCATTTCTTTTCCCTTGTGCTAAAACTACAATGATGCAATGGAACCAAGATTTAATGATTGACAATTTAGGACTAACTCGTATATAAACCTATGCTGAGTTTCAATGAGAACTATACCTACTATAAACCTTTTGTCCAATGCATTGAATTCATAATTTAGTATGAAATGCATCTTTTTCTAAAACAACTTCGATAAAAAAAATTATGCATGAGCGAATTTCATAGGACTATTGTTGATTTAACCCATTCAGTGGCACTTAACCGGACTTAGAAATGCAAGCATCCTCACATGCAACAAGTAAGTTCATGGTTTCCTTTTTATGAAATGCAATTCTTTGGACAATATTCAATGGCGTCTAAGATTAACCTTTATACGAATCACGTCCATGGATTTAAATCATAAGTGCAAGATGCGACAAGCTCCATCCTTCTTAGCACGATCCCTTTTCTAATTTATGCATTTTACATTTAAGGAGATTGCAACTTGGAAGTGCAAGCAAAGTGCAACATGCAACTAAATCTCGTAAGGCGAATGAATAATTGCATTCATAACTTCCCTATGAAAATTAAACGTGCCTAAATCATTCCTTTTATGCGGAATTAGAATTCTAAGAACTTGGGCATTGGGGTTTGAGGTATTGTCCACACGTGTGCTCGGGGTAGAAACTCCCATGTGAGTGCCTCTCGCCAATTTCTTGGGGGCCATTGATGAGTAGAATTCTGGTTCAGCAACTCCTCTTTGGCTCTTTACGTGTTACGAATCCCTTTCTGCCCGATGTCTTCTCCTTCGCGCAGGACACGATCTTTTAATTGTGGTTCTTAAAGAAACCTTAGATGATGTAGATGAACAAGGCTTATGGAGGCCTTGTTTTAGAAGCTTCCTATCTTCTATGACATCAATGTGACCTGGAGAGAGAAAGTAAGATGATGATGAGGATAAGGATGAAGGTGATGATAATAATGATGATGATGGTGATGGGGGTGGGGTAGGCGGCAGCAACGCTGCAACAGGCGGCAGCCTGGTGGACTTCACGGCGGCGATGGCGGCAGCACGGCTGCTCATGATCCTCCCTTCCTTCCTTCCCTCAAGCCTAAGGGGGGTTCATATAGTGTGTAGGGGGGGGAGATAGCCTCCCACATGGCTTGCTTGCATGCCTCCCCTCCCTCATGCTTCTCCACACCACACTCCTTTCTCTTCCACTTAGCTCCACTCCCTCTCCCCTACCATGTATCGACTGAGGGGAGGGGGTAAATAATAAAATTTTAACCATTATCCTTTACTTTTCCCATAAAGGGTGTTCTTGTGCGACCTTGCGGTCTTCAAGCCACGGTCTCTTATGCGCAATGCGGGTGGAGTCTATTAACGTGTGAGGGTGGATCATTTAGCCCAGGGTTCTTCTAGTCGCGGGGAGATTATTTTAAGCTGATCTTGCACGGAGCGTGTAGTGTTCCAAATTCATTAATATTTCGTGCGGGAATATTACAGATGCTTGATTTGAAGCGCGCAAGTGCTCAAGGCTTGAATCCTGAAACAGAACCAAAATGTAGAGGGAGCTCACACTCAACTGCCAAGACCCACGAGCCGTGTATTGTTTCAAGCCTTCCAAGCCGAGCACTAATGGCTACCTCTCACATAGCCGACGCGCTACCTATCCATGAGTGTAGTGAGCTTACGTCCATGCCGATCGAGTTACCTCCTCTCCCACGCACTCCGGTAGCTCCACGATCCAAGTGCAAGCTTCAAGCAAGCTCCATCCTCAAGCTCCACACTCCAAGCTCCATTGCCGAGAGTAAGACAAGAGAAGAGAAGTGAAGAGAAGAAGAGAGGAGAAGATGCAGGGCTTCTCCTCCTCAGTCCCTCACCCTCACACACTCACTCCCTCACACTCTCACACTCCCTCTCTCAAGCACAAGCTCAAGCAAGCAAGAAGAAGAAGAAGAAGAAGAGGAGAGCCACTTTTGGCCACACATAAGAATGAACTTTATATACAAAACCCTAAATCCCTTTTGGGCGGTCATCCCCTTATCCCCTTTTTTACATGGTCGGCTGTGGCCTAGGCCCTTTTTCCCATTTGTAAAATATTACACGGCGTAGCGAACAGAATCTGAGAAAGAGATAGAGAGTACACAACAGATAAGAGGAGAATCAGTAAATTCTTTAACTCCAAACAATTGATACAAAGATGGCTCTGTCCACCCGTGTGCTTCCACTTTGTGAAGCTTAGATGGCGATCTAGAAGAAGATAGGTGAAGAGTTTAAGGCTAGCTGGAACAACAACTCTGACTGGGTGAAAGATGAGTGAATGATGGCTGTGAAGGGGTTTAGCTTTTATAGCCCGCGAAGGTCGTTAGGTCGACCTGCTGACCAACCTACCATATGAGCCTCCACTAGTCGGCCAGGGAGTCGGCCAGGGAATATTCCCTTTACCATCGGGCCGGGGGCGCTGCCCCCGGACCCCCACCAGGGACCCCCCAGCCAGGGGCCGCTTCCACGGCCCCCGGACCCCACAATAGGGGCCCCTTTTAACTCCCTTACCACGCAACTCAATGCAATGTGCCTCGAGTTGCTACCAACTTAACCACTCCATCTAACCCAAAGATTAGACCCACAACAGTCACCTTTTTGCCATCTGGTCACATAGACCTCATCTGATATATAAGTCAGGACTCAACCAATGTCCGGGCTCACATTTGGCTTCTCCTCATAATGGGGGCCTTACAACTTTGAGCACCATGGATCATTGGTAGCACCTAATGAGGGTGGGGCATTGATCATATCTAAAACCCCCCCTCAATGTCCACCCATAGGTGAACTATCTCCTCGGTCCAATGCCGAGTCTCTGAAGATGAACTTGAAGTAGATCCTTTGTAAGTGCTTTGGTGAAGATATATGCTCCATTCTCCTCTGTTGGACAGTAGACCAATTCCACTATCCCATCCTCCATCAAATCACGCACATAGTGATACTCGATCTCTATATGTTTGGTGCATGCATGAAACACTGGATTTTTGGCAATGGCGATGCAACTCTGATTGTCACATCTCAGCACAGTTGGTTCTTCATCCTGCACTCCCATATGCCATAGAATCCTTCTCAACCATACGGCCTCACATGCAGCAAAACAAGCTGCCTTGTACTCTGCTTCGGTAGAAGACAATGCCACTGTTGGTTGCTTCTTACTAATCCAAGAGAAATTTCCTGAACCCAAAGAGAAACAATAACCAGAAACTGACTTCCTGGAATCAATGTCTCTTGCCCAATCTGAGTCACAGTTCCCCACAAGAGAAGTTTCGAAACTGTATGTGATACCATAGTCAAGAGTTTTCTTCAAGTATCTGAGCACCCGCATCCCAGCCTTCCAATGACTCTCATGAGGTTTGTTTGAGAACCTGCTCAAAACACCAACAGCAAAACTGATATCTGGTCTGGTGTTACACAAGTAGATCAGACTGCCGACCAACCTCCTATACCTTCCAATGTCTGCTAATGCTGATGTATCCTCGACGGATAACTTTGCATTCACCTCCATAGGTGTAGCTATCTCCTTGCACTCGGTCATGCCAAATGCCTTCAAGATCTCCCATGCATACTTCTTCTGAGAGATGAAGATCTTTCCTGGCTCTTGCTAGACTTCAATCCCCAAACAATAGTGCAGCAAGCCCAAGTCTGTCATTTCAAACTCAGAACTCAAAGCCTTTCGAGTTTGGTTGATCATATCTTCATAGTCACCTGTAATAAGAAGGTCGTCCACATATAGGACAATCACTACAGACTTTTTACCATCCCTCTAAACATACAAGTTAGCATCTGAGGCACATCTTTTGAAGTTTAGGTTTAAAAATAACCTATCTATCCACTGGTACCATGCTCTGGGGGCTTGTTTCAGCCCATACAATGCCTTCTTTAGTTTACATACTTTGTTCTCAGAATGGGGGGCCTCAAACCTTGGTGGCTGAGCCACGTACACCTCCTCCTTGAGGTCACCATTTAAGAATGCTGACTTAACATCCATTTGGTACACTGGCCACTTCTTGTGGGCAGCCACTGCAAGTACTGTGCGAATAGTGGTCATTCTGGTAGTTGGGGCAAATGACCCTTGAAAATCAAACCCTTCAACTTGTGAAAATCCTTGGGCAACCAATCTAGCTTTGTACTTTTCTAAGGTACCATCAGCCTTGTACTTTACCTTCCAGATCCACTTGGTGCCAATAACCTTCCGCTTTGCTGGTCGATCCACTAGCTCCCAAGTGTCATTCTTCATTATGCTGTCATACTCCGCCTGCATAGCATCCTTCCATGATGGATCTGCAAGTGCTTCTTCTAAGTCAGTTGGCTCCTTTACTTCTCTCATAATCTCAACCATCAAGGCCATATTGACTATGTGAGCAAAAGCCCTCCTTTGCTCCTCTATTCTCTGAGACCTCCTTGGTCCGTCTGCCTTCTCCTCAACAGATGTAGGCATAGGATTATTGTGGTCATAGAGCTGCTTCACCCAGCGCGGCAATGGCTTTTTCGGTGGGGTGATGTCAGGTTGGTGAACTTTTTTCTCATCATCTGAAGATGATGCTTCCTCCTCCTTAAGGATAGGGATAGCTCTCGAGACAGGTTCATAATGGACTACTTCTTCGCTTGATGATAAAGTGGAAGAACTTGCCTTCTCCTCCTCCACTGTATGCGGCTCCTCCTTGAACACCACATCACGACTTGTGATGATCTTCTTTGCCTCTTGGTCATATAACTTGTAAGCCTTCTGCTCATCACTATAACCCAAGAAGATACATTTTCTGCTTTTTGGTTGTAACTTGTTTCTCTTCTCATCTGGAACATGTGCATAACATTCACATCCAAAAATTCTGAAATGTGAAACAGATGGTTTCTTACCAGTGTAAGCCTCATGAGGTGTTTTTCCCTTGAGAGCCTTTGTATAGCTCCGATTTAGAATGTAGACTGCAGTATTAACAGCTTCAGCCCAAAAATGGTTAGGCAATCCCTTGCCCTTTAGCATACATCTTGCCATCTCCACAATGGTGCGATTCCTACGTTCCACAACACCGTTCTGCTGAGGTGTGTGAGGCGTCGTCAATTGACGCTTGATCCCTTTGCTCTTGCAAAAGCCTTCAAACTCCTTTGAGTTGAACTCACCACCACCATCTGTTCTAAATTTCTTCACACTTTTCCCTGTTTCATTCTCAACAAGTATTAGCCATTCTTTAAACTTACCAAAAGCTTGAGCCTTATCACGAAGGAAGTACACCCACATCTTCCTACTGTAGTCGTCGACAATCAACATAAAATAAGAAGATCCCCCCAAGGCCTATGTATGCATCTTACCACACAAGTCAGCATGCACCAACTCTAGAGAAGCCTGTGCTCTATTCTTGCTTTCTTGTGGAAATGCCTTTCTTTGTTGCTTGCCCATCATACAAGCTTCACATGGTTCCTTCAATTCAGTTATTGTAGGTAGGTGAGCAACCATACCTTGCTTTTGCATCTCCTTCAATACTGCAAATCCGATGTGTCCAAACCTTTCATGCCAAAGCTTACTTGTGCCCACTCCAGCGGTGGCTGTAAGAGCACTTAGCTCATACAAGTTGTTCCTTCTTTCTCCTTTGCCAACAATTGTGCTAGCACTATCAATAATTTTTGCACATGTCTTCTTGAACCTCACTTCATGACCAAGATCAGTTATGGCAGCAACTGATAAGAGATTTCTCCTGATTTTGGGAACATACAACACATTTGAAAGCTTTTTGACTTCACCATTTGCAGCAACAAAAGAAATAGTACATGTGCCCGCAGCAGGGCATTTAGCATCATTTCCAACCATCACAGTGATGGATTCTTGTAGAGGCTGCATAGAACTGTATAGACCTTTCTTGTTGGTCATGTGACGGGAGGCCCCACTATCCAACACCCAAGAGTCAGTGGTAGATTCTTCTTGCGCCGAGGAGCACACTTCCTCAATGGTCGCCATGAATAATTCCAACTCTGCTTCAGCCGTATTGGCTGTCTCTTTCCCTTTACTTTTAAGGGTACCATTCTTTTCATCTGCCTTCTTGACACGACAATCTGCAATTTTATGTCCTTTCTTCTTACAGTAGAAGCACTCTCCTTGAAACTTCTTCTTGCTGCCCTTCTTCTTTTTGTCACCATCATTTTTGGTGGAGGAACCACCTTTGCCTTTTGCATTGGCAGAGAATGCATCATCTCCATTGTTGCTTCCTTCTCGGGCTTTCAGCCTCAACTCCTCCTCCATTAATAATGCACAAAACTCCTCAAAAGTCAAAGCTTGAGGTCTCACCTGAGTATTAAGGGCAGTTACTAGTCCATCAAACTTTTGTGGACAAATCCGAAGACACCTCCGAGCTAGCTCTTCGCTAGTCTTTTGTATCCCAGGGCCAGCAATCTGGTCGCGCAGATTCTTAATTCGAGTGATGAATGCTTCAACCGTCTCTCCTTCAGCAAACTTCTCCGCTGCTAGTTGATTCTCCAAGTTTTGAATCTTTGTTTGGTTTTGTGTTTCATACTGACTCCTTAGTACATTCCAAGCCTCTGACGCTTTGGTTGTATGCTGAATCAGAGTCAAAACACTGCCAGAACAGCTTGTAACTAAGGCACACAATGCATCTGCATTCCTTCGTTTCCAAGCTCGTAGAAGATCTGCATTCGGAGGAATCATCACACTAGGATTTGATGGGTCGGGGGTAGGCTGTGGTTCTGCGTCAGTCCCCAGCACAGTCTCCAGAAGCTCATAAGAATCAAGGATAGTTGTAATTTTGAACTTCCACAAGGTGTAGTTTGTACCATCTAACTTGCCTTCGCTGAAGGTTGGTGGACGAATCCTCAGTGTTTGAATAGCCGGTACAGCAGCACCACCTCCTGCACCGCTTCCTGATGTGCCAGAACTGCTTCCTGGAGTCGACATCATTTCTCTTTGCTGTTGAAGCCTTTGCCTCTTGCACGCTCTCCGATCTCTAGAGCCCCCTGGGCTGTGATACCATGTAAAATATTACACGGCGCAGTGAACAGAATCTGAGAAAGAGATAGAGAGTACACAACAGATAAGAGGAGAATCAATAAATTCTTTAACTCCAAACAACTGATACAAAGATGGCTCTGTCCACCCATGCGCTTCCACTTTGTGAAGCTTAGATGGCGATCTAGACAGAAGATAGGTGAAGAGTTTAAGGCTAGCTGGAACAACAACTCTGACTGGGTGAAAGATGAGTGAGTGATGGCTGTGAAGGGGTTTAGCTTTTATAGCCCGCGAAGGTCGTTAGGTCGGCCTGCTGACCGACCTACCATATGAGCCTCCACTAGTCGGCCAGGGAGTCGGCCAGGGAATATTCCCTTTACCATCAGGCCGGGGGCGCTGCCCCCGGACCCCCGCCAGGGGGGCCGCTGGCCCCCCTGGGACCCCCCAGCCAGGGGCCGCTTCCGCGGCCCCCGGACCCCACAATAGGGGCCCCTTTTAACTCCCTTACCACGCAACTCAATGCAATGTGCCTCGAGTTGCTATCAACTTAACCACTCCATCTAACCCAAAGATTAGACCCACAACAGTCACCTTTTTGCCAAGTCAGGACTCAACCAATGTCCGGGCTCACATTTGGCTTCTCCTCATAATGGGGGCCTTACAACTTTGAGCACCATGGATCATTGGTAGCACCTAATGAGGGTGGGGCATTGATCATATCTAACACCATTATCCTTCTATCTTTCTAGCTTCCTTTCCACCGCCCGTCTACATTTACAAATTCACGGGTCAGAGCCCGATGCTCCTTAAATTAAATCATTATGTGCTTGCACTCTTTTACAAAAGTATTGACTTGCATCTTTCATTGTGTACATTTTTCCCTTATTTAGGACTTTTCTGCACTTCTTGTGTTTCTAGATTTTTCTTGGTGCGCCTTCGTCTTCCGTTTGCCTTGGCCTTTGTCTTTTGCTTTAGCTTTTCCAGATTTTCCACCTTGTTCATCTGACGGTTAACACACATGATCAAATCTTGTCCCCTTACTTGAAAGTGGAGTCTACCCTAATTACTATATAGGTTGTCTTTCTAAGTTCCACTTTGAAGCATGGGTTAAGATTTAGCCACATGGCCAAATCTTTACCCCTTATTTGAAAGTGGGACTTGGGAGATTCCCAAATTCTCTAATATGGTGTTTTGAGGCTTTGTATGGATATAAAGTGTCCCTCCCCATTGGTATGTTCAATGGAAGGATTAATCCATAAGGAAAAGAAGAAAGGAAAGAATGTAGGCCCTACTTCATCAATGCAAAGTGAATCTCAAGAAGGCACAAGAGCAAATGAAACTCTATGCTGATGAGAGATGGAGACCCATAGAGTTTCATGTTGGAGAGCTCGTGCTTTTGAGGGCGCCTAATTATAGGTATGCTAAATTAAAAGATGGTTCCAACAACAAATTTGCACATCGCTATTATGGACCATACAAGATCATTAAATGGATTGGAGACTTGGCATATAGGCTACAACTTCATTCTTCTACCAAGATCCATAATGTTTTTCATGTGAGTCAATTAAAATATTTCATTGGCTCACAACTAGATTATCTTGAGGAGTTTCTACCAATGGATGAAGAGGGAATTATTGAGCATATCCTTGAGGTGATCATTCACTAGTGGGATTAGAAGCTAGATCACATTATCTTATCAAATGGAAAGGTTTATCCTCACAGGAGACTTCTTGGAGACCAATGTCTATAGTGGGGGAGTTTCTTTATCTTAAAGAGAGTCTTGGTGGAAGAATAGGCACGTTTGGCCCCTATTTCACTATAGACAGAGTCCTTAGATAGCTCATTGTTTTAGAATTATTTTTATCATGATCAATTTTCAAAGATGACTTACCTAGTATGGCTTGAAAGTACATGTCCTATCTGATATCCCGACTTTAGTTTCAAAATTTTCAAACTTCTTGCAACTAGACTTGAAGGTTCTAGACCATTAAATAGAGGAAGTCTGGAATAAAAATAGTCAAAAGTTTGTAAACTCAATACCTTCCAAATCTGATATAGCTGCAAATATCTCTACACTAGGATCACCATCTTATGCACGACAGTTATGACTGGTAAGTTCTGGATTGACCAAACACATTTTAAACTTAGCAATTCGAATAATTCACAAAAGCTTTAAAGCTTTAGCTTTATGAAGAAAAATAATAAGCTTAAAAGAGGAAGATGAAGACGATCTGGCCGCCCCCTCCCCCTTTTTTTGGAAAAAAAAACGACTCTTCCTAGGACATCTCTTGATGGGCTACTAAGAATGTACCACCAAGGAAAGCTCGGGCGGGCACATTACAGTTGGTATCAAAGCTCACGTTGATGTAGGACACGCCACAAGTAAATAAAACTAGTTTAGAGCATAAAATATATTTCCCTTAAATAGTGAAATCTTCTCTTGTTAATATATGTTCTTGATTTCTAGTAGAAAGGCGAACCTTGAAAATGATTCTTTATTTTTCAAGTTATGTTTATGTCAAAAATGCACTTCTCTAGCTTCAGTTGGAGAAACTAGATGATGAAATATTAGATCCAATATACAATCCTTCACCCTTGTATTATGAAAGACGATGTATGTTAAGAAGAGGATATTGTCACATTGACGCAAACCATCTTGCTTACCTCTAGAATAATTTAAAAATGTTGAGGTGGATGGAAGCCCTTAAGGTTGCTAAGATTTATCTCTTCTATGAGGCTAGAGTAAATTCAAACATGTTCACTAGAAGGCGACAGGTCGAACTAAACGGGTATATCTATGGGAAGGTTACAAGGGTTATATTGGTTGATCGAGTCATGGTTGTAGGACGCTCCAGTTGTCGCAACTACAAGAAAGATGGATTATGTGATCTTCCTATAAAATATGGATTTTTGGATATTTATTCTTGGAATCCTAATTACTATGTGATGGATGTATCACAATGTCATGCCTAGATTGTGGTAGGAAAAACTTTTCCAAGAATAATATGAGCTCCCAAACTACTCAAATAATGTATTCCCTTCCTATTGACACAAAGAATTATTTTTGTCCATTCGTTTGTTTCATTGATAAATAAAAAATAGTAGATAGACTTTTTTTGGGATTAAAAATCAAAACTCTCTTTTGAAGTATAAACCCTGATCATTGTCGAAAGGACAAGTAGTACATAATTTCCCTCCTAAATTAATGAGGTAGAGTAAGCAAGTGAACATCTTTTTTTTCTGAATATGGTTGGAAAGAAAATTGATCATATAATTGCATAATTCTCAGAATGTCGCCCCAAATCTCAACACTACGAAAGCCCAAGAGAATAGATTTCTTCTCAAGCAGTACAAGCCACCGGAGTTTGATGGTAAAGGAAGGGACATTCCAACTGAAGCAGAAACATGGATAGAATCTATGGAAGACTATTTCACTACTACAGGGATTACATCATCAAATCAAGCCAAGATCGCCAAACTAAAACTCATAGGAGATGCCCGTCTTTGGTGGAAGAAATGGTGCAAGGACCAAAGAATGCCCAAAGGCGCTATCACTTGGGATAAAATTAAGGACACAGTATGTGGGAGATATCTTCCGCCCACATATCAATCCTAGAAGATAAATGAGTTCTTCAATCTAAAGAAATTAAGCCTAAGCCTAGAAGCCTACTACTCCAAATTTGTAATATTTCCACGCAATAAAAGTTAGTTGGTTAGTTCGAAAGTTAGTTAGTCAATTAATAAGTTAGTAAGATTATTAACTAAAGACTAGCTAAGGTAAAAACTGGCAAGCATTAATAGCTAATAATTTTCATTCAATTAAAAATATATTAAAAATTTGAGAGTCATAAATCTGACATTTTTCCCAGATTGATAAGGACTGTAGCCACCCTTCACAAAAAGTACAATGTGAACAGGACTTATGAGCCATATTAATCACTAGTATTAATGTGTATAGTTTGAATGGTCCAAAAATATTAGATTCTTGGGGGGAAAAAAACTATTATAGTTTAGATATTATCCTAAAAAGATAGAACTAAAAGTCATTTAAAAGAAAAGACAAGTGATGTTTTAGTTAGTTTTGGAGATTTTATAAAAAGGGAAATAAAGAAAAGTGACTTGCAAAATCGTGCCTGCCGCGATCGCAGTCTACAGGCAGTAGACAACACTTCAAACAGAGAAAAGAAAAAGGAGTGAACTAAGAGCTTTCTATCCAAGTGTCTTACAAGTGTCTTGGGGTTTTACCCCTCTTTTGGAGCCAATGCGACCATCAGATTTATGATCTAAGCATCAGATCACTGAGTCTTCTAAGAGCCCCTCCACTCTTGTTCTTAGACTTATCCCCTCCTCTCTAATTCATTATAAATATGAGGCATGGGGAGGCACAAGGGAGCATAAGGAGACCCCGAAAGGCTGCAAGAGAAAGGGAGAGAGAGAGTATACCCCTCCAAGAGATTGTGAGAGAGATCTTGAGAGAGAGACAAAGAGAGAGAGAGAGAGAGAGAGAGAGAGAGAGAGAGAGAGAAGAGTTACCCCGAGAGGCTGCACAATTTTCCTCTATCTCGATCCTCGATTTAACCAACTTCTCTTTTTCTCTCCCATCTCGAATCTATTCCACCTTCTTAATCTCTTGAGTCTACTTGCGGACGATGGCCTCTAAGCGAAGAATGTTGCGTGCGGATGACAATCCTACAACCAACAACAGAGCTTCGAGCGAAGGCATCATTGTTAATCCAATTGCGGTACCAGTCGTAAGTAATGTATTTTCAAATTGATAGATGCTTGTTTAATGCTCACAAGAGATACATTAGGCTCCATACCTTGTGGTGCTAGAATCGGTCATTGAAAAGAATAAATCGCATCTCAAATATTCAAAGATGAAGTTTGTGAAATGCTTGTATCAAAGGGAGTTAAATTGCACCTAGTTGCTATGTGATAAATCCATGCATAGCATAAGCAACATATGGGACACTAAAGAGCATCGATGAGTCTTTGATTAATCTTTACCGAGGATAATATTGTTTAAAGTTTGCAAATGCATATATAGGGTACATACATGGGAGAGATTATGTAAACTTTACATCGATGACATGCGACTCCTTGCCTTAGGAGAAAGGAAGATAAAGCCAAGAAAAAAATGTTGCATAGTAGGAAAATGCTAAAAGATAATTGTCACTTAGAGAAGAGGCATAAATGCTCTTGCTAGATTGATTAATTTGCATTGGAATGATAGGACTTACGTCATGTATAGTATTGGAACCTTTAGCATATGTTGTAGGCTAAAGGAGAGAATATTAAGTAAATTCTACTCTTTGGCCCCAAGGGGGAGAGTGAATATGTGATGGAATTATTGTTGCATATATTATTGTATTGTTTGGAAAAAATACAATTAGTTTTTTTGGTTGATTGAACAACACCCTAAATGTTTTTCTTTGAATCAAGGGATTGTTGCATTGTGATTTGGATAAATATTCCAAGGCTTGTGCTGATGGCAAATGCATGGCAGGGGTCTGTAATGACAAGTTGCCATGGGAATAAAGGAATGTTTTTCTAGAATATGATATTAGGGCTGATTGCTTTGATTGTGCTTGAATTTTAATTGGATTAATTAAGGAATGATATTTTGCACGCGTGGATCATCTCCAAGATCACATCGCGAATTATTCCGAGAGGGCACTGCTCGATTCACAGGCCGATGGTCGAGTGGTGAAAAGGCAAACCACGGAAATGTCTTCTCACTCCTAGAATGCTTGTGGGTCAAGTGGAGCTCTAGACACCCCTTACATGTCCAAAATGAGTTGGAGATCCGCGTGAGCCCAACGTCTGGGACATTTGAAGATCTTATTCTAGATAAAGGATGAAAATTTTGGTGCCATGAGAATTGGACCGGGTACTTCTGTTGGACAGAAGGGATACATAATTCTCCTATATGGGCAGGAGACAAAGATTAACTTAAAGATAAGTTAAGGAACTTGTTTGATAAAAGGGCTGCTTGTTTTGTTTTTGTGTATGTGTTGTAAATTACGTGAACGAACTCTGTGCCCTAAAAGGCTTAATTAATGAAGCTAATTTTAAATGTCGCACATAAATGTGGTAGGAATTAATTAGACAACTAAAGCTTTTGAGGAAAGTGCTGTGGACGTGACTTGGGTCCATCTTATGGAAGGGTGGTCCCGGTTAGCTGGGAACTTTTCTCAAAAGACGTAATAACGAAACTGTGAAGACCTAGAGTCAGTAGAGTTAGAATCCCGATTTATGCTCTTTTAGGGGAGCGGAATGGGACTATGACTTATGGACAGAGAGGTTGAGCTTCGCATCCCTCTCGTTTCCCATTCTCCATGAACCAAGTGCAACATAAATCCGCTTCGACTCTGTTGTTCCTATGCAAAGTGGTTCATCTTGAGCTCGACGCTAGCTACTTCTTAGAGATTTGGCTGATAGGAAAGAAACCCTGACTTCAGGTCGATCCTAAGTGGGAACAACGGGATACTTCTGCTTCGGGGAAGACTTGGGAAGATCTAGATTGCAAACCCTGTGACATTCCTTGCGAGTGCTAGGTGGCGCTTTCTCGACTCCCCTCTCAATGGGCTACTAAGACGTGTCCCACAAGTGGACAAGCGAACACGTTACAAAATTTGTAACACTTCTAAAATATGCATCTACGATGGACGTTTCATAGCAAGTATCCAAATTTTGCAATGGTCTAAATCCACTCCTAAATACACATCTTGAATCAATGAGACGATCAGATTTACAAGATGCATTGATTCGAGCATCTCCAATAGTTCAAGAGATTGAACAAAGGCCAAGAAATGCAAAAATTTGGGATAGAAACAGTCATAATAGGGGCAACTTCCAAGGTTATGCAAAAAGAGACCAAGGATAGTACCAACCAAACAAAACAAAGAAGGCCAAATTAAATGGTGTGGGAAGATTTATACCTACAGGAAGAATGAATGAGACTCCAAGGTGTTTCTATTGCAAGGAACCGTGGCATTTCAAGAGGTAGTGCCCAAGGCTTGCCAACATCAGTTTCGTGGGCAAAGCCAAGATGCTAGGAGAAAGTCGCTAAAATAAACCTACAGGAGATCAGTAACGATAAAGATCCCATGATGGAATTCGATATGGAAAGAGCTAGAGTACACACCACTCTCAATAAGAAGGGTCCAAATTTCCAATTCTTACTGATTCGAACACCAGCAAATTATCAAGGTAAACCCTTTCGAATTTTAATCCATTGTTCAAGTACCCACTCTTTCATATCACCAAATGTACAAAAAGGCTAGGTATAAATACTATTCTCTCACCTAGAATACTTGTGGAATTAGCAAATGGCAAAGAAGTTCTATCAACAAAAACAACAAACTAGCAAGGTAGAATTTAGCTTGGGTGGCAATTCTTCCAAAATAAACTTTCAAATTATGAATCTCGGGGCTTATGAGTGTTTGCTAGGAATGGATTAGCTAATTCCAAATAATGCCCATATCCATTGCAAAAAGGGCCAAATCACATTCTAGAACTCAAAGGGAGAACAAGTAACCACTTAGGGAGAAGCAGGACATCCTAAGGTTCAGCTAGCTAAAGCCTACCAAATAGTAAAGGGACTGAAGAGAGGATTATCTGTATATCTAATTAAACTCAACAAGGCTGAGAAGGATAGTGAAGCCAAGGATCAACCATCTTGGCTAAAAAAATATACGGATGTTTTTCCAAAAGACCTAAAAGAGCTCCCACCAGCAAGGGAAGTAGATCACAAAATTCAACTCATTCTAGGTGTTTCCCCCATTGCCAAATGGCCTCCTACCAAGGTCCAAGATGTACAAGACTAGCCACCCTCGACAACGTTCAAGGAAGTGCAAAGCTTTCTAGGGCTAGTGGGCTGGTATAAAGTCTTCATTAAATATTATGCCTCAATCGTCGCACCTCTCACTGACCTTCTCAAAAAGCATGTCTCCATTACATGGACGTCTACCAAAAAATCTAGTTTGAGAAGCTTAAGCATAATTTGGTAATCGTCCCTATCTTAACGCTACCCGACCTAAGCATAAGTCATGATGCAAACTCTCTTGCTTTGGGTTGCGTGCTTATGCAAGAAGGACATCTAGTAGCCTATGCTTTAAGAAAAGTAAATATCCATGAAAGAAACTATGCCACACATGATCTAGAATTACTTGTTGTAATTCAAGCCTTTAAATTATGGAGACATTACCTGCTTGATAATAGTTTTCTCTAGTCATTGATCATAAAAGCCTAAAGTGGATTTTTACTCAACCAAATCTCAATATGAGACAATGCCGATGGATTGAGACCTTGCAAGAATTTGACTTTGAAATCAAGTATAGACTAGGGAAGGAGAATATGATTGTAGATGCCCCAAGTCATAAATCATTTCTTAATGCTCTAATCCTAGAAGGACCCTCTAGGGTTGGAACTCTTGCCACAATGATTTCGATGCCCAACAACCCTCTCATAGAAATGGCTAAAGAAGAGGCAGCGAGGCTGTGAGCCTAACCTAAGCCCCATGAGCCCTAGTCCTATCCCTAGACCTAGTCCTAACCCCAAGCCCAAGTGCTCCCGCCCTGCTTGCACTAGCCCCACCCCCACCCCCAACCCCCATGCCCAAGTGTCTGCCACTCCACGAGCTTGAGTCCCAACCCTAGCTCCAACCCTAGCCCTAGCCCTAGCCTTAGTAGGCCCAAGTGTCCCCCACTCCTAGAGCCCTAGCCCTAGGCCCATGTTTCCCCACTCCATGAGCCCTAGCCCGAGCTCCAACCCTAATTGCCCTCAATCCATAAGCCCTTGCCCCAAGTGCCCATGCTTGAGTCCCAACACCTTCTACTCCGCACCTCTTCTGCACACCCTCTACCTCTAGTACATCTTGTCACAATAGATACCACCAACCACCACCACTTTCTGTGGAGAAGGTTTGTGTCCTTAAGAGAGAGCTCAATATCATACTGAGCAATTTCATGGACATCTTGTTGGTAGGCATAGATCCCCCCACCAAGGCCATTATATGCTTGAGAGAGCAAGTACTAGTTGAGCTTGATGCTCTTGACATTCAGGTGCTCTCTCATCCTCATGAAATGCATTGTCTGACCCATCACAATCACCCTAAAATAGTAAGTTCTTTTTTTTCTCGATATCTTTATTATTGACCTCATTAGATATGTTTTTTTAATCATCTTTTTACATCCCTCTTATTTTTTATAGCTCTGTTGTAACTTTGCTACCACTTCCCCTACATAATTTAGCATATTATATTGATTCACTAATGTCGAGGGCTCTAAAAGATGATTTTGAATCATACCCCATACTTTTGAGAGGAGTTTCTTACATGAGGATTGATTATATGTGTTTTTTTTTCATTTCCTATCATGAGCAATAAGTGCTTTATTGAGATGGCAAGTTCAACACATGTGGACATTAATGATGAACTGCCTAGTTAGATGGGTTGACACATCTACACTTATCATATCAATGGTCATTATGATCCTCACATGGTCATTGACTTATCACTTGTTATATTTAGTTTGTTGCACCTACGTACAATTGACATAGTTACAATGCCAATCGATTAGTATAGTCAATTATTCACTATTTGACTTAGTGTCGAATTGCATGGTGGGGGAAGAACACAAGAAGAGAGATGGAGGCCAAAACACTTTCTTTGCTGGTTTCTTTTTTTTCTTTTACACACAATACAATGTATACAAAGTATAGATAAGATACAACATAAAGGAAAGTAGCCTACTAAGTGAAACAGTATATAACTAACTATATTAATCAACTGGTGCTATAACTATGCTAGCTATAGGTAGATGTAATAAATTAAATATAATAAGTGATAAGTTAGTGGCCATGTGAGGATCATAATGACTATTAATGTGCTAAATGTAGATGTGGAGATCCATCTAGCTAGGTGGTCCATTATCAATGTCTACACATGGTGAGGTTTCCATCTCAACACTCCCTCAAGCTCAATTGTATCTCTGCAACTCCAAGTAAGTTTCAAAACTTTTTAAGCTTCTCTACACCAAATTCCTTTGTAAAAATATTAGTTATCTAACCCCTTTGTGCTAATATATACTAAGTCAACCTCTGTCACAAATACCTTCTCTCTCACAAAGTGATAATGTACTTTAATGTGTTTTATCCTAGCATGGAACATTGAGTTTCTTGCTAGCTATATGTTGCTCATGTTATCATAGTGAATAACTTTTTTAGGCATACCACCTCACATGCTTCCATAATAGCACCTTGGTAATCAGCCTTCGTACTTGATAATCATAGTTTGCTTTTTACTACTCCACATAATTGTTACACTACCAAGGTAAAGCATGAATATATTTTTAGATCTTCTCCTAACCCAATTTGTATCTATGTATCCAAACACCTATAAATCCTTACCTACCTCATAAAAAATTCCATACTACAAAGTGGACTTCACATACCTCAATATGCATCTAACTCCATCCAAATGACGCTTTCCAGGCATCTACATAAACTAACTCAAAAGGCCAAGAGTATAACTCAGTTTGGCCTTGTGATAGTCATATAAATTAGACTCCCTACTATCCTCCTAAACATAGTAGGGTTTTCTATCTCATCCCTAATATCAGCACTCAACTTCACATTTTGCTCCAATAGCACTGAAAGAGACTTACACATTCTCATACCATACTTTATTAACATATCCAATCCATACTACCTTTGGGATAGCCATATACCATTATCACATTACCTCAATTCCAAGAAAGTACCTCAGCTCACCCAAATTCTTCATCTCAAACTTCTTTTTCAAACGATTTTTGACTTCTACAATCCCGTTGTTACTATCACATATAGTGATCAAGTCATTCACATAGATGACTATGATAACCAAACCTATATCTCCCTTTTTCATAGTGAGTGATTAGCATTAGAAACATAAAAGATAATGTTGACAATACTCTTTGATCTTATCAGACCATGCTCAAGGTTCTTGCTTCAACCCATAAAGCACATTCTTTAACTTGCGAACATATATACATCAATTTGCTACAAAATCCAACCTTTGGTTGCTACCAAAGCAAGCACACATCTAACAGTTGCCATTTTAGCAACTAGACTAAATGTCTCTTCATAATCTATGCCATATGTTTGAGCATAGCCTTTTGCAACTAGCCTAGCTGTATACTTGCTGAATAGAACCATCTACATTATACTTAATTTTATAGTCCCACTTATATTCCATAGCTTTCTTCCCCTTATACAATGATACTAGATCCCAAGTCTTATTAGCTTCTAATACAAACATCTTCTCATCCATTGTTCCATCCCAATGAGCATGACCAATAGCCTCCTCAAAACAAGTGGGGTTAACATTCTCAAATACCTTTACCATATGAACATAATGGTGAGTTGTATAACCTTCAATGCCAAATATTTTAATAAGATATTTGATCCTACTAGACCTATGTACCACTAGATCACTTAGTGGAGCCTTTGCATTACCATGTGCTCTCTATAGTACACCTAGTGTCCTGACTGAAGGAATACCAAGCTCATCATCAAAACTCCTTGAACCACTAGAATCTCCATCAAACCCCAAATGACTAGCAGATACACCATTACCATCTAACACTTTATTCTTCCCTTTGTCTTTATCTACAACGCTAGTAGATGCACCTAAAGATGTGGGACTACTCAGTCTCCTAGACCAAGGGCTTACTATACATGTAGTGCTAATCTATGGCTTGACTTAGGTACCCTACATTATTCATACCTTGCATACTCATTGGCAACCATTGCATTGGAGTTTCCTACACTTGCATTGCCATTTTCTTGCCATATTTGACCTTGAAGGTAGTTGTTTGTGCTACTTATTGTTTGTTGATCCATACTCCATCTTGGGGTTGTCAATTCACTCAAGATGCCATGCCACATTAATTTTCCTACTTGAATATCAAAATAAGTTAAGAGTATTCACCCCATATCAAAAATTTAGGAGACCTCAACCCACATCAACATCCATTGAAGCCATACTATTTTTTCCATTGAAAATGACTTGAATTATTGGAGACCTAGATCTCCTTCTCCACCTCATCTTGCATCTAAAATATTGGCTTTGCAACATACTTTGTGCTAAAATTATATTACATTCACTAATGGGAATAACAAATCATCCAAGTCCATTTGACTCTTAAAATTACTATCCCTCACTCTAAAATCTCCATTTTTACCTTGGGAAAAAAGAGGCTCCTAAGGCAATTTCCACATCACAGACTTGATCCCTTCCATGTGCTCGGCCATGAGACCACTATTTTAGGGTATTAAGTAACTCATCTTGATGATTGGTCCTATTGACCTAAAATATTGGATTCCAAAGGCTCAAGGTAAAAATTAGAGCCCTTAAGATAAAAATTCATTCTTGATCTCAATAGCATGGATTTTGAATTATAAGCTCACATTATCAACCTTAAAGTACTTGTGTGGCTAGTAGGAATTTTCTGTAAACTTAGTATTCGTCTTCTCTAAGTTTTGGTTTTGAGTACCTTTGTGCAATTAGGATAATCCTAGCCTTCAAGGTTAAATACTTAAGGTGAAGAACCCTAAACTCATAGCATTCAAACACATCAACTTCGTCTAGACAATTGAGGCCCAGATATAGCCAGTCAAGCTTGTTGCCAGGTTGCAAGAGGGTTGTGCTCCATTATAAGAGAAAAAAATTTCATTCGAGGGTTGAGGTGAAAAAAAGCATCCCTCAAGGTAAAAATAGGGCATACCTCTAGGGTAGATATTTCAATCCTAGAGTAGGACTTAGTCATATCTAATGTTCTTGTATGCATTCTAGACAATGGATATTTTCTCTAGAGAGTATAATTGACATAGGGATTCCTTTTCAAGTAGGAATCTTGCATTTTGTTAGCCCTCATGAAATTATTTACTACTCCTATAGTAGACTTTGAACTTCTTGTCTATTAGTTACCTTGTGTTGACTAGTTTAGTTTGAAAATATACATTATGCTTGACGCTTGACCATATCTTATTCTTAATTTAGACCCCAAAAAATCAACATATCCCCATCATTTGTGAGCCTTGAGATAAAAAGACACTTTTACCTTGAGTGCTTGACTAGACACTTTGAAGAAGGCATAGAAAAACTAGACTTGTTGCTTATTTCACAATCTTACTTGAGATTGTAGCAATGAATTTGAAATTTTCATAGATCTTGGTTGGGGGTTTTGAGAATGACCCATCAATTATTTTGTGGCACCCTCAAGGTTAAATCACACATTTTTACCATAGATCTTGATATCTTACTTCTAGATCCACCTTGGACACCAATTTTGACACATGTTTCTTAGATACTACATAGAGGTTAGACTTGTAGTAGCATCCACAACACCCTTGCTTGTAGCTAGCCTCAAAGACCCTAAATAATACCCCTCAAGGTAAAAATAATTCACTATCCAAAATGACTTGATTTGATTGTTAACATCTAACCTTGCACAATACAATGATTGTGTCCTTGTATTTTCCATAAGAACTTGTCTTAGGCCTAAAAATGGAAGCCATCTAGCAATGTTGGGTTAATCAAGGTAAAAAGCACATATTTACCTTGAAGGCATGAAATATTTGTAATTCCTCCATGATTATCAACTTAGCATCGAGGCCACAATTTACTCTCCAAACTTTCTGCTAATGATAGCTTTTTAAACATATAAGCTTATAGAGATGGATAAGTGCTCAAAGACCTTGATATAGAATCCTTAAGGTAAAATTTTAGGAAGGAATCTAATGTCAACTAGCCATTTCTATAAAAGAACTAGAAAACATTAACACAACCATTGCCTCCCTTATTTGAGAGGCACTGATGTGATACAAAGTCACAAGCTTGAGAGAAAAAGAGGGTGAAAGAGAGAGAGAGCAAGAGCACACGAGAATTTTCTCTTTTTTTTGTGGGGAAACGATTTCCATAATTCTTTATTATCATCACTTATATATGTGTGTAGAGGCTACATATATATAAGGGGTTTCTGCTTAGACTTTGGCTATTGGCTATTACTAGAACAAATTCCCACTTAAAGGCCAATGTGTGTTTATAAGATAATAAATAATGAAGATACTATCCAATGTGCATTAGTGAAAAACACTCGAAAGGTAAACTCTTCATAAGAGGATTTGTGTGGATCTTGACAAGCTCAATTTTATTGTCCTCAAGAACCTCCTTGATAAAGTGATACTTCACCTTAATGTGCTTTGTCTTAGTATGTAATACATGATTTCTTGCTAATTAGATGGTACTGTATCACTATGCAAAATGGGCATGTTTCTTGTAATCCCTAGATCTCCCACTAAACTAGTAATCCATATAGATTTCTTGCATGCCTTAGTGAAAAAACATATCAACCTCAATGACGAGTGATACATGGTCACACTCAAGAGACCCATGGAACTACACTTCCTGTGATTGTGAAAACAAATTCGATCATAGAATCCTAGACTCTACATTCCTTTGCCAAATGTGTATCAATATAATCAATAAAATATGCATTTCTCCTTCCAAATCAATGAGCATAATTGTTGTCTCATTCTATATCGCATGATACTATTCTCAATACTTCCTAAAGCTTCTTGCCAAGGTTTTCCATAAAGCTACTAACCACCCCCACCACATAATGTTGAGATGTCGAGCTCTACATGAGTACGCATCCGTTACATGCCTTGATGATGTGGAAAGATATGACCCAGTGGCAAGTTAGGTGACCGACATGAGGATATGCAAATGATTCTATAGCTAGACTATACCCATGTAATCCACCCTTGGTTATGTCACACTTATTGTGCCACCTCTTCTTTCCTTATCGGGTTCACGGATAGTGACTATATGCAAATATGTTGTGGTACTTTCATATTAGTATTTTATCATATTGTAGAATAAGTTCTTTTGTGTGAAGAAAGAAGAAGAAAGAATAACGTGATGATTTCAGACCTAACTCTCTCTATTCTCAAGTCTCCATTGCTTGTGGGTTTTTTACCTCTCTCCCCTCTCGTTTGATTTCATGGTATCGGAGCCATCCCATAGCTACATGGAGCTTGATTGAAGACTAAGGTGAATGCATTAGAGTACAAAAGCAAGCAAGCAAAGTAATGGGTATGAAGCTCTTCCACCTTTTGCTTGAATTACATTAGGTTATAATCACAAGAGGCTCTTGAGGCTAGCAAAGTTGTAGTCTCTGATTGCAGTGAAACTTGGTGAGTAGTAGGAAGAACAACCTATATACTATGTCTAGACCCTATAGGGCTTATCACATATGATTTTGGGCATCTTAGGTCATTTTCGATCCGCATTCTAGACCTCCAAGTGGTCTAACAACAGTTTTTGGATAAACAGTTGTTTTGGCTATTTGGGCCATTTACATGTACATAGGTTATAGATCTCGAATCTATACGGTTTTTCAAGTGTTTTCTGGATTACAAATAGAGAATATACCTATATATAGATTACAAATTGCAGTTACTATTGTGCAATTGGTAAAAAAGGATGTGTATTTAGTTGTGGTGCACTTTGTATCAACTTGCTTGTTTGATTGCAACTTTAAAATAAAATAAAATAAAATAAAATAAAATAAAATAAAATAAAATAAAATAAAATAAAATAAAATGGAAAATAAAATATTTTTTTTTTTTTTTTTTATTACAAATTTCTTGAAGGGCAAAGGTTGTTAGAATATCAAGCTCCCGTTACTCTTCAATCAGTCTATCTTTATGTGTGTGACTGACATTAGCTAGATATAGCTATACACGTGTGTGACATTCAATAAGTTGGTGTAGTCAGTGACCTAACCACACTTGGTCTTGGTTAGTCATACATATGTGTGTAACTCTCTTTGAGTTATTAGTATGATGGAAGAATAATGGAAGAAGAACAACAATGAGTGGCATCAAGACATCAGATCTGAAGAAAATGTCATCAAAGGAGACTATGCTTGCAGCCCGCTTTTTTGCAGAAGCTATATCTTGCTACGGAAATGGTTTTTGGAGAAATGGCCCACAATTCTTGACCATTTCGACGTGGTCTACAACTTTGCAAAAGAAAGTTTTTTCAAATTCCTCACATATTTTGAGATATTCAGCACAAACTTGTGCATACTAGATGTTTATTGCAGTAAAAAACATGTAATTCTAGGGCACTAGTGGCTTTCATCCTAACAATATATATGCCCTTATTATCATGAATTTGAGCATGATATTAGAGTGTTAAATTCTCAATTTTGGAGCTTATTTGTAGGCTAGAAACAGTGAACTAGTTTGCTGTCTTGAATTTGGAAACAATATACCTACATGGTTGAAGTATATGTTATGCTTATTTGCTAGTGACAAATGCTTGGATCACACCACTTGAGTGGTAGATGCTTTTTGGGATATTGTGAGTGCTGAAAGTCCAAATTTTGGATTGATTTTATGCTATTCATACCAAGGTATTGACTGGTTATTGTCTATAGGAAGGATACCTATCATCTTCACTTGACATACATGCAATATATTCTAATCGATTGCACATGTATCAACTCTTGCATAGAGTGGCAACTAAATGAGATGTTTTGGGGATATTTTGAGGTCTGAATACTCTTGTTTTAATAAAGAAAATGCTACTGGTTATAGCAGTGGGCTAGTTGTATTTGATACTGCTACTACTTGCATACAGTACAAACATTGATGCTGGTATGGATATAGTTTGTTGCTGGATGTTGAGCATGCAAGGCGTTACATTGGTTTTCCTTATGTATACCAGATGCTATGGTTATACAGATTACTGGATGGAGCTCCCCAAGGATGCATGGGACATACTTATGAAGAATTCTAGAAATATAGCACATGCAAAAAAGATTCAGCTAAAGCAACAGTTCAATAACATGTCTAGGAATGGAAGAAGCATTCGAGCCTACACTATAGAGATAAAAAACATAGTGGATCAGCTTGCCATCATTGGATCTTCAGTGTGGTCTGAGGATGATATGATTGTAGTGACATAGTGGATCAGCTTGCCACCATTGGATCTTCAGTGTTTGAGAATGATATGATTGTAATGACATTGAATGGACTTGGCAAAGAGTATAAAGCATTTGATACGTCTATTTCTATGAGAGCTACCATTGAAATAGACGTATCAGCTCTCATTTTCTACTACATGAGGAAGTTAAGCTTGGGCTAAATACAGGTTCTAGTACGCCTCAAAGAAGAGACACTGTTCTTTACTCTAGCCAGCATGGTAGAGGCGGCAGAGGCTATGGCTCTTTTCGAGGTCGAGGAGACACTCGAAATGCTTATGGAAAGCATCAGTAGAATGCCTAGTATGGCACAAATACAAAGGGCCAGTGGATTTAGAGGCAGAGGGAGATCACCCCATGGTAGAGGTGGTGGATCTAGTATTCAAATGATCAGTCAAACAGAGATAAGGACTAATGTCATTACTACGGCAGATATGGACACATTCCAAAGGATTGTTATAAGAAGCACGAAGATATGAAGGCAAAGGGAAAACAACATGGGCACTATGCATCTTCTAGCGGTGCTCATGATGAGCAGGTTGACAGATTGTTTGCCATGCAGCATGTGTTTAAGAATGCATCTAGGCAGAATAGAGATGAGAGATGGTACATTGATTCAAGGGCTTCAAATCATAGGACACCCCATGGAGAATGGTTTGATGAGATGGTTGCAGGTTCACATGGTTATGTGTGTACTGGGGATGACACCCAACATGGCATTCAACACACAGAAATTGTTCTGTGTTGTTGATGCTTGATGGTAAGAAAAAGAGTGTGCATGATGTACTGCATTGACCTACAATAACCAAGAATCTTTTTTTAGGTGGACACATGGCAGAACAGAATCTGCAGGTGAGATTTAATAGAGATGGATTCTTTGTTGAAGAATATGATAATGGCTGTAAATTGATTGCTAGAGGCCGAAGAGATGGCAAAATGTTTACTCTTGATGCATCAATTCCACAATTGAAAGCAACCATGTTTGCACGCTATATGGGATGTTGATATATGGCATAAGCGGATTGGCCATGTGAATGTACAAAAGCTGAAAACTATGCAGTAGAAGGAGATTGTGCTTGGACTGCCTAGGTTCAAGTATCATGACTTTGGACATGTATGTGATGCATGTCAATTTGGAAAGCAAGCATGGTTTCCATTTATGAGACATGTATGGAATAGCTCACAACCCTTACAGTTGGTACATTCAAATGTATGGGGTCCATCTCATAATGATTTGTTTGGTGGTGTTTATTACTATGTATCCTTCATTGATGATTTTAGCAGGTATACTTGGCTTTACATACTGATGCATAAGGATGATGTGTTTGATGCATTCAAGGACTTCAAGAAGCATGTTGAAAATGAGTTGAGCTGTAAAATTTCACGCCTTAAATCAAATGGAGGTGGAGAATATATCTCCAATTACTTTGACATGTACCTTGCTAAACATGGGATCAGAAGACAATTAACTTGCAGCTATACACCGTAGAAAAATGGTGTAGCAAAAAGGAAAATTAGGGTACTAATGGAATTAGCAAGAGCTATGCTGAATGAGAAGAGTTTGCCAAATGGTTATTTGGCTGAAGCAGTAGTGATTGTTGTCTATATGTTGAATAGAACCCCTACAATAAGGATTCATGATATAACTCCATATGAGAGGTTGTATGGTCATAAGCCTGACATTTCACACTTGAAGGTATTTGGCAGCATTGCATATGTTTATGTTCCTAATGAAAAGAGGAAGAAATTGTATCCTAAAGGTGTCAAGAGTGTGTTCCTTGGTTATGCACAAGACCGAAAAGCTTACAAGTGTTATGTACCGTCTACACATGAGACATTGATTAGCAAAGATGTTGTTTTTGATGAGCTGGCATCATGGTATGGTAATCCTGTTGTAGTGGCTACTGATGGATCAGTCAGCACTAGTAATGCTAAAAATACACCTACAGTGAGTACATCTATGAGTGGTCCTACAGGTGATGGGTCACCTATAGTAATTCCTTGGTCAGGATGCTTGTGGAGTCATACTTCTACGTCCACTGACACGGATATGTCAATGAGGGGGAGATTGGATAAGGGAAAAGAAAAGATGCTGGAGGATGTGACATGTCCACTTACAACAGGTTATGAGTCATCTAACAACAACAGTTTGGATAGTGAGTTGGGCATTTTGTCTATTATGATGCCTAAAGCAAGGCAGAGTCATTATGTACTGCCTCATGAGAGGCAAGCTCATGAGCCATAGTTATGGAGATCTGATAACTGGTGTGCTGCCATGGATGAGGAGTATGCAGACCTAGCTGAAAATGAGACATGGGAATTAGTTGATTTTCCTGAAGGCAAAGTTTCCATTGGGTGCAAATGGGTGTACAAGGTTAAGTGCAACTCATATGGTTCATTCGAATGCTATAAGGCCAAGCTGGTTGCAAAAGGATATGTGTAGTAGTATGGCCTTGACTATGAGGAAACTTTCAGCCCGATGGCTAAAATGGCAACAGTCAGAACTTTCATTGCTTTGGCAACATGCAAAGGCTGGAAATTATGGCAAATGGACATCAAGAATGCTTTCTTGAATAGTGATTTGGTTGAGGAAGTATATATGGAGCAGCGTGAAGGCTATGTTCACCCGGACTTTCCTACACATGTATGTAAGCTGAAAAAGGATTTCTATGGGCTGAAATAGGCACCTAGAGCATGGAATCATTTATTTACAACAACTTGGATTTAGATTGGGTGATGCGGATCACAATCGGTTCACAAAGAAGACAGATCATGGATATGTGTTTCTAGTGGTTTATATAGATGATCTTATCATCACTGAAGATGATGAAGAGGGAATTGCTGAAATTAAATCATGTTTACAAGCTGAATTCAAAGTCAAAGACCTTGGTGAACTAAAGTATTTTCTTGGGATTGAGGTAGTCTCTACGCCTCAAGGTATATGGCTACTACAGAAGCAATATGCTCATGACATGTTATAAAAGTATGGTATGGCTGAATGCAAGCCTATGGAGACAAATCTTGATTAGAATGTCAAGCTACAGATTGATGTTGGGAATGACATAGAGAATGTGACCATGTATCAAAAAATGGTGGGTAGTTTGATATACTTGACTATTACCCATCTTGACTTATGTTATGTAGTGGGGCTGATTAGTTAGTTCATGCAAAAGTCTTGCAAATGTAACATGCCCGCCCCTCAAATCGCAGGACACGTCTTAGCAGCCCATCAAGAGATCAATCTAGAAGACGCCGCCCGACACTCCCAAGGAATGACATGGGGTTTGCCAACTAGGGTCTCTCAAGTCTGCCCCGCAACGGAACTTATCCGGCCGTTCCCACTAGGATTGACCTAAAGTCCAGCTCATAGTAGTCGATTCTTTCTAACAGCCTTCTAGGGTCGGTCTACAGCCGCTCCACTTTGCATAGATACAACTGGACCCAAGCAGACTCATACCGCACTTGGTTCAAAGAGAATGGAAAATGAGAGGGATGCATCGCTCAACCTCTCTGCCCGTAGGGCATAGTCCCATTCCGGTCCCCTAAAATGGTATGAATCAGGATTCTAACCAACATTGTCTAAGGCCATCATTCATCCTTTCCTAACATTCCTCGTTAACATTTCCTTTTTAGGAAAGCTCTCGATTAACCGAGACCACCCTTCCGTAGGATAAACCCATTGGTCACATCCACCATGCTTCCCTTGGGGGTTGTTTTAGTTATCTAATTACCTACCACGTTATGTTTGACACATAAAAGAAACTTCCTTAATTAACCTGTTAGTCACAAGTTCCTTTATGTAATTTAGGACACTGACACGAAGACAAGATAAAACAAGATCAAGCACTTCCTTAACTTATCTTAAGATTAAGGTTTTTCTCCTGCCCATACAGGAGAATTAAGTGTTCCTTTCTGCCTCCGCAGAAAAATCTTTTCGTCTCCTGGCAATAAAACCTGAAGGTTTATCCTCCCAAGATTCCACCTTATAACTAGTATCAAGGCCTCGAGATCCCATCTCGAGTCACGTAGAACACTTGTGTAGGGCCCGGAGGCATTGGGATTTACGGCCAGAGTCCCCCACTGGCACCCAAGCGTCCTCCTACGCCAAGTGATTTCCATGGAGAGAACTCTCGCGGCAGGTTCGGTCCACATTCCCGGTGCGGATTCACAACCCCCTTGGTTAGGGTTTGGCAGTTCGCGAGGGGTAGCTAGCACCATCCTTCCTTAATTATTCCTTTAGGAAATCAACCACAGTTGAAGCACCCAGCATAGAAACAATTTCTAGGGAAAACATCCCTTTCGTTTTCCAATCAAGAAAATATCATTTTCTACATCAAGCAATCACTTTGCTTATACAGCACTTGTCCTCAGTAGGATCTCCTCTTACCAAGGCAACCAGTCAATTCACTTAGAAATATCCTTTTCAAAACAACCAAGCATAAGCCTTGATCCACGTTCCATTTAGAGTCAGCTTACTAGCCTAGCTTAAACCTGGAGGATATCCACTTCTAATAATCTAAGACAAGATCCTTAAAAACAACTCATAAGCACATGTGTTTAATCACTCAACTTCTTTTGAATCTCTCTTTCCCTTGGGTTTTATCTTAGGGTTCCAAGTTGTAAATCCTCGATTTTCTTGCACTTTTTTTAACATACTTGGCAATCTTTAAAGCACAATAAATATATTGCAAGACTTGTCATACATTCTTTCCATCCTCTCTTAGTGTGATGCTATGCAGAATTTTCTAATCAAACTTATCTCGCATGCACATGGTGCATTTAATATATTAGTACAGCCTAAAAAATCTTTAACTCTCTTCATATTTGGCAACGAGTACTTGTTCCTAAAGTGCAAGGTCTCATGTGACTTGAGTATATAAAAGTTTAAACTCAAATCACTTATCACCTCTATGCTCTAATATAGGTAAAAGATAATCATATAATGCATAAAAATCTTTCCTTGTAGTGCAATTGCATCCTATGAATGGAAACTAACATTTCATGTATTTATTTTAATCATGGAAGTAAACCATGAATTACAGTTAACAAATCATGCACTAAACTAAGTGAAAGTCTATCATTTTATGTGACATATTATGAAAACCTTATCATTTCATGTGGCTGAATGAAATCAATAGTTCTTCCCTAGGCGAAGGAGAACCTGGTTCCTTGAGATGGAGTCTGGAGTTGTGCTAATTCCCGCGTTGGCTATACGTGGTGCTCCATTAATGGCCGCAATTCCAACAGCTCCAATTTCACCATGAATTCCATCTGTACTTGTCCCTTGAGCAACTATGGTAGCTCCTTGGTCTTCACTCCTTCGCGATGCTTGGGGGCGATGGTAAGTAGCTAGCCAAAATTTGTGGATATGATATCAAGAGGGTAAGGTGATGATGATAGTCAAGAGGGAGTGTAACATGTCCTCTTACTATCATCCAGGACACGTCTTAGCAGTCCATCGGAAAGGATGTCTAGAAAGCTCCGCCGGCACTCCCATGAAATGTTACGGGATTTGCGATCTAGGTCTTCTCGCGTCTTTCACATAGCGGAAGTATCCTGGCTGTTCCCACTTAGGATCGAGCGGAATTAGGGTTTTCATGATTGGTCATTAACTAACAGCAACTAGCATTGGACCCGAGCGAACTACTTTACACAAAAACGTCAGGTCCCAAGCGGATTCACGCTGCACTTGGTTCAAGGAGAATGGGAAACAAGAGGGATGCAAAGCTCAACCTCTCTGCCGTAAGGCATAGTCCCATTCTGTTCCCCTAAAACAGCGTAAATCGGGTAAGATATAACTCTAGGTCATCGCTTTCGTTATTCATTTTGATGATCATCCTGCTGTTCTTCGAGATTTTTGAGAAAAGTTCCCGGCTAATCGGGACCACCCAACCACAGGACGGACCTATGGCCCATCCTCCGCACTTTCCTAGATTTGTTTTAGTTATGTAATTACCTAACACGTTAGTTTGACATGTAACAACCAGCTTCTTTAATTAATCCATTAAACACAAGTTCCTTCAAGTAATCTTATCACGACATAGAAAAACAATATCAAGCAAGTTCTTTATTAACATTTCATCATTTTATCTTTGAAATACAATGAGTTCCGCCCGTAGGCTTGTCTATAATCCGCCCGAAGGCTATCTAGTAATCCGCAAGGATCACTACTCCAAGCTTTTGCTTGTAAACTAGTATGCGGGCCTCGAGATCCAATCCCGAGTCACGTTAGCCTCTTGCGCAGGACCCGGAAGGCAAAGGATTTACGACCAGAGCCCCCTCGGCACCCAAGCATCCTCGTGCTCCAAATAGAGCTCAACGGAGAGACCTCTCGCGACGGGTTCGGTCCACGTTCCTGGCACCATCAACAACCCCCTTGGTTAGGGTTAGGCAGGTAGTCGGGGGTAACTGAAACTGCCTCTCCCTTCAGGCCTTCAACCTGAAGTATATGTATTCATTTAATTTATAATTCATAACTCAAACAGTGCTCGAAAATCTCTAGCAAGCACAAACATTTCCATTAAATTGACCGTGTTGTTTGGCAAACTGCTAAGGAATTATTCTTTTCTTTTGAGTGTATCAGCACTCGTTTCCAAGGTGTCTTGTAACTAGGCGAGATCCTTTATAGTCGGGGTTGGGGCGTACCTTATTAACCCAACTTGGTCAACCCTAAAGTTCATTAGATACTTTAGTTTCTGGTTTATAACTTTCCTTATTTAGAAGGATATCCATGAATACCTCCTTTTGCAAGATAATTTGCGTAAGGATCTGCTATCCTTGTTGAGGTTATTTACCCTTTCGTCTTGTGAACCAGTCACAAGACTACATGACTTCCTACTTGCTACGCAAGTCCTGCGTTGAAATAATCCGTTAAGTTTCTTTAAGCTGACGTATGTCGAACCTAGGGTTTCTTTTTAAGAACCTCAGGGACAAACCCTAGTTCCTTATTTTTACAAATTTATTGACCCTACAATAAGGAAAGTAGTCAAGTGTTTCAGGTATAAATATTTATTTGGTCTTTAAATCATTTCCAAGGCATATTTTTGCAGCATGGTATTTCTAAGTTTAGATTTGTTTGGTTATGTTTTGGAAGGTAATATTGATCACCTCATCACGGTTTTGTTATCCTTGTGATAATTGATTTTTCAGTCGGTACAATTCAATTTAATCTTCCTTTTTCCTTTGCAGACGAAACTCATGCAAAATAACAATCATTTTCTTGCTAGATAAGCAAATAGCAATGATAACTTCCTAGTGATTTGAGCAATGAAAGAAACCTTTCATGAATTTAATCATTTACAATGATTTGTTGCAAAAAGTAATAGGACTAATGGTGCAAGATACAATTTTTATACCTTCAGGATTTAACTGAAATATACTACTATAATAAGTAGATAATCTTACTCGTAATTCGTTATAATGCATGATGCTATTCGAAGGTAACTATGTTCTATACATGATCATTTGTTCAATTAAACTAAGCTCCTTCATTGTAAATAACTCGGAAAAATATATCCTATTCCTAACAATTTCTCTCTGCATGATTGACTTAAAACCGATTTAAAGCCAAGAAAGAAAAAAAACCTAGTTTTGGGGTGAGATATCCACATGGATACCAAGAGATGAACCTCCCACAGCTACTCCTTGGACTTTCTTAGGTGGCATCATAGTTTGAACGTGAAGGTAGCTTTTACTCTTTCTTATGGATTTCCATTGTCTCTCTTTCGAGGCAAGGTGCCGTTTAAATGGTTGATCATGAGAAGGAATAACAAGACTTTTAGATTCCTAGCTTCTTCGGAGAGAGAAAAGATTTATAAAACCTAAGAAGAACCTATAGGGTATATACTTGGCAAAGAGATTATGGGTGAATGTGGCTTTGCAGCCACATGAACCTTTGGAGAAATTTGGCTTGGGGCAAAAGGTATAGAAAGGAAATTATTCTCTTTTCTTGCACTTCCTCTACTTTTTTCCTTCTTCTTTCCTACTCTTCCTCCTTCACCCCTCTTCTTTTATTCTCTTTTTACTCTTCTACCTCCTTCTATTATTCTCTCTTACCTCCTTTATCTTCTCCCACCCTATTCCTCTCTACTCTTCCTCCTTCACTTCACTCCTCTTCTTTATCTTTTTCCCACCTTATTCCTCTCTACTCTTCCTCCTTCACTTCACTCCTTCTCTTCTTTATCTTTTTCCCACCTTACTCCTCTCTACTCTTCCTCCTTCACTTCACTCCTTCTCTTCTTTATCTTTTTCCTCCTCTACTTCTCACGGGACAACATCCGGGGCCCATGATGATGGTTTGGATTTGGGATCCAGGGGGGAATGGGGGGGGGGGGGAGGGGAAGAAATAATGGGGACATGGGGGATTAAAAAAGAGGCTTAGGGGGGGTTGTGAAAAAAAGAGTATGAGGCGAGTGAAAATGTTAAAAGGGACATAAGGGGGGTTGAAAGGGGGCTTAATTAGCCCCCCCCTTAGGAAGCTTCCACTTCCTTATCATGTGGCAGGGGGGAGAACTACATGACAGCAGATTGATGTGCTGGCGGCCAGGGCAGACTGCAGCAGAGCAGCTCCTTGGCAGCTCTAATGGCTTCCCTCTCCACTTTTTTTTTCAGCGGCCGGTAGATCCTCCTCATCAATCCCTCCTCCCTCTCAGTCAATGGCAGCGATAGCAGAGGCTTGGCTTGCTTCTCCAGCCGGTAGCGCACAACAGCCTCCCCCTCCTCGATTCTTACCCTCAATTATATAGGGGGAGGGGAGGGTATCCTCCCCCCCTTACCTGTCAGTATGCATGGCAAGGGAGCCAAGCAAGCTCCATCGAGGAGCTTGTTGGCTCCTCCATTCCACCTCTCATGCTCCCACTCGACACGTCGCTGTGAAGGCGATTTTTTTTTCCTTTTTATATATTTAATATATTACATTCTCTCCCCCTTAGAAGAATCGAGATGTCCTCATCTCGAGATAAACTGGGGATATTGATGGTTGAGAGTGCCTTCATCTACCCAGGTGGCATCCTCTTCAGGATAATCTTTCCACTGGACGAGGCATTCTCTCCAGGTTCTAGATCTTAACTCTCTCTCCCTAACATCTAAGATCCTATCCGGCCTTAGTTCAAGGACTCCTTGACTAGGCATTACAATTTGTTGGTCATCAAGTACATGGTTAGGGTTGGGTACATATTTTTTCAATAGGTTGATATGGAATACATTGTGAACCTTTAGGTTCTCAGGGAGTTGCAATCTATAAGCATTGGGTCCTAGGCATTTGAGGATTTTGTACGGCCCACAATACCTTGGACTTAGCTTCTTGCACTCTCCTAGGGATAGAGAACTCTTTTTAGGGCACACACGAATGAAGACCATGTCTCCTTCTTCGAAGACTCTTTCTTGGCGTTTCAAATCTACGTATGCCTTTTGTCTATCCTTGGCCGCTTGTATGTCTTCACTTATTGACTTTATTTGGCCATCCATGTCTTCCAACATCTGCCTTGATGCTTCAACCCTTAGGGTTGGATCAGAAAAGTTTAGAGGACTTCGACAATTATCACCATACAATGCTTGGAAAGGAGTCATCTGAATACTCTGCTGGTAAGAAGCATTGTAGGAAAATTCAACCAATGGCAAGTATTGAATCCACCTTTTCGGCTCTCGACAACAGTATGCCCTAAGCATATCCTCGATGACTTGATTTACTCACTCTGTTTGGCCATCCGTTTCGGGATGGTAGGCAGTGTTAAAATAGAGATGAGTCCCAATAGCTTCAAAGATAGCTCTCCAGAAGTGTGATGTGAAGAGAGAATCTCGATCACTAATGATTCTTCTAGGTAACCCATGTACCTTGAATATCTCCTTGATAAAGAATCTTGCAATGTCGTAGGCTTTATAGTTTGTCTTTACTGGAATCAGGTATGCAACCTTGGTAAGCATGTCAACTACAACCATAATGGAATTGTATCCTCCTTGGACTTGGGGTAAGCCCACAACAAAATCCATACTGATGAATTCCCATTTCATTTGGGGAATGTCAAGCGGTTGTAGTTTCCCCGCCATCATGACATGTTCGGCTTTGATAAATTGGCAAGACAAACACTTAGTGACATATTTGAGAATGTCACCTTTGAGCCTCTCCCAATGGTAGCTCTTCCTAACTGCATTAAGAGTCTTAGCATAGCCAGGATGTCTTATGAAAGGGGAATCATGAGCTTCCCATATTATCTTCTGCTTAAGTGACTGGCTTGCTAGTATACACAGCCTTGTTCTGTAGTAGACAAGTCCATTATCAATGGAACATTCCTGATACTTAGCTTGCAACTTTTGATTCTGCTCCTTGGTAGATATTTCCTTTAGCATTGTTTGGTAGGCCAAATCATGGCATGCTTCCTCTCTAGCTAGTTCAAGTATAGGGTTGTTTGGCATATATACTTTTGTAGCCAGAGATGTGGCCGTTGATGGGTTCTGCAAGATTAGGGAATTTAGGAATGCCTTGCGACTGAGTGCATCGGCAACTACATTCTCCTTCCCTGGTTGGTACTTGATTTCAAAATCATATTCCTCCAACACTTCAATCCACCGACGTTGCCTCATGTTGAGCTTGTTCTGGGTAAAAATCCATTTGAGACTCTTATGATCGATTACTAGAGTAAACTTGTTACCCAACAGGTAGTGTCTCCAAAGCTTTAGAGCATGGATGATAGTTAGTAATTCCAGATCATGCGTGGCATAATTCTTTTCATGACTCTTCAATTTCCTTGAAGAGTATGCCACTGGATGACCTTCCTGCATAAGTACACACCCCAAGGCAAGAATGCTAGTATCTGTTACTACCTCGAACTCTTTATTGAGGTCTAAAAGTTTTAGAATAGGTGTTGATACCAAACTTTGCTTCAATTTGTCGAAGCTATTCTGTTCGGGAGTTGACCATGTAATGGAAGTCTGCTTCTTTAGTAAATCCGTCAGAGGTGCTGCAATCAAAGCATAGTTTTTTATGAAGACCCTATACCATCCTGTCAATCCAAGAAAGCTGCGTATTTCTCTGACAGATACTGGTGTTGGCCATTCAAGCACATCTCCAACCTTGGCTAGGTCTACTGTTTTTCCTTCTGATGATACTATGAATCCCAGATATTCAATCTGTCGCTTGAAGAATGCACACTTCTTCATTTTTGCATATAGCTTATGTGACCTCATTGTCTCAAGGACAATCCGAAGTTGGGGTTCATGATCTTCTTCCTGTTTAGAATAGACTAAAGTGTCATCGAAGAAGACAAGCACGAAATCATCAAGATATGGCCTAAAAATGTCTTGCATTAATCTATTGAAGGTAGTAGGTGCATTCATGAGCCCGAATGACATAACCAGGAACTCAAAGTGCCCATATCTTGTATTGAAGGCCGTCTTTGAAATATCTTCTTCTTTGATCCTTATCTGATAGTAACCTGACCTGAGATCAATCTTGGAGAAGATCTTTGCACCCTGAAGACGATCAAGAAGCTCATCTATTCTAGGAATAGGATACTTGTTCTTGACTGTTGATTGATTCAACCCTCGGTAATCAATACAAAGTCGAAGTGTCCCATCTTTCTTTGGAATAGTACTGGAGCTCCCCACGGTGAATTTCTAGGCTGGATGTAGCCTTGATCTAACAGTTGCTTGAGTTGTTCCTTCAACTCTATTGCTTCTGGTATGGACATTCTATAAGGTCTCTTTGCAATTGGCGCAGCTCCAGGTACTAACCTAATCTCATGATCTACTTCTCTTTGAGGCGAAAGTTCAGTCAATTCTTGTAAACGCCCCGAACAACGTAGTATGCTTAACAATTATGATATTTGCTTGTTTTCGAGATTTAATATAAAAGAGAATGAACACTTAAAGCTGAAAATGAAAATTACTCACAAAATTACAGCCATAAAAATGTAAAAGTAATGGAGACAAGATTGAGGGTTGAAGATGGGGCAACCCCCCCCCCCCCCCCCCCGAAGGAATGTATTTCTGCTCAACCCAAGTCCCTTAGGGAAGAGCTCAGTTACAATCAACCTGAGAGTGAGAAGAAGTAATTCTCACTCTCACAAGATCATGCAAAGATGTACAAACACACATGCATTATCTATTATGCAATGATAAGAACTGATTTCTTTACAGTATGAGAGAAGAAAAAGGGGAATTCAGCCTTTCTCCATCGTTGATCAGCAGTACAGGGATAGAGCTTGCTTCTTGTAGCTAAAATGGAAGAAAGAGCTCAAGAAGGAGGTGCTGTAATGAATTTACAGGCTTGCTGTCTTGTAAAACAGCAGTGATAGAAGAGGGAATATGGAGGAATTTGATAATGGAGAAGTGGGGGATGATGATGGGGATGGATGGGGCCAGTTTCTGGCTATCTGTGGGTGCTGTACATGAGTTTACAGCAAAGAAAAATGATGCTCAATGAAGAAAAACGAGCTCTTATTTATAGGAGAGGGGAGAGCTAGTACAAAAGGGGAAAGTGGAGTAGCACAAGACAAGTGTCCAGCCACATGTCATGAGATGTGACAAGTGGTGGGACACTTGGAAACTTGTGTGACAAGTGTCTTGACACTTGTCTCTTCTTTATGGCCTTTCTTTTTGGGTTGAATACTGTCAAGAATAGAAACAACCAAATTTAGTAAGCACAGTCAGAGTACAGAACTTACTATTTTTAGAATGACATCCCTATTTTTTAGGACTAGCATTTTTAGGCTAATTCGAGGCTCCTAAAATTTAGGGACCTCCTAAAATTTAGGGATCTCCTAGAATTTAGGGACCCCCCCAATATGGGTATCATATGAAAGCTTTTTCCGTGTACATCGCAAAAATGGTATCTGAATCTTCATGTGGCTTTCCTATGCAAAGAAATGTGCATTTCAAGCTTTCAGCCCACACATGCACATTATACAAGCATTTCATGATCATGCCATCTTGTTGATTATAACTCTCTGTTCTGGTGGATCTAGCCCACACTTCAAGGCATCAATCCTTTCTGTGTGCGAGTCTAACCCTGATATGCGTGAGTTCTAGTCACAGGCGCCCAATCGGGTCATATAGGTGGAAGTGTGAACTATCTTTTCTCTAACCCACCATGTGGGTCCACCATAACCTGTGACCACTCATCAGTGGCCAGCTCCAATGCACTTTTCTTTATATCTAATTAGTGCAAAGGAAATAAATTTAATAAATCATTATATAGATAAATTAATGAAAAAGGATACAAATTCTGTTTCTATAGAGTTGTGACAGCCCTCTGGCTTTTATTCAGTTGTCCTCAGCTGAAAATCTTCTTGATATTGTTGTAGAATATTTGGGTAATCCTTCATGAATTTTTCATCTACCCACTGTGCATCTGTGGTGGGTAGATTTTGTCAAGATTGTGGGAGAGAAGGAAGGAGTCTCGCTTGAAGCTTTCTTGCTTGCACAATGGGGGAAGACACACAAGGGTGGAGGCTGAAAACAGTTTTCCTCTTCTTAGTTGTGTAAGCCAAAAGAACTCAAGTACAAAGAAATAGAAGAACCCTATATATGGGTCTCAAACCAAACTCAACTAACTAAGGTGGCATACTAACTGAGCCACGAACTAGAGTAGATAAGGATAGCTATCATGTAGCTATTATTCATGGGCGGTGTACCAACCGCGTCTGCAACTGACAAGTCGGTGACATAAATATACAACAGTCACCCTGGCGTATCACGAGTGGAGCTCGATATCTCAACACTCCCCCTCGAGCTCAATCCCAATTCCTGCACACCAAGCAGGTCTCTGAACTTGCGCAGCTTCTCTGCGCCCAATGCCTTCGTGAATATGTCAGCTACCTGATCCTCTGTGCTGACATAAACTAGATCAATAAGACCTAGTAAAACCCTCTCTCGCACATAGTGATAATGCACCTCAATGTGCTTTGTTCTAGCATGATAGACTCGGTTATTTGCCAAGTGTATACTACTCATGTTGTCACAATAAATGACAACTGGCCCATCTGTAGACTGATGCATATCATAAAGTAGCTTATGCAACCAAGCTACCTCACATGCAGCCATTGCTGCACCCCTGTACTCAGTCTCTGTGCTCGACAAGGCAACTGTAGGCTGTTTCTTGCTGCTCCAAGTGACTGCAGCACTCCCAAAAGAGAATACATATCCATTGGTAGATCGTCTATCAGAAATACTACCAGCCCAATCAGCATCAGTGTATCCATGCAACTGTATCTGAACCCCAGTCTCATAAAATAGTCCATACTGCAATGTGGACTTCACATACCTAAGTATGCGTCTAGCCGCATCCAAATGTGGTTTCCTTGGAGCCTGCATAAACTGACTTACCAATCCAACAGCATAGCTCAAATCTGGCCTGGTAATAGTCATATAAATCAAACTTCCTACTATGCGTCTGTACATAGTAGGGTCTTCTAGAAGCTCACCTGCATCTGTGCTCAGCTTCACATTTTGCTCCAAAGGAACTGAAATAGGCTTACAACCTGTCATCCCATATTTGGACAGCATGTCCAATCCATACTGCCTCTGCAAGAGCTGTATCCCACTTGGTGATCTAATCACCTCAATGCCCAAGAAATAACGCAGCTCTCCCAAATCCTTCATCTCAAAATTCTGCTTCAATAGCATTTTCACATGAAGGATATCTTCATCACTGTCACCTGTCATAATCAAATCATCAACATAAATGACAAGCAGCATAATACCTTTCTCTGTTTTTCTCACATAAAGTGAGAAATCTGCCTTGGAAATCTGAAAGCCAATAGTGACAAGATACTGTCCTATCTTGTCAGACCATGCTCTAGGTGCTTGCTTCAAGCCATACAAGGCTTTCTTCAACCTGCAAACAAACTCAGGATGAACAGCATGCACATAACCTGGTGGCTGCTCCATATAGACCTCTTCTTGCAAATCACCATTCAAGAAGGCATTCTTTACATCCATCTAATGTAAAGACCATCCCTTTGATGCAGCCATAGCAATGACTGCTCTTACGGTTGCCATCCTTGCAACCGGACTAAATGTTTCTTCATAGTCAATGCCATATGTTTGTGCATACCCCTTGACTACTAATCTTGCCTTGTATCTGTTCACAGAACCATCAGCATTGTGCTTCACCTTATAAACCCACTTACAGCCAATTGCATTCTTACCTTTAGGCAAAGGTACTAACTCCCATGTAGCATTTGCTTCCAAGGCATCCATTTCTTCATCCATGGCTTTCTCCCATTTTTCTTTTCCCATGGCTTGCTCAAAAGATGTGGGTTCTGGTTCCTGTATCACTTTGACCATATATGCATAGTGAATGGCTGTAAATCCATCATATTTCAGCCTATCCACAGGATACCTAGCTCTTGTAGACCTGCGCAAAGTAGGTTCACTCCCAGGTGCTCTCAAAACATCCCTGGTCTTCCTTACTCCAGGTGTAACAATAGAAGGAATACCCAACTCATCATCAATGCTCTGTTCTGAGCCACTGGATTCACCATCCACATAAGAGTGACCTGCATTCACATCAAACATGGGCTGATCAACCTTCTCTTTTCCTTTTCGTGATACCTGCATACCACTATCTGCATTGCTTTGAGAAGATTCTCCTGATCTCAATCTGCCTGTCCATGGCGAAGAATGTGAACCACTGCTAGAGGACGCTCCAGGTCCACTAATATTTTGTGACTGCTGCTGTGAATTCTGTGTAGCATTACCATTTTGTGCATCTTCATCATCAATCACATTTACTGGTTTATACCAGCTACTCATCTCATCAAAAACAACATCTCTGCTCACTGTAAACTTACGAGTAGAAGGGTTATAGCATCTATACCCTTTTTGCTGTAGAGAGTAACCAATAAAGATGCACTTCTCAGCTTTTGGATCCAACTTGGATCTCAGCTCATCTGGCACATGTACATAGGCAATGCAACCAAAAATTTTCAAATGAGAAATATCTGGTTTCCTACCAGTATACCTCTCCTCTGGAGTCATTCCATGTATTGCTGCAGTGGGAGTCCTGTTCATTATGTAGACTGCTGTAGCAACTGCTTCAGCCCAATAAAAATCTGGCAAGTCTTTTTCATTGAGCATGGCACGAGATACCTCTCCAATATGCCTGTTTTTCCTTTCTACAATTCCATTTTGTTGTGGGGTATAACTGCATGAATATTGCTGCTTTATGCCATGCTCCTGCAAGAACTTTGCAAACTCATTTGAGAGGTACTCTCCCCCTCCATCTGACCTTAGGCATTTTATCTGCAAGCCTGTTTCTTTTTCAACCATAGCTTTAAGAGTTTTGAAATGCCCAAAAACTTCACTTTTCTTTTTCATAAAATACACCCAAACTTTTCTGCTATAGTCATCAATAAAACTGACAAAATAATGACAGCCTCCAAGAGATGCAGCTTTAGTTGTCCACACATCAGAGTGAATTAATTCCAATGGCTTCTCACTCTCTTGAACATGTCTAGGAAATGGTTTCCTTGCCTGTTTTCCAAACTGACAGGCTTCACATACCTTATGCATTTCTGCAACCTTGAATTTCGGCAAACCTGCAACAATATTTTGGGCCTGCATTGATTTAAGTCGCTGTACATTAACATGACCAATGCGTTTATGCCAGATATCAATATCTGCAACTACACCGGTCCCATGTGCAAACATTGCTGCACTCAATTCAGACATGTCTGCATCCAACGTAAACATTCTGCCCTTCTTCTTTCCTTTTGCTATCAAGCGACCTTTATTTTTCATATCCTCAACAAAGCATCCATGAGGATTAAATCTGACCTGCAAGCCCTGTTCAACCATTTGACCAACAGAAACTAGATTCTTGGTGATATTCGGGACATGAAATACATCGGACAGGTATTTCTTTTTCCCATCCTGCATAGACAAGGGAATTTTTCCAATCTGCACAATAGGATGTGCAGTATCATCACCAGTCTCCACAAATCCTGGTTTTTCCATTTTCCTTGCATCCTCCATCCATTCTGCATGACCTGTCATGTGGTTTGATGCACCTGAGTCAACATACCATACATCATTGCTTTCTTCTGCACTTATCACAGAATTGTTCATGTGCTGCACCATGAACAAATGCTCATTTCTGTCATCACCCTGTCTACTAGAAGATGCATAATTCCCTTGTTGCAGTTTTCCATTCATGATGTCATTCTGCTTTTTATAGCAGTCTTTAGCCATATGACCCATTTTACCACAGTAGTAGCATTCAACATTACTGTTTGCATTTTGACCTCTTTGCCATCCACCACGACCTCTTTGGCTCCCCCTGCCTCTAGAGTTACCACGTCCTCCTCCATAGGACTGGTTTTCTTGAGTTTGCTGCATATTCTGATTTCTGCCACGGCCTCCAAATCGGCCTCCTCTACCTCTGCCTCTACCTCTTCCAGCATTTGAGTAGAAGACAGCTTCTTTTGAAGTTCCTCCTGAAGAAGATGCACCACCATTTCTCTGTTCCTCAGAAATTAGAAGAGCAATCAACTCCTCAAAATCAGGAAATCTTTCACGAACTGAAATGGATGTCCGAAACTGTGCATAATCCTTTCCTAGACCATTCAAGGTCACGGAAACTAAATCATCATCTTCCACTGGCGACCCAATGGAAGCAAGTGCATCTGCAATCTTCTTCACCTTCATGTGGTAGTCGTTGATGCTCATACTTTCTCTTTGCACATTATGCAACTCTTGCTTGAGCTGCATTTTCCTGGCTTGCGTATTTGTGCTATACATTTTTGACAAAGTATCCCATGCCTCCTTTGGCGTACTTGCATCCTGAATATGCACAATCATAGAGTCTGAAATACTGATAGACAGCCAATACATAACTTTCCTGGCTCTCTCATGCCATGTTTTAAATGCCTGCATTTGTTGTTGATTGGGAACATCAGGAAGAACTGGTTCTTCTTCATTTCCTGCAACAAATTCCCAATATCCTTTTCCCATAAGGAAATTCGTCATTCTAAACTTCCATGCCTGGAAGTTGTTCTTGTCAAGTTTTTTAGTGACAATCTGTGAAAGAGAATCAGACGCCATTACAGAATACTGCAAGAAATTCTGTCACTGCAAAAAACACAGCTTCACCCTCACAAGGGCAAATCTGCAAAACTGGCGAAAGTGGTATTTGACCACACAGTCACTTCCTAGTGACGATTTTGCATAAACAGGAACCAAGGATGATTCTGAAACTCCCAATGTCTCTGCGCACAAGCATACGATGCAATTTCTACAGTAACTTTTCACCGACCTGTAGAACAGTGGTCGCACAGCATAAAACTGAGCCTTTTCCTGAGTGCGTGCAGAAAACTTCCGTCTGCAAAACAGGCCCCGAAATGGCCTCAAATCAAAAAAAGAAGGTCGTCAAGGGCTAAAGCCCTCTCCCGCAACATATACTGCCCTCTTGCTTCACCGCGAAGGGCGTCTCAACCTGAGACAACGCACTCCTGCAATTTCCGGTTGTGCTACCTGCAGAGATCTGCTCCCAAAACAGAAAATGAAAGCAACACTGCTCCTCTTACCAGACCACCGCGAGCTTGGCTTGCTTTCTTGAGCTCCTTACCACGAACAAGGCTCTGATACCATGTCAAGATTGTGGGAGAGAAGGAAGGAGTCTCGCTTGAAGCTTTCTTGCTTGCATAATGGGGGAAGACACACAAGGGTGGAGGCTGAAAACAGTTTTCCTCTTCTTAGTTGTGTAAGCCAAAAGAACTCAAGTACAAAGAAATAGAAGAACCCTATATATGGGTCTCAAACCAAACTCAACTAACTAAGGTGGCATACTAACTGAGCCACGAACTAGAGTAGATAAGGATAGCTATCATGTAGCTATTATTCATGGGCGGTGTACCAACCGCGTCTGCAACTGACAAGTCGGTGACATAAATATACAACGGTCACCCTGGCGTATCACGAGTGGAGCTCGATATCTCAACAGATTTTCGTGAATTTTAGCAAGAATTTTCGTGTCACAAGGCCACTTCTGGTGGTTCGATCCTTGAGAAACAAAATCTTTTCAGGTTCCAAGAGTTGCTCTGTTTCTTCAACTTCTGGGGGATCTTCAGTAATGGGTTCCTTTGGTTCTGGTCCTATGTAAGATTTTAGCAAACTTACATGAAAATCATTGTGTATTTTCCAATGAGTAGGAAGCTCAAGTCGATAAGAAACTTCATTTATTTTCTCAATCACTTTGAAGGGTCCAAAGTATCTACTAGAGAGCTTTGGAAAAGATGAATTTTGACCAGAACCTTGTTTGAGCCTACTTTTATCAAACTTTAGCAAGACATATTGACCTTTTTCAAAAGCCAAAGGTCTTCTTCGTTTATCTGCTTGCTTCTTTTGTCGCTCTTGCACAACTTTGATAGTGGCTCGAACTTGATCCATTGTTTTTTTTAAATCTGAAGCAAACTCATCAGCAGCAAAAATCTTATCTTTAGTGCGAATAATTGGAGGAGGAATCACTTTACCCTGTACTATTTCATTTGGAGCTTTCCCTGTGGATGAGTGCACTGTATTGTTGTAAGCAAACTCCAATAATGGAAGATATTTCTCCCATTGTGACTTATGTTCACTAACATAAGCTTTCAACATATCCAAAAGAGTGAGATTCATCACCTTTGTTTGGCCGTCAGTTTGAGGATGAAAAGCTGAGGAGAACTTTAAAGTGGTTCCCAAATTCTCAAATAAAGCACGCCAAAAGTTACTTGTGAATTTGGAGTCTCTATCTGAAATGATCTCAGAAGGCATACCATGTAATCTGAAGATATGTTGAATGAAAAGTCTTGCAGCTTGTGCGGATTTCAATGTTTTATGACATGGAATAAAATGTGATTGTTTGCTGAATCTATCAATTATGACCCAAATCATATCATGACCTTGAGGTGTTCTTGGAATACCTGAGATGAAATCCATTGTGATAGATTCCCATAGATCTTTGGGCACTGGAAGAGGTTGCAACAATCCTGGAATCTTCTGCCTATCATATTTGGATTTTTGGCATACCAGACAAGCCTCAATGAAGTTATGTGTATCTTTTCGTAATGTTGGCCAATAAAAGTAGCGCTCAATTGCACTTAGAGTGGCTGCCCTCCCTCTATGCCCTGCATAAGGGGGTTCATGACTTTCTTTAAGCACCTTTTGTCGAACAGGAAGAGTGACACAAAGGCGATTGTTCATGAGAAGGTAACCATCTTTGATGGAATAATCTGGATGAGAACCTCCTTGCTGTAAATTTGACCAAATTGCTGCAAAATCAGTATCTTCATCATAAGTATTCTTCATCGTTTGAAAATCTTCATGATGAGCCACTGTAATAGTTGCAATGCGAGGCACTCTAGAAAGTGCATCAGCAACTACATTTTGTTTCCCTAGAGTGTACATAATTTGAAAATGAAACATAGACAAGAAATTTTCCCATCTTGCATGTTTCTCCTGCAAATGCTTTTGAGTCTTGAAATACTTCAAGCTTTGATGATCGGTTTTAATAAGGAATTCATTGCCTAAAAGATAATGTTTCCATATCTTTAAAGCATGAACCACTGCTAAGAGCTCCTTTTCATAAATGTCATACCTTTTCTCCACATCATTTAGACGGTGGCTTTCAAAGGCTATGGCATGGCCTTCTTGATTTAGCACTGCACCAATACAATCACCGCAAGCATCTGCTTCCACCACAAATGGTTTTACCAGATCTGGAATGATAAGAACAGGTCTAGAAGTAAGAGCTGTTTTCAGCCTTGTGAAGGCTGCCTTCTCTTTTTCCTTCCATTGGAAAGAGATCTTCTTCTTTGTAAGGTCAGGAAGTGGAGAAGCCATATGTGCAAAATGCTTGATGAAGCGGCGGTAATAAGAACATAAGCCAAGAAACGATCGCACCTCATGTACATCACGAAGATGAGGCCATTCTTGGATTATCCTGATCTTTTCAGGATCCATCTAAATCCCTTCAAAAGAGATGACATGCCCAAGGTAATTTATTTTATGCATGAAAAATTCACTCTTTTTACCATTTACCAAGAGTTGATTTTGTTGTAGTAATTGTAGAACAATTTCAAGTGTTGATGATGCTCCTCTTCATTCTTGCTAAAGACAAGAATATCATCAAAGAAAGTACCGACATATTGTCGATGCTCTCTAAAGATGCGCTCCATCATTCAATTAAAGGTGGCTGGTGCATTGGTTAATCCGAAAGGAACCACCAAGAATTCATAAAGACCGTATGAAGTGCGGAAAGCAGTTTTGTGTACATCTTGTGGTATTACCCTAATTTGATGATAACCACTCTTTAAATCAATGCGGCTGAAAACCTTTGAGCCTCCTAGACGATCCAAAATGTCGTCAATTCTGGGAATAGGAAACCGATTCTTCACGGTGATTTTGTTGAGGGCTCGATAATCAATGCACATCCTGAATGTGCCATCTTTCTTTTGAACAAGAAGAACCGGTGAACAAAATGGTGAGCTACTTGGCCTAATTAGCCCACGGTTGAGTAGGTCTTCGACTTGCTTTCTGATTTCTTCTTGTTGAGGACGGCTCACACGGTATGGTGCTATATTAGGAGGAGAACTACCTGGGATAATATCAATATGATGGTCTTCTGGCCTTTCTAGGGGAAGCTGATAAGGAAGATCTTCCAAAAAACAATCTTTATACTTTTCCAAGAGCTGAAGTTGCTCTTGGTTTTCAGCATTCATATTATCTTTTACATCAGTGACATAAAGCAGACAACATTGAACACAATCCTTAATTGCTCTAGAGACTTGCATATGGCTTACCATAGGTATGGTGTCTCCAGAAACTCCAGCTTGGATCTCGTACTTCTTGCCTTTGTTGGTGAGTTCTACCTTCTTTTTCTGAGAGAAGATGGTTGAATCTATTCTATGATTCCAGGGCATGCCAAGAATCACATCGCAACCATCAAGGTCTCCGATACAGAAGGTATCTTCGTCACTGTAGCCTTGAATTTGAAACTTGAGCTTGCCAATGTAGGGTATCACAGTCTTCATTGTGTCACCTTCATCAACATTTAAAGCTTGGCGAACTTCTACCGGAGTGTCCATCTCTTCATTCTTTAATCCAAGCTCTTTAGCTAATTGCAAGGAAATAATATTTTCATTCACCCCAAGATCTATCAAGAATAGTGCTTGCTTACCTTGCAACTGTCCCCAAGCTTTTAATAATTTGCGCATCTCTGGAGTGTGAGTTGTGTTTGCAACTACATCACTGATAGCATTGATTTTCACTGGCGACTTAGGCTTGTTGTCAGAAACCTTGCTTTGTCCCTTGTTTGGACATTGCTTCGCTATGTGGCCTGTTTGTCCACATTTAAAGCACTTCCCTTTTTTCATGAAGCGTTGCTTTTCTTCTTCAGAAAATTGCTTTGCTTGTGGGTATAGATTGGAGCGAAATTGAGGAGCATTAGGAGGTGCATAGGGCTTCATCTTCTTTTGATTTGATGGCTACTTTTGCCACTGTTTTTGTCCTTCATTTGGGGCTGAATACTCCTCATCATCAACTACTCTCTTCTTATCATTCTTTTGGAATGATTTGTTGCCATTGTGCTCCATTTCCCATGTCTCAACATGGTCAATGAGTTCCTTGAGACTAGAACAATGATAATGATTAAGAGCAATACGAAGTTTAAAATGCAAACCTCCTTGAAACTTCCTAAGCTTTTCCGAACTGCTGATCTTCTTGAAATGTTGGACCTTCAAAAGTAGCTCCCAAAATCTCTTGGTATAGTCACCAAGTGACTCATTTTTCCTTTGCCAAAGCCGATCCCATTCCATTTTTACATCTCTTTTGAAATGAACAGGAAGAAATTGGCTTTGTATCAGGCGAACAAAGGACCGCCATGATTTTGGGGCAACATGATCATATTCCAACCCCGTCCACCAAGTATGGGCTAAGTCGGTTAAATGTAAAGCTGCAAACTTAATCTTTTCTTTTTCTTTATACTTGTCACGACCATACAAAATTTGAAATTGACGAATAAACTTCAGAAGAAGATCAGGATTTCGGGAACCATCATACATACTGAACTTGATCTTCTTTTCAAGTTGAGATAGTGACTTAGTCTTCTTCTTCTTCTTATGCCTTCGTCCATGCTCGGATATTGAGGTTGAAGATGATGAAGTGCTTGATGGGGATGAAGATGGAGACGAGGGTGAAGAATGTCGACACCTTTGACGATGATGAGGTCTTCCACAAGAAGGGTGTGACTCTTCATTACTAGAAGAGGATCCATCAGAATAGGCGCCAAATGACTTTGAAGAAGAGGATGAGCTTCGACGCAATCTCTTTCTTTGTCTTGAAGTAGAATGGGACTGCCTCTTAGAAGTAGTTGGACTTCTTGATCGGCTCCTTTCATTGGTATGGCTTTGTCTCCTTGAAGTAGATGGGCTTCTTTCCATGAATTCTTTGGGATTCTCAACTTTTTCTAGTTTGAGAAGTTGCTCACGAATTTGCTGATTCTCCTCTCTAAGACTTTGAATGGCTTGAAGGATAGCACTCGATTGATCCATTGAGACTAAAGAAAAAAAAATATGCTCACGCACTCAATGCAAGGGCTGAAAACAAACAAACTTATAGTTGTAAGCACTACCAGTGTTGGGGGTGAGGACCGAGCCAAAGCTCTGATACCACTGTAAACGCCCCGAACAACGTAGTATGCTTAACAATTATGATATTTGCTTGTTTTCGAGATTTAATATAAAAGAGAATGAACACTTAAAGCTGAAAATGAAAATTACTCACAAAATTACAGCCATAAAAATGTAAAAGTAATGGAGACAAGATTGAGGGTTGAAGATGGGCAACCCCCCCCCCGAAGGAATGTATTTCTGCTCAACCCAAGTCCCTTAGGGAAGAGCTCAGTTACAATCAACCTGAGAGTGAGAAGAAGTAATTCTCACTCTCACAAGATCATGCAAAGATGTACAAACACACATGCATTATCTATTATGCAATGATAAGAACTGATTTCTTTACAGTATGAGAGAAGAAAAAGGGGAATTCAGCCTTTCTCCATCGTTGATCAGCAGTACAGGGATAGAGCTTGCTTCTTGTAGCTAAAATGGAAGAAAGAGCTCAAGAAGGAGGTGCTGTAATGAATTTACAGGCTTGCTGTCTTGTAAAACAGCAGTGATAGAAGAGGGAATATGGAGGAATTTGATAATGGAGAAGTGGGGGATGATGATGGGGATGGATGGGGCCAGTTTCTGGCTATCTGTGGGTGTTGTACATGAGTTTACAGCAAAGAAAAATGATGCTCAATGAAGAAAAACGAGCTCTTATTTATAGGAGAGGGGAGAGCTAGTACAAAAGGGGAAAGTGGAGTAGCACAAGACAAGTGTCCAGCCACATGTCATGAGATGTGACAAGTGGTGGGACACTTGGAAACTTGTGTGACAAGTGTCTTGACACTTGTCTCTTCTTTATGGCCTTCCTTTTTGGGTTGAATACTGTCAAGAATAGAAACAACCAAATTTAGTAAGCACAGTCAGAGTACAGAACTTACTATTTTTAGAATGACATCCCTATTTTTTAGGACTAGTATTTTTAGGCTAATTCGAGGCTCCTAAAATTTAGGGACCTCCTAAAATTTAGGGATCTCCTAGAATTTAGGGACCCCCCCAATATGGGTATCATATGAAAGCTTTTTCCGTGTACATCGCAAAAATGGTATCCGAATCTTCATGTGACTTTCCTATGCAAAGAAATGTGCATTTCAAGCTTTCAGCCCACACATACACATTATACAAGCATTTCATGATCATGCCATCTTGTTGATTGTAACTGTCTGTTCTGGTGGATCTAGCCCACACTTCAAGGCATCAATCCTTTCTGTGTGCGAGTCTAACCCTGATATGCGTGAGTTCTAGTCATAGGCGCCCAATCGGGTCATATAGGTGGAAGTGTGAACTATCTTTTCTCTAACCCACCGTGTGGGTCCACCATAACCTGTGACCACTCATCAGTGGCCAGCTCCAATGCACTTTTCTTTATATCTAATTAGTGCAAAGGAAATAAATTTAATAAATCATTATATAGATAAATTAATGAAAAAGGATACAAATTCTGTTTCTATAGAGTTGTGACAATTCTTCAGGGAATACGTCAACATATTCCTTTAGCCAAGAAGGTCCTTCATGAGGCTCTTGCTTTTGATCTAACTTGTTGAGTTTGATCAGGTAAACGGGTAATCCTTTTCTGACTCCTTTTATGATCCGAGATACTTTGGCCAATTGGATTCTTGGCACTCCTACCTCACCTTGAGTTGTGGCAAATTCCCTTTCAGAGTTTCGAAAGGAAACTTGACCCTTTCCACAGTGAATGTGGGCGTCGTTGGGCTTAAGCCAATCCATCTCGAGTAGACACTCATGGATACCTAATTTCATGACTTTGAATTTGACTGAAGTCTTCTTTCCTCCCAGAAAGAATTCCACCTTAGCAGTTTGCGTGGTACAAGTTACCTCACGACCATTTGCCAATTCCACAAGCAGGGTAGGTGCTTCTATTGTGGCTATTCCTAATATATTTGCACATGCTGGTGACATAAAGGAACGTGTACTGCCACAATCAATCAAGGTTTTGAAACCTTTACTTTGATAGTCCGACGGTGTTTGAATCACTGAGAACTAGCGATTCGGCCCTTTCTTGTGTAAAGCGGCATGGACTGTCGCTCTTTCGAATTCTGCTTCCATAGTCGGATTTTCCTCTTCTTCTTCTTCGCATCTTTGCCTATTGGCAATGCAGGCGGTTCTTCCTCTTCCACGGGTGGTGGCTCCTTGACCACGGCCTACTCCTTGGAAAGGCGTTTGGCGATGTCCTCCGCTGAGCTTGGGACATTGCCTCTTGAAGTGACCGGGTTCGTTGCAGTGGAAACAACGGAGGTTTCGGCCATTATTTTGAGTAGGAACAAAGTTGTTGACATTATTTGTCCTTGCTTTCTTTCTTTGTCCTTGATTATGACCTTAAACTCTCTTCATTTGAGGTCTGAATGCTCCTTTGTTCGGGTCACTATAAGACCAAGTTTTGTTACCCCTTGGTCTAGCTTGCACCTCCTGAATTATAGGCACCGCTCGAATGAGTACATCCTGAAGATCTAATGGACGCATAGATTCGAGATGGGTATTTATTGGTGGATTTAAGCCCGCACAAAATTTGGACACCTGCTGCGTCATGTCCATCTGTGGTGAATACTTTAAAAGTGAGACGAATTTAGAGTAGTATGCGTCAAGAGTGAGTCCTAGCTGTTTTAGCTGAACTCATTCATTTTCTGTGTGCGATATGCAGGTGGTAAGTATCTTCCCTGCACGGCTTTCTTCAGCTTCTCCTAGGTAACGGATCCCTCTGAAATCCCTTGATCCCTGCACCATTGCTTCCACCAAAGTTTAGCTTCGCTGGTGAGCTTTAACTTGGCGAGTATAGCCTGATTGGTAGGTGCAGTACCAGCTACTTCAAAGTAATCCTCCATGGATTCAATCCAAATTTCAGCATCAGCCTAGACGAATCTGCCTCTCCCGTCAAAGTCAAGTGGCTTTATCTGCTTGAGGAGGAACTTCTTCTCCTGGATCACAGTAGTACTTGATGTAGGAGGCGAATTTGGGACCTGTACCTGGAGTTGTGCCTGGATAAAGGTTTTCTTAACGTTAATATATGATAATTGACGTTAGCTTATCTTTCATTTTTAGTTCAGCCATCTCGTAAACAATGTAGCTACTTAACTTTTTAACAAATCTTATGCACAGCCAGATATTGATAAAAAGAAGTCTTTATTTGTATTTACATAGGCATAGCCTTTTTGAATACAATGTTTCATGTAATGATAAGCCAATCGTTACATTCAGTTTAGGGAGAACAACGTTGTATTGCATTTGTCTACTGGAACTGTGTAAGAGTAGGGTTTTGGGTCATGGATCTTTAGGAATCGATAATTCATTAGAAGTTCAGGATACCCTTTCCGTTGGAATCCATACTTCTCATGGCGGCCCAACACTTTAATCCTGTCAGCTGGGATTAGACGGGTTACTTCCTCATATACATATGAGTTCATCTCAACTCTCCGACCTCGGATATGTAGAGTTGAATTTACGTGAGCTTCCACAAAAACGAACAGCTTCACGACCTTCAAGTCTTCCAACCACCTGATCCTCTTTAGGTTGGTTTGTAGATAAGCAAACCGGTGGGAGGCTATATAGTAGATTCCTGAAGACCTCGTCCATCTTCGTTCTATGTATAAAGGTGATGGATTATAAATCTGCTCCAGAATGTTCATCATCCCAATTCTTTGTCTATAAAGCAGAGAATGCATTGCAGTCATAAACATGACCTGAAATACCAAAAAACTTGTTCCACGCTTCATAATTCTGCCAGACAACATTGAAGGTAAGGAAATGTTTTGGACAGCAACAATTTCTTTGCTTCATTTAATTGATATTTTATAAAAGCAATTCCATTATTGGTCGGCTCTAATACCAACTGTAACGTGTCCTCTTAGTATCATCTAGGACACGTCTTAGCAGTTCATCAGAAAGGATGTCTAGGAAGCTCCGCTCGGCACTCCCATGGAATGTTACAGGATTTGCGATCTAGGTCTTCCCACATCTGCCATGTAGCAGAAGTATCCTCGCCGTTCCCACTTAGGATCGATTGGAATTAGGGTTTTCCTGATTGGTCATTAACTAACAGCAACTAGCGTCGGACCCAAGCGAACTATTTTACGTAGAAACGCCAGGTCCGAAGCGGATTCACGATGCACTTGGTTCAAGGAGAATGGGAAATGAGAGGGATGCAAAGCTCAACCTCTTTGCCATAAGGCATAGTCCCATTTTGTTCCCCTAAAACAACGTAAATCGGGTAAGACATAACTCTAGGTCATTGCTTTCGTTATTCATTTTGATGATCATCCCGCTGTTCTTCGAGATTTTTAAGAAAAGTTCCCGGCTAACCGGGACCACCCAACCACAGGACGACCTATGGCCCATCCTCTGCACTTTCCTCGGTTTGTTTTAGTTATGTAATTACCTAACACATTAGTTTGACATGTAACAACCAGCTTCTTTAATTAATCCGTTAAACACTGGTTCCTTCACGTAATCTTATCACGTGACATAGAAAAACAAAGTCAAGCAAGTTCTTTATTAACATTTCATCATTTTATCTTTGAAATACAATGAGTTCCGCCCGTAGGCTTGTCTATAATCCACCCAAAGGCTATCCAGTAATCCACAGGGATCACTATACCAAGCTTCCGCCCGTAAACTAGTATGCGGGCCTCGAGATTCAATCCCAAGTCATGTTAGCCTCTTGCACAAGACCCGCAAGGCGAGGGATTTACGGCTAGAGCCCCCCTGGCACCCAAGCGTCCTCCAGCTCCAAGTAGAGCTCAACAAAGAGACCTCTCGCGGCGGGTTCAGTCCACGTTCCCGGCGCGGTCAACAACCCCCTTGGTTAGGGTTAGGTAGGCAGTCGGGGGTAACTGAAACTGCCTCTCCCCTCAGGCCTTCAACCTGAAGTATAGGTATTCATTTAATTTGTAATTCATAATTCAAATAGTGCTCAAAAATCTCTAGCAAGCACAAACATTTCCATTAAATCGACCGTGTTGTTTGGCAAACTGCTAAGGAATTATTCTTTCCTTTTGAGTGTATCAGCACTCGTTCCCAAGGTGTCTTGTAACTTGGCGAGATCCTTTATAGTCCAGGTTAGGGCGTACCTTATTAACCCAACTTGGTCAACCCTAAAGTTCATTAGATACTTTAGTTTCCGGTTTATAACTTTTCTTATTTAGAAGGATATCCATGAATACGTCCTTTTGCAAGATAACTTGCGTAAGGAGATGCCATCCTTGTTGAGGTTATTTACCCTTTCGTCTTGTGAACCAGTCACAAGACCACATGACTTCGTACTTGCTGCGCAAGTCCTGCGTTGAAATAATCCGTTAAGTTTCTTTAAGCTAACGTATGTCGAACCTAGGGTTTCTTTTTAAGAACCTTAGGGACAAACCCTAGTTCCTTATTTTTACAAATTTATTGACCCTACAATAAGGAAAGTAGTCAAGTGCTTAAGGTATAAATATTTCTTTGGTCTTTAAATCATTTCCAAGGCATATTTTTGAAGCATGGTATTTCTAAGTTTAGATTGGTTTGGTTATGTTTTGGAAGGTAATATTGATCACCTCATCACGGTTTTATTATCCTTGTGACAATTGATTTTTCAATCTCGGTACAATTCAATTTAATCTTCCTTTTTCCTTTGCAGACGAAACTCATGCAAAATAACAATCATTTTCTTGCTAGATACGCAATTAGCAATGATAACTTCCTACTGATTTGAGCAATGAAAGAAACCTTTCATGAATTTAATCATTTACAATGATTCGTTGCAAAAAGTAATAGGACTAATGGTGCAAGATACAATTTTTATACCTTCAGGATTTAACTGAAATATACTACTATAATAAGTAGATAATCTTACTCGTAATTCGTTATAATGCATGATGCTATTCGAAGGTAACTATGTTCTATACATTATCATTTGTTCAATTAAACTAAACTCCTTCATTGCAAATAACTCGAAAAAACATATCCTATCCCTAACAATTTCTCTCTCCATGATTGACTTAAAACCGATTTAAAGCCAAGAAAGAAAAAAAACCTGGTTTTGGGGTGAGATATCCACATGGATACCGGGAGATGAACCTCCCGTAGCTACTCCTTGGACTTTCTTAGGTGGCATCGTAGTTCGAACGTGAAGGTAGCTTTTAATCTTTCTTATGGATTTCCATTGTCTCTCTTTCGAGGCAAGGTGCCGTTTAAATGGTTGATCACGAGAAGGAATAACAAGACTTTTAGGTTCCTAGCTTCTTCGGAGAGAGGAAAGATTTATAAAACCTAAGAAGAACCTATAGGGTATATACTTGGCAAAGAGATTATGGGTGAATGTGGCTTTGCAGCCACATGAACCTTTGGAGAACTTTGGCTTGGGGCAAAAGGTATAGAAAGGAAATTATTCTCTTTTCTTGCACTTCCTCTACTTTTTTCCTTCTTCTTTCCTACTCTTCCTCCTTCACCCCTCTTCTTTTATTCTCTTTTTACTCTTCTACCTCCTTCTATTCTTCTCTCTTACCTCCTTTATCTTCTCCCACCCTATTCCTCTCTACTCTTCCTCCTTCACTTCACTCCTTCTCTTCTTTATCTTTTTCCTCCTCTACTTCTCACGGGACAACATCTGGGGCCCATGATGATGGTTTGGATTTGGGGTCCAGGGGAATGGGGGGGGGGGGGGGGGGGGGGGGGGGGGGAAAGAAATAATGGGGACATAGGGGATTAAAAAAAAGGCTTAGGGGGGGTTAAGAAATAATGTCCGCTTGCTGGCTCCTCCATTCCACCTCTCATACTCCCGCTTGACACGCCGCCGTGAAGGCGATTTTTTTTTCCTTTTTATATATTTAATATATTACAGGGAGGATTAAAAAATCTAACTCTATCCCTGTCCCTTATCTCTCTCTTTCTCACTATCAATTCACTCTCCCTACCTCTCACCTTCTCCCTTTATTTTTGCTTATTTGTTTTTCTTAACCTTTCTCTCTCAGCCTATACTCTCTCTATTTATCTCCCCTATGCTCTCCTCCTCTTCTCTCTCTTCTCTCTCACCCTTCTTCTCCTTCTCTTCCTTCTCCTTCTTCTTCTACCCTTCTCTCTTCTCTCCCTCTTCTCTCTCTTCCTCCCTTCTTCTTCTTTTCTTCTCTTCTTCTCTCTCCCTCTCTCTTCTCTCTTTTCTCCTTCTTCCTCTCCCTCCTCTTCTCCTTCTTCTTCTTCTTCTTCTTCTCCTTCTTCTTCTCCTCTTCTCTCTCTCCCTCTTCTCTCTCTTCCACCCCTTCTCTCTCTCACCATGATCGTAGGTGGGTTGGGCTACCGCTCGGACATCAGGGGGTGCGCGCTGCAAAACTGGGGGAGGGGGGTTCCTATGGGGAGCACGGAGATATTACATCAAACCAAATTTAGATGCAGTCAGCAAGATCATGAGATATGTAAAGGGTACTATAGATTATGGATGGAAAATCCCTTGACTTAACAAGGTTTATTGATGCTGATTAGGCTAGTTGTGCCTATGACAGGAGGTCAACCAATGGTTATGCATTTGGATTGGGCAGTAGTATGATTAGTTGGCAGAGTAAGAAATAGCCTATTGTTGCATTGTCTAGTACAGAGGAGCTGCCTTAGTGGCTTGCGAAGCAGTTTGGTTGATGAAACTATTGAAAGACTTGAGAATACAGTTGGAAAGCAGAGTGAGATTTCATTGTGATAACCTCAACAGTGTTATGTTGGCTAGCAATCCTGTCTACCATGCTAGGTCCGAACATATTGAGGTTCACTACCATTTCATCAGAGAAATGGTTCTTATAGGGTAGATTGAATTGATTCATGTGAAGACTAAAGACCAAGTAGCAAATATATTTACCAAGTCTCTTAGTAAAGAAAATTTCATATACTTCAAACAACTACTTGGAGTTTATCAGATGGTTTGAGCTTGAGGGGGAGTGTTAGAATATCAAGCTCCCGTTACTCTTCAGTCAGTCTATCTTTATCAGATGGTTTGAGCTTTAGGGGGAGTGTTAGAATATCAAGCTCCTGTTACTCTTCAGTCAGTCTATCTTTATGTGTGTGACCAGGTACACGTGTGTGACATTCAATAAGTCGATGTAATCAATGACTTAACCACAATTAGTATTGGTTAGTCATACCTATGTGTGTTAGTCTCTTTCAGTTAGTATGATGGGAGAATAATGGAAGAACAACAACAATGAGCTGAGGCTCATCTTTCGCTCCACTCTGTCTCTCTCCCTCTCTTCCAACAAAGGTGATTGGAATTACATTGAAGGAGACATGGTACTAGTACTCCAAGTTCCAATGTGAAATATTATTGCATGCAAAATGGTAAAGGCTAAGAAAGATTAGGAGCAAACACAAAGTAAAGTCTTGTATTGGTTATTTTTTAGTGCTATAGGTAGCACGATGGACTATTTACAAGAATATGATACCCCCACTATTGCATGGAAGAATCTGGCAAGGCTATTCAAAGAATCTGGCAAGGCAACAAGATTCTAGTGATAGTAGAGAGTGCTCGCATTGTGGTCAAAAATGCCACATTTCTTAAAATTGCTCCAAAAAGAAGGCCGAAATTAGAAATGAAAAAAAGAAGCAATGCAATTATGCATCTAGAGAGTGGTTTAGAGAGATGGGCAATCTAAAGTCTCCAGGCTATATGGAGATAGGAAATGATACAGCCCACCCCATTACTCACGTTGAAAATGTTCCTTTGAGTATGCAAGAGGATGGTAAAACTACGTACTTGGCTGATGTGTTGTATGTATCAAATATTACAAAAAAAATTATTTGTGTTGGTCATATGATTATAGAACATGAATTGTAGGTTTGGTCACATTTTATGGTTACTATGTAGAAGATCTCAAAAATGATTGGAGTTTGATTGCAAAAGAGAAATGCGTTGGCAAATTTTTTACTCTCGATACAAATTTACTTGAAATGGATGTTGCCATGTTCTACAAGTGTTGTGCTTGATATTGAAATTTGGCATAAGAGAATTGGTCATGTGAATGTGCAATGACTAAAAGACATGCTATCAAAATAGGTTGTGGATGATTCTCCCAAGCTTAAAGTTGATGGGATGCATAAAGTATGTGAAGCATGCCAATTTGGAAAGCAAGCAAGGCATGTGTTTCCACATGAAAAGCATGTATGGAAGAAACCACTTAAATTGATGCATTCTAATGTGCGAGGTCCTACAAAGACTACAACTTTGAGTGGTTGCAAGTATTATATTTCCTTCATTATTGATCATACTCACAAAGTATAGCTTTACTTTAAGCATGAGAAAAGTGATGTATTTACTCACTTTAAAAGCTTTAAAGGCTCTAGTTGAGAAGGAAATAGGGTTCCATATTAAATGCCTAAGGTCAGATGGAGGGGGATAATATCTCTCCAATGAGTTTTCTAATTTGTGTAGAAAAATTGTATACATAGGCAATATACATGTAGATATACTCCGCAATAGAATGGAGTTGCTGAGCATTAAAAAATGCATATTGTAGAGGTGATTCATGCATTGATGTCAAAAAGAAACTTGCTTCATTAGTATTGGGCTAAAGCAGTTGCTACCACTGTCTACATTATTAATAGAATACCCACTATTATTGTACATGGTATGAAATCCAAAGAGATTTTAGGAGCAAGAAGCTAAATATGTCCCATCTAAAAGTATTTGGATATATATTTTATGTGCATATTCATGATGAGTTACATTATAAATTGAATGCCAAAGTAGAAACATGTATGTTTATTGGATATCCACTTGAGAAAAAGGGATACAGATGTTATAACCGTATTATATGTGAGCTAAGAGTTAGTAGGGATGTTATTTCTTATGAAATGAGTAGTTGGTGTAATAATATGTAGAATGTAGTTGGCGTTGATGAGCATGAGAATGTAGCTATGCAGAAAATAGGTCGTTCATAGAAGACTAGACCATAAGAGTCTCCTAATTATGGTTCTGTTGATAGACCTTAGAGTGGTAGATTGAGATTGTAGGTTACTCCACCAAGTACAATACATATGTCAAGAAAAGGTTAAGGGGACTCACCTACTATGATAGATGTATCATCAATTTTCTCTATTGATGATAATTAAGTTGGCTTTGAGTAGTAGAGCTTGGATGAGGAGTTTGATATTCCTTCTATCAAAACACCTGGTGTGCAAAAGACACATGAGAATGCTAAAGCACCTGGTAGTGATCTAGGTTCACACAGTGAAGTCTCCTCAAGAGTGACTTTGAGATAAAGGTTTTGGAAGAGTTGAACCATTTTCTTGGCATAGAGATAATCAAGCCTCCATAGGGTATATGGTTGTCACAAAGACAGTATGTGTTGGACATGTTGAAGAAGTATGGTATGGCTGATTGCTCACTTTTGTCTTATCTAGAGGAGCCTTGCTAAATGACTTCATTTTCTCCTTCTAATCCTTAATTAGCTCTTCTATCACTTTCTTAGTTTCCCTTCTAAATCTTAGGTTGATCTTATGTAGTTTCCTTACCTTTCCCTTGTGATGGATACTTGGGTAAGTTACTCATGAATATATGTGTGCATCACGTGGATTCAAAATAATGTATTTTTAAAATACCATTTTATATATATTTTTACATACAAAAGGGTGTAATTTAAAGGGGTTATTTATAGATTTAATATAAAAGGATTATGCTTTAATTAGGAAAAATTCACAGATAAGGATATTTATAAATAGGCCTTGAACACATGTGATGTAGAGGATATACATACAGTAACTTTTGCAAGGGTGGATAAGCAATCTTATTTATACTAAAAGTTGTCATGATCCTAATAGTTGAAAGGCTAAGTTTGATACCTTATGTATTAAAATCAATGCCATATTTAGCTACCCATTTCAAATTTCTTCCAAGCAAGATTTCCTTCCCAACATCCTCGCCATTTTGGGAGCATCTAAAGCATTATTGGTATGCTTTTAGTTTCTATTAACATTAGAATCTTACAGTTTCCTAGCAAGGAGTTGCATTTTTTAGCACAAGTTTAGATTGTTTGATCTCTATCCATGTGTCATAAGTTAGAATATTTAAATTAGAACGTGCATTGATGAGAGTATCTATGGCATGCTCTTTTGTTTGACCCAAATATATGTAGGTGATAGTAGCTCCTCATCATCAAAGGCCAATACACTGTCCTTGACCTTACCAAATTATTTAATTTCATAGATGGAATGGTGATGTTTCAAGATGAATTGCATTTTGGACAATCTCAATACATGTGAGCGAATCCACAATCATAGCATCTTTGGTTAACCTTGTCTTCTAAGAAAGACTCTTTTTTTGGTGATATTTGTTCAACATGCACCTAAGTTTATCATAGTTCCAAGATTCAATGGTCTAATAGAATTGGACCATGCCTCTCCTTGTCTAGTCCTAACACAATCATTAAAAAGAAGTATTGTAGTCCTACATTGCCCATTTTATTATAGATAACATAGAAATTCATATAGTCCTCATTCTCCAATGGTCCAATAAAATAGGAGTATTTTAACCTATTATAAGTTCAGAGGAACAAAATAGTCAAGAATCATGAAAATTTGAAGAAAATAAGAGAAGTGAGTCAAAGGCAAGCGACAAGAAAATTCAAGAAATTTAAAAATTTGAAGAGTGCAAGCTATAGAAGACAACAAAAAGTCCAAAGAATACTGAAGCATAGGACTCATAAGTATACTAACATTGTAAACTCAAGTGTTCTATCGTGAAAGAATGTAACATAATTTTTCTTGAGCACTAAACTCACTCCCATGCAAATTGTAAATTAATGTGCAATTAATGGCACACGAGTGGAGTAACTCAAGATTTTGAAAACTAGATAGTCAGTTAGGTTATAATATCCCCAAAGATGGGATTGAGTAGAACCATTGGCAGAAAGCACCATTGAGGGTTAGGCCCTACCCAATTTTAAAAACCCAAAGATCATATATGAGGTGAAAAAATCTTAATGTAACTAACTCATTCCTAAGGCTACAAATCAAAAGCTTATCTTTTCTCTTCTTCTATGTGGACTAATTGTTTTGGAGCAAGAAAGCTATGAGAAAGGCTAAAATTTTATTAGCTTTTCTCTATAAATTTTAAGAAACTTTTAAAATTTTGGTGTATTGGATTAAGCAATTCATAGCAATTAGCACCTATGACTAGCCAGCCACCATTAGGAGTGCTAATGGGCTTGTAGAGTCAAAAATTGCCTTTCTCTTGATATGAATGGAAATTAGCTTATATTCTTTTATATTCTCTAAAATTTTGAATAATTTTTTGTTAAAAGTTGATGCACTTTAAAAAATCCAAAGATTGGACAAAGACAAGGTCCAACTAGTTAGGATTCTATTTAACCATTAAAATTTGCATCCATAGTTTGCAAAAAAAACTAAAACTCACTAATTTTTTGGATATTTTGAAATATTGATCTCATGTGCTTTACAAGATCAAGAAATAGTTTCTCCTTAGATGCCAACTAGCTCCTCTATGCTAGTTTGGTGCATAGTGTGGTGAGTTGAATTTGTATATGTTGAAAAGGCTTTGCATACACATGAAATTCAATTTATTATCTAAAATTTCTTTGTTTTTGGAGTGTTTTGGGCCTTCTGGGACTTCTTACAGCTCAATTGGGGCCTTTCAGAGCACTCGCGAGCTAGTAGGGGCTCCTTGGCACTCATAATTTGAACTTGATTGAACTTATGTGCTCTTGATTTTTGAAAATCATGACTTTGTAGATCTTTGTCTGATATTTACAAATTTTGGTCCAACCATAAACCTTCATTGGTCACATATTTGATTCAAATTGATTGGTGCCACAAGAAGGTGGGAGCCTAGACCTTGTCAAACATGTAGCTTGCCTTTTCAACTCTTGACGGGATGACATGCATATGACTTGATGATTTTCTTCTTTATGTTAGAAAGAGATGAGGCATTTGTGGGATTCCACTCAAGGGTTGGAGGGCTAGCTTATGACTCGTGAAATCACTTGGCCATACTAAATAGGATAGGCACTACAACATAGTGGCTATTCCAATAGCTTGGATAGTCCACCAATCCTCCACCCACATGTAGTGATTCCTTGCATCTCAAATCACAAGAGATGTCTCTCTTAGAGCCTTATATTGATAAGAGACTCTTTGACCTCACAAAGTTTGAGACTTACCTCTTGACATTGCAGTAGCACTTGATCACATCCTAGGAAACTTCATATTGCATACAAAAGGAGAGACAAAGGGAGAGAGGACCATTCTTGAAATGCCACTTGCTCTACTCTTGGAAACTATTTTGATGAACTCAATTATGAGCATCATTGTAGTTGTGATGTGAAGAGAAACCTCAATCTCATCACCCACATTGAGTCATTAGGATTGTGCATATTTTGAGAGTATCAATTATATCATCACAACTACTCATGTTATAATAATCATCACCAACCTCTAAGAGCACTAATACAGTGAGAATCCAAGGACCATCATAATGATTAGCCATAGATATCCTAACACCATCTCATCCACATTGTGGTATGATATTATGCAATTACAATTGAGGAGCGAGAGTACGGATTCATAGTGTCAAAGTCATATCCGTAGTAAAGGCACATGTGCATATGCCACCTTGTATTTACTGGCAGCCATTGTTTTTTCCTTCCAAGATATGCATTGAGTTTTCCCTTCTCCTGACTTGTTCCAACTTGCTCTAGCTTGTCAAGGAGTTTCCCAGGGCTTAATTGAGCCATACAAAGTGTTTATTAAGTTAAGGAGTAGCCATTCTATCTAATTTGAGTGGCTATAGAGTACACTATAGAAGTTGTAGATAGCTATGGCAACTTGACAATACTTTTGTATTTTGGCCATAACTTTTGCATATGACATTGGATTCATGTATTCTATACCTAGAAAAAAAGAGTGCAACAAGAGCTACAAAGCTAAGCACTCATAGATTTTATGAGTGCATGCAAGAAGCCAGCTTCTTGAGTGAGAGTTTTTGGGTAATTTCAAATTCTTGTTCCACATACTTCACTTATTCCTCCTCTTCTCTTGGGCATATATCAAGCACCATTAGTGCTCCTTCATTGCCACTCTCATCTCCACCACCACCATCATCACTTCCACCACCATCTCCTCTACCACGATCTCCTTCACCACTACTACCACCTCCTCCTCCTCCACCACTACCTCCATCACCATTGCCACTACCACCTCCACTCCTTCCACCACCGGCACCTCCACTACTTCCACCACCACTATCCCCACCCATGTTTCTCCCCCCATGTTAGGTACCTCAAATAAATCACACACACACACACTCTCTCTCTCTCTCTCTCTCTCTCTCTCTCTCTCTCTATTAGCAACTTTTATCTTTCTTTCCCCCTCTCTCTTATCCTTATTTGTTTAGTCCCAAACACATATTTACATTACGCATTCATTTTTCACAATCCTATTAATTTTGCAAGGGTCAAGGGTTTGCATGAGATCCCTTGTCTCTAATAGTTTTAGTACTTAATATCAAGGTGACAAGGATATCACATTGTTACTCTCACATGCATATATACATTTACATTCCTCTATGCTCTTATGTGTGTGCTTTGTAATTACACCTTGATATATCAATACTTCAATTTATGCACACATGAACGAAACTACAATGCACATATTTTTACTACATTCAATTGTGCTTTATTACATGATCTTACTACAAGATGGTATGATATAAAATAGTTTGTTACACTTACTAAAAAACTATGTAATATCTATTTTTTTTCACATTTTTTAAATAGGTAATCTTAGGATAGTAATATTACCTCATTGTTACTTAATCGATTGTGCACATGTACATTCATATGAAGGCATATATCTACATTCCATCCCTCCCTGATTCTTTGCACGTGCTTTATTTATACATCTTGAGCAAAACCACATACACAATTTTCTTCACTTGCATGTTCCTCTCTCTTTCTCCTATTTTCCCTCATCCTCATTTCATTGCATTTGAAAATTAATATAATCAAATAATTATGAAAGTACATATTAATTGTGCACATCAGATATCAATCAAGTTCCATTGCTAGAGGGTGGAATAATTGATCCCTGACAAATTCCAAGACTAAACCATAGAAGCACATTAGCTTAGTCAAGTAGGGAAGCATGTGCTCCAACAAAACAGTATCCATGCGGTTTCCCTTAAATGGAGTGGGCATATGAGGGCGTTGGTTCGGTTCCTCTGCATCTTCTCCAAGGGGTCATCCATAAATAGTGTCATTGTTGGTCTAAAGTATGGTTGATCAATGTCATCAAGACATTTCAAATAAAGGTACTTTGTGTAACTCCTTCTCCAGAAGAAGTGGTTTTGAGAGTTGCTTTGCACCTGCCTTGTCCACATCAAAATACGAAGATTGGCGCTTGCTTTAATGACTTTAAACATTCACTTCTAACCCATTGAAGTAGCTTTCTCAGGTTGTCCTCCTTCATTGAGATCCAAATGGCAATTTTAAACAATGTGAATATTCCCTTCAAAAACTTAGTGAGCCCTAGCTACAAAATCACCCAATACATATCCACTTCTAGGGGCTTCACCACTAATGATTCCTTTTACTCTTGCCAACTATGTAGAAGCACCCCATTCACATTGAACACAATTAATTTTTGGGTTGTGGGAGAAAGTTGTACATGCACATGTGGAAAGGTGAGCATGCGTGTATGAGTATAATGAAAAAGAGAACTATATTGCTGTCAAATATTGTACAAGTTTGTGTAAATATATTACCTTTGCTCTTAGAAATCTTCCATCTTCTACAAAGAGATACAAACATATAAGTTTTCTATTGGAATCTAGTGCTTTTGATGTAAGGTCACCACATCCCACATTGCAATCTAAAATGGTGTCCCCTTCTTTTGTGTATATTTGCAAGAATGAGCTCCAAAAATCCCTACCACATTATATTCCACCTACAATACATAGTATTGATATAAGGGATTAGAAATCTACTAATGCCTAGAAAACAACTCTACAATAGATTAACAACATTGGATCACATAGTGACCTCTTACTAGGAATCATGATGTATCTTGCACCCACTCATCCGTAGTAAGATTGTCTTTTGTTAATTCTAGAGGGATAATTCCATCATAACTAATGTTAAATTGTATGTACATTAGAATACATATCACATGTACCTATATTTAAAGCATGGAATACTAATTTTAGAAATTTCACTTACTAGAATATATATCACATGTACCTACATTTAAAGCATGGAATACTAATTTTAGAAGTTGCACTTACTAAATGGAGCTAGCAAGTGTGATACGTAAACAATAACTAGCATGACCATATCATGACTTTAAAACTCTCACCTCTCTACCTCTAATGACACTTAGGTGTCCCACAACAAACAACATATACTATGCATAAGACCCAACACTTCTACCTCGACTCCATTCATCAAGGTCCATCCTCCAGAACTTGCTCGATAAGCTCTACCATGGAGTGTTTTCTGGCAAGGAAAATTAACATTCATGTGTTCCTAAGCATGCCTTCAGCTAGATGCATGGGATTGACTAACTCTGCCTCAATATGGAAGTTTCATGATACCATGATATCGCATGTTGTGCTTATGGTTTCTTTGTCAACCTTGATCATTTTGTGTTGATTGACCTCCTCCAAAGCCTCTACCAATTAGGACAATGCCTGACTTGGCTAATCGCTTGTAATGCATTTTTTGTCTCAAATGGGCTGTAGAGAATAATACACCACTCCATTTTTTCCATCGTAGTGGCATGGGAGACAGTGTCTTGCAAGGCGACTTCCATGTGATTGTCAGTAGTATGGACCTCTACACATAGACCTCACTATTAGCAACATATTCTTATTTTTGAATATTATTATAAATAATATTCTTGAGTTTACCTATGTGTGTGGCTAGTATATCCTCCACCATTGTAGATTCATTATCTTGAATTGTATCCCCCCTACAAAAAGATAAATCATCCTTATTGACATTGTCTTATGGGAAAAAGAAAACCATGAGTCACGCTTGTTTATCGATAGCTTCCATGTCCCTTGGCATTGCTAGTCTATGTTCTTATATTATTTTCTTTCCTACACAAGACAAAATATCACTATTGATATCGTTTAATGATAGAATGTTTATAAGCTCTGACGTCATGTGAAAATGGCATGTGAAATTCATGAGTATCATTTCTTTACCTCTATGTGTGCATGCCACATCTGTTGTTATTGTGGATCCAAAACCTTCAATTCTTTCACCCTTTGTGCAATACAATACATTTTTGTTGTTACTTCAATGATGAAGAAGGTTTAAATGTTTTCATATCATGAGTTTGTTGCACATGCAAGCTTATCATCTTGGCACTCTTTTATACACATTTTAGTGGGATGCGATGCCAAGTCCTTATCTATCCCCTCACTACTTTTTTTCATTGCTATTGTATGTCTCTCTATAGTGGTGTGTAAGGTAATCCTCTCCATTGCAAGATTCTTCTATCCATGCCAATGATACAAACCTCCTTGATGGTACCTTCCACTACAAATCAAGTCCATTGGTAACATGTCAAGAGATGGAACAATACAAATCCTTTGAAAAAATCTAGATGAATATGTAATAGATGGAAAACTTGCAACTTTCAATTGTCTTTATATCTCTACTTCTCGAGTGCATAGTTTGTTGCATTGGTGGGATTGTGATCTACTCTTCAGTGGTATCAATCACGAGGCTTGCATGATCATATGGTTACAATTCATGTTCAATGATATATTTTCACTATAGGAATACAAGACATGTCTTGGCTATAGTATTTTAAAACATCAAACCTTTGGAGTGTGGAGAAATCAAATTAATTGGTGATGAGATTCGCTTGGCCTTTCTTCAAGAGTACTAGGTGCTTGCTTGCTCTTCTATGTTCCTTTTTTTACTATCGTACTACTAGTATTAGTTTCCTATAAGCGAACCATAGTCTCTTTACTAAGACACAACAAAGTACAATATACTCCTAAGAATGCAAGTCATTTTACTTACCATGGATTTGAACCCTTGTGTCTCTTACATTTGTTTTTTTCTTGAGAATTTCTCATAAAAACATTTCTCATTGGAGGCGTATTCACCTTTTGGGTAGTCGATAAAGATAGGGCATCTTAGATATACATCCTCATCCCACTCCCACTCTATCTGGCAATCTTCAGACATGCACTAGTCATCCTAAAGGTCCATCCAATCCTCACATTCTCTCAACTAAGTTTGTATGACTTGTAAAGTCATGTAATTTACTTGTAAAGAAGTCTCCATGTTGCTAACTTGGATGACTTTTATGACTATATCTTCATCTAGACTGAAATCATGGAAGACAATGCGAAATACATAGCCAATTACTTAACTGAGCAAGAGGAGGCCAATCTCATTAATCTCTTGCAAGAGTATGTAGATGTATTTGTTTGGTCCTTAGAAGAGCTAAAATGCATTTATTCGAGTATTGTGGCTCTCAACATTCATAGGATTCCCAACACTTCACCAGTCAAACAAAGACCATATGCAATGAATCCAAAGCATGCTCATGTTGTGAATGAGGGAATAGACAAGATGTTGAATTCTAGATTCATTTATGAGATTGAGCATACATATTGGGTATCACCCATTTTAATTGTCTTGAAGAAGAATGGGAAGATTCATGTGTGCATGAATTATAGAAAGGTCAATGTAGTGACAAAGAGAGACAATTCTCCATTACTGTACACCAAGCACATGCTTGAGAGAGTGGCAAGGAAGGAAGTCTATAATTTCCTAGATGGCTTCTCTAGCTATAACCAAGTGCAAGTGCACCCAAATGACAGGCATAAAATGCCACTTACTATTGAATGGGGTGTGTTTGCCTACATACTCATGCCATTTGGGCTAATTAACGTGTCTACTACCTTTCAATATATTATGTGTGCTATTTTCAAGAAGATTCTTAGAAAGTGGCTAGAAGTATTTCATTCCACTTGGAAGGAGCACCTAGATAAACTATGCATGGTCTTTGAACAGTATAGATAATATGATCTCTCACTGAACCCCTTAAAATGCTAGTTTTGGGTGAAGCATGGATGTATTCTAGGATATGTGGTCTCGAGAAATGTTATTGCTACCAACTTTTCCAAAGTTAGAGTGAGTGTCAATTTACCACCACCGACCAACTACAAGGGAGTTTAGTGCTTCCTCGGCCACATAGGGTACTATCAATGGTCTGTGTCAAATTATACACTCATTGCATGACCATTTTACAAGTTATTGATATAGTAGTTGAGTAGACTAAAGAGTGCCAACATGCTTATGAAGAATTAAAAAAGGATCTAACAATCACACCTATTCTATGAGTTTAGATAGGTCCATTACTGTCCATGTGCACATGGATGCATCAAAGTTTGCCATGGAAGCAATTTTGTCCTAGCCTAGAGAGCATAACTTGGATTACCCAATGATCTTTGTAAGCAAACAATTCACTGACACAAAAATGAACTACTCCACAATAGAGAGGGAAGGGCTAGCTATGGTGTTTGCTATTAAGAAATTTTGGCATTACTTCTAGCTACACCCGTTACTTTCTTTGTTGATCATCAAGCATTGCTTTATCTGGCGAACAAACCCCACACAATAGGATGCATTTCTCAATGGTTACCTCTGGAGCTAGATATGGCATTGTAGATGACCTACCTAATGCACATATGTTTAGAATGTCCAGCAAAAGAGATTTTTTTGGAGCAGACCTTACACCTTATTGGACAAACGACACAGTCCACATCCTAGAACATGGATTACCTAAACATCTAATTGAGAAGGCTGGACTAAAATGTCTCATTCTTCTAAAGATTCAATCCTATCAATTGATTGTCAGTCAACTCTACCAACTAGGATAGGCTGGACTCTTAAGGAGACGTGTCCATGAGCATGAGATGTATGATTGCTTGTAGAATGGAAAATTTGATGGAGGACACTTCAATGGGGACACTAAAGCATGGTAAGGTGCTCTAGTCTCAATTGTGGTGGCCTACACTATTTTATGATGCAACTAAGTTTGTGAAGCACTATGATGAGTGCAACAAACTAGAGTTCCTATTCATAAAAAAGGATAAGATAGAGTTGACCTCAATGATAACATGCCAACCATTTGAAAAATGGGGGATTGATTTTATTAATCTAATCATCCTTGTAGCATAATATTCACAAAGTGAAGTACATAATCATAGCCACAGACTATCTCAACAAGTGGGCTGAAGCTCACATAACTCAAAAAAATGATGCTAGGATCACTGGAAAATTTCTTTGGGAGCAAATGATCTCATGGTTCAAATGTCCCATAGAATTAGTTAGTGATCAAGGCACACACTTCATCAATGAGTGATTGCCCACTTGTTATCCACCTTCTTGATAATCCATAAAAAATCCTCAACATATTACCCTCAAGCCAACAATCAAGCTGAAGCCACAAATAAAATCCTAGTGATTGTCCTAATCAAGGTGGTATCTACCTCATGTAGTGACTAGGATAATAAGCTAATGGTAGGATTATGGGCTTATAGGATAGCCTACAAAACAGTTGTAGACTAGACACCATTCAAGCTTATCTATGGAACTGAAGCAATCTTACTAGGTTGACTTCTTTGTTCCAAGCTTGAGAATAGTGATTCAAGAGAGATGGGAAGGTAAGTAAGCATGGACAAATCACCTAATAGAACTAGAATGCCTATCTAAAACTTGGCATATTTCAATCCATGCCCTAATCTATGAGAAGGCATGATGCAAGAGTTGGTTTGATAAGAATGTTAAACAACACAATTTTGAACAAGGAGACTTAGTGTTGTTATACTTTGTTAGAGTCACAAAAAAAAGATTAATTTTAGGGGGGTTGGGACCTTTCAAAGCCCATAATATTAGTAGAACAAGAAATGTGGAGCTTGAAATCCTAGAAAGAGAGGATATAGGCTTTTTTAATGGCAATCGCATCAAGAAGTACAACCCCCAATCACACCCATTACACAAGCCTCCAATGATAACATCACCTATGAATATTAGAGTGGCAACTATCACAAGGATAGAGGATGAAGATGAAGAAAAAGTAACACCACCCTACTTGGGTATAACAGTAATCACCCAAAAGGCACATACCTTTGATGCATTAATCGACAAGGGAGCTGATAACAATATCCTTACATATGATCATTGGACCCGGTTAGCCCCAACTGCAACCAACACAAACTCAACCCATTTAGGGGGTAGTCCTATCCACTACTAGGAAAGTACAAGGTAATGGTTTCTATCGAGACTGAAAGCCTCCCGATCATCTTTTATGTACTGCCTAACAAAAAAGGTGTTGGAAAGAAATCACTTTTGGGTCACGCTTCAAGAAACAAACTCACTGCAATGTTGACGACAATTCTCAGTGTATCCACCTTTCCACAGGCAATTTTAGGATAGTCATGGCTTTTAGCAAGGACTGGCAGTTAAATCCAGTGTCAATCCTAAGGAGGGGGTAGTAAACATGCACATACACCTAATGTGAAATACTCTCAACACTTAGAAGCCCCAACTAAAGTTACAATCTAAATAACCAATTTCATTTCCAAACATAAATTGCAACCTACCAAGGAAACATTTGTAAGATCTCATAGATCTCATATCCCATACACAAGACCTAAAAGAAAAATTTGGCGTTACACAACTAGGCAAAGGACTAAACCGCAATGGGTGCCAAAAGCCCTGTTGCATGCCCAAGGCTTCTATGATGGCAATACCCTGATGTGGTTGCCTAAGTCCACAAATGGCACACTTTTCCATCCACTGCAACCTCCCAACTAACATACACATACCCATAAGCTAGCAGGAGGTAAAAACCAAAGCGAGCAAAAAGATGCTCAACCCATGAACACTCAATGGATCTATTGGCCAAAAGTGACCCACTACTGATAGGCCTTGCCCTAATATCTCTAGTGCACCACCCACAACACAAACAAAGAACCACATGTCCCCTGAACCACAAGCTCAATCATCTGTGACAAATAACAAGCACTCCAGTGACCACCTTATAGCACAAGCAACCATAGCTAAGTGGTCCAGTTGAGTCAAACCCCAACCATCCATAGGCCTTAAACCATCTTATCAACATCGATCCATTCTCAAATTGGCATCTGATATGGCCATGAACACGAAAGATGACTTAGTGACCTGTATTGGACGATTGGACTTGACTTTCATGCAATTTGCTAGAAGCTATGAATGCTTAGACCTAGGCATACTTGACACAAACAAATAGCAAATGACATATGCACTTTTCCTTATTCTTGAAAGGAATTTGAATTCATATTTACAAAAACTCCCATGATTGCCAAAGATTTAATTACCACTGAAATCTCCCAAGAACAAGTCTTAAACCAATAGTTAATCAATCCTTTCAAGAAAATTTAATTTCTAATGTCACCCCATGAATTTGATAAGCTAAAAAAGCCAGTTGAATCCGAATCTAATTTCTTATGGAAATTGTACACACTCTGCATCCAATGGGAATAAGAGGGTTGTCAAATCATGACCAATGCAAAGCAAAGACATGCTATCAAGACTAGTGGCCCCAATTTCATTTAGACTAGTGGCCATGACATGAAATAAACCATTACAAGACAATATCATGTTGCATCCATACTTAGATAGTATCCTAACAAAAAAACTTCATGTTGCTAAGCAGAATGAACTCAGGTGATCTCTTGACCGATGTATTGACCTATATCACACTTGTGGGCATTCACCCACCACAAGACATAGATCATCATGCTACATTGGAGTATAATCTAAACTTCTACAATTGGCTCTTGAAACACTAGAGCACACCAAGAGTGTACCAAATGCCCTTACCCTTTCATTATCCAACCCTAGGAAGGATTCTCATTGTTTTAAGAGGGTAGGGAGTAAGGTAAAAGGTGAAGTAAGGTGAAAGGGGAATATGAATCGAAATATGATTGAACTCCAAAGAGAATGATGAATTGAATTTTCATTTAGTGAAATATTCTTCGTGAAGTTCTTGCATGAAATGCACAGATTGATTGATATGAAACATTTTCATTCTTTGGCTTATACATTTCACTATTCAATAATGTTCCCTTCTAACCAGTTTGATTTTTAACTAAAAAATGATCTTCAAAGAGAACTCATTGTGAGTTGTGTTACGATAGGAATCCAAATGGTAGGGCTCCCATTTTTCAAGAAATAATGGAACAAATATCTCTTAACCATAGAAATGCAGGTTTTCAACCATTTACGATATCCAAGCATACACAACCTAGAAAAACTTATGGCAACTAAGGATGCGGCGAGGCATATTGTCAAGCAATGCAATCTAGCCAAGTACCTCGAGAAGGCTGTGCAGCAAAATAGATCACGATAAGTGTACATAATTTCTCAAATCCTTTGATGTAAAGAAGAATAGTGGCATGTTGAGAAAAGCAAATGATGCTTGCCCATAGAGGCTAGATGTATGCCCTGAAGAGGCTAGAAGATAGATAAATGATGTATGCTCTAGGAAGAGATGTTTAGAATCCCATATGCACAGTGAGGACAATAGTACTATCCAAAAATATATAAAGGCATGTACTTGGTTGACACTCATAATAAGGAATGGTACTTTCAGTTTGATTCACTCAAGATTGTGTTTATGAGTCCAAGCTAATCTATCTTGGAACCTAATTCACTTGAGTTACAATCTCTTTATCATATTTCAATTCTATGATTTGCATCCACCATAGCCAACTAGTTCTAGATTTGTGTTTTTTGACATGGTATCAGAGCCATGGCAAGCTAGTTTTGGCATCATTAGTTAGTTGTATTCTAATGTAAATGGATAGTAGGAGTTGAACCTACCTTAAGGCCCTCTGCCATATCCATATCTTAGGCCACCTGTGGCCAAGGAAGAGGCTTAGAAATCATCCTCTCTATTGGGCTTGACAAACAAATAGATTTTGGTTGTGATTTACTAGTGTCCACTTGAGTATAATTAGAATCTACTCGACTTCCCAGAAAAAAAAAACTACAACCTTTCATCTTGTCATCAAGGAAGTCCAAGGAGGAGTTATCTATACCAATTTTGCATTACAATCTTGACATTTAGACTTGCCACAAGCTCAGTTGATTTGGACTGGCCATCTTCCTTGCAAACCAATTTGGCTCAAGGTTGAGCGTCTAATGTGAATTCAAATAATCTAAAATATGAGGATTTTCAAATTTAGATATGGCTCATATGTCATCAAGGCTTCAAGAGAAAATAGCTAGAAGGGAAAGAAGGCATGAAATCAGATCCCTCGTCCACTTGAGCATCCATCCCTTTCGATGAATGCTTCGTAGACAAGGATGTAGTAAAGCTGAGAAATAACTTCCGCCTTGGGACAGAGAAAGCACGAGAGGCTAGGAGGCAGGCAATGAGCTGCTCTCATAGGCAATGAGCTGCTCTCATAGGCAAAGGCATGGCCAAGAAGGTCTGTTACAACAAAGATAGAGAAGAGGTAGAAGCTGTGATTAAGGCTACTGGTGTCACCGCAAGGAGAAATCAAATCTGCACTAAGAAAGTGCCACCTTCAAAGCAAGTGTGGCTCCGCCAATGTGAAGCGCTCCACTCATCAAAGAAAATTATGGCGATCTCTCAAGCTATCTGTCTGCTGTGAGAGGCATCCAAACTATGTCGATAACACATCAAGAGGTTTCTAGACTGTGCTGATTCAATCTAACGTAGTTTGTTTGCTTTTTTTCATAAGCCTAGTCTATCTAACCTAAGGTTAGAGCACTCGCACATAGAGTCAATTCACACTGGCTCACAAACTACACTTTAACACCTTGTCCTCTCAATCCGGTTCAGTCCAAACCCTATGCACACTTGTTGTTATCCCCACATTTCAATATAGGATTATTCACATTGGTAAAAAATCCTAGTACTACCACCACATCAATCATGTTGCCAATCTGTATTAACATTTGAACCTCATTGTAAAAGGGATTAGACACTGCCACTGTGTGAAAAGTCAGTGCGGTAAGACCTTCCCACATTTAAAATGATTTTCTTGCACCATGCACAAGAGTCCAAAATGAAATCCAATGTCATTAATCCAAATCATTCCAAAGAGAAATATATATATCTTGCAAAGCTTCATGGAACCCCCAAATCTATGTATCCTAAAGAATATGCCATGTCAAGCTACATCAATGTACCTGTTTGTATCCATCTCAAACTCATTGAGAAAGAAGATCAAAAGGACCTCGGAAAGAAGACTAGAGCACAAGATAATGAAGAAAATAAAACAAAGACCAAGAAGATCGAAGACATCATCAAAGGGTGCCAAAGAAGCACAAAGAAGATACTTTCCACTGCTGACAACAAAGAGTTTCCCATAGTGGATCTAAAAACCCTACCAAGATGTAAAGTTTCAAGCCTTAACTTGACTAGGCTACCAAAGAGCTAGTCCCTGGTCCATGTTCACATGTAGGGGGGGCAAAAGCCAGCAAGAGTAGAGACTCGTCATTTGAGGGGGGGTTTTTGAGAAAAGCAAATGATGCTTGCCCATAGAGGCTAGATGTATGCCCTGAAAAGGCTAGAAGATAGACAAATGATGTATGCTCTAGGAAGAGATGTTTAGAATCCATATGTACAATGAGGAGAGTGGTACTATCCAAAAAGCTATAAAGGCATGTACTTGGTTGACACTCATAACAAGGAATGGTACTTTCAGTTTGAGTCACTCAAGATTGTGTTTATGAGTCCAAGATAATCTATCTTGGAACCTAATTCACTTGAGTTACAATCTCTTTATCATGTTTTGATTCTATGATTTTCATCCGCCATAGCCAACTAGTTCTAGATCCATGTTTTTTGACATGGCATAGTGATGGTCAAACAAGGGGATGTAAACAAGAGTGTGGAAGTTGTGCTTAGCCGCCCAGAGTTGGTTGAGAAAGCTCTAGGGTTAGTGGACAAGCTAGAAAAAAGGCCAAAGAGAGATGTGTACAACAAGTTAGGGATGAATAAGTAACAAGTGTACACAAATTATGGAATTAGCCTAGTAGTCATCCTCGAGCCCACTATCAAATTACAAGCTAAGATGATCCATGCTCTCTTCTCAAGCCAGAGGTACAATGCACTCACCAACAGAATAGGGGTACCACCGCTCAAGAGTATTGTAGCTAAGGAACTTGAAGTAAATCCAAACTCCTATGTCTGAACAAAAATCCAAGTGCATTCACTAAGGTATTGGCATTAGCTTCAAGAGCCACGGGTGAAGAATCATAGTGACAAAGGCTGAGCTAGAAAGGGAAAAACTTGCATCCAAGGTATCAAATAGAGATTTTCGAAAGTGCTAACATCCCTAACATAAGAGGCTATGGGGGAGATGGATATAGAAGATGAAGCGGGAGAAACACCAAAAAAATCACTAATCCATGAGCATCGTTCACCCAGTGAGTCCATGCATCTCTTTCTCTAAAGGGAACCTCGAGAAATAAAAAGCTAACAAAGTTCAGTAGGAAGAAGCACAACAAGTGGCTAAGAAGAGGGAAGCTAACTACCAAACCCAACAACAAGAAACCTCAAGTGAGAGAGTGGTCAATTGAGCAAGGGGAGCAAGGCTAGAACTATTATTGAAGAAAGTAGAGACTTTCAGAGGGCAAAGAGTGAAGGAAACTTGAAGAGGAACACAAAAAGAAACAAGAGGATGAGAAAGAAAGGTTAAGACAAAAGGAGGAGGAACAAGTGGCCATTGCTGTGACAAGATTAGTGGAACAAACCTCTCAATCCCAAGAACTAGACATGATGAGCCTGACACATGAAAATGTTTCTAGAACAAGTGTTATCACCACTATAAAGGTGGCTAAATAGAGACCAATGGTAGATATTAAGGGAAAGGCCCCCATGCATGCACTACCATTAGTCATGGCTACCACAACCACCTCAACGCCAAGAGCGACAAAAGTAGTAGTCAATGAAAGTAATATGATGGCATGAGTGCATTACCTACTAGGCAAAGTGCATGAGCTGGCACCAAGAGCATTAGAATGGGCCCCAATGGTAAGAGCTAAGAGACTAGTAGTAGGGATGCAAAATCCCACCAAGGTCCTAAGATGCCATGCCTTGAGGTATTAACCACTTCAATACCATCGACAATGTACAACATGGAGGAATATGATGAGATAGTGAAAGAGTACCAAAGTCAATGTGATAGAATGAATGAGGAGAGAAAAGCTACACTTACTAAGCTAAAAGCAGAAAAGGATGCTTTTGTAGCCTTCTGATTGGAAAAGGCAAGGAAAATGATGGTATTCACAAGGAAAGTGATGGTGCCGAAATAGGCCTTGAAGGCAAGATAGGGTGACAAGAATCTGTAGGACATGTACAAGGAAGAAAGGGAAAGATGCATAGCATTAGAGCAACTATGTAGCTTTAGCTCCAAAGAAAACAAATATCTAGAGTTAGAAAACAAAGAGCTAAAATAGTAGAGGGATGAGTTGAGACAAGAGCTGCATGCCACAAAGACACAAAGAGATGAAGAGGCTATGAAGAAGATGGGGAGCTGCAGAATCAACTAGATGCAGCATTCCATGAGCATGGCATCCTAAAGGAGCAGGTGGAACACCAAGGCCAAGACAAAGAGAATATGCTTGCAATATGGAAAGAGCAAGAGTAGCCTTTCTAGTAACCATCCTCTCATGAGAGAAAAACCAAAGTCTCAAATAAATGAAAGAGAAAGCTGAAGGATGGGAAAAAAGGAATGATGCTAAAATCAAGGATTTATCAGAGTGCATGGTGCTATCAGAAAGCAAGTACATAATGGCTGAAGGAAAAGTCAAAGCAATAGAGATGGGGATGGTAGCATAGTAATAGGCTTTCTTAAACAATGTGTTGAATATCACTCAAGTGAAAGGGGAAGAAACAATCAATGGGCTTAAAAGGAAATTAGAACTCACAAGGAGAGTAATAAGATACAGTCTCCATGAAAAGACACCCAAGGCCAGCACAAGACTTAGTATGGAAGAGCAAAGGCAACATCTGATCAAGGCAGGGTTGTCTAGACCAGAGCTTATGACCTTCTACGATTTGGAAAACAAGAATAGCAAGCATTATCCCTACTAAGGAGCCTGTAGAGCCAATTCTTAAAGAAGGGCCTGATTTTAAGTAGAAGAATGATGAGGAAGAGCAACCTCATGTGCCAAGTTCACCTCCACAACCAAAGTCACAAGCAGAAGCACATGACAAAGACCCCATTATTCCAAAGAGAATTATGGAAATGAGGTGTAGAAGAAGAAAATTGGCGGAGCTATTGTAGAGAAAGCTTAGTGCCAAGTCTCATCCCCAGTACCTGAAGTCCCTATCCCTCAACATGAAGAGTGTTTACCAATCAATTCGGCATGAGAACAAACCATATGGGAGCAATATCAAAGCCACTGCAACCCATTCAAATTCATCTTCTCTTGTCCTTGATTGCTTGATTGAGTACTGTCACCAAGGGTGGTGGAGGAGGTAATCAAGGTTTCAATGCGACAGGGAAAAAAGGTGGCTAGAAGAAAGGGCAAGGCAAGCAATGATATGGAAAAGGGAACTAGCCAGATAGTAGGAGGATAAAGTGATGGATGAGCCTAGAATAGTTGAGGGCTATGAATCACATCCAAAGTGGAGAAGGAACATATGGAATGACAATATAGATGTATGGATGGATTTTTGCAACACGTTGCCATATGAAAGGAATAATCCAACCTAGATGTCCTACCCAAGGAGATTTGGAGTAGATTTTGATCCGGAGGTGCATGGAAGGTGCGATTTTCCATGAATCTACAATGTTAATGCCACAACCCTTGAGGAGTGAATGACCTTCATTGAAAAAGATCTTCACCCATCTGTTGCATACTTCCTCAAGGAGTTTTCTTCATGTCTAAATCCACACTTGTCACCACTTATAAGTATCTATGTCTTCTAAGAATCCTTCTTAAGCAAAAGCCCACTATAGAGGAACATCGACTATTGCCCCTATTTTTTAATATAAACACGAGCATAGATAGTTGTGCCATGACTAGACTCATGAGATGAAAGCTACCCTATTTCCAACCTTTTATATGAACCTACTAGAGGACATGAGTGGGTGATAGTCCGTTCATGAGGAGTAACCACCCATTTTTGTCCACTACACTTTTGAACATGAGAGTTAACCTAAAAGGATATATGTTAAGCTAGTCCTTTCTAAGTAAGTCACTTAAACATCCACCCATCTCTGCTCATGCAAGAGAATATACAACTTAGTATCATCCCTTGTAATCAAAAAGGAAATAAAATAAAACAAAATAAAATTTTCTCATTTGTAATGTATGAGTGCCACAAACACTGCATCTAGGGACCATTAAATCCCTAGCCCCTCCCCACTTCACATACTTAGGGCACATCAAGGGTAGGACATCGTGATAGACGTGTCTCCCTAAGTCATGCACAATACCTTTCCCTTCCATGAACTAGGTCCTCAAGTGTGGGACAACACCTCAAGCTTGACTGTGGTTTTTGATCCATCTCCCAATTCCACCACCACTTGCATAATGCAGTATACAGTAAGATAGACACACCCCTTGGGTAGTGCACCTATTCTTCCTTTACATGTACATTCTACTACTCTGCAACTAGTCAATAACTTAGAAGGCCCTCTTTGATCAATGAACATATCTTCAGCACCATGAATCTTTGCTCATATATCACAGCTTATCCTACATGACCAATTTTCCAAAAGCCCCAAGTACCATTTCACAATCCACCCTCAACCTCTCCAATCCATACCATCCAGTGCCATAGAACTAACACTTAGTTAGGAGGGGGGTAGTGTTAACCCTCAGAATGACACAAGGTGCAAATAAGGCTTAAGAAGGAGCATAAGAAGATAGCATGATGGAAAAAGAAGACGAAGAAGTACTGAAATTTTTGTAAAATCAAGAAAAAACACACAAGAGATAAAGCACATGTTAGCCCTTTGTAAAAGAGTGCCAGGCTCCCTCCTATGCAAGTTATAAATGAAAAGGCACATGTAAAGGATCCATGAGTATTGGAAAGAATAGGAAAAGAGTGGAAAAGATGACCAAGGTTGAATGGCCTGTCATGGAAATGGATGACCTTCTCTCTCTGAATTTGTCAAGCAATAGCACTCTGGCCATCCAAAAGTCAAAGCAATATAAATGTACATTTGGATTTCTTGTATGAATTGTATTGTATTGTATTGGATTCATTAAGTGGGGGGAAAAGAGAGGGGGGGAATGGAGCGAACTACCTTTCCTTTGTAATTAATGTTCTAAGAATTGAGAGTGGCTGCACGAGCATTCACATTATGCAAACGAGAGAGAGAGAGAGAGAGAGAGAGAGAGAGAGAGAGAGAGAGAGAGAGAGAGAGAAAGACATAAACACACACACACACACACACACACACACACACACACACACACACATATATATATATATATATATATATATATATATATATATATATATATATATATATATATATATATATATGTGTGTGTGTGTGTGTGTGTGTGTGTGTGTGTGTGTGTGTGTGTGTATGTATATGTGTGTGTGTGTGTGTATGTGTGTGTGTGTATATATATATATATATATATATATATATATATATATATATATATATATATATATATATATATATATATATATATATATATATATGTTTACACAACATAAAAAGGGAGAGAATATAGAGAGAGAGGGAGGGAATTGCTTGTAGAGAGAGAAATAGAGAGAGAAAAAAGTGATGGAGAAATTTGTGTGTGTGTGTGTGTGTGAGGTGTTCATGGGTAGATATAGAGGAAGGGAGAGAGGGGGGAGGGAGGAAAAGAGAGCTTACCAGTCATGAATGTTAAATCTTGTAACGTGTCCGCTCGTCCACTTGTGGGACACGTCTTAGCAGCCCATCGAGAAGAGGGTCTAGAAAGCTCCGCCTAGCACTTGCAAGGGATGTCATAGGGTTTGCAATCTAGGTCTAGAACGCTCCGCCTCGCACTCGCAAGGGATGTCACAAGGTTTGCAATCTAGGTCTTCCCGAGTCTGCCCCAAGCGGAAGTGTTCAGCCGTTCCCACTTAGGATTGACCTGAAGTCAGGGTTCCTTTCCTATCAGCAAGGTCTCTAGGAAGTAGCTAGCATCAAGCTCCAGATGAACCACTTTGCATGGGAACAACAGAGTCGAAGTGGATTCATGCTGCACTTGGTTCATGGAGAATGGAAAATGAGAGGGATGCAAAGCTCAACTTATTTGCCATAGGGCATAGTCCCATTTCTTTCCCCTAAAACAACATAAATCGGGATTGTAAATCTACTGATGCTAGGTCCTCATAGTCTCGCTATCTCGTCTTTTGAGAAAAGTTCCCAGCTAACCGGGACCACCCTTCCGTAGGACGAACCCAAGTCACATCCACCGCACTTTCCTCGATTTTCTTAGTTATCTAATTACCTACCACATTACATTTGACATGCAAAAGCAACTTCCTTAATTAACCAATTTAATCATTGGTTCCTTCACGTAACTTAGGCATTGACACAAAAACAATGTCAAGCAAGTTCCTTTTTTGAATATCTGATCTTTATTTATCATAATCTCGGAGTACATCAAGTATCATGCCCAAAGGCTATCCCAGCAATCTACAGGATTGCTGCTCCAAGTTTTGCCTGTAGACTAGTACATGGGCCTCGAGATCCCATCTCGAGTCATGTCGACCTCTTGTGCAGGATCTAGAGGTAAGGAATTTACATCCAGAGCCTACCCTGGCACCCAAGCGTCCTCCCGCTCCAAGAAGCACCCACGGAGAGACCTCTCACGGCGGGTTAGGTCCATATACCCGGCACGGCTAACAACCCCCTTGGATAGGGCCAGACATAGAATCGAAGGTAACTGATCTTGCCTCTCCCTCCAAGATTTTAACCTGAAGTATTAAGTTTTTTTCCTTGAATTAGTTTCTTGAGAAAAGGAGTACAAATAATGTACCTAAGTGTACAATCACGAACATTTCAGAGGCCGTTTATACGACCAACTGCTAAGGTGTGATTCCTTTTTCCCGGATGCTCCCAGCACTCGATCCTGGATTGTTCGCAACTTGATGAGATCCCAATAATCTCAAACAAAAACATGTAAGCAAATGTTCTTGGTAAGTTAACTTATTTTGACTTGCACTTCCCCTTTGGGTTTTACCTTATGGTATATTACCCCTAACTCAAGCATTAACTGGTCAACCGAGGCAACAAACATGTCTTATTCGCAACCCAACCAAGGGTCTTTTATTCTTCCAGTTCCTTACTCATCTCCCTCTAGCCAATTTCACTTAACACTCTTGGCAATGCAAGATTTTTCATCTAGGCCTTCAGGATACAGTCTAAATGCATGCATCCCTTCCATCTCTCTTAGTGCCGTACTATGTAGAATTTTCCAATCAAACTTACCCATCATGCACATGGTGCATTTAATATGTTAATACATCCTAATCGACCTTTAACTCTCTTCATACCTGGCAATGAATACTTATTCCTAATGCACCGGATCTCATGTGACTTGCGTATATGAAAGTCTAGGTTTCTATCCATCGGTGCAATTGCATCCTATGAACGGAAGCTAACATTCCATGTGTTTTAATTTAATCACGATTGCGAAGCATGAATTCTAGATGACTATTCATGCACTGAACTAGTTTAAAAACTATTATTTTATGTGAAATAATGCAAAAACCTTATCATTCTATGTGTGTAAAAGCTATCATTCTATGCATATGAACTTATGCGAACACCATGCTCTACCATTTCATGCATGCAACCTATCACTTGGAGTAGAAAAAAAAATCCTAAGGCTCGTTCTTGTTCCATGTATGTAACTACCCCTTTATTTCATCTTCTTGAAATAATACAGAATTAATTATAAAGCTTAGGATATCAAAAGAACCTGGGTTTGATTCGTGATCGTAGGGACATTTTTTGCGTTGGTTGCTCCGCTCACCTCTCCCGCATTACCGATACCATTGGTAGCTCTGGCACTTACACTTCTCGCAACTCTCTTTTTGGGAGCCATTTACAATGTGGAGTTTGGATAGTCCGGACCTTAACGGGCCTTCAAGATGACAAGATTGGGAAGGAAAGGTTGTGAGTAAGGTGACCTTCACCGATGAAGGGGTGGCTTGAAAAAAAATGGCTTCTCAAACCGGCTCCTCAAACACAACCCTCAACACCTTCTCTACTCACCATCTCTCTCTCTCTCTCTCTCTCTCTCTCTCTCTCTCTCTCTCTCTCTCTCTCTCTCTCTCTCTCTCTCTCTCTCTCTCTCCACAGAGGGGGGGTCTCCGCCTCACGAACAAGGAGGGGGGGGTTTTCTGCCTGACACACAACGGGGGGGGATTTCTGCTTACGGACGACCAAGGGGGGGTTCCTAACGAAAGCCTAGGGGCGCTACTACTGTTGCCGCAACAAGGGGGTGGCGAAGCACGAGGGCGGGAGAGGACTTGTTGTTCATCACAAGGAGGAGGGGGAGTCTCCCTTATATGGAGCGGGGGGGGAAAGACGGCCATCACCCCTCCCACTTGGGGGGCTGCATGCCCCCCTTGAACACACACTTCACTCCCTCTCTCTCCCCGACGTGCTGTCGGCGGGGAGAGAGAGAGGGATTAAAAATTTTTGCTTAGAAATTAAAAATTTTTAAAGGGGGGGATATATTACAAATCTAATGTGACACATTTTGTACCCATATGTAAGACATGTTTTACGATTCTAAAGAAAAACATGTAAGACATGATTTGCCATTCTAGGGTGATCACACAAATTTTTTCATGTTGCATATGAGAAAGAGACAGAGAGAGAGAGAGAATCATTTACACAATATGGAGTGCTATTCAAACAATTGTTGAGAGAGAGAAAGAGAGTGAGTGTGAGTTTTAATGTGTATGTGTGTGTGTGAATTGTTCACACAACAAAGAGTGCTATTGGAGTAGATGTTGAGAGAGAGAGAGAGAGAGAGAGAGAGAGAGAGAGAGAGAGAGAGAGAGAGAGAGAGAGAGAGAGAGAGAGAGAGAGAGAGAGAGAGAGAGAGAGAGAGAGAGAGAGAGAGAGATGTGTGTGTGTGTGTGTGTGTGTGTGTGTGTGCAAGTGAGTGAGAGAGAGAGAAAGAATTGTTTGCACATCACAAAGAGAGTGTGTGTAGAGAGAGAGAGAGAGAATATACACATAGAGAGAGAAACTAAGAGAGAGTAAAGTGATGGAGCAATTTGAGAGAGAGAGAGAGAGAGAGAGAGAGGTTTACATGTAGAGAGAGAGAAAATGAAAATCTGAAGGAGATGGATGAGGAAAGAGAGCAAGAATGAGATGAGAGAGGGAGGGAAAGAGAGGGTGTAACCAATAGAATGGAAAAAGCAAGAGAAAGAGAGAGGGAGTGAATGAGTGAATGAGAGGGAGAGAGATTGAGAACCTGTGTCTATGTGTGAGGGGAAGAGAGAGGTGGAGATAGGAGTGGTGGTGGTGGTGGTGGTGGTGGTCATGAAGGTGGCAACAACACTATTAGTAGAGGTACTAGTGGTAGAAGTGGAGGTGGAGATGGGAAGCAAAAATGGAGGTGGAGGTGGATATATCTAGGGGTGGAATAAGTCATGTAGTAGAGGTGGAGGTAGAGATGGGTGGCAAAAGTGGAGATGGATACAGAGTATAATATAGAAGTCATGGGCACCTATGGCAGCTTGATAGTACTTTTGTATTTTGGCCATAAATTTTGTATATGACATCGGATTCATGTATTCTATAGCTTTAAAAAAAGAGTGTGACAAGAGCTATAAAGTTAAGAACTCATAGATTTTATGAGTGCATGCAAGAAGCCAACTTTTTGAGTGAGTTTTTTTGGAAATTTTTGAATTCTTATTTCACATAGTCCACTTATTCCTCCTCTGGGCATATATCAAGCACCACTACTTCTCCTTCATTATCACTCTCATCTCCACCACCACCATCATCACCTCCACCATTACCTCCTCTACCACCATCTCTTTCACCACTACCACCACCACCTCCTCCTCCACCACTACCTTCATTGTTGTTGCCACTACCGCCTCCACTCCTTCCAACACTAGCACTCCACCGCTTCCACCACCACTGTCCCCACCCATGTTTCTCCCCCCATGTTAAGTACCTCAACTAAAACTCTCTCTCTCTCTCTCTCTCTCTCTCTCTCTCTCTCTCTCTCTCTCTCTCTCTCTCTCTCAGACAAAGATTCATATTATGTATTTGTTTTTCACAATCCTATTAATTTTTCAAGGGTTAAGGGTTTGTATGAGATCCATTGTCTCTAACACTCTTATTATAGTTAATATCAAGGTGATAAGAATATCACATTGTTACTCCCACATGCATATGTACATTCACATTCCTCTATGCTCTTATGTGTGTGTTTTGTAATTACACCTTCATATATCACTATTTCAATTCTGCACACAAGTGAAACTACAATGCACATATTTTTACTACATTCAATTGTGCTTTATTGCATGAATTTACTACAAGAGAATACGATATGTGACAGATGATTTTTTATGCCGAGAAGTGCTTAAAAACAGCCAAAATTTACAAATATCAGGGGAAAAGTAGACTTTGTCGAAGGCGGCAGTGGCAATCAATACAATTTTAAGCGGCAAGTCCCTAAAGCGCTAGTGCTAATCTTCATGGAGAATCAAATGATGGCGGATGGTTGACCTGGAGTTTTTCTAGATGCAAAACGACGTCAGGAATCCAATGCAAGTCTCAGATCTCAATTTTGAGGTCGTTTGATCCCCCATTTAATCCCCGCAAGGTTCAGGATTGTGAAGTAGCTATTGGATCTAGAAGCCGAGAAGATCGTGACGAGGTCCAACTTTGTAGATTTCGACGTCACGGAACTGCTCGTCTAGACTGATCTCGAATCCGATGTCATTTTCCCTCCAAAAAAAAAAAACCACTTGCCGGAAGTGTAAATGCAAAAGGCATGAACTAGATAATTTGATTAAGAGCTTAAAAGCTCTTAACAAAGAGCTTAATGCTCATGAAATGAAACGTTGGGGGGGTCAGTTTTTTGTGCCCCATTTTTTCCCCCATTCTTCATCATTTTCTGATCGATGGAGGCAAGAGAAATCCTTCTAGCCCTGATATGCTTCTATCCTTCGCCCTCCATCGCCATAAATAGATCAAGGAATGATGCATTGAGCAAAGAGATAAAAAACCACTCTTTCTCTCTCCTTCCACTCTCTTCTTCATAGAGGCAATTCCTGCAAGAAATCAAGCAGAAGAGGGGCTAAAGAATGCTTGTCTGGTTGTGATTGGATTGCTTCAAGATGAAGAGGAGGCTAAGGAAAGAGGTTCAGTACTGAAGAATGGTTGTTGGTTGGCCCAGTTTAAAGTTTTGTGAGGCAAATCAAAATCTCCTAGAACGTTGAATTATGAAAGAGTGGAGTTTGTGCAAATGTTATATGTGTTAGCAATGCATCTTGGGGCCAATCCCCAAGGTGTAGGAGAGTCACAATGGAGTTGTGGCAATCAACCGAGAGGTGCTTCCCTATGTGTGTATTACGAGGCATTATGCCTATATGTTATGGGATCTCCCTCTGAGGAGAAGGGAAGGTGAACGTTGAACTATATATTGGATACAAACGCAAAATCTTCATAAGCATTTAGTGCAAAGTGAGTTTTAGACACTCCTGGCCCGTGAGGCCGTGTGGTGGGGTTGTGTGTCTTATGCATGAGGTCTCGGCTAGTGCCATAGCCAGTGCTAGCCCATTTTAGGTCCCATTAGTGGTGCATCTTCCGAGAGCTGCCTATAAGTGGTGGTTTCCGAATCTTGGTCTTAGAAGGGACCTGTAAGCTTTATTATATAGTTGATAGCCGCCTTGAAGCGATGGATGCTAAAATAGGCAGATTAAAGTTTCAGCCAATGGCATGATGATGAAACCAAGGAATCCCCGTAACCCTAAAGATACCTTGTCCATTCTAAATGGTTCAGTGGGATATTTGGCTAGAAATGTGGCCGATTACTTCACCCTTTGCACTGAAAGTGACACCATGCTAGAGTTTGGGTCACTATGGGGAAATACCCATGGAATAATCATGAGAGATAGTCCATGGGAGCTAGAGGAAAGATTAGGGGGTAAAAGTGATGTTAGGATGGCACAATCATTTGTGATCCTCAAAAGCGATAAGCTTTTTAAGGAAAAGACCGTGATGCCACTAGTCAAAGTAATATATGCCTATGAGCAGGAGATACCTCCGATGCTAGGGCCTGATGCAATTGGGTTCCAAAGCGCAATTTTGCAGATCCATAAACCATTGGATGATATCTACATATGTGGAAAACCCTTATCAGAAAGGAAGGTTCTATTAGGACCTACCTGCGATTCTAGGGAAACAATAGCAAATGAGGATAGAATTACTAAAACACCAAGATCAAGCGATGGAGTAGACTCCTTAGTGCATAGCATAGGACTCCCTAGACCACTCTGTGAGTTGGCAGAAAGGGATAGCAAGGATGATATTAACCTTCCTACACCAGTAAAGGTGGAAATGGAAGAGGTTGGAGACCCCAAGACACTAGAGTTAGGTCATGAATATGAGGATTTTAATGCCCCAGTGCTGATCCCAAAGGAAAGGACTAAATGCCCTCCTCCTTATAGGGATCTCCCAGTGTTTCACGGGCTGGTTAATGAGGATTTGATAGTGCATTTACGAGAATATGACCTAACTTGCCTTGCAAGTGGGTTCAATGATATTCATCGGATACTTCTATTCTTAAGTACCCTAAAGGAAGAGGCTAGAAAATGGTACTGGAGCCTCCCAAGGGGGTCTATTAAATTCTTTGAGGAGTTGAGTGATCGATTTTTAGATGAATATGAGAAGAAGGTGCCTATGACCCAAGTTTTAGGGCAGCTGATGCAGATTAGGAAAGAGTCCTATCCTTCTATTAAAGAATACACTAGAGCCTTTGATGATATTCTAAGGCTTTGGCCAAGAAGAGCTACTGCATTGCTAGGTCATGTGCTATGTGAGCTCTTTTTGAGTGGCTTAGTGATTAACATGCAAATCCAAGTGGGACTGCGGAATCCTAAGTTGTTAAGGGAAGCAAAGATGCATGCCATTGATTATGAGGGACATATTCAGAGATGTTGGGAAAACTTTTGGAGTTTTCCCTGCCTAGTACAAGTGCATCCTAGCTTCCAACCATTTCTACAAGGAGATAGCTCACTTGTTGATACCAAGGCAACCTATGAGAGGAACCTTGGTAGCTAAAATCTTCAAGTAGAAAATGGCAATAGTAGGGATAATATACCCCGTGGGGATAAAAATATTCCAAGCCCAGTAAGTCCCATCAAGGATTGCAACACTTCCATGAGAGGTAGTTGTGACGGTGGAATTGATAGAACCATCAGGTCTACAAGCTTAGGTGAGCGTTCTATGAGTGGTTCTAGTTGTGCTCCTAGTAAGGCTCTTGAGAGACCTTTCCAATTTATAGATGAATCATGCTTTCGAGTAGATGCTATTCCTTTTAGTAAAAGCATGGTTCCTATGGCTAAGCAGTTGTTGCAGAGTGGACAAAGGCAAGTAAAGACATCTCGTGTAGAGAAGATGCGGCATGGCAAAGGTCCACTTGTACTAAATAGAAGCCATAAGGCTATGAGGCCATCTGGTAATGGTGATAAATCCACACTGAGTCCATTGGACCAATGTGGATAAATGAGGTAGTCTGAGAATATGAAAAGGAATATGAGATGGGTTTGGAGGCCCAAAATCCCTAAAAATATTGTTGGTGTGTCAGATGAAGGGCCAGGAATTGCATTTGGACATGCTTTGATGGATTCCCAAAAGGATGCAACTAAAGGCCATAATGCGACATTTGACAATAGGGACCGCTGTCCCCTTGAGATGCATCTATGTGATGGGTCTAGGCTTGAAGCTCTGTCTAGTTTGGATCCTATCATTGACATATGGAATGGTCCAATTAGAGAAGAGTTGAATGATCATAAATCCATGATTCTCCCTGTAGGAGAAGTTACTGGAAAGTTGGGACAAGCGATCCGTTTGAATGACGACCAAGGGGATGAGATATATCAATCTAATGATGTCATTCATTTAGCTCATAGTACCCAAGAAGAGATAGCCATTATTACTGAGATATCAGTAGAAAGGCTTGGGCTAGTGGATCTACAAAGAGTACAGATCAAGCTTTTAGCTGACTCGCATGAGTAGCATGAGGCTAGTCCTCATATTTTATGCTATCCTTGGTATCCTGATTAGTTTGATAGGATGTGCTGTATATGCCAAGGAGATCATATATTGCATGGATTAGAATGAACTATCCATTTTAGGCCAAGAGGGCCAATTGCTTTAAGTAGTTAATGTCTTATTTCATTAGGCCAAGAGGGCCAGTTGTTTTCGGGTTTTAATAATCTATTTCTTTAGCCTAAGAGGGCCAATTAGTTTGCAATGAAATGTGATATTTCTTTAGGCCAAGAGGGCCCTATCTCTATTTGGTGCAGGTACTTTTAATGCTTTGTTGTTTTAGTAATTGCACCATACATGTTGATGAAGTCACTGGAGGGAGCCTTTGCTGCGAAGAAGCTTCTTGTGTCCATTCCAGGTAGTCTCGTCCCCTTTTCGAGTTTTTCCCTTAAGCAATTAATGATATATGTGTGGGTGAGGGTTACTTTCTTTTGTTTATTGGGGACCGGCAATCAAGGCATGAAGTCCCAGGTTTAGGCTCTGTATGTTTGAGGGAGGTTTGAGTAGTCCTTGCCTCCTGCAAGGCATTGTCAGGCATTGAAAGACCTGTTTTAGATGGGAGTTCTAGTGACCCTGTTCTACTGACAAGCTAGGTGGCTGTTCTAGGAGTTCCTGTTAGTTGTGAGACAGTTAGAGAAGCCCACTAAAATAATGATGGAAAGAGACAAAACCCTAAAGATTTGAAAGACAATATATGAATATACGGAGGTGTGTAAAAAGGGGTTCTAACCCCTATAAAAATAGAAAAGGAAAGAAAGAAAAATCCTTGAGCTGTTGTTTATCGCCTTGCGAAGGCTTGGTAGGTTCCTGGGGACGAGCAAGATCTGGGGCCGATGCCTTGCCCTTCCTTGGGGTGATATCTTGCCATAAAAGAAGAAAATAAAAGAAGTTTGAAGCAAAAATAAAAGTGAGTGTTAGAAAAGGATTAAGTTTCACATAGCGAGGGCTTGGTAGGTTCTTGGATACCGAGACAGGACCCAAGGCCGATGCCCTATTCTCCTTGGGTCACAACGCTCAGCTCCCTCCTTTTTACATGTCCTATGGAAAATCAGACGCTAAAAGAAACTATTTCTTGATCAAGCTATAGGACTCCTTGCCTAGGAGGAGCTCCTAGTTGAGTTGTCCTTAGTTAGGAAGGTAGTTCAGACCACCACTTAGGGCGACCTCTTTGATAGGACTCCTCGCCTAAGAGGAGCTCCTAGTTGAGTTGTCCTTAGTTAGGAAAGTAGTTCAAACCACCACTTAGGACTCCTCGCCTAGGAGGAGCTCCTGGTTGAGTTGTCCTTAGCTAGGAAGGTAGTTCAGAACACCACTTAGGGTGACCTCTTTGATAGTTCTTTTTAGCTTACATGTGTTGCAGCAATTGGTTAGTGACTAGCTTCGGGCCTTCTGTCAGATTATGCTAGGCCTACTCCTCGTGGATTTCATGCCTTGGTTTTGACAGGGGGTAGGGTGAGTGTTGTGATGTGTTTTGTTGTGTATTTTTTGTAACAACTTGATGCTCCTTTTTGTTGTTTATGTGCAGATCTATTCATGGGATTTGACGGGCTGAGTAGCCCTATCCCATGGTCGCTAATGAAAGATGATTTTTTATGCCGAGAAGTGCTTAAAAATAGCCAAAATTTATGAATATCAGGGGAAAAATAGACTTCGTCGAGAGCGGCAGTGGCAATCAGTATGATTTTGAGTAGCAAATCCCTAAAGCGCTAGTGCTAATCTTCATGGAGAATCAAATGATGGCGGATGATCGAGCTGTAGTTTTCCTAGATGCAAAACGATGTTAGAAATCCAACGCAAGTCTCAGATCTCAATTCCGAGGTCGTTTGATCCCCCATTCAATCCCCACAAGGTTTGGGGTTGTGAAGCAGCTACTAGATCTGGAAGCCGGGAAGAGCGTGACGTGGCCTAGCTTTGTAGATTTTGACATCATGGAACCACCCATCCAAACGGATCTTGAATCCGATGTCATTTGCCCCTCCAAAAGCGAAAAAACCACTTGTCGGAAGTGTGAATGCAAAAGGCATGAACTAGATAATTTTATTGAGAGCTTAAAAGCTCTTAACAAAGAGCTTAATGCTCACGAAATGAAATGTTGGGGGGGAGGGGGGGTTAGTTTTTTGCGCCCCATTTTTTCCCCCATTCATCATCATTTTCTGATTGGTGGAGGCAGGAGGAATCCTCCTGGCACACTGAGATGCTTCTATCCTTTGCCCTCCATCACCATAAATGGATCAAGGAATGATGCACTGAGAAAAGAGATAAAAAACCAGTATTTCTCTCTCCTCCCTCTCTCTCCTTCATAGAGGCAATTCCTCTACAAGAAATCGAGAAGAAGAGGGGCTGAAGAATGCTTGTCCGGTTGTGATTGGATTGCTTCAAGATGAAGAGGAGGCTGAGGAAAGAGGTTCAGCACTAAAGAATGGTTGCTGGTCAGTCTGTGGGCTACCCAGAATAATTATTCTATGGGCTGCCCAGAATAATTATTAGAAAACCCGCAACACGCAAGACACGCGTTATGCTCCAATTTATGAAGAAATTTGCTTGTTTTTGTTGTTTCATGGTCCAAATGTTGTTCATATGCGATGAATTTTTGTTTGAACCTTGTTTGCATCATGTTTGAGGGTTGTAACTACAGAAATTTAGAACTCGTAATGATTTAGAGCCGTTATTAATTCTTTAAAACTCGTAAAATGTCATTTTTCAATGGAAATTAGTGGTTTTTTTCGATTTTGAGTTGGGAAAAAGGAGTGGAAATGGGATAAACTCAGAGAAAATGTTAAGTTTCAGTAAAATAATAAGCCAATACAAATAAATCAGAAAATACCTATTTTCCATGAGTAATAAATAGTAAAAAATAGTAAAAATAGAGAAAATTGGGATTTTCGTGCTCAAAAAATGTGGAAAAATAAGATTTATGTGCGTGAATGTTTGGCGAGGTTAAAGCATGAGGTCAAGCCTCAATTTGGCCTTGTCCTCTGTGTTATAGTATGTATTTATTGTTTTTTACATACAAAAATGATACAAAACAACCATTTACACCTATGCAACGCAACAACACCTAAACGATAAGGGGGGGATGAAGTTTGTTCGATGATCTAATTGCTGAAAAGATAAAAATTCTGATTTTCCTTTTTGTGCATAGCATTTAGGGATCATTCCATAATTAAATATAGGCGACTAGTAGCACAGAAGTTCTGGTGCTAGTCCCTAAAGCAGCGCAATGCGTAACGCTTAGTTAAAATTCATAAAAGGGTTATTTTTTGCACCTCACATGGCTAGTTTTTAATCATAAAATGGTTGTGCACAATCTTCATACACCTTCATCAAGCATGTCACTTGGTATCTCCTAGAATACATTGCAATTGATTGATAAACTTTGACCAACGCTGAGAGGATAGGAAACCTAAGCTGTAGGTTTAGACGGATGCTTCCGTTGGGGAAAGTTTTGTGAGGCAAATCAAAATCTCTTGGAATGTTGAATTATGAAAGAGTGGAGTTTGTGCGAATGTTATATGTGTTAGCGACGGATCTTGGGGCCGTGTAGGAGAGTTGTAGTGGAGCCGCGGCAATCAACCGAGAGGTGCTTCCCTATGTGTGTATTACGGGGCATTATGAACGTTGGACTACATATTGGATACAAACGCAAAATTATCATAAGCATTTAGTGCAAAGTGAGTTTTAGGCGCTCCTAGCCTACGAGGCTATGTGGTGGGGTTGTCTGTCTTATGCATGAGGTCCGGCTAGTGCCATAGCCAGTGCCAGCCCTTTTTAGGTCCCATCAATATGAAATAGTTTTTTACACTTACTACAAACAATGTAATATCTATTGTTTTTCAAATTGTTCAAATAGTTAATATCAAGACAACTATATTACTTCATTGTTACTTATTCAATTTTGCATAGGCACATTCACATGTGCGCATACATCTACATTCCATCTCTCCCTTGATTCTTTGCACATGCTTTATTTACATATCTTATAGTACTATAATTGAGCAAAAGCACATACACAATTTGCTTCACTTGCACATTCTTCTCTCTTTCTCCTATTTTCTCTCATCCTCATTTCATTGCACTTGAAAATTAATAGAATCAAATAATCATGAAAGTATATACTCATTATGCATATCAAATATCAATCAAGTTCCATTGCTAGAGGATGGAATGGGTGATCCCTAACAAATTCTAAAACTCTACCATAAAAACAAACTAGCTTAATCAAGTAGAGAAGCATGTGCTCCAAGAGAATAGTATCCATGGTATTTCCCTCAAATGAGGGTGGATGTATAAAAGGCATTGGGTGGGTTCCTCTACATCTTCTCCACATTGTCATCCATAAATAGTGTCATTGTTGGGCTAAAGTGTGGCCAATCAATGTCATCAAAATATTTCAAAAAAATGACTTTTTTTTACCTTCCAAAAGAAGTGGTGTCGAGAGTTGGTTTACACTTACCTTGTCCATTGAAACATAAAGATTTGCATATGCCTTCATGTAACTCCTTCCAAAAGAAGTGGTTCCAAGAGTTACTTTGCACCTGCCTTCTCCATATTGAAATATAAAGGTTGATGCTTGCTTTCAGGACTTTACACATTCACTTATAACTAGTTGAAGAAGCTCACTCAGGTTGTCTTCCTTCATTGAGCTCCAAATGGCAATGTCAACCAATGTGGATATTTCCTTCAAAATTTTTGTGAGCCCTAGCTAAAAACATCCAATACCTATCCACTTCTAGGGGATTCACTGCTAATTATTCCTTTTGCTTTGGCCACCTATGTATAAATACCCCATTCACATCAAACACAATTAATTTTCAAGTTGTGGAAAAAAGTTTTACATGCACATGTGGATTGGTGAGCATGCATATATTAGTATGATGAAAAAGAGTACTATATTATGGTCAAATATTGTACAAGTTTATGTAAATACGTTACCTTTTCTCTTAAAAATCTTCCATCTTTAGCAAAGTGATATAGACATATAAGTTTTCTATTGGAATCTAGTGCTATTGATGTAAGATCACCACATCCCACATTGCAATCTAAAAGGGTGTCCCCTTCTTTTGTATATGTTTGCTAAAATGAGCTCCAAAAAGCCCTACCACATTACAGGCCACCTACAATACATGGTATTGATATAAGGGATTAGAAATCTACTAAATGGCTAGAAAACAACTCTGTAGTAATAGATTAACAAAATTGGATCAAATAGTGACCTCTTACTAGGGATCCTGATATATCTCGCATCTTCTCATCCATAGTAACATCATCTTTTGTGAATTTTGGAGGGATATTTTCATCATTACTAATGTCAAATCCCATGTACACTAGAATATATATCAAATGTACCTACATTTAAAGCATGGAATACTAATTTTGGGAATTACACTTACTAAATGGAGGTACCAACAAGTGTAATACATAAACAATAACCATCATGACCACATCATGACTTTAAAAATCTCACCTCTCTACCTCTAATGACACTGACAGGTATCTCATAATGAACAACCTGTACCATGCATAAGGCCCAACACTTCCACCCTAACTCCATCTATTGATGTCCATCCTCCACACAACTTGGTTGATAAGCTCTACCATGGAGTGTGTTTTGGCACAAGGAAAATTAACATCCATGTGTCCTTAAACAAGCATTTAGCCAAATGCATGCCATAGACCAACTCGACCTTAATATGAAAATTCCATGATAAAATTCCATCCCCTAAGCTTGCACAATACGTTTATCACAAGTGATTGTGAGAATAGTCTTGCTAGCCTCTGTCATGTGCTCCTTTTCTATTCTTTACATTTTCTTCTTCTTGCTTTACATGTGGCCACACCCTGTTCTGCAGTAAACAACTTGATACTTTATGGGTCATCGCTCTCCTCATCAATATCATACTCTGATACTATGAGCTTTCTCTTATCCTTCCTCATCGAAGTCCTTGAAACATATTTGCCTTCTCATGATGTCACACCTTTCCCATATGCAAGTGCAATGGCTACCTTCACCTCTACAGATATTAGTGATCATGTTTTTGTTGCTCTCCCCCTTGCTCTTGGAGGGGGTCTCCCCCTTGTAATTGCATGCTACTGGTGACAATAGCCTATCCTACTCTAGGTTGAGGAGACAAGTCAGAGTAATCTGGAGACTTTTCAAGTGTTTGCTCTCTTTCCTACAAACAATGATTCAAAATAAGGTAAGAGGGAGGGTAAATTGGCTGTAACAAAAATCAAGAGAGGGGCTGCTTACTATGGTGAGAGCTAGATTTTAGGACCCAATTTAAACCCGTTCTTGAAGCGTTGAAGCTCGTTTTGGAGTCGGAAAGTGCCCGAGAGGTGTTAAAGAGCCAATTTTCATGAGAAATCAAACGGTGATGGATGGCCAAACTAGAGTTTTCCTAGATGTATTTCGATATCAAGAATCCAACACAGGTCTCGGTTCGTCAATCGGAGGTCGGTTGACCCTCCATTTAATCCCCGCAAGGTTCGGCATTATAAAGCAACTACCGGATCAGGAAGCCATAAAGTGCGTGGGAGAGGCCAGGTTGATGGATTTCGACGCCATGAAGCCACCTGTCCAATCGGATTGCAAATCAGAGTTCATTTGGGCCTTCAAAATTGAAAAATCCACTTGCGGGACAATGTGAATACAAAAAGATGAACCGGTTATTTGAATGTTTTAAACCTTAGGCTTAATAAAAGCCTTGAAAGCAATGCACAGAGGGAAGCGTTAATGGGCCTTCTCATTTTTGTTCGTTGCCTCTCCAATTCAAACCCGTTTGGAGAGAGAGAGGGAGATTCTTGATCAGGGCAGAGAGAGGAACAAGATGGCTGCAAGCTTGCCCGTTTTAATGGAGGATTTAAATATCTCATTTTTTATTATTTCTCTCTCCTCCCTCTCTCTCTTGCAAGGGGCAGTTCCTACATCTGAAGAAGAATGAAGCTCGGTTGGTGAATGCTCGTCCGGTGTGGTATCGGATTGTTTCTAAACCGAAGGTGAGCTGAAGATGGCAATGGGGAGGCAGGTTGAGAATCAAATGGGGCCTAGTTTGCATACGCACAACAAGTTTCAAAACCCGAAATAATGAAAAATACACGATAATGACATTTTTACAAAGAAAATGGCTCTTTTTTCGCATTTGATGAGGTTAGCAATGTTCATATGGGCTGAAAATTGATGGACATATTGTTTGTTGTTAGTTTTAGTCTGTCATAATAAAAAATCAGAAAATATGTACTTAAAGTGTAGAAAATAAATGGGAAAACCCCAAAAAGCATGGTTTTAGAGTAAAAATGGGATTTTTGGGCTTAAAATCGAATAAGCATGAAGCAAAAAGCTAATGAAATCTACATGGTTGTTGTTTAAGGACTCAAGAGCCACAGCTCTGAAATAATACTACTTTTATTCCATATTTATTGATAATAAATAGAAAAAATAAGTAAAAATGAGGAAATTACTCTTTAAAAGGAAAAAAAAAAGGAAATGGACGATGAAAATTATGGATGTGTCTGTGATTTTATAATGAGGATAAAGCATAAGGGCTTACCTCAGGTTATCCCCATTTATATGTTTTTGTGAGTATTTACTACTTATTTTGTGCGAAATACACATGAAATTACCCTTTTACCTATCATCGCAAGCAAAACTCTAAATGATAGGGAGAGAGGGGAGTTTGAGTGTTGAAATATGATATAAAATCTGATGTATTTGCCACATTATTCATATAGGATGAAGTTAAGTTAAATAAAGGAAAGTACAGCATGGGTATAAGGCTCGGTGTCTTCTCTCATTATAGCAATTATGCGTTAGTGTATGGAAACATGAAAAGAATGGATTTGCACAATGCACGAGGCTGTTTTTCAATTGTTTGAGCACTTAAACATATACACATTTACATTAAGCATCGTTAAATGGTATCAATTACAAGCTCTTGGATACATAGCACTTGGTTTCTTTAGGACTTGACCCACGTAGAGAGAGTGAGCAACCCGGCTATAGGTCTAGACGATGGGTTAAAGGGGATGGATAAGTGAGGATAAGTGCATTCCTAGAACGTTAAATATATTGGCACTAAGAGAGGAGTTTGTTTTGAATGTGTTTATATGTGGAAGCAGCACATCGAGGGGCACATCCCCAAGATGTAGGAGAGCTACAGTAGGGCCACGGTAATCAGCCGGTGGGGTGGCCTTGTGTCTATGATTTGTGGGATTTAATGCCGGTATATGTATAATATCCCTCTAAGGAGACAGGAAAGGGAATATCCATTGGATTATAGACTATAAATGTGTAGTGATTAGTGTTTAGGATAGTGTATCCCTCGACAGATGCTCCTGGCCCGTGAGGTCATGTGGTGTGGTGGGGTTGTCTATTGAGGGCATGAGGTCTGGCTAGTGCCTTAGCCAATGCCGGCCCATTTTAGGTCGCATCAATTGGCCATTAGACCACTGCATTTCCTCTATGTCAATCTCAATATTATCTATACCATAGGTCTTTACACCTCTCTGATGCACAATGATAATGAGAACCCCCACTCGTATAGGGAGCAAGCTCGACAAGGGAAATGTGTGACAAACCAATCCTTCTCCTATGCTTTGATCACCCTAAAAAAGGGTGACATGATCTTGTCTTTTGAAATCCAATCTCACCACGATGGAGGAGATTATATTTTCTTCTTGCAGATATATTCCTAGATTTCTTGCCATCAAATACCAATTGTGATTTAAGTAAACACATCGACTGGTAGAAACAAAGCCAAGTAAAGATCATCCTATAGAGAGAGAAGAGAGCATGTGTGTGAGTGATAACCATACTAAGGGTCATGGAAAAAAATCACAAATTGGAATTGGAAGGGGGGAATGATCCTTTCAGACAAAGAAGAGACTAAGGAGAGAGACAAATACCGAGAGTTGTGAAAACAAATCACAATATGGATAGGGGGATGGGGAGGGGTCCTTTTATAGGCAAAAGAGAGAGAAAAAATGGATGAGAGAGTGTGTGAAATTGGGATAAGAGAGAGGGGGAATATAACGTGCCTAGGTCACGATACATTTTACTAGTCCATCAGAAGTTTAATCTAAAAGATGCCACGTGGCACTCCCACAGAATATCACAGTGTTTGTTGGTTAGCAACTGCCGAGTCTACTCCACAACAAAACGTATCGGCCAACCCTCTCAACCTAAATCTTCCTGGGTTTCTAATGGTCAAGTCATTCTATAGCCGTCTAGCGCCATCTACCATTGGTCTTCAGACAATCCACTTTGAGTAGAGCATCTAAACCGAGGTGAACTCATATCACACTTCGTTCAAAGAGAATGGGAAATAAGGGGGATGCATCACTCAACCTCTCTACTCATAGGGTAAAGTCCCATTCTAGTCCCCTAAAACAATATGAGCCAAAGTTCTACCCTACATTATCTAAGGGAAATACATCATCATGATTTGAATGTTGAGAAGCCTCCCAGCTCTCTAGGACCATCCTGCCGTAGGACAGACCCGTCGAGGGTTCCGCCCACCTGCTTCCCTTGATAGCTTTAGTTTCCTACTTACCTAAGGACACATTAGTGGTAACGCATACAAGCAGCTTCCTTAATTAACCCGTTAGTCACATGTTCCTTTACATAATTTTATGCACTAACACAAAAACAAATCAAACAAATTATTTGAAAGTAAAATTATATTAAAATTTCAATGGAGATACAAATCATGTCCATAGGATGATTCCCACAATCCCTACGGATGCGCCTTATTCTCCTCTAAGTTTCCACCCTTGCACTAGTAACACAGCCTCAAGATTTCTTTCCGAGTCACGTAGGCCATCTAAGTAGGACTTAGAGGCACAAGATTTATAGCCAAAGCCCCCTTTGGTACCTGAGCATCCTCCTATAAATAGACATTTCTATAGAGAGACCTCTTACGATAGGTTCGGTCCACATTCTGACATGGCTATCAAAAACCCCCTTGGATAGGGTTGGCGGCTAGCTAAGGGTGCTCAACACGCCTTTCCTAGTAGGTGTTTCAACCTGAATCCAATTTGAAATATTTTCTTCTTATCAATTCCGTTATTAGATGATTCCTTTTCCAAACAGGTGTTCCTAAGTACAAACCCAAGCAGAAGTGCACAATATATACAATTCTTTGTTCTCTTACCGAAGGAAATTCCGATTTGATGCAATAGCAGCTAGTCTTGACTTTATCCCCATTATCATCCGATATCTCCAGAGATAACCTAATTTAATTTTCTCATTATTTTGAATGAAGGAGTATCCTTGCAATGTTAATTGCAATTTGGGACATTGGCTTCCCTACAACGAAACCCTATTTGAACTAGGGTTTTTCGCGTAATTTATAAAGTTACTTAAGGACTTTGAATTCCTTTCAAGTTCAAGCAAGATGGGCCATGAGAAGAATTCTTCAACTCTTTAGGATTTGAAATTCTTTCAACCTCCTAGAGACCCTACGTATTCTATCACAAGTTCAATCTATGTTTTGTGAGATGTAGTAGGATTTTCTATTATTTCACCAAGCAAACAAATGCAGATACATAAAATCTATTTGGCTTAATTTTAATTTAATGCATATTCTTAAAAAATTTCATATATATATATATATATATATATATATATATATATATATATATATATATATATATATATATATAAAATAGCATGAAATTTTAATTTAGCATGTAATTTAATGGCTTCTAAGTGCAATTTTAATTGATTACCTAAGATGAATGTGATAAACAATTTTTTTCTAGTACACTCATTATCTCGAAACATGCTCAATTAACTTGTGATAATTAATGTAAATTCTCTTTTCTCCCAATTTATTTTCCCCAATACAATGGGGTGCACCTAACTCATAAGAGATGCATTTCATGTAGTTGTGGTCCCTTGGTTCATGGTCCCATTGGTTGTGGTGGGAGTTTCAGCATTTGGAGAGATTTTTTGCTTGGGGGCCATCGTCCGCAAGTGGATTCGAGAGATAAAGGAGGAATGGACTGAGATGGGAGAACCTAAGAGAAGATGGCTTAGTCGACGATTGAGATTGGGGAAATTGAGCTAACTCTCTCCCTTGTAGCCTCTTGGGGTAACTTCTCTCTCTCTCTCTCTCTCTCTCTCTCTCTCTCTCTCTCTCTCTCTCTCTGTGAAGCTCCTTCTCGCAATCTCTTGGAGGGGTATCCTTCTACCTCCCTCTCTCTACCCCTCTCTCTCGCAGTCTCTAGGGGTCTCCTTGTGCTTTTCCAACTGCTCCCCATGCCTCATATTTATAGGTAAACAAGAGAAGAAGGATTGTGGCTAAGAAGAAGAACTCTTTATAGAGCGGATATTGGAAAAATCAACAATTTGATGCTCAAATCACAATTTCAATAGTTCATTGGCTCTTAGGGAATAGGGTTCGTTTGCATAACTTATAGCACAGACAGAAAAACAAAGCAAGCAATCTATTGGCAAACAGGTTCAAACAAGTTCCTTAACTTATCTTGAAGTTAATCTTTGTCTCCCACCTATATAGGAGAAATTATGTATCCCTTCTGTCCAACAGAAGTATCCCTTCTGCCCTGTAGAAGTAACTGGTCCAAATCACATGGCACCACAAATTCAATCCTTTATCTAGAATAGGATCTCCCAACAATGCCCAGACGTTGGGGGCCACGGAGGTCTTCAACTCCATTCTAGACCTAGCAAGGGGTCTCCAGAGCTCCACTTGACCCACAAGCTATCTAGGAGTGAAACATCATACCCCTGATTGGCCTTTTCACCACTCAACCTTCGACCCATGAATAGAGCAGTGCCCTCTTTGGGTTAATTTGCGGTGCAATCATGGAGGCGATCCGCAATATATTCTTCCTTAATTAAATCCTTTAGGAATCCAACACAATAAGGCATTCAGTCCTAATATCATTTTCTAGGAAAACATTATTTTATCCCCATGGTAACTTGTCATCGCAAATCCTTGCGATGCATTTACCATAAATCATAAGCACTTGGAAAAATCATCCAAACAACAAACTAACAAGTAGTTGAATGTAAAAGCATTTAGGATGTTGTTCGATCAACCAACAAAAATAATTGTATTCTTTCCAAACAATGCAAGAATAGTCACGATAACATTTCCATCGCATTGTCAAGATTGTGGGAGAGAAGAAAGGAGTCTCACTTGTAGCTTTCTTGCTTGCATAATGGGGGAATACACACAAAGGTGGAGGCTAAAAACAGTTTTCCTCTTCTTAGTTGTGTAAGCCAAAAGAACTCTAGTACAAAGAAATAGAAGAACCCTATATATGGGTCTCAAACCAAACTCAACTAACTAAGGTGGCATACTAACTGAGCCACGAACTAGAGTAGATAAGGATAGCTGTCATCTAGCTATTATTCATGGGCGGTGTACCAACCGCATCTGCAACTAACAAGTCGGTGACATAAATGCACAACGGTCACCTTGGCATATCACGAGTGGAGCTCGATATCTCAATACTCCCCCTCAAGCTCAATCCGAATTCCTGCACACCAAGCAGGTCTCTAAACTTGCGTAGCTTCTCTGCGCCCAATGCCTTCGTAAATATGTTAGTTACCTAATCCTCTGTGCTGACATAAACTAGATCAATAAGACCTAGTAAAACCCTCTCCCGCACATAGTGATAATGCACCTCAATGTGCTTTGTTCTAGCATGATAGATTGGGTTATTTTCCAAGTGTATACTACTCATGTTGTCACAATAAATGACAACTGGCCCATCTGTAGGCTGATGCATATCATAAAGATGCAACCAAGCTATCTCACATGCAGCCATTGATGTGCCCCTGTACTCAGCCTCTGTGCTCGACAAGGAAACTGTAGGCTGTTTCTTGCTGCTCCAAGTGATTGCAGCACTCCCAAAAGAGAATACATATCCACTCGTAGATCATCTATTAGAAATACTACCAGCCTAATCAGCATCAGTGTATCCATGCAACTGTATCTGAACCCCAATCTCATAAAGTAGTCCATACTGCAATGTGGACTTCACATACCTGAGTATGCATCTAGCCGCATCCAAATGTGGTTTCCTTGGAGCCTGCATAAACTGACTTACCAATCCAATAACATAACTCAAATCTGGCCTGGTAATAGTCATATAAATCAAACTTCCTACTATGTGTCTGTACATAGTAGGGTCTTCCAAAAGCTCACCTGCATCTGCACTCAGCTTCACATTCTGCTCCAAAGGAATTGAAATAGGCTTACAACCTATTATCCCATATTTGGACAGCATGTCCAATCCATACTGCCTCTGCAAGAGCCGTATCCCACTTGGAGATCTAATCACCTCAATGCCTAAGAAATAACGCAACTCTCCCAAATCCTTCATCTCAAACTTCTGCTTCAATAGCATTTTCACATGAAGGATATCTTCATCACTGTCACCTGTCATAATCAAATCATCAACATAAATGACAATAGCATAATACATTTCTCTGTTTTTCTCACATAAAGTAAAAAATTTGCCTTGGAAATCTGAAAGCCAATAGTGACAAGATATTGTCCTATCTTGTCAGACCATGCTCGAGGTGCTTGCTTCAAGCTATACAAGGCTTTCTTCAACCTGCAAACAAACTCAGGATGAAGAGCATGCACATAACCTGGTGGTTGCTCCATATAGACCTCTTCTTGCAAATCACCGTGCAAGAAGGCATTCTTTACATCCATCTGATGTAAAGACTATCCCTTTGATGTAGCCATAGCAATGACTGCTCTTACGGTTGCCATCCTTGCAACCGGAATGAATGTTTCTTCATAATCAATGCCATATGTTTGTGCATACCCCTTGACTACTAATCTTGCCTTGTATCTATTCACAGAACCATCTGCATTGTGTTTCACCTTATAAACCCACTTACAACCAATTGCATTCTTATCTTTAGGTAAAGGTACCAATTCCCATGTAGCATTTGCTTCCAAGGCATCCATTTCCTCATCCATGGCTTTCTCCCATTTTTATTTTCCCATGGCTTGCTCAAAAGAAGTGGGTTCTGGTTCTTGTATCACTTTGACCATATATGCATAGTGAATGGCTATAAATCCATCATATTTCAACCTATCCATAGGATACCTAGCTCTAGTAGACCTACACAAAGTAGGTTCACTCCCAGATGCTCTCAAAACATCCCTGATCTTCCTTACTCCAGGTGTAACAATAGAAGGAATACCCAACTCATCATCAATGCTCTGTTCTGAGCCACTGGATTCACCATCCACATAAGAGTGACCTGCATTCACATCAAACATGGGCTAATCTACCTTCTCTTTTCCTTTTCGTGATACATGCATACCACTATCTGCATTGCTTTGAGAAGATTCTCCTGATCTCAATCTGTCTGTCCATGGCGAAGAATGTGAACCACTGCTAGAGGATGCTCCAGGTCCACTAATATCTTGTGACTGTTGCTGTGAATTCTGTGCAGCATTACCATTTTGTGCATCTACATTATCAATCACATTTACTGGTTTATACCAGTTACTCATCTCATAAAAAACAACATCTCTGCTCACTGTAAACTTACGAGTAGAAGGGTTATAGCATCTATACCCTTTTTGCTGCAGAGAGTAACCAATAAAGATGCACTTCTCAGCTTTTGGATCCAACTTGGATCTCAACTCATCTGGCACATGAACATAGGCAATGCAACCAAAAATTTTCAAATGAGAAATATCTGGTTTCCTACCAGTATACCTCTCCTCTGGAGTCATCCCATGTATTGTTGCAGTGGGAGTCCTGTTCATTATGTAGACTGCTATAGCAACTGCTTTAGCCCAGTAAAAATTTGGCAAGTCTTTTTCGTTGAGCATGGCACGAGATACCTCTCCAATATGCCTATTTTTCCTTTCTGCAATTCCATTTTGTTGTGGGGTATGACTGCATGAATATTGCTACTTTATGCCATGCTCCTACACGAACCTTGCAAACTCATTTGAGAGGTACTCTCCCCCTCCATCTGACCTTAGGCATTTTATTTGCAGGCCTGTTTCTTTTTCAACCATAGCCTTAAGAGTTTTGAAATGCCCAAAAACTTCACTTTTCTTTTTCATAAAATACACCCAAATTTTTTTGCTATAGTCATCAATAAAAGTGACAAAATAATGACAGCCTCCAAGAGATACAGCTTTAGAAGTCCACACATGGCTTCTTACTCTCTTGAACATGTCTAGGAAATGGTTTCCTTGCCTCTTTTCCAAATTGACAGGCTTCACATACCTTATGCATTTCTGCAACCTTGAATTTAGGCAATCCTGCAACAATATTTTGGGCTTGCATTGATTTAAGTCACTGTACATTAGCATGACCAATGCGTTTATGCCAGATATCAATATCTGCAACTACATCGGTCCCATGTGCAAACATTGTTGCACTCAATTCAGGCATGTCTGCATCCAACGTAAACATTATGTCATTCTTCTTTCCTTTTGCTATCAAGCGACCTTTATTTTTCATATCCTCAACAAAGCATCCATGAGAATTAAATTTGACCTGCAAGCCCTGCTCAACCATTTGAGCAACAGAAACCAGGTTCTTGGTGATATTCGGGACATGAAATACATCCGACATGTATTTCTTTTTCCCATCCTGCATAGACAAAGGAATTTTTCCATTTTGCACAATAGGATGTGCAGTATCATCACCAGTCTCCACAAATCCTGGTTTTTTCATTTTCCTTGCATCCGGCATCCATTCTGCATGACCTATCATGTGGTCTGATGCACCTGAGTCAACATACCACACATCGTTTCTTTCTTCTGCACTTGTCACAGAATTGGTCATGTGCTGCACCATAAACAAATGCTCATTTCTGTCATCACCCTGTCTACTAGAAGATGCATAATTCCTTTGTTGCAATTTTCCATTCATGATGTCATTCTGCTTTTTATAGCAGTCTTTAGCCATATGACCCATTTTACCACAGTAGTAGCATTCAACATTGCTGTTTGCATTTTGCCCTCTTTGCCATCCACCACGACCTCTTTGGCTCCCCTGCCTCTAGAGTTACCACATCCTCCTCCATAGGACTGGTTTTCTTGAGTTTGTTGCATATTTTGATTTCTACCACGGCCTCCAGATCGGCCTCCTCTACCTCTGCCTCTACCTCTTCCAGCATTTGAGTAGAAGACAGCTTCTTTTGAAGTTCCTCCTGAAGAAGATGCACCACCATTTCTCTGCTCCTCAGAAATTAGAAGAGCAATCAACTCCTCAAAATCAGGAAATCTTTCACGGATGGAAATGGATGTTCGAAACTGTGCATAATCCTTTCCTAGACCATTCAAGGTCACAGAAACTAAATCATCATCTTCCACTGGTGATCCAATAGAAGCAAGTGCATTTGCAATCTTCTTCACCTTCATGTGGTAGTCATTGATGCTCATACTTTCTCTTTGCACATTGTGCAACTCTTGCTTGAGCTGCATTTTCCTGGCTTACGTATTTGTGCTATACATTTTTGACAAAGTATCCCATGCCTCCTTTGGTGTATTTGCATCTTGAATATGCACAATCATAGAGTCTGAAATGCTGATAGACAGCCAGTACATAACTTTTTTGGCTCTCTCATGCCATGCTTTAAATGCCTGCATTTGCTGTTGATTGGGAACATCAGGAAGAACTGATTCTTCTTCATTTCCTGCAACGAATTCCCAATATCCTTTTCCCATAAGGAAATTCATCATTCTAAACTTCCATGCTTGGAAGTTATTCTTGTCAAGCTTTTCAGTGACAATCTGTGAAAGAGAATCAGACGCCATTATAGAACACTGTAAAAAATTTTGTCACTGCAAAGAACACAGCTTCAGCCTCACAAGGTCAAATCTGCAAAACTGACGACAGTGGTATTTGACCACACAGTCACTTCCTAGTGACAATTTTGCATCAACAGGAAACAAGGATGATTCTGTAACTCCCAATGTCTCTGCGCACAGGCATACGATGCAATTTCTAAGTAACTTTTCACCGACCTATAGAACAATGGTCACACAGCATAAAATAGGGCCTTTTTCTGAGTACGTGCAGAAAACTTCTGCCTCCAAAACAGGCCCCAAAATGGCCTCAAATAAAAAAAAATGCGAAGGGCATCTCAATCTAAGACAATTCACTCTTGCACTTTCTGGCTGTGCTACCTCTGCAGAGACTTGCTCCCAAAACAGAAAAATGAAAGCAACACTGGTCCTCTTACCAGAACACCGCGAACTTGGTTTGCTTTCTTGAGCTCTTTACCACGAACAAGGCTCTGATACCATGTCAAGATTGTGGGAGAGAAGGAAGGAGTCTCACTTATAGCTTTCTTGCTCGCACAATGGGGGAATACACACAAAGGTGGAGGCTAAAAACAGTTTTCCTCTTCTTAGTTGTGTAAGGCAAAAGAACTCTAGTACAAAGAAATAGAAGAACCCTATATATAGGTCTCAAACCAAACTCAACTAACTAAGGTGGCATACTAACTGAGCCATGAACTAGAGTAGATAAGGATAGCTGTCATCTAGCTATTATTCATGGGCGGTGTACCAACCGCATCTACAGCTAACAAGTCGGTGACATAAATGCACAACGGTCACCCTGGCCTATCACGAGTGGAGCTCGATATCTCAACACGCATATCTGCTCTCCCCCTTGGGATCAAAGAGCGATTCTATGTAAAATTTACTTAACACTTGTATGCACAATTTTTAATGTCATGATTATGCCATTCATAACCCTTGACCAATTCTTCCCTGTAATTGCTCTATCAATGAATAAGCCATATGCAACTAGGTGCAATTAACTTCCCTTGATACATGCACTTTGCAAGCTCAATCTTTTGATTACGTGAGATGAAATGATCTATACTCGTGCATCATAGTATGGGCCTAACATATCTCATATGAGAATCAAAACAAGCATCTATCAATTTGGAAATACATTACTTACGACCGGAACTGCAATTGGATTGACAATGATGCCTTCGTTGTTGGTTATGGGATTGCCATCTGCACATGACATTCTTCACTTGGGGGGCCATCGTCCGCAAGTAGATTCAAGAGATAAAGAAGGCAGAATAGATTCGAGATGGGAGCGTAAGAAAAGATGGCTTAGTGTCAAAGTCTAAGATAGGGAAAAATTGAGCTAACTCTCTCCCTTGCAACCTCTCGGGGTAACTCTTCTCTCTCTCTCTCTCTCTCTCTCTCTCTCTCTCTCTCTCTCTCTCTCTCTCTCTCTCTCTCTCTCTCTCTCTCTCTCTCTCTCTCTCTCTCTCTCTCTCTCTCTCTCTCTCTCTCTCTCTCTCTCTCGGAGGGGTATCCTTCTTTCTACCTCTCTTGCAGCCTCTCGAGGTCTCCTTATGCTTTTTATGCCTCCCCATGCCTCATATTTATAGTGAATTAGAGAAGAGACTTGTGCTTGAAAAGAGGAGCTCTTTGTGGAGGGGGATCTTGGAAAAATCTGTGATCTAATGCTTAGATCATAAATCTAATGGTTCCATTGGCTCTAAAAGGGGGGTAAAACCCCAAGACACTTGATTAGAAAGTTCTCACTTCACTCTTTTTTCTTTTCTCCGTTCGAAGTGTTGTTTTCTGTTTATAGATTGTGATCACGGCGCACGCGATTTCGCAAATCCCTCTCTTTTTTTTTCTTTTTATAAAATCTCCAAAACTAACTAAAACATCACTTATCTTTTCTTTTAAATATAATATTTTTAGACCATCCAAACTATACACATTAATACTAGTGATTAATATAGCAAATAAGTCTCGTTCATGTTGTGACTTCCATGAAGGGTGATTACGTTCTTTTCAATCCGAGAAAAATATTGGATTTATGACTCTCGATTTTTTAACATATATTTTTAATTTAATAAAAATACTTAATTATTAACATTAGTTAGTTTTTTTCCTTTATTTAGTAATCTTACTAACTTATTAATTGACTAACTAACTTTCAAACTAACCAACTACCTTTTATTGTGTGGAAATATTACAAGCACAATCCGACTTTTGGGATGCCCAACCGTTTTATTCTTTATTTGGATAAAAGTAAATACAAAAGCCAAAGCATGCTAATTATAAATTAGGATATTTTTTAGCTTGGAGATTAATAAATTTATAAATACATGTCTTATGGAGCACTCATACAAGGCATGGGGGGGAGATTGTACCCAATTTGTCTTTTTGTCTCATGTCGTACAAACTCTTTTCTTGCTTTTATGAAGCTTATGTAGAGTTCTTTGTTCTTGGGGACCTTCCGACACTCACTACGCGTGCATCCAACATCCGATTTGCGCACCAGTGGTATCAGAGCAAAGCTAAGATCAAGAGCTTCCAATCGCTTACCATCTCGCATGAAGGTGAAGCTCTTGGAACGAACGGGCTCTATAGGCAGTCTCACGATGAACCATCAATGCCAGTGTGTTCCTCGCAATAAAGAACCCCCTGATGTGCTGTCAAATCACGAAGGACCACTCTCTGGTGACGAAGGACCAGTTCCCAAGCTCTTTTATTAACACTTTTTTTTTTGCAGAGTTAACAAAGAGGAAAAACTACATTAAGTTTAAGCTTTTAAGCTTTACACAGCTTAAGTTTTCTCAATTCCAACGATTGCGACATTAGTATCTTCACAACGGCATCAAATCTGGCCACAACGTCCTCTCATCCCGATTGATTTGCTTAAAACCATTAAGATTTTAATAAAGCTTAAGGTTATTAAGTTTCCTAAAGCTTAAAGACTTCAATTCTAAACTTCCTCCATAGTGGGAGTTCACACACAACCAATCCCAAATCCGCTTTGTACATTCAGCAAGTCTCTACTCGTACCTACATATTGACAGAGTTGATTTCCAGCAAGTAGATTGTCATACGCAAACTATACAGAAGACGTATATGCTTGGAAGAAGACCATCATCAATTACCGTACCCGCAAAAGAAGAAAGATCGCAAAAAGCCATATTTTTTTTAAAAAGTAAGATCAATAAACAAAGAAAGTTCACGGTGGTCTTACTCACACATGACTAGAGGACGAGTGATGAACCCTCAATCAAATCTAGGTTACGCTTTTCAGTTTTACACAACTTTTGTTTAGTATTCTACACTAGTATGTCATTATTTACATTGAGATCTTAGTTAATAAATTAAATGAAATTTTATTTATGATAATTTATTCTAAAATTATATATATATATATATATATATATATATATATATATATATATATATATATAATTTTTGATACCTTATGCCTACTTATTACTAAGTCCTAATATTATACTAAGTTTGAGCATCTATATTCCATTTTTTTAACAATTGTCTAAAATTTACTAGTTTTGTTGAATCTTTAATAGAATAATAGATTTATATATTTATATTAAAGTCCTATTATTCTTGACATGTAACTAGATTTTGTTTTAGTATCACAGTTAGTACTTATATATATTTAAAAATATGCTCATAAATTACCATTAGATAAATTAGTTAGATTAAATTTCACAATTGATATTTTAAACATTCTACATAAATTCGTTGACAAAATGATTAAGATATATATTTTTAAAGATATTTTATGCCTACGTAATTGTGTGGTAAACCCTTACCTAGGTATTCTTATATTTTCTTTTGGTACTAATTCTACTATAAGAACATTGGTTGAAGATTTTTACTGGCCACAAATGAAATCAGATGTTTCTAACTTTGTTTCTGAATGTTTAATTTGTCAAAGAGTCAAGCGACACCATGATAAGCAATATGGTTTGTTAATGCCTTTACCAATTTCCTGAACGACCATGGAAACATATTTCAATGGATTTTATAACAAGTTTGCCTAACACACAAGCTAATTATGATATGATTTGGACTATTGTAGATTGATTTAGAAAACAAGCATATTTCTTTCCATGCAAGAAAACTTTAACTACATCTCAAGCTGCACAATTGTTTTTGAAAACTCTTTTCACTAACCGTGCTTTGCGAAAAATTATTATTTGTGATCGTGATTCTAGATTCTATAACAATTTTTGGACTACTTTGTTTGCTAATATAGGTACTAAGATTGATTTCTCATCTACATTTCATCCTAAAACCAATGGGCAAACAGAAGCTACTAACAGTACAATTCTAGATATTTTATGTGCATACACAATTTCGAAACCACAAACATGGGATTCACACTTGCATTTACTTCAATTTGCATACAATACTACACCACATACAGCTACACAAAAAGCACCTTTTGAAATAATTTATGGACATAGATTACCTACACCTATTACATCATTGTCGAACAAAGTTAAAGCTACTGATATTACTATTTTTGTTGACGTTAAAGATATGATTGTGAAAGCCGAGCAATCATACACTAAACAAGCTAATAAGAAAAGAAAAGCCATGAGTTTCAAAGTTGATGATTATGTTTGGTTACGTATTGAAAAGAGAAGATTGCAAAATATTGTTGAGAGTGGAAAAAGACTGAATTTTTTATTGATTTTTGTTATTTTTGAGGTCTGAATGATTGATTTTTTATGGATCTAGAGTGATATATGGTTGTTAATAGAAGTGTTTGAGAGTGTTTTGGATGATATTGATTATGTTTTGGAAGCTCATGATGATTTTTAGTGGAGATATGAAGCTCTGTGATGTTCTGATAGGTTATGTTGAGGTTCTGATTGGTTCTGATACCTTCTGTATAGCTTCTGTTTTGTGCTGATTTTCTTCTGTATGAAGCATGGATTGATTATTGATGAAGGTTGAAATATTTTTACGGTTTATTGAATAGCTTTTGATAGTTTGGAATGGTTTTAGTATGAGTTATGAGGATTTTATGTTCTTTGATGACCTTCTATAATCCTCTGTAAACCTTCTGTAGAGCCTTTGTATTTGTTCTGTATCTGCTCTGTTCCTATTCTGTGTTGTTCTATAGATCTTCTGTAAGTATTCTGTAGAATGTATGTGTGACTTTGGGAAAGTTTTATAACTTTTGGAAGGGATGAATCTAAGTCCAAATGAGCAAAAACAAATGGAAGAAGCAGCTGTTGAAGACGGAAGAGAAGACTAGAGTGACAGTGACAGTAGTGAGCTATGAAGAGACACTGTAGTGGCTCTGGTGCCTCTTTATACCAGACATATCTCTTGGGAGGTGCATCCACGACCTAAGAAGTATTATTGAGATTCATTATTGAGTATTGTAGTGAGGAGATGATGTACTATTGAGAGAGAGAGAGAGAGAGAGAGAGAGAGAGAGAGCTCTAGAGATAGCCAATTCTATGAAAACAGTGTATCTGTATATGAGAGATTGAGAGAGAGAACTATGAAGATAATGAAGATGAATACTATGTGATTGATTTCCATTCAAAAATGGTGTACTATTTTATATTCTTTGTTCTATTGAAGGATTTTATGAAGATGTTGAAGATTATGGTTGATTCTATCAAATCCATGGGAGATATCTACTATGATGCTGCGGGAAGATTTGCTATTTTCTTTGTTTTGGTCATCAAAAGAATGAAATACAAGCTTGTTGATGTTACAAGATATATTTTCTTGCAGTAGAATCCCCTTTTCCTTGGTGTTCCTCTTGGGGCTCCATGTTTTTGGTGTGCAGCCGGGGAAACTTGCTATCAACAAGCATCAGAAGAGACTGAAAATGAAGGAAATGGCATTGCCAAGAAGAGGAGAATTCAATGAATGTTTGCAAAGTTCCTTCATCTAGTGAAGAGTTGGATATTCTTATTGCCAAAGCCACTTTCCACAAGAAGTTCATCCCACAATGGCGGAAACATATTACCATCATGATGCATGCTCTATGTGGTGGACTATTTCCTCTTCCTGTTGAAGCAATAGAAACTTACATCTTGGTGGAAAATTGTTTGGGAACAATCTGAAGAGAAAAGCAGAGAGAATGACTATCCATGGAAGATTTGGTATTCATTGAGAAGTTTCCATACATCATCAAGTGGGAGATCGTGAAGAAGCTTCAAGAGTCGTGGTCTGTGGAGGTTCACAAAAACAAGAAGGAAAAGAGTTGGAATTTGTTCATGGATGCTCAACAGCAAGATACGTGGGATGCTTGGTGTTCTGAGAATCTTCTTTTTGTCCAATTAGCAATCCACTGGAAGTTGGTAGATAGAGTGGTTTTCACAACATACACTGTTGAAACCCTCAGAAGTTGGCATTATTATAATGGCACAACAACCACCCTAAGAAGAATGAGTTTTGATACTTTTAGAATGGAATATCTCCCCCTCTATAGTGGTTTGAAAGCCAAATTTAGAGATGTTGAAAAGAAGGAAGTAGAGGAGATGTTGGCCAAAGAATCCCCTAGAGATTGAAGCCCTCTCTGATACTATTCTGTTGAGTACATATCAACTGGTTGGAGCTAAGCCCTTGATGAATGACGCAATCAAGAGCCAAGCGTTAGAACGAGTCCAGAGGCACGTGAGAAGGGAGGAGGAAAAAATCAAAGCTGAGAACGAGCTTGCAGCAGCAAAAGCCTCCGTTGATGCCCTAAAAGCACTCTTTACAGAAGTCCCCATTGCAAATCAAGGTCCCCTTCCTAGTCAGATTTGTCTTGGAAATATTGATGACACGCCAGCAAATGTAGTCCCATTGCCAATTTTTAAGGGAGAGTATAATGAAGACCCTGATCTTCATGTAGCAGATTTTATGGTAGCATGTGTGGCTAACAATGCCAAAACCCCTGAGCATTGGTTAGCAATATTCCCTGCCACTTTCAAGGGCATGGCATTTCAATGGTATGAGAGACAAGCAGCATGAACTTTTGGCACTTGGGATGACCTGAAGTTAGCCTTCCTCACTAAATTCAGGCGTGAAGGTTTTGAAGAGCAGATGCGAGAGGAGTTCATGAACCTAAGTCAGTCCTCTGGAGAAATAGTAGAAGCCAGTAAGAACTAAGATTTTTCCAAAGTTTTCGCCTGTGCTCACCGAACTTGAGAAAGAGAAGAAGGCTAGAAGATCCACAACATCTCCAATCAGTTACCAGGTCAAAGAAATAGACTCCGAAGAGAACTGCAGTGATGAAGAGGCCCTATTCCTTTAGGAGGCCGATGCTGAACTTGCAACGTTTAAGTCAAGTTCAAAACAGTTAAATGATCGCAATATTGCACAAACCATCAGAACAGCTGCTAGCCCAAGATCTTCATTTTCCAAAGCTATAGCAGTTGAGCAGCAAATAGCAACAGGCACTACAAAGTCACAAGAGCTAGATGGCACTGAAGATGAAGATGCATTTATAGCCAGAGTAACTAAGGAAATTGAAGCAGAGGAACGAAGAAAGGGCAAAGTTCTAGATGATGGAGAGAGGTCACAAAGAAGAGCTATTCCTGCCAGGAGTCAGTCGAAAAACCAATAGTGCTCTGAAGGACATAGTTTTCCCTTTCTCAAGTAGTTCTCCGGCCATTGCAGGAGACAATTCTTCCAAAATGAAGGTTTACGGGCAGGTAGTAGCTCAAGCATTCACTTCTCTTCAATGCATCACGAGCAGCCCCAATAGTGCAATAGCTGGGACAGAAAATCATCCAATTCTAAGCTTCTGTATTCGAAGCACTATCCTGGAACCATGCCTTAATAGTTCGATACGTGAGAAGGTGAACAGAAGCTCTAGACCGAGCTTCACCGAAGATCATCCTCCAGTGGATTTCAAGATGGTAAATATGGAAAGGCTAATCAAGCAAGGGTTCTTGAATCGACAAATGGTAGTAAGCTCCTCGGAGACGCTGCAGCCTTTAACATTCTCACAAGCCTTAGCCGTGGCTTCTCAATGTAAGGATTTCCCGGGACTTCCTGACACCCTAGCAAAAAATGTGAGCCCGAATAGAGAAGGGAAACTTACCCTCAAAATTGAAGAGGGGCTACCATTTTGTCTCCTTGCCTCCAGATTCAACTGAGCCTCTTGCCATAACTTGTGTGGAGTCCAAGAAAGCTGCCAACACCTTGTGGTACTCCATTAATTTTCCTTACAACTCCTATACCTATTTGACTAGGGTTTCTCTTTCTTTTTTTTTTGAGAACTATAACTTGATGTGAGGAAGGAGAGAGAAGACTGGATCAAAGACTGAAGCTCTGATACCACTGTAAGAGAGAGGACATGAGAGAGAGAAGAAAAGGAGAGAGAGAGGGTGCAAAAGAGAGAGAAGAGGTGCAAGAGGAGAGAGAAATAATGTAGAGAGGAGAGAAGGAGAGAAATGGTTGTCAACCACCATGGAAGGACATGAGAGAAGGTGAAGAAGGTGAAAGGACAGATGTATATTAAAAATTCGTACCATGCCAATGTCCTTCACACATTTTATACCTAGGTCAGTGTGACACTAGGTATTTCCCTCCATTACAAGATGTATCTGCGAGGGGTTAGCAGAACGAGACTACCTCATGAGGAGAATCATAAGGGCTATCAGAAGCACGACGAGGACAGTGCGATGCCCAAAAGAGGGAGGGTAGGTTGACTGTGATTGTCAAGATCCCCAAGGAGGGAAGTACTTCTTTAGATGATAGCCATTGATTAGGAAGGGATCATCAGAGGCATCAACAGTCTACCTGAACGGAGCCATTAGGATTGACAGCAAGTACCTTGTATGGGCCCATCCACCGTTGTTGAAGCTTACTAGGAAACTTGCCGTTCTGTACCATACACTAGCTGGAAAGGGGTCTGTCCTCCCTATAGCTAGCTTATGGGAGGTTTCATATGCCCAGAGGGCCCCTGTAAGTCGATCGTCCCAGTCGCGATGATGTGCAGCAATCATTCTTGTCAGGATCAAGCAAAGGATGCGATTGGTGACTTCAACTTGGCCATTGGCTCTGGGGTAATAAGGAGTAGACTTGCGATGGCGGATCTTATACAGCTCTATCACCTCCTCCATAATTTTGTTACGAAAATGAGTACCTATGTCACTTGCTAGCTCGAGGGGACTGCCAAAATGGGTGATAATATTTTTGTACATGAACAGTGCTATGCTGTTACCATCGTCCCACTTCAGGGCTTTAGCTTCACACCACTTTGTGACATAATCCGTACATACTAAGATGTATCTATTCTGCTTCCGTCTGGTGGGTGGATCAATGGGACCCACAAAATCAATTCCCCACTTCTCAAATGACTTTAGGGGAAGAATGGGTCGCAGTGGCATGGCATTTATTTTGGTGGGTTTCCCCATTTGCTGACAAGCATCACATCTCTTGCAGTAGTCATGTGCATCCTTGTGGAGGGTAGGCTACCAGTATCCTGCTAACAGAGCCTTCCTGGCTGTCGCTTCTCCTATGAAGTGTCCACCACATGGTTCATCATAGTATGCTTTCAATACTATGCCAATTTCATCCCTTGCAACACATCTTCACAACACTTCATATTTGCCTCTCTTGTACACTACACCGCCTAGCAAGGTGTAGGGGGTTGATTCTAACAGAAGCTTCTTCTTCTCACGGCTTGAGATGCCAGGAGGATACTGTTGAGTTGCCAGGGGGTTGGCTATGTTTGAATACCAGGGAGTAATTGTTTCAACTAGAAACAAGGAAGCATCAGGAAGGTCTGGATCATCATGTTCCTCTTCTGCAGTTTGAGGGATCCGTGATAGATGATCGCCTAGAACATGGGAACGGCCAAGCTTAGTGCTCACTTCAAAATAAAACTCCTGGAATAGAAGCAACCATCTCATTAGTCATCCTTTAACATTTTATTTGTTCATCAGGAAGGACAAGGCTTCATGATCCATGTAGAATTTGAAATGCATTGACAATAGATAGTGTCGAAACTTCTCTAGTGCAAACACAATTGCCAAACACTCAAGCTCTGTCACTGTATAGTTCCATTCCCTATCAGTGACCTTTTGGCTTGCATAATATATTGGTTGATCTAATTTAGAGGGGCCCTTTTGACATAGGACAACACCTAGCCCTTCGACTAATGCATCTGTGTGCACGTGAAACTCCTTCGTCCAATTAGGAGGTTGTAAGATAGGTGCTTTGATAAGACACTGTTTTAGGGCATTAAAGGCTTCTTCATAGTCATCAATCCAAAGAAAATCTGCATCTTTCCTTAGGAGCTTGTGGAGAGGGGTTTCCTTTGTTGCAAAATGTGCAATAAATCTTCTGTAGTAGCCCACATGGCCAAGAAATCCTCTCAATTTCTTGAGGTTTGTTGGTGCTATAAAGGCAACAATTTTCTCAATCTTCGCCGAGTCTGTTGCAATCCCTTGTGCAGAGACAATATGGCCCAGAAGAACTCCTGATGAGATGCCAAAGACACATTTGTCATGGTTGAGAGAAATCCCATACTCTCGGCATCTGTCAAAACATTGCTCTAGGTATCCCCAATGCTCACGGATCAAACGATAGACCAAAAGTCATCAAGATACACCTCAATGAAATCATGAAGATGATTCTAGAAGGCAGCCATCATTACTCGTTGGAAGGTGGCAGGAGCATTACAGAGCCCAAATGGCATCACTCTATAGGCATAGGTCCCCCATTCTGTGGTGAAGGTTGTTTTGGATTGGTCCTCTTCTGCGATTTGGACTTGGTTATCCATTGAATCCATCCAAAAGGAAATACAACTCATGCCCTGCCACTGTGTCCAACAGTTGGTCTGTAAAAGGGATAGGGAAATGATCATTCTTTGTCTTCGAATTGATCTTTCGAAAGTCTACACATATTCAAAGTTTCCCATTCTTCTTGGGCACTACCACAATGGGCGAAACCCATTCACTATTAGCCACGGGATAAATGAACTCAGCTTCAAGAAGTTTCAATAATTCAACCTTCACCAAAGCAGAATAATTAGGATTCATACGCCTTTGTCTCTGTCTCACTGGTTTAGCATCAGGCTCCAGGTCAATGTGATGTTGGCATACTGTGGGATCAATCCCCTTTAGATCTTTGTATGACCAAGCAAACACGTCTAAGTTCTCCTTGAGTAGGTATCGCAGGACCACTAGCTTTTCTTCCGAAAGATTAAGACCCACTTTCAAGTGACGTTCAGTACCGTCAGTATCCAGGAATGTTATTTGTCTTTCACCTTCCACTTCGCGGATGAATGTCCCATGGATTGCTTCTGGATAGAGGTTTGACTCTTTCAAGGGAGTAGCATCCTCGTCTGATGTTCTACTAGAACCAATGTCCTCCTTCTGAACAGATGACTCATTTGTCTGTTTAGATTGTTGGAAGGGTATCAGAGCTTTGTTTGCTTTTGTGTGAGTGGTGATTTCTTCTAGACTTCGGGATTCATCTTCAGAGGATGCGTCCAGGAATGTCACATAGCACGTACCTTCTAGAGGCCGTGGCTCTGATAGCTCTGGCTTCTGTTGGAAGGGGGCATCATCATCATCTTTTCTCTAGACTGAACGGTCAGGGTGACAAGAGCCACTGGTGAACTTAAATTTTATGCCTTTAATCCATTTCTTATGCATTTTCTGCATACTTTGTGGTCCATTTGTCAACCCAAATGGAACCATGGTCATTCCGTCCAATACCCTGAGATCTTCGGCCTCTGAGGTCTCTGTAGGGACATCAACAAGATCATCCGCTATCAGAGGATCTTCTTCAACTGTACTTTCATAACCTACTTCGTTTTCTTCCTCATCATTTTCATCCTCCTCCTCGGGAGGCTCTGTCTCTGCTTTTGTAGAGACTCTGTAGGAGAAGAACATATCTTCTGCCTCTGTCTCTGGCTCTGTGACTGTCTCTGCTGCTCTGTATCTGTTCTATCTCTGTTTTGTCTCTACGGTTGTCATGTAACAGGGAGAACAATACATCTTTGCTTCTACTTCACTGTGAGAGGTGATTTCAAAAGTCAATTCTAGTTGACGCAGGAGGTATTCTCCCATGGACAAAGAGTTTGCTTCCCTTAGTAGTTGGCTTACAATGCCCACTGTTAGGGACTCTGCCTCTGTTTTCTTGGGAAAGATCTGCTTAACAGCCTCTTCGTCTCCTGATTTACCATCTATTACCTTGTTGGAGGAGTCACTTATGACTTTGATAGATGTGGATCCATTTCCTTTTTGTGATCCATACAATTTCAACACCACTTTGTTGGGTCCTCTACCTAGGGCTAGGGTTCCTTTGAACCAGTCTGTCATGGCTCTTGCTTCAAAAAGCCAAGGTCTTCCCAACAACAGAGGGTATGAGGTACCATAAGAATTTGGTTTGACGACCAAATATTTTAGCCAATAGTCTCTTTCTGCAAGGGTTTTTTTAACGTATGAGAGGATGCCCAACGGTTTAATTCTGCTTTGGTCTGCCAATTTGATAAGCCATTGTGTAGGTTGAATTCCTTGCAACCCTAAGTCCTTCATTGTCACATCCGTCATTATGTTTACTGATGAACCTCCATCAATCAATGCATCTGAAATAAAGCATCCTTATATCCATACACTAATCTCTGGGGTTCTAAGATCTAGGAAGGCATTAGCCACATCTACTTCCTTTACAGGCTCCGGGGCCTTATTAGTATTGGTCACAGTTGAAGTATGTTCCTTAATCCCTATCTTCTTGTCAAGATGCTTTTAAATTTCTTTCAATAGCTAGGAGACAACATTAGTAGCTACCGGAAGGTTAGATTTGGTTTAAAAGTGTCTAGGTCTTTGACCAAGTCATAATCTTTGATAGGATCCATAGGCTTCTCCAGCCTGCTAGGGAATGGGGCTACACCCATTTTCATCTTTCCTTTTTCTTCTAACAATGGCAACATCGGCACTTCTTCCATTTCTCAAGGTTCTTCTGCATCATCTATCTCTTGGACCTCTAGTCCTGTTTCTGGGACTGTCTCTGTGACTCTCTGTAGCACTACAGTACTCTGTACTACACTGTTCTGTCCTATACTGCTCTGTCCCTCTGTTGGCAGGTTGAACTTCATAGTCTTGGTAGGAGAATTATTTTTGTTCTAAACAACTGGTTCCTTCTTCTTGGCGCGTGTGACAGCGGCAACTTCCAACTCTACCAAATTGGAGGTAGGCTCTTGCACCTTTTGTTGGTTATCAGTGCCATTGGCCTTGACAGGGGTTGGACTTGGACAGTCCTTTGCAGTGTGGCCTTCTCCTTTGCAATGGCTGCATAAGGGCTTGTAATCCATAAATCATCTAGGGTTTGGACAATTTGAGGAGATATGACCCTTTTCTCCACACCTATAACATTCCATCTCTGATCTCTGACCATTGCCAGACTGTCGTCCTCTGTAACTTTGAGAGGGAAACCTCCTTGGACCAAACTCCCTAGTCTTTGATCCAATATCTTGTGTTTTCATTTTGGATTCTAGCAAGTTGAATCTTGCATTTTCATCTTTCTGTCTTCGTTCATGCATCTCCTTCAGAGAGCAAATATCCTCTATATGGTTCTTTTGCAAATAGTAGGAACAGAAGGCTCCAGGAATGGTTGGTTTTCAGGTACATTCAGTGGCTAAATGTCCCGCTTGATGACACTTTCCACACCATGTATTAGAGTGCATCACATCTCTCCCAGCTCTTGTAGCTCTTTCAATAGACCTTCTGCCAGCAATAAGCTTGTTGGCAAGGCTTGGCCCCAGTGCAGGACTGGAGTGATTAGTACAATTCCATGAGATAGCTGGGTTGAAAGCTCTTAGTAGTGCCCCCTTCCTTGGCATCGGCCCTATTTGCCCGTCTGCCAGTTTGAGATGTCTCCTGTAGCCACTGATCTAATAGGTATAAACCTCCCAGCTTAAGGAAGCGCTTTAGAATATCGACCTCCTAGGTGCAAGTTAAGGTTATGAACAAGCATACTTTACCATTGGAGGCAGTATTATCTTGGCAGCAAGCCCTCGTTCTGCAAGTTCTTGCATGGTTGCTTGTGCAGCTCCCCATTGGCAAGGACCACATGGCATCCACAATTATTGTCTTGTTGATGGTAGGCATTGATAGCAGAGGAAGAGGATTGATCATCTTCTTCCATCATGTCTTCTTCTCCTTACATTCTTCAAATGGGCAATCAAGCTATGATGTTGACATGCTCCCATTGCACTAGTGACCATTTGCAACTATACCTCTGTGAAAGTGCTCATCAGAGTTTTCTACAATCATCTGGTTATAAGTGTAAAATGTGTGGGAAATTGTATACAAAGATGGACCAGAATGTTAAGGCTCATCTACCTCAAGGTTTGTGAGCATATTTCCCAACTGTTTGCATAGAAACATCAGTCTCTGCTGTGAGAGGACCACGTCAGCTTCAAGGATACGTTGAGGTGGGAATATAAAGAAGGATGGTTCTAATGTCAATGGTGTCAACTAACCCTCTTAATCTTGGGATTAAGGGCTACTGTACCTTCTTCTTGCATGATCACATTTGGCAGATGAAGGCATTGTTGGCAGAAGGGTAACCCCCATACTTGGGTTTTGGCATGTACTTGATGTTGCACTCTATCTAGAACCAGTGGCAGAAGATGACAATAAAGCCTCAAATAGGTTTACATGATAGTCAGACAGGGAAGCTAGGCACATCCATTGCCCTGACTAGCTCCACCTTGGATGCTTCAACTCCATGATCAAGATTATCAAGTGGGCATCTTGTTGACTATTTTAAGCTTCCATCCTTCTCCTCAATTCCAAAGGTTTCCCCATTAGCATTCCGGGATTAGACCACACAGTGAAGGGAAGCACCCCAGGACCAACTTGGCTTAATGCTGGAGTAGATACAAGATATGGAGAATCATGGGCAGAAGCATGTATGCTAAAGTAGTGGTGGTAATAGCCAGCCTACTTTTGTGCAGAAAGGAATGTCATTTATAGGTAGCAATATGCTGCCAGATGGATTGGGGATGTAAACATGGTATCTAGACCGTTATGGCTATTACAATGCTCCAGGAGCACCTTGTTACAGCAATATGATTATGTCAGGTGTGAATGACAACCATGCATCACCTATTGCTGGTAATTCTGGATTGTATGGAATGCATGAAGAGAGCATAGGGCTCCTATATGGGCTTCAATCCATGCACGAACAGCATCCATCATCTGGTTTTGGGCAGCACCATGCCTATATGTATGATGTTCATGCTTACTCTCATGGGCAGCAGTGTGCATATGGAAAGGCCATCAAAAGAACCATAGAGAAAATTATGTTCATCGAGATTGATGTTGGAATGGTTGATATGATGGTTGCATTGGCACATGCGCCCATGATATTTGATGATACAATGATGGTTGCAGAAATAGTAGATGTTGTTCTGGTTGAGTGGGTACTTGTACAACAATTAACACTTAATACCCCTCAATTGGTACAACAATGTATTGTGGAGTCTCTTGTAAACCTTGATGGCAATATTGTTTTGCGAGAAGGCCTAGATCACGTACAACACAAGAACATGCTGATTGATCTAATTGCTAGGATTGATGCAGAAGTTTAAGGGGACTCTATGCAATCATTGATCGAATTGTGCAGGAGTGAGTGTGGACAGTCACCCTATTACGAGTAGTGTGGTGCATATGATCACAAGCAGCATGCAGATGATGAGCACTCTATGCATGATGTCGATGTCTATGAATAGTTTTCTTATGATCAATATGTTGGGGGGTAGCATGATGTTACTCAAGGAAAGATTCTCACCCATGCTGATATAAGACGACTGCATGCTCAAGGGCTATGCCAATGTGCTGAGCCTATGTCCTCCAATCACAAGGATACATGCAAGAAAAGAAATGCTAAGCTAGCAATTTAGAGTTTTTGGATGACGAGAACAATGAAGAGGAAGACGAACAAGCGGATGAATAGTGGATCATGAAGATCATGAGCATATCGTTGATCAAGTGGACATTCCACTGCAGCCCCATGAGGAGACCCTTCAGTCCAAGGATGTTGTGTTTGTATGCCCGGTAATTGCCAAGAATGCTGGGATCATGGACATGCAACACATCAGGAATGATGCAGGAAAATTTTCAAAGTATGCAGCACTATATGTTTCCAACAACATCCATGCACATGCCAAGGTTAATCATATGATGCTCATCAGAGACTTGATGCAAAAGTCAACAGTCATGATCATTCCAGCTTCACTCATGAATGATAATCCACTGCATGGAAGGGATCACCACTTTCCTTTTGATCCCGGTGGCAATGCTGATACCCATGTTTGTATGGATGAACTGCACGCTGGTGATGCTTACCATGCAGGTTATCCATTTGATCCCACGGGTTGAAAGAAAACTCTATCTACATCAGCATTCCCCGGTGTAGTCCCCTCACCTTGAGGTGGCAACCTTGGCTGAAGACGACTCGATTTGGGCTTGTTTTGCAGTAGACAGCGATCTACTTTCGAACAGTTTTGGGCATGCATTAAGTGCACTGTTGCATGACCTACCTAGGCTTAAAGTACCCTCAATGAGCTTCGTTTTGACATGTCACACACCTCAATCGGAGATGCCCATAGAAAGCTATGACCAGTTTTCTTCAGCATGTTGTCCACTGTTTGTCAGCCCTTAATTGTCAAGAATTGGAGGCCAAACTCATATGCTATCAACTTGCACATGTTATATACATCATATCCACAATTCTATGCCCCAATTCCACGTGAGATTGTACTCCAACATACCCATATTCTCCTTTGTAATGTTGAGCAGAGTAGTACTCTCCAACCCCCCCCCCCAACTATCTTTTCCCACTTGTAACGATGTACAGAGTAGTACTCTGTAGCCCACTACCTGGCCATACCAATAAGTCCAATCTTTGTTTTTGAGGACAAAAACTTTATTTTGAGTGGGAATGGATTGTAATGGAGGGAAATACCTAGTGTCACACTGACCTAGGTATAAAAGGTGTGAAGGACATTGGCATGGTACGAATTTTTAATATACATCTGTCCTTTCACCTTCTCTCCTATCCTTCCATGGTGGTTGATAGCCATTTCTCTCTCCTTCTCTCCTCTCTATAGTATTTCTCTCTCCTCCTGCACCTCTTCTCTCTCTTCTGCACCCTCTCTCTCTCCTTTCCTTCTCTCTCTCATGTCTTCTCTCTTCTACACCCCGCAGTTCAGGATAGCTGACTCACCAATAGAACTTTTTAAGCAAGAAATTTGAAGCCACCTCCCTTGGTGTGCTATCTCTACAATATCAGTCCGTCTATCCCTTCTAAGAGACGATCTTTCTTACAAATCATTCAAGTATGAAACTTGTTGGCTGCCTCCTTGGGTACGCCTCGCCTCGTCTTCAATATCCTAATGACAACAATAGCAAACATGATCTTCATCACCAACCCCTTGAGTGATATGTGCTTTCATCCTAACAGGATGGGGACGTGAGTATGGGCTGCCCTTTGTATCTATTAGTGAGAGTGAGACAAAGGGTGGGGTGAGTGACCAGTTTTTCCCTTTAAATCAAATGAGAGGTGAGATGTGTGAACGGAGTGTTGCACACACGGGATGGGCCTCTCAATGCACAACGCACGATTTGTTCCTGTGCACTGCATCATAAGGCTCCCTGGCCTTCCTCCTTGCACTGTATGCTAGCACAGGGCGGGATGCACTGTTGCACCATCAAATGCGCACGGCATACAACCTCTGCACAAGTGACAGTGAGGATTACATTAATGGGTTTCAAGAATGGGCTGCCCTCTGTATCTTTCTACAGAGCGTGAGATAGAGGGTGGGCTGAGTGTGACTGGTGTTTCTTTAATCAATTATCGAGAGGTGAGGATTGAGGGACGTTACGACCATTGGCATCAGGTACGTTTCTGTTTTCCTATGCACCCATGGGATGGGTCTCTACCATCAGCACATGATACGTCACTCTATTCTAATACATTGCACATTGCAAGGCTCCCTGGCCTTCTTACTTGCACCTATGCCAAACGGGGTTGGATGCACTAATGCACCATTAACTGTGCACCCTGGCATACTCCCTCTGTACCATTCCCTTGTCGATTCCTAAATCGGGTGTGAGCTCTGGGTTTCATCATTATTCACTCGTGTGATGTTAGTAATGGGGTAAGTGACTATTCTTTCATTCCATTTGAGTGATCGTGAGTTACGTGCGATATCCCTCGTCATCAACGAATTTCTTGTGATTCCTTCAACTAGCTACCTCCCTAGGTGCTGTCACGTGGTCCCTGCCATGAAGGGCATGTGCTGTGAAGACATCTTGGTACCTCCTGCAGCCAACAACGATACAAGATGCAACCTCGATAATCAACATTACTCCTCGGTAATATGGGCCAAGTTTTTCTAACCCTACACCTTCTATTTCTCAGTGACGATCATGTCTTAAGTGTGGGGATGTTCGTGGTTGATCTGATGTGTGGTACTAGGCCCTTGATATTCGATTTACCCTTCCTGTTAAGGTTTTAAGTGTGGGGACGCACCCATGCGCCTCTATGTTGCATACCCCCATGTGTATACGCTGCTATGATCATGCAACTATGCCATTAATTCATTTTACCCTGATGGGGTCCCTTCCCTACTCCTCCATTCTATTTCACTCTGTCCTCGGAGCTGCTCCTTAATTGTTTACCCTTATTCTTTGTTTTGCGATTTTTCCATGTGAACTCACCCTACGTTCACTGAGACTCATATCCAACCTTACAGCCCTGTTCGTTCCTTTGAAATCCCCATTTTTCCTTTTTACCAACCCTTGTTCCGATAGAGCTGGTTCTAAAGTTATTAATTTTTGAAGCAATTCCCGTACCTTGGACGGTTTTCCATATGAATCCGTCTTTATTGCATCAAAACATTGATCTGCCATGCCAGCCCTATCCTACCCATTCCCCCTAACATTTTTCCTTTTTATTCCCTGCCATTTTGATGCACGGTTCATCCACTACTAATTTTTGCGGATTTTCGGGTCCTTTTCGTGCCTATTTTTCACATTTTTCCATGTGAACATGCCCTATTTTCACCAGAATTCCCATTTCCTTTGACATTCATGTCTCGCCATCCTTTTCCCCGCTTTTTTCTTTTTCCTCCCCCCTCTTCTAACTGCTGGATTTTTCGTTATTAATTTTTTCGAGTGTTTTCGGATGTGTTTTTTCCATGTGAACCCCTCCTAATTCCCCCCAAACTGAGTTTTGATGCATCAACCCTGTGATACCCTTTTCCCTGGACATTTTTCATGTTTCTCACACTTCGTTCTAGCAATTGGTTTTTCTCATATTAATTTTCGAGTCTATTTTTGGGTACGATTTTTGGGTTTTTCCCATGTGAACGCATCCTACCTCGATCGGAACTTTGTTTTTCTATGATAGGGTTGTTGGACACGTTATTCTACACATTTTTCCTTCTTTCTGCACTTCGTTCTGACGAGCATATTTTCTTATATTAATACACGTATGTGTTTTTAGGTCTATTTTTTACATTTTTTCCATGTGAACACCTTGATTTTGCCCCGGAACTAGTGTCGCGTATTTCTATCATCTTCCTCTTGTCTCTGGAACATTTTTCCTTTTTACAGTTTTTCTATCCGACGTGCGGTTTGAGTTTTATTAATTTTTCTTCCTTTTTATCATGTGGCCGCGTTTCTCGTGTCTCGTGTGAATGCGCATGTTTTTGGTTTTACACGCCTCGGGACGCCCTCATGACCTCTGTGACTCGCATGTCGCCGTCCCCGCCCTGTCTGATCCCGCCGATGCAAATGTTTTTTACTCCCGCCCCGTGCATGCGCACGGGACGAGGGTGCGCTCATTTTAACAACCATTAAAAATAAATTTTAAAAAAACAAACAAAAAAAAACACATTCACATAAACAACAAAAATAAAACTTAAAAATTAAATATTAAAAAAACACAATCCAAATCCAAAAAAACATTAATTAATTTAAAAAAACAAAAACAAACAAAAAAAAGAAACATAAAACAAAGAAAAAAGAAAAAAACACATTTTAAAAAAATATTTAAATAAACAAACAATTTAAAAAAAACACAAACAGACAGACAAAATAAACAAAAAGAAAAGCAAAAGAGAAGAAAATTAAAAAAAGGAAAAAAAGGGGAAAAAAAAACATACCTGATTGTTCATTCATCGCGCCTCCTCCCCCACGATCTCCTGCCACGATCCTCTCCTCCCTCCCCTCACACTTCTTCCCTCCCTGCTTCCTACGGCCCTTTCCTCCCCTTCCGCTTCTCCTCGCCTCCCTCCTAGCCTCGCTGCCTCGTGCTCCTCCTCACCCTCTCCTCCATGAGGCCCTCCTCGCCTCCCTCCTAGCCTCGCCACCTCCTACTTCTCCTCGCCCTCTCCTCCATGAGGCCCTCCTCGCCTCCCTCCTAGCCTCGCCGCCTCCTGCTCCTCCTCGCCCTCTCCTCCATGAGGCCCTCCTCGCCTCCCTCCTCGTCCGCCGCCTTGCTCCTCCTCGCCCTCTCCTCCACGAGGCCCTCCTTCCCTCCCTTCGCCACCGCCTGGCCACGCCTCCCTCCTATCCCACCTGCCTCCCCCTCCGTGGCCACTCCTCCCCCCCCCCCCCCCCCCCCCCCGCCCCAGGCTTTTGCCTCCCTTTTCCTCGCCCGCCACACTTGGCTCCCCCCACTTACCCCCCCCAACCAAATTTGACTCCCTCCCCCTAACCCCACCCCCAACTAACCCTAGTTACTTTAACCCACCCCCCTAATCCCAGTTATCCCTTTCCCACCCCTACCCACTTATCACACTCCTAGCCCCTTTTCCCACCACCCCCACCCGCAGCAAACCCGTTGATCCCCACTTTCTCACGGGGCACACCCACAATCTCCCACCACCCCCTCCACGCAAGCATCCTTGCTGCCAATGGTCTGATGTGTGCATATGTTCGCGCGAGTCCCGACGTGTGCCTGTCCGTACGTGAATTGCTAGCAGGCGTTCACGCGCGAAGAGGCACCTTCGACTTGTCCGTGAGGTGGTGTGTTGTAGTTAGCCGTTCACACACGGTTCATTCTTAGCTGCTCATACGCAGTTCCGGTATTGACTTTTCATTTCAAAACCCGAAAAACCCTAAAAACACTTAAAAACACATAAAAACAAACATAAAACACCAAAAAACTTCAAATTTTCATTAAAATTCGTTTAAAATCCAAATAAATTGCAAAACAAATTCCTAAAAAAATTCCAACATTGCTCAAATTATTTGCACTATTTTCTAAAGTGAGAATTCAAGAAAATAAATTACAAAAAATTCAAAACGTCAAAATTCTTTCAAAAATACATGTAAAATGAGAAAATTTTATTAAAAATTGGTAAAAATTCAAAATACTTCCAAAAAAATTTCACAAATCCCCTTGCCTCTTGTGCCAATAATTTCTCAATTAAAAAGGCTTCCATAAATGGCCAAAATATTATTTGAAGCCAAAACCCTAATTTTAATACCTCACCTCATAAAAATTTATTTTAAATTCCAAACATCAGTTGAAAAATCATGGATAAATTCAAACACCTTGTTGACACTTTTTGGATTGCTGAAATCCCACCATTACACTTTACAACATATTCATGTGTCCTATATTCCATTTTAATCATTTAAAAAAATAATTAAAAAAGAAAGAACAAGAATGAAAAAAAAGAAACAAAAAAATACAAAATACAAACATACCTAAATTACAATCTTTTAAAAAATAATAAATAAAAATAAAATAACAATTTTACCCAAACACTAATCAACATTAATTGTACCACATGTGATCCCCTTAGTATTGCTTTGATATTTAAATAAATAAATAAGGTGCTTTATTTTTTTCAATCAGTGGTTTTTACTTTTTTGACTCGATTCCTTGCATTTGGGACTACTCAGTGCGCCCTCAGTCTCTTGCATACACACCCCTACCAGGTATCTATTTTTTTAGCTTTATTTATTTTGGTCATCCCTTAACCACAGTTAATTGTTAAAATGAACTATATTCACCCACTTTTTTACGTGTGCTCGTGCTAAACACACATTTTTCTAATAACTTAAAATCAACCCGTCGTTCACTTTGCACACGCTATCTGCGCTTTAGAGGCACTTCAATTTTTAATTAAAAATGAACCAGTCGTCATAAAATAGCACACTCTAGAAAAAAAGTGCTCCATATCACCATTAATTTTTAATTAATAAATATGCATTTAGAGACCCTAGCCTAGGTATCGTAGTCCGGGTTTCGTTTAAGCACCGCTTTACCCTAATAATTTGTAATTAAAATTTTAAGAAGGAACCGCCATTTTTTAATTAAGGTTTACAACCTAATAAAATTTCACCCCTTGTTAATACTTTCTTAAAATGAACCTTTCATTAAAATCATTCCCCTCATTGTTTTTTTTTCTTTTTTTTAATAAACATGCTTCGTGGATGGACACGTATAGTCCTCTTAGTTGAAATTGTTGGTCAAAGTTCTGGTTAGGTCTTGATTAGATTTTTAAGGTATAATGGTTTGCTTGTGTGATACGATTATAGGTGCGGTTTGTAGTTTTTTTTTTCTTTTTTAACTGATAATGGGGTCTTGGGTGACTATTTGTTACATCGCATGAAGGTTTCGGTCGCATATGTGTAGAGGTCATGCCGAATTTTTTCTAGGATGTGGGTTGTTTGGGGTGGTCAATTGGTTAGTTACGTTTGTGTGTGTGCTTCTTTTGATCGATTTCTTTTTTATAGCTATTTTACTATTTTGCAGGCATTCTTTGTGATTGTCTGTGTTTGTGGTGTGTGTGTTTTCCATCTGAATGGTGCCTCAAGCTCCTCCTCCTGTCCAGTATGTCCCATTGATCAGTAGGGATTATTCTTTCCTACTGGATTTTGAGCCTATAGCGAAAGAATACCTTGCAACTTTCGTGGCTGCTTCACTTCCTTTGATTCTAGACGATCCAGCTCTGTGTGATGAGTTTCTTGCATCATACAGTAAGAAATCGAGCTTGGTTCGTGGAACTTCCATGGTATTGACACCTAGAGGGTTAGGGAAGGCTTTGTCTCTTCCCTACAAAGGAGAACCCTTTGTTACAATCAAATAGTTATTATCAAATGATAAGATTCTCAACCTGTTACAGAAGCAGACCAAAGAGGTTCTGGATGTCAAGAAAGTGATTAATACTTCAGGAGTGTCTTTTTCCATGATCATTGATCCTCTCTGGAAGTTAGTCTTCCAATTTCTCCAAGACAGGTTTATGCCTGCCAAAACACCATCTCATTATTTGTCCAAGGAGCTCTTCACAGCTTCCAGGATGGTGTTAAAAGTGGTTGCCATTGATTAGAGTACTTACCTGCTTACGAAGATGGACCAACATTTTATCAAAGTGACCAGAGGGAATGTCACAAATGTCACTTATGGTTCCTATTTATATGCTTTCTTGACATATTCAGGCCTTACAAAGGGTGTGCTTCCCTCTCCTCCATATGATCCAATACCTCCCCCTCCACCTTCAGAGGATTCAAAACCTATTGACATAGAGAATCTTGATTCCCCTCCTCCATTGGTCATTCAGTAGAAGCGCTTGAAGCGTGTAGCAGAGAAAGTTTCCTCAGTCATTCCCTCAGTAACAATTCCTGTTACTTCTGGCAGTGACCTTCCTGCCTACCTCACATGTAACAATTTATTCAGGCCACATCAAGAGGGTTCTTTGGAAATATCAGTTCCTTCACTGAACAGTTTAGTGTCAGGGGATGCCATTCCTTTCCTTTGTAATGACATCTAGAGTTCTATTGAACTCTCAGTGTTGACAGTTTGTGTTCAACAGTTATATACTTCTTTCTATGAAGAATTGATGCAATCCAAAGACCAGTTGCATAAGGCAACCTCAGAGTTAGTCTCTGCTAAAGACCTCTTGCCGATCTATTTAAACAGATGAAGCAGCAGACCCAAATGATTGAGACCCAAAGAGAAGAAATATCTTATTTGAAGATTCAGTTAGCAGAACCTCAGTCAAGTCACTAGAGTTTTGAAAGAGAAAGAGAAAATGTCCAAAGAAGCTCAAGAGTTTAAAACTCTTTTAGATGCAAAACTGTCAGCTTTTAGACTGCTCATAATACATTGGCATCGCAAGCTTCCTAGATTAAGCAGTTGCAGGACCAACTGACACAGTCACGGTCCATTCCTCCAAGTCCCAATGTTTCTATGATTCCTTCTATATCTCAGCAGGACTTGGCAGTTCTCTAGAGACAGGCCACGTTATGTCCATTGTTTCAAGATAAAGTGGAAAGATTACAGTCCAGGATGGATTTGTTATGGTCTACATTTGAGCACTTTCAGGAGTATGTTCCTCCGGACCATTTCTTTTTTGTCCACTATCAGTTACAGAAGTTGGCCTTCTATATGAAGCTTTCAACGATGGATATCCCTCTTCCAAAGGATGGTTGGAGTGGGGCTTGGTCTTCTGATTTGTTGACAGAAGTTGTATGTATGGTTTTTGAAGATTCTGTGGCAACGGATACCATGTTGCTATCTTATATGTATCTACGAGGTGATCTGTTAATTTTAGATGATGTAGATCTGGCTTGGTATGTGGGGGATGTGGTTTTGCAAGCTGTCTTATATGTCAACTATTTGGAGTTGAGGATAGATGACATGTTCCAGTGCTATTCTTCTAAAGTGGCTACTTGTCTGGACACTTCATGGCATTCAATGATTGATTCTGTAGTTGTGAACCAACGCCAGAATACAACTTCTACTTATGTGCAGAGCACTAACCAACTAAGGGTGGACTCCTAGCTTATCTTTCCAAGAACCATCAATTTGATTCATCCTTCTTTGATGCCTACCATAGACGATCCATTTTAGGTCCCTCTATTCCTATTGTACTATCAAAAAATGGCCCATCGCTATGGTGCTTATTTTTCCCTTTATCAATCCAACTCAGCAACTATCTTACCTCTCCTTTTCTAGCCTCAAGGTTTTCCTCAAATTCCAATCTTGACCTATTGTTCTTTCATTGAAGATCAAGAGTCTTTTCCCCTTCTCCACCATGCCCTTCTCCATCTATTCATATAGCTTCTACTTTTTCTACTTATCAATTGACACCTTTCCTAACTGATTCACTTAAATTTCAGCCACTCCTTCTTTAGCATATTCCTCTTTTTATGATTTTTCCCACCCATCTCTTCATCCTCTTTTACTTATTCCACTTCCATCTCCTGCCACTTCTATTTCTCAACTCCCTTAGTTGGTTAGTGGGTACGAAAGATTTGATCAACAGATTCCAAGAAGAAGAGGATGAAGCTTAACTGATTCTCTCACAGGACCACAGATTAATTGGCCATTAATTCTAGGGGACTGGACCATTGCTAGTCAAGCATACCAGAATTCCTCCATTTTTCTCACCAATATTCACAATCTCTAGATCCTTTAGTGAGATTGACAGCCCGTTTTGCTTGGTACCTAGCATATATGTATAGGCATTCCCATAACGATCAAAAGGCCATTCCAAAGCTTTGTATGAATGTCAATTTGAACATTGAATAGTTGGATGTCCTATATTTTCATGCCCTATGTCTACCTAGCAGATACCTTGTTTTGCTAGAAAGGATGTGCTGCCTTCAGTTCTTTCAAAATCCTCCAAAGACATTTGTGGATGAGTCCTTCTCCATGGATCGTTTTCGTGATCACCAAGCCTTCAAAATGGATCACCTTCATTGATGCCTTTGCAATGTATTTTGGATGATGCTTAATGATATATATCTCTCTTTTTGGAGGTGTCATTCAGATGTTTGTGTTTGTGTGTGTGTTGTAATAATCTTATGTGATGAGTTCGTGCTGGTTGAATAATTTGATCGAGAGCTCTCATTTCAACTATTGATGGTGATGGTGGATGGAAAGCTGAAGAACCTCTTATATCCTTTACAAATTTGTTATGAATTTTTATTGTTTATCAGACGTGTTAATGAATAACGAACTTTTCCTTTAGTAGTATTCTTTTCTAGAGATACAGGTGATAAGTTGGGGTCGTCGTGGAGTGATTGTTGAAGATACTAGAGAAGATCAAATTGAGCTCTTTATTGAACTTATATTCTTCTTTTCCTTAGGTCGCGAGGACGCTTCCTTTCTAAGTGTGGGGATATGTTGAGAATGGAAAAAAACTAAATTTTTGACTGATTTTTGTTGTTTTTGAGGTCTGAATGATTGATTTTTGATGGATTTAGAGTGATGTATGGTTCTTAATGGAAGTGTTTGAGAGTGTTTTGGATGATATTGATTATTTTTTGGAAGCTCGTGATGATTTTTAGTGGAGATATGAAGCTCTATGATGTTCTGATAGGTTCTGTTGAGGTTCTGATTGGTTCTGATACCTTCTATATAGCTTCTGTTTTGTGCTGATTTTCTTCTATATGAAGCATGGATTGATGATTGATGAAGGTTGAAATATTTTGAAGGTTTATTGAATATCTTTTGATAGTTTGGAATGGTTTTAGTATGATTTATGAGGATTTGATGTTCTTTGATGACCTTCTGTAAACCTTCTGTAGAGCCTCTGTATCTGTTATGTATCTGCTCTGTTCCTGTTCTATACTATTCTATAGATCTTCTGTAAGTGTTCTATAGAATGTATGTGTGCCGTTAGGAAAGTTTTCTAACTTTTGGAAAGGATGAATCTAAGTTTAAAAGAGCTAAAACAAATGGAAGAAGCAGCTACTGAAGACTGAAGAGAAGACCGGAGTGACAGTGATAGTAGTGAGCTATGAAGAGACACTGTAGTGGCTCTAGTACCTCTTCACACCAGACATACCTCCACAACCTAAGAAGGATTATTGAGAGTCATTATTGAGTATTGTAGTGAGGAGATGATATACTATTGTGTGAGAGAGAGAGAGAGAGAGAGAGAGAGAGAGAGAGAGAGAGAGCCAATTCTATGAAAACGGTGTATCTATATATGAGAGATTGAGAGAGAGAACTATGAAGATAATGAAGATGAATACTATGTGATTGATTTCCATTCAAAAATGGTGTATTCTTTTATATTCTTTGTTCTATTGAAGGATTCTATGAAGATGTTGAAGATTATGGTTGATTCTATTAATAGAAGCAATACAAAACAGGGCCAATTTACCTATAAGCTGACTTGCTAAAGATAAGATTGAATCATTGCTAATCAAAACCCATTGCAAATGATGGACATAAGAAAACATCAATCCCATCAAATATAAAAGTCACTAATTAAATGAATAAATTTTGGCACCACAAAATATGGTATATTTACCTGTAAATTGAGCTACAGAATCTCCACTCTACCTTGTGTTAAGTGCTGCAACAACAATTGATCCTTAAGTTAGAACTAGCATCAAACCCTATTGTAAAGATAGTAGAAAATGGATAATGCAGAGAGGAAGAAAGAGAGAGCTTGTGTGAGTACGTGGGAGAGAGAAAGAAATGAGCACCTATCCAATCTTACCCAAATTGATATCTACAAAAGACAATTTTGCAAGAGTTAGTATTTACATGAAGGTATACTGAAAAAACAATAGAAAAGAGGAAACATACACAGAGAAAGAGAGAGGGAGAGAGAGATAAGCACTTATGCAATGTCACCCAAAATGATCTCTGCAACAAAACAACAACAAGGGTTAGAACTAACATTGTGTTGTATTAAAAAGATATCAGCAAAAAAAAAACCAAACAGAGAGAGAGATTAACACCTTTGCCTCTTGCTCCAAATAAACTCTGCAAGAAAACAACAATTAGAACCAACATCAAATTCTATTGAAAACACAACATAAAAGAGAAACAACACATAGAGAGAGGGGAGAAAGAAAGGAGAGAGAGACGAGCACCTCTGTCTCCTGCCCCACAAAACCTCTGTAATAAAACAACAACAACAATAAGAAACGACATCAAACCCTATTGAAAAATAGCAAACAAGAGAAAATGTAAAGAGAGATGGGCACCTGTGTTTTTCCCAAAATTTGGAGCTGCATGGAGAAGAAAGTGCAAGGTAAGCAAGATGCTCAAAACCCTAATTACTCTCAGCAAGGAGCTTTAATATGTACGAAAATTCACAACTATAGAGAAGAGAGGGAAAGTGGTCTGTTGCTCAACTTTTGGGTCAAACTAATTTCGTGAGAGGAAAAAAAAACGAAATTGAAAATTCTCCAAAAAAAGGGGGGGAAATACAAGGTGAGAGAAACTCAAATTTAGTGTACTATTCATTCTCCCTTTTTTTAATTCCCCACTACCCCTTTTTTTAATAGAAAACCCAAGATTTGGAGAGAGAAAATTTACCCTCCATGGATGTCAACATCTAGCCTTCCTATTGGACAATCCAAAAGGCCCACATCTTAAACTATATTATTTTTAAGGGCCCATTTGTGAGTTCATTTTTTTCCGAATGATCTTGAGTAGATGGGTGCAAGAGGGGCAACCATAAGGTTGAAGGAGACTTGAGCAGGGGAATAAGAGGCTCAAAAGGTCAGGGGAGGCCTCATTTTGCAGTCAAACATTGAGAGTGTGTGTGTGTGTGTGTGTGTGTGTGTGTGTGAATGCAGGTACAGAAGGGGTTCAATCCAGTCGTTTTGCTATCACCCATCTATTCCAGGTATTCAATGACCTTCTTTGAGTTGTGCTTGTTTGATCTGAAAAGTTGGAGCTTGTACCAGGACCCCCACGTGTAGCATTTGTCCCTTGCGTCCTCACAACTGCACCATGACAAACAGAGTCGACCAGCCTACAAGTGTCAAAGTCCCAGAATCGAACACTTAGATTGTCTGACTTCGGTCATGGACCAAGGCTAGGATCGGACCTTCCAATCCGATCGGACAGTTCAACTTGGATAGTCGGACCACCTAGAATCGGATTTTGGGAATCGGACCACCAGGGAAGAACATTTTAAACTAGTAAGTGACCCACCTCGTTATTGAGATGGCAAGCTCAACACATGTAGACATTGATGATGGACCGCCTGTCTAGATGGGTCCGCATGTCTACACTTAGCACGTTGGTGGTCATTATGATACTCACATGGCCATTGACTTATTACTTTTTATATTTAGTTTGTTACACCTACCTATAGCTGGCAAAGACATAGCGCCAGTCGATTAGTGTAGTCGGTTATGCATTGTTTGACTTAGTAGACCACTTTTCTTTATGTTGTATCTTATCTATAATTTGTGTACATTGTATAGTGTGTGGAAGAAGAAGAAAAAACCATCAAGAAAACATTTTGGCCTCCATCTCTCTTCTTTGTTCTTGAGTGAGCTTCCTCTTGTGTATACATTGTGTGTTTGGCGCTGTAGCTCAAGCAAGTCCCCCCACCACGCCATTCTTGACACTCCTCAGGCCAAGGCCAATCCGAAAACATCCCCAAACATCCCTGAGTACCTGACCTGGCTCTCAGAAGCCAAAAATTGAAGAAACCACACCTAGGCAGCCTAGAGTCAACCTCTAGTAGCAGGCCATAGAACAGACGAAACTTAGAGCTGAAACTGATCCTCAAATTCCAATCCGACCCTTGACGGGGTGTAGAATGTGTAGCATAGACCTTGGACAATATGAGAGGACAACCAGGAAATGCACTTAGAGCCATATTAGGCTAGGAACAAAAGGGGTAAAAGCGGGAACTGCATTGTTCATTTTGCATTTGCACCCCACACTGATTTCATCATTTAAAGTGCACTAAAATGGAGAAAGCCTGATTTAGCACCGTGCACTGGAAAGCACTAAGCATAACTGTGAATAATTTTCATAGCTGCTTTCAATAACAAGGAACTCACATAGAATCATACTAATTCAAAGAACCCACTGGTAGGAGCAGACCTAGAGACATAGCTGGGTGCCACAGAGCCCCGTTAATAGGACCCTAAAGACCGCGAAGACTTAGAAGATGACAAGATTGAGGGCATGTCACTACCCGAGCTGATTGGACTGATTGACAACCTAGTGGAACGAGAGGCTGCAAAAATTTCAAGAGCTGACGTGGACCGAGAGGATGACCAGTTGGACTCAAATTGAATTGCAGCATATGGTCAACCAATATGACCAGCTAACAAGGACCATGATCCACAACAGACTGATCAAGGAAGTAGTTTCGAGCCTTGAGGAAGAGAGGAAGGCAGCTAGGAAAGCGCTGCAGAGCATCCCGGCGTATAACTATGAGCAAAGGACGAGGAAATTGCGACAAGACTTAGAGGTGCACGAGACACGATGCATTCTAGCCTTAGTTGGTAAGGCCATGATAGGGCTGAACCCAGAGAGGGAGAGGGGACCTAGAGGTAGAACTAACGCTAAGTGAGCTTGCCACCAAGCAGCTCATACACAACACAACTGCCGAATAGAGTGCAACTGTGCTAGCCACCTCTTTGCTCATAGGCTTAGGAGTCACGCAGGGGGCGAAGAGCCACAACAAGATCCCTGCAATGGCCAAGCAGCTAGACAAGTACCCCAGCCCAACAACGACCCCTATAGCTTTGTGGAGCAGTTTGAGAAGGTTAGCAAAGCCAACAGTCTCACCGACCTTGCCCAATGCTCGCAGGATTTTGGGCTTTGCTTGGGTGATAAGGGAAGGATGTGATACACTAGCCTAGACGCAGCAGAGCGAACAAACTTCAATCACCTGAAGGATCTCTTCATAAAGAGATTTTCAAAGACAGAGGATATTCAAACAACCTCATATTCCAACTGATGAATGTCAATTAGAAGGAAAAAGAGGACATTAGAGACTACGCCACTCATGTATGTAGCCTATTTAAGAGAATCCCTACCAACAAACGACCAAATGAGAGAGTGGTCTCTACCATTTTTATAAACAGAATCCACAGCGAGGATCTTTACAAGGCAATGGCAAGCAACTCCAGCTTGTAGAGAGATGTGCTGGTTGGTAAAGAGACCCACTAGACCGCATGTCCAATGTGTGCACTATGGAGGAAACTGTCAAGAATTGCATGACGGGGGAATTTGCTAGAGCTGGTGCGCAAAACACACACTGTATACACAAGAAAAAGCTCACTCAAGAACACAAGAAGAGAGATGGAGGCCAAAACATTTTCTTGCTGGTTTTTTCTTCTTCTTCTTCCACACATTATACAATGTACACAAAGTATAGATAAGATACAACATAAAGGAAAGTGGCCTTATAAGTCAAACAGTGTATAACTGACTACACTAATCAACTGGCACTATATCTTTTCCAGTTGTAGGTAGGTGTAATAAACTAAATATAATAAGTGATAAGTCAGTGGCCATGTGAGTACCATAATGACCACCAACGTGCTAAGTGTAGATGTGCAGACTCATCTAGCCAGGCGGTCCATCATCAATGTCTGCACGTGTTGAGCTTGCCATCTCAACACTCCCCCTCAAGCTCAATTCCATCTCTGCAACTCCAAGTAAGCTTCGGAACTTTCAAAGCTTCTCTACACCCAATGCCTTTGTGAAAATGTAAGCTATCTGATCCTATGTGCTGACATATACCAAGTCAATCTCTCCTGCAAGTATCTTCTCTCTCACAAAGTAGTAGTGCACCTCAATGTGTTTTGTCCTAGCATGGAACACTGGATTTCTAGCTAGCTATATGCTGCTCATGTTGTCACAATGAATGACAACTGGACCATCTCTCTGCATGCCCAAATCACCTAATAACTTTTGCAGCCATACCACCTCACATGCTGCCATAGCAACACCTCTACACTCAGCCTCTGTACTCGATAAAGCAACTGTAGGTTGCTTTTTACTGCTCCATGTAACTGTTGCACTACCAAGGGAAAACATGAATCTACTTGTAGATCTTTTGTCTGGCATGCTACTAGCCCGATCTGCATCTGTGTATCCAAAGACTTGTATGTCCTTACTTGCCTCATAAAAAAGTCCATAATGTAAAGTGGATTTCACATACCTCAATATACGTCTAACTGCATCCAAATGAGGCTTTCTAGCATCTGCATAAATTGACTGACAAGGCCAATAGCATAACTCAAGTCTGGCCTTGTGGTAGTCATGTAAATCAAACTCTCCACTATCCTCCTGAACATAGTAGGGTCTTCTATCTCATCCCCAACGTCAGCACTCAACTTCACATTTTGCTCCAATGGTACTCTAAAGAGACTTACATGCTGTCATACCATACTTGGATAACATATCCAAGCCATACTGCCTTTGGGATAGCCGTATACCATCATCACATCTGATCACCTCAATACCAAGAAAGTATCTCAACTCACCCAAATCTTTCATCTCAAACTTCTTCTTCAATAAGTCCTTAACTTCAGCAATCCCATTGTCACTGTCACCTGTAATAATCAAGTCATCCACATAGATGACTATGATGACCAAACCTACATCTCCCTTTCTCACATAAAGTGAGTGATCAGCATCAGAAATACAAAATCCAATATTGACAAGATACTCTCCAATCTTTTCATACCATGCTCTAGGTGTTTGCTTCAGACCATAGAGCGCCTTCTTTAACCTGCATACATATGTGGGCTGCTCTAAATCCTCATAACCTGCTGGCTACTCCATATACACTTCTTCTTGCAATTAACCATGCAAGAAGTCATTCTTAACATCCATTTGTTACATAATTCAACCTTTGGCTACTGCCAAGGCAATCACACACCTAGCAGCTACCATCCTAGCAACTGGACTGAATGTCTCTTCATAATCTATGACATATGTTTGAGCATAGCCTTTTGCAACTAGCCTAGCCTTATACCTGCTAACTGAACCATCTGCATTATGCTTGACTTTGTAAACCCACTTACAGCCAATATCTTTCTTACCCTTAGGTAAGGGTACCAAATCCCAAGTCTTATGGCTTCTAATGCAGCCACCTCCTCATCCATTGCTGCATCCCAATGAGCATGACCAACAGCATACTCAAAACAAGTGGGCTTAACATCCTCAACTAGTTTCACCATATAAGCATAATGGTGAGCTGCATAACCTTCAAAACCAAATCTTTTAATAGGGTATCTGACCTTGGTAGATCTGCATACCATCGGATCACTCAATGGAGCCTTTACATTACTATGAGCTCTCTCTACACCTGGTGTCCTGACTGAAGGAATACCAAGCTCATCATCCAAACTCTCCAAACCATTAGAATCTTTATCAAATCCCAAATGACTGGTAGATGCATCATTACCATCCAGCACTTTCTTCATTCCTTTGTCCTTCCCTGCAACACTTATAGATTCACCTGAAGATGTGGGGCTACTCTTTAGTCTCCTAGACCAAGGACTCACTGTAGATGTAGTACCAGATGATGTTTCTGGTCCACTAAGACTCTGTGATTCTTGTTTTTCTTTCTACACATAGTTGTCCTCCTGATCATTATCATCATCTAAAACATCACCAGTAGGTGTATACCAACTTCCCATCTCATCAAAGATAGCATCCCTGCTCACCCTGAACTCACCTATGACAGGGTTATAATAGCAATACCCTTTCTGCTCTAAAGAGTATCCAATAAAAACACTTTTTTTGCCTTTGGATCAAGCTTCTTCCGTAGCATCTGGCACATGAACAAATGCAACACATCCAAAAACCTTCAAGTGCGATACATCAGGCTTCTTTCCAGTAAAGCACTCTTCAGGAGTCATCCCATGAACTGCAGCTATGGGTATGGGAGTTCTGTTCATAATGTAGACAAGAGTATGGAGAGCCTCAGACCAAAAATGTTTGGGCATATTCTTTTCAGTCATTAATTCATGTGCAACTTCTACAATATGCCTATTTTTTCTTTCTGCAATACCATTTTTCTATGCGGTATACCTGCAAGTAAATTGCCTCTTTATCCCATGAGTCCTTAAGAAGCCACTGAACTCATTAGAGAGGTACTCTCCCCCTCCATCTGATCTCAAGCACTTCACTTTTAAGCATGTTTCTGTTTCAACAACTTCCTTAAAAGATTTGAAGTGCTCAAACACGTCACTCTTTTCCTTCATGAATTATACCCATAGCTTTCTTGAGCAGTCATCAATAAATGTGACAAAGTATTTGCTGCCACCAAGAGATACATTCTATGTAGGCCCCCAAACATCTGTATGTACTACATCAAGTATATTTTTGCTCACTTCTCTATCATGCAAGAAAGGTTGTCTTGTCTCCTTACCAAACTGGCTTGCTTTATAGACTTTATGCAATTCTGCAACTCTAAAAGAAGGCAACCCTGTAACCAATCCTCTGGACTGCATTAATTTCAGCCTTTGTACATTTGCATGTCCAATATGTTTATGCCATATTTCAATATCTGCAACTACTCCTTTTCCTTTAGCATATATAGCAACTTCCATTGCAGGAATTCTAGTATCTAAAGTGAACATTCGGCCAACTCTACTTCCTTTTGTGGCCAACCTGCACTTATCATTAAAGTCTTCTACAAAACAATTGTTTGCATTGAATTGGACTTGCAACCCCTGCTCTACCATTTGGCCAATAGACATTAGATTCTTTGTAATTGATGGCACATGTAATACATCTGTCAGAGACTCTTTGTCTAGCCATCATACAAGGACAAGGGAACCTTTCCAATATGTGAAATTGGGTGGCATGAATCATCACCCGTTTGCACATAACCTGGATTTTATAAGTCTTGCATCTCTCCAAACCATTCAACATGACTGATCATATGATTAGATGCACCTGAATCGACATACCATATATCATCATGTGTCCCCTTTCCTATAACTGCATTCATCATATGCTGCATAACAAACAGACGCTCGTTTTTGTCTTCATTCTGCCGTGAAGACGATGCATAGTTTCATTGCTGCAATTTACCACTGTAAATATCATCCTTCTTTGCATAGGAATGGGTTGCAATATGGCCTGTTTTGCCACAATAATGGCAAACAATAGCAGAATTTCAAGAACCTCTATTCTTCTATCCACCTCTTCCTCTAGAGCTCCCCCTGCCTCGAAAGTTTCCTCTGCCTCCAGAAACCTACATTTTACCTAACTGTTAATTGAACCTATTTTGCTGGTTATCGCCAGCACGTCCCATACCACGACCTCTCGAAGAGAATCTACCACGTCCCCTTCCCGAACTCGAGTAAAATGCTTGGACATGTTCACCATTTCTTTCAGACGAATCACCTTGCATATTGATCTCTTCAGCAATCATGAGAGAGATCAGCTCATCAAAATCTGGAAATGGCTTCCGTATATACTAAAGTAACAAATGATTTCCATGCCTTCTCATTGTTAAGGCCACTTGGAGTGGATGAAACTAAATCATCATCATCCAACATTGCATCAATTGTTGCTAGTATCTGCAATGCTCCTCACATTCAACACATACTCATTGACATACATTTTTTCTTTCTTCAAGGCATTCAACTCTTGCTTGAGTTGAATCTTTCGTGCTTTTGTACTTACTGAAAACATGCTCTCAAAAATTTTCCAAGCTGCATGTGAAGTTTTGCATTCCTGATATGCCCTAACATCGTATTATCAATCACTGCAGATAACTAGTACATCACCTTTTTGTCTTTTGCATTCCATTCTTTCCATGCTTTTAATTCATCTGCAGTCAAAGGAATACCCAGCTCTAGCTCCTTTTCTTCACCTAAGACAAACTCATAAAGGCCCTTTCCAATGAGGAAGTTCGTCACACAAAACTTCCATGAAAGGTAGTTGTTCTTGTCGAGCTTCTCAATAATGGGATTTCCACTGTTCTCTCCTATTATCACAAACAAGGATACAACACAGCAAGCTAGTCTTTTGCAATCTTTCACAACACGTGCACAGCACTACACCAAGCAACCTTTTTCACTGATTGCTCAATAGTACATGTAATCTGTAACCTGTTTGCAAATAAACCTTATGTTTGCTTCCTGCAAACACCTCAAAATTTATAGATTTGCAATTTGTAACCTACGCACCCAATTTCAGTCAATACAGCCGAAATCACAGTGTACCCTGAAACTGTTGTCCGCAACCTTGCAACTCTAAAACAGGGCTTGAAACGGCCCCAAACGCCCAAAATAACTACAGAGGAGCCCTAAAGGGATTATCTGTAGAATATACAGTGATCTGCTTGCACACCAAATCTCACAGCAATCTGAGATTTTTGCTCAACCCTGCTTTCGGTGCCTCCACATGCACTATCCAAGAGAGAAAGAGTGGAAGAATGGGAGAGCTTCTTACCCGTTGCTTGCTTGCTCGAACCTTGCTTCTTCTCCTTCACTTCAACCTTTGAAATCAGCCTCTCTCAGTGGCACAGCTCTAATACCATGTCAAGAATCGTGTGATGGGGAAATTTGCTTGAGTTGTTGCGCCAAACACACATTATATACACAAGAAGAAGCTCACCCAAGAACACAAGAAGAGAGATGGAGGCCAAAACGTTTTCCTGCTAGTTTTTTATTCTTCTTCTTCCACACACTATACAATGTACACAAAGTATAGATAAGATACAACATAAAGAAAAGCGGCCTTCTAAGTCAAACAGTGCATAACCGACTACACTAATCGACTGGCGCTATATCTTTGCCACAGCTGTAGGTAGGTGTAACAAACTAAATATAATAAGTGATAAGTCAGTGGCCATGTGAGTATCATAATGACCACCAACGTGCTAAGTGTAGATGTGCGGACTCATCTAGCCAAGTGGTCCATCATCAATGTCTGCATGTGTTGAGCTTGCCATCTCAATAGCAACCACATCCCTGTCGAGTGCTTGGATCCAAGATCCGGGCCTTGTGCAAATTGCAGAAGGTTTGGCCATGGCGCAATGCATTGTCGATTTCCAAAAAGGTTTCCTTACTCAAGCAGTACAACTCACCATATTACGGGAATAGGCCACCTAAATTCTTTGAAAGAGGACCCCCATTGGCCCTTCTAGCACCTAATGATGAAAAACCGGCCATTCCTAGATTAGAGATCAATCCCACAGGCATACCCAGACCACCTGGACCCTTCGTGACATCCACCGAGTGATGCTCCCATCCACTACGTGGAAGAGCCCAATGATGAGCAGTCCTATGTGAATCCTTATGTCTCGTATGATGAAGAGGGTAATCCGGTCCTCATGGACTATCGACCAGTGTGGATGATGGCGTTAGGAAGGGGAAGAGGCGGAGGTTTTCCACGGCCAACCCAAGACCTAGTCATGTGCTGAGCATGTGGTCACCCTGGTCACATATCAATATGATGCCCAGAGGCTAATAGGGAGAGAGCTAATATCAGGTGTGCCAAGTGTGACATCACCCATCTCTTCAGGGAATTCCCTAGAACAAAGCCATCCTCGAGCTTAGGAAATGTACCATCAGTACCTTTGGGGCTGTTTGGCGTGGAGACATTTGATAGTGAGGATACACCCATCTCACTACATATCATGACACATGCACAAACGCGACGGGCCGGCATATCACTGCCTGGGCCTAGCAACCTAGACACTACCTCAATAGGGAAGAAGAGTCGTAGGTGGAGAAAGAAGAAAACTGACGCTAATATCACTCTCAAAACTCACGGAGAGATGACGCTAGTGAGTGGCAAGAAGGCAACTAATGCTGAGGCTGAAACCACTGCTCCGAAAATAGCAAAGAAAGGGAGTGCTAAGGTAGGGGAGTACCCCCTCCCAAAGCGCCAATTAGAAGCTATTGAAAAGTTCAAGGAGTGGGTAAAGGAAGCCCAAGAGAACCTGAAGGATACTGAGGCCATCATAGAAAACACAACTGAGGACTTCTCTAGTGTAAGCACCCCAGTCTCACCCTCTCAACCAATGTCAAGAGATGCGCCTATGCCATGGGTAGCACCACACCCAAGAGAAGCTTAGGAGCCATGGGCCAGCAAAACACCCAAAGCCAATGGCCTAGAGGTGTGGGAATGGAGGAGAAACAAATGACGAGTAACCTTTTCATGACATTAGTAACCACCCCAATAACCTTGAGCCTAGGAAACCTTCTTAGGCAACATCCGATATTTTGGCTAGAACTGAAGCACTGGGTGGAGGAACCAACTGAGCAAATTGTTGATGACCTACATGTAAATGCTTTTTGGGAGGGCACCAAGATACCGAGCTTGACGCTCCACTCAGTGCCTAAATCTTTGCATGTAAATGCTTTTTGGGAGGGCACCAAGATGCACACTGTGCTACCTATCCTGACCCTAAGAGACATGACGTGAAAAAGGAATCATAGACATGAGCACAGGGGTTAGTGTCTTGAGCCACACACTCTTGCAGGCCTAGGGAAACCCTTTCTATCGAGATTGATAGGTTCAATCTCACACTAGAAAATGGAATGAAGGTAAGACCGTTCGGAGTTTAAACGAGTTGACCAGTGAAGATTGAAGGTATCCAGTTCTCTGTACACTTCATTGTTATGAAGGGAGTGGACTACGACATCCCGCTAGGCCCACCCTGGATGAGGAATGCAAGAGTCATTGAGGACTAGGGCAACTGTCTAATCTTATTAGGGAATCCAATGAAAGCATAAGGGTGGAGATGGATACCTAGAAGACAACACATGTTGATTTAGATTCCATCCCAGCCACATTGAGGGGTGACACGCAACCAACCACATCGTATGGGCCGATGACCAAGTATATCCCCTGCCCTAGGAATGAGCAAGATTGAATGCATATCCTTGCAACCATCGATCTCCCATCCTCAGAAAATGAGGAGGATTATAAGCAAGCCGCACAAGCCATGTGCATGCCAGATGAGGAACACTCACTACCACTCTACATGATGGGAAGGAGTGCATGTGGTCCGCCCAAACCTGTCACTTTTCATGACCCAAATAATAAGCTAGAACTCCAGGAGACCCTAGAGTATTTGACAAGTAGATTGCAGGGCAATCCTTCTACTAATCTCTTTCCCCTTAGAGACCTCTTTGGTCAGCACAAGTGGAAGTAGACCAAAGTTCACAACCTGAACTAGCTATACAATTGGGCTCTAGTCACCAATGAGAAAGATGCTAGAAAGGAGGACCCAATGATGAGCAGTCATGGAGTGATGGTTCTGACAATGAATATTAGGATTGTTCCTCCATCAGTGAGAAGAGCAAGGAGGAAATGGATACCGTGGAGTACGATACTGATGAAAGTATGATAGAGAAGATAACAGTAGACTTTAGGCCCTGAGAAAGGAATGCATATGAGATCAAGAGAGGAGTTATGAGATTGGATTGCGATCGCTCTTGGTTGGAATGCATAGGGGTAGTGGATTATGAGCAGGCTGGAATTTCCCAACCACCAGTGGTAGTTGTATTTAGAACAAACGCACCTACTAAACTACGACCACCCGGGGATACTCCTTCATCCAATGAGGGCTGTGAGCTCAACTCAGAGTCTAAAGTTAGTACGGAGAGCAACCTTGAAATACCCATGCCATCCAAAATCAAATGCACCAAGGGGGACTTGTTGGTCCACCTAAGGCGCAATCGGCTAAAGGTGGAAAGAAAGAAACAAACAAAAGAGTCAGATGCAGAACCATGGAAGAAACCACATGACTTACCCAAACACTTCACTAAGTTCAAGAAGGGTGACAAAGTGGTGGTCCTGCTAGGAGCAAACAGGCAGGGCCAGACAAACGAGCCTATTGAAGGACCTGCCAAGGTCAAGGAAGTCAACCTAGCAGGGGAAGGTGAGAAGCCTCAACCTGCATTCATAGCAAATGACCTAACCAAGGATGAGGAGGCTAGCCTTGTACCTTTTACAGTGTGTGCCATTAGTAGGATGAGTAATGTCGAACTTGAAATATTGGAAGGTGAGGGCATATCCTTTTTGAATGGCAGTCGCATGAAGAAGTACTACCCTCCCACACATCCTTTACATGAGCCCCCTATGATAGAGGCCTCTGTCAATGTCTGCATCACAACCATCACCAAAGTAGAGGATGATGAGGAAGCAGTTGCTCCAGCTTATTTATGAATCACATCCACAACCCAAAAGACACATTCTTTTGATGCTTTGATCGATTAGTGAGCTGATTTCAATATCCTTACCCATGCTCATTGGACCCTCATTGCTCAACCCTAGTTGCAGCCAACTAATGCTAAACTTAGACCATTTGGGGGCAAATCCTATGTACTCCTTGGGAAGTGCAAAGTCGTTGTCTCTATTGAGTCTGAAAGTTTACCAGTCATCTTCTATGCGTTGCCCAACACGAAGGAGGTAGGCAAGGCGTCGCTACTAGGGTGCACTTTCAAAAAAAAACCCATTGTTACATCAATTATGACCTGCAACGTATCCACCTCGCCATAGGAAATGTGCGCGTTGTGACAACTTTCAGCAAGGGCAGTGCGGGTCCCTCCAAGACTGCCACTCCACCAATAGAGAGGACCATGACTAAGGCTAAGGAGGGGAGTCATGATGTGTCACACCCCATTCAGCCCACAAGACACCACCCCACCAAGCCCACTCCTAAGGTTAAGCAACCTACGTTTCAATGGGTACCTAAACATCAAGGCAAGCCTTCCCACAATAAGCAAACGTGACCCTGTAGACCTAGAAACTCTCATGCAAAGCCTAGAAAGTAGCCTAGACGCCAAAGCTGTAAACACACCCTTACGCCGCAATGGGTCCCCATAACCCTATTACGTGCTCAAGGATACTATGAGAGCAACATCTGGATTTGGGTGCCCAAGACATCAGTCCTTAAGAAGAAACCCCTTACACAGCTTACGGCCACACCTGCTTCAAGCAGCATGTTCACTAAACAACCAGCCATACCTAAGACCCAAGCTGTCAAATCTATGACAACCACAAAGTCCGAAGCCCCAAAACCTAAGCCCATCTATTATCGGCCAAAGCCGCAACCTGTTGGCTCTAAACCAGCCACTAGTGATGCCAAAGCAAAGTCTCTAGAGACTCGACCAATTAGTCCTGTGCAGCCTAAACCCACTATGTCTCTCAAGATCTCACAAACCCATCAACTTACGCAACAACTTGATGTCTCGCAATCATCTAATGTGACCGACTCTTGCATGCTCAAAGCAGCTCACGATGAAGGTTTCACATCTTCCAAGTCGCAGGACACACAACTAACCTTCCAAGAAGATGCTCATCCCAAGGAGAAATCTAGCAAAACATCATTGCTAATGCATCCATCTAGTTCTATTCCACTGCAGCCACCAGCAAGTCTTAGGCCTTCATATGAGCAATGCTCATTTCTTGCTATGGCCAAGGACCATACTGCCAATTCAAGTGATGACTTGTTTACTTGCAATAAAATGCTGGACAGCACATTCACAACCTTCGCCAAAAGTTATCAGCGGGCTAGACCTTGGCCTTCTTGATGAGCCACTTTCTTCTGAAGTCTATGCTTTACCATGCACCTGGGAAGAGTATGAGCTCATGGCCATCAAATTCCCCAAGGTTGAAGCTGAGCTTATCACTATCGGTGAAGTCTCAAAGGAGCAAGCAATCATCGGCAACATGCTGACCTCATACCAAAAGCCTGTCGGCTCTGCACCAATCCAAGAGCTTGAAGAGCTCTTCAGTCTTGCAAACTCTACCTCTTCATTCTTATAGCAATGGTACGACTTATGCCTCCAATGGGAGCAAAAAGGTTGCCAAATTATGACAAATGCAGAGTAGAGACGTGCAATCAAGGCTATGGAATATGGCCCCACGTACATAGCTCCTACTTCTTTTAGGGTTATGGCCATCCTGCATAACAAACTGCTTGATATCCATTTATTGGCCCAACCATCCTTACATCGACCAAGTCCTTACAGAAGAAGAGCTACACATTGCTAGTTGCCTCAAATCTGGCGATGTACTACACGATGTCCTAACATATATCACACAAGCATCCATTAGACCGCATGAACTTGACCATCATGCACAATTGGAATACAACCTAAATTTCTACTAGTGGGCTGTTGTCAAATTAAACACACCATGCTGTGCTTTAACGCCCTTTCCTCATCCTATTTAATCCTAGGAAGGATTTTCATCTTTCCATGAGGGGAAGGGGGTAAGGTGATCAAGAAAAGATAACACAAAGGGAAAGCATAATGAAGAGTTGAACTACGCATAAAAACTTAAGAGCAAAGCTACTGGCTAGAATACGCCCCACAGTCCAGGTAGAATGAACATCATCATGAGGGTCGCCCCTTTATAATAAACACTGCATGCCCCACTATACCCCTCATCATATGTGCTTGATAATCCACCGTTTAATCCCTATTATGCAAATAATTATATCCTGCCTTACGGCCTAACCCTTGGTTCACATTTTTCAGGTTCCCCACCAGTAGCCGTCATGGAGCACATAGTAGAGCTGGCCTGCAAGGAAACTCTCCACCGTCAGAGGGAGCATAAGGCACTAGCACCTCCACCAAAACGCTATGTGCCTACTCTAAAGATATACGCACCAAAAATAGGCCCCAAGAGACACTACCAGGATGCAAGCCAAAAACTCCCCAAGCCAAGAGGACGAAGGCTCAATGGAGCACCCTAAGTGTAGCAACGCCGATCGTGCAGCCCTCACCATAGACTCGGGCACCAGGTACTCGAAAGAGGAGAAGGCAACTAGAAACAAGTGCGAATTTGATGAATTATATAAAAACATTCTTGAAATAGCTGCGGCCAGGGACTACACCATTCAGGTCCCGGCCGATATCTTCCCTGCCCGCGACCTAATGGGAGCCCCTCACCGACACAGCCCTAGTTTCCTGACCACACAAACTCACCCCACCTCATACAAGTAGAATAGCCCCTATTTTGTATAAGCTACTTAACAAAGGCCATCTTGCCATAACTTTTTGTTCTTAAGTGGTTAAAGGGGCAAGCTCCCCCCAACTGTACAAACCTCCCTTACTACTAATACATGGCATGTCTTTAACAAGCGCCGATAAGATGCATCACAAGTCAACACCATAGGATTTAGATGAAGTAATATCTTGTTGCGTTGCATTTGTTCATGATAATTGACGCATGTGATTTGCATATAATCTCACGAAGCATCAAGTGGATGCAGGACAACACAGGTCTTTGTAACAAAAGTGTTTAAGGTCTAAGTTACCACAAGACCACCAACCCCACAAACAACCATTACAGAGAAAGTGACAAAAATACCAAGAGAAAAGAGCCGTGATGGAAGCCCCATTGGAAGAGAAAATCAACCATACAAAAAGCACGCAGAGCATTTGAGCATGGCCCAAAGCATAGACATTGGCTGCTCTTTCTTTCTTGGCCAAACTCAATAGCCGGCTAGGATCCATGCTCCTAACAATGACAAGGCAAATAGTTCTTTGTCTACCAGGATGCCATTTTCCACCAGGAGCTCTATCCCTTGTCCATGTATAGCTCACTGCAGTTGCTACCTCAATTGTATCGGTGTCTCACTTGTTACAAAGAGGTTTACAAAATCTCAAGTGTGTCTCTCCATCTCAACAATTGTTCCTCTAGCATCGAGGCTAGTAACACAATCATCTCTGTAATATCCATTTTTCACCGTCTTTGGATATCGACATTTCCCAATCCAAATGAAAGACTGATAGCCTCAACGTATTGCAATGGTTGTATTCATTTTATCCAGAAAAAAAAAGTAAAAGAACAAGAAAGAAAAGAATGAAAGAAAAAATAAAAATAAAGAGAGAGAGAGAGAGAGAGAGAAAGGGGGCACCCATGATCACAGCACCAGCACCTAAGGGTCCTCAAATTAGGTACGTCCAGTGACCATAGTCGGTTGGCTCCATCCCTAATCCCCTAGTCCTTTTCCACATCTCGCACAATTGTTTAGGGCAGCACATCAAGGGTAGGACATACCTAGGGAGCTCATCTTGCCTATGGTTGGGGACCTGTCATCCTAAATCATTTACACAATTCTTTTTCGCACACCATCTCAGTGCCATTGCAATCAACAGTGGTGGTAAGCAAGGAAGGAAGCCCATAGAAAGTACATTGTACTCTTCAACCACTACGAGTAGCCACCAACTACCAAAGCTAAGCCATCAATGAGCTTAATTATGCTATATCGTGTTGTCAAAATCACAAATGATGTCTCAAGAAGCCTTCAAGTGTACTTCTCCTCAACATCGACAATGTTTCCCATCCCATGGAACCCTTGCTTCTTCCAGCCATTGCTACAAGGAACCAGACCCGTGGTCTCCTAACTATGTAATATCTAAGTATGCACGTGCACTCACATAATATCTGCACCACCACAATATGTATATATTTTGGGTCCTCAAGTGCAAGACAATACTCTTAACGTGCTGAGAGCTCGACTTGTCTCCCAAACTAATCAAACTATGTCTTGTGCACGATAAGAAGACTAGCACTAACCCCAGGGAGAGACCTTATATAAAGCTTTTCAATTGCAGGTATTACAAACTCCAATAGAAGTATCGTCAGCTCTTCATTAGCACTCCACTCTGAATTCATATCCTTCACCATTCTGCAAGCCCACCAACGAATCATCACCCACCCATGAATCCCCCAAATATCAACACCTGTGCCAACCCATGAATGCAACTCCTAATAAAAACCGGTCCTCTCCCCAACTTCAACACCCCTATCACCAACCAAGCAGGCCAACAAAGTGTCACCAACCACCTTCATCTGCACGCCCACTAAAAGTTCTCCAATGCCCGCCATAGGAGTCCCTTCCACCCACATCTTCGATGCATGCCAAAGCCTACTACCTACAACGGTGAGTGCCATGGGATTGGCACTCATCTAGGAGGGGGGGTAATGTTAATCCTCAAACAACAAGGTGGAAAAGCTGAAAAGTCTAAAGTAGAAGATAAGGCCAAGGAAAACGTGAAATATAAGAGGACGGCGTGCCAAGAAGAATCCAAAAACACAAGAAGCACAAAAAAGTCCTAAATAAAGAAAAATGGCACACGAGAAAAAAGCGCAAGTCTATACTTTTGAAGAAAAGCGCAAGGTGCACCATGATTTATTTTAAGAGTGCCAGATTTGTAAAGGTGGTTGGGCGGTAGGAAGGAAGCTAGAAAGATAGAAGAACAATGGGACAAAGGGCTTAGGCAAGGAACGGCCATATCAAAAAGGGGATAAGGGGATGACCGCCCAAAAGGGATTTAGGGTTTTATATATAAAGTTGAAAAGTGAATGAGAAGCTCATTCTTGTGTGTGGCAAAAAGCTTCTCCTTCTTCTTCTCTTCTTCTCTTCTTCTTGCCTTCTTGCTTGTTCTTAAGATAGGGAGTGAGTGAGTGTGAGGGACTAAGGGAGTAAGTATGTGAGAGTGAGGGATCGAGGAGAAGAAGCTCCCCATCTCCTCTCTTCAACTTCTTCTCTTCTCTACTCTTCTCTTGTCTCGCGTGGCTATGGAGGATGAAGCTTGTTGGAGAGGGATTGAGGTTGCTTGAGCTTTCTTGAGCTTTCCTCAAGGATTGTGGAGCTCCCAGCGTGCACGAGAGAGGAGGGTACTCAATCGGGGCATCAAAGTAAGCTCACTACACCCCATAGGTAGGGAGGGCACATCGGCTATGTGAGAGGTAACCATGGCCGCTCGGCTTGAAACACTTAACCAATAACCGGTCTGTAGGTCTCGGGGGTTGAGCTTGTAGCTCCCTTCATTTTGGTTCCATTGTCGGGACGAATGGAATCAAGCCTTGAGCACCACGCACTTTGAATCAAGCATAGAGGTAGGGTTTTCAGCCCGAACCGGTGCTTGAGATAGATATGAGATTTAGGTGGTTTGATCTTTGGAATAAGTAAGTATTTTGGTTTGTTGTTGAGTAGGCAAGTAGGTAAATCAACCTCAGCCACTACTGTTTTTTATTTTTTTTGCACTTGGATAGGATTAGGACCAAGGAAATAGGGAAAATAGAAGGGTTTTCTAATGCTAAAAACAAGCTGAAAATTGGGAGAAAGGGGCATAAAATCTGAATCTTGATTAGATGGGTACAAGAGGGGAAACCATAAGGTTGAAGGAGACTTGAATAGGGCAATAAGAGGCTCAAAAGGTCAAGGGAGGCCTCATTTTGCAGTCAAGAGAGAGAGAGCTTGAGAGAGAGTGTGTGAGTGCAGGTACAAAAGGGGTTCAATCCATTCGTTTTGCTATAGCCCAATGATTCCAGGTATTCCTTGACCTTCTTTGAGTTGTGCTTGTTTGATCTGGAAAGTTGGAGCTTGTACTAAGACCCCCACGCATAGCATTCGTCACTCACGTCCTTGCAACTGCGCTATGGAAAATGCAATCAGACCAGGCTGGAGGTGTCCGAGTCCCAAAATCGGACACTCAAACTATCTGACTCTCGGAGTTAGACCACTCGTCTAGTCAGACCACTCTACCAGTCGCCCAATCAGACGCATTACCTTACACTCAGACCACCCGGTCCGATCAGACCAACTACGCAATCAGACCGTCTGACTCTGCCAGTCAGACCCTGCCATGTGGTAGTACGACCCATTTTTAGACTCGGACCCACCCGTCCCCATCGGACCACCATCAGACAGTCTCACCAACTCCAGTCGCACCAACTCTAGTCGGACCAAGACTAGAATCGGACCACTCGATCCGATCGGACAGTCCGACTTGGATAATGGGATCATCCAAAAACGGATTCTGGGAATCGAACTATGAGGGCAGAACATTTTAAACTAGTAAGTGAGCCACCTCCTTAGGCCAAGGCCACTCCGAACACATCCCCAAACATCCCTGAGTACCTGATCCGACTCTCAGAAGACAAAATTTGAAGAAACCACACCTAGGCAGCCTAGAGTCAACCTCTAGTAGCAGGCCGTAGAACAAACGAAACTTAGAGCTGAAATTAACCCTCAGATTCCAATCCGGGGTGTAGAATAGACCTTGGACAATACGAGAAGATAGCCAGGAAATGTGCTTAGAGAAATATTAGGCTAGGAACAAAAGGGGTGAAAGCGAGAACTGCATTGTTCATTTTGCATTCGCACCCCACATTGATTTCATCGTTTAAAGTACACTAAAAGGGAGAAAGCCTGATTTGGCACTATGCACTGGAAAGCACTATTAACCCCAACACGAAGAAAGAAAAAGGAAGTGAAAAAGACACAGGGCAAAGGCAAAAAAAAGGTAGCCCGATTGAAGAAAGAAGAGGAGAAAATGCCAAAAGCGCAAGGGCAACCTTAAAAGTCCAAGGCAAAGGCAAAAGGGGAAAGGCGCATTTAAAAAGGCGCGCCCTGAAATCTTGTAAAAGAGCGCCAAGCTCTCACCCGTGCAATTTGTAAATGTAGAAGCTAGGAGGATAGAAGGACAATGGGAAAAAGGGTACGGCCGGCCATGTAAAAAAGGGGAAAAGGGGGTGACCGCCCAAAAGGGATTTAGGGTTTTGTATATAAAGTTGAAAAGAGAATGAGAAGCTCATTCTTGTGTGTGGCCAAAAGTAGCTCTCTTCTTCTTCTTCTTCTTGCTTGCTTGAGCTTGTGCTTGAGAGAGGGAGTGTGAGAGTGTGAGGGAGTGAGTGTGTGAGGGTGAGGGACCGAGGAGGAGAAGCTCTCCATCTTCTCCTCTCTTCTTCTCTTCTCTTCTCTTCTCTTGTCTTGCTCGCGGAAATGGAGCTTAGAGCGTGGAGCTTGAGGATGGAGCTTGCTTGAAGCTTGCACTTGGATCATGGAGCTACCAGAGTGCACGGGAGAGGAGGTAACTCAAACGGCACGGAGGTAAGCTCACTACACCCGTAGATATGGATGGCGCATCGGTTATATGAGAGCTAGCCATTAGTGCTCGGCTTGGAACGCTTGAAACAATAAGCGGTCCGTGGGTCTTGGCGGTTGAGTGAAAGCTCCCACATTTTGGTTCTGTTATCAGGACCACAGATTCAAGCCTTGAGCTCTTGCGCGCTTCGAATCGAGCATTGGAGTAGGGTTTCCCCCGAACCGGTGCTTGAGATAGGTAGGAAGCGAGGGGGTTGAAGATGGTATTCAATCTCCTTGGAAAGTAGGTTTGTTGTTTTTCTTGAGATTTATGTTGTGAGATGGAGTAGTGTTGGTATTTACTTTGTGATTTGAATGCATTAGAGTAGGAGAAAACTAGAAAAAACAAAGAAAATAAGCATTAGGGTTACTGTTGCAAAACAGGGCAGAAATAGGGCAAAAATCGTGTAAAAGGGGTAAAAAACTTACTTGTGATGCCTAAGGTCGGTAAGTGAGTTATTGGGGGTGCCAATACCATACCCAAAAGAGGGTATAAGGGCCAGAAGTGGCAAGAAATGCCACAATGTGCATTGCAGGGTTTCAGGAGAGCAGGAGAGAAGAGGAACCTTGGCGGGGAAATCCGCTTCAATCTTGGCATCAGGGAGATCTTTGGCTAGCCCAGGTAATTCTACACCTCCACCTACAGTAGTAGGACCAATCTGGAGTTGCTCGACAAGGGGAAAGACCCCCAGCGCCTTGCACGAGACGAATTTTACGAGCTTCGGTGAAAAAACATGCACGGCGTTCAGTGCGTCCGAGTCACGTCGACTCTGGTCCGAGGCCCAGACTCGGCCCTCGGACCACCCGGTCCTCTCGGCCATAGTCGGCCTCAGACCTCCGAGGAAAAACCCGTCTGAGACTCAAATTCGGCCCTCGGCCCAAGTGCCTCAGCCCGCGCGGGTGACCGTGTCCGAATTCGTCCGAATCGTCCAAACCTAGCCCTCGGCCCATGTGCCTCGGCCCGTCTGAGTGACCCACTCGGACCCTGCAATTTGGACCTATTAGGTCGAATTTAGACTTTCTCAAATTTTAACCTGAAGACAGTGAAATTAACCGAGAAACCATATAGAGCCGAAACCATATCATGAATCCATTACCGGGCTGAAACTTAGAGTAAGTGGTTCAAATTTGGCTATAAACGGCCCTCCAAATTGTGCCTGGCTTTTATCGTAATGGCCCTACGGGCCGAGGGGGATGCCCCCCTCGGACCCCCGCAGAGGCCCCCTCCGCACCTCCCCCAAGTAGGTTGGAGAGAAAACACGCGCTGTGACAGGTCCTTCAAATTGGACCCTAGTGTAGCAATGGCTCTACATGAGCATGGAGTCTCACTTGCAATAGAGCAACCAAAAGCCCATACCCGAACAGAGAGAAACAGAGACCCTAGAACATCAATGGGCCAATCTAGCCATCAAGGGCAAAAAGGCCACACCACGAGAACACAAAGACATTGTGTTCAAACCGTGTCTAGTCAGAGCGAAATGCAACATCAGTAAGCTACAAATGCCAAGATGAGAGACAGGACACTCTTGACGAGAGATGTACCTTGAATAGCATTGCACTGACGATCCAAGACAGCAATGGAGAGTCCACATCTGGTCGTGCAATCGAGAACTCAAGGGCATTTGTTAGAAGGCTAAAATTTACGAGCCAAGACCCGGAAGATGAGGACATAGTACCACCTGCTTATCTTAGGGTCAAACTCACCGCGAAAAGAGAGCATACTATGGATGCTCTAATTGATGAAGGAGCAGATTTTAATATCTTGACCTATGAATCATGGACCCTACTAGGCCAACCAAAGCTCACACCGAACTGATGCAACTCTTAATCCTTACACGGAACACCCACAAGCACTTCTAGGGAGGTGCAGAATCCTTGTAACAATTGAAACAGAAAGCTTGCCACTCTTGTTCTATGTCCCTCCCAATAGCGAGAATGGTGGAAAGGAAATCCTCCTAGGAAGACCCTTCAAAAAGGCTACCAAGTGTGAGGCAAACTACGTAGCTCAGAGGATACACTTGACATTACCAGGTGTGAGGATAGTCACGACCTTTAGCAAGGGTGACCTCAGCAAACCTCGAGGGAAAGGCAAGGAAGGTGCTGACGTAACAGTCAAGCCCATTAATGAGAACAAGGACTTGTTGGAAGAGTTAATACAAGCACAGGTCGAACAACGAGAGCCAGTGAGTGAGGCCATGCCTGAACCAAGAAGGTCAAGAGACAATGCCAAGGACAGGCTTTGGACTTACAAATATAGTAGAAGACCCCAAAAGAAGCCCAAGCCTTATAGACGCAAGCATTGATGGAGAGCTAGCACAATGCCACGATGGATATCCAAGGCGTGGCTTCGGGCTCAAGGGTAGTATGCAAGCAACCGATGGATTTGGGTGCAAAGACCCCTTGCTAAACCTCCGTGGTCGACTGAAGGCTAGATCGTATCAAGAGCAAGGAAGCGTAGGAGGAGATCTAAGTGAAAAACCAAGTCTCGAGTCAACAACAGTGGAGTGACCAAGCCCCTCATGGTTGAAATCAAGAAACCAAATGGGACCAATCGGAGGGTAGATCCTCGGCCTACCGCGCTCGACAAGTAGATGCCAGATGTAATCGTTGAGGATACGCAGAAGCCGTTGGTGCCCAAGGAGCCTTTGATTCCCGAAGAGGATAGCAATCATCATAGGCATAACATTGCTCAGGGCAAGGTTGAGCACTCAACAAAGCAAATAGCACAATCATCTAATAGCCACGAGCAAATCTCCGAGCCAGTGTCAAAGCCACTTAGGAGTCCTAAGTCTCCTGCACCCTCTTCCCCTACACGGACACAGGAAGCACAACACTCGTCTGGTGTAGCTATTCAATCCCAATCTTGACCTACATCAAAGCTTCCAAATGTCCAAGAGGTAGGACACGACACCACCTGTGGCTCTTGGCCCAAGGATATGCCTATGCGACCTAAGGTGGCTAGCTCAACTGATACTCGTCCTACACAAGGGAATGCTCTAAGAGCAACGACCACTTCTAATTGCCCTAAGGACTTGACACTGCAACCCACCAAGGGTAGCCAGCCCACTAAACTAGCTGCTCCTACTTCCAATCAGGAATCACAATAGTCACATCCCTTAGCCATGACAAGACCCCTTGTGGACGGTGTCCTTAGTGTTGAGATATCGAGCTCCACTCGTGATACGCCAGGGTGACTGTTGTGTATTTATGTCACCGACTTGTCAGTTGCAGATGCGGTTGGTACACCGTCCATGAATAATAGCTACATGACAACTATCCTTATCTACTCTAGTTCGTGGCTCAGTTAGTATGCCACCTTAGTTAGTTGAGTTTGGTTTCAGACCCATATATAGGGTTCTTCTATTTCTTTGTATGAGACTTCCTTTTGGCTTACACAACTAAGAAGAGGAAAAACTGTTTTTAGCCTCCACCTTTGTGTGTATTCCCCCATTGTGCAAGCAAGAAAGCTACAAGTGAGATTCCTTCCTTCTCTCCCACAATCTTGACATGGTATCAGAGCCTTGTTCGTGGTAAGGAGCTCAAGAAAGCAAGCCAAGCTCGCGGTGTTCTGGTAAGAGGAGCAATGTTGCTTTCATTTTCTATTTTGGGAGCAGATCTCTGCAGGTAGCACAGCCGGAAATTGCAAGAGTGCATTGTCTCAGGTTGAGACACCCTTCGCGGTGAAGCAAGAGGGCAGTATTTGCTGCGGGATAGGGCTTTAGCCCTAGGCGGCCCTGTTTTTTTTATTTGAGGCCATTTTCGGGCCTGTTTTGGAGGCGGAATTTTTCTGCACACACTCAGGAAAAGGCCCTGTTTTATGATGTGCGACCACTGTTCTACAGGTCGGTGAAAAGTTACCACAGAAATTGCATCGTATGCTTGTGTGTAGAGACATTGGGAGTTACAGAATCATCCTTGGTTCCTGTTTATGCAAAATCGTCACTAGGAAGTGACTGTGTGGTCAAATACCACTTTCGCCAATTTTGCAGATTTGCCCTTGTGAGGGTGAAGCTGTGTTTGTTGCAGTGACAGAATTTTTGCAGTATTCTATAATGGCGTCTAATTCTCTTTCACAGATTGTAACTGAAAAGCTTGACAAGAACAACTTCCAAGCATGGAAGTTTAGAATGACGAATTTTCTTATGGGAAAAGGATATTGGGAATTTGTTGCAGGAAATGAAGAAGAACCAGTTCTTCCTGATGTTCCCAATCAACAGCAAATGCAAGCATTCAAAGCATGGCATGAGAGAGCCAGGAAAGTTATGTACTGGCTGTCTATTAGTATTTCAGACTCTATGATTGTGCATATTCAAGATGCAAGTACGCCAAAGGAGGCATGGGATACTTTGTCAAAAATGTATAGCACAAATACGCAAGCCAGGAAAATGCAGCTCAAGCAAGAGTTGCATAATGTGCAAAGAGAAAGTATGAGTATCAATGACTACCACATGAAGGTGAAGAAGATTGCAGATGCACTTGCTTCCATTGGGTCGCCAGTGGAAGATGATGATTTAGTTTCTGTGACCTTGAATGGTCTAGGAAAGGATTATGCACAGTTTCGGACATCCATTTCAGTTCGTGAAAGATTTCCTGATTTTGAGGAGTTGATTGCTCTTCTAATTTCTGAGGAGCAGAGAAATGGTGGTGCATCTTCTTCAGGAGGAACTTCAAAAGAAACTATCTTCTACTCAAATGCTGGAAGAGGTAGAGGCAGAGGTAGAGGAGGCCGATTTGGAGGCCGTGGTAGAAATCAGAATATGCAGCAAACTCAAGAAAACCAGTCTTATGGAGGAGGACGTGGTAACTCTAGAGGCAAGGGGAGCCAAAGAGGTCGTGGTGGATGGCAAAGAGGCCAAAATGCAAACAGTAATGTTGAATGCTACTACTGTGGTAAAATGGGTCATATGGCTAAAGACTGTTATAAAAAGCAGAATGACATCATGAATGGAAAACTGCAACAAGGAAATTATGCATCTTCTAGTAGACAGGGTGATGACAGAAATGAACATTTGTTTATGGTGCAACACATGAATAATTCTGTGACAAGTGCAGAAGAAAGCAACAATGTATGGTATGTTGACTCAGGTGCGTCAAACCACATGACAGGTCATGCAAAATGGATGGAGGATGCAAGGAAAATGGAAAAACCAAGATTTGTGGAGACTGGTAATGATACTGCACATCCTATTGTGCAGATTGGAAAATTTCCTTTGTCTATGCAGGATGGGAAAAAGAAATACCTGTCAGATGTATTTCATGTCCTGAATATCACCAAGAATTTGGTTTCTTTTGGTCAAATGGTTGAGCAGGGCTTGCAGGTCAGATTTAATCCTCATGGATGCTTTGTTGAGGATATAAAAAATAAAGGTCGCTTGATAGCAAAAGGAAAAAAGAAGGGCAGAATGTTTACGTTGGATGCAGACATGCCTAAATTGAGTGCAACAATGTTTGCACATGGGACCGGTGTAGTTGCAGATATTGATATCTGGCATAAACGCATTGGTCATGTTAATGTACAGTGACTTAAATCAATGCAAGCCCAAAATATTGTTGCAGGATTGCCAAAATTCAAGGTTGCAGAAATGCATAAGGTATGTGAAGCCTGTCAGTTTGGAAAACAGGCAAGGAAACCATTTCCTAGACATGTTCAAGAGAGTAAGAAGCCATTGGAATTAATCCTCTCTGATGTGTGGACTTCTAAAGCTACATCTCTTGGAGACTGTCATTATTTTGTCAGTTTTATTGATGACTATAGCAGAAAAGTTTGGGTGTATTTTATGAAAAAGAAAAGTGAAGTTTTTGGGCATTTCAAAACTCTTAAAGATATGGTTGAAAAAGAAACAGGCCTGCAAATAAAATGCCTAAGGTCAGATGGAGGGGGAGAGTACCTCTCAAATGAGTTTGCAAGGTTCCTGCAGAGCATGGCATAAAGCAACAATATTCATGCGGTCATACCCCACAACAAAATGGAGTTGCAGAAAGGAAAAATAGGCATATTGGAGAGGTATCTCGTGCCATGCTCAACGAAAAAGACTTGCCAGATTTTTACTGGGCTAAAGTAGTTGCTACGGCAGTCTATATAATGAACAGGACTCCCACTGTAGCAATACATGGGATGACTCCAGAGAAGAGGTATACTGGTAGGAAACCAGATATTTCTCATTTGAAAATTTTTGGTTGCATTGCCTAAGTTGGATCCAAAAGCTGAGAAGTGCATCTTTATTGGTTACTCTCTGCAGCAAAAAGGGTATAGATGCTATAACCCTTCTACTCGTAAGTTTACAGTGAGTAGAGATGTTGTTTTTTATAAGATGAGTAGCTGGTATAAACTAGTAAATGTGATTGATGATGTAGATACACAAAATGGTAATGCTGCACAAAATTCACAGTAGCAGTCACAAAATATTAGTGGACCTGGAGCGTCCTCTAGCAGTGCTTCACATTCTTTGCCATGGACAGGCAGATTGAGATCAGGAGAATCTTCTCAAAGCAATGCAGATAGTGGTATGCAGGTATCACAAAAAGGAAAAGAGAAGGTTGATCAGCCCATGTTTGATGTGAATGCAGGTCACTCTTATGTAGATGGTGAATCCAGTGGCTCAAAACAAAGCATTGATGATGAGTTGGGTATTCCTTCTATTGTTACACCTGGAGTAAGGAAGACCAGGGATGTTTTGAGAGCACCTGGGAGTGAATCTACTTTGCGCAGGTCTACCAGAGCTAGGTATCCTGTGGATAGGCTCAAATATGATGGATTTACAGCCATTCACTATGCATATATGGTCAAAGTGATACAGGAACCAGAACCCACTTCTTTTGAGCAAGCCATGGGAAAAGAAAAATGGGAGAAAGCCATGGATGAAGAAATGGATGCCTTGGAAGCAAATGCTACATGGGAATTGGTACCTTTGCCTAAAGGTAAGAATGCAATTGGCTGTAAGTGGGTTTATAAGGTGAAGCACAATGCAGATGGTTCTGTGAACAAATACAAGGCAAGATTAGTAGTCAAGGGGTATGCATAAACATATGGCATTGACTATGAATAAACATTCAGTCCCATTGCAAGGATGGCAACCGTAAGAGCAGTCATTGCTATGGCTGCATCAAAGGGATGGTCTTTACATCAAATGAATGTAAAGAATGCCTTCTTGCATGGTGATTTGCAAGAATAGGTCTATATGGAGCAGCCACCAGGTTATGTGCATGCTGTTCATCCTGAGTTTGTTTGCAGGTTGAAGAAAGCCTTGTATGGCTTGAAGCAAGCACCTAGAGCATGGTCTGACAAGATAGGACAGTATCTTGTCACTATTGGCTTTCAGATTTCCAAGGCATATTTCTCACTTTATGTGAGAAAAACAGAGAAAGGTATTATGCTACTTGTCATTTATGTTGATGATTTGATTATGACATGTGACAGTGATGAAGATATCATTCATGTGAATATGCTATTGAAGCAGAAGTTTGAGATGAAGAATTTGGGAGAGCTGCATTATTTCTTGGGCATTGAGATGATTAGATCACCAAGTGGGATACAGCTCTTGCAGAGGCAGTATGGATTGGACATGCTGTCCAAATATGGGATGACAGGCTGTAAGCCTATCTCAGTTCCTTTGGAGCAAAATGTAAAGCTAAGCACAGACGCAGGTGAGCTTCTGGAAGACCCTACTATGTACAGAAGCATAGTAGAAAGCTTGATTTATATGACTATTACCAGGCTAGATTTGAGCTATGCTGTTGGATTGGTAAGTCAGTTTATGCAGGCTCCAAGGAAACCGCATTTGGATGCGGCTAGATGCATACTCAGGTATGTGAAGTCCACATTGCAGTATGGACTATTTTATGAGAGTGGGGTTCAGATACAGTTGCATGGATACACTAATGCTGATTGGGCTGGTAGCATTTCTGATAGACGATCTACCAGTGGATATGTGTTCTCTTTTGGGAGCGCTGCAGTCACTTGGAGCAGCAAGAAACAGCCTACAGTTGCCTTATCTAGCACAAAGGAATTGTGACAACATGAGTAGTATACACTTGGCAAATAACCCAGTCTATCATGCTAGAACAAAGCACATTGAGGTGCATTATCACTATGTGCGGGAGAGGGTTTTACTAGGTCTTATTGATCTAGTTTATGTCAGCACAGAGGATCAGGTAGCTGACATATTCACGAAGGCATTGGGCGCAGAGAAGCTGCACAAGTTCAGAGACCTGCTTGGTGTGCAGGAATTGGGATTGAGCTCGAGGGGGAGTATTGAGATATCGAGCTCCACTCGTGATACGCCAAGGTGACTGTTGTGTATTTATGTCACCGACTTGTCAGTTGTAGATGCGGTTGGTACACCGTCCATGAATAATAGCTACATGACAATTATCATTATCTACTCTAGTTCGTGGCTCAGTTAGTATGCCACCTTAGTTAGTTGAGTTTGGTTTGAGACCCATATATAGGGTTCTTCTATTTCTTTGTATGAGACTTCCTTTTGGCTTACACAACTAAGAAGAGGAAAAATTGTTTTCAGCCTCCACCTTTGTGTGTATTCCCCCATTGTGCAAGCAAGAAAGCTACAAGTGAGACTTCTTCCTTCTCTCCCACAATCTTGACACTTAGTAGTTTACCTATGGAAGGGGTGTCGCAACCAACTTCCTCGAAAACTCCAGCACTTTCAAAGTGCCTAAAGCCTAGGCTGGAGGAGTTAAACTCAAGGGAGTTGGCTGAAGAGCTAGACTTTCCGAAAAGGGAGGTAATTGGGCTCTCACAACCTAGCAAGGCTATTCCGTAGGTCGCGGCCATGTCCCGTAAGGACACACTAGAGGAAGAGAATGCTGGGGCCCAACCAAGCACATCAATGGTTGATCTAGTTCAGGGTCCTGAGTCGTTGAGCAATGCACCTTCATTGACCAAGAAAAAGAGGAGAAAACAACGAAGGCAACAACAATCACAGGTGGTTGTGGACCCCAAGAGCATTGAGACCAAGAGCGATGGAGAACTGGGGAATAAAGCATCGAGTCCATCCACCAATGAACCCGTTAATGCCTCTCCTAATAGCGATGAACCCTCAGACGCACCCGCGTGCTCTGAAAAACCAAAGCAACCGTTGCCATCAACATTTGCTTGCAACACTCTATCCACTGACAATAGAACTCACATTGACCAATCAGGAGTGGATACAATGTCATCACAACAGGATGACAAATCTATACCAGTCACATCCAAGAAGAACCATGACAAAATAGTAGCAAAACCTCAGGAAAAATGTGAGAACTCCAAGAGCATAAGAAATCCTAGCGTTGACCAATCTTGCTCATCTAGGCCTGAGCCCCCAGCCATGCTAAAGCCTAAGGAAACTCTTAGAACTTTGCATGAGATGGCAACCGAGCAAGCCCTCGTTGAACATAGGAGTGTCACAGAACGCTTAACTGAGTTGGATGCTAAGCTCAAAGTGGTCGCACGTGTCTACGTCCTTGCGGACATGGGCACGATCCCCAAGGAACAACTTGGAGATTACTTGACCTTTCCTCTATCATGGAAAGAGTAAGAACATCTTAACGAGCACTACAACAGGCTCCTACATGAGCGCATGCGACTCATCTCTGACGAGGAGGCTGACGAACTGCGCTTAACCGTCACGTTCAATGAAATGCTCTACCAACCGAATCTCGTAGACATAGATCAACTAAAGCGACTGTCAGTAGGCCAGAGTCAATTTGAGCAGCGTTGGTGCGAAAGCCGCATTGTAATGGCCGAACGAGGGGCTCAAATCATGACAGTCTCAGAAGAGCAATTGGCCAAATGGCAGTCTCAAAGAGACCTAGCCTATATGGCACCAACTTCCCTTCAAGTGCTGACTGCCATTCGGGGTATGGACTTAGGTGGAACTAGCCAAGAGAACGCTCTGTTTGATAAGGTTCTCACTGAGGAGGAGTTACATATAGCCAGTAGACTCGGACAAGGTTCCATGCTACTCGATGTGGCAAAATATCTATCGGTATTAAGTAAACTGCCATGAATACTAGATGCATGTGCCACGCTGCAGTACAACCCCGAGTTCTACACTTGGTTCTTATCCTCGTGAAGGGACATGGATTCATAAATATGTATATAAATAAACACTACTTTTTGTGTCACCATGTATAAACAATGTCAACACACAAGCAATGATAGTCGAGCGCAGGAAGAAGAGTTGGGTCAGATAAACTAAGCTCCTCAAGTCCTTCTCTCATCACGCATTTAAAAGCCGTGTGACCATCCCCACCTCCAAGTGAAGGGCATGCAACCCACACTGCCGCCATAGGAAGCCTTGACCAACAACTTTGATGGTGTAGACAGGGTGTAGTCCCTTCCAATACACCTTCTTCCCTTTTTAGTCTATCCTTTCGAGGATGTGCCCGGTCCCACTCCATGACAACTAGTCCACACAACTTAGAATAAGACAATGCCTGCTAATGGTTGGAGGCAAAATGAACATCATCATGGGGGCCATCCCTCTATAACAAACACCGCATGCCTCACCCCTCCCCTTCTTGTCATATGCGCTTGATAAACCACACTAAAATCCCTTCCAGGCAAACAGTTGTATCCTATATCCAGGTCTAACCCTTGGATTGTATCTTGTAGGCTTCCTTTTTTTTTACGGAACACATGGAGAACCATGGACATCTGGCATGCAAAGATGCTCTTCATAAACGACGGGAGCATGTGGCATGCACCCCTTCACCGGAGCACTATGTGCCCACCCTCAAGAGGTACACCAAGAAGCGCGGCCTTAAGCGACAGTATCCAGGACGAAGACAAAAGAATCCTCGAGTCAAGAAAGTCGAGACTCAAAACATGCAACAGGTGGCAACACTAATGGCACAAACTCCCAACTCATGCTCAGGCACACCAGATGCCCAAGGGCAGAAAGGGCAGCTCGAGAAAGGGAAGAATTTAATGAATTGTTTAAAGACATTCTGGAAACAGTAGCAGCCCGGGACTACACCATTCATGTCCCGGCCGACATGTTCCCTGCCCAACCCCACGGGAGCCCCACACCAGCAGAGCCCCAATCACCCGGCCACCTAGACTCGCCCCACCTCATACAAATAGAGTAGCCCCATGTTGTATAAAGGGCGTATCAAATGCTACCTGGCCATCACTTTTTGTCTTTAAATGGTTAAGTGTGACATGTTCCTGAATTGTACAAACTTTTCATATCTGCATTTAATATATTTCACGTCTTTAGCAAGAGATAAAGCTAATCCAGCGCAGGTGATAAGTATCTAAGTCAACACCATAAAATTGAGATAAGTGATGCCTCCTTGCATTGCACTGGTTTATTATAATTGCGACATATACCATGCATATACTCTCATGAAGCGACAAGGGGATACAAGATGAGACACGTCTTTCCGCGAAAGTGTTCAATGCCTGATCATCACAAAACCATCGACCCCACAAAGAGCCGTGACAAAGCCACGCTGCCGATCGCCCACATCACATGGCCCAAAGCACATTCATGGGTCACGCTCCCTTTCTGGGTCAAGCTCTATAGTTGGTTCATGGCAGTCGTTACCTCCATCGTACCAACATCGCGTGTGTCGCAAGGAAGTTGCAACATCTCAAGTGTGTCTCCCCATCTCAACAATAGCTTCTCTAACAACGAGGCTAGGGCACAATCATCATTGTACTATCCATTTCTTGAGCCTTTGAAGCTTGACATTTTCCAACCCATTGAAAGGCTGATAGCCTCAACATATTGTAATGGTTGTACTCAGGTTTTAAAAAAAAAGAGAAAAGAAAAGAAAAAGGAACGAATGACAGGATAAGAAGCACCCACGATCACAGCACAGCACCTAGGGGTCCTCAAATTAGGTACGTCTAGTGACCTTCGTCGCCTGGCTTCGTCCCTAGTCCCCTAGCCCTTTAGCATCACCCACAATTGTTCAGGGCACATCAAGGGCAGGACATACCTAGGGAGCTTGTCTCGCCTATGGTTAGACCTGTCACCCTGACCCACTTGCATAATTCCCTCTTGCGCTCTGCCTTAATACCATTGCAATCCATTGTGGTAAGCACCACACGATTGGCTGAAATGTACACCGTCCTCATCAAGCAAGTCCAATAGCTTCCTGCTATATTGAAAGTGCGGTGTCCCTGTATTCAATTATGCTCCGTCGTGCAGTCACAATGAAAAGAACTCATATACCTTCACGTGTACTTCTTCTCAACATGGACAAATTTTCTTCATCCACACATTGTTATGAGAAACTCGCCCATGGTCTTCTAACTACGTAATATCTAAGTATGCACGAGCACTTACATAATATCTGCACCGAAGTATATACACAGTTTGGATCCTCAAGTGCAAGACAATACTCTCAGCTTTCTTAGAGTCGACCTATCTCCCAAACTAATCAAATATGTATTGTGCACGATAAGAAGACTAGCACTACCCCTTAGGGAGAGACCACAGGAGAGGTTTTCAAAGTGCAGGTATTGAAGCCTCCAATGAAATTTCAATGGCTGTTTAGCGACACCCAACCCTAAATGCTTATCCCTTACCATCTGACAGGCCCGCAAAGAATCGACCTGTGCAAAATCCCCAACAAACCAACACTTGTGCTAGCCGTCAATGCAATCCCAAACACAAATTAGCCCTACCGCCAACTCCAACAACCTTCCACCAGCCACCCTGGCCACCAACAGGCCCCAGGACCTTCTTCCACACCACCACCAACACTCCTCCACAGAAACCACAAGCGTCCTTGTCACCCACGTCTTCGGTGCATACTACAGCCTGCTACCTACGACAGTGAGTGCCATGGGACTGGTGCTCGTCTAGGAGGGGGGTAATGTTAACCCCAACACGAAGAAAGCAAAAGGAAGTGGAAAAGACGTAGGGCAAAGGCCGAAAAAAGGTAGCCTGACTGAAGAAAGAAGAGGAGAAAAGGCCAAAAGCGCAAGGGCAACCTTAAAAGTCCAAGGCAAAGGCAAAAGGGGAAAGGCGTATTTTAAAAAGGTGCACCCTGAAATCTTGTAAAAGAGCACCAAGGGCTCTCACCCGTGCAATTTGTAAATGTAGACGGGCAGTGGACAGGAAGCTAGGAGGATAGAAGAACAATGGGAAAAAGGGCCTAAGCCGGCCATGTAAAAAAAGGGAAAAAGGGGATGACCGCCCAAAAGGGATTTAGGGTTTTGTATATAAAGTTGAAAAGAGAATGAGAAGCTCATTCTTGTGTGTGGCCAAAAGTAGCTCTCTTCTTCTTCTTCTTCTTGCTTGCTTGAGCTTGTGCTTGAGAGAGGGAGTGTGAGAGTGTGAGGGAGTGAGTGTGTGAGGGTGAGGGACCGAGGAGGAGAAGCTCTCCATCTTCTCCTCTCTTCTCCATCTTCTCTTCTCTTCTCTTCTCTTCTCTTGCTCGCGGCAATGGAGCTTAGAGCGTGGAGCTTGAGGATGGAGCTTGCTTGAAGCTTGCACTTGGATCGTGGAGCTACCGGAGTGCACGAGAGAGGAGGTAACTCGAACGGCACAGAGATAAGCTCACTACACCCGTAGATATGGATGGTGCGTCGGTTATGTGAGAGGTAGCCATTAGTGCTCGGCTTGGAATGCTTGAAACAATAAGCGGTCCGTGGGTCTTGGCAGTTGAGTGAAAGCTCCCACAAGCACTAAGCACAAGTGTGAATAAAATTCACAACTGCTTTCAATAACAAGAAACTCACATAGAATCATACTAATTCAAAGAACCCACTAGTAGGAGCAGACCTAGAGACGTGGCTGGGTGCCACAGAGCCCCGTTAATAGGACCCCGAAGACCCCGAAGAGTTCAAAGATGAGAAGATTGAGGGCAAGTCGCTACTCGAGTTGATTGGATTGATCGACAACTTGGTGGAGTAAGAGGCTGCAGAAATGTCAGGAGCAGACGTGGACCGAGAGGATCAGCTGGACTTGGGCAAGTTCCCAATCGAATTGCAACGTATGGTTGTTGAGATGGCAAGCTCAACACGTGCGGACATTGATGATAGACCGCCTGGCTAGATGGGTCCGCATGTCTACACTTAGCATGTTGGTGGTCATTATGATACTCACATGGCCACTGACTTATCACTTATTATATTTAGTTTGTTACACCTACCTACAACTGGCAACGACATAGCACCAGTCAATTAGTGTAGTCGGTTATGCACTGTTTGACTTAGTAGGCCACTTTCCTTTATGTTTTATCTTATCTATACCTTGTGTACATTGTATAGTGTGTGGAAGAAGAAGAAAAAACCAGCAATAAAACGTTTTGGCCTCCATCTCTCTTCTTGTGTTCTTGAGTGAGCTTTCTCTTGTGTGTACAGTGTGTGTTTGGTATAGCAACTCAAGCAAATCCCCCCATCACGCGATTCTTGGCATGGTATCAGAGCCGCGCCACTGAGAGAGGCTGATTTCGAAGGCAAAAGTGAAGGAGAAGAAGCAAGGTTCAAGTAAGCAAGCAACGAGTAAGAAGCTCTCCCATTCTTCCACTCTCTCTCTTGGATAGTGCCTATGGAGGCACCGGAAGCAGGATCGAACAAAAATCTCAGATTGTTGTGAGATTTGGTATGCAAGAAGATCACTGTATATTCTACAGATAGACCCTTTAGGGCTTTCCTGTAGTTGTTTTGGGTGTCTGAGGCCATTTCAGGCCCCGTTTTAGAGCCGTAAGGTTGCGGACAGCAGTTTCAGGGTATACTGTGATTTCGATTGTATTGACCGAAAGTGGGTGTATAGGTTACAGATTGCAAATCTGTAATTTTTGAGGTGTTTCCAAGAAGCAAACATAAGGTTTATTTGCAAACATGTTGTAGATTACATGTACTATTGAGCAATCAATGAAAAAGGTTGCTTGATGTATTGTTGTGCACGTGTTGTGAAAGATTGCAGATGACTAGCTTGTTGTGTTGTATCCTTGTTTGTGATCATAGTAGAGAACAGTGGAAATCCCATTATTGAGAAGCTTGACAAGAACAACTACCCTTCATGGAAGTTCCGTGTGATGAACTTCCTCATTGGAAAGGGCCTTTATGAGTTTGTCTCAGGTGAAGAAAAGGAGCCAGAGTTGGGTATCCCTCCGACTGCAGATGAGTTAAAAGCATGGAAAGAGTAGAATGCGAAAGACAAAAAGGTGATGTACTGGCTATCTGCAGTCATTGATAATACTATGCTGGGACATATCAGGAATGTAGAAACTTCACATGTAACTTGGACAATTTTTGAGAGCATGTTTTCAGTAAATACAAAGGCACGAAAGATTCAACTCAAGCAAGCGTTGAATGCCCTGAAGAAAGAGAAAATGTCTATCAATAAGTATGTGTTAAAGGTGAGGAGCATTGCAGATGCTTTAGCGGCGATTGATGTAATGCCGGATGATGATGATTTGGTTTCATCCACTCTGAGTGGCCTTAACAATGAGAAGGCATGAAAATCATTTGTTACTTCAGTGAGAGCGGAATTTAGGTGTCGAGAAGTGCTTAAAAATAGCTAAATATTTATGAATATCAAGGGAAAAATATTCAACGTTAAAGGAGGGAGCTCGATCTAGGACGATTTTAAGCGCCAAAGTGCTTTAAAGGCGCCCGAGTGACACTTGTTGATTTTTCATAATTTTTCAGACAGTCGTGCGGGTTGACAAGAGTTACTGGCCAATGGGAGATGCCAAGCCAAACGCCCAGGATTTTTCAGAGCTCAATTCCGAGTCCGGACGGAGGAAAAGGCCAAGAAACGGTCAAGATTTGAAAGGGTGGCCACAACATGGACCCAAGGGGGAATGCCCTTTGGGGGAATTTTAACCCCCCAACCAAAAGGCATGCATTTTAAATCAAACAAATTGTGGGATGGAGAAGAAAGCATGGCTAGCAACAACGCCGATTTTTGCACCATGAATGGAGAGAGGGCATCATGCAGCTTACACATACCTTGCCTAATGGATTATGGGGCTTCATTCCCCTCTGTCTGTGGACTCTATCGCCTGTCTTCGCTCCTCCATTGGTGGCCTGAATGTTGAGATGGAAATCTAGTCTTTCTCTCTCCTCTCTCTCTCCCCTAAAGGCAGATTCATGTGGTGAAGAAGAGGAAGAAGAATGGATGATGGATGCTTGTCCAATGAAGACCGGATTGCTCCATGGAGTAAAAAGATTGAAGATTGCTGATTGTGGACTGTCATGAGCATTAATGGTTGCTGAAAATTAATCCCGAGATATGGCAAATAAAAACCCGCAACCCGCAAAGCACGATAATCTCATTTTTACAAAGGAAATGGTATTTTTATGCAATTTGCTTCATGAATACTTGTTCCCATGAGATGATTATGCATTATAATATTGTTTGCAATGTCTTTCAGCTGTTTATGCTCAGAAAATCAGAAAATCATAAGTGTTGTGGATTAAATTAGTAGTGAAAAACCCGTAAATATGCAAAATATGGAAAAATTGGATGTTTTTGAGATATCAATGGAAAATATAATAAGACACACCAAGTAAACTGGTCTTTTTGCTGCAAATGAACCTAAGGGCCATAGCCCATAACTCATTTTTAATTTTCAGTCATTAAATATTGCAAAAAATACAAGACAAATAGGAAAAATAAGAGAAAAATAGGGGGAAAATGGATTTTGAGCGCTGAAAATTAAGGAAAAATAAGATTCATGTTTGTGGATGTATGGGGGGTCTGAAGTATGAGGTTTAGCCTCAGTTCAGCCCTACCTCTATGTTTTAGTGAGTTTTTATGGCTTTTTATACAATAAAAATGTGGAAAATGAACCCTAAACCTATGCACCATGCACAATCTAAACGGGTGAGGGGGTAGAGTGTATGAAAGGTGTTTAAATGCTGAAGTAAATGATGAAAAGCTTGCTGGTTTTTATGCATATCATATAGATCGGTTGATAATTAAAAATTAAGGACCTAGTAGCACGAGGGTTTCTTGGTGCTAGGTTCATGCAACACTGCATATGAGTAATAGTTGAAATCATTGAAAGAAGTGTTTTCCACATGTGCACCAATGCTAATTTTCTTAATTGTTTGAGCACGTGGACATTCACAATTTGCATGAAGCATGAAATTTAAGAAGTATCAAATAATGCCTCCTGGATGCATGGCAATTGCTTTCTAGAGATATGACCAACGTTGAGCGAGTAAGGTTGTGCAAGCTGTAGGCTAGGCGTTGGGTCTAAGGGGGAAAGTAAAGTGAGGAAGCATGGTATATCTCCTGGAAATACCCGAATCATAAAATAGAAAAGTTTGTGTGCGATAATGTGTTATATATTTTTAGCGACGCATCGAGGGGCCAATCCCCAAGGTGTAGGAGAGTCGCAGTGAGGTAGCGGCAGCCAGCCATGGGAGGACCTCCTATGTTTGTGCTTCATGCTATTTGGCAATGTGCTAGGGACTCGCTCTGAGGAGTGTTAATTGGGTTAGGGTTGGACTACAAGACGTGATACAAATGCAAGATGTTTAGGAAGATGATGTATGTGTCATCCACGCTCCTGGCCGCGAGGCCGTGGGGTTGTTGAGCGCATGATAGAGGTTGGCTAGTGCATGAGCCAGTGCCAGCCCATTTTAGGTCCCATCAGTGGTGCGTCTGCCGAGAGCCGTTTAGAAGTGGCGGTCCTCGAATCCTGGTTGTCTAGGGACCAGTTAGTAGTCTATGCCAAAGGATACTGAGATTGATCCGTGATTCATTGATAAGCATGGTCTAGCCGAAATCCAAAAGCAAGAGAGAGATGAAAGAGCTAGGCGACGTGCTGAAATTCTTAGGAGATACTCCCCTAAGCGTAGCGGTGCTGTACCCTTATGAGGGAGTGGATCTAGTGGTCTTGGTGCCACAAGCAGTAAGTCAAGAGAAGGCGGAAGCTCTAGTGCTCCCCTTTCTTCCATAAGCCAGTCTACATCAAGTGCATGAGGTGTAACCCCACCGTCCCCTATTCCTAGTGCAAATCCAATTTCCATCATGGCGTAGCCTATTGCAATTCCTATAGGAACGACGGATTTTCCGGCTCTAGGTTACCCACTACCCATTTTTAATGGGCTAGTTGAGGAAGATGCAGAACTCCACATCATGGAGTTTCAAAAGCTGATGTTTAATTGTCGCATCCAAGAAGAAGGACATTTAATGATGTTCTTCAACATGACTCTCAAAGGAAGAGTTGCCATATGGTATCATGGTTTAGAAGCCGGAACCATATTGAATATTGATGCATTTTATGGAGCTTTTCGAAGGGAGTTTGCCCCTGAACGTGGTGGGCAATATTGGTTGTGTGTACTCAACGTGACCCGCCAAGAACCACGCGAGGATATTCGTGCTTACCGAAGAAAATAAAAGAGGTTTTCCGTAAGTTGGACACCTCTATTCCTATCCCCGCAACTGCCCAATTGCAATATTTCTTACATGGTTTGGACTTTAATATTCAGTTGCAGTTGAGTAGTGTCCCTTTGGGGGATATAGATACTACCGTTACAAGAGCACAAGAAGTGGAATCCCGACTACAAGCAGCCTATGCTTCTCAAGGCAATTCAAATATGGGTCTAGCATTGGGAAATAATATGGCGATGGCCAATGGCAGTAGTAGCCAAGGGATAGCAATGGCTAATCCTAATGGGAGAGGGAACATGATGCAGAATGTGCCTTTATTACCAGCTCCCCCTAGCATGACGATGCCTACGAGCAATCAAATGGCTCCAAATGGTGGAGGCCATGCAGTTAATCCTAATACCATGCCTGTGGTTCAACAACCAGTGCCTAATCGAATTGTTAGGCCAATGGAACGACAGGGTAATGATCAAGGCTACGAGTCGAGTGCTTCCAATGTTCTTGGCAAGGTTAAGGACATGATGAAGCATTATACCGACATGATTACGGAGCAGTATCGACAAATAGCCGTTGATGTCAATTTTCTTAAAAAACAACAAAATTTGATAGGAAGTAGATACCCAGATGAGGGTGCACCTTCGAGGTTTAGCTGCAAATGGTGTGGTGGGCAACACTATCCAAGAAATTGCCCAAATGTCAAGTCCAACATCTGTGGAAAATCCGGCCATTTAGCAGCCACTTGCTGGAGTAAGATTAGTTCCCTCCAGCGAGGTAGTCGAAAACCAGGGCCTGTTAATCATCGTGCGCAAGGAAATGATTCCCAGCGAGAAGATGGGCCTAAACAAATACTCCAACGACCAAAGCCTACAGTGGAGCTGCCTAGTGGTAGTGGGGTTAGTTTGATTGAGGCTGTGTGTGTTAATGATGCTGAAACCTCTAATCTGTGAGCTGTCCTTACAAGAGGTCAAAAGGGTAGAGAGGTTGACAAGGATAAGCCTGTCGACGGAAACCCTAAATAGGGCGACAAAGGAACGCAAGTTCTGGATCCTGCCATGGAAGGGGGACCTCTAAAGCCCGTGGAGAGTAAAGTCGATGATAAGAAGGATAAGGAACCATCGAGGAAGAAGGTGAAAGTTAAAAAAGAGGCAATAAAGCCGGTTCAATGACCTAAAGAGCGGATGGTTTGGCATGAAAAGCGAACTCTGCCGAACTATTGTGAATTTGATTTGGCGAGCTCTCTTTGCGAAGTCAAGGCGGATGTGAACCTTTTACAGCTTATTAAGCTTTCTCTAGGAGTGCGCAAGGAATTTAAAAAGATCCTGCATACCGGGTATATCGTAGAACCTTTGGGTATTGCGCGAGTTGGTGATGACTGGTTTGAGCATGCTTAGAAGCATTGCCCAAGGGTTGCAGCCTATGTCGATGGGATATTAGTAGATTATGCCATTGTCGACACAGGATCATCTATTAACATTATGAGTTCTGAACTAATGGAAAGGTTGGGTCTTGCGATCCAAAAAGATACCTCCACAATTCTCAGAATGGCGGATGATAGTTTGAGACAGCTGGAAGACTGCATTGCTAAGGTCCATGTCACTGTTGCAAATGTAGAATGCATGTTGGACTTTAGGGTGATTCGTTTTGCAGGGCGTCCAAGTTACCAAGTATTACTTGGACGACCTTGGATCTTGCAAGCAGACTGCCAAGTGGATATACCCGCTGGTCGGCTGATATTTGGTAGAGGTACTCAGTGCGTGGTGATTGATGCCTATCCTGAGTCCCTGCAAAGTGAGAGAGCTCCTCTATCTTCTACAGAATTGGAGACATTAGAGGATTTATCTGCCAGTGAGACATCATCGAGTGATGAGTCCAAAGAGGGATCCACCACAGAAGATGTCTATTAGATCACTTTGAACGAGCCGATAGAGGCCCAAGATCGTATAAGAGATGCAAATGTTATTGAGCTAGACCTTGGCACGCCAAATGATTCGCGGCCAATTAAATTAGGTTCTATGCTCAGCTCAACAGAAAGGGAGGACTATGTGTCCTTGATTCAAGAATTCCGCGATATCTTTGCCTGGAGTTATGATGAGCTGAGAGGCATTCCTCCCAGCATGGCTGTTCATACAATTCCGTTGAAGGAAGGAAGCTGCCCTGTGCGTCAGAAAGTAAGGCGTATGCCTTTTGAACTCAGGGACGGGCTGTATGAAGAATTACAGAAACTAAGGAAAGCAAGTTTGATTTTTCATATGCAACACACAGAATGGTGTTTACCAGTTTTTATCAGGAAGAAGAAAAATAATCAAATCTGATTATGTGTAGATTTTAGAGAGCTGAATAAGTAGACAGTTAAGGATTACTACACGTTGCCATTTATTGACCAGATTTTGGATCAATTAGCGGGTAGGGATATATATTCGTTTATGGATTGCTTTGCAGGATATAACCAGATGGCAATTGCAGAAGAGGACAAGTTGAAAACAACTTTTATTACTGTCTTTGGTACCTTTGCGTACCATGTGATGGCCTTTGGTTTATGCAATGCGCCTGGTTTGTGGCAATGAACAGCAGATAAGACATTCGATGACATATCCCCTGAAGAGTTGAAGGCGTTTATTGATGACTTAGGGGCCGCCACCGTGAGAGAAAGGCAGTTGATCATTTTAAGAAAATGCTTTGAGCGTTGCAGACAATTTTGTATCGCTCTAAACCCATGGAAGTGTGTTTTTTGTGTACCTTATGGGCTATTGCTGGGCCATGTGGTTAGTTTGGTAGGAATTGCCACAAATCCCGAGAAGGTTAAATTCATAGTTGCCATGGGTCCACCACGCACTCCGAAAGAAGTTCATAGCTTTCTGTCTTCGGTTGGTTATTACCGTAGATTCATAAACGCCTTGGCAGAAAGAACGTTGCCGCTTACAAATCTATTGTTCTTTAGCTGTTTGTTTGTATGGGGTGACCCTTGTAAGATAGCATTTGAGGATGTGAAGCAGGAGCTAGTAAAAGCACCTGTTTTGAAAGTACCTAAAAGAGGCGAGGTGTTCTATATATTTTCAGCAGCCACCATGTATAGTATCAGCTGCTGCTGTTTAGCCCAAATTTGGGAAGAAAAGTGGTATCACCCGATTGCTTTTGCTAGCTGGAAGCTGGGGGTATCAGAGATCAATTATACCTACATGGAGAAGTTGTGTCTGGCGATGGACTTTGGGACCAAGAAATTTAGGCATTATATTCTCTATGAGAAAGTTATGCTTTATATGAAGGCGGAGGGGCTTCGATTATTGATGAATAAGCTGCAGCCGCCTGATCACCTAACGAAGTGATTAATCACTTTGCAGGAGTTTGATTATGAGATCAAGAGTAAGCCACCAAGGTTGCAAGTCATTGTGGAATGTCTTGTGGACTTTGGGGAGCCGAAAGAATCTGTGGCTGAAGGTAGTGACATGGAGTTGTTGTTTAAAATAGATACGGCGTCTATTCCCTCCTGGTATGCTGCAATAACGCATTATTTATCGATGGGAGAGGCTGGTTCCGAATTATCTAAAGCTGAGAGAAGGAAAATTAAGCAGTAGGCATTAAAGTTTGCCTTGATCGCAGGTACACTATATCGGCAAGGGGTTGATGACATCTATCGTCGATGTGTGATGCTTGACGAGGTGCCATTCATTTTGGAAGAGTGCCATGATTCCGCTTGCAGAGGTCATTTTGCTGGATGGCTTACAGCACAAAAGGCTTTAAGAATAGGATACTGGTGGCCTGCCATCTTCTAGGATGTGTTTGCGTATGTTAAGAGATGCGATATTTGTCAATGACATGATAGTCGAGAGAATAGGAAAAGACCACTCACCCCTATTATGGCGATACTTCCATTTGAGAAGTGGGGAATAGACTTTGTGGGTCCTATTACTCCATCGTCAACTATGCAAAAGAGGTATATTATTGTAGCAATTGACTACTTCACAAAGTAGTCAGAAGCACGTGCAACAAGGAAAGATGATGCTAAAGAAACTGCTAGTTTCCTTTTAGAGTAGATAATATACCGTGGTTGGTCCACCGAAAGAATTAGTGTCGGACCATGGAACCCATTTCCTAAACAAAGTGATTAAAAGCTTGACAGAGGCTTGGCAGATCAAGCACAACAAAACGACTCCTTATAATCCGCAGGCGAATGAGCAGGTTGAAAGTACCAACAAGCAGCTTGTGGGTATCCTATCAAAAGCCGTATCTGAAAAGAAACGCGACTGGGATAAGAAGCTATATGTGGCAGTATGGGCATATAATACTACGTTCAAGCGAGCCACGGACCACACACCGTTCAAACTAGTTTATGGTGAAGAGTGCATTTTACCCTTAGAAATTGAGTTACCAACCATTAGATTCGCAATAAACCATTCTTTGGGTAGTGAAGACGCCCTATTAGAGCAATTTACGACCTTAGCGCACCTCGATGAGATTAAGTTGCAAAGTCTATTACACCAAGAGGTGGCTAAATGTCGCATGAAACAGTTGCATGACCTGAAAGCGAAGAAGTACACATTTAAGAAAGGGCAACTGGTTTTATATTATGATGCGCGTAGGGAGCTATTCCCAGGAAAGTTGGAACCTAAATGGGATGGGCCCTACAAAATTTTTAGGTTAGGGAAGAATAGATCTACAGCCCTATTAGCTGATCTACAGGGAGTAGAGTTTAAGAATAAGGTTAATCTTAATAAGATTAAACCTTACTATTTCTAAGTCTGCTAATACAAAGAAAATGCATTGCAGGTTCATGCTGGGAATGATCTGAGACCTACGGAAGAGCTTAAAGTCAGTTGATGGGTCGGTTAATCCCTTATTTGGAGCACCCATATCTGGAGCGAAGTTACCATCAGGGGAAACTCATCTGGTGGAGCAAAGGATATAAAGTGATTGAGCAAGAAGACGGAACCTTTGTGTGGGAGATCAAAGTCTTTTTCCATCACTGCTTACGACTGTTGATGAGTATCCATGTTGAGTTCAATGAAGAAGGTGGGATGGAGCCGTCAGTTCATCCTCTCAACATGCTAAACTTTGATTATCATAATTACGAATAGAGGAGTTCGTGATGGCCGGCTGTGTAAACCCATTGTGGACATATACACTATATTTTGACAGAGCGTCCAAGGGCCCTAATAGAAAAGGAAGTGTTGGAGTAGTAATCCAAGACCCCCAAGACGAAGAGTTACGATGAAGTTAGTTGCTTATCTCGGGATAGGATTCACTAACAATATGGCAGAGTATAAAGCCTTGATTATGGGACTGTATATTGCCAAGCAAGGTGGTTTTCGTCGATTGTTGGTAAAAGGGGATTCCCAATTGATTCTGAATTAGCTAGATGGGACATACACAGTGAGGAATCCCATTCTTTCTATGTATCATCGTACTGCGATGACCCTACTTGAGGAGTTTGAGAGAGTGTCTTTTCAGTTGATTCCCCGTTACTGGAATCAGTTTGTGGATTCATTAGCAAATCTTGCTTATGAGGAAGACCTCTTCTTTAATCGTGGTCCTAGTTTGGATATTGTGATCAATGATGGAACAGGACCCGGTTGCTTGTGGGGTATGTTATCAGAACATGCAATATATGGTAGACGATGGTTGATATGGGTGATGCAGAGAGTAGCCGAGACCAATCTACCATTATTATCTGGGACCCATAGGTTGGTTAGACAACATATTATGCGTACGCCTCTTGCTATCTATGCAGGAGGGATGGGTCATAACCTTATGCACTTAGTGTAGGGCTACAAGCATGTCTTTCCTCCTTGGGGGGAGCCTCTTATTGTATATCTAGATTCTTCCAGGGAAGGATGTGTAGGTGTTACTTTTTTTGATCTTGTTAGGCCAAGAGGGCCAGTGTTGCGAGGTTTTGAATGCTTTATTTCTTTAGGCCAAGAGGGCCAATTAAGTTTTTCAGCGAAGTGTTTTATTTCATTAGGCCAAGAGGGCCCGTTGTCTGTTTAGTGCAGGTGTGGTTAATGGTTTCTTGTTTGAGTCCTGTGCTTGACAGATTTCGTGGAGGTGGAGGGAGCCTTTGTCGTGGCATCGACGCTTCTCGTGGCCCTATCCAAGTGATACCTATCCTTCATGAGTACTGTGGTTTTTATGATATGTGATTGTGTACTTGTTAAGGGGTTTTTCATTTCTTGTTGGGGACCGGCGTCCAAGGCATGAAGTCCCGAGGTTTCGGTTTAGTATGTTTGCAGGAGGTCTGAGTAGTCATTGCCTTCTGTAAAGACATTGTTAAGCGTCAAAAGACCTATTTTAGAAGGGTCCTGCTAGGCAGCCATTCTAGGCGCTCTTGTTAGTTGTGAGGCCGTTAGAGAAGCCTGCCAGAAGAAAAATGATAATGATAAAGAGAAAAGAAACCTTGAATATCTTAAAGGAAATCCATATATACGAAGGTGTGTAAAAAGGGGTTCTAACCCCTGCCAAAGAAGAAAAGAAAGAAAAATCTTAGAAGCAGTTGATCATCGCCTTGCGAAGGCCTGGTAGGTTCCTAGGGATGAGTCAGACCCGGGGCTGATGCCTTGTCTTCCTAGGGGTGGCTTCTTGCTAGAAAAGAGAAAAAATAAGGAAGGTTGGAGCGAAAATAAAAGTGAGTGTTTAAAAAGGATTAAGTGTCGCCTTGCGAGGGCTTGGTAGGTTCTTGGGTACCGAGGCAGGTCCTGAGGCCGATGCCCTGTTCTCCTTGGGTCACTACGCTCAGCTCCCTCCTTTTTACATGCCCGAGTATGTCACTAAATAAAAACCCTAAAAAAACAAAAATGTGCTGAAAGAAAACACTTCTTGATCAGGCTATAGGAGTCCCCGCCTAGTAGGAGCTCCTAGTTGTGTTGTCCTTAGTTAGGTAGGTAGTTCAGACCACCACTTAGGGCAACCTCTTTGACAGTTCTTTTTAGTTTGGTCGTGTTGGAGCAGTCGGTTAGTGACTAGCTTCAGATCTTCTAACAGATTATGCTAGGCCTACTCCTTGTGGATGTCATGCCTTGGTTTTGTCAAGGGGTAGGGTGAGCATTGTGCTGTGTTTAGTATGTATTTATTTTGGATCAGCTTGATGCTTCCTTTGGTTGTTCCTATGCAGATCCATTCTGGGATTTAACGGGCTGAGTCGCCCTATCCCGTGGTCGCCAATGAGAGCAAAATTTAGGTGCCGAGAAGTGCTTAAAAATAGCTAAAAATTTATGAATATCAAGGGAAAAATATTCAACGTCAAAGGCGGCGGCTCAATCTAGGACGATTTTAAGCGCCAAAGTGGTTTAAAGGTGCCCGAGTGACACTTGTTGATTTTTCATAATTTTTCAGACAGTCGTCTGGGTTGACAAGAGTTACCGGCCAATGGGAGATGCCAAGCCGAACGCCCAGGATTTTTCAGAGCTCAATTCCGAGTCCGGACGGAGGAAAAGGCCAAGAAACGGTCAAGATTTGAAAGGGTGGCCACAACATGGACCCAAGGGGGGATGCCCTTTGGGGGAATTTTAACCCCCCAACCAAAAGGCATGCATTTTGAATCAAACAAATCGTGGGATGGAGAAGAAAGTATGGCTAGCAATAGCGTTGATTTTTGCACCATGAATGGAGGGAGGGCAACATGCAGCTTACACATACCTTGCCTAATGGATTATGGGGCTTCATTCCCCTCTGTCTGTGGACTCTATCGCCTGTCTTCGCTCCTCCATTGGTGGCCTGAATGTTGAGATGGAAATCTAGTCTTTCTCTCTCCTCTCTCTCTCCCCTAAAGGCAGATTCATGTGGTGAAGAAGAGGAAGAAGAATGGATGATGGATACTTGTCCAATGAAGACCGGATTGCTCCATGGAGTAAAAAGATTGAAGATTGCTGATTGTGGACTGTCATGAGCATTAATGGTTGCTGGAAATCAGTCCCGAGATATGGCAAATAAAAACCCGCAACCTGCAAAGCATGGTAATCTTATTTTTACAAAGGAAATGGTATTTTTATGCAATTTGCTTCATGAATACTTGTTCCCATGAGATGATTATGCATTATAATGTTGTTTGCAATGTCTTTCAACTGTTTATGCTCAGAAAATCAGAAAATCATAAGTGTTGTGGATGAAATTAGTAGTGAAAAACCCGTAAATATGCAAAATATGGGGAAATTTGGTGTTTTTGAGATATCAATGAAAAATATAATAAGACACACCAACTAAACTGGTCTTTTTGCTGCAAATGAACCTAAGGGCCATAGCCCTTAACTCATTTTGAATTTTCAGTCATTAAATATTCCAAAAAATACAAGACAAATAGGGAAAATAAAGGAAAAATAGGGAAAAAATGGATTTTCAGTGCCGAAAATTAAGGAAAAATAAGATTCATGTTTGTGGATGTATGGGGGGTCTGAAGTATGAGGTTTAGCCTCAGTTCAGCCCTACCTCTATGTTTTAGTGAGTTTTTATGGCTTTTTATACAATAAAAATGTGGAAAATGAACCCTAAACCTATGCACCATGCACAATCTAAACGGGTGAGGGGGTAGAGTGTATGAAAGGTGTTTAAATGCTGATGAAAATGATGAAAAGATTGCTGGTTTTTATGCATATCATATAGATCGGTTGATAATTAAAAATTAAGGACCTAGTAGCACGAGGGTTTCTCGGTGCTAGGTTCATGCAACGCTGCATACGAGTAATAGTTGAAATCATTGAAAGAAGTGTTTTGCACATGTGCACCAATGTTGATTTTCTTAATTGTTTGAGCACGTGGACATTCACAATTTGCATGAAGCATGAAATTTAAGAAGTATCAGATAATGCCTCCTGGATGCATGGCAATTGCTTTCTAGAGATATGACCAACGTTGAGCGAGTAAGGTTGTGCAAGCTGTAGGCTAGGCGTTGGGTCTAAGGGGGAAAGTAAAGTGAGGAAGCATGGTATATCTCCTGGAAATACCCGAATCATAAAATAGAAAAGTTTGTGTGCGATAATGTGTTATATATTTTTAGCGATGCATCGAGGGGCCAATCCCCAAGGTGTAGGAGAGTCACAGTGAGGTAGCGGCAGCCAGCCATGGGAGGACCTCCTATGTTTGTGCTTCGTGCTATTTGGCAATGTGCTAGGGACTCCCTCTAAGGAGTGTTAATTGGGTTAGGGTTGGACTACGAGACGTAATACAAATGCAAGATGTTTAGGAAGATGATGTATGTGTCATCCACGCTCCTGGCCGCGAGGCCGTGGGGTTGTTGAGTGCACAATAGAGGTCGAGCTAGTGCATGAGCTAGTGCCGGCCCGTTTTAGGTCCCATCATTCAATGTATGTACAGAAGCCATTTCTAGATTTTGATGAGCTAATCTCTCTCATGATTACTGAAGAGATCAATATACAAGGTCATTCGTCTGAAAGAAATGGTGAACAAGTCCAAGCATGTTACTCAAGTTTAAGAAGGGGACGTGGTAGATCCTCTTCGAGAGGCCGTGGTATGGGACGTTCTGGCGAGAACCAGCAAAACAAGTTCAATCAACAGTTTGCTGAAATGCAAGTTTCTGGAGGCAGAGGAAACTTTAGAGGCAAGGGGAGCTCTAGAGGAAGAGGTGGATGGCAAAATAGAGGTTCTAGAAATTCTTCTATTGTTTACCATTATTGTGGTAAAGCATGCCATATTGTGGCCCATTGCTATGCAAAGAAGGATGATATTCGTAGTGGTAAATTGCAACAAGGAAACTATGCATCGTCTTCACGACAAAATGAAGACAAAAATGAGTGTTTGTTTGTTATGCAGCATATGATGAATGCAGTTACAGGAAAGGGGACACATGATGATGTATGGTATGTCGATTTAGGTACATCTAATCATATGATCAGTCATGCTGAATGGTTTGGAGAGATGCATGACTTACAAAACCCATGTTATGTGAAGACGGTTGATGATTCATGCCACCCAATTTCACACATTGGAAATGTTTCCTTGTCCTTATATGATGGCCAGACAAAGAGTCTGACAGATGTATTACATGTGCCATCAATTACAAAGAATCTAGTATCTATTGGCCAAATGGTAGAGCAGGGGTTGCAAGTTCGATTCAATGCAAAAGATTGTTTTGTAGAAGACTTTAATGATAAGTGCAAGTTGGTCGCAAAAGAAAGTAGAGTTGGCCAAATGTTCACTTTAGATGCTGGAATTCCTGCAATGGATGCTACTATGTATGCTAAAGGAAAAGGAGTAGCTGCAGATATTGAAGTATGGCATAAACGTATTGGACATGCAAATGTGCAAAGGCTGAAATTAATGCACTCCAGAGGATATGTTACAGGGTTACCCTCTTTTAGAGTTGCAAAATTGCATAAAATCTGTGAAGCATGCCAGTTTCATAAGTAGGCGAGACAACCCTTCTCGCATGATAGAGAAGTGAGCAGAAATATACTTGATGTAGTACATACAAATGTTTGGGGACCTACACAAAATGTATCTCTTGGTGGCAGCAATACTTTGTCATATTTATTGATGACTATTCAAGGAAGTTGTGGGTATAATTCATGAAGAAAAAAAGTGATGTATTTGAGCACTTCAAATCTTTTAAGACAGTTGTTGAAACAAAAACATGCTTAAAAGTAAAGTGCTTGAGATCAGATGGAGGGGGAGATTACCTCTCTAATGAGGTCAGTGGCTTCTTAAGGACTCATGGAATAAAGAGGCAATTTATTTGCAAGTATACCCCACAGTAAAATGGTGTTGCAGAAAGAAAAAATAGGCATATTGCAGAAGTTGCACGAGCATTAATGGCTGAAAAGAATATGCCCAAACATTTTTGGTCTGAGGCTATCCGTACTGTTGTTTACATTATGAACAGAACTCCCACAGCTGCAATTCATGGGATGACTCCTGAAAAATGCTTTACTGGCAAGAAGTCTGATGTATCGCACTTGAAGGTATTTGGCTATGTTGCATACGTTCATGTGCCAAATGAGCTACGGAAGAAGCTTGATCCAAAGGTTAAAATGTTGAGAATCTGCCAATCACACCCTATGTATGCCCCTTTGTATGGAACAACTAGGCTAGGAAGATGCAGTTCATTCTAGGAAGAGAGACAAATCCTATAGGCACAGTGATGTAGTGTGCTACCAAGCAATCCTATATAATGATGTACTTGACTATCACTTTCATATGATGATAATGCAATAGTACTTGTCTCTTTCTGTCAAGTTTATGTGTCATTGTCAGTCCTACACAAGATTGTGTTTATGAGTTCAAGTCTCAATCTTGAAACCTAATTCACTTGTGTAATAGTTGTCTTCTTTGTCAATGTCAACATGAGTAGTATCTTCATCTTCCATCCTCCATAGCTTCTGCCTCTGCCATGCTCTAGATCCCGCATCTTTCACATGGTATCAGAGCTCAGCTGAGCATGGCTTAGCTCTTTTTTGCTCTCTCTCAGTTTCTCTTTAACTCTGGTCACCACAGTTCTAGCCCATGACTTCATCTCTCAACTCTACCTTCACTTGAGCTTCCATGGCAGCCATAGCCAACACCACCCTGTCAGCTTGAAGCTCTTATATCTCACTCCACAGGTCAAACCTCCTAGAGCTTCCTTCTAGAAAAGTGTTCTCCTGCTTCCAGAGCTTCTTCTTGACACATCAATCACTGACTTTGGGCAAGCATAGCTTCAGCATTGTGAAAATTCTCAATCTCTGCCATGTGTCTGCCATAGCCAGACAAGACCTACCTCACTTGGAGCTTCCATAACTCCTCAACCAGGCCACTTCAGCTCCTGATTCCTTCTAGGGGATTGTTCTTATACTTAATGCGCTCCACCCTAGCACATCAATTGATCACATTATTGTGCCTTGACGTCTGCATTGCAGAAATCGTCGCCTCTTGTCCTGATCTACGTCGTTTCTGATCAAGCTCTCTACGTGCGCCGTACTGCCTGCGATCTAATCGATTGTTATGGGGCTTTGATAGCCCATGAAGTAAGCTATCTTTCTATAAAAAAAGTTTTAAAAATCATCAAGTACAGCTCCTGCAATCTGAAAAAAACCAGGCCCTGTCTCAAAAACCCTAATTCCACCATAGCCAAAATCTCCCAAACTCATTTTTCTTTCATTTTCTCTCTCCTCACACTCAACCCAAGCCTCTGCCACTCTGATCCACTATGTTACTGAAGTTCCCAGCAAGAAAAAGATTCAAGAAGATAAGCATCAACAAAATAAAAGCATCAAGAATCATCATCAAGTTCAACCACAATCTCTTTTGATACTATATAGTGTGTTTTCACACTGCCATTGGTTGTGTCTTTTGACACATTAGATTTCAACTTTGTGCTAGAAAGTTTCAGAGATTTTAAGCTAATTCCATCATGGAAATGCCAAGCATGAAGTCTCTTGGGTGGTTACCTGTCATAAAGAGTAACATTACTCTTGTTGCCCATTTACATTGCATGCAAGACTTGGCTATCTTACTTGTAGAAAGACATGGAGCTGTCTACATCAAAGTTCAATCAATGAATCCATCAAAATATTTTGAAGACATTTCCACTACCTCAAAGATGATACCTTTGCTTGAGGGGGACATGGACATGAAGACTAAAGCTGCAAGAAAAGTCAAAGAAGAAGCAGACCAAACAGACAATGAAGAAAAGAAGAAGGACAAGAAGAAGATCTGCCATGAAGACCAAAAGACCACATCATTCAAAGCTGAAGAACCAAAGATTAAAGACAAGAAGATTTTCCATTATGACAAAGAAATAGCGGATGCTAAAAAAGACCACAAGGGCCTATCGGTCCTTGTCTCTCATTTTTTGTTTTAAAAAGCATTGTACCTGCCTTAATGTTCATTTCATAAGCTTGGTAAAACTCCTCATGTAGCCTTGTACTACAGCCTCTGTACACTTTGTGAGGCCCCTATTACAGCCTCTAGATGTCCACCATGTTTATGGTACCCACACTTAGCCTTTTCTGCGATAGCCTCTGGTGTTTTGCCATGTTTGTGTTATGCCCACACTTTGCAGGTGTTGCTCTCGCTAAAGCCTCTACACACTTTGTACTTTCAGGTTGTGATTGAGGAGGGATGTTGAGAATCTGCCAATCACACCCTATGTATGCCTCTTTGTATGGAACAACTAGGCTAGGAAGATGCAGTTCATTCTAGAAAGAGAGACAAATCCTATAGGCACAGTGATGTAGTGTGCTACCAAGCAATCCTATATAATGATGTACTTGACTATCACTTTCATATGATGATAATGCAATAGTACTTGTCTCTTTCTGTCAAGTGTCATTGTCAGTCCTACACAAGATTGTGTTTATGAGTTCAAGTCTCAATCTTGAAACCTAATTCACTTGTGTAATAGTTTTCTTCTTTGTCAATGTCAACATGAGTAGTATCTTCATCTTCCATCCTCAATAGCTTCCGCCTCTGCCATGCTCTACATCCCGCATCTTTCACATAAAAAATGTGTTTTTATTGGATACTCTTTAGAGCAGAAAGGATATCGCTGTTATAACCCTGTCATAGGTGAGTTCAGGGTGAACAGGAATGTTATCTTTGATGAGATGGGAAGTTGGTATACACCTACTGGTGATGTTTTAGATGATGATAATGATCAGGATGACAACTATGTGCAGAAAGATAAACAAGAATCATAGAGTCTTAGTGGACCAGAAACATCATCTGGTACTACATCTACAGTGAGCCCTTGGTCTAGGAGACTAAAGAGTAGCCCCACATCTTCAGGTGGATCTATAAGTGTTGCTGGGAAGGACAAAGGAAAGAAGAAAGTGTTGGATGGTAACGATGCATCTACCAGTCATTTGGGATTTGATGGAGATTCTAGTGGTTCAGAGAGTTTGGATGATGAACTTGGCATTCCTTCAGTCATGACACCAGGTGTACAGAGAGCTCATAGTAATGTAAAGGCTCCATTGAGTGATCCGGTGGTACGCAGATCTAGCAGGGTCAGATACCCTATTAAAAGATTTGGTTTTGATGGTTATGCAGCTCACCATTATGCTTATATGGTGAAACTAGTTGAGGATGTTGAGCCCACCTATTTTGAGGATGTTGTTGGTCATGCTCATTGGGATGCACCAATGGATGAGGAGATGGCTACATTAGAAGCCAATAAGACTTGGGATTTGGTACCCTTACCTAAGGGTAAGAAAGCTATTGGCTGTAAGTGGGTTTACAAATTCAAGCATAATGCAGACGGTTCAGTTAGCAGGTATAAGGCTAAGCTGGTTGCAAAAGGCTATGCTCAAACATATGGCATAGATTATGAAGAGACATTCGGTCCAATTGCTAGGATGGCAACTATTAGGTGTGTGATTGCCTTGGCAGCAGACAAAGGTTGGAGTTTGCAGCAAATGGATGTTAAGAATGCCTTCTTGCATGGTGAATTTCAAAAAGAAGTGTATATGGAGCAGCCAGCAGGTTATGAGGATTTAGAGCATCCCACATATGTGTGCAGGTTAAAGAAGGCGCTCTATGGGCTGAAGCAAGCACCTAGAGCATGGTCTTACAAGATTGGAGAGTATCTTGTCAATATTGGATTTTGTATTTCTGATGCTAATCACTCACTTTATGTGAAAAAGGGAGATGCAAGTTTGGTCATCATAGTCATCTATGTGGATGACTTGATCATTACATGAGACAGTGACAATGAGATTGCTAAAGTTAAGGACTTATTGAAGAAGAAGTTTGAGATGAAAGGTTTGGGTGAGCTGAGATACTTTCTTGGTATTGAGGTGATAAGATGTAATGATGGTATATGGCTGTCCCAAAGGTAGTATGGCTTGGATATGTTATCCAAGTATGGTATGATAGCATGTAAGCCTCTTTCAGTACCATTGGAGCAAAATGTGAAATTGAGTGTTGATGTTGGGGATGAGATAGAAGACCCTACTATGTTCAGGAGGATAGTAGGGAGATTGATTTACATGACTATCACAACGCCAGAATTGAGCTATGTTGTTGGCCTTGTCAGTCAGTTTATGCAAATGCCTAGAAAGCCTCATTTGGATGCAGTTAGACATATATTGAGGTATGTGAAGTCCACTTTACATTATGGACTTTTTTATGAGGCAGGTAAGGACGTAGAGGTCTTTGGATACACAGATGCAGATTGGGCTGGTAGCATGTCAGACAGAAGATCTACAAGTGGATTCATGTTTTCCCTTGGTAGTACAGCAGTTACATGGAGCAACAAAAAGCAACCTACAATTGCTTTATCGAGTACAGAGGCTAAGTATAGAGGTGTTGCTATGGCAGCATGTGAGGTGGTATGGCTGCAAAAGTTATTAGGTGATTTGGACATGCAGGGAGATGGTCCAATTGTCATTCATTGTGACAACATGAGCAGCATACATCTAGCTAGGAATCCAGTGTTCCATGCTAGGACAAAACACATTGAGGTGCACTACCACTTTGTGAGAGAGAAGGTACTTGCAGGAGAGATTGACTTGGTATATGTCAGCATGCAGGATTAGATAGCTAACATTTTCACAAAGGCATTGGGTGTAGAGAAGCTTCAAAAGTTTCAAAGCTTACTTGGAGTTGCAGAGATAGAGTTGAGCTTGAGGGGAACTGTTGAGATGGCAAGCTCAACATGTGTAGACATTGATGATGGACCGCCTAGCTAGATGGGTCTGCACGTCTACACTTAGCAAGTTAGTGGTCATTATGATACTCACATGGCCACTGACTTATCACTTAATTATATTTAGTTTGTTACACCTACCTACAGCTGGCAAAGACATAGTGCCAGTCAATTAGTGTAGTCGGTTATGCATTGTTTGACTTAGTAGGCCACTTTTCTTTATATTTTATCTTATCTATACCTTGTGTACATTGTATAGTGTGTGGAAGAAGAAGAAGAAAAAACTAGCAAGAAAACGTTTTGGCCTCCATCTCTCTTCTTGTGTTCTTGAGAGAGCTTCCTCTTGTGTATACAGTGTATGTTTGGTCCAGCAGCTCAAGCAAATCCCCCCACCACGCGATTCTTGACAATGGTCGACTAATTCGACCGGCTAGTAAGGACCATGATCCATGGCAGACCGATCGAGGAAGTAGTTGTTGAGATATCGAGCTCCACTCGTGATATGCCAGGGTGACCGTTGTGTATTTATGTCACCGACTTGTCAGTTGCAGACGCGGTTGGTACACCGCCCATGAATAATAGCTACATGATAGCTATCCTTATCTACTCTAGTTTGTGGCTCAGTTAGTATGCCACCTTAGTTAGTTGAGTTTGGTTTGAGACCCATATAGAGGGTTCTTCTATTTCTTTGTACAAGAGTTCTTTTGGCTTACACAACTAAGAAGAGGAAAACTGTTTTCAGCCTCCACCCTTGTGTGTCTTCCCCCATTGTGCAAGCAAGAAAGCTTCAGCGAGACTCCTTCCTTCTCTCCCACAATCATGACATGGTATCAGAGCCTTGTTCGTGGTAAGGAGCTCAAGAAAGCAAGCCAAGCTCGCGGTGGTCTGGTAAGAGGAGCAGTGTTGCTTTCATTTTCTGTTTTGGGAGCAGATCTCTGCAGGTAGCACAGCCGGAAATTGTACGAGTGCATTGTCTTAGGTTGAGACGCCCTTCGCGGTGAAGCAAGAGGGTAGTATATGCTGCGGGAGAGGCCTATAGCCCTCGGCGACCTTGTTTTTTTTATTTGAGGCCATTTCGGGGCCTGTTTTGCAGACGAAAGTTTTCTGCACGCACTCAGGAAAAGGCTCAGTTTTATGCTGGTTAGCCACTGTTCTACAGGTTGGTGAAAATTTACTGTAGAAATTGCATCGTATGCTTGTGTGCAGAGACATTGGGAGTTTCAGAATCATCCTTGGTTTCTGTTTATGCAAAATCGTCACTAGGAAGTGACTGTGTGGTCAAATACCACTTTCGCCAGTTTTGCAGATTTGCCCTTGTGAGGGTGAAGCTGAGTTTTTGCAGTGACAGAATTTTTCGCAGTGTTCTGTAATGGCGTCTGATTCTCTTTCACAGATTGTAACTGAAAAGCTTGACAAGAACAACTTCCAAGCATGGAAGTTTAGAATGACGAATTTCCTTATGGGAAAAGGATATTGGGAATTTGTTGCAGGAAATGAAGAAGAACCAGTTCTTCCTGATGTTCCCAATCAACAGCAAATGCAGGCATTCAAAGCATGGCATGAGAGAGCCAGGAAAGTTATGTACTGGCTTTCTATCAGTATTTCAGACTCTATGATTGTGCATATTCAGGATGCAAGTACGCCAAAGGAGGAATGGGATACTCTGTCAAAAATGTATAGCACAAATACACAAGCCAGGAAAATGCAGCTCAAGCAAGAGTTGCATAATGTGCAAAGAGAAAATATGAGCATCAATGACTACCACATGAAGGTGAAGAAGATTGCAGATGCACTTGCTTCCATTGGGTCGCCAGTGGAAGATGATGATTTAGTTTATGTGACCTTGAATGGTCTAGGAAAGGATTATGCGCAGTTTCGGACATCCATTTCCGTCCGTGAAAGATTTCCTGATTTTGAAGAGTTGATTGCTCTTCTAATTTCTGAGGAGCAGAGAAATGGTGGTGCATCTTCTTCAGGAGGAACTTCAAAAGAAGCTGTCTTCTACTCAAATGCTGGAAGAGGTAGAGGCAGAGGTAGAGGAGGCCGATTTCGAGGCCGTGGCAGAAATCAGAATATGCAGCAAACTCAAGAAAACCAGTCCTATGGAGGAGGACGTGGTAACTCTAGAGGCAGGGGGAGCCAAAGAGGTCGTGGTGGATGGCAAAGAGGTCAAAATGCAAACAGTAATGTTGAATGCTACTACTGTGGTAAAATGGGTCATATGGCTAAAGATTGCTATAAAAAGCAGAATGACATCATGAATGGAAAACTGCAACAAGGGAATTATGCATCTTCTAACAGACAGGGTGATGACAGAAATGAACATTTGTTCATGGTGCAGCACATGAACAATTCTGTGACAAGTGAAGAAGAAAGCAATGATGTATGGTATGTTGACTCAGGTGCATCAAACCACATGACAGGTCATGCAGAATGGATGGAGGATGCAAGGAAAATGGAAAAACCAGGATTTGTGGAGACTGGTGATGATACTGCACATCCTATTGTGCAGATTGGAAAAATTCCCTTGTCTATGCAGGATGGGAAAAAGAAATACCTGTCCGATGTATTTCATCTCCCGAATATCACCAAGAATCTGGTTTCTGTCGGTCAAATGGTTGAGCAGGGCTTGCAGGTTAGATTTAATCCTCATGGATGCTTTGTTGAGGATATGAAAAATAAAGGTCGCTTGATAGCAAAAGGAAAGAAGAAGGGCAGAATGTTTACGTTGGATGCAGACATGTCTGAATTGAGTGCAGCAATGTTTGCACATGGGACCGGTGTAGTTGCAGATATTGATATCTGGCATAAACGCATTGGTCATGTTAATGTACAGCGACTTAAATCAATCCAGGCCCAAAATATTGTTGCAGGTTTGCCAAAGTTCAAGGTTGCAGAAATGCATAAGGTATGTGAAGCCTGTCAGTTTGGAAAACAGGCAAGGAAACCATTTCCTAGACATGTTCAAGAGAGTAAGAAGCCATTGGAATTAATCCACTCTGATGTGTGGACAACTAAAGCTGCATCTCTTGGAGGCTGTCATTATTTTGTCAGTTTTATTGATGACTATAGCAGAAAAGTTTGGGTGTATTTTATGAAAAAGAAAAGTGAAGTTTTTGGGCATTTCAAAACTCTTAAAGCGATGGTTGAAAAAGAAACAGGCCTGCAGATAAAATGCCTAAGGTCAGATGGAGGGGGAGAGTACCTCTCAAATGAGTTTGCAAGGTTCCTACAGGAGCATGGCATAAAGCAGCAATATTCATGCAGTCATACCCCACAACAAAATGGAATTGCAGAAAGGAAAAACAGGCATATTGGAGAGGTATCTCGTGCCATGCTCAATGAAAAAGACTTGCCAGATTTCTATTGGGCTAAAGCAGTTGCTACAGCAGTCTACATAATGAACAGGACTCCCACTGCAGCAATACATGGAATGACTCCAGAGGAGAGGTATACTGGTAGGAAACCAGATATTTCTCATTTGAAAATTTTTGGTTGCATTGCCTATGTACATGTGCCAGATGAGTTGAGATCCAAGTTGGATCCAAAAGCTGAGAAGTGCATCTTTATTGGTTACTCTCTGCAGCAAAAAGGGTATAGATGCTATAACCCTTCTACTCGTAAGTTTACAGTGAGCAGAGATGTTGTTTTTGATGAGATGAGTAGCTGGTATAAACCAGTAAATGTGATTGATGATGTAGATGCACAAAATGGTAATGTTGCACAAAATTCAGAGCAGCAGTCACAAAATATTAGTGGACCTGGAGCGTCCTCTAGCAGTGGTTCACATTCTTCGCCATGGACAGGCAGATTGAGATCAGGAGAATCTTCTCAAAGTAATGCAGATAGTGATATGCAAGTATCACGAAAAGGAAAAGAGAAGGTTGATCAGCCCATGTTTGATGTGAATGCACGTCACTCTTATGTGGATGGTGAATCCAGTGGCTCAGAACAGAGCATTGATGATGAGTTGGGTATTCCTTCTATTGTTACACCTGGAGTAAGGAAGACCAGGGATGTTTTGAGAGCACCTGGGAGTGAACCTACTTTGCGCAGGTCTACGAGAGCTAGGTATCCTGTGGATAGGCTGAAATATGATGGATTTACAGCCATTCACTATGCATATATGGTCAAAGTGATACAGGAACCAGAACCCACTTCTTTTGAGCAAGCCATGGGAAAAGAAAAATGGGAGAAAGCCATGGATGAAGAAATGGATGCCTTGGAAGCAAATGCTACATGGGAATTGGTACCTTTGCCTAAAGGTAAAAATGCAATTGGCTGTAAGTGGGTTTATAAGGTGAAGTACAATGCAAATGGTTCTGTGAACAGATACAAGGCAAGATTAGTAGTCAAGGGGTATGCACAAACATATGGCATTGACTATGAAGAAACATTCAGTCCGGTTGCAAGGATGGCAACCGTAAGAGTAGTCATTGCTATGGCTGTATCAAAGGGATGGTCTTTACATCAGATGGATGTAAAGAATGCCTTCTTGCATGGTGATTTGCAAGAAGAGGTATATATGGAGCAGCCACCAGGTTATGTGCATGCTGTTCATCCTGAGTTTGTTTGCAGGTTGAAGAAAGCCTTGTATGGCTTGAAGCAAGCACCTAGAGCATGGTCTGACAAGATAGGACAATATCTTGTCACTATTGGCTTTCAGATTTCCAAGGCAGATTTCTCACTTTATGTGAGAAAAACAAAGAAAGGTATTATGCTACTTGTCATTTATGTTGATGATTTGATTATGACAGGTGACAGTGATGAAGATATCCTTCATGTGAAAATGCTATTGAAGCAGAAGTTTGAGATGAAGGATTTGGGAGAGCTGCGTTATTTCTTGGGCATTGAGGTGATTAGATCACCAAGTGGGATACAGCTCTTGCAGAGGCAGTATGGATTGGACATGCTGTCCAAATATGGGATGACAGGCTGTAAGCCTATTTCAGTTCCTTTGGAGCAGAATGTGAAGCTGAGCACAGATGCAGGTGAGCTTCTAGAAGACCCTACTATGTACAGACGCATAGTAGGAAGTTTGATTTATATGACTATTACCAGGCCAGATTTGAGCTATGCTGTTGGATTGGTAAGTCAGTTTATGCAGGCTCCAAGGAAACCACATTTGGATGCGGCTAGACGCATACTCAGGTATGTGAAGTCCACATTGCAGTATGGACTATTTTATGAGACTGGGGTTCAGATACAGTTGCATGGATACACTAATGCTGATTGGGCTGGTAGTATTTCTGATAGACGATCTACCAGTGGATATGTATTCTCTTTTGGGAGTGCTGCAGTCACTTGGAGCAGCAAGAAACAGCCTACAGTTGCCTTGTCGAGCACAGAGGCTGAGTACAGGGGTGCAGCAATGGCTGCATGTGAAGTAGCTTGGTTGCATAAGCTACTTTATGATATGCATCAGTCTACAGATGGGCCAGTTGTCATTTATTGTGACAACATGAGTAGTATACACTTGGCAAATAACCCAGTCTATCATGCTAGAACAAAGCACATTGAGGTGCATTATCACTATGTGCGAGAGAGGGTTTTACTAGGTCTTATTGATCTAGTTTATGTCAGCATAGAGGATCAGGTAGCTGACATATTCACGAAGGCATTGGGCGCAGAGAAGCTGCGCAAGTTCAGAGACCTGCTTGGTGTGCAGGAATTGGGATTGAGCTCGAGGGGGAGTGTTGAGATATCGAGCTCCACTCGTGATACGCCAGGGTGACCGTTGTGTATTTATGTCACCGACTTGTCAGTTGCAGATGCGGTTGGTACACCGCCCATGAATAATAGCTACATGATAGCTATCCTTTTCTACTCTAGTTTGTGGCTCAGTTAGTATGCCACCTTAGTTAGTTGAGTTTGGTTTGAGACCCATATAGAGGGTTCTTCTATTTCTTTGTACAAGAGTTCTTTTGGCTTACACAACTAAGAAGAGGAAAACTATTTTCAGCCTCCACCCTTGTGTGTCTTCCCCCATTGTGCAAGCAAGAAAGCTTCAGCGAGACTCCTTCCTTCTCTCCCACTATCGTGACAGTAGTTACGAGCCTTGAGGAAGAGAGCAAGGCAGCTAGGAAAGTGCTGTAGAGCATCACAGCGTATAAGTGCGAGTAGAGGACGAGGAAATTGCAGCAAGACTTAGAGGTGCACGAGACATGACGCATTCTAGCATTAGCTGGTAAGGCCACGATAGGGCCAAATGCAAAGAGGGAGAGGGAGCTAAAGGCAGACCTGATGCTGAGTGAGCTTGTCACCAAGTGGCTCATAGATAACACAGCTGCAGAATAGAGTGCAACTACGCTAGCCACCTCTTTGCTCACAGGCTTAGGAGTCATGCAAGAACGAAGAGCCACAATAAGATCCCTGCAATGGCCGAGTGGCTGGACAAGTACCAGCCCAGCAACGACCCCTATAGCTTCATGGAGCAATTTGAGTAGGTTTGTGAAGCCAATGGTCTCACGGACCTTGCCCAATGCTTGTAGGCTTTCGAGCTTTGCTTGGGTGATAAGGGAAGTATGTGGTACATTAGCCTAGACGCAGCAAAGTAAATGAACTTCAATCACTTGAAGAATCTCTTCACCAAGAGATTCTCAAAGACAGGGTATTCAAAAAACCTCATAGTCCGACTGATGAATGTCAATCAGAAGGACAAAGAGGACATTAGAGACTGTGTCACTCATGTACGTAGCCTGTTTAAGAGAATCCCTACCAACGAACGACCAAATGAGAGAGTGGTCTATATGGTTTTTATAAATGGAATCCGCAGTAAGGAACTTTACAAGGCATTGGCAAGCAACTCGAGCTTGCAAAGAGATGTGCTCGCTCTCGGGATTTCAATGAGGCAATAAGGGTAGAAAACCAGCTTAGGGAGAGAAGCGCTAGAAGCTTGAATCGAGATGGCTCTAGCCAAAGAACCATAGAGAAAGCCACAACCTATAGCAAGAGATCAACCCATGACATGTAGGATAAGGGCAAGAGCACCGCACAAGACCAAGAGCTAGCCAAAGTCAGGATGGAGCTAGCACGGTTGTAGGAGGAGTTAGTAAAGAGACCACTAGACCACATGTCCAGTGTGTGCACTGTGGAGGCAACCGCATCCCTACCGAGTACTAGGATCCAAGATCCATGCCTTGTGCAAATTCCAAAAGGTTTGGCCACGATGCAATGCATTGTTGATTGCCAAGAAGGTTTCCTTATGCACAATAGTACAACTCACCATACTACTGGAATAGGCTGCCTAACTTCTTTGAAAGAGGACCCCCATTGGCCCTTCCAGCATCTAATGATGAAAAACCGGCCGTTCCTAGATTAGAGATCAATCCCACGGGCATACCCAGACCGCCTGGACCCTTCGTGACACATCCACCGAGTGACGCTCCCATCCACTATGTGGAAGAGCCCAATGATAAGGAGTCATATGTGAACCCTTACATCTTGTATGATGAAGAGGGTAATCCGGTCCTCATGGACTATCAACCATTGTCGGTGATGGCATTAGGAAGGGGAAGAGGCAGAGGTTTTTGAGGGCCAACCCAAGACCTAGTCACGTGCTGAACTTGTGGTCACCCTGGTCACATATTGATACGATGCCCAAAAAAAGAGCAGGCTAATAGGGAGAGAGCTAATCTCAGGTGTGTCGAGTGCAGCATCACCCATCTCTTCAGGGAATGCCCTAGACAGTAGCCATCTTGGAGCTCAAGCAATGTACCATCAGTACCTTTGGGGCTATTTGACGTTGAAACATTCAACAGCGAGGATACACCCATCCCGCTGCATGTCATGGCATGTGCACAAACGCGGCAGGCCGGCAACCTAGACGCTGCCTCAATAGGGAAGAAGAGTCTTAGGTGAAGAAAGAAGAAAACCAACGCTAAGATCACTCTCAAAAACTTATGAAGAGACAACACTAGTGAGTGGCAGGAAGGTAACTGATGCTGAGGCTAAAACCACCACTCTGAAAACAACAGAGAAAGGAAGTGCTAAGGTAGGGGAGTACCCCCGCCCAAAGTGCCACTTAGAAGCGATTGAAAAGGTCAAGGAGTGGATAAAGGAAGTCCAAAAGAACCTAAAGGATGATGAGGCCATCATAGAAGATGGAACTGAGGACTTCTCTAGTGTGAGCACCCCAATCTCACCCTCTCGACCAAGGTCAAGAGATGCGCCTATGCCATGGGTAGCACCATCCAAGAGAAGCTTAGGAGCCAGGGCTAGCAAAACACCCAAACAAAATGGCCTAGAGGTGTGGGAATGGAGGAGAGACAAATGACGAGTAGCCTCCTCATGACATTAGTAACCACCCCAGTAACCTTGAGCCTAGGAGACCTGCTTAGGCAGCATCTGATGCTTTGGCTGGAACTAAAGCATCGGGTGGAGGAACCAACTCAGCAGATTGCTGCTGACCTGCATGAGCATGATGCAGTCACACAGATATCGAGCTTGACACTGCAATCGGTGCCTAAATCTCTGCATGTAAATGCTTTTTGGGAGGGCACCAAGATGCACGTTGTGCTACCTATCCTGGCCCTAAGATGTTGAGAATTAGCAATCACACTCAAATAGCCTCTTTGTATGGAGTCTCAGGGTCAAGGATATGCAGGCTAACTTATCCCATATGCACAATGGTGCCTACTGCAGTTTCCTACTTTCCTATAAAGCATTGTACTTGCTTCCTTTCTTAATGCAATGATAGTACTCTTTTCTTTTCAGTGAAGTGTCAATGTCATTGTCCACATACACAAGATTGTGTTTATGAGTCCAAGTCTCAATCTTGGAACCTAATTCACTTGTGTAATAAACAGTGTCCTTGTCTTCTTCATCATGAGTCCACACTTCTCATTTCATCCTCCATAGCTTCCAGTTTTGCCATGCTCTAGATCCCGCATTTCTCACATGGTATCAGAGCACAGTTGGGCATGGCATTGCTTGTCTAGCCTCTCTTGATTCCTTTCAACCTCAATCTAGCTCAATGTCAGCTCATGACTTCATCTCCCAACTCTACTCTCACTGAAGCTTCCATGGCAGCCATAGCCAGTAGCACCCTGTCAGATTGAGCTGCTTATATCTCACTCCATAGGTCAAATCTCTTGGAGCTTCCTTCTGGAAAATATTCCCCAACTCACAAAGCTTCCCTGTATCACATCAATCCAGGACATTGGACCATCTGGAGCTCAGATTGTGAAAATCCTCAATCTCTGTTCTGTGTCTACCATAGTCAGACAGGACCTACCTTACTTGGAGCTTCCATAACTCTTCAACCAGGCCATTTCAGCCCACGATTTCTTCTAGGGAGTTGTTCCTCTGCTCAAGGCGCTTCATCCTGGCACAAAAATCGATTGCATTACTGCGCCTTGGCTCCAGCATTGCGGAAATCGCGGAATCCTGTCAAAACTGCGTCTGCTTCTGTTCGACGTGTCTGCGTGCTTCATACAGGCCACAATCTTGACGATTATGATAGGGCTTTGGTAGCCCATGAAGTCAGCTTCCTAGGCATGTAAAAATTTTTGAAAATGATCAAGTGTAGCTCCTGCAATCTGAGAAAAACCAGGCCCCTGTCTCAGAAACCCTAATTCCACCATAGCCAAAGCTTCAAAATTCTGACATTTTTCACTGTTTCTCTCACTGAAGTTATCAACAGTGATTTTAATCACTGAGTTCATTAAAGTACTGTCACTCAGATCTGAAGGTATCAGCATTAAATCAAGAAGGGGAAGATCACTTGGATTTTAAAAGAGTAAAAGACTTTTGCAGATTTGGTATTCATTGGCACTTAGTTAGTGTTTTTTAGCACTTGTGTCTCTCAACCAATTCTTCTGTTGCTCAAATCTAATAAGTCTGAAGTTGATTTGCTACTGTTCCCATAAGTCTAACATGGGCAAAGACTCTCTAAATGCTCGACTCAAAGGAGTCGGGTTCCACACTTGGCAAACCCGCATCAAGCTCATCCTGATGAAGAAGGGTCTCTGGGCCATCACAAATGGCAAAGAGAAGAAACCTCGAGACGTGGACCTTGCAACTACTTGGCAAAAGAATGATGACAGAGCACAGGCCATTATCAAATTGGAGCTAGACGACAGTTATATCCATCATGTGGATAACTATGAGACCTCACAGGATACATGGAAAAGACTTGACACCCTGTTCGGTGCACAATCTAAATCATCAAAGTATGGTCTCCTGATTGAGTTCTTCAGGCTTGAAATGAAGTCCAGCACATCACTTGCCACACATCTCAATTACATGGAAGGACTCCTAACCCAACTTGCAGGAATCAACATTAAAATGGATGAAGATGTTTGCATCGGTGTTCTACTTAAGAGCTTGCCTCCTGAATATAATAATGTATCAACAACTTTAATCAACATGCCAAATCCTGAACTTGTTGATATCCAAGTATCACTGTTAGAAGAAGAAAAGAAGCTAAAAACTAAAGAAGAACCAAGTACCTCTAGAGATGAGCATGCATTATATGTTGGCAACAGGTACAAAGGCAAGAAGGATCAGCTCTTCTGTGACTTCTGCAAAAGGACCGGACACACCGAGAAGTTCTACCACGCAAGAAAGAGATCCCAAAAGGCCTATCTAGTCACAGTCAAAGAAGAAGAAGAAAATGGAGCAAAGGAAGAAGAAGATGAAGATGAAGACCACCAGGATCGGAAGGACAAGACTCATCAATCCTTGTACTCTCATAATTCTGATAGACTGTTTTAAAAGCCTTGTACTTCCTTGCCCTAATGCTTCCTGCCATTAGCTTTGTAAACTCCTTATGTAACTTGGCATTACAGTCCCTGTACACTTTGTGAGGCCCCTGTTACAGCCTCTGGATGTCCACCATGTTTATGGTACCCACACTTAGCTTTTTTGTGACAGCCTCTGGTGTTTTGCCATGTCTGTGGTATGCCCACACTTTGCAGGTGGTTCTCATTACAGCCTCTACACACTTTGTGCCTTTTCTAGTTGTGATTGAGGAGGGGTGTTGAGAATCAGCAATCACACTCAAACAGCCTCTTTGTATGGAGTCTCAGGGTCAAGGATATGCAGGCTAACTTATCCCATATGCACAATGGTGCCTACTGCAGTTTCCTACTTTCCTATAAAGCATTGTACTTGCTTCCTTTCTTAATGCAATGATAGTACTCTTTTCTTTTCAGTGAAGTGTCAATGTCATTGTCCACATACACAAGATTGTGTTTATGAGTCCAAGTCTCAATCTTGGAACCTAATTCACTTGTGTAATAAACAGTGTCCTTGTCTTCTTCATCATGAATCCACACTTCTCATTTCATCCTCCATAGCTTCCGGTTTTGCCATGCTCTAGATCCTACATTTCTCACATAAGAGACATGACGCAGAAAGAAATCGCAGACACAGGTGCAGGGGTTAGTGTCTTGAGCCACACAGTCTTGTAAGCCTAGGGAAACCCTCCCGTTGCGACTGCTAGATTCAATGTCACACTACCAAATGGAATGAAGGTAAATCCATTCGGAGTTTTAAATAATTGGCCAGTGAAGATTGAAGAAGTCCAGTTCTCTGTACACTTCATTGTTATGAAGAGAGTGGACTATGATATCCTGCTAGGCCAAGCCTGGCTAAGGAATGCACGAGTCATCGAGGTCTGGGGCAATGGTCTAATCTTCTTAGGGAATCGGAAGGAATTAGTAAGGGTGGAGATGGATCACCTGTTGATCTAGATGCCATCTCAACCACATTGCGGGGTGACACCCAACCAACCACATCCTATGGGCCCTTGACCAAGTATATCCCCTACGCTGAGGATGAGCGAGATTGGATGCATGTCCTTCTAATCATCGAACACCCATTTTAGACAATGAGGAGAAGTATAAGCAAGCCGCACAAGCCATGTGCATGCCAAATGAGGAATATCAGTACCACTCTACATGATGGCAATGAGTTCGTGTGGTTGGCCCAAACCTATCACTTTCCATGTCCCAAATAATAATCTAGAACTCCATGAGACCCTAGAGTATTTGACAAGTAGATTGGAGGGCAATCCTTCCACTAATCTCTTGCCCCTTAGAGACCTCCTAGGTGAGCACAAGTGGAAGTAGACCAAAGTTCACAACCTGAACTAGCTATACAATTGGGCTCTAGTCACCGACGAGAAAGAGGCTAGAAAGGGCAACCCAAGAGATGACGAGCAGTCATGGAGTGATGGTTTTGACAATGAATATGAGGATTGTTCCTCCATCTGTGAGATGAGCGAGGAGGAAATGGATACCGTGGAGTACGATACTGATGGAAGTATGATAGAGAAGATAACAGTAGACTCCAAGCCCTTATAAAGGAATGCATATGAGATCAAGAGAGGAGTTATAAGATTGGATTGCGATAGCTTTTGGTTGGAATGCATAGGGGCAATGGATTATAAGCAGGCTGGAATTGCCCAACCACTTGTGATACCTATATTTAGGATAGATGCACCTACTGAACTACAACCACCCGGGGAGACTCCTTCATCTAATGAGGGCTGTGAGTTCAACTCAGAGTCTAAAGTCAGTTTACGAAGAGCGACCTTGAAATACCCATGCTATCCAAGATTGTTCCTCCATCTGTGAGATGAGCGAGGATGAAATGGATACCGTAGAGTACGATACTGATGGAAGTATGATAGAGAAGATAACAGTAGACTCCAAGCCCTGATAAAGGAATGCATATGAGATCAAGAGAGGAGTTATAAGATTGGATTGCGATAGCTTTTGGTTGGAATGCATAAGGGCAATGGATTATAAGCAGGCTGGAATTGCCCAACCACTTGTGATACCTATATTTAGGATAGATGCACCTACTGAACTACAACCACCCGGGGAGACTCCTTCATCTAATGAGGGCTATGAATTCAACTCAGAGTCTAAAGTCAGTTTACGGAGAGCGACCTTGAAATACCCATGCTATCCAAAACCAAATGCACCAAGGGGGACTTGCTGGTCCACCTAAGGCGCAATCGGCTAAAGGTGGAAAGAAAGAAATGAACAAAAGAGTCTAATGCAGAACCATTGAAGAAACCGCAGGACTTACCCAAATGCTTCACTAAGTTCAAGAAGGGTGACAAAGTGGTGGTCCTGCTAGGAGCAAAGAGGCAGGGCCAGACAAATGAGCCTATCAAAGGACCCACCAAGGTCAAGGAAGTCAAACTAGCAGGGGAAGGTGACAAGCCTCAACCTGTATTCATAGCAAATGACCTGACCAAGGATGAGGAGGCTAACCTTGTACCTTTTAGAGTGTGTTGACCATTAGTAGGATGGGCAATGTTGAACTTGAAACACTGGAAGGCAAGGGCATAGGCTTTTTGAATGGTAGTCACATGAAGAAGTACTACCCTCCCACACATCCTTTACATGAGCCCCCTATGACAGAGGCCCATGTCAATGTCTACATCACAACCATCATCGAGAGAGAGGATGATGAGGAAGCTGTTGCTCCAGCTTATTTATGAATCACGTCCACAACCCAAAAGACACATTCTTTTGATGCTTTGATCCATGAGCGAGCTGACTTCAATATCCTTACCCTTGCTCATTGGACCCTCATTGCTCAACCCCAGTTTGCAGCCAACTAACGCTAAACTTAGCCCATTTGGGGGCGAATCCTATGCACTCCTTGGGAAGTGCAAAGTCATTGTCTCTATTGAGTCTGAAAGTTTGCCAATCATCTTCTATGTGTTGCCCAACAAGAAGGAGGCAGTCAAGGCGTTGCTATTAGGGCACACTTTCAAAAAACAATCCCATTGTTACGTCAATTATGACCTGCAATGTATCCACCTCGCCATAGGAAATGTGCATGTCGTGACAACCTTCAACAAGGGCAGTGTGGGTCCCTCCAAGACCACCACTCCACCAATGCGTCAATCTAGTTCTGTTCCATCGCAGCCACTAGCAAGTCTTAGGCCTTCATATGAGCAACACTCATTTCTTGCTATGGCCAAGGACCTTGCTGCCAATTCAGGTGATGACTTGGTTACTTGCATTAAAATGTTGGATAGCACATTCACGACCTTCGCTAGAAGTTATCGCCGCGGCTAGACCTTGGCCTTCTTGATGAGCCACTTGCTTTTGAAGTCTATGCTTTACCATGCACCTGGGAAGAGTAGGAACTCATGACCATCAAATTCCCCAAGGTTGTAGCTAAGCTTATTGCTTGCAGTGAAGTCTCAAAGGAGCAAGCAATCATCGGCAGGATACTAACCTCATACCGAAAGCCTGCCGGCTCTGCACCAATCCAAGAGCTTGAAGAGCTCTTCAGTCTTGCAAACTCTACCTCTTCATTCTTACAGCAATGGTACGCCTTACATCTCCAATGGGAGCAAAAAGATTGCCAAATTATGACGAATGCCCAGCAGAGATGCGCAATCGAGGCTGCGGAATATGACCTCACGTACATAGCTCCTACTTCTTTTATGGTTATGGCCATCCTATGTAACAAACTGCTTGACAACCATTTATTTGCCCATCCTAACATTGACCAAGTCCTTACAAAAGAAGAGCTACACATTGCTAGCCGCCTCAAATCTGGCGATGTGCTACATGATGTCCTAACATATATCACACAAGCATCCATTAGACCGCATGAACTTGACCGTCATGCCCAATTGGAATACAACCAATATTTCTACCAATGGGCTATTGTCAAATTAAACACACCACGCTGTGCTTTAACGCCTTTGCCTCGTCCTATTCAATCCTAGGAAGGATTTTCATCTTTCCATGAAGGGGAGGGGGTAAGGTGATCAGGAAAACATAACACAAAGGGAAAGCATAATGAAGAGTTGAACTACACATAAGAACTTAAGAGCACAATGCACTTAAAAGCAAAGCTATTGGCTGGAATACACCCCACAGTCCAAGCAGAATGAACATCATCACGGGGGTCGTCCCTCTACAACAAACATTGTATGCCCCACCGCACCCCTCATCATATGCGCTTGATAATCCACCGTTTAATCCCTATTCTGCGAATAATTCTTTCTTGCCTTAGGGCCTAACCGTTGGTTCACATTTTTTAGGTTCCCCACCAGTAGTCATCATGGAGCACATAGTGCAGCTGGTCTGCAAGGAAGCTCTCCGTCGTCGAAGGGAGAATAAGGCACTAGCACATCCACCAGAACACTACATGCCTACTCTAAAGAGGTACGCACCAAAAAGAGACCCCAAGAGACACTGCCCAAGATGTAGGCCGAAAACTCCCCAAGCCAAGAGGACGAAGGCTCAATGGAGCACCCTGGGTGTAGCAACACCGGCCGTGCAGGCCCTCACCATACGCTCGGGCACCTGGTACTCGAAAGAGGAGAAGGCGGCTAGAAACAAGTGGAAATTTGATGAATTATTTAAAAGCATTCTTAAAACAACCGCAGTGAGGGACTACACCATTCGGGTCCCGGTCGATATCTTCCCTACCTGACCTGATGGGAGACCCTCACCAGCACAACCCCAGTTGCCCAACCACCCGAAGTCACCTTGCCTCATACAAATAGAATAGACCCTATGTTGTATAAGATTCTTAACAAAGGCCATCTTGCCATAACTTTTTGTTCTTAAGTGGTTAAAGGGGCAAGCTCCCCCCAACTGTACAAACCTCCCTTACTACTAATACATGTCATGTCTTTAACAAGCACCAATGAGATGCATCATAGGTCAACACCATAGGATTTAGATGAAGTAATACCTTCTTGCATTGCATCTGTTCATCATAATTGATGCATGTGCTTTGCATATACTCTCACAAAGCGTCATGTGGATATAGGATGACATAGGTCTTCGTAACAAAAGTGTTTAAGGTCCAAATCACCACAAGACCACCAACCCCACAAAGACCATTACAGAGAAAGTGACAAAAATACCAAGAGCAAAGAGCCGTGATGGAAGCCCCGTTCGAAGAGAAAATCAACCATACAAAAAGCACGCAGTGCATTTCAACATGGCCCAAAGCATAGTCATTGGCTACTCTTTCTTTCTTGGCCAAACTCAACAGCGCCCGGGTAGGATCCATGCTTTCAACAATGACAAGGTAAACAATTCTTTGTCTACCAGGATTCCATTTCCCACCAGATACTCTATCCCTTGTCCATGTACCACATATAAATCTTTTCAATTGCAGGTATTGTAGACTCCAACAGAAGTACCATCAGCTCTTCATCAGCACTCCACTCTGAATTCATATCCTTCATCAACCTGCAAGCCCACTAAGGAATCATTGCCTGCTCCCCAGAATCCCCCAAACATCAACACCTGTGCCAATCCATGAATGCAACTCCCAACAAAAACTAGTCCTATCCCCAACTTCAACACCCCTATCACCAACCAAGCAGGCCAACAAAGTGCCACCAACCACCTTCATCCGCACCGCCACTAAAACTTCTCCAATGCTTACCATAACAGTCCCTTCCACCCATATCTTTCGTGCATACCAAAGCTTGCTACCTACGATGGTGAGTGCCATGAGACTTGCCTGACATGCAAGATAAGGGCAAGAGCACGTCACAAGACCAAGAGCTAGCCAAAGTCGGGATGGAGCTAGCACAGTTGCAGGAGTTAGTAAAGAGACCACTAGACCGCACGTCCAGTGTGTGCACTATGGAGGCAACCACATCCCTGCCGAGTGCTAGGATCCAAGATCCAGGCCTTATGCAAATTGCAGAAGGTTTGGCCACGACACAATGCATTGTCAATTGCCAAGAAGGTTTCCTTACGTACAACAGTACAGCTCACCATACTACGGGAATAGGCCACCTAACTTCTCTGGAAGAGGAGCCCCATTGGCCCTTCAAGCAGCTAATGATTAAAAACCGGTTGTTCCTACATTAGAGATCAATCCCATGGGCATACCCAGATCATCTGGACCCTTCGTGACACATCCACTGAGTGGCACTCCCATCCACTATGTGGAAGAGCCCAATGACGAGGAGTCATATGTGAACCCTTACATCTCGTATGATGAAGAGGATAACCGGTCCTCATGGACTATCGACCAGTGCTGGCAATGGCATTAGGAAGGGGAAGAGGTAGAGGTTTTTGAGGGCCAAGCCAAGACCTAGTCACATGCTGAACTTGTGGTCACCCTGGTCACATATCTATACGATGCCCAAAAACAGAGCAGGCTAATAGGGAGAGAGCTAATCTCAGGTGTGCAGGGTGTGGCATCACCCATCTCTTCAGGGAATGCCCTAGACAATAGCCATCCTCGAGCTTAGGAAATGTACCATCAGCACCTTTGGGGCTGTTTGGCGTTGAGACATTTGACAGTGAGGATACACCCATCCCGCTACATGTCATGGCGCATGCACAAACACGACTGCTTGGGCCTAGTAACCTAGATGTTGCATCAATAGGAAAGAGGATTCATAGGCAAAGAAAGAAGAAAACCAATGCTAAGATCACTCTCAAAACTAACGAAGAGATGATGCAAGTGAGTGGCAGGAAGGTAACTAATGCTGAGGCTGAAACCACCACTCTGAAAACAATAGAGAAAGGGAGTGCTAAGGTAGGGGAGTACCCCTACTCGAAGCGCCAATTAGAAGATATTGAAAAGGTCAAGGAGTGGGTAAAGAAAGCCCAAGAGAACCTAAAGGATGTTGAGGCCATCATAGAACATGGAACTGAGGACTTCTCTAGTGTGAGCACCCCAATCTTACCCTCTCGACCAAGGTCAAGAGATGTGTCTATGCCACGAGCAGCACCACCCCAGGAGAAGCTTAGGAGCCACGGGCCAGCAAAACACCCAAAGCCAATGGCCTAGAGATGTGGGAATGGAGGAGAGACAAATGACAAGTTACCTCCTCACGACATTAGTAATCACCCCAATAACCCTGAGCCTAGTAGACCTGCTCAAGCAGCATCTAACACTTTGTCTGGAAACTGAAGCACTGGGTGGAGGAACCAACTTAGTAGATTGTTGTTGACCTGCATGAGCATGATTCAGTCACACAGATATCGAGCTTGACGCTTCACTCAGTGCCTAAATCTCTGCATGTAAATGCTTTTTGGAAGGGCACCAAGATGCATGCTAGGCTACCTATCCTGGCCATAGGAGACATGACGCGAAAAGGAATCGTAGACACAGCACAGGGGTTAGTGTCTTGAGCCACACACTCTTGCAAGCCTAGGGAAACCCTCCCATCGAGACTACTAGGTTCAATGTCACACTGGCAAATGGAATGAAGGTAAGGTCGTTTGGAGTTTAAAAGAATTGACCAATGAAGATTGAAGGTGTCCATTTATCTATACACTTCATTGTTATGAAGGGAGTGGACTACGACATCCTGCTAGGTCCACCCTGGATGAGGAATGCACGAGTCATCGAGGACTAGGGCAAGGGTCTAATCTTCTTAGGGAATCGGACGAAAGAAGTAAGGGTGGAGATGGATACCTAGAAGACAACACCTGTTGATCTAGATGCCATCTCAGCCACATTGAGGGGTGACACGCAACCAACCACATCGTATGGGCCACTGACCAAGTATATCCCCTACTGTAAGGATGAGCAAGATTGGATGCATGTTCTTGCAACCATCGATCTCCCATTCTCAGACAATGAGGAGGATTATAAGCAAGCTGCACAAGTCATATGCATGCCAGATGAGGAACACTCAGTACCACTCTGCATGATGGCAAGGAGTGCATGTTGTCCACCCAAACCTATCACTTTCCATGTCCCAAATAATAAGCTAAAACTTCAAGAGACCCTAGAGTATTTGACAGGCAGATTGGAGGGCAATCCTTCTGCTAATCTCTTGCCCCTTAGAGACCTCTTGGCTGAGCACAAGTGGAAGTGGACCAAAGTTCACAACCTAAACTTGCTATACAATTGGGCTCTAGTCACTGACGAGAAAGAGGCTAGAAAGGACAACCCAGGAGACGACGAGCAGTCAGGGAGTGATGGTTTTGACAATGAATATGAGCATTGTTCCTCCATTTGTGAGATGAGAGAGGAGGAAATGGATTATGTTGAGTACGATACTGATGGAAGGGTGATAGAGCATATAAGAGCAAACTCCAGGCCCCGAGAAAGGAATGCATATGAGATCAAGAGAGGAGTTATGAAATTGGATTGCGATCCCTCTTGGTTGGAATGCATAGGGGCAGTGGATTATGAGCAGTCTATATTTGATTTCAAAGTCATACTCTTGTAGCACCTCAATCCAGCGGCGTTACCTCATGTTGACCTCAACCTGGGAGAAGATCCATTTGAGGCTCTTGTGGTCCGTGACTAGTGTGCAAATCAGATGATGTATGCGCACGTAGTGAACACCGGAAGGTCCCCAAGAACAATGAACTCTAATAAAACTCATAAAGTAAAAAGAAGCTTTTGCACGACATGAGATAAAAAGACAAATTGGGTACAATCTCTCCCCATGCCTTGTGTGAGAACTCCACAAGGCATGTATTTATAAATTTATCTCAAAAATAGCCAATTTACAATTAGCATGCTTTCACTTTTGTGTTTGCTTTTTCCCAAATAAAGAATAAAGCGGTTGGGCATCCAAAAAGTTGAGATGTGCCCAAATACAATGTCCAATAATGAAATATTTAAACTGAGGGTCTATGCACATACAAAATAATAAAAGTTTGTCAAGTGCTTCAATAAATAAGCGCACCTAAATAAATATTAGTGCCCCTCTTTAATAATAAGGTGCACGCCCATCAAAAATGATAATTACTTCTAGGTAATCTGAATACACACCATTGCTCAGTGCTTCCCAACACCACCATTGCCTCCTCTTCACATCAACTGAAGCATTCACAATTGTTAAAAAGTAATAAAATGAAATTGACAAAAGTGAATACCTAGCAAGTCTTCAACTACAAAATAAATAAATAGGTTGGAACTCTGTCCTAACCTTAATTTAATACGAGTGCACTCTAAACTCATAAACATCCATTAATTTAAATATGTATTTTGTAGAATCACCTGCCATGGAATCACCCACATGCACATTAGATTAACATGATGCTCAAAAAGAACAGGCATCCCCATCAACTTCTCGCACAAGGAATCCACCTTGTGTACGAGCCCCGGCAAATAAATATAGTTTTACGAATTCCACCGCAAAACCTCATGGAATCTACTGTGGAATAAAAACCTCACGGAATCCACCATGGTCTCACAAAATCCATTGTGGAATATGCTAGGAGTGGTCTTACAGAATCCACCGTGGAATATGCTTCATGGCATCATACCCCCAGGGTCAGATAGCAATTGTCCTCAATTTCTATTAGCTCAATGTGGACCGAGCAGTAAGGGGTAAGCACTTAGGTCGTAGGCGTGCATCCATTGGGCCTCTTCAACAGGATGATTTTAAAGCTTAACCAAATATCTTTAATATCTACGCCCAGTTCTAGTGGTCATAAAGTCAATATCTAGAATAGTTTCAGGTTCAAGGATTTTAGTCTCCTCTTCTAACAAAGGAGGGTTTTCATAGGCAAGGTGATTGGCCTCTAAAGGGTCATAATTGTCAAGATTGTGGGAGAGAAGGAAGGAGTCTCACTTGAAGCTTTCTTGCTTGCACAATGGGGGAATACACACAAGGGTGGAGGTTGAAAATAGTTTTCCTCTTCTTAGTTATGTAAGCCAAAAGAACTCAAGTACAAAGAAATAGAAGAACCCTATATATGGGTCTCAAACCAAACTCAACTAACTAAGGTGGCATACTAACTGAGCCACGAACTAGAGTAGATAAGGATAGCTATCATGTAGCTATTATTCATGGGTGGTGTACCAACCGCATCTGCAACACAACTGACAAGTCGGTGACATAAATACACAACGGTCACCCTGGCGTATCACGAGTGGAGCTCGATATCTCAACACTCCCCCTCGAGCTCAATCCCAATTCCTGCACACCAAGTAGGTCTCTGAACTTGCGCAGCTTCTCTGCGCCCAATGCCTTCATGAATATGTCAGCTACCTGATCCTCTGTGCTGACATAAACTAGATCAATAAGACCTAGTAAAACCCTCTCTCGCACATAGTGATAATGCACCTCAATGTGCTTTGTTCTAGCATGATAGACTGGGTTATTTGCCAAGTGTATACTACTCATGTTGTCACAATAAATGACAATTGGCCCATCTGTAGACTGATGCATATCATAAAGTAGCTTATGCAACCAAGCTACCTCACATGCAACCATTGCTGCACCCCTGTACTCAGCCTCTGTGCTCGACAAGGCAACTGTAGGCTATTTCTTGCTGCTCCAAGTGACTGCAGCACTCCCAAAAGAGAACACATATCCACTGGTAGATCGTCTATCAGAAATACTACCAGCCCAATTAGCATCAGTGTATCCATGCAACTGTATCTGAACCCCAGTCTCATAAAATAGTCCATACTGCAATGTGGACTTCACATACCTGAGTATGCGTCTAGCCGCATCCAAATGTGGTTTCCTTGGAGCCTGCATAAACTGACTTACCAATCCAACAACATAGCTCAAATCTGGCCTGGTAATAGTCATATAAATCAAACTTCCTACTATGCGTCTGTACATAGTAGGGTCTTCTAGAAGCTCACCTGCATCTGTGCTCAGCTTCACATTCTACTCCAAAGGAACTGAAATAGGCTTACAGCTTGTCATCCCATATTTGGACAGCATGTCCAATCCATACTGCCTCTGCAAGAGCTGTATCCCACTTGGTGATCTAATCACCTCAATGCCCAAGAAATAATGCAGCTCTCCCAAATCCTTCATCTCAAACTTCTGCTTCAATAGCATTTTCACATGAAGGATATCTTCATCACTGTCACCTGTCATAATCAAATCATCAACATAAATGACAAGTAGCATAATACCTTTCTCTGTTCTTCTCACATAAAGTGAGAAATCTGCCTTGGAAATATGAAACCCAATAGTGACAAGATACTATCCTATCTTGTCAGACCATGCTCTAGGTGCTTGCTTCAAGCCATACAAGGCTTTCTTCAACCTGCAAACAAACTCAGGATGAACAGCATGCACATAACCTGGTGGCTGCTCCATATAGACCTCTTCTTGCAAATCACCATGCAAGAAGGCATTCTTTACATCCATCTAATGTAAAGACCATCCCTTTGATACAGCCATAGCAATGACTGCTCTTACGGTTGCCATCCTTGCAACCGGACTGAATGTTTCTTCATAGTCAATGCCATATGTTTGTGCATACCCCTTGACTACTAATCTTGCCTTGTATCTATTCACAGAACTATCTGCATTGTGCTTCACCTTATAAACCCACTTACAGCCAGTTGCATTTTTACCTTTAGGCAAAGGTACTAATTCCCATGTAGCATTTGCTTCCAAGGCATCCATTTCTTCATCCATGGCTTTCTCCCATTTTTCTTTTCCCATGGCTTCCTCAAAAGAAGTGGGTTCTGGTTCCTGTATCACTTTAACCATATATGCATAGTGAATGGCTGTAAATCCATCATATTTCAGCCTATCCACAGGATACCTAGCTCTCGTAGACCTGTGCAAAGTAGGTTCACTCCCAGGTGCTCTCAAAACATCCCTGGTCTTCCTTACTCCAGGTGTAACAATAGAAGGAATACCCAACTCATCATCAATGCTCTGTTCTGAGCCACTGGATTCACCATCCACATAAGAGTGACCTGCATTCACATCAAACATGGGCTGATCAACCTTCTTTTTTCCTTTTCGTGATACCTGCATACCACTATCTGCATTACTTTGAGAAGATTCTCCTGATCTCAATCTGCCTGTCCATGGCGAAGAATGTTAACCACTACTAGAGGATGCTCCAGGTCCACTAATATTTTGTGACTGCTGCTGTGAATTTTGTGCAGCATTACCATTTTGTGCATCTACATCATCAATCACATTTACTGGTTTATACCAGCTACTCATCTCATCAAAAACAACATCTCTGCTCACTGTAAACTTACGAGTAGAAGGGTTATAGCATCTATACCCTTTTTGCTGCAGAGAGTAACCAATAAAGATGCACTTCTCAGCTTTTGGATCCAACTTGGATCTCAACTCATCTGGCACATGTACATAGGCAATGCAACCAAAAATTTTCAAATGAGAAATATCTGGTTTCCTACCAGTATACCTCTCCTCTGGAGTCATTCCATGTATTGCTGCAGTGGGAGTCCTATTCATTATGTAAACTGCTGTAGCAACTGCTTCAGCCCAATAAAAATCTAGCAAGTCTTTTTCATTGAGAATGGCACGAGATACCTCTCCAATATGCCTATTTTTTCTTTCTGCAATTCCATTTTGTTGTGGGGTATGACTGCATGAATATTGCTGCTTTATGCCATGCTCCTGCAGGAACCTTGCAAACTCATTTGAGAGGTACTCTCCCCCTCCATCTGACCTTAGGCATTTTATCTGCAAGCCTGTTTCTTTTTCAACCATAGCTTTAAGAGTTTTGAAATGCCCAAAAACTTCACTTTTCTTTTTCATAAAATACACCCAAACTTTTCTGCTATAGTCATCAATAAAACTGGCAAAATAATGACAGCCTCCAAGAGATGCAGCTTTAGTTGTCCACACATCAGAGTGGATTAATTCCAATGGCTTCTTACTCTCTTGAACATGTCTAGGAAATGGTGACCTTGCCTGTTTTCCAAACTGACAGGCTTCACATACCTTATGCATTTCTGCAACCTTGAATTTCGGCAAACCTGCAACAATATTTTGGGCCTGCATTGATTTAAGTCGCTGTACATTAACATGACCAATGCGTTTATGCCAGATATCAATATCTGCAACTACACCGGTCCCATGTGCAAACATTGTTGCACTCAATTCAGACATGTCTGCATCCAATGTAAACATTCTGCCCTTCTTCTTTCCTTTTGCTATCAAGCGACCTTTATTTTTCATATCCTCAACAAAGCATCCATGAGGATTAAATCTGACCTGCAAGCCCTGCTCAACCATTTGACCAACAGAAACCAGATTCTTGGTGATATTCGGGACATGAAATACATCGGATAGGTATTTCTTTTTCCCATCCTGCATAGACAAAGGAATTTTTCCAATCTGCACAATAGGATGTGCAGTATCATCACCAGTCTCCACAAATCCTGGTTTTTCCATTTTCCTTGCATCCTCCATCCATTCTGCATGACTTGTCATATGGTTTGATGCACCTGAGTCAACATACCATACATCCTTGCTTTCTTCTGCACTTGTCATAGAATTGTTCACGTGCTGCACCATAAACAGATGCTCAGTTCTGTCATCACCCTGTGTACTAGAGGATGCATAATTTTCTTGTTGCAGTTTTCCATTCATGATGTCATTCTGCTTTTGTTGAGATATCGAGCTCCACTCGTGATACGCCAGGGTGACCGTTGTGCATTTATGTCACCGACTTGTCAGTTGTAGATGCGGTTGGTACACCGCCCATGAATAATAGCTACATGATAGCTATCCTTATCTACTCTAGTTCGTGGCTCAGTTAGTATGCCACCTTAGTTAGTTGAGTTTGGTTTGAGACCCATATAGAGGGTTATTCTATTTTCTTTGTACTAGAGTTCTTTTGGCTTACACAACTAAGAAGAGGAAAACTGTTTTCAGCCTCCACCCTTGTGTGTCTTCCCCCATTGTGCAAGCAAGAAAGCTTCAAGCGAGACTCCTTCCTTCTCTCCCACAATCTTGACAGCTTTTTATAGTAGTCTTTAGCCATATGACCCATTTTACCACAATAGTAGCATTCAACATTACTATTTGCATTTTGACCTCTTTGCCATCCACCACGACCTCTTTGGCTCCCTCTGCCTCTAGAGTTACCACGTCCTCCTCCATAGGACTGGTTTTCTTGAGTTTGCTACATATTCTGATTTCTACCACGGCCTCCATATCGGCCTCCTCTACCTCTGCCTCTACCTCTTCCAGCATTTGAGTAGAAGACAGCTTCTTTTGAAGTTCCTCCTAAAGAAGATGCACCACCATTTCTTTGCTCCTCAGAAATTAGAAGAGCAATCAGCTCCTCAAAATCAGGAAATCTTTCACGAACTGAAATGGATGTCCGAAACTGTGCATAATCCTTTCCTAGACCATTCAAGGTCATAGAAACTAAATCATCATCTTCCACTGGTGACCCAATGGAAGCAAGTGCATCTGCAATCTTCTTCACCTTCATGTGGTAGTCGTTGATGCTCATATTTTCTCTTTGCACATTGTGCAACTCTTGCTTGAGCTGCATTTTTCTGGCTTGCGTATTTGTGTTATACATTTTTGACAAAGTATCCCATGCCTCCTTTGGCGTACTTGCATCCTGAATATGCACAATCATAGAGTCTGAAATGCTGATAGACAGCCAATACATAACTTTCCTAGCTCTCTCATGCCATGCTTTAAATGCCTGCATTTGCTATTGATTGGGAACATCAGGAAGAACTGGTTCTTCTTCATTTCCTGTAACAAATTCCCAATATCCTTTTCCCATAAGGAAATTTGTCATTCTAAACTTCCATGCTTGGAAGTTGTTCTTGTCAAGCTTTTCAGTGACAATCTGTGAAAGAGAATCAGATGCCATTACAGAAGACTGCAAAAAATTTTGTCACTGCAAAGAACACAGCTTCAGCCTCACAAGGGCAAATCTGCAAAACTGACGAAAGTGGTATTTGACCACCCAGTCACTTCCTAGTGACGATTTTGCATCAACAGGCAACAGGGATGATTCTGTAACTCCCAATGTCTCTACGCACAGGCATACAATGCAATTTCTACAGTAACTTTTCACCGATCTGTAGAACAGTGGTCGCATAGCATAAAACTGGGCCTTTTCCTAAGTGCGTGCAGAAAACTTCCGCCTCCAAAACAGGCCCCGAAATGGCCTCAAATCAAAAAAACCTTTTGCTTCACCGCGAAGGGCATCTCAACCTGAGACAATGCACTCCTGCACTTTCTGGCTGTGCTACCTGCAGAGATCTGCTCCCAAAACAGAAAATGAAAGCAACACTGCTCCTCTTACCAAAACACTGTGATCTTGGCTTGCTTTCTTGAGCTCCTTACCACGAACAAGGCTCTGATACCATGTCAAGATTGTGGGAGAGAAGGAAGGAGTCTCACTTGAAGCTTTCTTGCTTGCACAATGGGGGAATACACACAAGGGTGGAGGCTGAAAACAGTTTTCCTCTTCTTAGTTGTGTAAGCCAAAAGAACTCAAGTACAAAGGAATAGATGAACCCTATATATGGGTCTCAAACCAAACTCAACTAACTAAGGTGGCATACTAACTGAGCCACGAACTAGAGTAGATAAGGATAGCTATCATGTAGCTATTATTCATGGGCAGTGTACCAACCGCGTCTGCAACTGACAAGTCGGTGACATAAATACACAACGGTCACCCTGGCGTATCACGAGTGGAGCTCGATATCTCAACAATAATCAACTAATATGAAAAGTATAATGAATTTTCCAATGTTGGGGTAGTTCTAATTTAAATGCATTGTCATTAATTTTGTGAATGATTTTAAAAGATTCATAAAATCTAAGTGTTAATTTAACAAGAGGATGTTTCTCAACACTTTGCAATCTTCTCTTTTCAATACATAACCAAACATAATCATTATGTAACATGTCTGCTCATCCACTTGAGGGACACGTCTTAGCAGCCCATCGGGAAGAGAGTCTAGAAAGCACTGCCTAGCACTTGCAAGGAATGTCACAGGGTTTGCGATCTAGGTCTTCCCGAGTATGCCCCACGCAGAAGTATCCGAACGTTCCCACTAGGATCGACCTGAAGTCCGGGTTCCTCGTAGTCGGATATTCCTAACAGTCTTCTAGCATCGGCCTACAACTGTTCCACTTTGCGCAGATGCAACTGGAATAAAGCAGACTCGTACCGCACTTGGTTCAAAGAGAATGGGAAACAAGAGGGATGCATCGCTCGACCTCTCTGCCCGTAAGGCATAGTCCCATTCCGGTCCCCTAAAATGGCATGAATCAGGTTTTTAACTTACAAGTTCTAAGGTTCTTTTCTATCTAATGTTCGCATCGAATAAATTCCATTGAGGAAAGCTCTTGGCTAACCGAGACCACCTTGCTGTAGGATGAACCCGACAGTCACATCCACCATGCTTTCCTTGGGGGTTGTTTTAGTTATCTAATTACTTATCACATTATGTTTGACACATAAAAGTAGCTTCCTTAATTAACCTATTAATCACAAGTTCCTTTACGTTATTTAGGCATAGACACGAAGACAAGATAAAACAAGATCAAACACTTCCTTAATTTATCTCAGATTAATGTTTGTCTCCCGCCCATATAGGAGAATTAAGAGTCCCTTTCTGCCTTCGCAAAAAAATCCTTCCGTCTCCCAGCAATAAAAACCCGAAGGTTTATCCTACCAAGATTTTGCCTTATAACTAGTATCAAGGCCTCGAGATCCCATCTCGAGTCACGTAGAACACTTGGGTAGGGTCCGAAGGCATTGGGATTTATGGCCACAGCCCCCCCTAGCACCCAAGCATCCTCCTACGCCAAGTAATTTCCACTGAGAGACCTCTCACAGCGGGTTCGGTCCACACTCCCGGTGCGGATTCATAACCCCCTTGGTTAGGGCATGGCAGTTTGCGAGGGGGTAGCTAGAGCCATCCTTCCTTAATTATCCCTTTAGGAAGTCATCCACAACTGAAGCAACCAGCCTAATAACTTTTACTAGGAAAAACATCTCTTTTGTTCCATGGCAATTTATCCTTACAGTTCCCGCAATGAAGATATAATCACTTGGATACTCATCCAAAACCTCAACCAATCCCTAAGTATCATTTCGGAAACAATCAAGCTAATACAATTAGCCTAACATCCTTTAACTAGGAAAACATCCTTTCCTAATCCAGCAAGTAACCACTCTGCCTAGCAATCACTTTTCCCATCTTTAACAAGATCAACCTTCGTTAAAATCATTTCAATAGTTCCAAGCAACATGCTTAGCATAAATCAACTACCATAAAGTTCGCTCTCCCCCTTGGGTTAGGGCTTCGCAAGGTCAATTTAACAAATTCCTTCTAGATCCTTTAAATGATCTAAGTGGTCTTCCCCTTGATCCTGATTTGATCAAGGCTAACATTGTCCTATTGTTTCAAACATAGACAAGTTTGGTGGTTTGTACAACATTCCTATTAAGGTGAAGTTCCTTTCCTGAATACCCTCCGCATTCTTCCTTAGGTCGATTGCAACCCGCAAGATCTGATACCTTGGGAATTGGGGTTTTCCCTAAATTTGTCTTTTCTTGTAAGGAACAAGAATCTACATAGTCGAATGCCAATTCAACTCGTGCTTTTCGAGTTATGGACTGGTGATCCACCCTTTCCAACAACCTTAGCATCGACTAGGTCTTCATAGGAATTTTTCCCTAGATAGTTTACCTATCTAACTCCTAAATGTTGTTTCGCATTGAGTCCACTAGGACATCCTTACCCTAGTGCGTAAGTCTCCCCTTCCTGGAAGAACAAGAGAATTTTTCTGTCCCAGTTGTGTTGCACAACTTTGGAACCACAATTGAAAATTGGCAATTGACAATCAGCTTAAATCGGGAATTGGTCGAAACCTTAATTCCCTTATTTCAGCATAGTGTGTCCTAATTGGTAGGACAACAGAATTGAGAATAACTTCTATTAAATCTTTCCTATGCATTTGTTGGCAAACAATGAATTTTTGTATGCAATTCTTTCATGAATTTCATAATACGCCCTTTCCTATGAAGTAAATTTTTTCAATCACAAAACTGAATACCTAGAATGATTCATGCATATTTTTGGCTATTGATCCATCAAGAGAATGTGTAAAAAGCAGGATGCAATAACCTATTCCTTTCCATGCAATGTGTGACAAAATTTACGACTTTCATCAATGCAACCTTCCTTGAACTTATTATTATTATTATCATTTTAATCAATGCAGTCTACTCTTGCAACTAATATTTTTACATGTTAAAGGCAGATTACGAATTCAAATTACGAGCTTAAATTCAGTGAGAAGATATGAGTCTGGGACCTAGTTCCCATCGGTTGAGATCCCATTAGTGGTGATGGCCCCGTCTCGATCGGACTTACTCGCATGGTTGCCGGACGCGCACCTCTTAGGTGCCATATTTTGCTGGAAATTAGTGGCCGTACATGAGGTAAAATTCACTTAGGCTTTGCATAAAATTTTCTCCAAAAGCTCACGTGGCCTGCAGCACCTTCGGCAATCCAAATTGCAAATCTCGGGAAGGAGGGGAAAACTCTCTCTAAGCTGGGGATGCTCGGAAGGTTCCTAGAACCTTCCAAAGCTCTCTCTCCCTCTTCTTCTTCTTCTTCTTCTTCTCCTTCTCTCTCTCTCGTCCTCTTCTTCTTCTCCTCCTCCTTCTCTCTCTCCCTCTTCTTCTTCTTCTTCTTCTTCTTCTCTCTCCCTCTTCTTCTTCTTTCCTTCTCTTCTCCTCTTCTCCTTTCTCTCTGTTCCTCTTCTTCTTCTTCTTCTTCTCTTCTTTTCCTTCTCTCTCTAAGCACAAGGGGGGTTTCTGATCATGGCCAGAGGGGGGGGAGCGCCTGTTGAGGATGACAAGGGGCTGATGCCGTCGAGCCAAGGAGGGGGTGTGATGATCAGGCCACAAGGGGGGGCGGCGCCTAGCAACATGGAGGGGGGAGTTGCTGCCTTTTAAGGTGGGGGGAGAGGTGGCTTATGGGGGTGGGGGGGGGGGGAAGACGGCGCCTCCCACCATCTGGGGGGGCTGCATTCCCCCCTTCTCTACCTCTTAGTCACTCTCTCTCTCTCTCTCCCCGCCATGCACACGGCAAGGGGAGAGTTAAAAAAATTCAAAAAAAATTAAAATTTTTGAGGGGGGTTCTCATGGGGGAGACACGGGGGGAAGCACGGGGGTCACCGGGGGGGGAGAGATATTACACATTAACTTTGAAACTCATAGCTTTTCTTTTCTTATTAGCTTGTTTAATGTATGATTGTTGGGCTTTTGCAATCATATCTTTATTCCTGATCCGCTAGCATCAATGACTACTAGAAATAATGGTCGATCAAAATCAAGTAATTGCAAAACAGGTGCATGTGTTAAAGCATGTTTCAATAAATCAAAAGATGTTTATTGATTATCAAACCAATGATATACAACACCTTTCTTTAATAATTTTGTTAAAGATAATGCAAACAATGAAAATTTTCTTACAAATTTCTATAAAAACTAGCAAGACCTAAGAAAGAACGTAACTCATGCACATTTTTAGAGATTGGCCAATTCAAAATTGCTTCTATATTTTTAGGATCAACTTGAATACCATCAGAAGAAACAATGCGATCTAAGTATTCAATTTGGATTTGGAAAAATTCACTCTTGTCAGGGTTAGCATATAACTGATTCTCTTTCAATAATATGAAAACCAAATATAAATGTTCATAATGCTCATTCTCATTTTTATTGAGAACGAATATGTCATCAAAGAAAACAATTACACAATGCTAATACTTCAAAAATATATGATTCATCATACGAATAAATGTAGCTGGTGCATTAGTCAAACCGAAAGGCATAACAAGAAATTCATAATGACCAAATTGAGTTCTAAATGCAGTTTTGAAAATGTCAGGTGTATCCAATCATACTTGATGATATCCAGATTTGAGATCTATCTTGCTAAAAATAGTGGCTCCTTGTAGTTTATCCATGAGGTCATCTACCCTAGGGATCGAATATCTATTCTTAACAGTGATCTTGTTTAGGGCACAATAGTCAATGCACATCCTATAGGTATTATTTTTCTTCTTAACTAATAGAACAAGTGTACCAAAAGGAGAACTACTGGGTCTAATGAGTCCTCGGGTTAACAGTTCTTCAACTTATGCTTGGATTTCTTTCTACTTGATCTGATTGTGTCTATAAGGTGCTTTACATGGTGGTTGAGAACTTGGGATTAAATCTATTTTATGATCTTCGGGTCGTGTAGGTGGTAAACCAAGTGGTAAATTAGCAGCAAAATAATCTTTAAAGTGTAAAAGAAATTGTGTGTGCCTAGGATGGATCTGATTTTCCTTAGCTGCAATTCCATTCACCCATACTAAGTATGATTTTCTACCTTTTCTTAATGCACGTTTAGCTTTTGTGTGACTAAGCAATGGAAAATTGTCATTGGTGTGCATTCCATGTAATGTAATTTGTTTTCCAGTAGAATGAATTTTCATTGAATATATGGAATAATCTATGTTGGGATTATATTTGTGACACCAAGGAATTCCTAAAATAATGTCCCTAGCTTGCAAAGGCATAACCAAGAAATTTTTGTTCTCAGCATAATCACCAATTTTAATTTTTAAGTCATGAACTTCTTATGTACCATTGTATCTAGTGCCTAAGAATGCAGCTTTTATGCGATAATGAGTTGGAACAATAAGTAAATTCAATTCTTTCACCAACTTTGTAGAAATACAATCATGTGTGCTCCCATCAACATGCAAAACAATCTTTTCATTGATTGTGCACAATACTTTTCATTGTTAATAATGAATGAGGATTTGGCATACCTGGTAAAGTATCTAAAGCATTGCTGATATCATCATCTTCCATGAAATTTGGCATATCTTCATGGTCTTCGTCTTCAGTCGCTCCCAAGTAATTGATTTGAACACGTGGCTTCTTGGATTGACAGTTTATTGCTAAGTGTCCAGGTCATTGACACTTGTAGCAAACTATAGACTTTGCTTTGGAAACATTTTCGGTAATGGCTGGGAATTTTGGTATGTTGGGATTTGGCTAAAGAGATGGCTTAGAGTTTGATTTTGTGTTTGATGTAAAGGAGGAGGTCGAGTCCAGGGTTTACGAAAAGAAAAATGAACAAAGTGATTTTGATTGAATCTTTGAAAGTTAGAATTAAATTGATTTTTGTACCAAAGTTACCGTTAGTTGGAAATTGTTGCTTTCGCTTTTCTCGTCCACGGATTTTGTCTTCAGCATCATGGGCCAAAGAAATCACATCCTCCAAAGTCTTTGGCTTGAACATGTTCACTTTCGCATAGAAGTGACCAAGGAAACCAAACATATACTTGCGCTTGTGGATCGCCTTAGGAACATCTTCAAGCATTCAAAGTTGCAATAAGGCATTCTAGAAATGCTCAATGTATTGCGATATGGATTCTTGATCTCTTTGTTGCAGAAGATCCCACTGTTTGATTGCTTTTTCATGGAATTGAGGTGGAAGAAAATTTTGTAAAAATTTCTTTTGAAAGGCCTCCCAAGTAGTAGGACAATCAATACTCTTGCAGACAACAATCCACCATAATGATGCTCTGTCTACTAGATGGTTAGTGACACATTTGAGTTTATCTTTTTCAGCATACTGCTCTTCATGGAAATAATCATCAAACTTACTAATAAAAGCAAGAATAATTTTTTCGTCACGTTGCCCATTAAAAGTACGGAATTTGAAATTTCTTTTACTTATCTTGCCTTCTTTTCTAAGAGACTATGCTTTGAGTGTCGTATCAATCGTACATCAAATAACATCTTCAGGTTGCACTCCATCTTGATCGACAGTGGATCGTTCAAGAGTAGCTAGTTGAGCTTACAAATTTTGACGTGCTCTTCATTCCTCTTGAAGTTGCATCATAATTAGGTCCAAATTTTGCTCCATGGTTGGTTTCGATAAATCACCTTCGGTCATAAAATCTTCCATATTTTGATCGGACATCCTTCAAAATCTCAAACAACCTCATACACTCAAAATCTTGTTAGAGGAATGAACGTAACTCAAGTTTGTGTTTACAAGGCTTGCTTTTTTTTTTTAATGCCTTTTTGTAATCTTGCTTTTTTTGCGGGTACGGTAATTGATGACGGTCTTCTTCCAAAACAGAATGCATATGACAATTCGCTTGCTGGAAATCAACTCTGTCAAAGTGCAAGTGTGAATAGAGGCTTACTGAAGTTTTCCAGAGTGGTTCAGGAAGAGTTTGGTATGAACGTCCACTATAGAAAAGAGATTAACATGATGCTCAAAAAGGACAGGTGTCCCCGTCAACTTCTCGCACAAGGAATCCACCTTTGTACAAGCCCCGATAAATAAATATATTTTTACGAAATCCATCGCAAAACCTCATGGAATCCACCGTGGAATAAAAACCTCACGGAATCCACCGTGGTCTCACGAGATCCACAGTGGAATATGCTAGGAGTGGTCTTACGGAATCCACTATGGAATATGCCTCCTGGCATCAATGATACCAAGGAGAATTTGTTGCCGAGAAAGTAGTGCCTCTAGAGTTTGAGGGCATGAATGATAGCCAACAATTCCATGTCATGAGTACCATAATTTTTCTCATGGGTTTTTAACTTCCTTGAGGAATATGCCACGGGATGACCTTCTTGCATTAGTACACAGTCTAGTGTAAGTGAGATGGCATCTGTAACAACTTTGAACTCCTTGTTCAAGTATGGGAGCTTCAGAATTGGCGTTATCACTAAGCTATGTTTGAGTTGGTCAAAGCTTGCTTGTTCAGCGGGTGGCTATCCACACTATGGCAACTTGCTTCTTTAGTAGATCTATGAGGGGTGCCGCAACTAAGGCGTAATATTTGATGAAGATTCTATACCATCATGTTAGACCAAGAAAGCTACTTCCTTAAAAGTGGTTGATGGGGGCTATTCTTGCACATCTTTAACCTTTGCAAGACCCACAGAGATTCTCTTTTCTGATACAATGAAGCTAGATACCCAATCTATCGTTTGAGTAAGGCACACTTCTTCTTTTTGGCATAAAGCTTGTGCATCCTCATGATTTCAAGGACAATGCAAAGTTGAGGCTCATGGTCTTCTTCTTCCTTGGAGTAGATCAGGGTGTCATCAAAGAAAACAAGTACAAACTCATGGTCTAAAGATATCCTAATTAGCCTATTGAATGTAGTAAGAGCATTGGTTAATCCAAAGGACATTACTATGAACTCAAAATGACCATATCTAGTGTTGAAAGCTGTCTTTGGAATATCCTCATCCTTAATGCAAATTTGGTAATACTCTGACCTTAAGTCAATTTTTGAGAATATTTTTGCCCCTTGTAGGCAATCGAGTAACTCATCTATCCTTGGGATAGGATATTTATTCTTGATGGCAATTGCTTGATTCAGCCCTCTGTAGTCAATGCATAGCCGAAGCGTTCCATCCTCCTTCTGAAACAACACAGGAGCTCAACCATGGTGAACTACTAGGCCGAATGAACCCCTGATCTAAAAGCTATTTGAGCTACTCCTTTAATTTGATAGCTTTGGAAATAGACATTTTGTATGGTCTTTTTGCAACTGGACCAGCACCTGGTATGAGTTTGATCTCATGATCAACCTCCCTTGGGGGCGGTAGCTCCGTCAAGTCTTTGGGGAACACATCTACGTACTCCTTCAGTCATGAAGATTCTTCTTCATACTCCTTACTCTGCTCTAGCTTGTTCAGCTTGATCAAGTAGATGGGCAAACCCTTCTGCATTCCCTTAACTATCCGTGATGCCTTTGCTAATTGGATTTTGGGTTTACCAGCCTCCCCTTGAGTTGTGACTAGTTCCCCTTCAGAACTTTAGAAGGAAATTTGGCCCCTTCCATAGTGAATGTGAGCATCATTGGGTATTAACCAATCCATGTCAAGTAAGCATTCATGAGCCCCTAAGTTCATTACTTTGAATTTTACCATGGTTGGCTTTTCACCAAGTAGGAATCTCACTTTGGCAATTTGTCTAGTACAAGTGATTTCACGCCCATTTGCTAATTCCACAAGTAAAGTGGATGCAACTATTGTGGTTATCCCTAGCTTTCTTGCACAAGCAGGAGAAATAAAAGAATGCATACTTCCATAGTCAATCAAGGTTTTCAAATTCTTACCTTGGTAGTGTGAAGGGGTTTGGATCATCAAAAATTCGTGATTTAGTCCCTTTTTATGGAGAGCAACATGGACTATTACCTTTTCAATATTTGCTTCCATAGTTGGCCCTTCCTCTTCATTTACTTCCTTGATGGTGATATTGGAAGTCAAACATTACTTCACTCTACCTTATTTACTCTTATCTTGCTTATGTTGTTTGTTGGTTCACTCTGATACCAATTGTAATGTATCTAGGTCGTGACACATTTTAGTAGTCCATCGAGAGTCTGATCTAAAAGATGTCACCTAGCACTCCCACAGAATGTCACAGGCTTTCTCGATTAGTGACTCTTGAGTCTACTCCACAACGAAACATATCGGCCAACCCTACATGATCAACTTGAATCTTCCTGGGTTTCTAATAGTCAAGTCATTCTACAGCCTTCTAGCATCGTGATCTACTTTGCACAGTGCATCTAAACTGAGGCAGACTCATATCGCACTTAGTTCAAAGAGAATGGGAAACGAGAGGGATGCATCAGTCAACCTCTCTAACCGTAGGGTAAAGTCCCATTCCAGTCCCCTAAAATGATATGAGCCAGTGTTCTACCCTAGATTATATAAGGTCAATACATCATCACGATTTGAATGTTAAGAAGCCTCCCAATTCTTTGGGACCACCCTATCATAGGACGAGCCTGCCATCGGGGGTTTCGCCCACCCGCTTCCCTTGATAGCTTTAGTTTTCTATTTACCTAAGGGCACATTAGTGGTAACACATACAAGCAACTTCCTTAATTAACCTGTTAGTCACATGTTCCTTTATGTAATTTTATGCACTGACACAAAAACAGATTAGACAAATTCCCTAAAAGTAAACTTTATATTAAAATTTCAACTGAGATACAAATCCCATCCATAGGACGATTCCCGCAATCCCTAAGGATGCGTCTTATTCTCCTCCAAGTTTTCGTCATGGCACTAACTAGTAACAGGACCTCGAAATTCCTTTCCGATCACGTAGACCATCTGAGTAGGACCTAGAGATAAAGGATTTACAGCCAGAGCCCCCCTAGCACCCGAGCATCCTCCTATGAACAGACGTTTCTACAGAGAGACCTCTCACAATGGGTTCGGTCCACATTCCCAATGTGGCTATCAAAAACCCCCGTGGATAGGGTTGGCGGCTAGCTAGGGGTGCTAAACACGCCTTTCCTAGGTGTTTCAACCTGAATCCAATTTGAAATATTTTCTTCTTATCAATTCCTTTGTTATATGACTCCTTTTCTAAATAGGTGTTCCTAAGTATGAACACAAGCAGAAGTGCACAATATGTACTAGAAAATTCTTTGTTCTCTCTATCAAAGGAAATTTCAATTTGATGTGATAGCATCTAGTCTCGGCTTTATCATCATTATCATCCGAGATTTCTAGAGATAACCTAATTTAATTTCCTCATTCTTTTGAATGAAAGAGTATCCTTGCAATGTTGATTGCAATTTGGGACATTGGCTTCCCTACAATCAAACCCTACATATTCATTTGAACTAGGGTTTGTCGCATAATTCATATAGTTACTTAAAGACTTTGAATTCCTTTCAACTTCAAGCAAGATGGGCCTTGAGAATAATCCTTCAACTCTTTAGGATTTTAAATTCTTTCAACTTCCTAGAAACCCTATGTATTCTATCGCAAGTTCAATCTATGTTTTGTGAGATGTAATAGGATTTCCTATTATTTCAACCAAACAAACGGATGCGAATGCATAAAATCTATTTGGCTTAATTGCAGTTTAATGCATATTCTTAAAACTTTTCATATATTTATTTATTTATTTATTTATTTATATAAGCATGAAATTTTCATGCAATTTATGTGTAATTTAACGACTTCTAAGTGCAATTTCAATCAATCACCTAAGATGAATGTGACGAGAACATAATTTTTCCAATACACTCATTATCTCGAAACATGCTAAATTTAGTTGTGATAATTAATGTAAACATTATTTTCTCCCGATTTCTTTTTCCTAATACAACGGGGTGCACTTGATTTATAAGAGATGTGTTTCCCATAGTTGCGGTCCCTTGGTTCGCGGTCCCGTTGGTTGTGGTGGAAGTTTCAACATTTGGAGAGATCTTTCGCTTGGGGGTCATCATCTACAAGTGGATTTGATAGATAAAGAAGGAGGAATGGATTTGAGATGGGAGAGCATAAAAGAATATGACTTAGTCAAAGACTGAGATAAGGGGAATTGAGCTAACTCTCTCCCTTGCAGTCTCTCGGGGTAACCTCTCTCTCTCTCTCTCTCTCTCTCTCTCTCTCTCTCTCTCTCTCTCTCTCTCTCTCTCTCTCTCTCTCTCTCTCTCTCTCTCTCTCTCTCTCTCTCTCTCTCTCTCTCTCTCTCTCTCTCTCTCTCTCTCTCTCTCTCTCTCTCTCTCTCTCTCTCTCTCTCTCTCTCTCTCTCTCTCTCTCTCTCTCTCTCTCTCTCTCTCTCTCTCTCTCTCTCTCTCTCTCAATCACTTGGAGGGATATCCTTCTACCTTGCAAAGAACCCAACATGTAATTTTCAGGATTTCACGGATGGTATAGTAGAAGGAAAAGCATATTTTGCATGCACATACCTATACTATGTGTACCTCTATGTGTTTGGAATGGATGCAAATGTAAATATGTTTATACACCAACCCATCCTTATGAAAGAAAACTTGTATTCTGTATTTGGAAGCAGAAGAAATTTTTCAGCACCACCCATACTATTACCAACAAAGCAACACCAATGCTACCTCTTACCACAACCACATTTTATTTTGTTGAGAAAATATTGACATACAGTTCACTTAGTTGGCTAATGTCAAAATAGATTTTGGTGACCTTCTCTCTGTCATTTTGTTAAGCAATAGCACTCTTGTCAGGAGTCAAAGAATTATAAATGTACATTTGGATTGCTTGTATGAATTATATTATATTGAATTCATTAGGTAGGGGGGAGAGAGAGGGGGGAGGGAAGGGAGGGAGGGAGCTATCCATTGAATAAAAGTTCTAACAATCCAGAGTGGCTACATAAGCATTCACATTATGAAAATGAGAGAGAGAGAGAGAGAGAGAGAGAGAGAAGTATTTACAATTAAAGAGAAGTGTTTGTTACAACACATATCATAATCTAATGTGAGGCATTATCATACAATGTGGACTAATCACATGCATGGCAGAGAGAGAGAGAGAGAGAGAGAGAGAGACAAACAGAGATATATGTATATATAGTTGTTTACATAACACAAAGAGGGATAGAATGTAGAGAGAGAAGGGGGAATTGCAAGTAGAGAGAGTAAAGTGGGGGCAATTTGTGTGTGTGTGTGTGTTCATGGGTAGAGCGAGAGATGTTCACAAGTAGAGAGAGAGAGAGAGAGAGAGGGGGGGGGAGAAGAGAGCTTACTAGTAAAGAATGTCAAATCTGATGCAATACATTTCATACCCATATATAAGATAGGTTTTATGATTCTAAATAAAACCATGTGAGTGACAATCTACCATTCTGGGGTGATCACACAAATGTTTCCATGCTTCATATGAGAGAGAGAGAGAATCATTTACATTATATGGAGTGCTATTCAAGTAGATGTTGAGAGAGAGAAAGAGAGAGTGAGAGTGAGTCTCGTTTACATGACATAGAGTGCTATTGAAGTAGATGTTAAGAGAGAGAGAGAGAGAGAGAGAGAGAGAGAGAGAGAGAGAGAGAGAGAGAGAGAGAGAGAGAGAGAGAGAGTGTGTGTGTGTGTGTGTGTGTGTGTGTGCGCGTGTGCGTGCGTGCGTGTGCATGTGAGAGAGAGAGAGAGAGAGAGAGAGTTGTTTGCACATCACAAAGAGAGAGAGAATATACAAATAGAGAAATTGAGGAGAGAGTAGGTTCACGGGTAGAGAGGGCAAACAATAATCTGAAGGAGATAGATGAGGAGAAATAACAAAAATGAGATGAGAGAGGGAGGGAGGGAGAGGGTGTAATTGATGAAATCGAAAAAGCAAGAGAAAGAGAGAGTGAGTGAGTGAGTGAGAGGGAGGGAGATTGAGAACATGTGTCTATGTGTGTGTGTGTGTGTGAGAGAGAGAGAGAGGGAGGGAGGGAGAGGGAGAGAGAGAGAGAGATAGACAAATAGACAAAGAGACAGGGGAGATAGGTGGAGATAAGATGGTGGTGGTGGTGGTTATGAAGGTGATAGTAGCACTATTAGTGGTGGTACTAGTGATAGAAGTGAATGTGGAAGTGGATATATGTAGGGATAGAATAAGTGAACTATGTGGAATAAGATTAGTGGGGTTACCTTGAAAAGCACGCTCAAAAGGCTCATCATTTCTTGTCTTTCCTTGAGTTGATTCTATGCAGTTTTCAATTCTTTATTTGACATAACAATACAATTCTAGTGTCACTAAATTGATTGCTTATTATGCATTCTCTATTTAATAAATTCATGTCAATAAATTAATGACTCACTTTTCTTTAAGTGTTGATGATGATCTATCATGGCCATGAGACCATTTAGAGACCAGTATTCCTAGTGCATCACTTAATGGGGTGGTCGTCGAAGCACTATGACGGGGATATCTGGTACAACCAGTACAAGTTATGAAGGGGAAAAGAAGTGTCTGCCAAGTGTAAGAGTGTACACAAGAACCAAGAAGTTACACATAAATGAAGATGGATTGAGTTCTAAGAAGAGGAAGTGCATTAGCATTGTGTATATGTATTTATGTGTGCATCCAGGGATGCCTGGGAATGTTTACTTGTGTGTAATGAGCATTGCATTCATTTGGGGTCATCCTCTCCCCTACAAGTCAAGGTTTAAGGTCTTTTCTTTCATTAAGAAAGACGAGAGAGGGAATTCTCTCACTAAGAAAGACGAGAGACGTGATCCTCTGGAAGTGAGGAGAGAAGTGATTTTCTCTATCTAAGGTCTAAAATGACACAAGTCTTTGTGTGGAATTCAATCTTAAGGTTGAGGCCCAAGGCAATCTAATGAACTCTCCTTATCTATGACTCAAGGTGATTGCATGGACCACAAGTTAAGAGTACAGTTTAAAAAGCTATTTTTTAGAAAAATTATTTTTAAAATATCTCGCAATAGAAAAATGATCTCTAAAAACGGGCCGTGAGGGGGTTATTAGAAACAGTGAAATCTACAACTTTCGTGTTGGATGTTTTTCCATCCAAACAATGCACAAAGAGATATCTCAAAATTAGTGCTGCAGAGTGGAACAACCACATCTTGCATGAAGATTAACTCAACTCTCTCTCCAAGAAGAGAAGCTCTTGAAAGCCTATAAAAGAGGAGGCTCTCCTTGGGTGTAAGAGAGAGGTGAAGGAGGCATCACTTTGCATGTATCCAAGAGGAGAAGAGAAGGTGCAAGTGCTACAGAAGCTCTGCTGAAATCAAGTTCCAAGAGGAGAAGAGAAGGTGCAAGTGATGCGGAAGCTCTGCTGAAATCAAGCACCAAGAGGAGAGCCCTACACATTTTGTGTAGGAGAGAAGGAGACTCAAGAAGGATCAAAAGGTTCCAACTTCCAAGTTGTGCAAGTGTTAGTCAGTTGTATACCGTGCAAGGAATCATGATCTTGTTTCCAAGATCTACAAGTAAGAACTAGCTTATGTGTACAGGAGCTTGCTCCTTGTCAATAATATAACTCCACAAGGGGGGGACTGGCCCATCTTCCAGTCCCTAGTGTGTTGCCAATTTCTCTACCTCTCTCTTTACATCTTTCTTTTCTCTCATCTATTCTCCCTCTATGCCAACATAATATTCGCCAAATATATTTTAAGTATATAAGAAAGTCGAGCGTGTATCTCGGATTCTATAACATCTAGTTTAGACAGTAAACAATAAATTCCATAATGCATGTTTGATGCTTTGAGGATGCTATTTTAGTACCCATATGGCATGGTTATGCTTTGGGATGCTATTTGAATTTTTTTAGATCTTGATTAGATTAGTTTTGTGGAGGTTTTTTACTATTATAACAATTTGGACAGTAAGCATACAATAATGAACTTCATGCTTTGAATACATAATGTATCTAGAGCGTATTTCAGGTATGCTACATATCTACAATGATGTCTAGCATTGATGTCTAATCCAAATATGGTTATCACATACTTTTGCACTTGGATTTGAGCTATATTTGATGTATTTGGAATTTGTTTAGTTTCTTTGAGCTTTTATGCTTGCTTACTTTACGAGTATTGAAGGTTCATTAAATACTTTTTCTCCCGGATGTATTTGTGATGCGCTAGGCTTCTCAAATGCTTTGATGTATATGTCTTGAGCTTTGATTACTCATTTTTCATTTTGTGGAAGCTCCAACAGTCACAATATGTGACTGGCCTGAATAAAGAATGAAGTGATAGTGATGGGCACCCGCCACCTACATGTACAGATGTGCAGGTACTATCAATGTAGTGAATATACGGTGGTGTAGAAACATGCACCTGCAACATGAAAAGCACAACCTACTTGACGCCAAGAATTTATTTGTCCAAATGGGATGGATTAGAATCTAATGGGGATAAAAAGGTGGCTGCTTCCAATGAGGCCACAACAAGTATCTCCTAATCTATGTCTCACAAGGACAAGATGAGCAAGCGTTTACTTGTCTAGATGGGAATGAGGACCTCAATGAAGGGGAGTTGGAGCTCTCTCTTGGTGGAGGAGAGCTATATACACATCTAGAAATTTTTAATGATTTGGGAGATGCTTGTACTTACTTAGCAAAGCTTGGTTCTTTGAGATAGTGAGACTCTAAGTTCATGTGTATGCTCTCTTGTATGCTATTGGACACAATTACCTTTGCTTGTGGGCTGATTTGATTCTATATACTTTGGACACTAGCACTTACCTCTATCAACAGTTTTTCTATGATGTATATACTTAGGGGATGTATGGGTTATTGACACTTTGAGTTCATAAGAATCTTTGGTATCGGTGATCTATACTATTAGTCATTGCTAGTTGATTCTTTATATCCTAATTTTGCTACCCAGATATCTCTGGGCGGTAGTGGGAGCTTTTTTTCTTGGCCATGTGCCCACATCTGAATTGACATATACCATTATATTTATTTCAATATTGCTATAATTATAGTTTTCAATATTATCTTGGAGAGCAAACATTATAATTTTGGTAGTCTATTGCTTTGCAGTTGGTGGGAATCTCTATACTTTGATATTCCCTCCTATTTTTCCCTTGTTTTGGTGTTGAGTTTTGGGGGCTGATTTTCAAACTTTTATAGCAATCCATTCTCTTGGATTTTACATTGGTATACCATAATTATGGCTAGTTCTTTGAATGATAGTGCTTGATGGCACAAATTTGACCTATTGGAAGACATAGGTATGACAGGTACTAATTCATAATAAGTAGGTTAGGCCTTTGAAAACTAAGAGTGTAAAGCCCAAATGCAAAGATAAACAAAAAGAATGTGGATGTAGCTTGTACTTCTCATGCATTAGCTATTAGGGGCAAACATGATGGTAAGAGTAGTAATGAACATTGTGGTAGAGACTCACAGAGGTCTCAGTCTCGTGGATAATCTCATAGTAAGTCACATGGTCGAAAGGTCTCTCTTACATCTTATTATTCTGGGAAATAAAGTTATATTTAGCCCCAATGCCATAAGATGCACGATGATAAGTGCAAAGAGAAAGGCCAAGGCAAAGTGTAGAAAAACTCTAATGATCAAAGCATTATTACTAGTAAGTCTAGCATGAAAATTGAGGAGATAAATGTCTTGGAGCCTAAGTCTAATTGCTAATTGCACCTTGGTAGCTTTTTCTCTTGATGTTAGTCAGTTTCTTGGTACCTCATTACTTTTTCTCAATCTTGGGTACTTGATTCAAGGGCTTCTTTCTATGTTATCTTGCATAGGGATTATTCTTATTCCTTTCATCCTAGAAGATGAGATCCATGAGTTCTCTAGTGTGAGCACACCTATCTTGCCTACTCACATAGAATCTAGAGAAGCATCCGCACCCCATGTAGCACCACAAAGACGAAGCCTAGGTGCCATATGCGGGCAGACCACCCACCAAGAGCAATGGCAAAAGAATGTAGAGCATGATGAAAGGCAAGCAGCTATAGTAGCCTGCTTACAATGTTGATATCGGCCCCTATAACTCTACCAATGGGGGATCTACTACCCTGAATGCAGAACACACGAGGAATCAAAGACTGGGTTACCAACCTTATATTCCTAGGTAACATCTTGAAGGTAGTAAGAGTTGAGTGTTCAAAGAGTAGAGAGAGACAGGGAAAATGCCATATCCATGAGCCTTCAGGCTCTCAAGCTCATTTCTTCATGTTCCACACTCTAAACTGAAAAACACACACACAACTAGATAAAGTGACCTAGTGTAAATGTAGACTAGACTGACTAACTCTAGTCAGGTCACTAACTAACTACTAACCCGAATTATTTAATGTAGTCACATGTAGATAGCTGTACACACTAGCTGTCATAGATGTCGGTCATAGATGAAGACACACTGACGGTGAGCTTGATTTCTAACACTCCCCCTCAAGCTCAAAAACAAAACTCTAATCATCTGCATCACTCCAAGTAGCTATCTAAAGTGAATGAACTTATCTTTACCAAGTGATTTGGTAAAGATGTCTGCTACCTGGTCTTCAGTCTTCACATGCTCCAAGTCAATCTGATCTGCTAAAACCATTTCCCTGATGAAATGGTAGTGAACCTCAATGTGTTTTGATCTTGCATGATAAACAGGATTTCTTGCTAACATAACACTACTCAAATTGTCACAGTACAGCTTGACTTTGCTGTCCAAGTGTACTCCCAAGTCATTCAGCAACTTCTGTAACCACTTAGCTTCACAAGCCGCTAAGGCCGCACCACGATACTCTGCTTCCGTACTAAACAATGCAACTGTAGGCTGTTTCTTACTCTACCAACTAATCATGCTACTACCCAATCCAAATGCATAGTCGTTGGTTGACCTCCTGTCATATGTGCAACCAACCCAGTCAGCATCAGTGTACCCCATCAAGTCAAGGGGTTTCCCATATGCATAAAATAGCCCATGATCTGTGGTACTCTTTACATATCTCAGAATTCTTCTGACTGCATCTAAGTGTGGTTTGCGAGGCTTCTACATGAACTGACTGATCAGCTCCATAGCATAACTCAAGTCAGGTCTAGTGATCGTAAGATAGATCAAGCTGCCTACCATCTGTCTGTACATAGTAACATTCTCAATCTCTATCCCAACATCAATATGCAGCTTGACATTCTACTCCAAAGGCATATCCATAGGCTTGCAATCAGCCATACCATATGTCTGTAACATGTCATGAGCATACTGCTTCTATAGCAGCCATATGCCTTGAGGTGTAGAGTCAACCTCAATCCCCCAAAAATATTTCAGCTCTCCAAGATCCTTGACCTTAAACTCAGCCTGTAAACATGTCTTTATTTCTGCAATCCCATTTTCATCATCTCCTGTAATGATTAAGTCATCAACATAGACAACTAGGAAAACATAGCCACTATCTGTCTTCTTCACAAACAAACTATGATCAGCATCTCCCAATCGGAAACCATGTTGCTGTAAATAACTGTTGATGCGAGCATTCCATGCTCTGGGTGCCTGTTTCAGCCCATATAATGCCTTTTTCAGCCGACGTACATGTGCTAGAAATTCTGGATGTACATAGCCTTCAGGCTGTTCCATGTAAACCTCTTCCTGTAATTCTCCATTGAGAAATGCATTCTTTACATCCATCTGCCATAGTTTCCATCCTCTAGCTACTGCCAAAGCAATCACAGTTCTAACTGTAGCCATCTTTGCTACAGGGCTGAAAGTCTCCTCATTATCAAGGCCATACTGCTGCGCATATCTTTTGCAACCAGCCTGGCCTTATATCTTTCCAATGATCCATCTGGTTTACATTTTACCTTATACACCCACTTGCATCCAATAGGTGTTTTTCCCTCAGGCAACTGTACCAAATCCCATGTACCATTTTCAGCCAAAGCTGAATATTCCTCATCCATAGCAGCATGCCAATTCTCATCTGCAACTACCTCATCAAACTTACTTGGTTCTCTAAAACCTGTTACTTTCGTCATATAAGCATAATGACGGGCTGAATATCCAGTATAAGTATACCTATCAACAGGTCGTCTGACCCTCTCTAATCTCCTGAGCTGTGGCTCGCTGTGAGCTTGCCTCTCATGAGGCGGCACATAATGGCTCTACCTAGCACCTGGTGTCATAATAGACGGAATCCCCAATTCACTGTCTAAGCTGTCACTGCTAGATGAATCATAACCTGCAGTGAGTGGACCTATTACATCTTCAAAAACCTTTTCTTTTCCCTTATCTGTTCTCCCCCTCACTGACATATCCGTGTCAGTGGATGCAGTAGTATGACTCCGTAATTGTCCTGTCCAAGGACTCACTGTAGATGATACATCACCTATCTGACCACTCATGGAAGTACTCTCTGCAGGAGTATTTTCAGCATGACTCATACTGGGTGAGCCATCAATAGGCACTGCAACAGGATTCCCATACCAAGATGCTAACTCATCAAATACCACATCTCTGCTTATGAGTGTCTCATGCGTAGAAGGTACATAACACTTATAAGCTTTCCGTTCCTGTGCATATCCAATAAACACACTTTTCACTGCCTTAGGATCCAATTTCTTCCTCTTCTCATCCGGTATATGCACATATGCAATGCTGCCAAATACCTTCAAGTGTGAAATGTCAGGTTTATGACCATACAACCGTTCATACGGAGTGACATCATGAATCCCTACTATAGGGGTTCGATTCATCACATATACAGCAATCACCACTGCTTCAACCCAATAACCATTTGGCAAACATTTTTCATTCAGCATAGCTCTAGCTGACTCCATCAAAACCCGGTTTTTCCTCTCTGCAACACCATTTTGCTGCGGTGTATAACTGCATGTGAGCTGTCTTCTGATCCCATGTTTAGCTAGATACCTGTCAAAGTAGTTTGAGACATATTCACCTCCTCCATCTAATCTCAAGCATGATATGTAACAGCATGTTCAAAGAGTAGAGAGAAACAGGGAAAACACCATATCCATGAGCCTTCAGGCTCTCAAGCTCATTTCTTCATGTTCCACACTCTAAACTGAAAAACATGCACACAACTAGATAAAGTGACCTAGTGTAAATGTAGACTAGACTAACTAACTCTAGTCAGGTCACTAACTGACTACTAACCCAACTTATTTAATGTAGTCACATGTAGACAACTGTACACACTAGCTGTCATAGATGTCGGTCATAGATGAAGACACACTGACGGTGAGCTTGATTTCTAACATTAAGGTGGACACCTAGAAGACCACGCCGGTCGACTTGGATGCCATCTCCTCTATCTTGAACGGAGACTCATAGGCTAGGAATTTATATGGGCTATTAATGAAGTATATTCTTTGCCTTGAAGATGACCGGGATTGGATGCATGTGCTAGCCACCACCATCAACCTGCCATTTTCAGATGAAGAAGAGGATTATAAGCAAGCTGCAAGGACAACAAGTGAGTCTCGTAAAGCCACCACATCCTAGCTACCGAAGGGTAACACCCCACCTTCGGCGCCACTTTGTATGATGGCCAAAAGCCCTAGTAGATGACAAACTCCTACCCCTTTCCATATTCCTTCAAAAAAACTTGAGCTCCAAGGGATTCTTGAGTACTTGATGAGGGAGCTAGCCAATAACCCAACCATCAATCTCAAGCCACTCCAAGACCTCATGGATGAGCGGAAATGGCAATAGAGAAGGTGCACGACCTAAATATTATGTACAATTGGGCACTGATCATGGATGAAAAGAGGGTTGAGAATACAGACCTAGACAATGATGAGCAACCAAAATGTAGCGATTCAGACGATGAGTACAAGGACTCCTACTCCTCAAATAAGGAAAGTGAAGAAGAGGTCAAGATGATAGAGTATGACACATATAACTAAGTGATCAAACAAATAAGAGTAGACTCCAAGCCATGGAGAGCCAATGCTTTTAAAATTGAAAGACGAGTCTTCAAAACTGAATGTGAGATCACACTTGGTTGGATCACTTAGGCATGATAGACTATGAGCAAGTAGGGCTAGTCCACCAGCCTAGTGCCGCACCTCTCTTTAGAATAGAATCAGTCTTAGAAAGTTGTAACTACCAAGGGAGACTCCATCCTCTAGTGAGGGTTGTGAGTTTAACTCAAAATCGAACATAAGCTCTGAGAGTGATCTAGAGAATACCCTGACCACCTAAAACTAGATGCACCAAGGGGGACTTGTCGATCCATCTAAGTGCAAACAGTTGAAGGAGGAAAAGATAGAACAACCAAAGGGGTTGGAGGCTGAACAACAAAGGAAGCCCCAGGACCTACCAAAGTGCTTCAATAAATTTAAGAAGGGAGATAGGGTAGTGCTCTTACTGGGAGCAAAGAGGTAGGGATAGGCAAGCAAACCAATAGAAGGGCTGCCAAAGTTAAGGAAGTCAACTTAGCAACGGAAGGGGAGAAGCTTCAACCCATGTTTATAGTTGACGACCTGACCAAGAAAGAGGAGACTGGTCTCATTGCTCTCTTGCAAGAGTACATAGACATGTTTGTCCGGTCCTTACATGAACTCAAAGGATTCGATCTCTAAGAGTCATAATGCATAACATTCCAATGACTCTTGATGCAATACCAGTAAAGCAACGACCTTATCCAATGATTCCGAAGCATGCTCATGCCATCAAGGAAGAGATTGATAAACTATTGAAGGCGGGATTCATCTATAACATTGAGCACACGGACTAGGTATCACCCATCATGATTGTCCTAAAAAAGAACAGAAAATTTTGAGTGTGAATAAACTAAAAAAAAGTCAATGCCACAACTAAGAGAGATAATTATCTATTTCCCTACACAGAGCACATGCTCAAGAGAGTAGCAAAAAGAGAAGCCTACAATTTCTTGGACGACTTCTCAGGCTATAACCAAGTTCGACTACACCCTAACAATGGACACAAGACAACATTCGCCGCACGGAATGAAGGGGATGCAATGGTAGTGGAGAAGGAGAAGAGGAAGATGTGGGAGAGAAGAGCACACACAATGTAGGTGCCGTCAAGAACAATATGACAACCCTATTGCACTATCTCATATATATATGAATAAAGAATATGGGGGTCACTATACACAGGTAGATGCAAGGGCCTTTTACCCCAACAACCTCCCACTAAAAGGCCAAAGGGCCAAGGAGTGAAAAAACAAAGAAAAAATAAAAGATAAAAGGTGACAAAGTATGATATCTCACCCAACTCCCTATCGGAAAGCAAGTTGTGCAATAAGCATCGGGAACCTTTGTAGAAGAGTGAATCATCCCCAATCCATGACATCCAAGAGACAAGCTATCCCACGGCTCCATACAATGGAGAAATCTAAGAATGATTCTCATAAAGCAAGCACAGCTCGTGAATGCAAGGCTGTAATGCATAAGCATTAGAGTAGTGCATAGCATTAGCATGGTACATAGGAGATAGCTGAGAGCACATATACTCTCCAAAATCAATCATAGAAGAAGGGCCAGCATCCTAGACACAGACAACATCTCAAGATAGTATGCCACCTCAGCAAAGCAAAAGACTAACATACAACTTTAGCATCAACAATAAAGCACAATGAACGTGCATCAAGAGGCTTGAGAGATGTCTGTGTCTCGTAAAAGACAGCATGATAGTTGTGTATAACCTACTGGGAATCTGAATCCCATCACCTGTAAGCTTGAAAGTCACCATCTCCTTGACCAAGGAGGATACATCACAGTGACATAAGCATATCTGGTATACATACAAATGCCTAGCAGCCAAACATCCTCAAGTAATCATAGGAGGGTCTCATACCACTCCATGCCTCATGTGATGTAATATCATCCAAAGTTAGACACGGCGTCCTATTAAGCAAGTTGACTTCCATCATAAGATAACCCAGCTCTGGTAAGCATAAAAGCAACCTTTGCCTGTAGAGTTTGGAACATGCCATAAGCAATCCCGTAATACCATGGGCATAGGAAATCAATGCTAGACTACTAACAATAGGACTAAAAGCTGGGAGAGATAGCATGACTCTCATAATCCATTTACAATCACCTAGGCCTGCATCAAGAAGAGTCCATAAACCTATCAAGCATAACTATGGCATCCTCAATCCGTAACAAGGGAAAAGCCCAAACATGGTGGGTAGCATGATCCACGAAGGTCATAAAGTATGATGCTCCACCAAGTGACTAGGAAGGCATAGGTCCATACACTGCATAATGGACAAGATCTAGAGGATCATGCCTCTCACGATCGCTATGAGCCAAAGGGGATTTGTAAAGATCATAAGTACAATGAGAGAAAGCATCAAGATCTGCATGTGACAAAGGAGGTTGCAAAGAGTATAAATGAGACAATATCTCCATCTCTCTATGGTGCATATGGCCTAGGTGATAATGCCATAACAATGCATGTGATATCGGGATAGCTGCAACCATAGAATCTCCCACATGAGAGACATGCACTGGGTAATGAGAACCATCTCTAGAACCTCTGGCCAAAACCAAGCAACCACGACATATCTTCCATGACCTATCGTGAAGAGAAACAATATATCTTGCATCATGCAAATGACTGACAAAAATCAGGCTCTTACTGAGCATGGGAACATGTAAACATCCCTAAGCATAAGAGAAGTTCCATCAAGCAAAGCTAGGTGTATGTCCCCTGTACCAACGATAGCATAAGTCTACTCAAGGCCCAAATCAATACATCTGTCAACCTCCCTGTAAGAAGAGAACCATGCTCTATGAGGGGTAACATTGCAAGAGGCTGAAGAATCCAATAGCCACTCAAAGACAGGCTTGATCATTGAGCAAGTAAGTTGTAGGGAAACTAGATGACAAGAGTACATGCTCTACTACATCATCATGGGTAACCACATGTACCTCACCACTAGTAAGAGTGGTAACACCTACTACATCTATTGTATCTCTGACTCTCTACTCATGTCAAGTCCATCTTTGTCTTTTCTGCTCTCTAATCCATCTAAAGCATTTTGTTTTAACATGCCCAGGCTTTCCACAATGGAAGCATATAACATCTATAACTAAAGAACCTGAAGAAGACAACAAGGAATCAAGTCATCATGAATAGGGCTATCCATAGCATCCACGGAGGGTTGTCTCAACAAAGGGAACTTGCTCATAAAGACAATCATCTGCAAGTACATCAGTGGTAGAAGCATGCTACAAAGGTTCATGAAACCTCAATGGACGGGAGGATATAAAGGGATCAACCAAGGATGCAAAATCTCCCACATGAAGAAGAGTCATAGCCAACTACATGACATAAGAAACCATAGTATGGTAAAGCATAAGACATCTATCATAAGAGCATATGGTATTCAGCCATGAAATCAACCCATAACCATAATGGCAAGCATGACTCTGCAGTACATCAGACCACATAGTAGCATCCAAGTCAATGCAAGATCAGTAAGCGGCATAAGATCCCGCAATAGTCAAGCTCCAGGAGAAGCCCAAATACGTGTACAACATCATCCATACAAGTGGATCTGTAAGGTATACAATAGTAGACCATGTGCATAGATGGGTAAGCATACTAGCATATGCTCTCTAACATGGATAGGCAACAGTAGCCCAACTAGCATAGAAGCTAGACAACAGAGGAGCAAGAAAGCCATAACTGCAGCCCAAGCATAGGGAAGTCCACTAATCAACCAAAAAGAACCCGCAAAGATCTAGGAATCACTGAGCAATAAAAGCTCAATCAACTAACTGCTAAAGAGTAGAGCAATCACTGCTCATACATGTAGAAGCATTTGCCAAACATCCAAGGCCGTAATCGAAAAGGCCAAATCAATGTCCAACCGCTCGACAAAAGTCCTCAAATGCAAGTCTTTTCAAGCCCAAACATATGCCATACTGTAGGTGAAACCCAAAAGCATCCACCAAGACATAAACCCACATGGGTAGCCTAGGCATAAGCAGTCATAAGTGGAATGCCACCTACAAATAAAAAATTACAGTGAAACATAAAATTGAGCTTTACTTCTTGCTCAAAAGTATTCCAAGTTCAAAAAGGAACCATGTGGCATCATTCAAATACATAACCATATCATCCCGAATAGTTGGGAGCACCCCGTACTACGCAATAGGCATAACCAAAATAGAAGAAAAATAGCTTCGGTCATGTAGTGTCCAATAGAAAATAACAGTCCAAAATTGAGCAAAAAATGGCTCAATCCAAGCTCAAAACCATAGGCATACTTTCCCATATGTATAGGCACCAATTAGGCATAGTCAGGCATCAAATGACCATGTAGCATAAGCATAAAATGTAATGACAGGGGGCTGCCCTGTTTTGGGCTACTTCTGGATTGTGTAAAATAGCCAATGGCTAAGAAAATTCAGCCCCAAAAGCATCTCACATCATAGGCATACATTTCTTGATATGTAGGCAGCATCTGGGCATGATCGAGTATCAAATGATATGGGTAGATAAGCATAGGCATGAAATGTTGGTTGCTGCCCTGTTCTGGACAGATCTTGGGACTGTTACATAGTCCATGGCTGAAGTAAAATCATCTCAAATGCAAATCCCAAGTACAAATACAAGTGCCATGCCTTCAAGCCAAGTGCTTGGGGCTTCAATAAGCCATGATTAAGTGCCCTATTGAAGAGGGGAGCTAGAGGGTTGCTGCCATGGAGGACATGTGCTATCCAGAGGCCTAATGTGAACTGTGCAAACTACACCTGCTACTTGAAGGGTGTGACGGGGCTGATTCAAGTCTCTACCATGGTGGGGGGTCATGAGAGCCCAAAGAAGGCTGCCAACAAGCTCAACTAAGTAGGGAAGCTTGGTCCGATTCTAGGAATTGGATTGGGAGGGTGGTCCGATTTTCGGAGTCGGATGGTTTTTTGGAGAGGTCCTATTTTTGGAGTCGGATGGTTTGACTCCAAAGATAGGGCAATCCTATTCTGGGACTCGGACGAACTGGTCCAACTGTGTGGCCGATGGCCCGCGAGTTGCACGCGACGCCTCTAGGCTGACGTCTACTTCACCGAATCATGCCTTGCCGCCTAATTAGATGCAAAACCACAGAGGGAAATACCTAGCATACCTGAAAATGGTGTGGCGCTCGAATCGATCACCACACTGACGATCTCCCCGCAACTCTCTCTCTCTCTCTCTCTCTCTCTCTCTCTCTCTCTCTCTCTCTCTCTCTCTCTCTCTCTCTCTCTCTCTCTCTCTCTCTCTCTCTCTCTCTCTCTCTCTCTCTCTCTCTCTCTCTCTCTCTCTCTCTCTCTCTCTCTCTCTCCCTGGCTCTCAAGCTCACTCTCTTCTCAGAGGGCAGGATGTCAAATGTGGCCTTTCCTGGTTCCTTGGGCCTTTTATTGCCCCATCCCAGTCTCAGTATTGACCTCAGAGGTTAGTCCCTCATACTCTTCTAGCCAGAAATCCAAATCTGTGCCCCTGTTTCCCTATTTTAGCCTGTTATACAGCAACAAAAAACCCTACTGTTTTCCTTCTTTTTTCTTATCCTAACCTTAATCTAATGCAACAAAAATCAAAACCAGAGATGGAGATGGATGGTCCTACTCTAATATTCAACAACAAATCAAAAACCTACTTGCTAAGGATATTGAATACCTCTGTAAACTCCCTCACTTCCTACCTATCTACCTCAAGCACCGATTCGGGGAAAACCCTACTCCAATGCTTGATTCGAAGCACGCAAGTGCTCAAGGCTTGAATCCGTTGGTCCCGGCATCGGAACCAAAATGTGGGAGCTTTCGCTCAACCACCAAGACCCTCGAACCGCTTATTGTTTCAAGCATTCCAAGCCAAGCACTAATGACTACCTCTCATATAGCCGATGCGCCGTCCATATCTACGAGTATAGTGAGCTTACCTCCATGCCGATCGAGTTACCTCCTCTCTTGCGCACTCGGTAGCTCCACGATCCAAGTGCAAGCTTCAAGCAAGATCCATCCTCAAGCTCCATGCTCCAAGCTCCATTGCTGCGAGCAAGACAAGACAAGACAAGAGAAGAGAAGAAGAGAGGAGAAGATGGAGAGCTTCTCCTCCCTGGTCCCTCACCCTCACACACTCACTCCCTCACACTCTCACACACTCTCTCTCAAGCACAAGCTCAAGCAAGCAAGAACAAGAAGAAGAAGAAGAAGAAGAGGAGAGCCACTTTTGGCCACACACAAGAATGAGATTCTCATTCACTTTTCAACTTTATATACGAAACCCTAAATCCCTTTTGGGCGGTCATCCCCTTATCCCCTTTTTTACATGGTCGACCGTGGCCTAGGCCCTTTTTCCCATTGTCCTTTTATCTTCCTAGCTTCCTTTCCACTGCCCATCTACATTTACAAATTGCACGGGCGCTCCTTAAATTAAATCATGATGCGCTTACGCTCTTTTACAAAAGTAGTGACTTGCACTTTTCCTTGTGCACCTTTCTCCCTTATTTAAGACTCTTCTCCTTGTGCGTCTTTGTCTTCTGTTTCACTTTGCCTTGGCCTTTGTCTTCTGCTTTAGCTTTTCCAAATTCTCCACCTTGTTCATCTGAGGGTTAACAACTTTCTCAAGAAATGAGCCGAAGCTCGAGCCACCAAGAAGAATGACACTAGGAATATGGCTAAGTTCCTTTGGGAGCAAGTGATCTCACAATTTGTCTGCCCCATCAAGCTCGTGGCAGTGGTATAGGCTTATAGGACAACCTACAAGATGATAGTGGAGCAAACACCCTTCAAGCTAACCTATGGGACCAAAGTAATCCTGCCAATAGAATTTTTCATTCCAAGCTTGAGAGTAGTAGTACAAGAGAGATGGGATGGAAAGGAGGCATGGACAGAATGCCTAGTAGAGCTAGAATGTCTTTCTGAGACCTGACTCTTAGCTACCCATGTGCTAATCTATGAAAAATCAGGATGCAAGAGTTGGTTTGACAAGCATGTCAAACAGCATGACTTCGAGCAAGGCGACTTCATGTTGTTGTGCTCTGTGAAGGGCCATAAGTAGAAAATGAAGTTCAGAGGATTAGGGCCTTTCAAAGTCCACAGCATTAGTCGAACCAAGAATGTCAAGCTTGAGACCTTAGAGGGCGAGGGCATAGGCTTCTTCAATGGTAGTCACATCAAGAAGTACTACCCTTCAATCCACCCGTTGCATGAGTTGCCAATGCTACAACCCCCTATAAATGTAAGAGTGGCCACTATCATAGAGATTGAGGACACAAACAAGGAAGTAGTAGCACCTACTTACTTGTGAATAGCAATCACTACTCAAAAAATACACACCTTTGACATGCTTATCAATGAGGGAGCTGACTTCAACATCCTAACCCATGAGCATTGGATGCTCATTGGTCAACCCCAATTGCAACCCATGAATGCTAAGCTCAACCCATTTGGAGGGCAGTCCTATCCACTGCTGGGAAAGTGCAAGGCAACGATCTCTATCCAAACTGAAAGCCTCCCTATGATCTTGTATGTGTTATCTAACACTAAGGCTACCGCTGCTGGTAGGGAATTGCTACTGGGTCGTGCATTCAAGAAGCAAGCCCATTGCATTGTTGACTATGACTCGTAGTGCATTCACCTTGTTGTTGGCAGTGTTCACATAGTGATGGCTTTCAACAAGGGCAGCATGGCTCCATCTAAGCCCACAAAGCTGCCAATAGAGGAACCTAGTGCAAAGTCTAAGGAGGGGGGTCGTGACACATCCCACCCCACTAGGACAAACCGACTGCAACCCAAAGAAAACATGGCCCAAACCAATGAGCCTCAAACAAGTACCTAGATGACAATCAGGTACCTAAATGATAGCCACATCTCAAATAGGTACCTAAATGAATCTATAATTTCCAAATATCATGCCCTAAGTCAAGGAGACAAAGTCAATGGTATAGAACCAAGACACGATGGGTGCCTAAATCCCTATTGTGTGCTCAAAGCTATTATGAAGACAACAACTGAATTTGGTCTCCTAAGATCATGAGTGGCATGTGCACCCCTCAACCACCACCACCACCAACTCCTAGCCCATTTTCAAAACCTTCTCTAAGCCACCTAGAACTAAGAAGCTGCTTGAACTAAAAGCTACCAAACCCATAGAGCCTCAACGAGTCTATCAACCAAAACCATAGCATGCTACCCCTAAACCGATGCAACTTGACACTCCCAGTGTCCCTAATGTTCCACAAGTAGGAAGTAGTGCAACCTCGAAGCCCCAAGACAAACCCCTCACACAAGTCGTAGATGAGTGCTCTACTAACCAATCCACGCACCATGCATTAATTGCTGAGCTATCTACCCCAATCAAATGCCAATCTCCTGCATGCCTTAGACCCTCTTATGAGCATCTATCTATTCTCACTTTGGCCTCAGATTTAGCTGAAAACATGGGGGATGACTTGGTCACTTGCATTAGACGTTTGGATGCCACCTTCACTATGCTTGTTAAAAAGCTATGAGCAGTTGGGCTTAGGTCTCCTAGAAGAGCCTTTAGTAACAACTGATGTACACACACTACCATGCACCTAGGAAGAATCTGAATTCATGTTCATTAAGTCCCCATGGTAGCCAAGGAACTAGTCGCCAAAGATATTTCTCAAGAGCAAGCTTGTAAACGAAGGCTAATCACCTCCTATAGCAAGAGCAAAGTCTCTACCACAAGCCAAAAGCTAGAAGAACTTAAAAAGCTAGCCGGCATTGACTCTTCCTTTCTACGTAAATAGCATGCTCTCTATCTCCAATGGGAACAAGAGGGCTGCCCAATTATGACCAATGCCAAGCAGAGATGCACCATCAAAACCTCTGGGTATGAACCCACTTATGTAGCTCCTACCTCCTTGCATATATAGATCATCACTCACAATCGACCCTTAGCAGATCATGTCATGGCCCACCCCTATTTAGATCGAATCCTTACTAACAAAGAGCTACACATCACCATCAAGATCAACTCCAATGACTAACTGATGTCTTGACCTACATTACACACATAGGCATTCGACCTCACGACATGGACCCACATGCTTAGTTGGAGTATAATCCACACTTCTAAGCTTGGCTCATGCAAAAGTGAAGCACCACAACAAGTGCTTAATTCCCTTAACCCTTCATCCCTCGATCCTAGGAAGGATTCACATCATTCTCGGAGGGGAGAGGGTAAGGTGGAAAAGAAGGTGGATTATGACAAGTGTATAGAATTTCTATGAACTTTTGATGTTAACAGAAACCATGGCACTGTAACAGTGAGAAAAGAATAAACCTGTAGGGTCAAAGTTGAGAACTGAACCTCAAAATGGTGGAAAGAGCAATGGGCTTGGTCAACAAAGTTGAGAGGTGGCCTAAAAGAGATGTCTAAAACGTGCTAGGAATGGACAAGGTCCTAGTTCGCACCAACGACGGAGTCAGCCTAGCTAACATTCCAGACCCTGAGGTCAGGCTATAGGTAAAGACAATCCATGCTCCGTTCTCTAGTCAAAGGTACAATGCTTTAATGAGCAGGATTAGAGTGTCATTGCTAGAGAGGCTCATGGCCAAGTCCTTGGACAAAGTGAATTGGAACAATTATCTGCGGAAAACAATTGAAGCTTTAGCAAAGGCACTAGCCACAAAGACAAGACCAACATGAGGGAAATCCCTGGCTTCCATAGTAGGGATCGCATGGAAGAAACCATCGGCCAAGGCCTCAAGCATAGGATTTGGAGGTGTGCTCACTACAATTAATCACCACTACAAATGCAAACTCCTGTCTCCTTCTCCACAGGAAACCTAAGAGACGAAGAAGGAGCAAGGGTGCAAAGAGAAAAAGTTGAGCAAGCTACAAGAAAGAGGAAGCAACTAGAGGAGGGGGAGAGGTTGAAAAGAGAAGATGATGAGCAGTTGGCCCTGGCCATGAGGCTGTCAATTGAGGAGGCCTCCCACCCTCTTGAGAGCTAACAAAGAGAAGCCCAAGGGAAGAACCAAGATCAAGCATTGCTGCAGAAGAGTGGGCTCAAGAACCTGCTTTGATGGGCAAGGGAAAGGCCCCACTGCACCCACCATCTCCAACCTTGATTGTCACACCTGCTACCACTCAAGGAACCTCAAAAGTCCAAGTGGACCAAAGCAACATGGTGACATGGGTGCAGTACTTGAGCTCAAAGTACCTAGGCTCACTACACAAAGATGGAGCTCCTGTGATAAGGACAAAGATGCTGGCCACAGGGGACGTTGAATTTAGAAAAGACCCAAAGAAACCCAAAGTAGAAACATCAATGAAATCCATGCTGCTAGCCTTTCCAACAACGGCTAATTATGATGCATATGTACAAGAGCTCCAAGGACAACTGGAAAATATGAAAGAGGAAAGAAAGGCTGCTATGGTAGAGCTAGAGATTGAAAAAGAGGCATTCGTTATGCCTATCAGCTTGAGAAGATGAAGTAGATGACTATTTATTAGAAGTAGCTGAATGACCTAAAGAAGGAATTGGAAGCAAAGAAGGAGGTGGAGGTGAGAAAAGAAGAAGAAGGCACACAAGAACTCCAATTGCAAAGGAAAAAAGAGTAGGCTGAGGAGCTCTAGTTGGAGAAGATAGAGGATGAAATGAGCTTGGAAATGGATTTTTCAAGTCTCATGCAGGGAAGGACAGAAGGACATGGAAGAGGTCCTTGAGAAACTGAAGAAGACTACAGATGAGCTCACAGAGGAAGTGAAAAGAGTTAAGACTCGATCTCATGCACAATACCATAAATAGAGAAGGCAAAAGGAACAACTGGTCAAGGAGTTGCATGAGGCCAAGGCACAAAAGGACAAGGAGTCAACCAAAAAGCTACTAGAGGCAGAGAGGCGACTCCTTGAGACTCTCCAAGAGCAGGAAAGACTACAAGAAGAGTTGAACTGCCATAAACAAAACAAGAAAAAAATGCTTGATATCTGGAAAGAACAAGAAGAAGTGATGGCAACATTATTAAGAGAGCTGGTGGGCGACAATCAAGGAAGAATGGCGGAGAAGGCCAAGTCATGGGAAGAGAGAAACCTTGGAAGGGTTAGACACCTTGCCAAACGCCTCGCTCTAGCAAAAAGTGGAAGGATCATGGCAAAGGCAAGGGGCCAAAGTAGTGAAGGTGGGGCTAGAAGTCCAATAATAGGTGTTCTAAATACTATGCTTCATGTCACTCAGGTAGGAGATGAAGACGACATAGAAAACCTGAAGAAGAAGCTAGAAATCACAAGAGCCATAAAGTATGGGCTCCAAGAACACACCCCCAAAACCAACTCAAGCCCAATTCTAGAGCAACAAAGGTAGATTCTATTGCAAGCAAAACTCTCTAGAGAAGACTTAGAGCAGCTAGGAATTGGAGACCGAGGACAGTAGGAACAGTCGACCACGACCACCCACGTAGAACCACCAACAAAGAAAGGCCCCGATTAGGAGCTGCTTGACAACCCTGTAGGGCAATTTACTACTAAACAAAGGCCACCCCCGCCTCCATCAGTAGAAGTAGAAGGCCAAGAAGAAGACCAGTCGCCATGGAAAGAATAATCAAGGCAAAAAGAAAATGCAGGGAATTGGTCAATCTCACAAGGAGAAAATTTAGTGCCAAGCCACGAGCAACACCCAATGTCCAAATGCTGCAAATTGAGGAACAACTGCCAATCAACTAGGCATGAGAGTTGAATCACTTGGAGCAGTGGGAGAATAGATGCACACCATTTGAATTTGAATTCTTCTACCTTGATACTCTAAATAAGGTCTTACCTCCACAAGAGGTTAGGAAAGTGGTGGCAAGATGAGAGAGTAAAAAACCCTACATTGTGGAGGAGAAAAACTACCCAATACTGGGAGGATAAGGTGATGGAGGAGCCAAGAAAAGTCAAAGGCTATGAATCCCAACGTAAATGGCACCGGAAGATCTGGGACAACAATTTTGAGGCATGGATGGCCTTTTTTAATACTCTCCCATATAAAAGAAATGACCCCACCTACATGGCTTACCCAAGGCATCACAATGTGGATTTTGACCAAGAGAAGCATGGCATATACAACTTCCCTTTGATCAATAATGTCAATGCCCCCAACCCTAAAGTGTGCCTTATTTTTGGAGCGCAAGGCCTCCAACCTTCCATCACTCACTTCCTAGATGAGTTCGCAGCATGCCCCTGACCATACTTTCCTTACCACCTATAATTACCTCCATCTCTTGGGAATCCTATTAAAACATAAGCCAGTACCACCAGGAAGAGCGCCTGCCACCACTCTATTTTGATATAAATGTAGGGATAGACGGTTGTGCAATGACTTGCCTAATGTTAAGGGATGCTCTCTTGCCAGCATTTTGCATAAGTCTCTTAGAAGATATGAGTGATAGTAGGTTCTCAAAATGTAACCATCCTTTCCTCTCTACTATCCCACTCAATGTAAGGATTAATCAAAAGAGCTACATGTTAAGCCCTACATTCCTTAGCAAATCCCTTAGGCCCTCTCATGAAGCTCCTAAAGAGCATGATGATGACATCTAGCTTGTCTCCTCCTACTTATACCAAAAATAAAAAGAAAAGAAAGGAAAAGAAAAAAGAAAATAAAGAAAAAGAAGAAAAGAAAAGAAAAAGAAAAGAGAAAATGAGGTAAAAGGGAAAGAATAAATGAAGTCCACTATAACATCAAAGTGCCACAACCACTACACCTAGGATTCTCAAGTTAGGTGCATACAATGGCCTCGATCGGCCTCCGTGCCTAACCCCCTAGTCCCTTTTGTCCCCCCACTTCACACTTAGGGCTCATCAAGCGCAGGACACACCTAGGGAGGTTACCTCGATCTATCCCCCTATGCTACACCCACCACACCTCCCCTTTACATGAACTGGGTCCTCAAGTGTTGGAGATAGTGCATATTCTTTTCCTTTTCAGGTCACTTTCAGGTGAATTCAACCAACCAAAACAACCCGTCAACTTCAACGGCCCCATCACCCACTCCATCCACTCTCGGCCTCCACAACCTCAACCATTTTGATATGCTTCTTCTCCACGTCCAATCCCCGCAAGGTCCCATCATTGACCTTCACGACAACCCTTCAACCACCAGAGCCCTCATCAACAAAGCCCACAAGTGCCATGGGATTGGCACTCGACTAGGAGGGGGGTAATGTTAACCCCAATGCAAGAAAGCCAAAAAAAGGGAAAAAAAAGTAAAAGTAAATTTAAAAATACAAGGCAAAGTGGAAAAAGGCAGCCCAACATCAAACATAAGATGAAAAAAGGCCAAAAGCGCAAAGACACCTTAAAAACCCAAGACGAGTGTAAAATGGAGGAGTTGCATTTTAAAATGCAAAGGCGCCCCCTAAATCTTTGTAAAAGAGCTCCAAGCTTGCTCTTGTGCAATTTGTAAAGAGTAGACGGGGGCATAGGTGAAACCATAATGTAAATAGAAGGGAATAGGAAAAGAGGACCTAGGCTAAAATGGCCGATCATGTGAAAAAGGGGTGGGTGTCCAAAAGGGATTAGGGCATGCATAAAAGCCAAAAAGTGAAGAGAGAAGCTCATTCTTGTATGTAGCCAAAAGTAGCTCTCCTCCTCCTCTTCTTCTTCTTGCTCTTGCTTGCTTGTGCTTGTGCTTGAGAGAGAGTGTGTGAGAGTGTGAGGGAGTGGGTGTGTGAGGGTGAGGGACAGTGCTACTACAAAAGCTCTCCATCTTCTCCTCTCCTCTTCTCTTCTCTTATGTTCTCTTCTCTTCTCTTCTCTTCTCTTCTCTTCTCTTGTCTCGTGCTATTGCAGCGCGTAGGGTTGAAGGTCACCACAGGGGTTTGGCAAGAAAACTGGACAAGATAGATGAGGATGTGACTTCAAGGAATAGGTAGTTACAAGTGAGTGTTTTTCAAGAGGATCATGCACAACCTTTAGTTCTCCATATACTTTGGCTTAACTTGGAAAGACAGATTTATACATTAGACAGTTGAATAAATGGGTTAAGCGTTTGAAACTTATATTCACGAAGATGGATGAATTGCAAACAGGAGCTAAACTTCAATTGATATAAGATGAGTCTTGCCCTTCCTTGCCTATGAATATAGCGGCCTATTTCATCCTAGGCATGCAGAAGAACTACAAGATACATTCTCTTTTCAACTATGTAGTACAACGAAGATAGAAGATCAAGAAGAAGACTGCCTATATCAGCCTTTTGAATGATTCAAGGTTATAGGACTAGCAACATTATTGTTGAGTTTTTATGAAAAGATCATGAGTTTCATGATTTAAATCAATGTAACTTGAATTAAGCAGTTGCATAAAAGCTTCAGCTTATGGATTGATTGTTATGGACAGTCAAGTTTAATTCCAAAGTATGGCAAAAAATCACTGAAAGACTTCTTTAAACCTTGTCTTGAATGAAGAGGAAGCAAGATACTATGAAGATAGAATTACACGCCTAGTTTGTACTTGCAATGTTTGGAGATGAAGTAGAATGTGTGCTTACAGATTTCAGCCCGTGAATATCCTGGTTTAGACTGAGAAGAAGAGTTCAAAAGTTTTTCTTAGCAGTGTCAAATGATGTCTTTGAAACTTACTTACAAAGAGTAAAGCTTATAGTCATTCATATGAACCAAAAACAGCCCCTATTCTACCAAGATTAAGGAAGTGGTTCAAAAATAAAGCGTCAACCCATAAATTTCACGTTTTAGCCAAGAATAATCCAAGATGGCACAAATATCTATTAAAGAGTATCTTTAATGCCCTTTTCAAGGCAAGAGTGTTAAGATGCAGCAATTACAAGTGAGAGTAGAGCATGTTCTCTTCAAAAACCATGAGAGTAGAAAATGGAACATTAATAAGATAAGAATTAGCCCAAAGAATGTGATGGGCTGAATATGATAGTCCAAAACCAGAGTTTAATGTCTTCCAAAGATCTCTTCTTGATAGAGAAGAGGATTTACATCAAGCGGTAGGTTCATAGGGCATTGTCCTTCTCTTCATATTCCAATTAGAGCTTTTATGTTTCCCAAGTTCCCTTCTTGATAGAAAAGAGAGTCTACATCAAGAGGTAGACAATGCCCTTCTCTTTTTCTTCACAAATGCAAGTACCTCTTGAACCAAGCAAGACATGCTTTGTAAAATAGAAATTCGGTCCATTAAAGAGCATTCTTGGGCCTATCGGTTCAGCCCACAAGTTTTGATAATGAAGATCAAGAAGTGGATTGAGAGGCTGGATTTAAAGGAGAGAGTTGCTTCTCCATAGATATAGACACAAACAATGTTCAAAGCTTCCTTCTTTCTTCTTCCTTGAGCATCCCCCCTCCCTAAATGGTATGTTTCCCTCTTTTTATACATATTTACCCTGTTTTACTCAGCCAAGAGTGGCCTTCCATTTTCGTCAGTGCATGGGAGGAATAGCACTTACATGTCAAGTGGAGTCATCTGTATAGCTGCTTGTGGTTGCATGGCTTTCTCTCCCTTTGTTGTGGCAGTGAAGGAGCTCTTTTCTCCCCCATCCAGGATGCATCTTGTTCGGTTCTGCACAAAAAGCGGTGTAGATCACATTGCCCCCTTGATCTCTTCCTTGACTATTTTATTAGTTACATAAGCATGGCACAAGACATATACAATGTCCTATGCTCAGTCAACCTAGGTAACTCTGTCTCCCTTGTGACTTGGCTTGTGAATACACTTAAAACTTTGAATATGATAAGTAAACAACCACATCATTGGCTCCTGGAAAATGTAACCCAAGGGAACCTATCAAGTCAACTGCTCATGTCCATATTTCATCTTGTTTAATGCTCCATGACTTATAGAACTTGTAGCAATTTCATGCAAGTAATGCAAGGAAAGTTAAAAGTAAGTAACCACAATCATTCAAAACTTTGAATTTCATAAATACACAACCACATCATTGGCTCCTACAAAATGTAACCCAAGGGAACCTATCAAGTCAACTACTCATGTCCATACTTCATCTTGTTTAATGCTCCATGACTTACAAAACTTGTAGCAATTTCATGTAAGTAATGCAAGGAAAGTTAAAAGTAAGTAACCACAATCATTCATCTTGTTAAGGACCCATGATAAATTTATTGTATTTTAAAGTAGAGAACCCCCATCTTTATTGCACCATGCCATATACTAGTGGACTTAGGTTTTTATGATTTATTATACTAGGCAAGTCCCTATGTAGCATGTCTAGATTACAAGCGACTAAGTGTTATATGTAAAGGATAAAAGTTTTATGTTTGAACCATGGGCAAAGAATCCTATGACATTCACTCCTTCCTAACCTTCACATCCTCCAGCATGTGCCACTTTATGTATAAGGAGCTTTCTTCTTCTGCCATGTCCTCTTCTCCATTTTTAAAGTCATCTTCTTCTTCCGTGTCTTCATGCTCTTGGATTATATCCAAGTCTTCTAACTCATATGTTGAACTTTCTCTTGGTTTGAAGAGCTTGATTCTTTTTCCAGCTATGGGTATCTTCATGCTTGTCCCATCCAATTCAGCCAATGAACATGTAGCATTCATGAACAATCTTTACCACATATGAACCAAACCAATGCTTTACCATCTTCCTTGAAGCATTGTATTAATTGTCAAGGCTGTTGTCATAGACAAGCATCCAGTAATTTTCTTAGATAGCTCTTGGCCGAAGTCAATGTTGCCTATCAAATCTTCTTTTGTTCTTTAGTCTTGCTATTTTTAGCTTCTCAACAGCTGCTTGAACATCTTCAGGTCTTCTTTCTAGCTGCCATATGCGCAAAGTTTGTAATTCTTCTCTAATGATGCCTTCCTCCCAAGGAAGAAGACTCCATGTGAGAATAGATTCTTCAATTGGCATAATTAGTTGTTGTCCATGCATAAGTTCAGTTGGCATATAGCCAGTTACAACATTGTGAGTAGTCTGGTCAGCCCATAATGCAAAAGGAAGCATTTTAGGCCAATCCTTGATTTTTCCTCTACAAGACTTTGCTAGAGCTTTGAGAATAGACTGATGTCCTCTCTCACTTTTCCCATTTCCTTCAGGATTGTAAGCTGATGTCAAAGCCAACTTAATACCCAATTGAGCAAAGAAGTTGTGTGCCTCATGAGCATCCAACTCTCCTCTCTGCAATTACTTTGCCGACATAGCCATATTTGCAAAATACTTCTTTAAGCAAAAAGAGACAAACAACTTGAGTGGTCTTGGTTGTTAAAGCTTTACCTTCAACTTGATTGGTTAGGTCTTCTCTTGCAAGCACTAAATACCGCATGTTCCATATCCCTGTAGGCATGGTTACAATATCAATAACCCATCTATAATGTATGGACAAGGGATAAGTCAGTTGTAACCCATCCCGATGCTTAACCATAGAATACATCTAACATACATAACAAGTTTCAACAAAATGCTCTATGTCTTGGTACATGTTCTACCACCAGTATTTTTCTTTGAATTTAATAAAGATTCCCCATATGCCTCTATGGCCAGCCCACAAACTCTCATGAAATTCCTTCATTACCTATTGTTGGAATCTTTTGTTACCTAAAACTCGGACATGCGCTTCTTTTTTCTTCTTTGCGTGCTTCCATAGATGCCCATTTTTAAGAAAATTGCCATAAGCTTTCCTCTTAATATGCTTGAATTCTTCATCAATCCAAGTCTCCTTTTTCTTCATTGTGCTCAAATATTGGCGATCTTCAGCCAATCTTCTTCAAGGAAATGAACTAGAACTAGAGCAATGCAATGAGCATGCTGGCTTTTAGTTGACCTTCCGTAGACAAATCTTTGATCTTTGTTGTTGTTTACTGATTTACAGCAATACCTTTTCATATTCTTGTTGTACTTAATGCTGTACCATTAAAAAGATTAGCTACACTTGCAATTTTCAGCTTTGGTTTTGTATATGCAGTAATTGAAAATGTATTTTCAGCAATCCTGGAATGAAATTCAACAAGTATAGATTCTTCAACATTATCTTCTTCCATCAACTCCTTTTCATTGTCATATCTTGCACGTGACAACATGTCAGCTGGATTCTCCTTTCTTGCAATATGCTTTAATTTGGGGTTGAGAGATTTAATATATGTAATCCATCTTAGCATAGCAATGTTGGGTGTAGAGAAGTTGGCAATCATGCCCAAGAGTGGAAGACAATCAGTTTCTACCACTATGGAAGTACCTATAAAGTATTCACGATCACACTTTAATGTTGTTACAACTCCCCACAATTCCATTTTTACTTGTGCATACCTTCTTTGATGTTCATTGAGAACCTTTGCTCAAACGAATTGTGTACATATTACCTTCAAGATCCTCTTGGCCAACAGCCCATCCTATCCCAATGGGACTTGTATCCACAGTAAGGATGATGGGTTGACCATTTGAATAATCAACCTTTTTTAGAGTGGGGGCTGAAATTAACAGCTTCTTTAATTTGCATACAGTGAGAGTATGCTCTTTACCCCAAGAGAAACTTTGGCCTTTTCTTAATAATTGATAAAGATTGTCGGCTACATGAGCAAAATGTGGTATATCTATATGAGATAGAATACACACACGCCAAGAAATCTTCTCACCTTTGAAATATTTGTGCATTTTTCTTGCATCCTGCTGATGGCATCTATCTTGATTGGTGAAGGTTTACATCCATAGGGGCCACACAAGTGTCCGACCACTAGAACTTCTTCTACCCCAAAATTTGATTTAGCTCCAAAAAGGGTAAGATGAGCCTCTTCTAGCCTTGTCAAAATCCTATCACAATCATGAATATAGTTAACTACAAATGTCCTGCAGCCGTGTTTGTCAAGCTCCTCATTCTTTTCATAGACTTCACATCCCTTGATAGGTACATCATCAAGAAAAGGAAGAGTAAGTTGTGGAATAAAGTCCCTTAAGACTTTGTGCATGGCGTTCGTCATATGGGCCACGGAATTTGTTGCACCTTGTGGTAGAGTACATATGCGAACCAATCCAAGAGGTGTCTTCATTGTGGTAATGTCTCGGCTCTCTAATGAAAGCTGAAATTGATCTTATCTTGAATATAGGTCGCCCATGGAATAAATTTCTCTCCCTACAAAAGCTTCATCAAACTCATCAACAATTGGACCCGAGCCAACATTTCGGATTGTGACACAATTAATAGGCTATAGATCTTGAATGAATCTTAAAGATCCATTTTTCTTGGGCACGGTAAACCATCGATTTGAGTAAGGTGCAGAAGAATGTCCTAAAATCTTCATTCTAATCTTTTCATTTAGAAGTTCCAGTAATTTGGGCAAATGCGCCCTTGGAACATGAATAGGATTTAGGTTCCAAGGCACATGTGGAATCGTAAAAATGACCATAGGAGCCACAATATTCTGATCCACACAACCTATTTTGCTTGGCTAAAATGCAAAAGCTTTACCATGTTTCATTAGCATTTGCATAAAAGAGTGTTTTTCAGCCGGTAAAGGAAAGAATTATCACCTATTTTGAGCTCTTTTATACTTTTAGATGTAAATTTGTGACCAATGTTGGAAGGATCACGAAGAATTGACTGATTTGCTGCGCTATCAGCCATCCCTTCACTTTCAGGAGACAGTGGGGACCACAAGATTGACTTTCTTATCCACCATCTTGTATTTTTTCTCCACTTGCATTTCAGCCTTGTTTAGTAAACCAATGTCTTCATGTTCAACAAATTCTTGAATTGTTTGATTAGGATCGTTCCTAGTCAACATTGTCTAAGGTCATAGACCGACTTTTTCCTAACATTTCTTGTTAACACCTCCTTTGAGGAAAGCTCTTGGCTAACTAAGACCACCCTTCCATAGTAGGATAGACCCATTGGTCACATCCACCACGCTTTCCTCGAGTGTTGTTTTAGTTATCTAATTACCTACCACGTTATGCTTGACACATAAAAGCAGCTTCCTTAATTAACCCATTAGTCACATGTTCCTTTACGTAATTTAGGCCACAGACACGAAGACAAGATAAAACAAGATCAAACACTTCCTTAACTTATCTTCGGATTAATGTGTGTCTCCTGCCCATACAGGAGAATTAAGTGCTCCTTTCTACCTCCGTAGAAAAATCCTTCCGTCTTCCGGCAATTAAACTTGAAGGTTTATCCTTCCAAGATTCCTCCTTGTAACTAGTATCAAGGCCTCGAGATCCCATCCCGAGTCACGTAGAGCACTTGTGTAGGGCCCAGAGGCATTGGGATTCATGGCCAAAGCCCCCACTGGCACCCAAGCATCCTCCTATGCCAAGTGATTTCCACGGAGAGACCCCTTGCGGCGGGTTCGGTCCACATTCCCGGCGTGGATTCATAACCCCCTTGGTTAGGGTTTGGCAGCTCGCAAGGGGTAGCTAGCGCCATCCTTCCTTAATTATCCCTTTAGGAAATCAACCATAGCTAAAGCAACCAGCATAGTAACAATTGCTAGGGAAAACACCCCTTTTGTTTCCATGGCAATTAGTCATCTCAAACCCAGTCATGAAATCATCAAACACTCCCCACTTAAGTTAACATCCCAAACCCCATTAACAAACAGTTGAATGCACAACCTCTTGCTTCAAGGCATCGCAATCCCATTGCATGCACAATCAGAATTTTAATTGGATGTATCAAAACACTTGCTTAAGGGATTTACAACCTTTTCAAACAGCCAAGCATAACTTGGGTCAACAATCCATTTGGGGTTAGGTCACTAGCTTCAACTAAGCTAGGAGCGTATCCATTTGCGATAGTCCACAGTAAGATTGATAAAACAATTTGTAGGCAATAATACTTATTCCTAATGCCCTGGATCACATGTGACTTGCGTCTATGAAAGTCTAGGGTTTTGTCTAACGATGCAAGTGTATCTCATGAACAGAAATTAACATTTCATGTGTTCCTTTTAACCATGATTGTGAACGTGAATTCCAAATGAATGTTCATGCACTGAACTGGTTAAAAATCTATCATTTCATGTGAGATAAGGTGATAACCTTATCATTTTATGTGAATTTCAAACTCTTCCGTTCGAGCATGCAACTTAGTTCTTAGAGTAAACAAAACCTTAAGACTCATTCTTGTTCCATGCACAAACCATTTCATCTCTTCCATGAGTAATATTACTTAATTAATTTTAAGGTTTAGAACCTGGGCTTGATTCGTGTGTGCTGCGTTGGTCGTTCCGCTCGCCCCTCCCGCATTATCGGTGGCTTGGGCGCCTACCCTTCCTGCAACTTTCTTCTTGGGAGCCATGACGGGTTTCGAGTTGATAGGTTTGGTAGAAAAGACCGCTGGATGGGGGTCCTTCACAGAGAGGGTGGTTTGGGGCGTGGCTCCTTGCAGTTACCAACTTTCACTTCTTTCTTTCTCTCTCTCTCTCTTCTTCTTCTTTTCATTAGTCTCCCTCTCTTCTTCTCCGCTTATTCTCCTACTCTCTCCCTCCCTCTCTCTCTCTCCCTCTCCCTTTTCTTCTTCTTCTTCTACTTCTTTTCCCCTTCTGTTCCTTCCCTCTCTTTCTCTTCATCTTCTCTTCTTTTCTCCTACTCTTCTTCTTCTTCTTCCTCTACTACTTCTTTCCACTCTCTCCCTCTTCCTTTTCTTCTACTTTTCTCCCTCTACTTCCTCTTCCTCTACCTCTCTCCTCTTCCTTCTCTTCTTCTACTTTTCTTCCTCTACTTCCCTCTCCCACTCCTTCTTTTCCTCTCTCCTTCTCCTTCTCTCCCTCTTCTTTCTCTTCTCTCTCTCCCTTCTTTCTCCTCTTTCCTTCTCCTTTTCCTTCTCTTCCTCTTCTTCTATCTCCTCACTCCTTCTCTCCCTCTTCCTCCCTTCTCTCCTTCTTTTTTCTCTTCTCTCCTTCTTTCCCTTTCCTCCTTCTCTCCTTCCTCTTCTCTCCTTCTCCCTCTTCTTCCCTTCTCTCTCCCACTCCTTCTTCCTCTCTCCTTCTTCTTAACTTCTTCCCTTCTCCTTCTCTTCTCCCTCTTCTTCTACCTCTCTCTCCCTCCTCCTTCCCTTCACATTGTCCACAGGGGAAAATGGTGCAGCTGACAATGAATGGGGGGGGGGGGGGGGGGGTTCTTTCTGATAGACACCTAGGGGGCTGCGATCACCAAGCGGATGGAGCACCTGTCTCTGACGGGGGGGAGGGGGGGACTCTACATTAGCAGGGGAGCCACAGCGTCTGACGGAGGCCCAGGGGCCCGCTTAAAGCAAACAGGGGGGGCTTCTACAGCAAAGGGGGGGGAGGGAGGGGGAACTTCCCTTCGACGGGGAGGAGGGGGCGTAGCCTTTATAGAGGGGGGATGTAGTGGTACACCGCCACTTGGGTGGCATGCATCCCCCTTTCGTACATCACTCCCTCTCTCTCTCTCCCCGACGTACTATCGGGGGGGAGGGAGAGGGAAAAATTTTTGAAAAAAAAGAAAAGAAAAGGGGGGGGGGGGGGGGGGGTCCTATGGGCATGGGGACATTACATCCTCTCCCCCTTAGAGGATCGAGATGTCCTCATCTTGAATGCTCTTAGGGTTCATTGATAACTAGTTATTATTGGGTTCTAAAACCTGTGGGTTAGGTCCCATCACGCTTTCGCTGCGCAACTCTGATTACTCAAATTCTCATCTTAAAATAACAACTGGCCACAACTCATGGGATTCAATAGGTTTTATTCCAAGTACAAGACTTATTACCTCAAGTATATCTTCCTAGGATATCTAGTCATCCTCAAAGATTACAACAGGCTCCAGGCCTTCATCATCATGTGATTCATAATATGAGCCAAAAGTAGAGTTTAGACAGCTTCGTTTGATTGCACGTTCCTGATTCTGAGGGTCCAACTCAAGACAATCTGTTTGGATGTGTCCTAGTTCATTGCAGTGGAAATATCGGCGGTTGGGACATCTTTTACGGATGTGTCCTATCTCTCCGCACTTGCGGCACCTCTTGTCTTGATCTCATGAGTCATCTTCATCATAATTGCATGATTTAAGTCCTTGGACGATTGAATTCGCTCGGAGTAATGCGTCTTGTAAGTCCATTGGGCGCATTGATTCCAGTTGAGTGTTTATGGGTGGATTTAACCCAGCACAGAACTTTGACACCTGTTGTGTCATATCCATTGGGGGTGCATACTTTGGGAGTGAAACGAACTTTGAATAGTATGCTTCAAGGGATAATCCTAGCTGCTTCAAGTCATAGAATTCATTCATCTTTTGTGTGCGGTAGGTAGGTGGCAGATACCTCCCTTGCACAACTTCCTTAAGCTTATCCCAAGTGACGATCCCCTCTGAGATTGCTTGGTCTATGCACCACTGTTTCCACCAAAGTCTTGCTTCGCCTGTAAGTTTAAGTTTGCCGAGCATGGCTTGGTTAGTAGGTGCAGTTCCTGCTGCCTCAAAATAGTCCTCCATGGACTCAATCCAGATCTTGGCGTCAGCTTGAACAGTCCTTCCCTTACCATCAAACTCGGGTGGCTTAATTTACTTGAGAAGGAACTTCTTCTCTTTCATGTTAGCATTCGTGGGTGCAGAAGGTGCCTGGCAATTAAGCCATACCACTTAGGTTTTTTAGGATATGTCTATGATCTGAACATTAATCAATCATGCATCATTAAGAAGTTTTGCTCGGATACCAACTATAACGTGCATGCTCCTCAAATCGCGGGACACGTCTTAGCAATCCATCGAGAGATATATCTAGAAGACGCTACTAGCACTCCCAAGGAATGACACAGGGTTTGCCAACTAGGGTCTCTCGAGTCTGCCCCACAACGAAACTTATCCGACCGTTCCCACTAGGATCAACCTGAAGTTTAGGTTCCTAGTCAACATTGTCTAAGGTCATAGACCCCGACTTTTTCCTAACATTTCCTGTTAACACCTCCTTTGAGGAAAGCTCTCGGATAACCGAGACCACCCTTCCGTAGGATAGACCCATTGGTCACATCCACCATGCTTCCCTCGAGGGTTGTTTTAGTTATCTAATTACCTACCATGTTATGCTTGACATATAAAAGTAGCTTCCTTAATTAACCCATTAGTCACATGTTCCTTTACGTAATTTAGGCCACAGACACGAAGACAAGATAAAATAAGATCAAACACTTCCTTAACTTATCTTCGTATTAATGTGTGTCTCCTGCCCATACAGGAGAATTAAGTGCTCCTTTCTGCCTCCGCAGAAAAATCCTTCCGTCTTCCGGCAATAAAACCCGAAGGTTTATCCTTCCAAGATTCCTCCTTGTAACTAGTATCAAGGCCTCGAGATCACGTCCTGAGTCACGTAGAACACTTGTGTAGGGCTCGGAGGCATTGGGATTTACGGCCAGAGTCCCCATTGGCACCCAAGCGTCCTCCTATGCCAAGAGATTTCCACAGAGAGACCTCTCGCGGCGGGTTCAGTCCACATTCCCGGCGCGGATTCATAACCCCCTTGGTTAGGGTTTGGCGGCTCGCGGGGGGTAGCTAGCGCCATCCTTCCTTAATTATCCCTTTAGGAAATCAACCCTAGCTGAAGCAACCAGCATAGTAACAATTGCTAGGGAAAACATCCCTTTCGTTTCCATGGCAATCAGTCATCTTAGACCTGGTCATGAAATCATTAAACACTCCCCACTTGGGTTAACATCCCAAACCCCATTAACAAATAGTTGAATGCACAACCTCTTGCTTCAAGGCATCGCAATCCCATTGCATACACAATCAGAATTTTTACTGGATATATCAAAACACTTGCTTAAGGGATTTACAACCTTTTCAAACCGCCAAGTATAACTTGGGTCAACAATCCATTTAGGGTTAGGTCACCAGCTTCAACTAAGCTAGGAGTGTATCCATTTGCGATAGTCCACAACAAGATCGATAAAACAATTCGCAGGCAATTAAACTTATTCCTAATGCCCCGGATCACATGTGACTTGCATCTATGAAAGTCTAGGGTTTTGTCTAACGATGCAAGTGTATCTCATGAACAGAAATTAACATTTCATGTGTTCTTTTTAACCATGATTGCGAAACGTGAATTCCAAATGACTATTCATGCACTGAACTGGTTAAAAAGCTATCATTTCATGTGAGATAAGGTGATAATCTTATCATTTTATGTGAATTTCAAACTCTTCCGTTCGCGCATGCAACTTAGTTCTTAGAGTAAACAAAACCCTAAGACTCGTTCTTGTTCCATGCACAAACCATTTCATCTCTTCCATGAGTAATATTACGTAATTAATTTTAAGGCTTAGAACCTGGGTCTGATTCGTGTGTGCTGCGTTGGTCGTTCCGCTCGCCCCTCCCGCATTACTGGTGGCTTGGGCATCTACCCTTCCCCCGACTTTCTTCGGGAGCCATGACGGGTTTCGGGTTGACAGGTTTGGTAGAAAAGACCACTGGATGGGGTCTTTCGCCGAGAGGGTGGTTTGGGGCGTGGCTCCTTGCAGTTACCAACTTTCACTTCTTTCTCTCTCTCTCTCTCTTCTTCTTCTTTTCACTTAATCTCCCTCTCTTCCTCTCCACTTATTCTCCTACTCTCTCCCTCTCTCTCTCTCTCTCCCTCTCCCTTTTCTTCTTCTTCTTCTTTTACTTCTTTTCCCCTTCTATTCCTTCCCTCTCTTTTTCTTCTTCTTCTCTTCTTTTCTCCTACTCTTCTTCTTCTTCTTCCTCTACTACTTCTTTCCACTCTCTCCCTCTTCCTTTTCTTCTACTTTTCTCCCTCTACTTCCTCTTCCTCTACCTCTCTCCTCTTCCTTCTCTTCTTCTACTTTTCTTCATCTACTTCCCTCTCCCACTCCTTCTTTTCCTCTCTCCTTCTCCTTCTCTCCCTCTTCTTTCTCTTCTCTCTCTCCCTTCTTTCTCCTCTTTCCTTCTCCTTTTCCTTCTCTTCCTCTTCTTTTCTCTCCTCACTCCTTCTTCTTCTATCTCCTCACTCCTTCTCTCCCTCTTCCTCCCTTCTCTCCTTCTTTTTTCTCTTCTCTCCTTCTTTCCCTTTCCTCCTTCTCTCCTTCCTCTTCTCTCCTTCTCCCTCTTCTTCCCTTCTCTCTCCCACTCCTTCTTCCTCTCTCCTTCTTCTTCACTTCTTCCCTTCTCCTCTTCTCCTTCTTCTTCTACCTCTCTCTCCCTCCTCCTTCCCTTCACACTGTCCATGAGGGAAAATGGCGCAACTGACAACGAGGGGGGGGGGGGGGCTCTTTCTGATAGATGCCCAGGGGGCCACGATCACTAGGCGGACGGAGTGCCTGTCTTTGATGGGGGGGGGGGGGGGGGGGGACTCATACATCAGCAGGGGGGCCACAGTGTTTGACAGAGGCCCAATGGCCTGCCTACAGCAAACGGGGGGGGTTCTGCAGCAACGAGGGGAAACTTCCCTCCGACGGGGAGGAGGGGGTACAACCTTTATAGAGGGGGGGTGCAGTGGTACACCACCACCTAGGCGGCATGCACCCCCCTTTCCTACTTCACTCCCTCTCTCTCTCTCCCCCCAACGTACTATCAAGGGGGGAGGGAGAGGGAAAAAAATTTTGAAAAAAAAGAAAAGAAAAGGAGGGGGGGGGTTCCTATGGGCATGGGGACATTACATTTAGTCATGGCTGGAGGAGACTTATAACAGCCCATACTATTGGTTGTACATACATGTCGATTTGTTAGAAACACATCTTCTGTAGCATGAGGAGCCACAATCTTTTTATATGAAGCACTTCCATAGCCTCCTTTTACAGTAGTGTTGCCCGAAAACCCTTGAATTATTGGGCATTACAAGACACATGATAATCTCGCAATTGGTCTCTGTTTCGATAATGATTAACACACACAGTAAGAAATTGGACAGCTCGTTCATTATCCTTGCTTCGGATTCGAGCATAAGAAAAACCATCATCAAGAACTTTTGTTTCCAAGCGGGCTTTAGAAATGTAAGGTTGCCCAAGAATGACAGGGTAACTACAAGAGTCTTGAACAAATAAGTGAAAATTGTCTTTTATGTCTCTAATAGTTACCTGCACATTAGGACATTCAGCATATAACTCTCCAAAAGAGTTGTTTGCAACTCTCATTCGCTAGCCTAGATCAACATCTATGGGCCACCCACCACTTTCACAGAGACTCCTTGCCATGACGTTTATCTTAGAACCATGGTCTAAGAGTACAATACATGGTGTTTCTTTTTCTCCAATTTTGATGACTGTCTCCGTTGTTGCTCTTGCCCAATGCGTACGAGAGTAGTGACTACTTGGAATGAACTGAGCTTCTTCCTCATCATGCATGTGATGAAGAAGACCTTCTTTTTGAGAGGTGGGCTGCCCAATTGGTTTGGAACATCCGACCATTACATTTTCAGCTTTCACTTCTTTAATTTTTGCATCTATGCTTTCTTTATCTTCAGCTTTAATTGCTGCAATTAACTCTTTAACTACTTCAAGTTGAATTCCTTGTGCAGACAGCTTCTCTTCATCCTGCAAAGGTATCAAATGAATCAATAATGTGCAACATTCCTCATGTAAGATCAATGGATCTTTTTGTTTTGAAGATTTTTTAAAGCTTTTTATTGCTAAAATTTTCATTATCTGGTCTAATATATTCTAATTGACTTTAATGTACTTCCAATCCCCAAATCGATTCCTCATCAATTTGGTCTCCTAGCTAACCATGCGTGTTTTACAATAACCAAAGTGTAAGGGTGTGAGATCCACTCCTCACCATTCCACCCCTCAAAAGCATACAATGTCTCCTATTCCATCACACTAACAATGGGATATTGGACATAAGAGCTTGACATGTGTATGTCTCAATTGTCTCACCTAGTTGACTCATAGTCTTACCCCAAACCATCTAAGCTGTGTGTGTGTGGATTAAAAATGCTAGACTCAAAGGTATAGTAGAGTCACATACTTACATTCACCATGTTATTATCCAACACTTTGGAAGGCTAGCCTCACAATTCATGCATTGCACTTCAAGCTAGCATCCCTACCCCTTCACAACTACTTCATGTAGTTCCAATGCTAAGAGAAGAAGAAGGAGAAAAAGAGGATGGAGAAGCAAGCAAGAGGGAAATAAGAAAATGGAAGCAAGAAATGAAGATGAGCTTCACCCTCACTTGGTCTCTCACTCAACTCACTCACACATGCATACACACATATTCTCCCCCCCCCCCCCCCCCTCTCTCTCTCTCTCTCTCTCTCTCGTGCCACAAGATACTAGACAAGAAGGTAGGAGAGCAAAAACTCAAAAATTGCTCACATAAGAATAAGCTCCATATTCACTTTCATACATTACAAGCATTAGAGTTAGGGTTAGGAATTTCCACTCAATTTGGGCACTTTAGCCTTTGTGGACATAAAAGTGAATAAAGATTGCCTTCAAATGTATATACATTTTGGGTTTATTAATGTAACCTCAATAATCATTTACACTGGGAGTGAGCTTGACTCTCACTTTATCTCTATAAAAATTCAAGAGTCCCACATTTGCAATTAATGGATGGAAAATTTACATATTCACCTTGTGTGAATACAATGTGTGAATGTAGCACATTGAAGTTCTCAAAAGTTACATCCCTTCCCAAAAATTATTTTTCACACCAATTGACCTTTTTTACTTTTGGACACTTACATTGCTATAGTTAGTAGTTGCTTTTTTGGTACTTCTCTAATTAGCTTCATGAATTACATTAATTGGTTCTCTCTTATTGGATATGGGGAAGAAGGATAATGACACTCTCCTAGGCTCTTTCATATGAAATCAATAGATGCTCTAAAAGAACCTTGCATTCTTTTTAGTGTTTCTTGTTTTTCCCAATGGATAAGAGGGTTAATGAGTAGTTTGAGTTCATGTATGTATATAGAGCATGGATTGCCCATTCTTCTCCTTTCTAGCCTCTTGTAGTCTTACCCTTTAGTGGCTATGATTAGTAGAACAACCATCAAAAGTAGTGACCAACAATGGTTAGAACTTGGAGGGCATGCAAAGCACCATTAGCTCAAGTTTTGAAATAGTAAGATTGAGTGTTTTGTCCATTGGCAATCTCTTCCATGTGGCTTCTTTCTCATGCAAGATTTCATGTATGCACTTTCTTGTTTCTCAATTTGATTCTAAGTGATAATTATTATAACCATAGCTCTCTAGCAATATGCTCGTCGAGAATGGTGACAAAGAATGATGAAATTAGAATAAAAGAATCAAGGATAAGGAAACCAATCATGCCAAATGATCGCATTAGAGCGAGACCATCTTTAAGATAATGATCTAATAAGAAGGATATATTGTTGGCGAAAAGGAAAAACAATCAATGATAAAGAGGAAGAGAGAAAAATCATCATGTGAAAGAAAGTAAATTTCTAGATTTATTTTAGAATTTGTATCACCTTTTAGAGCTATTGGTCAAATTAGCATGTAGTCACTTGGAAAATAATGATACTATTATGTTGCTTTTTAACACATTGCCATGGATTAAACCAAGGAATGATTGTTGTAGAGATCCTTGGAGGCTTTAAAAAAGCTAAAAGAAAAGTTAGAGTTATTGAAACTCCATTAGCGGATCCATGAAGTAACTCTAATTGGTACTTGCATTTTGTGTATTTGCATGTAACTCTAGGTGCATTGGTAGTTTACAACTATTTTGAGATACACATATTCGTCAAGTCCACATGAATAACTCTAATGGAGCACACACATATTTAAAGGCACTTGCATTCTATGTATTTGCATGTGTAGGTGCACATGGACCACATGCATGGTGATGTACACATGCATGTGGAGTGCATATGGATGTTGATGTGCACATGCATCTCCATGTGTTTTTATTTGCATGCATTATGCACTTTCACTATGTATGTGTATGTGTGCTTACATTCAATATACACATACATCTATGTACATTTCTAGATATTAGTAAATTATTGTTTATGCTTTCTTAAATGACTCATCCATTTCTAAGTGGATAGATTCTTTATAGCCTACTACCAAGCAAGAGGTCTCTACCCTCATTAAAAGATTCTAAAGTTAACATTCATGCGTCTTTAAGCCAACATGCCTCTTTCCACATACAAATGTAGTAGTACATCCAATCATTTGTCTTCAAGATTACTCAATCAATTCCATCATGTGCTTATGTCCATACATAATACCATGTGGATATTAAAACAATGTTCAATTACAACAAAGATCATTGAGGGGTGTATAACCAAAAACACAAATGATTTCATAATGTAGTACAACATATTTAGCATTGTATTTGTAAAGAAAAGAAGAAAAAGATGACTTGGGTGAAGTTGTGCTAATTTTGACATGGAATTTGACTTGAGGGTTTAAAGATTGTGAGTCTATGGAGATGAACCCCACCATGATGAAATAAATGGTGCATTCAATGAAGCTAGTCTTTAGGGTTGGAAAGTTTGATTGTTTGGTAAGTGAGTCCATGAGCCAAAAAGTAACCTTCTAGGTTCAAAGACATCCCCATGTTTATTTGTAGAACAATGGAAAGTACACACTCGGACAACCATATCATATCCATGAAAAAGAAATGACACTTCTCTGGCATTAACACATGCAAGCTCTTAACATGTGTTGACAAGACACTTAAGTATCTAAACACAAATCACCATGTGATAATGTAAAGAGCAAGAAAACAAGTTCTCCTTGTACTCATGTTGATTTGTGAACATAATTAAAAGCTTATTATCAATCATTATTGTATCCTCAAAATATATAGGGACAAATTAACATGTACCTATATGTTCCATTTGGGATTGTGCTCAATGTGCAATGATGTGTTCTAATTAGCTTTGTTCTTGCAAAAAAGAGAGGAAGAGGGGATATTAAAGAGACTAGAGGATATTTAGGTGTATCATAGCATTGCCCTAATGGCAAGTTTTCAATTGTGTAGGGTTCTAGTCAAGGCCTTTCAAAGCATTGTAGAAAAACGAGAGGAAAAAAACACACACCTTAGTAAGGTCACTGAGGAGGGTGGTCTCATTACAATCAACCTCTAGTGTTCACATGACTTGCAAGCTATCCTATTTGCCCATAGGAGTAATGCCACAGACTTGCATGAACTCAAGACATACTCATCACCATACTACATTCAAGCCATCAATTTAGCTACACCTACCTACCACCCCCCCCCTCGCACTCCCCATCGCAATGGAAAAACTCATGTGAGACCTTAGTTATAGGCTAAATTTACTTGTTCTATGTGTCTTTACTTCTCTCTTGCTGCCTCTCTCTCTCTCTTTCAAACTGAGTCATAGGCTACTCTCTTCGAGCTTTAGGAAAAATATAAAGGATGTGTAAGACAAGAGATGGATTGTAAAATGTCCAAATGTAGCATTAAGTGACTATTGGAAGGACAAAAGGATAGTTGTGGACATGTGACATGGATTGTAATAATGTTGTTATGGTTGCAAAATAGAGAGAGAAATGTGACTTGTCGACACCGTGAAAGGTCTACCAAGCGCTTTTGGGGGGGTAGACTAACAACAATGAGCCGGTGTGAACAGATGAGTGCTTTTTCCGCAAATAATGAAAATTTGACGTTCAGGTTCCTGGGGACTGATCGGACGGTCCCTAGCGGACCTAGGCATGTGCTCTGGCTGGTGGATCGGACGGTGGAAATTGCCTTGGGATCTAGCTAGGTTTGTGTCCGAGCCTAGGGGGTAGGCTCGGGGTTCGTATACAGCTCAGGTTCGGGGGCTTTATAATAATCTATCGAATCATATTGTGGACGGTTCGTTCTTTCTCTCTCTCTCTCTCTCTCTCTCTCTCTTTCGCTGTTTGTTCCAGATTCCCACACACCCGCAGACCTTCTGCTGTTGCTGCTGCTGCTGCATATGCCATATCCCCCCTTGCCGTATCCCCTCTGAATCTCGTTATCCCCTCCTAACCTCCCTTCTCCCGCCTCCAATTCGCCCCCCTTTTCATGTGTCAAATGGAAGCTCACGTGCCGGCGCCCTCCTCCACCCCTGATCAGACGCTCCGCCACCATCGTGACGACGCCCTGCAGGGCTTTCATTGCACTAAAGGTGAAATTTCGGGCTCCTCCGATGCGGCACCGGCACCCCCGGCTGCTGATACCGGGAAAAAGAAGAGGGTAAGCCTGAATGGCCTCTTTTGCCGATTGTATGTGATCTAGGAATCCTTACAATCAGTTATCATGGTCCGCTCTGGTCTGCCATCTTCTTGCATTGCTGTATTGGCATGTCTGTGGCGCAATAGCCACAGATTCGTTGCACATTTCTAACCTTATCCTTTTAAGGATCGTTATCATCGCTGCCTCGCTATTACTGGTCATTATGGACTCCTTACTGTTGGTTCTTGTCGTACCTGGTTTTCTCAGGTCCAGCGGGCCGCAAAGTTGAAGCAATGTAAGCTGGACGCAAGACGCGAACAGTGGCTTGCCAAAGGCGTGTACTCTTCCTCGTGAGTTGAAATAAAATTTGCAGCATGATTGCAGATAGCCATTAAAAGAAATGATCATGAATGTGCTGTTTCTGACATTATGTGTTTTGAATGATGACTCTCTTCTTGTACTTTTACTGTGCTGACTGATGCAAGGAGTTTCACTCTTGCTTTCATGTAATCCAATCCTGTCTCTATTCAAGATGAGTGAGAGGTTTTGTAAAGGGTTCCAGTTAAGCCTCTCTGAAATTCAGTTTTCTCACCAGTTGCAGGAAAAAATAGCAAGCCTGAAAGCTGTGTGTCCAATCAGGATGACAAGCAATCAGGACATTGGAGCGGTGATGCTGCCATTGGCTCTGAAGATGGAACAGGATTGTGCAATAGAGGCAAGGATGTGCATACAGAGGGGCCTAGATCAAAATGGGATTCAAAGTCTATTTCTTATAAGGCAGGAGAAGATAACTTTTCAGAGGGCATGTCGTGTGCTTCACGGGTTGCAATTTCAGAAAGCAGGCGAGGCAGCTCATCTGTACCTGAACCTGAATGTCAAAGCCTGCCTACTTCAAGTTCAAGATATGTAGTGCATACTAATCAACTGGATGGGTCTTCAACTTGGTCTAGCAGTGATACAAGCTCTACGCGGTCTAACAGTAGTCAATCAAGTTGTAGCTCTGGTGGCAGTGGTAGTGATGATGAGAAAGAGGTTGATGATTGGGAAGTTGTAGCGGATGCCCTGCATGTGCAGGCATCTGTTGATGAGGAGAAATCACATGGAGGAGAGTCTAGATGTAGGGACGATGAGAGGGAGGCCATGATGTCAAGTTCTATTGCTCAAGGGAACAACACAATGGTATTAAATTCCATGGCAAACAATTATGTCCTGAAACCTGAGAGCAGGTACAATAGATCAGGTACCTTTGCTGCGAGGACCAGAGCAGATGTAGGTAGAGCGTGGCGACCAGATGATACTTCTCGACCACCTACACTACCACGCTTGTCTAAGCAGCACAGTTTTCCGCTTCCTACAGGTAGTGCTTCAGTGTGGGGGGCTTCACATGGCAGTCTGTGGGGGATTCCTCCTGCTCCATCTCACTGTCCAATATGTACGGAAGAGCTAGATACTACGGACTCATCTTTCATGCCCTGTTCGTGTGGGTTTCGCCTGTGTCTATTTTGTCACCACAAGATAGCATCAGGTGATGGCAGATGCCCTGGATGTAGGAAGGCCTATAACCCACAGGTTGCAACAAAGCTATCTCGCACGAGCAATGTTAGGCCAAGAATTTAGGCTAATACTTAAGGAGTCACTAATTTAGCCTCAAATTGTGCAGCTTATTTTTTAAATCCTATGCCTGAGTACTTTGGTGTTTCATTGTATGTACTTGATTTCTAGTACTGCCTTTTGTAATGTACGAGCCTTCATGCTCAAAAGAGGACTTGCGTAAAAAAAATTTGAGTGCCCTTTCTAGTCATTGCTAACTGGGCATTTCAGATATAATTTATCCAGATCAAGGCTTTAGTCTACTGGTCCTTCTTCTTGAAGTTTTAACTGGATATTTTGGTTGTTAGTTTAATAATCATATTAGCCGTTCCTCCATTTGGATCGGAGCTATCTCTTTAATTTGTTTTGTACTGATGGGTTTTTTGTATATGAGTATGCCTTCACTTCCTGCTTCTTGATATCTAACAAGCTGGTTGTACAAGATTTTCAGCCTTCCATGGCAGGTTTTCGCAGTTCAGAGAACTGTGCATAATCTTGTTGAAGGTGTTCCTCCTGTTTCAGACGTGATCAGGCAGGCCATTGTTCTGTTTTTGTGGCATACTGCAGGCTTGTGTATAGATGCTGCCTGCAAGGTATGGAAACTAAAGCACTGTCTGCAGGCACCCTCTGATCGCTTTCCTGTGCATGTGAAACTGTCTTGGTGCTAAATAGGTTGTTGGTGCTTATTTCAGATTTGTTGATGGTTGTTAGGCTGGTCTTCTGAAATGCCACATTTGTGATGCTACCAGACTTGCTATGTGGCTACTTGTTACATTATTTTTGCCGCCATTCTGTTGCCTTTGTCCTGTCATCGATTGGGCCTTTTCAATGTAGCATACATTACCACTTGAGGGGACCCTCTATGTTTTATTCTTCTGCATATATTCATGTCGCCTTCTCGTGATTGATCCTCAAAGGTTGACTTTTCAAGATTATACAGTGAAAAAGGTGTTCATGGAAGGTTAACTTGTTCATTGAAGAGGCTATCATGCATGTGAGATCCGCATGATGAATACATTTTTCTTGTGCATTATTGAAATAACCCAATGCATTCATGCATTATTAAAATAACTTACCACACGTTGTGCTAGACAACAGATCACTGGTAATGCTTCTGTTTTGCAGTCTAGGAATTATAAGTAACATTGGGTGTGTCCAAGTCTGGATTCCAAGCATCAATGTTTCTGCAGCTCCTAGAGTTGTTTAACTTATGCCATTTGATTATTCGTAAGGTTTCACTTTATAAGAGAGGCATTTTACCTTGATAGCATCACATTAACAGGGTTGAATAAGACTTTACCAGTAGGCAATCCAGTAATTTGGTAATTAAGTTAAAACCCTTGAGATTTTTGGAATTCCAGCAGATGTAACAGACCATGCTTTCATTGAACGGGTACCATTGGTGTTTAATCTCTGGCTAGATGTTGTTCATAGGCATGTATACCTTTCAGAAAGATCTGAAGTTGCCATGTTACATCATCTTTCAGTTTTGCCCCTGCCCTCTATGGATGTTTGAAACACGTTAATGATAAGTACTACATGGTAAATTGTGCAAGCTACTGCATGTCTCCAATTATCTCTTCATCAGGAGAATGGTACCTCGTAAATCTAGTATCCAAATGGCTGCCAAACAATAGTGGCAGTCAATTGTAGCTGTTGCAACAGGCAGCTTGGTCTTTGCAAGTAATTAGCTGTTAGCTTGTTAGAATTGTCATACACTGGATAGCAAGTTCAAATTGTCTGCTTGCAGAGACCTGCCAGTGACATTGCTTTTCTATATCTCTATAGGAAGGATTTTAGATAGAGTCTCAACTGATTTGCCCTTCTTGATCGTATTGGTGTAATAATCAAATATGTTGTGGTTCCTATCTGTTGCAGTGGCACTGGGCAATCTAATAGTTAGTCGTATTTAAGGTGGTGAACCCTGCCTATTGTTGCTGTGGAAGAGTGAAGAGGTTTTGCGTTTGACATCTGGCAGGTTTGCTTATTAATCATGTGTTGATTATGTTGGGTGATTGGTCATTGGTGCTATCCTTGTGTTGACTTGTTGCCATGAACAAATGGAGTGCAGGTGTGGCTTGCATTTGTGTGTCCTTGTTGCCATTTGGAGATCCCTTCAACACTAACTTCTCAAACATTTGACGATCGAGAACCTACTAAGGAGCTGAGGCAAGAAACAGTCTAATTCACTGTTTCATTATATGGGGTGTCCATTTAGAAAATTTGTCAAGGAAGTGAATATGGGAAACGAAGATAAAGATGTTGGGGCGAGGCAAGGAAGAGTTGAATCCAACTAAATGGGATGTGGTCCATTTAGAAATTTCACTAAGAAAGTGAATATGGGAAAGAAAGATGGGCTGGGAAAAAATGTAAAGCTTGTTTGCACTACACACGCATGCTGACTTGACTTGCAACCCCAACCACCGCCCACCTCAATGCTTCACTTGAGTGGAAAAGTTTTTCCCCATGCGTCCCCTCCCAACACCATCATTTTGCTCACCTCATGCAAGTGTGCTAGCCCCTCTACCACAAGCCTACATCCAGTTTGTCATTCTAGCACAATGCAACTCCCCACTATACCAAGATGCATTTTGGGTCCCTTCTTTTGATTGTGCCTTCATTAATAGATCCTCATGACATCCTTTTGATATGCAACCTCAAGCCTAAGGTATCCTTGCCATGTTGCAAGATCAAATTCCCTCCTTGTCAATACAATTCAACCCTCTCTTCAACCATGGGGTAATTGATATGCAAGGTCGTTATTCCTGTTTTATGTTGTGCGACCACCGTTCTACAGGTTGGTGAAAAGTTACTGTAGAAATTGCATTGTATGCCTGTGCGCAGAGACATTGGGAGTTACAGAATCATCCTTGTTGTTTGTTGATGCAAAATCGTCACTAGGAAGTGACTGTGTGGTCAAATACCACTTTCGTCAGTTTTGTAGATTTGCCCTTGTGAGGCTGAAGCTGTGTTCTTTGCAGTGACAGAATTTTTTGCAATGTTCTGTAATGGCGTCTAATTCTCTTTCACAGATTGTCACTGAAAAGCTTGACAAGAACAATTTCCAAGCATAGAAGTTCAGAATGACGAATTTCTTTATGGGAAAAGGATATTGGGAATTCATTGCAGGAAATGAAGAAGAATCAGTTCTTCTTGACGTTCCCAATCAACAGCAAATGCAGGCATTTAAAGCATGGCATGAGAGAGCCAGGAAAGTTATGTACTGGCTGTCTATCAGCATTTCAGACTCTATGATTGTGCATATTCAAGATGCAAGTACGCCAAAGGAGGTATGGGATACTTTGTCAAAAATGTATAACACAAATACGTAAGCCAAGAAAATGCAGCTCAAGCAAGAGTTGCACAATGTGCAAAGAGAAAGTATGAGCATCAATGACTACCACATGAAGATGAAGAAGATTGCAAATGCACTTGCTTCCATTGGGTCGCTAGTGGAAGATGATGATTTAGTTTCTGTGACCTTGAATGGTCTAGAAAAGGATTATGCATAGTTTCGAACATCCATTTCCGTCCGTGAAAGATTTCCTGATTTTGAGGAGTTGATTGCTCTTCTAATTTCTGAGGAGCAGAGAAATGGTGGTGCATCTTCTTCAGGAGGAACTTCAAAATAAGTTGTCTTCTACTCAAATGCTGAAAGAGGTAGAGGCAGTGGTAGAGGAGGTCGATCTGGAGGCCATAGTAGAAGTCAGAATATGCAGCAAACTCAAGAAAACCAGTCCTATGGAGGAGGACGTGGTAACTTTAGAGGCAGGGGGAGCCAAAGAGGTCGTGGTAGATGGTAAAGAGGCCAAAATGTAAATAGCAATGTTGAATGCTACTACTGTGGTAAAATGGGTCATATGGCTAAAGACTGCTATAAAAAGCAGAATGATATCATGAATGGAAAATTGCAACAAGGGAATTATGCATCTTTTAGTAGACAGGGTGATGACAGAAATGAGTATTTGTTTATGGTGCAGCACATTACCAATTCTGTGACAAGTGCAGAAGAAAGCAACGATGTGTGGTATGTTGACTCAGGTGCATCAAACCACATGACAGGTCATGCAGAATAGATGCAGGATGCAAGGAAAATGAAAAAGCTAGGATTTGTGGAGACTGGTGATGATACTGCACATTCTATTATGCAGATTGAAAAATTCCTTTGTCTATGCAGGATGGGAAAAAGAAATACTTGTCAGATGTATTTCATGTCCCGAATATCACCAAGAACCTGGTTTCTGTTGGTCAAATGGTTGAGCAGGGCTTGCAGGTCAGATTTAATCCTCATGGATGCTTTGTTGAGGATATGAAAAATAAAGGTCGCTTGATAGCAAAAGGAAAGAAGAAGGGCAGAATGTTTACGTTGGATGCAGACATGCCTGAACTGAGTGCAACAATGTTTGCACATGGGACGGGTGTAGTTGCAGATATTGATATCTGGCATAAACGCATTGGTCATGTTAATGTACAGCGACTTAAATCAATGTAAGCCTAAAATATTGTTGCAGGATTTCCTAAATTCAAGGTTGCAGAAATGCATAAGGTATGTGATGCCTGTCAGTTTGGAAAACAGGCAAGGAAACCATTTCTTAGACATGTATGATTTGATTATTACAGGTGATAGTGATGAAGATATCTTTCATGTGAAAATGCTATTAAAGTAGAAGTTTGAGATGAAGGATTTGGGAGAGCTGCGTTATTTCTTGGGCATTGAAGTGATTAGATCACCAAGTGGGATATGGCTCTTGCAGAGGCAGTATGGATTGGACATGCTGTCCAAATATGGAATGACAGGCTGTAAGCCTATTTCAGTTCCTTTGGAGCAGAATGTGAAGTTGAGCGCAGATGCAGGTGAGCTTCTCAAAGACCCTACTAAGTACAGACACATAGTAGGAAGTTTGATTTATATGACTATTACCAGGCCAGATTTGAGCTATGCTGTTGGATTGGTAAGTCAGTTTATGTAGGCTCCAAGGAAACCACATTTAAATGTGGCTAGATGCATACTCAGGTATGTGAAGTCCACATTGCAGTATGGACTATTTTATGAGACTGGGGTTCAGATACAGTTGCATGGATACAATGATGCTGATTGGGCTGGTAGTATTTCTGATAGACGATCTACCAGTGGATATGTGTTCTCTTTTGGAAGTGCTGCAGTCACTTGGAGCATCAAGAAACAACCTCAGTTGCCTTGTCGAGCACATAGGCTGAGTATAGGGGTGTATCAATGGGTGCATGTGAGGTAGCTTGGTTGCATAAGCTACTTTATGATATGCATCAGTCTACAAATAGACCAGTTGTCATTTATTGTGACAACATGAGTAGTATACACTTGGCAAATAAACCGGTCTATCATGCTAGAACAAAGCACATTGAGGTGCATTATCACTATTTGCAGGAGAGGGTTTTACTAGGTCTTATTGATCTAGTTTATGTCAGCATAGAGGATCATGTAGCTGACATATTCACGAAGGCATTGGGCGCAGAGAAGCTGCGCAAGTTCAGAGACCTACTTGGTGTGCGGGAATCGGGATTGAGCTCGAGGGGGAGTGTTGAGATATCAAGCTCCACTCGTGATATGCCAGGGTGACCATTGTGCATTTATGTCATCGACTTGTCAGTTGCAGATGCGGTTGGTACACCGCCCATGAATAATAGCTAGATGACAGCTATCCTTATCTACTCTAGTTCGTGGCTCAGTTAGTATGCCACCTTAGTTAGTTGAGTTTGGTTTGAGACCTATATATAGGGTTCTTCTATTTCTATGTACTAGAGTTTTTTTGGCTTACACAACTAAGAAGAGGAAAATTGTTTTCAGCCTCCACCTGTGTGTGTATTCTCCCATTGTGCAAGTAAGAAAGCTATAAGTGGGACTCCTTCCTTCTCTCCCACAATCTTGACATCCCAAGCCCTCATTAGGCTTTGCCATGGCTCTCAACCTCTTGTTGAAACTCTAATATCTTTGATCAAAGAGAATTGGCATCCCATAGGAGTAAGAACTTTGTTTACTAGATACCTCCCCAACAATTATTATTTTTTTCTATTCAAATCCTAAGAGATGGCCATCAATGTTCATGGATATGATCTATGTATACTTAGGAAATTGCCCCTCAACTTCTTCAAGTGGCATAATGATTCTGAGTCACTTGGTCCTAAACCCACTTAAGGTTCTTGGGTGGGAAAAGTTCCCCAACTTGCTTGATCCTCTACAACCTTTTCTTGGCTCTTTGGCTACATTGTTAGATAGGACTTTAGGACAAAGGTTGCACTTAGACATAAACCCACAATGGCATCAGCAAGTGTTGGTTGAAATCAACATTAACAAGAAACTAAAGGATGTATATGCTAATAAGAAATGCAAAAGGGGTATTGACACAAAAGTAGGAAATGGCTTGCAAGAACCTTTTGAACACTTGTTTTAAGTGCTTGAAACATGAATATTTCATTAAAGATTTCTTGGAATGGGGCAACCTTGGCAAAAAAGAAGAAACAACAATGAGATGGCCAATAGAAGATAATCATGGCTTCTAGAAGATGCAATTGAAGAAGGCCAAGAACAAAGCAACTTGCACATAAAAAAGTCTGTCTAAACTACAAACGTCAATAGGTATACCCCATTGTTAATGCAATTAGAAGTAAATGAGACTCAACATCAAGGTAAAGGTAACACTTTGCAAGTCAATTCTTGTTATTTGAGAGTTCAAATTGGTTCTCTTCTACTCTTTGCTTTTGCAGTCAATGCCTTGGCCAATATATGTTACAAGGTAATTCTTAGGTTCAAAGTCTACAATCTCTTCTGTTTTTGGTAACACTAATAAACTCAAGAGTTAGAGGATAGGCCTTAGTGACTATGTAGGTGTGTCTCTTGGGTGTAACAAATGCTCAAGCAAGGGGAACCCTTGGTTCATATGCAAGGGAACGAGCCTAGGTTCCATGAAGTTTTTAGAATATTCTAGAAGATACATGCATAATTACTTATTCCGTTGTTGATGTTAGTGTGCCATGTGTCAGTATGCACATGGCATCCTCTCATAATGACGTGTTTCCCTTGACCTCCCTAGACTATAGTATAAATGGGGGTCATGGGCTATAAGCCCTTCAGTCTTGCCAGCAAGTCATGGGCTTCATCGCCTTCTTTTGGTGCAATGTAGGATCTTTGAGATAAAGCATCTAACTTTTCTTATTGGTGGCTAGGCCTATAAGTAGTGATGAAGTCAAATCTAGATAGGAAACCACTCCATCTTGCTTAACAAAGATTCAAGATATGATAAGTCATAAAATATTCCGAATTCTTGTGATATGTGTAGATAGTGATCTTATGAGGGGCACCTTCAAGTACGTGTTGTAAGGTCTCCAAAGACTCCAAAATAGTTAGAAGTTCTTTATCATGAATTTCATAGTTGATTTTTGCAATAGAGATATTTCTTGAGTTGAAAGCTATTGGATGAAATCGATTGTCATCACCAATCTAAGATAGAACAGCTCAAAGTGGAAATTTGACGTATTTGTCTCCACGATAAAGTGCTTCAATGGATTTGCATGGATAAGAATAGGTGTTGAGGTGAAGGCTTGCTTTAATATTTGAAAAGCTTGTTTAGCCATTCGATCCCATAGAAGCTTGTCCCTTCCAGTTAGGTTAGTTATGTTTGTGTGCCTATGTTAGTTATGTCAATCTATCATCTCCTAGTTGTGAGCTCCTATCAGAGCGTCTAATAGAGACATAAGAGCTCTGGTAGTTTAGGTGTATTTTCTTTATTTGTTGGCTTCCTGTGTGCATTCCTAGGCCAACACTCCTATAAAATGAGTTACATTGCCCCTCGCACTTTCCTTGCGAGAGCCCTCGGGGGCTCTCCTTCATCCTTGAGAGAGCATCCTTCATCTTTGAGAGAGCCTCCTTGATCCTTGAGAGGACCTCCTTCATCTTTGTTGAGAGGATCTTCTTCATCCTTGAGAGGACCTTGCTAGAATATTCAGTGGTCTCCCACATTTTTTAAAGCTTGCCTTCTCCTCCACTTTTCCTGCCTGGGCAGAATGAGCTTTTTCATTCACTTTTTGACTTGGGCTTTCTTAGTCTTCCTCTACTTCTTTTTGGCCGCATGGTCCGTGTTCGTGTTCATGGCATGTCTTGTAACAAAGTCAAGAATGAAATTACAAAAGACTCATTCACCAAGGACATAAGGAGGCAATTACATCAAGGCTAAGAAAAAACTTAAAGGAATTTTTAGGACATTGATGGGTTGCTCTATTATAAAGAACTCCTCCACATTCCTCTTGGTCCTTTGCAAGTGGATATACTCAAGAAGAGACATGATCTCCCCTTAGTAAGGCATTTTGGGGTTAACAAGACAATTGAGCTAGTTTTAAGGGATTTTTAGGTGCCACAAATGTGGAAACTAGTCAAGGACTTTGTGCATTCTTGTGACATGTGCAATTGAGCTAAAGTTCCTTGTCATCGATCACATGGTCTTCTTGAACCATTATCTATTTCAAGTAAGTTATGGTCATTCTTAACCATGGACTTCATTATTGAACTATCTTCTTCTAAAGGGTATGATTCTATCTTGGTCGTGGTTGTTTGATTCACAAAAATGGCACACTTTATCTCAACAACCAAGACTATCAATGGAGAAGGGACATCAAGGCTCTTCCTAGTACAAGTAAATAAGCTCCACGGATTACTCGATGATATTGTATATGATCATAGCCCCTAGTTTATATATGAGTTTTGGAGGAGCCGACAAACAAAAAGAGTGAATAAAATCTTGGAGCAATACCTTAGATGCACAATCAACTATCATCAACACAATTGGGTGGATGTATTACTCCTTGCTAAGTTTTCATACAATAAGTCCTCCCATGCCTCCCATGCCTCCACTCAATTCACACTATTCTTTGCTAATTATGGTCAATACCCAATGATAGACAACCTCAACACCTCTTTGATATTCATAAAGAGTTGCAAGTATAGATCCAACAAGCTCAAGAGAAATATAATAGAAATGTAGATAAGGTTCACATGCAATATCCATCATACAAAATTGAAGATCAAGTTTGGCATTATGAAAAATTTGCACTAAAAAATGGACCCTTAAAAATAATATCTTTGGTGAGAGTAACTAGGGTTTTGAGTGTTCTAGTTACCTATTCACTTTCTTCTTCTTGCAGCTCCAAAATTTAGGCAAAATACAACTGTCCATCTCTCTTTGCATTTTCTCTTGTTTGCTATTTTTTCAGTAGGGTTTGATATAATTTCTTATTATTGTTATTGTTTTATTGTAGAGGTTTCTTTGGGTAAGACACACACACACACACACACACACACACACACACACACACACACACACACACATATCTTTTATGTATTTTTTCTATTTTTTGTTGTGTTTTCAACATACCTTGATATTGGTTCTAATTGTTGTTGTTTTCTTTTGCAAAGTTCATTCGAAGCAAAGGTGAAGGTGTTGATCTCTCTCTCTCTCTCTCTCTCTCTCTCTCTCTTTGTGGATTTTCTTTGCTGCTATCTTTTTAATACAACATAATGTTGGTTCTAACCCTTATTGTTGTTTTATCGTAGATATTATTTTGGGTGAGTTTGTATAAGTGCTCATCTCTCTCTTACTCTCTCTCTATGTTTTCCTCTTTTCTATTTTTTTTTCAGTATACCTTGATATAAATGCTAACTCTTGCTATTATCTTTTTGCAAAGATAAATTTAGGCAAGATTGGATAGATACTGATTACACACACTCTCTCATTTACTCACATACACTCTCTTTCTTTCTCTTTGTGTTTTTCCTTTTTTGCTATCTTTACTATAGGGTTTAATACTAGTCTCAACTTTCAAATTAATTATTGTTGCATCACTTAACACAAGGTAGAGTAAGTATTCTATAGCTCTCGGTTTTGATGATCAATGATTTAATCTTATCTTTAGTAGATCACCTTATAGGTAAAGTTACCCAAATTTATCTTATTTTATTCATGTAACTATCTATATATTTTTTATTAGAAGGGATTCATTGATTGAACAATCTAGTCACATTATTCTCATGTCTATGATTTCAATAGGTTTTGATGATCATAAGTTTCAAATCTATTGTTGATACTGCAATTAATAAAGTAGTGTAGATATTCTACCTTATAGGTAAATTCTCTCTTTTATATTGCAAGAACTCATGAATAATTAGTTGTTTTGGTTGTTATTAAAGTGCTATGTTTTTGTGACATGCATGTATTGTGTAAGGTTTAGGGGAAGCACACAACTCTTGATTGACTAATTTACTGTGGTGAGCAATTCCTTTGTACTGGATGATATAGATATGTTGGAAGTCGAGGTTCAAAAATCCTTTGATTTGTTGATCCTATGTGTCCATTTGGATCTCATGCCGATTGCCCTATGATGAATGAAACTCTTGTACCATATCATCCATATAATGTACAATGTGTTGAGTCATAGAATATCTAAGGTGCCCATCCAATGTGCCTATTCAGATTTGTATGCCATGTGCATGCCATCCTTGTATCAACTACTCTTTAACAATTATATTTTTATGCAATATATTGAGTTAAATGAGACTCCTATTCTTATAATGCAATTTCCTTTTACAAACTTCTTTGAGAGTTCTTGTACTACTCTTCCATTCTATTTAGAGTAAATGATATGATTAAACTGATGCCTTGAAATTGAATCCTTACTTTGTGTTGATGTACATACCTACATGCGTTTCGATATCAATATTTGTGCATATTTACAAAAGTGCAAACATCTCTTAATGCCATGTTGATTTGTAAAGCATATTGGTGATTACTGGTTGGACCTAAAATGCTTATTGTTTAGGGCTTAACACATACTTCTTTACATCTATTGCCTAGGTTATAATACTTGAGAGAAGAACAATCATTCTCTCGATAAAAGCACGTAATAGGAAAGATGAAGAAGAGAATTGAACTATGGATATGTATCATTGCTTATCTTGGGTATATATGCATCCAAGTATGAAGGGAGCTTTTAGGGTGAAAGCATTTGCAATTGCAAATATATCAAAGCAGTGGAAGGGTAGAATTTTAGCTCACAAACAAAGGAAGGTTGATTCTCACCTTGTAACAGAGGTGTTGGTATAACATGTATTCATGCAAAAGAAAATATATATTGCACCCACAGTAATCGTTCAACGAAACATTGCAAATAATAAGTCTTTGTAGCACATTGAGAATGTGAAATTTCATAATATTTATGTAACTTTTGTATTGTATTTATAAATGTATATCCTTCAGATTGCTATGAGTGGCAAAATGTTGAGAGTTTCACAAGTTCTTTTAAGTATTACCACCTTGAAATTGGTAGACTACTCTTTGAGGGGCATGTAGCCAAGCAGCTTGCAGAGAACCTTGTATTTTTCCATGAGTCTAAGTACATATTGTCGAAGGGGCGTCGACGAGAATATGGAACCGTTGAGTCTATACACATATCAAATCTCAATGGCATAGAATGGCCATTGTGCAGCAGTAGCAACATTTTGCACATGTCTAGCACAAAAATCTTGAGTAGACATATTAAACTCTTCGAAGCCAAGCAATGGCTCAAAGAATATACATCTAAGTTGGTTCATACTAATTGCAATTCTTGCACATATATTCAAGGAATGTAAGGGTTTGAGACATACCAAAAGCACATACATCATGAAAGTGCATTGGAGGATTATGTAATAGGATTCTAGGCAAAACTTGGACTTCAAAAATCACTCATAGTCTTGACATGGTAGAGTGTCTAGTCACAGCAAGAGACACCGCTTTTAAGTAAAATTTTAATTTCTTGCTCAAGTATTTTTTTACTTTGGGATGGATTAGCTAACTTTCCTTCCCAATTGTAGTAGGTACTTTGTCGTATGATAGACTTTATGCCTAGTGTTTAACTATCGTAGAGATGGAGGATACTCAAGGGTGAATGGTTGTGCCTTGATTAAGGCACACATGAAAGTACACCTGTAGATGTTATTGTCATTATGAGGGCCATGAGTCTCAAGTGTTAGAGATTGAGGATGATTGGCCTTTTAGTATAATGCATGAGAAAATCACAATTTTAATGGAGAATCCACTTGCTAGATTTTATTTTAAATTATATGGTAGGAAGATTTGAAGCCAAGCAAAGGGTACTATTTCCAGTAAAAAGTGCATGGCTCCACATACTTTAGAAATTTTAGAGTCTCCTTAAAATTCCAACTCCAAAAGTTGTAATATCCAACACTTGTAAACTTTTGAAAATTTTTTGGCTAATAAACTATCATCGCCTTGCAAAATTATATACTTATAATATTTTTACTTTTTATTATTTTTAAAATTTTTGTGTATTTATGTAATTATATTTAAAACTATTCGAACATGTGTATGCCTCCATGTACTTTAAATTTTGAGATAATATACACACGCCCAACTGCACATCGAAGGACAAAAACATCTACATTAACACACACACACACACACACACACACACACACACACACACACACACACACACACACACACACACACACACACACACACACACACACACACACACACACACACACACACACACACACACACACACACACACACACATTAAAATTAAGATAAGATGCATACATCCAAGCATCCACTTGGGGATGGAGAGAAGGCACCTCCCTTTCCATGTTAATTGATAGAGTGTACATCTTGTAATTTACAATGAATTTTTTGAATATATATAACACTTTTTTATTGACATTTGATAACATGCACACCTACGTAACTCGGGGATGGAGAGAAGGCACCTCCCTTTCCATGTTAATTGATAGAGTGTACATCTTGTAATTTACAATGAAATTTTTGAATATATATATAACACTCTTTTATTGACATCTGATATACATGCACACACCTATGTAACAAGGGGGGAGGGGAGGGGGGAACTCCTAGATCATAGCTGATACAACATGCAATTGCCATATCGACACATTTACCTATGCATGTGAACTTTACAAATGCATTAAGTAAAGCCATAACGAAATATTGTATGATGTGAAACAATCCTTTAATGCTTTGAAACTTAGGGTTTTTAAAGTGGAACTACTTTAGTTCTTGTTTCTTTGTTTCATTTCACACATTTTCTCTTCATCTCTCAACATCCAACATACTCATCCTCCTTACTGCTTTGATGGATGCTCAGGTACACTTTGACACATGGATCCATGAGACTCTCTTTGCCCACCATGGTGACAAATCTTTGAGGTCTTCACAAAGAACTTCAACTTGCTCTCACCACTGCATCTCACCTTCAGGTCTTGGAAGACTTTGTGACCACCATCGCCACCTGCATATACTCCATCGAGGGATTTGACATGTCTTTGGTGCCTCTGGAACAACTCATGGTATTTCATGCAAGGAAGAACCACCAAAAAGTAACGAATAGGTGTTTGGCCCATTGGGCAATGCATTAAGTGTAATGCCTTTGAAGATCATGAAGCGTGATTGTGCATTGGAGATTTACCTCCTTACATTTGATACACCCATAGAGAAGGAGTAAAATGAAGATAGAACTCCATACATTATTGCTCTCACAAACAAGAGAGAAGAGTCAATTGGAGAGCCAATAAATGTTCAAGAGGAATGTCGGGTGGTGACATAGCAAGGATTGGCTCTCATGGTGCCATGCTCTTTAGAAGAGCCACAAGTCGACAAACACAACCTTGCCTCCTTGACACCCATTGAAGTAGCTTTCTTCTATCGGATGTGTTACAATACTTGGAAATGAATGAAGAGAAGTTAATTCTTTGTCCTAGTCACACATATTCAATGGAAGACCTCATCAATTATGATTATGTGGATATGTATCCAATGATGGTAGAGGCTCGAAGATATGATGACATACACTTAGGTACATTGAGTGCCATCATAGTAGCACATGAACATATTGATTTGGTTGAATAAGGTTACCTTGTGTTAGATGCTGAGCTTGAACCGCTATAGTACGATCTGTTCAGACCAAGGCCGCAACTTCCTACCAAGGATTTTGTGGATCCTTCTGTGCCTAGAGAAATATCTCCTTAACACACGAGGAAATGAAGGTACAAGATGATCTAGAAAAGGTGAGATTTGTAACTATCATACATTTTATGTGACGAAACTTGATCGTAAGGTGCATTGGGTCCCCCAAAGCCCCTTGGTGAAATCTTGGGAAAAAATCATACCTGCAATTGCCTTGCTAGCATTTAGGGTCCGAGTTTCGATACCTCTAGATCATTTACTAATCATGTTGTTTGATTTGATCGTGTCATTTAGGATATAATATTTATGGATGAGTTTGCATCTAGGAAAGGAAGATCTTGCCATGTGGATCAATGCAAGAACTTAGTTGTAAAGGAGTACATTGGCAATCTACATGACATGCCATGTGTTGATATGCATGTCATGCCATGTGGCATCCTCTTGTAATGACATGCGTTCCCCTGAATCTCCCTAGCGTATAGTATAAATAGGGGTCATGGGCTACAAGCGCTTTAGTCTTGCCAATACCAATTATGAGGCTCCTGCAAGGTAAGTCCTCTTCCAGTTCTTGTCTTGTAATCAAGCCATGCTCTTGTGAGCATTCTCTTGTTATCGAGTTATCTTGCAATCAAGTTCTAGTTCAATTTCACTTTCAAGTTCTTCTCTTGTAAGTTGTGAGAGCAATCTTCTTGCTCTCAAAGAGCACTTGCCATGTCCATAACATTGGGTAGATTCCCCATAACATTGGGTAGATTGCGTATGACCTAGTGTGAGGTTCCAAGTATGTAGATAACCTTGGGACTATTACCCAAATAATGGATTTGATCTACAAGATGATTTTGGAAGCTACCACATGTTTCAAGCACATGGCAAACTAGGTCAATGTGTACATAATTAGGAGTACTAGTGTCATAGATTCCAAGCATGTGCTCCATCTAAGTGTTCTTGGTCTTTACCTTGATGGCATGGATTGAGGGACTTGGATGTAAGACTAGGGCCTAATGCAAGCTCAAATAAAGTTTCACTCCATAAATAATGTGTCAAATGCAAACCTTAAAGGATACATGTGCATTTGATGTTGAAAAATGGCATACAAATGATTTTGGGTATCCTTATAGGCACCTTTCATTACATCCAAGGCTATCCAAGACAATAGCATGAAAACCAAGTTCAAGGCAATTGTGAGGGTTTTATATCAGGTATAAGTGCAAAATGGGACCTCACAAGAAATTTTTTATGCCCTTGAGGTGAAAAGATATTGTTTGAGCTCAAGGGCTATTCTCTTGTAGCTACAAGATCACTAGTAGATTCTCACGTTATTAGTGGATATGCCAACCAAGTGATTTCTTTTTACTTCGAGGAATCTAATTTAGGGTCTTTGAGGCCTAACTCACTAGCTACAAGCAAGGGTGTTAAGAATGCTACTATAAGTCTATGCTTTGTACAATATCTAACAAACTTGTGTGCCAAAATTGATGTCCTGGGTGGATCTAGTCAATCTCTAAGGTAAAAGTGTATCATTTTACTTTGAGGTTACTTGAAAATAATTGATGGATCAATTTTAATCCCCTATACAAGAGTCTAGCAAGGTTGTGAAATAATCACAAGTCTAGTGGGTCTATGCGTTCTTGAGAGTGTCTAGTCAAGCACTTAGGGTAAAAGTGGGTTTTTATCTTAAGGCTTCCAAAGGATTGGGTATGTCAAAATTTGAAGGTCATGAGATAGGAGCAAACCACAAGCATAACATGTACTACAAAACCAAACTAGTTGGCACAAGGTGTTAAGAGTTCTAATAAATTGGAAGTTTCAAAGTTTGCTCAAGGAGTATTACTAAGTGTTCATGTACTTTATCTTGAGGGCTAATAAGATGCAAGATTCTTGCTAGAAAAGGAATCCCTAACTCAACCACAGTCTCTAGAGACAATATTTAGTGTCTAGGAAAGTGCATAAGTACAATATATGTGACCAACTCACACTCAATGATTAAAATACCTAACCTTAAGATATGTCCTATTTTTACCTTGAGAGATGATCATTTTCACCTCCACCCTAAAATTAAAAAAAAATTATTTGCCTGTTGTGAGATGCGTGAGTGTGTGTGAATGAGCTTTGTGCAAAACCTAGTTGCAATTGACAATGTGCACATCTAATGAAAAAGTGTTCTAAGACAAATGTGTGCCCGATATTACAATGGATCTAGTGCTTATTTAATTATGTGATGTGCAAAGGTTAAGAGCACCTTTGTGCTCTAAGTGTGCTTGTGGATTGCATACAAGATAATGTGAAAATAGGATGTGGGCAGTTTGTGTATGTGTACGTATGCACCATGCATTAGTGAAGTAAGGTGATTGTAAGCAAGGTTCTACTATCCATAGCCTTTTGTATATATAAGCAGTAAAATTGTTCTCACTCTTAGTGTATCCTTGAGACCTCATGAAGGCATCAAACTTGCAATGCCATTTCCTCGAAGCTTACTTAAATCTATATAAGCACTTGAGGGGCTTGCATATCAACTATTCTGTACCCTCCAGAACAAACTATTTTGGGTAATCTATATAGATATCCATGTGAATATCCCCATGCAGGAAAGCTATCTTGACATCCATGTGTATAAGCTTCATATCCTCCTTGAACAACCAATGCAAGCACCATACAAAGGGTGGTCATGTTGACTATTAGTACAAAGGTCTCATCAAATGCTATCCCCTTCTCTTGCTTGAATCCTATAGCTATTACACTTGCCTTTTACTTAGGCATACACATAAGATGGAGACATTTTAGCTCGTAGAACCATTTGGATGGTAATGCATGCTTACCTTTAAGCAAAGGAACCAACTCCTACATGGAATTCTTAATCAAAGAGTCCACCTCTGACTACATAACCTTTATCCATTTATGACTATCATTCCTAATCATAGAATCAGCATAGCATGAAGGATCATCACAATCTATAACCATGATATAGTCAAGAGACAATGTGTATCTCTTTGATACTCTAGAGACTCTTGTTGAGTGTCTAAACACTAGCATGAAGGCTTACCACAATCTGTAACCATGGCATAGTCAAGAGATGATGTGTATCTCTTTGGTGGTCTAGAGACACTTGTAGAGTGTCTTAATAGAAGTGGCTCAACCTACCTAAGGGTCTAGCTATCCCAATTGTATATCTTGCCTAATGTGAGGTTTCCCACCTATCTATAGTTCTTCCACCTCAATGGCTATTCAAGACCTACATGATATATGGTGGATTTCCATCCTCCTTGAGTATTAGTATGTGTATCTAAATTGGCTTGATGGGCTATTTATGCAACTTATCCTCATTAAAGATAACATCATGGATTTTTAACCTCACGATCTCAAATATGGTGACCATCTCACATGAATCTATATTATCTAAGTAATTTACATTTCTTGGATTTAGGATTAACCTTGTTCCACTTGTCCTTAGAGGTATGAATATAAGCCTCACAATCAAGCACTTGAAAGTGATCATAAGAGGGTTTCTTACTAGACCACACTTCTTCTAGATATTTTCCATCCAAAGGCTTACTAGGTGATTGACTAACCAAATGAACACTTGTCTTAACCCTTTCTTAGATGGCTATGTTCATCTTTTTAGCCACCCCATTTTGAGATGGGTTTTCTTGAAGAGTCAACTCTCTTTTGATGCCATGCATATCACAAAAAATTTTGAAGTTCATGAGAGATATACTCTTCACCATTATGAATTCTCAAGAATTTTAAATTTTTTCCTAATTGATTTTCTTCAAAGAACAAGAACTTTTGGAATGCATAAAAGGCATTGCTCTTTTTATGAATAGGAAATACCCATACTTTCCTAATGGCATTATCAATGAAAGTAATGAAGTTGCTCCACCTAAAGGAGTCGTAGGCATAGATTCATATACATCACTATGTACCAACTATAAACATTCAAACCTTTTGGCACCAACATCCTTTTTATGTGACACTTTCATTAGTTTTTCATACATACAATGCTCATACATGTTAGAAGAGACGGAGAGAGACAGAGTGGAGCGGAAGATGAGCCTTAGCTCGTTGTTGTTCTTCTTCCATTATTCTTCCATCATACTAGCTGAAAGAGACTTACACACATAAGTATGACTGACCAAGACTAACTGTGGTTATTAAGTCATTGACTACACTGACTTATTGAATGTCACACACGTGTATAGCTGTATCCAGCTAATGTTGGTCACACACATAAATATAGACTGACTGAAGAGTAACGAGAGCTTGATATTATAACACTCCCCCTTAAGCTCAAACCATCTGATAAACTCCAAGTAGCTGTTTGAAATATATGAACTTTTCTTTACCTAGAGACTTGGTAAATATATTTGCTACCTGGTCTTCACTCTTCACATGAATTAAGTCAATCTGCCCTGTAAGAACCATTTCTCTGATGAAATGGTAGTGAACCTCAATATGTTTGGACCTAGCATGGTAGACAGGATTGCTAGCCAACATAACACTAATGAGGTTATCATAATGCAATCTCACTCTGCTTTCTAGTTATATTCCCAAGTCTTTCAGCAGTTTCATTAACCAAACTGCTTCACAAGTTGCTAAGGCAACTCCTCTGTACTCAACTTCTGTACTAGACAATGCAATAATAGGCTATTTCTTACTCTGCCAAAACTGATTATACTGTTGCCAAATCCAAATGCATAACCACTAGTTGACCTCCTATCATAGGCACAACCAGCCCAATCAGCATCAGTAAACCCTGTCAAGTAAAGAGATTTTCCATATGTATAAAACAACCCATAATCTGCAGTACCCTTTACATATCTCATGATCCTCCTAATTGCATCTAAATGTGGTTTGCGAGGCTTCTGCATGAATTGACTAATTAGCCCCACTGCATAACATAAGTCAGGATGGGTAATAGTCAAGTATATCAAGATTGATACATCGTCACATTCTCTATGTCATTCCCAACATCAATCTGTAGCTTGACATTTTGATCAAGAGGTGTCTCCATAGGCTTGCATTCAACCATACCATACTTCTTTAACACGTCATGAGCATACTGCTTTTGTAGTAGCCATATACCTTGAGGCGTAGAGACTACCTCAATCCTAAGAAAATACTTTAGTTCACCAAGGTCTTTGACTCTAAATTCAGCCTATAAACATGATTTAATTTCAGCAATGCCCTCTTCATCATCTCCAGTGATGATAAGATCATCTACATAAACCACTAGAAACACATATCCATGATCTGTCTTCTTCATGAATAGACTGTGATCTGCACACCCAATCTAAATCCATGTTGCTGTAAATAACTGCTGATCTGAGCATTCCCTACTCTAGGTGCCTATTTTAGTCCATATAAAGCCTTTTTCAGCTTACATACATGTGTAGGAAAGTTCGGGTGAACATAGCCTTCAAGCTGCTCCATATATACTTCCTCAACCAAATCACCGTTCAAGAAAGCATTCTTGACATCCATTTGCTATAATTTCCAGCCTTTGCATGCTGCCAAAGCAATGATAGTTTTGATTGTTGCCATTTTAGCCACTGGACTGAAAGTCTCCTCATAGTCAAGGCCATATTGCTATGCATACCCTTTTGCAACTAGCTTGGCCTTATAGCATTCGAACGAACCATCTGACTTGCACTTAACCTTGTACACCGATTAGCAACCAATGGGGACTTTTCCTTCAGGCAACTCAACCAATTCCCAAGTCTCATTTTTAGACAGGGCTTCTTGAAGATCTTGAATGCATCACTTATGTTTCAGTATGTAAAGCCAAGTATACCTGCTGAAATCATTAATGAAGGATACATAGTAACGAGCACCACCAAACGAAGCATTATGAGATGGACCCCATACATCTGAATGTACCAACTGCAAGGGTCGTGAGCTATTCCATACATGTCTCATAAATGAAAACCGTGCTTGCTTTCCAAACTAACATGCATCATATACATGTCCAATGTCATGATACTTGAGCTTAGGCAGTCCAAGCACAATCTCCTTCTGCTACATAGATTTCAACTTTTGTACATTCACATGGCCAATCCGCTTTGCCATATCTCAACATCCCACATAGCTCCATCATCATGTGCAAACATGCATGCTTTCAATTTTGGAATTGACACATCAAGAGTAAACATTCTGCTATCTCTTTGGCCTCTAGCAATCAATTTGCAGCCATTACCATATTCTTCAACAAAGCATCCATCTCTATTAAATCTCACCTGTAGATTTTGTTCTGCCTTCTGTCCAACTGACAAAAGATTCTTGGTTATTGTAGGTACATGTAGTACATCATGCAAGCTGTTTTTCTTTCCATCAGACATCAACAACAACATAACAATTCCTGTATGTTGAATGTCATGTTGGGTGTCATCCCCAGTACACACATAACCATGTGAACCTGCAACCATCTCATCAAACCATTCTCCATGGGGTGTCATATGATTTGAAGCCCTTGAATCAATGTACCATCTCTCATCTCTGTTCTGTCTAGATGCATTCTTAGACACATGCTGTATAGCAAACAATCTATCAACCTACTCATCATGAGCACCGCTAGAAGATGCATATTGCCCATGTTGTTTGCCCTTTGCCTTCATATCTCCCTGCTTCTTGTAACAATCCTTTGCAATGTGTTCATATCTGCTGCAGTAATGACAGTCCTTATCTCTGTTTGACTGATCATTGATCCAGATCCACCACCTCCACCATGGGGTGATCTCCCCCTGCCTCTAAAGCCACTAGATCCACATTGGCCTTGTGTATTTGTGCCATGCTAGGCATTCTGCTGATGCTGTCCATAAGTATTTTGAGTGTCTCCTCGACCTCGAAAAGAGCCATGGCCTCTGCCGCCTCTGCCATGCTGGCTAGAGTAAAGAACAATGTCTCTGCTTTGAGACGTACTAGAACCTGTATTCAGTCCAAGCTTAACTTCCTCATGTAGCAGCAAAGCAATCAGCTCATCCCAATCAGGGGATTCGGCTCTCACAAAATAAGACGTATCAAATGCTTTATACTCTTTGCCAAGTCCATTCAAAGTCATTGCAATCATATCATCCTCAAACATTGAAGATTCAATGGTGGCAAGCTGATCCGCTATGTTCTTGATCTCTGTAGTGTAGGCTTGAATGCTTCTACCATTCCTAGACATGTTATCGAATTGTTGCTTTAGCTGAATCTTTCTTGCATGTGTTACATTTCTATAATTCTTCATGAGTATGTCCCATGCATCCTTTGGGGAATTGCATCCAGTAATCTGTATAACCATAGAAACTGATATACATAAGGAAAACTAATGTAACACATTGCATGCTCTCTCAGTCCATAGCTTATGAGCCCTTTTTTGATCATTTATCGGATTCCTTTCATGTATTTCAGGTTTCAACACCTGTATATAAGTCCCAATAACCTTTGCCAACTGAAAAATTCTTCATATGAAACTTCCATAAAGAAAATTTTTTGTTGTCCATCTTTTCTCCCACAATTTGAGTGATATTGTCAGTACCTTGAGCATTTTCCATAGTTGCAGCTTAGGTATTCAGTGATGTATACAACCTGTAAGTATCTGACTCCTTTTCCTACAATTCAGGACCAGTTTCCTACTATTCAAGACAGTTTTTTGCAATTCAGGACAGTTTTTCTGACAACCTGCTTGCTATAAACTATATTCCAACAATGAAAAAACATAGTCAACTCAGCATAAACCAAGCTTAAATCAGTTCAAAACATTCTATGGTAGTGGCAAAACATCCCAACAACAAACTATGTCCATACAAGTATCAATGTTTGTACATTATGCAAGTAGCAGTACCAAATACAGCCAGCCCACTATTGTAACCAACAATATTTTCTATGTTGAAACAAAATTATTCAGACCTCAAAACAATCCAAAAACATCTCATTCAGTTGCCACTCTATGCAAGAGTTGATACATGTCCAGCTGGTCAGAATATATTGCATGTATGTCAAGTGAAGATGACAGGTATTTGTGGGAGCTTTTGCTCAACCGCCAAGACCCATGGACCGCTTGTTGTTTCAAGCGTTCCAAGATGAGCACTAATGGACACCTCTCACATAGCCGACGTGCCATTCATATCTACGGGTGTAGTGAGCTTACCTTGATGCCGATATGAGTTGCCTCCTCTCTCGCACACATCGGTAGCTCCACAATCCTAAATGCTAGCTCAAGCATCCTCAAGCCTCCTCCATCTCCAAGCTCCATCCACCATAGCTGCGTGTGCGAGAAAAGAGAAGAGAAGAGAAGAGAAGAAGAGAAGAGGAGATGGTGAAGAGCTTCACCCTCTTGATCCCTCACTCCCACACACTCATTCTCTCACACTCTCACACTCCCTCTCTCAAGAGCACACACAAGCAAGGAGAAGAGAAGAAGAGAAGAAGAAGAGAACTCTTGTTAGCCACATATAAGAATGAGCTTCTCATTCACTTTTCAACTTTATATACAAAACCCTAAATCCCTTTTGGGCGGTCATCCCCTTATCCCCTTTTTTACAAAGTCGATCGTGGCCTAGGCCCTTTTTTCCTTTGTCCTCCTATCTTCCTAGCTTCCTTCCTACCACCCATCTACCTTTATAAATTGCACGGGTGAGAGCCTGACACTTTTTAAATTAAATCATGATGCGCTTGCGCTCTTTTACAAAAGTATTGACTTGCACTTTTTCTTGTGTGCATTTTTCCTTTATTTAGGACTTTTCTGCACTTCTTGTGTTTCCATATTTTTCATGTCGCGCATTCGTCTTCCGTTTCACTTTGCCTTGGCCTTGGTCTTCTGCTTTAGCTTTTCCATATTTTCCACCTTGTTCATCTGATGGTTAACATTACCCCCTCCTAGACGAGTGCCAGTCCCGTGGCACTCACCGTCGTAGGTAGCAGGCTTTGGCATGCACTGAAGATGTGGGTGGAAGGGACATCGATGGTTGCCGTTGAGGAGTGTTGGTGGTGGTGTGGAGGAAGGTCGTTGGGGGCACGTTGGTGGCCTAGGTGGTTGGTGGTAGGGTTGTTGGAGTTGGTGGGGGCTGTTCTTTGTTGGGGATCGCACCGATGCCCAGCACAAGTGTTGGTTTGTTGGGGATTCTGCACATGACGATTCTTGGCGGGCTTGCAGGATGATAAAGGATAAGAATTCAGAGTTGGGCGTCGATGAAGAGTGAATGATACTTTCGTTGGATTCTTCAATACTTGCAATTTAAAAACTTTCATATGTGGTCTCTCCCTAGGGGTAGTGCTAGTCTTCTCTATCGTGCACAAGACATAGTTCAATTAGTTTGGGAGACAGGTCGAACTCTAAGCAAGCTGAGAGTATTGTCCTGCACTTGAGGACCCAAATTATGTATATATTTCGGTGCATATATTATGTGAGTGCTCGTGCATACTTAGATATTACATAGTTAGAAGACCACAGGCTGGTTTCTCGTAATAATGTGTGGATGAAGCAAAGTTGTCCATGTTGAGAAGAAGTACATGTGAAGGTGTATGAGACATCCCTTGCATTGTGACTGCACGATGTAGCATAACTGAATATAGGGACACCGCACTTTCGGTAGCTGGGAGCTATTAGACTTTCTTGATGAGGACGGTGTACTTTTCATGGCCATTCATGCGGTGCTTACCACAATTGATTGCAATGGTATTAAGGCAGAGTGCAAGAGGGAATCGTGCAAATGGGTCAGGGTGACAGGTCTAACCATAGGCGAGACAAGCTCCCTAGGTATGTTCTGCCCTTGATATGCCCTGGAAAATTGTGGGTGATGCTAAAGGGCTAGGGGAATAGGAACGGAGCCAGCCGACCAAGGTCATTGAACGTACCTAATTTGAGGACCCCTAGTGCTATGCTATGATCATGGGTGTGCTTTGTATCTTTTTGTTCTTTTTTTTCTTTTCTTTTCTTTTTTCCTTTTTCATTTTCATTTTCGTTTCTTTTTCTTGTTCTTTTTTCTTTCTTTCTTTTTTTTTTTTGGACTTGCCTGAGTACAACCATTGCAATATGTTGAGGCTATCAGCCTTTCAACGGGTTGGGAAATGTCAAGCTTCGAAGGCTCAGGAAATGGATATTATAGTGATGATTGTGCCCTAGCCTCGTTGTTAGAGAAGAAGTTGTTGAGATGGAAAGATACACTTGAGATATTGCAACCCTCTTTGGAACGTGCGATGTTGGTACAATTGATGTAACAGCTGCCGTGAGTGCCAGATGTAGAGTGTAACCCAGAAAGAGGAAGTGGTTAAGATCGTGCTTTGGGCCATGCGATGTGGACACTCGCAAGGGTAATTTCTGCTTTCGGCAGCGTGGCTTTGTTGCGGTTCTTTGTGAGGTTGGTGGTCTTGCGGTGATTTGGGCATTGAACACGTTTGCATGAAGACCTGCGTCGTCCTGCATCCACTTGTTACTTCATGAGAGTATATGTAAGTCGCATGCATCAAGAACAACGAACAGATGCAATCATGTCAAGATATTACTTTATCAAAATCCTATGATGTTGATTGCAATGCATATTTCGGTGCTTGTTAAAGATGTGGTATATATTAGCAATAGGTAAGGAAAATGTATATAGGTGGGGAGCCTGCCCCTTTAACCATTTAAAGACAAAAAGTTATGGCAGGATGGCCTTTGTTAAGTTTCTTATATATCATAGGGGCTACTCTATTTGCACGAGGCGGGGCAAGTCCGGGTGGTCGAGTGACTGAGGCTCTGCTGGTGAGGGGCTCCTGTGAGGCTGGGTGGAGAAGATGTCGGCTGGGGCCCGAATGGTGTAGACCCTGGCTACAATTGTTTCCAGAATGCTTTTAAACAATGCATCAAATTCTTGCTTGTCTCGAGCTGCCCTCTCCTTGTTGAGATATCAAGCTCCACTCGTGATACGCCAGGGTGACCGTTGTGCATTTATGTCACCGATGTGTCAGTTGCAGATACGGTTGGTACACCACCCATGAATAATAGCTACATGATAGCTATCCTTATCTATTCTAGTTCGTGGCTCAGTTAGTATGCCACCTTAGTTAGTTGAGTTTGGTTTCAGACCCATATATAGGGTTCTTCTATTTCTTTGTACTTGAGTTCTTTTGGCTTACATAACTAAGAAGAGGAAAATCGTTTTCAGCCTCCACCCTTGTGTGTATTCCCCCATTGTGCAAGCAAGAAAGCTACAAGTGAGACTCCTTCCTTCTCTCCCACAATCTTGACATGGTATCAGAGCCTTGTTCGTGGTAAGGAGTTCAAGAAAGCAAGCCAAGCTCGAGGTGTTCTAGTAAGAGGAGCAGTGTTGCTTTCATTTTCTGTTTTGGGAGCAGATCTCTGCAGGTAGCACAGTCGGAAAGTGCAGGAGTGCATTGTCTCAGGTTGAGACGCCCTTCGCGGTGAAGCAAGAGGGCACTATATGTTGCGGGATAGGGCTTTAGCCCTTGGAGACCTTATTTTTTTGATTTGAGGCCATTTCGGGGCCTGTTTTGAAGGCGGAAGTTTTCTGCACGCACTCAGGAAAAGACCCTATTTTATGCTGTGCGACCACTGTTCTGCAGGTCGGTGAAAAGTTACTGTAGAAATTGCATCGTATGCTTGTGCGCAGAGACATTGGGAGTTTCAGAATCATCATTGGTTCCTGTTTATGCAAAATTGTCACTAGGAAGTGACTTTGTGGTCAAATACCACTTTCGCCAGTTTTACAGATTTGCCCTTGTGAGGGTGAAGCTGTGTTTTTTGCAGTAACAGAATTTTTTGCAGCATTCTATAATGGCATCTGATTCTCTTTCACAGATTGTCACTGAAAAGCTTGATAAGAACAACTTCCAAGCATAGAAGTTCAGAATGATGAATTTCCTTATGGGAAAAGGATATTGGGAATTTATTGCAGGAAATGAAGAAGAACCAGTTCTTCATGATGTTCCCAATCAATAGCAAATGCAGGCATTCAAATCATGGCATGAGAGAGCCAGGAAAGTTATGTACTGGCTGTCTATCAGTATTTCAGACTCTATGATTGTGCATATTCAAGATGCAAGTACGCCAAAGGAGGCATGGGATACTTTGTAAAAAATGTATAGCACAAATACGCAAGCCAGGAAAATGCAGCTCAAGCAAGAGTTGCATAATGTGCAAAGAGAAAGTATGAGCATCAATGACTACCACATGAAGGTGAAGAAGATTACAGATGCATTTGCTTCCATTGGGTCGCCAGTGGAAGATGATGATTTAGTTTCTGTGACCTTGAATGGTCTAGGAAAGGATTATGCATAGTTTCGGACATCCATTTCAGTTTGTGAAAGATTTCCTGATTTTGAGGAGTTGATTGCTCTTCTAATTTCTGAGGAGCAGAGAAATGGTGGTGCATCTTCTTCAGGAGGAACTTCAAAAGAAGCTGTCTTCTACTCAAATGCTGGAAGAGGTAGAGGCAGAGGTAGAGGAGGCCGATTTGGAGGCCGTGGTAGAAATCAGAATATGCAGCAAACTCAAGAAAACCAGTCCTATGGAGGAGGACGTGGTAACTCTAGAGGCAGGGGGAGCCAAAGAGGTCGTGGTGGATGGCAAAGAGGTCAAAATGCAAACAGTAATGTTGAATGCTACTACTGTGGTAAAATGGGTCATATGGCTAAAGACTGCTATAAAAAGCAGAATGACATCATGAATTGAAAACTGCAACAAGGGAATTATGCATCTTCTAGTAGACAAGGTGATGACAGAAATGAGCATTTGTTCATGGTGCAGCACATGAACAATTCTGTGACAAGTGCAGAAGAAAGCAATGATGTATGGTATGTTGACTCAGGTGCATCAAATCACATGACAGGTCATGCAGAATGGATGGAGAATGCAAGGAAAATGGAAAAATCAGGATTTGTGGAGACTGGTGATGATACTGCACATCCTATTGTGCAGATTGGAAAAATTCCTTTGTCTATGTAGGATGGGAAAAAGAAATACCTGTCCGATGTATTTCATGTCCCGAATATCACCAAGAATCTGGTTTCTGTTGGTCAAATGGTTGAGCATGGCTTGCAGGTCAGATTTAATCCTCATGGATGCTTTGTTGAGGATATGAAAAATAAAGGTCGCTTGATAGCAAAAGGAAAGAAGAAGGGCAGAATGTTTACATTGGATGCAGACATGCCTGAATTGAGTGCAGCAATGTTTGCACATGGGACCGGTGTAGTTGCAGATATTGATATCTGGCATAAACGCATTGGTCATGTTAATGTACAGCGACTTAAATCAATGCAGGCCCAAAACATTGTTGCGGGATTGCCTAAGTTCAAGGTTGCAGAAATGCATAAGGTATGTGAAGCCTGCCAGTTTGGAAAACAGGCAAGGAAACCATTTCCTAGACATGTTCAAGAGAGTAAGAAGCCATTGGAATTAATCCACTCTGATGTGTGGACTACTAAAGTTGCATCTCTTGGAGGCTGTCATTATTTTGTCACTTTTATTGATGACTATAGCAGAAAAGTTTGGGTGTATTTTATGAAAAAGAAAAGTGAAGTTTTTGGGCATTTCAAAACTCTTAAAGCTATGGTTGAAAAAGAAACAGGTCTGCAGATAAAATGCCTAAGGTCAGATGGAGAGGGAGAGTACCTCTCAAATGAGTTTGCAAGGTTCTTGCAGGAGCATGGCATAAAGCAGCAATATTCATGCAGTCATACCCCACAGCAAAATGGAATTGCAGAAAGAAAAAACAGACATATTGGAGAGGTGTCTCGTGCCATGCTCAATGAAAAAGACCTGCCAGATTTTTATTGGGCTGAAGAAGTTGCTACAGCAGTCTACATAATGAACATGACTCCCACTGCAGCAATACATGGAATGACTCCAGAGGAGATGTATACTAGTAGGAAACCAGATATTTCTCATTTGAAAATTTTTGGTTGCATTGCCTATGTACATGTGCCAGATGAGTTGAGATCCAAGTTGGATCCAAAAGCTGAGAAGTGCATCTTTATTGGTTACTCTCTGCAGCAAAAAGGGTATAGATGCTATAACCCTTCTACTCGTAAGTTTACAGTGAGCAGAGATGTTGTTTTTGATGAGATGAGTAGCTGGTATAAACCAGTAAATGTGATTGATGATGTAGATGCACAAAATGATAATGCTGCACAGAATTCACAGCAGCAGTCACAAAATATTAGTGGACCTGGAGCGTCCTCTAGCAGTGGTTCACATTCTTCGCCATGGACAGGCAGATTGAGATCAGGAGAATCTTCTCAAAGTAATGCAGATAGTGGTATGCAGGTTTCACGAAAAGGAAAAGAGAAGGTTGATCAGCCCATGTTTGATGTGAATGTAGGTCACTCTTATGTGGATGGTGAATCCAGTGGCTCAGAACAGAGCATTGATGATGAGTTGGGTATTCCTTCTATTGTTACGCCTGGAGTAAGGAAGACTAGGGATGTTTTGAGAGCACCTGGGAGTGAACCCACTTTGCGCAGGTCTACCAGAGTTAGGTATCCTGTGGATAGGCTGAAATATGATGGATTTACAGCCATTCACTATGCATATATGGTCAAGGTGATACATGAACTAGAACCCACTTCTTTTGAGCAAGCCATGGGAAAAGAAAAATGGGAGAAAGCCATGGATGAAGAAATGGATGCCTTGGAAGCAAATGCTACATGGGAATTTGTACCTTTGCCTAAAGGTAAGAATGCAATTGGCTGTAAGTGGGTTTATAAGGTGAAGCACAATGCAGATGGTTCTGTGAACAGATACAAGGCAAGATTAGTAGTCAAGGGGTATGCACAAACATATGGCATTGACTATGAAGAAACATTCAGTCCGGTTGGAAGGATGGCAACTGTAAGAGCAGTCATTGCTATGGATGCATCAAAGGGATGGTCTTTACATCAGATGGATGTAAAGAATGCCTTCTTGCATGGTGATTTGCAAGAAGAGGTCTATATGGAGCAGCCACCAGGTTATGTGCATGCTGTTCATCCTGAGTTTGTTTGCAGGTTGAAGAAAGCCTTGTATGGCTTGAAGCAAGCACCTAGAGCATGGTCTGACAAGATAGGGCAGTATCTTGTCACTATTGGCTTTCATATTTCCAAGGCAGATTTCTCACTTTATGTGAGAAAGACAGAGAAAGGTATTATGCTGCTTGTCATTTATGTTGATGATTTGATTATGACAGGTGATAGTGATGAAGATATCCTTCATGTGAAAATGCTATTGAAGCAAAAGTTTGAGATGAAGGATTTGGGAGAGTTGCGTTATTTCTTGGGCATTGAGGTGATTAGATCACCAAGTGGGATACAGCTCTTGCAGAGGCAGTATGGATTGGACATGCTGTCCAAATATGGGATGACAGGCTGTAAGCCTATTTCAGTTCCTTTGGAGCAGAATGTGAAGCTAAGCGCAGATGCAGGTGAGCTTCTGGAAGACCCTACTATGTACATACGCATAGTAGGAAGCTTGATTTATATGACTATTACCAGGCCAGATTTGAGCTATGCTGTTGGATTGGTAAGTCAGTTTATGCAGGCTCCAAGGAAACCGCATTTGGATGCAGCTAGACGCATACTCAGGTATGTGAACTCCACATTGCAGTATGGACTATTTTATGAGACTGGGGTTCAGATACAGTTGCATGGATACACTGATGCTGATTGGGCTGGTAGTATTTCTTATAGACGATCTACCAGTGGATATATGTTCTCTTTTGGGAGTGCTGCAGTCACTTGGAGCAGCAAGAAACAGCCTACAGTTGCCTTGTCGAGCACAGAGGCCGAGTACAGGGGTGCAGCAATGGCTGCATGTGAGGTAGCTTGGTTGCATAAGCTACTTTATGATATGCATGAGCCTACAGATGGGCCAGTTGTCATTTATTGTGACAACATGAGTAGTATACACTTGGCAAATAACCCAGTCTATCATGCTAGAACAAAGCACATTGAGGTGCATTATCACTATGTGCGAGAGAGGGTTTTACTAGGTCTTATTGATCTAGTTTATGTCAGCACAGAGGATCAGGTAGCTGACATATTCACGAAGGCATTGGGCGCAGAGAAGCTGCGCAAGTTCAGAGACCTACTTGGTGTGCAGGAATTGGGATTGAGCTTGAGGGGGAGTGTTGAGATATCGAGGTCCACTCGTGATACGCCAGGGTGACCGTTGTGCATTTATGGCACCGACGTGTCAGTTGCAAATGCGGTTGGTACACCGCCCATGAATAATAGCTACATGATAGCTATCCTTATCTATTCTAGTTCGTGGCTCAGTTAGTATGCCACCTTAGTTAGTTGAGTTTTGTTTGAGACCCATATATAGGGTTCTTCTATTTCTTTGTACTTGAGTTCTTTTGGCTTACACAAATAAGAAGAGGAAAACTGTTTTCAGCCTCCACCCTTGTGTGTATTCCCCCATTGTGCAAGCAAGAAAGCTACAAGTGAGACTCCTTCCTTCTCTCCCACAATCTTGACACTCCTCTTTCGAGCACTTGATGCCCGAGCGTCTGGTGGGAACTTGCACGACTGGTATTGCCACACCTTGTATACTCCCTTGAGCCCTTGTCCTCTTGGCTTGGGAGGTTTTTGGCCTACGTCCTGGGCGGTGTTGTTTGGGGCCTCTTTTCGACATGTACCTCTTTAGAGTAGGCACGTAGCGTTCTGGTGGGGACGATAGTGCCTTATGCTCTTTCCAACGGCGGAGAGCTTCCTTGCATGGCAGCTACACTATGTGGTCCATGACTGCTACCGTAGGGGGACCTGCAAAATGCAAACCAAGGATTAGGCCTTGAGGCAGGATAAAACTATTCGCATGGAAGGGATTATACAGTGGGTTATCAAGCACATATGATGAGGAGGGGAGAGGTGAGGCGTGCAGTGTTTATTGTAGAGGAATGGCCCCCATGATGACATTCGTTTTGCCTCCAGCCATTAGCAGATCTTGGCTTATGCTAAGTTGCGTGGACTGGTTGTCATGGAGTGGGGTAGGGCTCATCCTTGGAAGGAAAGACCAGAAAGGGAGAAAGGTATATAGAAAGGGACGATACCCCGTCTACACCATCAGAGATGTTGGTTAGGGCTTCCTATGGCGGTAATGAGGGTTACATGCCCTCCAATTGGAGGCGGGAATCGTCACATGACTTCTAAATATGTGGTGAGAGGAGGACCTGAGGAGCTTAGTTTGTCAAACCCAACTCTTCTCCCTGCGCTTGACTATCATTACTTGTGTGCGTTGATATTGTCTATATAGGGTCACAAAATCCATTGTTTATTTATGTACATGTTTACGAATCCATGTCACTTCACGAGGATAAAAACCAATTGTAGAACTCAGGATTGTACTGGAGTGTGGCATACGCATCCAATACTCGTGGCAACCTTGTTAATAACATCAGGTATTTTGCAACATCAAGTATCATGGTACCTTGTCCGAGTCTACTTGCAACATGTAGCTCCTCCTTAGTGAGAACCTTATCACCCAAAGAGTTCTCTTGGCTAGTTCCAACTAAGTCCGTACCCCGAATGGCAGTTAGCACTTGAAAGGAAGTTGGCGCCACATAGGTTGGGTCTCTTTGAGACCACCATTTGGCCAATCGCTCTTCTGAGACTGTCATGATTTGGGCTCCTAGTTTGGCCATTGCAACACGGTTTTCAAAGCAACGTTTCTCAAATTGAATTTGACCCTCCGATTGTTGCTTTAGTTGCTCTATCCCTAAGAGATTTGGTTGGCAAAGCACATCATTGAATGTTACAAGTAAGTGTAGTTCGTCGGCTTCCTTGTCAGAGGTGAGTTGCATGCGTTCATGCAGGAGCTTGTCATAGTGCTCATCAAGATGTTCTTGCTCTTCCCAGGATAGGGGAAATGGCAAGTATTCTTCAAGCTGCTTCTTAGGGAATGCGCCCATGTTTGCCACGACATAGACATGCGCAAATACTTTGAGCTTAGCATCCAACTCAGTTAAGCATTCTGCGACACTTCTATGTTCAACGAGAGCTTTGCTCGATTGCTATCTTATGCAAGGTTCTAGGAGTTTCCCTAGGCTTTAGCATAGCTGGGGGCTCAGGCCTTGATGAGAAAGATTGGTCAACGCTAGGGTTGCTTATGCTCTCGGGGTTTCCATGTTTCCCCTGAGGCTTTGTTATTGCGTCATGGTTCTCCTTAGATGTGACTGGTATAAAATTTTCACCCTGTTGTGACAGTGTTGTATCCACTCTTGATTGGTCAATGCGAGCTCTGTTGTTAGTGGATTGAGTGTTGCAAGCAACCGTTGATGGTAACGGCTGCCTTGATTTTTCAGAACACATGGATGTGTCTGAGGTCTCACTGCTATTAGGAGAGACATCAATGGGTTCATTGGTGGATGGTCTTGATGCTTTATTCCTAAGCTCTTCGGCACCCTTGGTTTCAATCTTCTTGGGGTCTACAGCCACTTGCAATTGCCGTTATTGTTTTCGCTCTTTTCTCTTCTTTTTCTTAGGCAATCGAGGTGTATCCCTTGAAGACTTGGGACCTTGAACTAGGTCAGTCCTTGATGTGCTTCGGTGGGCCTCAACATTCTCTTTCTCTAGTGTGTTCTCATGGGACATAGCTGCACCCTACTGGATAGCGTTGCTAGGTTGATTGGTCAGATGCGCCATCTCCTTGGCCACATCTTTGAGAGGTTTCTCCTCAAGCCTAGGCTTTAGGTGCTTTGGAAGTTGTTACCGTGTTCCCGCAGCACAGAGGAGCGGAAAATGGAAAAAATGAAAATAGCAAAAAAGGCGTAGGATAAAAGCAGAAAAAGGCGCCTTGACCGGTAGCCAGTCCCTGAAAAATTCAAATGTTCAGGCATGACCCTCAGAAAACTTCGGTGTCGGCCCGAGGTAACAAAAGAATTAAAATGTGGAAGCGCCCCCGAATCTTTATAAAAGTGTGCCAAGCTCGCTCATGTGCAAAGTATATGCATTAGCTGGCAATAGGATAAATTAGAATGGTGGGAAATGGGAAAAAAGGCCTAGGCTACGACCGGCCATGTAAAAGAGGGAAAAGGGGATGACCGCCCAAGAAGGATTTAGGGCTTCATATGTAAAGTTGAAAAGTGAATGAGAAGCTCATTCTTTGGTGTGTGGCAAAAGGAGTCTTCTTCTTCCTCTCTTCTTCTCTCCTTCTTGCTTGTGTGTGCTCTTGAGAGAGGGAGTATGAGAGTGTGAGGGAGTGAGTGTGTGTGAGAGTGAGGGATCAAGAGGGTGAAGCTCTTCACTATCTCCTCTTCTCTTCTTCTCTTCTCTTCTCTTCTCTTCTCTTCTCTTCTCTTGCACGCGCGGCTATGGAGGATGGAGCTTGGAGATGGAGGAGGCTTGAGGATGCTTGAGCTAGCATCAAGAATCGTGGAGCTACCGGAGTGCAAGGGAGAGGAGGGTACTCGATCAAGCATCAAGGTAAGCTCACTACACTCGTAGGATCGACGGCGCGTCGGCTAGGTGAGAGATAGCCATTATAGCTCGCTTGGAATGCTTGAAACAATAAGCGGTCCGTGGATCTTGGTGGTTGAGCGAAAGCTTCCACATTTTGATTCTATTGCAGGGACCAACGGATTCAAGCTTGAGCACTTGCGCGCCTCATATCGAGCATCGAAGTAGGGTACTCATCCCCGAAACAGAACTTGAGATAGGTAGGAAGTTGGGTGTTTTTAATCTTCAAAACAAGTAAGTATTTTGGGATATTTTGGTTGTTTGATGATTGGAAAGCATGGAGGATCTATTTCAATTTTTTGCCTTTGATCTTCGTTGCATTTAGCGTAGGTTAGAGTTAGGAAATCGAATCGGAAAAAGTAGGGTTTACTGTTTCAAAACAGGGCAAAACAGGGAAAAATCGTGCAAAATGCGCAAAATGCTCATTAATGAGGCCTAAGATCGACAAGAGAGTGATTGGCGGCGTCAACGCCACATTTGGGAAGGCATATAAGAGTCAGGAGGCCAAAAGAGAGCTCATTTGTACCATTTCAGTGAGAGAGAGAGAGAGAGAGACAGAGCTAGAGAGCCGATTCGATTGCATCGCCGACGCACTTACCGACCCGTTCAGGTATACAAACCTCTCCCTCTACTTCCCTAGATAGGATTTGGAAGTGCATGACCATGGTGCTAGCCTACATTGGGTGAATGATCGAAATCGCATTCGCACAGGTTACGTGCGCCGCGTTCGGCCCGTCTGAGTGGCCTCTCCTGGGCCGAGTCCCAGAATCGGCCCTCGGCCCTTGTCACTCGGCCCACTTGGCCAAACCCTAGTCGGCCCTCGGACCATCGTCCGAGTTAACTGTCTGAGTCAACCCACTCGGCCGTCCGAGTCAAAGCTCTTTGCCACGTGGCACATTCGGCCTTGGCCCGTTCGAGCGACCCGTCCAAGTCTCAAATTCGGAAATTCGGCCACAGTCGGGATTCGGCCCTCGGCCAAGCGCCATTCGGCCCGTCTGAATTACCCTGTCCGAACCTGCCATTCGGCCCGTCCGAATAAAAATCGTCCGAGTCAAATCCGGAAATTCGGCCCTCGACCCCGTGCCTCGGCCCGTCCGAGTGACCCACTCGGACCCTGCAATTTGGACCAGTTTTGGTCCAAGTGCAACTTTTTGTCAAATCTGTCAGAAATTTGACCCAATCCAGCAAATATGCATTAGCACAACTTGTCGAAACCCTTTGGGTGCTCAGAAATTGATTCTGGCACACGTGATAAGAGAAATTGTAGTACACAGCCGGTTAGCGGTTGGTAGTAGACAGTTGAGGGACCCAAGGACCTGGACGCTAGCCGCTGAATAGTAAAACCTGATCGATCGGAAGCGAACAAGGCAACATATAAGGAAACCCTAAACCCTGACTACGGAGTTGCTTGGATTTATTGACAACCTCGTGGAGTTGGAAGTAGAAACAATGTCGGAATCAAGAGGCGAACGAGGAGAGGACCAATTAGACTTAGGAGAATTTCCAACCTCAGTCTAGGAATTGGTCCACAACTATGATCTACTCACTAGGACTGTGATCCAGGGCAGACCTATAGAGGAAGTGGTAGCAAACTTGGAAGAAGAGAGAAGAGCAATCAAGAGAGTGCTAGAAGGCATAATTGCCTACAACCATGAGCAAAGGGCTAGAAGGCTACAGTAAGACATAGATATGTACGAGGCTAGACGAGTGCTAGATCTAGCTGGAGCAGCCAAATCTGGACCGAATGTAGAGAGGGAACTGGCAGCAAAGGCTGACATGACATTGAGTGAACTGGTAGCAAAGCGACTCTTAGACAACACGTCCGTTGAACAGAGCGCTACTACCCTAGCCACCGCGCTACTATCGGGATTGGGAGTCACGCAAGGGGCTAAAGGGCAGGCTAGAATCCCCATCGTAGCAAAACAACTAGCTAGATACGAACCTAGCAGTGACCCGTACAGCTTCATTAAGCAGTTCGAGAAAGTATGTGAGGAAAATGGTCTTACTGACCTTGCACAGCGAGCTCAAGCTTTCGGCCTGTGCTTAGGCGATAAGGGGAGGACCTGGTATTCTAGTCTAGATGATGCAGAACGTACGAACTCTGTTCGCCTTAAGGGCCTCTTCATCAAGAGGTTTTCAGATAACCTCATCGTTAGGTTGATGAATATCAGTCAAAGGGAGAAGGAGGACATTAGGGATTACATCACTCAGGTGCGTAGCCTCTATAAGAGAATCCCTGTCAATGAGCGACCTACCGAGAGGGCAGTGTCTATATGTTCATGAATGGGATTCGGAGTGAGGAGCTCTACAAGGCTTTGGCCAGTAACTCCACCTTGCAACGAGACGTGCTAGCTAGAGTTTTCGAGAAGGAAATACACGTAGATGATCAACTCAGGGAATGTAGCATGAGGGCTACCAACTGAGAAAGTGCAAGCTAGAGGGACCCTGAGAGATCAACTACTTCGGGGGAAAAAGCAACTGCTAGTGTGCAGGATAAGGGAAAGAGTGTAGACCATGACCAGGGGATGGCAGAGATGAGAATGGAGATTGCATGATTGCAAGAGCTCGTGAGGAAGCCTGTGAGATCGCATGTACAATGTATATACTGTGGTGGCAATCACCTCCCAGTTGAGTGCCAAGATCCTAGATCTCGACCGTGCTCAAATTGCAGTAGATTCGGGCATGATGCAGTGCATTGTAGAATGCCGAGGAGATTTCCATATGCACAGCAGTACAACCCTCCATACTTAGGTAATAGGCCACCCAATTTCTTTGGGAGGGGAGCCCAGTTAGCTCTTCTAGCACCGACTGACTCAAGACCTGCCATGCCTAGGCTGGAGATGAACCCAACTGGTATACCCAGGCCACTAGGGCCTTTTGTAACCCACCCATCTAGCGATGCTCCTGTTCACTTTGTGGAGGAGCCTAATGAGGAAGAAACATATGTCAACCCGTACATATCCTATGACGAGGAGGGCAACCCAGTCCTGATGGACTATCGGCCGATGCCGGTGATGGCTTTAGGAAGAGGAAGAGGCAGAGGCTTTGGAGGGCCCAGCCAAGATCTAGTCACATGTTGGACTTGCGGCCACCCAGGCCACATTTCATCACGCTGCCCAGAACGAGAACAAGCTAACAAGGACAAAGCGGATCTCCAATGCATAGAGTGTGGAATCACATATCTGTTTCCTGACTGTCCTAGGCGGAAGCCATCAACTAGCTCTGCCAACATGCCATCGGTGCCTTTGGGGCTCTTTGGAGTGGAAACCTTTGGTAGTGAGGATACGCCCATCCCACTACATGCTATGATGCGAGCTCAAACAAAGTAGGCAGGCATCTCCTTGCCAGGGCCAAGTAACCTTGACGCAACCTCAATAGGAAAGAAAAGCTGGAGGAGATGGAAAAAGAGAACCGATGCAAAGATAACTCTTAAAACTGAGGAAGCGACTATGTTAATAACGGGAAAGAAGGTCACAAATGCAGAGGCGGAGACCTCAGCTACTAAGACAACCGAGCTAGGGAGTGCCAAGGTAGGGGAATATCCCCACCCCAAACGGCAGCTCAAGGCTATAGCTAAGGTCAAGGAGTGGGTCAAGGACGCCCAAAAGCACCTCAAGGATGCTGAACCCATATTAGAAGATCTTATTGACGATTTCTCCAGCATGAGCACACCAGTCTCACCTTCAAAACCACAAGTTGCAAGCATACCTGCACCACTGGGGGAAACTCAGCAGCAAGGCCAGGGGGAAACTTGCCAGGGCAAACAGAACGCATGGCCTAGAAAAGCTAGCCTCAGGGGAAGATAAGAGCCCAGTAGCCTCCTCACAACCTTGTTGTCTACTCCAGTAACTCTAAGCTTGGAAGATCTGCTTAGGCAAAATCATTCCTTGTGGCAGGAGTTAAAAGACTTGATGGAGGGACACACAAGACTTGCGGGTGCTGATCCGCAAGATCATGATGCAGTTACACAGATCCCAAGTCTAACTCTACACTCAAAACCTAAGTCTTTGCACATCAATGATTTTTGGGAAGGCAATGAAATGCATGCAGTTTTACCCGTCCTAGCCTTAGGAGATATGACGCGAAAAGGAATTGTAGACAAGGCGCAGGTGTTAGCATACTAAGCCATGCAGTCTTAGAGGCATGGGGAATCCCGCCTGTGGAGACTGCCAGGTTTAACGTCACATTAGCAAATGGGATGAAGCTAAGACCATTCGGGATCTTAAAGAATTGGCCCGTAAAGATTTCCGGTGTGCAGTTTTCCGTAAACTTCATTGTCATGAAGGGAGTGGATTACGACATACTATTCGGCCGACCTTGGATGAGGAATGCGCATGTCATTGAGGACTAGGGCGACGGTTTGATTTTCCTAGGGAACAGAACTAGTGCAGTGAGGGTAGAGACGGACACTTGGAAGACGACCCCTGTTGACCTGGATGCCATCTTAGCTATGCTGAAAGGCGATACTCAAACAACCAAACCCTATGGATCACTCACTAAATATATTCCTTGCCCTGAGGATGAGAGAGATTGGATGTACGTTTTGGCAACCATTGACCTACCAATCTCGGATGAGGGAGAACTATATCGATAGGTTGCTAAAGCTACAACCATGCCAATTGTGCCACTCTGCATGATGGCAGGAAGCTCACTCAACCCAGGAAAACCAGCCTCGTTCCATATCCCCAACAACAAACTAGAGCTTCAGGAAATCGTAGAGTATCTGACCAATAAACTGGAAGGTAACTTGGCTGCTAACTTAAAACCTCTACGTGATCTATTAGCTAAGCCAGAATGGAAATGGACCAAGATCCACGACCTGAATTTGTTATATAACTAGGCTTTAGTCACTAATGACAAGGAGACCGGAAAGGAAAGCTTAGGTGATGATGAGCACACAGAAGGACAAGACTCTGATGATGAGGAGTATGAGGACTGTCGCTCGACGGGAGAGGAGAGTGAAGAAGAGATAGATACAATAGAGTATGACACGGAAGGAAAAGCGATAGAACAAATCAGGGCAGACTTGAGGCCTAGGAGAGGAAGAACCAGTCAGAACGAAAAAGGAGTCATGCGAATGGAGTGTGACAGATCCTGGCTAGAACACATAGGAGCCGTGGATTACGAGCAAGCCAGAGTGGCGCGACCATGGGTAATCCCAGTGCTCAAGACGGATGCACCTACTGAACTATGACCCCCTGGGGAAACACCTTCCTCAAATGAGGGATGAGAGTTTAACTCAGAGTCGGAAGTCAGCACTGAGAGTGATCCTGAGATACCACAACCTTCTAAAGTCAAACACCAAGGGAGACTTGCCAGTCCACCTAAGGTGCAGGAGGCTAAAGGAGGAGGCCAGGAAGAAAGCAAAGGACTTAGAAGCAGAAATGCAAAAGAAACTGCAGGATCTACCCAAACGGTTTACAAAATTTAAAAAGGGTGACAGAGTGGTGATTTTGCTAGGTGCGAAAAGACAAGGCCAAACTAGTGAACCAATTGAGGGACCCGCCAAAGTCAAGGAAGTTAACTTGGCTGGGGAAGGTGAACATCCAAGACCTGTATTCATTGCTGATGACTTGACGGAGGATGAGGAGACCCAACTTGTTGCACTCTTGCAAGAGTACATTGACGTATTTGCCTGGACATTGGATGAACTTAAGGGAGTCGACCCTAGGGTTGTGACTCATAATATCCCAATGGTCACTAATACAGTGCCAACGAAACAACGACCTTACCCCATGAATCCCAAACACGCCCATGCAGTAAAAGAGGAGCTTCATAAACTCATGAGGGTAGGATTCATATACGAGATCGAGCACACGGACTAGGTATCACCTATCATGATTGTCATGAAGAAAAATGGAAAAATCCGAGTGTGCGTGAACTACAAGAAAGTGAATGTCGCTACAAAGAGGGATAACTATCCTTTATCTTACACTGAGCACATGCTTGAGAGGGTAGCAGGTAAAGAAGCCTACAGTTTTCTGGATGGTTTCGCGGGCTATAATCAAGTGCAAGTGTACCCCGACGACAGGCACAAGACTGCCTTTGCCACACGGAATGGGGTGTATTCTCCTACATTGTCATGCCTTTTGGGCTGACGAATGCACCTGCGACTTTTCAACGCCTAATGTACACTATCTTTAAGGACATGCTTAGGCGCGAACTGGAAGTGTTCGTAGACGACTTGTGCTTACACTCTAGTTGGGCCGAACACTTAGAGAAATTGAGAGCTGTCTTTGAAAGGTGTAGGTTGTACCACCTCTCGTTGAACCCCTTAAAGTGCCAGTTCTGGGTGAAACACGGATGCATTTTAGGGCACGTAGTGTCAAGGAACGGCATTGCCATTGACTTTTCTAAAGTCAGAGTCATTGTTGACTTACCGCCACCTGATAACTACAAGGGAGTTTAATGCTTCTTAGGACACACTGGATATTATCCACGCTTTGTACTAAATTATGCACTAATTGCTAGACCATTGTACAAGCTGTTGATAGTGTTCGAGTGGACTGAGGAATGCCAGGGCGCATATGAGGAGTTGAAAAAGGCCCTTACTACTACACCAATCTTACGAGCCCCAGACTAGAACATAACGTTTCATGTACACATAGACGCCTCTAAGTTCACTATTGGAGCCGTGCTATGCCAGCCTGGTGAACATAACTTAGATTACCCGGTGAGTTTTTCCAGCATGCAGCTCACAGAGACCGAGATGAACTATTCCACGACAGAAAGGGAGGGGTTGGCCATGGTATTTGCGGTAAAGAAATTTTGGCATTACCTATTGGCCACTCCCTTTGTCTTCTTTGTGGACCATCAAGCCTTGCTATATCTTGTGAACAAGCCTTGCGCTACGGGACACATAGCTAGATGGTTGCTCCTTCTACTGGAGTTTGACTTCTCTGTGGTTGTATGCAAAGGAAAGTAGCATTACATGGCTGACCACCTGTCCCGCATACCCACAAGAGAAGCTGCTGGACAAGGCATACCTGACGATTTACCAGATGCTCATCTCTTTAACCTGTCTAGCGAGAGAGAATTGTTTAAAGATGATCTGATGCCGTATTGGGCCAATGACATAGTGCAAGTGCTAGAAAACAGACTACTTGAGAGACCCATTGAGAAGGCCAGGCTGAGAAGACTTATCCTGAAAATTCAGCCATACTAACTGATAGCCGGCCAACTCTACAGGTTGGGACAAGACGGTTTATTGTGCAGATGCGTATGTGAGCACGAGATGTATGATGCATTGAAAGAAGCACATGGCGGAATCGCTGGAGGACACTTTAGCGGGGACACAACAGCCCGAAAGGTGCTACAATCCCAACTATGGTGGCCCACCCTTTTCTGCGATGCAGCTAAATTCGTAAAGCACTGCGATGAGTGCCAAAGGACCAAAATGCCTGTGCGGAAAGACAAGATGGAGTTGACCCCTGTCATAGCCTGACAACCCTTTGAAAAATGGGGCATCGATTTTATTGGACCTATCGGTCTTGTGGCACAATATTCCCAAGCTCGCTACATCATAGTGGCAACCGATTATCTAATGAAGTGGACAGAGGCATGAGCCACGAGGAAGAATGATGCTAGGACCACTGCAAAGTTCTTGTGGGAGCAGGTCATTTCACGGTTTGGCTATCCAATCAAACTTGTAAGCGACCAAGGCACGCACTTCGTTAATGAGGTGATTTCCCACCTGCTCTCTACCTTCCTAATAATTCATCGAAAGTCCTCTCCCTATTACCCTCAGGCTAATGGCCAAGCCGAATCCACAAATAAAATCTTAGTCAATGTGCTTACAAAGGTAGTGTCTACCTCAAGAAGTGACTGGGACAACAAGCTAATGGTGGCCTTGTGGGCCTATCGCACAACTTATAAAACGGTTGTAGGACAGAAGCCTTTTAGGCTGACGTACGGAACTGAAGCCATTTTACCCTTAGAATTTTTCATCCCTAGCTTAAGTATAGCAATCCAGGAGCATTGGGAGGGAAGAGAGGCTTGGACCAATCTCTTAGTGGAGTTAGAGCGCCTAATGGAGACTCGACTCCTTGCCACTCACTCTCTGATTTGTGAGAAGGCTCGACGAAAGATGTGGTTTGACAAGCATGTCAAACAACGAGACTTTGAACAAGGGGACCTTGTTCTGCTATACTCTGTAAAAGGACATAAACAGAAGATGAAGTTTCGGGGGCTAGGGCCTTTCAGAGTACACATGATTGGTAGAACAGGGAATGTTGAGTTAGAGACACTTAAAGGCGAAGGAATAGGCTTTTTTAATGGCAGCTGAATAAAGAAGTACTATCGTCCTTCCCATCCATTACATGAGCCACCCATGCTAGAACCCCCAATAAACGTCTGCATGGCTACTATAACTGACCTTACAGATTAGGACGAAGAAGCAGTGGCACTGACATATCTAGGAATCACAGTCATAGCAGGAGCGACGTATTCTTTCGATGCCTTAATTGATGAAGGTGCCGACTACAACATCTTGACGCATGACCATTGGACACGCATTGGTCAACCGAGCTACAGCCCACTAATGCCAAACTCACCCCATTTGGGGGTAATGCTTATTCACTCCTAGGGAAGTGCAAGGTAGTCATTTCTATCGAGTCTGAAAGTTTACCAGCTTTCTTCCATGTGTTGCCTGACACTAAAGGAGCCGGTAATATGTCACTTATTAGGTCGTACTTTCAAGAAGCAAACGAATTATAATGTGGATTACAACCTAAACCGCATTCATATTGCTATAGGTAATGTGCGTATAGTGATGACTTTCAGCAAGGGCTGTCCTGACTCCTCCAACATTACGAAGCCACCGGTAGAAACCCCTACGACCACGCTTCAGCCCGAGTCTAAATAGAAGAAAACTAAGGCCTCATGCCAGGCTCTCGACCCTAGGCCCAAACCCACCAAGAGTGCTCACAAGGCCAAGGAGTGCAAGCTTATCTGGGTGCCAAAATGGCAAAGACCACATCCGAGTAGACCACCCAAATGTGATTCTAAACGCCAAAATAATCAGCCTCATGGCCTAAGAGGCAATCTAGACGCTATCGACGTAGACACACAACCACGCCGCGATGGATCCCCAAAGATCTCTTGCGAGCACAAGGATACTACAAGGGCAACCCTTGGATTTGGGTGCCTAAAAATGGCAAGTTAAAAAGCTCATCTACAAGCAATCTTACCCCAGTGAGGGAGGCTTGCACACGTGGTGCCCAGGGCATAGTCAGCAAACCATTGCCCGCTGTGGCTAGTAAGCCCCAGCTCATCTATCGACCAAAGCAAACGCCACAAGCCTTAGACTTACCTAATCCAGAGAACTTAGAAACCCCCATGACTGCTCACTCAGAACCCAGCACAACTTCCATGCCCCCAGAACTTCCTACAGCACCTCAAAGTGCTTCGGAGTGCAAAGCCCAACTTGTGACACTAATGATGGAGTCACCACTATCCAGTCCATTTGCACCATCCCCACCAGCAGGTCTTAAACCTTCCTACGCGGTACGACCTTTCCTCTCCTTGGCTAAAGACCTCGCCGCGACTTCTGGGGATGACTTAGTAACTGATGGGACCTAAAACGGGCCGCCACTAGCTCATGCACTAGCCGGACCTCTATCGTGCGCTCAACAACCCCACGGCCTCGCGGCCAAGAGCATGGATGACACATACATCATCTTCCTAAACATCTTGCATATGTATCACGTCTCTAGTCCAACTCTAACCCAATTAACACTCCTCAGAGGGAGTCCCTAGCACATTGCCAAATAGCACGAAGTACAAACATAGGAGGTCCTCCCACGGCTGACTGCCGCTACCTCACTGCGACTTTCCTACACCTTGGGGATTGGCTCCTCGATGCGTTGCTAAACAAATACAACATATACGAACACAAACTTCTCTCTTTTATGATTCGCGTATTTCCAGGAGATATACCATGCTTCCTCACTTTACTTTCCCCCTTAGACCCAACGCCTAGCCTACCGCTTGGGACAACCTTACTCACTCAATGTTGGTCATGTTCCTCTAGAAAGCAATTGCCATGCATCCAAGAGGTATTGTCTGATACCTTTTAAATTTCATGCTTCATGCAAATTTTGAATGCCCACGTGCTTAAACAATTAAGACAAGCAGCATTTGTGCACATGTGGAAAACACTTCTTTCAATGATTTCGACTATTGCTCGTATGTGGCATTGCATGAACCTAGCACCGAGAAAACCCCGTGCTACTAGGTCCTTAATTTTTTAATTATCGACCAACCTAAATGGTATGCATAAAAACCAGCAAGCTTTTCATCATTTCATTCAGCATTTAAACACCTTTCATACACTCTACCCCCTCACCTGTTTAGGTTGTGCATTATTGATCGGTTTAGGGTTCATTTTTCATATTTTTTTTGTATGAAAAGCAATAAAAACTCATTAAAACATAAAGATAGGACTGAATTGAGGCTAAACCTCATAGTTCAGACCCCCCATACATCCACAAACATGGTCCTTATTTTTCCTTAATTTTCGGCACTCAAAATCCATTTTTCCCTTATTTTTTTCCATTTTCCCTACTTTTTATATTTTTTGCAATATTTAATGACTGAAAATTCAAAATGAATTGTGGCTTGTGTCCCTTAGGTTCATTTGCAGCAAAAACACAAATTTAGTTGGTGTGTCTTATTATATTTTCCATTTATATCTCAAAAACACCCAATTTTCCCATATTTCGCGTATTTTACAGGTTTTACACTATTAATTTCATCCACAACACTTATGATTTTCTGATTTTCTGAGCATAGACCAATCAAAATCATAGCAAACATCATCATAATGCATAAGCATCCCATGGGAACAAATATTCATGAAGCAAATTGCATAAAATATCAATTTCCTTTGTAAAGATGAGATTACCGTTCTTTGTGGGTTGCGGGTTTTTATTTGCCATATCTCGGGACTGATTTCCAGCCACCATTAATGCTCATGATAGTCCACAATCAGCAATCTTCCTTCCTCTTGAACCACGGAGCAATCCGGTCTTCATTGGACAAGCATCCGTCATCCATTCTTCTTCTTCTTATTCACCACATGAATCTGCCTTTAGGGGAGAGAGAGGGAGGAGAGAAAAAGACTAAAATCAGAATTCTTCATAGAGACCACCATTGGACGCATGAGAGGTGGCGATATGATCAGTAGGGAGAAGGGAATGAGGGCCAATGATCATTTGCATGGGTTGCATTGATGCTGGAGATTGATGATCATTCCATGAAGTGCAATTTTCGGACGCCTCCTGTCGCCTTCTCTCCACGATTCTTGCTCATCCCATTTGCATGAAAGTTTCATACCACATTAAAAGTTGGGCTCCCAAGGGTCACTTGCCCATTTTGGCCAAATTTTGTCCACCCCTTTGCATCTTGACCGATTTCTTGGCCATTTTCCCATTCGACTCTGAATTGAGCTCTAAAAAATCCTTGGCATCCGGCTCGACATTCCGCATTGGCCAGTAACTCTTGTCCACCCGCACGATAGTCAGAAAAATTATGAAAAATCAACAAGTATCGCTCGGGTGCCGTTAAAGCACTTTGATGCTTAAAATCGTCCTAGATCGAGCCGCCGCCTTCGACGTTGAATATTTTTTCCTTAATATTCGTAATTTTTAGCTATTTTTAAGCAGTTCTTGGCACCAAAATTTCACTCTTAATAACCTACATCAAGATGTTGGACAAAACTTTCACTACATTCGCTAGAAGTTACGAGATGCTAGACCTAGGTCTTCTTGACAAAACACTTGCTTCGGATGTTCGTGCATTACCATGCACTTGGGAAGAATACGAACTTATGACCACTAAATTCCCCAAAATTGCTGCCGAACTCATAGCAAAAGACGAAATCTCAAAGGAGCAAGCAGCCCTCAGAAGACTAATCACTTCATATCATAAGCCTCCTCGTTCTGTTCCTGAACATGAGTTGCAAGAGTTCACATAGATGGCAAGCTCGTCTTCCACATTCTTGCAGCAGTGGTTTGCTCTAAGAATCCAATGGGAGAAAAAAGGTTGCCGGATAATGACCAATGCTGAGCAACGCAGGGCAGTTAAAACCATCGAATATGACCCTACTTATGTGGCACCTATCTCGTTTAGGGTTTTGGCCATCACCCGCAACCAGCATTTAGACGACCATGTGCTCGCTCACCCCTACATTGACCAATTCCTCACGGAAGAGGAATTACATGTTGCCAGCCGCCTTAATACTGGAGATCTCTTTCACGATGTCTTGACCTACATCTCCCAAGTCTCCATCCAACCGTCTACTCTTGATTGTCATGCTCAACTGGAATACAATCCAAAATTCTACACGTGGCTTCTTCACATGTAACTCCTACCCCAACAGGCCCAAAGCCCCTCACCTTTTAACCCCCAATCCTAGGAAGGATTCTTTTCTAAGCCGGAAGGGGAGGGGGTATGTGGGTATGTGGTGAAGGTGAAAGGAATCAGATAAGAAATGAATAAAAAGGGGGTACAGTAAAGTAAAGGTAGTGAAAAGCATAAGCATATAGTATGAAAAAATGGCTTCCTAAAAAATTTATTCAAGAGTTTTTATTCTCACATAAACAGCAAAGTGATATGTGGAAAATTCTAACGAAAGTTACGAATTATGGCAGGAGCAGAAAATGTCACAGCAAGACCGCACCCACCATCGACTCCCATTCACAGACGAGGAAAGGGAGCAGTATCGCATCCATCTAGAGAACCGTGCCTTCGGCCATCTCAAGTTCCGAACCATCCACAACATCGAAGTCGTGGTGGCCAAGGAGGAAGCAGCCAGGAGGGTAGTGGAACAATGCAACCTTACAAAGTATATTGAAAAATTCTCGCAGGAGCCGGATCACCTAAAATGCGTAGAATTCCTCAGAACATACAACCCAGACCAAGAAGGTGGCATTGTAACAGTGGGCCGAGGAGAGGGTGCAAAGCAGGTGCAAGTCCGGTTGGAACCAGCCTTGGTGGAGAAGGCTTTGGGATTGGTACCAAGGACAGAAAGGAGACAAAAAAGGGATGTTTATGCCTTGCTAAAAATGAAGAAGGAAGAGGTGCTCACGAATGACGACATAAGCATCCAGAACATCCCTGACACACAAGCCAGGTTGCAAGCCAAGTTGGTGCATGTGCTCTTCTCTAGCCAGCGTTACAATTCCTTAATGCATCGAATTAGCATGCCAGTGCTGGAGAATGTAGCAGCCCACACCCTAGACGAAGTAGATTGGAATGGGTACGTGCGGAAAACGATTGATCAAGTGGCCAAAGTGCTAGCCCTAGGAAGTGCACCAACAGGAGAAGAATCTCTGGCTTCTAAGGTTACGGAAAGGAAGAAAGCCTCCTCCAAGGCCTCCTTCATCAGGTACAAAGGAGTCTTGACTACGCTCAACCAGGAGGTAGCCCAAGTGGCCTTCAGCACCACTCAACAGAAGGCTTTGCTCGACACCATCCTGGACGCCACGCACGCAGCGCAAGGAGAGCCACTGGAGGCAATGCAAAGAAAGCTCGGCATGGCAAGAAGAGCCCTACACGCTGGACTGCAGATGCCACCATTACCTGTGGAGGTTAGGCTGAGTTTGGATGAACAGTGAAAATACCTAATGCTGGCCGGCCTAACCCCCCAGGAGATAGACGCCCTCAGATTCGAGGAAGAAGCAGCACACGCAGAATGGCAGGGGGAAGAAGCAAAGCTAGAAATCGATGTGAATCGATTCAGGGAAGACGTAGTCCCACAACCCCCCTTGCCGCAGGCCCAAGAGCCGCCACAAGGGGACCCAGCTTGCAGAAAGAAAAGCCGTCTCTAAAGAAAGACGCAAAAAGCTGGTGGAGGAGGCCAGACAAAAACTGAGAGCCAATCCAGCCATGCTACCGTCCGCACCTCTCCCTTCGTGCCCTGATGATCTTCCCACAGGATTCCACGCAGAACTGGTGGTGTGGGAGGTACAGGAACTAGGAAAGGATCCATTCCCCTTCAGTTTCCTCCTACCCAATAGTCTGCAGAGGGTCCTACCGCCCGCACCTCTCCCTCCGTGCCCTGATGATCTTCCCGCAGGATTCCACGCAGAACTGGTAGTGTGGGAGGTACAGGAACTAGGAAAGGATCCATTCCCCTTCAGTTTCCTCCTACCCAACAGTCTGCGGAGGGTCCTGCTGCTCAAAGTGATGGACGAGGTAATCGTGGTTGGTGGCCAGTTGGGAAAAAAATGGCTGGAAGAGCGGGAAAAGACCCCAGCCTCTTGGGGCATAGAAGTGGCCGAATACTGGCAAGATAAGGTTTTTGAGATCCCCCACACTGTACAAAACTACAAGAGCCAAGCCTTGTGGAGGAGGCGAGTATGCGACATAAGCATGCTTGCCTGGATGGCGTTTTATAATACCCTACCATTCGAGCGGAACGACCCTACCTACATGGCGTACCCTTTAAGGGTAGGGGTAGATTTTGAGGCCACCCTCCACGGGCGGTATGATTTTCCCATTATTTATAACTCCACTGTAGTATCCTTTGAGCACGCCCTTCTTTTTACTGCAGAAAGCCTAGACGAGTATATGATGCGCTTCCTTGCGAACTTCTCCTCATGTCCTGACCCCGCTTTTATAACCACTTGTAATTATCTTAGGTTACTTAGGCTACTTCTTAAGAAGGACCCAACTCCACAAGAGCGCAGCCTGCCTCCCCTATTCTTTGACCCTAACGCTATAGACAACTGCGCCATGGCTCGTCTCATGATGAGGGCTAGTCTCCTTCCCTCTTTTTGCCTAGCCCTCCTAGAAGACATGAACGACATCCAATTCACTAGATGCAACCACCCCTTCCTCTCCACCACCTCCCTTCATGTCCGTATGAATTTGAAAGATTACATGCAAAGTCGCTAGTTTTTGAGCAAGTCTCTCCGACCCCCTTCTCCTCCTCATTCGGATCAAGAGAATTAGGCCTATGTATCATTTCAAAAAAAAAAAAAAGCACCACAGTCACTGCACCTAGGGTTCTTCCTAGCCCCCTCCCCCACTTCACGCTTAGGGCACATCAAGGGCAGGACTTTCAGACATGTCACCCCAAGACTCGCACCGCACCTCCAAAGAAGCACGAACTGGGTCCTCAAGTGTAGGACGTTACCACGGGCTTACCCAAGGTTAGACCCATCTCCCAGTTCCACTGCCACGAGCACCACACACTACATGGTGAGCAGACACACCCCTTAGGGAGTGCACAACTTTTCTTGCAAGTTATGTTTGACTCTCAAGAAATGGCTACCCGCGGAAGAGGATCACCCACGGCACCCTTTAATGACCCAAACTTCTTTTCATGTGCCGGCAACCGGCCATCTGCCTGCTGATGGCCACCATGATCGAACCAAGTTAAGGTAGAACTGCCATTGGCATAGATCTTGGAACCTCATCGTCCAAAGATCCATGCCCAACGCCTCAAGATCCACAGATTGCTTATTGATTCCACAAGCCTGAAGACCTTCAACTCAAAACTGAAGACCTTTAACTCAAAGACAAGGATCTTCAATCAAAGCCATGGGTTTTCAAGACAAATAGCGTTCGGGGGGTTTCTCCAGAATAAATCCCTCCAATACCATCCTCCTAAGGGATTGCTTATTGCTTCAAGCGTTTCTGATACTCAAAAGACGACCGGCTACATAAGGGGCGCCACAATAGGGTGAAAGATGTTGAGTATCTTCATGGAGCCTAAAGCACGCCGGAATCTTTCCTGGTCATCGTCCCCAACCTCCATCACCTATCATTCCCCCAACCACCCACCTACCTGTTTCGCCTAGCAGTCGACCTAACTAGCCACTATGTCCCATCGCAGTGCCATGGGGTTGGCACTTGGCTAGGAGGGGGTAATGTTACCGTGTTCCCGCAGCATAGAGGAGCGGAAAATGAAAAAAATGGAAATAGCAAAAAAGGCATAGGATAAAAGCAGAAAAAGGCACCTTGACCGATAGCCAGTCCCTGAAAAATTCAAATGTTTGAGCACGACCCTCAGAAAGCTTCGGTGTTGGCCCGAGGCAACAAAATAATTAAAATGCGGAAGCGTCCCCGAATCTTTGTAAAAGAGTGTCAGGAGCCTAGGCTACGGCCGGCCATGTAAAAGAGGGAAAAGGGGATGATCGCCTAAGAAGGATTTAGGGCTTTGTATATAAAGTTGAAAAGTGAATGAGAAGCTCATTCTTTGGTGTGTGGCAAAAAGAGTCTTCTTCTTCCTCTCTTCTTCTCTCCTTCTTGCTTGTGTGTGCTCTTGAGAGAGGGAGTGTGAGAGTGTGAGGGAATGAGTGTGTGTAAGAGTGAGGGATCAAGAGGGTGAAGCTCTTTACCATCTCCTCTTCTCTTCTTCTCTTCTCTTCTCTTCTCTTCTCTTGCGCGCACGGCTATGGAGGATGGAGCTTGGAGATGGAGGAGGCTTGAGGATGCTTTAACTAGCATCAAGAATCCTGGAGCTACTGGAGTGCAAGGGAGAGGAGGGTACTCGATCAAGCATCAATGTAAGCTCACTACACTCGTAGGATCGACGGCGCGTCGGCTAGGTGAGAGATAGCCATTAGAGCTTGCTTGGAACGCTTGAAACAATAAGCGGTCCGTGGGTCTTGGCGGTTGAGCGAAAGCTCCCACAGAAGTGCTGGAGTTGTCAAGGATGCTAGTTGCGACACCTCCCCCCAGGTGAACTGCTAAGGACATGTTCTATAAGGGGCATTGTCACGGCCAAGGGCTGTGACTGCTGTGATCCCTGATTGGAAGTAGTACTAGCTAGTTCAATGGATTGGCTACTATTGGTGGATTGTGGTGTCAAGTCCTTAGACTGATTAAAAGTGGTCATGTCTTTTGTCGCCCTTTGAGCATTCACTTGTGCAGATCGAGCATGAGTTGATCTAGTCACATTAGGGTACGTAGGCATATCCTTGGGCCGAGAGCTACAGATGGTGTCATGTCCCACCTCTTGGACATTTGGAAGCTTAGATGTAGATAAAGATTGGGATTGAGCAGCTGCACTTGATGACTGTTGTTGTGCTTCCTATGTTCGTTTAGGGAAAGAGGGTGTAGGAGACTTGGGACTCTTAAGTGGCTCTGACACTGGCTGGAAGATTTGCTTGTGACTGTTAGATGATTTTACCATTTGCTTTATTGAGCATTTAACCTTTCCATGAGCAATGTTGTGCCTATGATGCCTGCTATCCTCTTGGGGAATCAAACGCTCCTTGGGCACTAGTGGCTTTTGCATATCCTCAACAATTACATCTAATGTCTGCTTGTCAAGCACGCTAGGCTGAGAATCTACCCTTCGATTGGTCCGGTTTGGTTTCTTGATTTCGATCGTGAGGGGCTCGGTCACTCCACTGTTGTTGACTCGAGACTTGGTTTTTCGTTTAGATCTCCTACGCTTCTTTGCTCTTGATACGATCTGGCCTTCAGTCGACAAAGGAGGTTTAGCAGGGGGTTTTGGCACCCAAATCCATCGATTACCTGCGTAATACCCTTGAGCACGTAGCAACACTTTGGATATCCATTGTGGCTTCGTCTATAAGGCTTGGGCTTCTTTTGGGGTCTTCTACGATATTTGTAAGTCCAAAGCCCATCCTTGGCATTGTCTCTTGGCCTTCTTGTTTCAGGCATGGACTCACTCACTGGTTCTCATTGTTCGACCTATGCTTGTATCAACTCTTCCAACAAGTCCTTGCTCTTGTTAGTAGGCTTGACTGTTATGTCAGCACCTTCCTTGCCTTTCCCTCGAGGTTTGATGAGGTCACCCTTGCTAAAGGTTGTGACTATCCTCACTCCTAGTAGTGTCAGGTGTATCCTCTGTGCTATATAGTCGGCCTCACATGGTCGCCCTTTTGAAGGGTCTTCCTAGGAGGGTTTCCCTCCCTAATTAGCACTATTTGGAGGAACATGAAATAGGATAGGCAAGCTTTCAGTTTCGATTGTCGCAAGGATTTTGCACTTCCCTATGAGTGCTTGTGGGTGTCCCCCGTAAGGGCTAAGAGTTGCATTAGTCGGTGTGAGCTTTGGTTGGCCTAGTAGGGTCCATGATTCATAGGTCAAGATATTAAAATGTGCTCCTTCATCAATCAGAGCATCAATAGTATGCTCTCTTTTTGCGGTGAGTTTGACCCTAAGATTAGCAAGTGGTACTATGTCTTCATATTTCGGGTCTTGGCTTATAAATTTAAGCCTTCTAACAAATTCCCTTGAGTCCCCAACTGCACGACTAGATGTGGATTCTCCACTAATGTCTTGGATTGCTTGTGCAGTGCTATTCAAGGAACATCTATTATCAGGACTGTCATATCTAGTCATTCTCACTATTGTAGCTTGATGTTGTTGCTTTCTACTTTGGCTAGATGCAGTCCCAACACGTATGTGTTTTTGCAATGTGGCCTTTTTGTCATTGTTGGCTAGATTGGCTTGGAGCCCCAAGAGGAACACCAAGGAAAAGGGAATTCTCTTGCAAGAAAATCTATCTTGTAACATCAACAAGCTTTTATTTCATTCTTTTGATCATCAAAACAAAGAAAACATCAATTCTCCACGCAACATCATAGTAGATTTCTCCCACGGATTTGATAGAATCAACCATAATCTTCAATATCTTCATAGAATTCTTCAATATAACAAAGAACACAAAGGAATACACCATCTTTGAATGGAAATCAATCACATAGTATTCATCTTCAATGCCTTCATAGTTCTCTCTCTCAATCTCTCATATACAGTTACACTGTTTTGATAGAATTGACTATCTCTGGCTCTCTCTCTCTCTCTCTCTCTCAATAGTACATCATATCCTCACTACAATACTCTCATAATAAATCTCAATAATCCTTCTTAGGTCATGGATGCACCTCCCAAGAGGTATGTCTGATATGAAGAGTCACCAGAGCCACTACAGTGTATTTTCATAGCTCACTACTATCATTGTCACTTCACTCTTCTCTTCAGTCTTCAGCAATTGTTTTTTCCACTTGTTTTAGCTTTTTTGAACTTAGATTCATCATTTCCAAAGGTTAGAAAACTTTCCCAAAGTCACATATACATTCTATAGAACACTTACAGAAGGTCTACAGAACAGTTACATTACAGCACCAGATCAGCTACAATATAGTTACAGTACAGAGACAGAGTAGAGACAGAGGCTCTACAGAAGGTCATTAGAACCTCATAACTCATACTCAAACCATTCCATACTATCAAAAACTATTCAATAAGCTTCCAAAAGATCTCAATCTTCATCAATCATCAATTCATGCTTCATACAGAAGAAAATTAGAACAAAACAGAAGCTATACAGAAGGTATACAAAACCAATCAAAACCTCAACAGAACCTATTGGAACATTACAGAGCTTCATATCTCCACTAAGAATCATAATAAACTTTCAAAACATAATCAATATCATCCAAAACACTCTCAAATACTTTCATTAACAACCATACATCACTCTAAATCCATCAAAAATCAATCATTCAGTCCTCAAAAATAACAAAAATCAGTAAAAAATTCAGTCTTTTTCCACTCTCAACATATCCCCACACTTAGAAAGGAAGCGTCCTTGCGACCTAAGGAAAAGAAAAATATGAGTTCATTAAAGAGCTCAATTTGGATCTTCCGTAGGGTCTTCAATAATCTTGCTAAACCACGACCCCAACTTATTACCTGTATCTGATAGAAAAAACACTACTAAAGGAAAACTTCCATTATTCATTAACTCATCTAATTAATCATTTGAAAAGCCATAACAAATTTGTAAAGGATATGAGAGGTTCTCTTCAGCTTTCCACCATAAGCTTTTCATCCACCATCAATAGTTTGAAAAAAGCTCTCGAACAGATTATTCTCAATCAGCACGAACTCATCACATACAATTATTACAACACACACACAAACACTAACACAACCATCTGAATGACACCTCCAAAAAGAGAGATATATATAATTAATAATCTTCCAAAATACATTGCAAAGGCATCAATGAAGATGATCCCTTTTGAAGGCTTGGTGGTTTCGAAAACGATCCATGGAGAAGGATTCATCTACAAATGTCTTTGGAGGATTTTGAAAGAACTGCAGGCAGCACATCCTTTCTAGCAAAACAAGGTATCTGCTAGGTAGACATAGGGCATGAAAATATAGGACATCCAACTGGTGGGAATCAATGTTCACATTGACATTCATACAAAGTTTTGGAATGGCCTTTTGATCATTATGGGAATGCCTATGCATGTATGCTAGATACCAAGCAAAATGAGCTGTCAATCTCACTGAAGGATCTAGAGATTGTGAATATTGGTGAGTAAAATGAAGGTAGTTCTGGTATGCTTGACTGGAAGTTGTCCAATGTCCTGGAATTATTGGCCAGTTTATCTAAGGTCCTGTAAGAGAATCAGTCGAGCTCCATCCTCGTCTTCTTGGAATCTACTGATCAAACCCTTCATATTCACTAACCAACTGAGGGGGTTGAGAAATAGAAGTGGTAGGAGATGGAAGGGGAATAAGTAAAAGTGGATGAAGAGATGGGTAGGCAAAATCATAAAAGGAGAAATAAGTTAAAGAAGGAGTGACTGAAAATTTTAGGGAATCAGTTAGGAAAGGTGTTAATTGATAAATAGGAAAGGTAGAAGGTATATGGATAGATGGAGAAGGGCATGGTGGAGAAGGAGAAAATACTCTATTTTCGATAAAAGAACAATAGGTAAATATGGAAATTTGAGGAAAAGATTGAGGTTGGAAAAGAAGGGGTAAGATTGCTGTTGAATTGGTTTGATAAAGGGAAAAATAGGTATCATAGCAATGAGCCATTTGTTGATAGTACAATAGGCTAGGAACAGAGGGACCTAAGATAGATCTTCTCTGATAGGCATAAAAAAAGGTTGAATCAAAAGGATGGTTTTTGGAAAGGTGAGCTAAGAGATCCACCCTCAGTTGGTTAGTGCTCTGTACATAGGTAGAAGCTATGTTCCGACATTGATTTAAGACCACAGAATCAATCATTGAGTGCCAGGAATTATCAAGGCAAGTAGCCACTTTTGAGGAGTAACTCTGGAACATGTCATCTATTCACAACTCCAAATAGTTGACATATAAAACAACTTGCAAAACCACCTTTCCCACATACTAGGCCATATCCATTTCATCTGGAATCAACAGATCATCTCGTAGATACATATATGACAGCAACATGGCATCTGTCATCACAGAATCTTCAAACACCATATGGACCACTTCTGTCAGCAACTCAGGAGACCAGCCCCACTCCAACCATCCTCTAGAAGAGGAAGATCCATTGTTGAAAGCTTCATATAAAAGGCCAACTTTTGCAATTGATAGTGGACAAAGAAAGAATGGTCTGGAGGAACATACTCCTGGAAGTGCTCAAATGTAGACCATAGCAAATCCATCCTGGACTGCAATCTTTCCACTTTATCTTGGAACAAAGGACACAAGGTAGCCTGTCTCTGGAGAACTACCAAGTCCTACTTAGACAGAGAAGGGAGGAACAGACTGTGACTGTGTCAGTTGGTCTTGCAACTGCTTGATTTGGAAAGCTTGTGATTCCACTGTGTCATGAGTAGTCTATAAGGCTGAGAGTTTTACATCGAAAAGAGTTTGAAACTCTTGAGCTTCTTTGGACATTTTTTCCTTCTCCTTTGAGATTTGAGTGACCTCTGACTGAGCCTCTGTTAACTGAATCTTCAAAGAAGATATATCTTCTTTCTCAGTCTCAATCATTTGGCTTTGATGCTCCATCTGCTTAAACAGATCTGCTAGTGTGTCTTTAGCAGAGGCTAACTGTGATGTTGCCTTATGCAATTGGTCTTTGGACTGCATCAGTTCTTCGTAAAAGGAAGCATACAGCTGTTGAGCATAGGCTGCTGAAAGTTCAATCGAACTCTAGATGTCTTTACAGAGGAATGGAATTGCATCTCCCGACACTAGACTGTTCAATGAAGGGACTGATATATCCAAGGAACCCTCTCTATGTGCTCTGAACAGGTTGTTATATGTGAGATAAGCAGGGAGGTCACTACCAGATGTAGTAGGAATTGTAACTGAAGGAAGAACTGAAGGAGCTTTATCTGCCACACGCTTCCAGGTTGTTACATGTGAGATAAGCAGGGAGGTAACTGCCAGATGTAGTAGGAATTGTAACTGAAGGAAGAACTGAAGGAGCTTTATCTGCCACACGCTTCAAGCGCTTTCGCTGAATGACCAGTGGAGGAGGAGAATCAAGATCCTCTATATCAATAGGTTTTGACTCTTTTGAAGGTGGAGGGGGAGGTACTGGATCGGATGGAGGAGGTGGAAGCACACCCTTCTTTAGGCCTGAGTACGTCAAGAAAGCATACAGGTAGGATCCATATGTGACGTTTGTGACATTTCCCTTGGTTACTTTGACGAAATGTTGATCCATCTTTGTAAGCAGGTAAGTGCTCCAATCAATAGCCACTCCTTTTAACACCATCCTGGAAGCTGTAAAGAGCTCTTTGGACAAGTAATGGGATGGTGTTTTGGCAGGCATAAACCTGTCTTGGAGAAACTGGCAGACCAACTTCCACACAAGATTAGTGATCATGGAAAAAGAGACTCCTGAAGTGTTGATCACTTTCTTGACATCCAGAATTTTCTTGGTCTGCTTCTGTAACAGATTGAAAATCTCATCGTTGGAGAATAATTGTCTAGTTGTAACAAAGGGCTCTCCTTTGTAGGGAAGAGACAAAGCCTTCCCTAACCCTCGGGGTGTCAATGTCATGGAAGCACCATGACCAGTCCCGACTTCTTGCTGTATGATGCAAGGAACTCATCACACATGGATGGATCTTCTGGAATCAAGGGGAATGAAGCAGCCACGAAAGTCACGAGTCCTGCTTTCACTATAGGCTCAAAAGCAAGTAGGGAAGAGTAATCCCTATTGACCAGTAGGACATACTGGATAGGAGGAGCGTGAGGCGCCATTCAGATGGAAAACACACATACCACAACACAGACAGTCACAAAGAATGTCTGCAAAACAACCAAAGGGCTATAAAAAAGAAATCAATCAACAGAAGGACACACATACATAGATGTAACTAACCCATTTACTACCCCAAACAATACACATCCTAGAAAAAATTGGGCATAACCTCTACACAATGCGATCAAAAACTTCATGCGATACAACAAACAGGCACCCAAATCCCCGTATCAGGCAAGAAAGAAAGAACTACACACCGTACTTGTAATCGTTACACATAAACAAATCATAATACTATAAAAATGTACATTAGGACCTAACCATAACCTTGACCATCAGTGTCAACTAAAAGACTTTTATGCGCCTATCCCACGAAGCGTGTTTATTAAAAAAGGGGAAAAAAGTGCAGTGAGGGGAAATTATTTTAATGAAGGGTTCATTTTAAGAAATTATTAACAATGGGTGACATTTTATTAGGTTATAAACCTTAATAAGAAAACAGTGGTTCCTTCTTAAAATTTTAATTACAATTTATTAGGGTGAAATGGTGCTTTATCGAAACCCGGACTACGATTCCCAGACTGGGTCTCTAAATTCAAATTCATTAATTAAAAATTAATAGTGATGTGGAGCGCTTTTTTGCTAGTGCGTGCTTTTTGTGACGGCTGGTTCATTTTTATTAAAAATTAAGGTGCCTCTTAAGCGCATGTAGCGCGTGCAAAGTGAACGGATGGTTCATTTTTAAATTATTAAATTGTATGTTTAGCACGAATGCGCATGGAAAAGGTGGGTGAATGATTAAGGGGGTAATAAAAATAAATAAAGCTTACATAATAAATACCTAGTAGGGGTGTGTATGCAATGGACTGAAGGCGCACGGAGTAGTCTCCCAAAAGCAATGAATCCAGTCAAACAAAAACAAAGACTACTAACTGAACAAAAAATAAAACACCTTCGTGATTTTGTTTTATTTTTATTTTATTATTATATTTTTTATTTTATATATTTTTTATTTTGTATTTTAGGTGTGTTTATTTTTGTTTATAGTTTGGTTTGGTTAATTTATTTTATTATTTTTTGCTTCTTTTTTTTTCTATTGTGTGTGTGTGTGTTTTTTTATAACAATAATAATTAAATCAAGATATATAACATATGAATATATTATGAAGTTTAAGAATGAATTTTCAACCATTTAGCAAGTGTCCACAATGGATGTTAATTCAGTCATGATTTTCAGCTGATTTTTTTAGGATTTAAAAGGAATTTGTATGAAGTATAATATTAAAATTAGGGTTTTGTTGGCTTCAAAGAATATTTTTGCCTTTTATGGAAATATTTTTAAGTGAAAAATAAGTGGAAAAAGGGCAAGGGAATTTGTGGAATTTTTTGATTTTTTTTGAATTTATTTCTCTATCTTTTGCTAATTTTTAATGAATTTTATCCATTTTTCATGTAATTTTGAATGAATTTTTAGATTTTTATTTTTTTTGTAATTTATTTTTTAAAAATTTACACCTTACAAATATTCCAAATAATTTCAAAAATATTGGTAAAATTTTAGAAATTTTTTTGTATTTTTATATTTTAAATGAATTTTTTGAATTAACTAAATCAATTAAATGAGGTAAATCAAGGTAGTTAGTTAAGTGAGGGCAAGTCAAGTCAATTAAGTCAGGTTAGTCTAGGTAGGTCAGTTAAGTCAGGATAAGTCAAGTCTGGTTTGGTTAGGTGAGTTAGGGTTGATTAGGTCAGTCTGAGTTAGTCTAGTCTAGGGAGTTTAGGTAAGTTAGGCTAATCTAGTTTAGGTAGTCTAGTCAGGGTAGTCAGTCAAGTCCTAACTAGATGTGGTTAGACTAACTAACTAGGGTTAGTTAGGGGGTAGTCAACTAACCATGGTTCAGTTAGTAAGGTGAACTAACTGGGGTAAGGTTAAGGGCCAACTAACCCTAGGGAGGTTAGTGGGGTGCTAACCCTAGTTAATTAGTAACTAACCCTAGTTAATTAGTAACTAACTCTAGTTAATTAGTAACTGTGGTTAAGTGAAGGGGGTGGGAACTAACCTTAGTTAATAAGTGGGTTGGAGGTGGAGGAACAGGGTGGTAGAGGGAGGAGGAGAGGGAGGAGGAGGAGGAGTTGGAGGGTGGGGAGGAGGAAGAGGTGGCGGCTGGAGGAGGAGTTGGAGGTAGCGCGGCTGGAGGAGGAGGAAGAGGCCGAGGGGAGGGTGGGGAAGAGGAAGAGGTGGCGGGTGGAGGAGGAGTAAGAGCGTAGGCGGGCGCGGCTGGAGGAGGAGGCAGCGGTAGAAGAGCAGGTGGGCGCGACTGGAGGGGCGGGCTGGTGGCGGAGGTAGAAGCGACATGGCTGGAGGAGGAGGTAGCGGGGCCGAGGGGAGGGTGGGGAAGAGGAAGAGGTGGAAGTCGAGGGCGGCTGGAGGAGGCGTTGCGACCTTCAACGGCAGCGGCGGTGGCTCTCGTCAGCAGCAGCGGCGGCTCCGGCTCCCAACAGCAGGGGGAGAGAAGAAGGATGAGGAGGAGGAGAAGAAAAAGAAAGGGGAGGAGGAGAAAGGAAGGAGGAAGGAGAGGAGGAGGAGGAGGGGATAGTTGGAAGGAGGTGGCGGTTCGCAATTGGCACAGGTAGGGAGTTTTTTTTTCTTCTTCTTCTTCTTTTCTTTCTTTCTTTTTTTTGTTTTGTTTTTTTTTCTTTTTTTTCTTGTTTTTTCTTCTTTTGTTGATTTCTTTTTCTTTTGTTTCTTCTTGTGTTTTTTTTTTCATTTTCGATTTCTTTTGGTTGTTTTTTTAAATTGTTGTATTTGTTTTTTTTTAATAAAATCGAAAAAAATACATAATAATAAAAAAGGAAACTAGAGGGGCAAGAAACACACCCCCGGGCCACGCGCATGCGCAGGCAGAGGTAAAAAAATTTACAGTGACGGGGTCAACCGGGCAGGGACGGTGACACGCAAGCCACGAACGCCACGGGGGTATCCCGAGGTGCGTAAAACCAAAAACAAACACGTTCACGTGCGATGTGAGAAATGCGGTTAGCGGGAAAAATGAAGAAAAATTAATAAAATCCAAACTGTTCGTCAGATCAAAAATCCGTAAAAAGGAAAAATATGCCAGGAGGCGAGAGGAAAATGTTGGAAACATGCATCACCGGGTCCGGGGCAAAATTAGGGTGTTCACATAGGAAAATCGTAAAAAACAAACCCGAAAACACATACGGGCATTAATATCGAAAAATCCGCGCATCGGAACGAAGTGCAAAAAGAAGAAAAGTGTGCAGAACAATGTTCCAACGACGCTATCATGAGAAAACACAGTTTCGATCGAGATAGGATGTGTTCACATGGAAAAAGCCCCAAAAATAGACTCGGAAATTAATACGGGAAAAATCGTGAGCCGGAATAGAGGACAATAAAAAGAAAAAAGTCTGAAAAAAGGGAATTCATAGGGTTGGTGCATCAAAACTCAGTTTGGGGAAAATTAGGATGGGTTCATGTGGAAAAAACACGAAAAATGCATTCGAAAACACTCGAAAAAATTAATAACTAAAAATCCAACAGTCGGAAGAGGGGGAGGAAAAAGGAAAAAGTGGGGGAAAGGTTGACAAGACACGGCTGTCAATTTAAAATGAAATTCCGGTGAAAATAGGGCAGGTTCACATGGAAAAATATAAAAAATAAGCACGAAAAAGACTGAAAACCCGAAAAAATTAATAACGAATCAACCGTGCATCAGAATGACACGGAATAAAAAGAAAAAATGTCAAGGGAAAGGGGTAAGATAGGGTTGATACATTAGATTAGGGTTCTGAAGCAATAAAGATGTGTTCATATGAAAAATCGTCCATTTTATGGGAATTGCTTCAAAAATTGATAACTTTAGAACCGTCTGTCAGAACAGGGGTTGGTAAAAGGAAAAATAGGTAGTTTGAAGGGACGAACATGGCTGTAAGGTTGGATTGAGTTTTTCGATGAACGTAGGATACGTTCGTATGGGAGATTCACAAAACAAAGAATAATGGCAAACGGTCAAGGAACAACTCTGAGGACAGGGTAAAATAGAAGGGAAGGGTGGGGAAGGGACCCCATCAGGGTAAAATGAAATCATGGCATACATACATGAACAAAACATGGTATATGCATGAGGGTATGCATCATAGATGCGTAGGGATGTGTCCCCACACTTAAGACCTTAGCAGGAAGGGTAACCCAAACATCAAGGACATGGTACATCACATCAGACCAACCACGACGTCCCCACACTTAAGACATGACCGGTACTGAGAAATAGAAGGTGTAGCGTTAGAAAAACTTGGCCCATATTGCCGAGAAGGAATGTCGACTATCGAGGTTGCGTCTGGTGTCGTTGTGTCGGCTGGAGGAGGTAGCAAGGTGTCTTCACAGCACATGTCTTTCATCCTTTGTGGCAGGGACCATGCGGCAGCACCCAAGGAGGTAACAGGTTGAAGGAATCGCAGGAAATTCGTCGATGGCGAGGGATATTGCACTCAACTCACGATCACTCAAATGGATTGAAAGAGCAGTCACTCGCCCCATGACTAACATCACTCAAGAAAATAATGATGAAACCCATAGCTCACACCCGGTTTAGAAATCGACAAAGGAATGATGTAAAGAGAGTATGCCAGGGTGCACAATTGATGGTGCCTCAGTGCGTCCAACCCCGTCTAGCATAGGTGCAAGGAGGAAGGCCAGGGAGCCTTGTAGTGCAATGTATAGAACAGAGTGATGTGTCCTGTGCTGATGGCAGAAACCCAGCCCGTGGGTGCATAGGGAAACGGGAACATACTTGACTCCAAAGGTCGTAACGTCTCTCAATCCTCACCTCTCGGAGAAACACCAGTCACACTCAGCCCACCCTCTGTCTCACACTTTGTTGATAGATACAGAGGGCAGCCCTTTCCTGAAACCCATTGATGTAATCCTCACTGTCACTTGTGCAGAGGTTGTATGCCTTGTGCGCAATTGATGGTGCAACTGTGCGTCCCACCCTATGCCGGCATACAATGCAATAAGGAAGGCCAAGGAGCCTTGTAGTGCAGTGCACCGAAACACATCGTGCTTTGTGCATTGAGAGGCCCACCCTCTGTCTCACACTTTGTTGATAGATACAGAGGGCAGCCCTTTCCTGAAACCTATTGATGTAATCCTCACTGTCACTTGTGCAGAGGTTGTATGCCTTGTGCGCAATTGATGGTGCAACTATGCATCCCATCCTATGCCGGCATACAATGCAAGAAGGAAGGCCAAGGAGCCTTGTAGTGCAGTGCACCGAAACACATCGTGCTTTGTGCATTGAGAGGCCCATCCCGTGCATGCAACACTCCGTTCACACATCTTCACCTCTCATTTGATTTGAAGGGAAAGACTGGTCACTCCCCCCACCCTCTGTCTCACGCTCTGTTGATAGATACAGAGGGCAGCCCATACTCACGTCCCCATCTGTAACGTTCTAAATTTCTTTTTTTCGCATGAACTACCTCTAATAGGAAAATAATGATATAGCATTCTTTAAAGGTTAATGGAAATTTTTTTTCTTATTCCCCTCCCCAGCCGACTGTCGTGCTGGAGAGGGAGGGGAATAGAAAGGATGCGGAAGCTCCTCAGTGGAGCTCGTAGGTGTGTTACACCCATGCCCATCGACACGTTAGGAGAGGGAGGATCCCCCTCCCCTCCCCCTATTTAAGCAGAGGGCTGCCGTGATGCTAGAGTAAAGAAAAAGGAATGAGGGCTGCCAATATCCGTGTGCCGACTTGCAATAGTGGAAGGAGGGAGGGCCACCTCGACACCACTCTGAGCAGGGGGTGAGAGAAAGAGGGCTTGAGGGGAGGGAAGCGCTTGAGCCGCCGAACTGCCATCGTCAAGGAAGCTGCCGCTCTGCTACGACGTCGTCGGTGCCCAAGGAGGAGCCACCTTCATTCGCCGTCGATAGATGGCCCTATTACCCTCCCCACATGGAAAGCTTTTGGAAGCTCAGAAGCTTCCAAGGGGGGCCTTCCTAAGCCCCCTTCCTGTGCCTCTTGAAACCCACTCCTCCCCCCCTCGGGTTTTTAAAACTCTCTTAGCCCCCCTTCCCTTGGGCTCCCCTCTGTGTTTAAACCCTTGGCCCCCTTCCCTTATGCCATTTTGGAACCCCCCCCCCCCCCCCCCCCCCCTTAGGGTTTTTCTCCCATAAAAGGTTACTCCAAATAACCTTTCCTTTTCCCCCATGTTTTGTTAAAGTCCCCCTTAGGCCATGCAAAAATACCCCTTGGAACTCTCACGCACCTTGTTTCTTTTCCCACACGTAAAAGAAAGAGGAATGTTAAGGGTCGTTTGACACCTTCCTTTTCCACTCAAAAAGCCTCGAGGGAGCCTTCTAAAACTACTTTCGACGGACGGTGCAAGGGAGCGACGGTGGAATTCCAAAGAGGAGTTGTAAAGCTGCTTCCACGTCCGAAAGACTACAATTGTGATGCCTCCTAAGAAAGTCCAAGGCGCAGCCGCGGGAGGGTCATCTCCGAGCATCCACATGGACATCTCACCCCAATCCCGGGTTTTTCCTTCCTAATTTTTATTTGGTATTGTTGTAATTCAATCACCAAGGTTAATTGTTAGAAATAAGATATATCTTTTGTCCTAAACGATCACGACGAAGGAACTTAGTCATTAATACTTCAATAAAACATTCAAAAAAATAAAAGAAGCATAAATGCATTTCTAGCAATTAGCTTTATGTATTGAAATGAATTAAGAATTGGATTAATGTCCATTAAAATAGTATACTTCGTTTAAGCCTAGAAGTATAAACTGCATCTCGCACTATTAATCCATATCCTCTTTGCAATGAATCATCATGGAAAGTGCAAGCATGAAATGATTCTTACGATGCATAAACTCTAGGAAAATATCGTTTGTCAACTGCATAAATTATCAAGTAAAAGGTTGCTTGTTTAGCATGAATTTTGTTCGCAAAGTATAGGAAGATTAGTTGGAATTAATCTAACCTCAAATCGATAAGTTTAGGGTTGAAAAATCAATTTACGCATTGACATCAAGTCATGTAGAAATGATCCCGTAATTATTTTCTAGAATTAAACAAATTGGCATGAACCTAAAAACACCTAAACCGCGGAGTACTCGTTTGGAATGAGTTAAATCCAAGAAACGCCTATACCTTAAATACTTACCCACATTCACTGAATGTAGGGACAGTGAATTGTAATTGTAAAGTGAACTAGGGTCTGTCCCTAAGAATCTTACAAGATGAAACTTGGAAACCCTAGGTCTAACGATGTCAGCCTAGTAACCCGAAACAGATTGTTTCGTGACTCCATTATAGTTCAATGCGACACTTGCGCAACAAGTGTGGAGTCATACGATCTTGTGATTGGATCACAAGGGAATGGCCAAATTCTCGCAACGAGGATGGCAAGTCCTTACGCAAGTTATCTTGCAAGAGGATGAATAATCATCCTAATTTAGTATCTTTCTTGAGTAAAGAAGATTGATTGGAAACTAAAGACCAGCCGATAAACTAAAGTAACCAATGAACTTAAGGTTTGACCAAGTTGGGTTAATGGGGTATGCCCTAACCCAAGATATAGGGGATCTTGCCAAGTTGCAAGTCATCCCGGATCGAGTGCTGGATGCATTTGAAAGGAAGTATTTATTCCTTAACAGTTTGCCAACAAAAAAATGATCAATGGAAATGGTTGTGCTTGCTACAGATTTTAGAGCACTGTTTGGCTTTGTTTGATAAATGAATTAAAAGATAAATGGATATCTATACTTCAGGTTGAAGTCCTGAAGGGAGAGGCAGCTTCAGTTACCCTCGACTGCCTGCTTGACCCTAACCAAGGGGGTTGTTAACCGTGCTGGGAAAGTGGACCGAACCCCCCGCGAGAGGTCTCTCTGTTGAGTGCTACTTGGAGCACGAGGATGCTTGGGTGCCAGAGGGGGCTCTGGCCGTAAATCTCTCGCCTTTCGGGCGCTGCACAAGAGGCTAACGTGACTCGGGATTGGATCTCGAGGCACGCATACTAGTCTATGGGCAAAAACTTGGATTAGTGATCCCTGTGGATTGCTGGATAGCCTTCGGGTGGATTGTGGATAAGCCTACGGGTTGGACTCTTTGTATTTCAAAGATAAATATAATAACCTGTTAATAAGGAACTTATCTGATATTGTTTTTCTATGTCAAGTGATAAGATTACGTGAAGGAAGCAGTGCCTAATGGGTTAATTAAAGAAGCTGGTTGTTACATGTCCAACTAATGTGTTAGGTAATTAAATAACTAAAACAACCGGAGGAAAGTGCGGAGGATGGGCCATAGGTCCGTCGTACGGATGGGTGGTCCCGGTTGGCCGGGAACTTTTCTCAAATCACGATGGACAGCAGGAAGATCGTCAAAGAACATGAATAACAAAAGCGTTGACCTAGAGTTATGATTAAAACCGATTTATGTTGTTTTAGGTGAACGGAATGGGACTATGCCTTATGGCAGAGAGGTTGAGCTTTGCATCCCTCTCGTTTCCCATTCTCCTTGAACCAAGTGCAGCATGAATCCGCTTCGGACCTGGCGTTTCTGCGTAAAGTAGTTCGCTTGGGTCCGACACTAGTTGCGGTTAGGAAATGACCAATAAGGAAAACCCTAATTCAGGTCAATCCTAAGTGGGAATGGCCGGAATACTTCTACTACATGCAGACAGTGGTTGGAAGACTTGAAAGTCGTGAAGCTGTTCATTTTTGTGGAAGCTCACGTAAACTCAACTTTACATATTTGAGGTCGGAGGGTTGAGATGAACTCATATGTATATGACGAAGTAACCCGTGTAATCCCCGCCGACAGGATTATTGTGTTGGGCCGCCATGAGAAGAATGGATTCCAACGGAAAGGATACCCTGAACTTCCAATGATTTACCGATTCCTGAAAATCCATGACCCAAAACCATACTACTATACAGTTCCTTAGATAAATGTAATACAACGTTGTTCTCCCCAAACTAAATGTAACAGTTGGCTTATCATCTCAAGAAATGTAGTATTCCAAAAGGGCTATGCCCATATAAATACGAATAAGACTTCCTTTTATCAATGTCTGATTGTGCGTGAGAATTGATAAAAAGTTAAGTAGCTACATTGCTTACGTGATAGAAAAATTGAAGATGTAATCAATAACGATTATTGTATAATAACGTTAAGAAACCTTTATCCAGGCACAACCCCAGGTACAGGTTCCTAGTTCGCCTCCTACATCAAGTACTGCTATAATCCAGGAGAAGAAGCTTCTTCTCAAACAGATCAAGCCGCCCGAGTTTGACGGGAGAGGCAGGTCCGTCCAAGCTGATGCTAAAATTTGGATTGAATCCATGGAGGATTACTTCGAAGCAGCCGGTACTGCACCCGCCAATCAGGCTATGCTCGTCAAGCTAAAGCTCACCGGCAAAGCTAGGCTTTGGTGGAAGCAATGGTGTAGGGATCAAGGGATCGCGGAGGGATCCGTTACCTGGGAGAAGCTTAAGAAAGCCGTGCAGGGAAGATACCTACCACCTGCATATCACACACAGAAAATGAATGAGTTCTACGAGCTAAAACAGCTAGGGCTCACTCTTGATGCATACTACTCTAAATTCATCTCACTTTTAAAGTATGTGCCGCAGATGGACATGACACAGCAGGTGTCCAAATTTTGTGCGGGTTTAAATCCACCAGTAAATATCCGTCTCCAATCTATGCGTCCATCAGATCTTCAGGATGCACTCATTCGAGCAGCGCCTATATTTCAAGAGGTGTAGACTAGACCAAGGGGTAACAAAGCTTGGTCTTATAGTGACCCAAACAGAGGAGCATTCAGACCTCAAATAAAGAGAGTTCAAGGTCATAATCAGGGACAAAGAAAGAAAGCAAGGATTGACAACATCAACAACTTTGTTCCTACTCAAGGCAATGGCCGAAACCTCCGTTGTTTCCACTGCAACGAGCCTGGTCACTTCAAGAGGCAATGTCCCAAGCTTGGTGGAGGACATCGCCAAGCACCTTTTCAAGGAATGGGCCGTGGTCAAGGAGCCGCTACCCGAGGCAGAGGAAGAACTGCCTGCATTGCCAATAGGCAAATGTGCGAAGAAGAAGAAGAAGAAGATCCGACCATGGAAGCAGAGTTCGAAAGGGCGACAGTCCATGCCGCTCTACACAAGAAAGGGCCGAATCGCCAGTTCTCGGTGATTCAGACACCATCGGACTATCAAGGTAAAAGTTTCAAGACCTTGATTGATTGTGGTAGTACACATTCCTTTATCTCACCAACATGTGCAAAAAGATTAGGAATAGCCACAGTAGAAGCACCTACCTTGCTTGTGGAATTGGCAAATGGTCGTGAGATTACTTGTACCAGGCAAACTACTAAGGTGAAATTATTTCTGGGAGGAAAGAAGACTTCGATCAAATTCAGAGTCATGAATTTAGGTATCCATGAGTGTCTACTCGGAATGGATTGGCTTAAGCCTAACGACGCCCACATTCATTGTGGGAAGGGTCAAGTTTCCTTTCGAAACTCTGAAAGGGAATTAGTCACAACTCAAGGTGAGGCTGGAGTGCCAAGAATCCAATTGGCCAAAGTATCTCGGATCATAGAAGGAGTCAGAAAAGGATTACCTGTCTACTTGATCAAACTCAACAAGCTAGATCAGAAGCAAGAGTCTAGTGAAGGACCTTCTTGGCTAAAGGAATACGTGGACGAATTCCCTGAAGAGTTGACAGAGCTCCCGTCTCAAAGAGAAGTGGATCATGAGATTAGGTTAGTACCAGGAGCTACGCCAATTGCAAAGAGACCTTATAGAATGTCCATACCAGAAGCAATTGAGCTGAAGGAACAACTCAAGCAACTGCTAGATCAGGGCTACATCCAGCCTAGCAGTTCACCATGGGGAGCTCCAGTACTGTTCCAGAAAAAGAAAGATGGAACACTTCGACTATGTATTGATTACCGAGGATTGAATCAATCAACGGTCAAGAACAAGTACCCTATTCCTAGAATAGATGAGCTTCTTGATTGTCTTCAAGGTGCAAAGATCTTCTCCAAGATTGATCTCAGGTCAGGTTACTATCAGATAAGGATCAAGGAAGAAGATATCCCCAAGACGGCCTTCAATACAAGATATGGGCACTTTGAGTTCCTAGTTATGTCATTCGGACTTACGAATGCACCTGCTACCTTCAACAGGTTAATGTAGGATATCTTTAGGCCATATCTTGATGATTTCGTGCTTATCTTCTTCGACGACACTTTAGTCTATTCTAAACAGGAAGAAGATCATGAACCCCAACTTCGGATTGTCCTTGAGACAATGAGGGCACATAAGTTGTATGATAAAATGAAGAAGTGTGCATTCTTCAAACGTCAGATTGAATATCTGGGATTCATAGTATCAGCAGAAGGAATCTCAGTGGACCCAGCCAAGGTCAGGGATGTGCTTGAATGGCCAATACCAACAACTGTCAAAGAAATACGTAGCTTTCTGGGATTGTCAGGATGGTATAGGGTCTTCATCAAAAACTATGCTTTGATTGCAGCACCTCTGACAAATTTACTAAAGAAGCAAACAACCATTGCATGGTCAACTCCCGAACAAAATAGCTTTGACAGATTGAAGCAAAGTTTGGTATCAGCACCTATCCTAAAACTTCCAGACCTCAATAAGGAGTTTGAGGTAGTAACTGATGCTAGCATACTTGCCTTGGGATGTGTGCTCATGCAGGAAGGTCATCCTGTAGCATACTCTTCAAGGAAACTGAAGAGTCATGAGAAGAATTATGCTACGCAAGACCTGGAATCGCTAGCTGTCATCCATGCTCTAAAGCTTTGGAGACACTACTTGTTGGGTAACAAGTTTACTCTAGTAAACTGACTAGAAGAGTCTCAAGTGGATCTTTCCCCAGAACGAGCTCAACATGAGGCAACGTCGGTGGATTGAAGTACTGGAGGAATATGACTTTGAAATCAAGTACCGACCAGGGAAAGAGAATGTAATTGCTGATGCACTCAGTCGCAAGGCATTCCTTAATTCTCTAATCCTGCAGAATCCATCAACAGGTAGATCTCTAGCTACAAAAGTATATATGCCAAACAACCCAATACTTGAGTTAGCTAGAGAGGATGCATGCCATGATCCGGCCTACCAAACAACCCAATACTGAGTTAGCTAGAGAGGTTGCATGCCATGATCTCTATCAAGGATCAGAATCAAAAGCTGCAGGTTAAGTATCATGAATTTTCTATCAATAGTGGACTTGTCTACCATAGAACAAGGCTGTGTATACCAGCAAGCCAGTCACTTAAGCAGAAGATATTGTGGGAAGCTCATGATTCCCCTTTTGCAGGAAATCTTGGCTATGCCAAGACTCTCAATGCAGTTAGGAAGAGCTACCATTGGGAAAGGCTCAAAGGTGATGTTCTCAAATATGTCATCGAGTGTTTGTCTTGCCAACGTATCAAAGCCGAACATGTCAAGATGCCAGGGAAACTGCAACCGCTTGACATTCCCCAAATGAAATGGGAATTCATCAGTATGGATTTTGTTGTAGGCCTATCCCAAGTCCAGGGAGGATACAACTCCATCATGGTTGTGGTTGACATGCTTACTAAGGTTGCACACCTTATTCCAGTAAAGACAAACTATAAAGCCTCAGACATTGCAAGATTGTTTATCAAGGAGATATTCAAGATACATGGGTTACCCAGAAGAATCATTAGTGATCGTGATTCTCTCTTCACGTCACACTTCTGGAGAGCTATCTTTGAAGCTATTGGGACTCAACTCTGCTTTAGCATCGCTTACCATCCCCAAACGGACGGCCAAACAGAGCGAGTAAATCAAGTTACCGAGGATATGCTTAGGGCATACTGCTGTCGTGAGCCGAAGAGGTGGATTCAATACTTGCCTTTGGTTGAATTTTCCTACAATGCTTCTTACCAACAAAGCATCCAGATGACCCCTTTCCAAGCATTGTATGGTCATGACTGTCGAAGTCCCCTAAACTTCTCAGATCCAACCTTAAGGGTTGAAGCTTCAAGGCAGATGTTGGAAGAGATGGATGACCAAATAAAGCAATAAGACAGGACATCCAAGCGGCCAAGGATAGACAAAAGGCATACGCGGATTTGAAATGTCAAGATAGAGTCTTCGAAGAAGGAGACATGGTCTTCATTCGCGTACGCCCAAAAAAGAGTTCCTTATCTTTAGGAGATTGCAAGAAGCTAAGTCCAAGGTATTGTGGACCGTACAAGATCCTCAAGTGCCTAGGACCTAATGCTTACAAACTACAACTCCCTGAGAACCTAAAGGTTGATAATGTATTCCATATCAGCCTATTGAAAAAGTATGTACCTAATCCTAACCATGTACTTGATGACCAACAAGTTGTAATGCCTAGTCAAGGAGTCCTTGAATTAAGGCCTGATAGGATCTTAGATGTTAGGGAGAGACAATTAAGATCCAGAACCTTGAGAGAATGTCTCGTCCAGTGGAAAGATTATCCCGAAGAGGATGCCACTTGGGTAGATGAAGACACTCTCAACCATCAATATCCCCAGTTTATCTCGAGATGAGGACATCTCGATTCCTCTAAGGGGGAGAGAATGTAACGTTCTAAATTTCTTTTTTTCGCATGAACTACCTCTAATAGGAAAATAATGATATAGCATTTTTTTAAAGGTTAATGGCAAAAAAAAATTCTTATTCCCCTCCCCAGCTGACTGTCGTGCTGGAGAGGGAGGGGAATAGAAAGGATGCGGAAGCTCCTCAGTGGAGCTCGTAGGTGTGTTACACCCATGCCCGTCGACACGTTAGGAGAGGGAGGATCCCCCTCCCCTCCCCCTATTTAAGCAGAGGGCTGCCATGACGCTAGAGTAAAGACAAAGGAATGAGGGCTGCCAATATCCGTGCGGCGACCTGCAATAGTAGAAGGAGGGAGGGCCTCCTCGACACCACTCTGAGCAGTGGGTGAGAGAGAGAGGGCTTGAGGGGAGGGAAACGCCTGAGCCACAGAACTACCACCATCAAGGAAGCTACCGCTCCACTGCAACGTCGCCGGTGCCCAAGGTGGAGCCACCTTCATTCGTTGTCGACAGACGGCCCTATTATCCCCCCCCCCCCCTGCCCCCCACGTGGAAAGCTTCTGGAAGCTCAGAAGCTTCCAAGGGGGGGCCTTCCTAAGGCCCCTTCGTGTGCCTCTTGAAACCCACTCCCCCCCCCCCCCCCCCCCCCCCCCCCCCCCCCCCGGGTTTTTAAAACTCTCTTAGCCCCCCTTCCCTTGGGCTCCCCTTCGTGTTTAAACCCTTGGCCCCCTTCCCTTGTGCCATTTTGGAATCCCCCCCGTGTCTAAACCCTTAAAGCCCCCTTTTCCCTTGGACTTTGGAATTACTTCCCCCCTCCCCCCCTGTGTTTTATCCCTTAAGCCTTTCCCTTAGTCTTTAGAACCCTTTTTCCCTGTGTTTTAACCCCCTTAGCCCCCTTCCCATGGATGTTGGAAACCTTTCCTTTGGCCCTCGTGTTTAAAAATTTTTTTTAGCCCCTTCCCTTGAGGCATCTTGAAACCCCTTCCCGTGGCTTCTTGAAACCCTTTCCTCCAAATTTGCCTAAGGGTCCTTAGACCCTTACTTATAACCTTTAAGGTTACTATTTCCTTGGAGTTTCCCCCTTAGGGTTTTTCTCCCATAAAAGGTTACTCCAAATAACCTTTCCTTTTCCCCCATGTTTTGTTAAAATCCCCCTTAGGCCATGCAAAAATACCCCTTGGAACTCTCCCGCACCTTGTTTCTTTTCCCACACGTAAAAGAAAGAGGAATGTTAAGGGTCATTTGACACCTTCCTTTTCCACTCAAAAAGCCTCGAGGGAGCCTTCTAAAACTACTTTCGATGAACGGTGCAAGGGAGCGACGGTGGAATTCCAAAGAGGAGTTGTAAAGCTGCTTCCACGTCCGAAAGACTACAATTGTGATGCCTCCTAAGAAAGTCCAAGGCGCAGCCGCGGGAGGGTCATCTCCGAGCATCCACATGGACATCTCACCCCAATCCCAGGTTTTTCCTTCCTAATTTTTATTTGGTATTGTTGTAATTCAATCACGCAAGGTTAATTGTTAGAAATAAGATATATCTTTTGTCCTAAACGATCACGACGAAGGAACTTAGTCATTAATACTTCAATAAAACATTCAAAAAATAAAAGAAGCATAAATGCATTTCTAGCAATTAGCTTTATGTATTGAAATGAATTAAGAATTGGATTAATGTCCATTAAAATAGTATACTTCGTTTAAGCCTAGAAGTATAAACTGCATCTCACACTATTAATCCATATCCTCTTTGCAATGAATCATCATGGAAAGTGCAAGCATGAAATGATTCTTACGATGCATAAACTCTAGGAAAATATCGTTTGTCAACTGCATAAATTATCAAGTAAAAGGTTGCTTGTTTAGCATGAATTTTGTTCGCAAAGTATAAGAAGATTAGTTGGAATTAACCTAACCTCAAATCGATAAGTTTAGGGTTGAAAAATCAATTTACGCATTGACAACAAGTCATGTAGAAATGATCCCGTAATTATTTTCTAGAATTAAACAAATTGGCATGAACCTAAAAACACCTAAACCGCGGAGTACTCGTTTGGAATGAGTTAAATCCAAGAAATGCCTATACCTTAAATACTTATCCACATTCACTGAATGTAGGGACAGTGAATTGTAATTGTAAAGTGAACTAGGGTTTGTCCCTAAGAATCTTACAAGATGAAACTTGGAAACCCTAGGTCTAATGACGTCAGCATAGTAACCCGAAATAGATTGTTTCGTGGCTCCATTATAGTTCGATGCGACACTTGCGCAACAAGTGCGGAGTCATACGATCTTGTGATTGGATCACAAGGGAATGGCCAAATTCTCGCAACGAGGATGGCAAGTCCTTATGCAAGTTATCTTGCAAGAGGATGAATAATCATCCTAATTTAGTATTTTTCTTGAGTAAAGAAGATTGATTGGAAACTATTAAGACCAGCCCCGATAAACTAAAGTAACCAATGAACTTAAGGTTTGACCAAGTTGGGTTAATGGGGTATGCCCTAACCCAGGATATAGGGGATCTTGCCAAGTTGCAAGTCATCTCGGATTGAGTGCTGGATGCATTTGAAAGGAAGTATTTATTCCTTAACAGTTTGCCAACAAAAAAATGATCAATGGAAATGGTTGTGCTTGCTACAGATTTTAGAGCACTGTTTGGCTTTGTTTGATCAATGAATTAAAAGATAAATTGATATCTATACTTCAGGTTGAAGTCCTGAAGGGAGAGGCAGCTTCAGTTACCCTCGATTGCCTGCTTGACCCTAACCAAGGGGGTTGTTAACCGCCCCGGGAAAGTGGACCGAACCCACCGGAGAGGTCTCTTCGTTGAGCACTACTTGGAGCAGGAGGATGCTTGGGTGCCAGAGGGGGCTCTGGCCGTAAATCTCTCACCTTCCGGGCCCTGCATAAGAGGCTAACGTGACTCGGGATTGGATCTCGAGGTCTGCATACTAGTCTACGGGCAAAAACTTGGATTAGTGATCCCTGTGGATTTCTGGATAGCCTTCGAGCGGATTGTGGATAAGCCTACGGGCTGGACTCTTTGTATTTCAAAGATAAATATGATAACCTGTTAATAAGGAACTTATCTGATATTGTTTTTCTATGTCAAGTGATAAGATTACGTGAAGGAACCAGTGCCTAATGGGTTAATTAAAGAAGCTGGTTGTTACATGTCCAACTAATGTGTTAGGTAATTAGATAACTAAAACAACTTGAGGAAAGTGCGGAGGATGGGCCATAGGTCCGTCCTACGGATAGGTGGCCCCGGTTGGCCGGAAACTTTTCTCAAATCAAGATGGACAGCAGGAAGATCGTCAAAGAACATGAACAACAAAAGCGTTGACCTAGAGTTATGATTAAACCCGATTTACACTGTTTTAGGGGAACAGAATGGGACTATGCCTTATGCCAGAGAGGTTGAGCTTTGCATCCCTCTCGTTTCCCATTCTCCTTGAACCAAGTGCAGCGTGAATCTGCTTCGGACCTGACGTTTCTGCGTAAAGTAGTTCGCTTGGGTCCGACGCTAGTTGCGGTTAGGAAATGACCAATAAGGAAAACCCTAATTCAGGTCGATCCTAAGTGGGAATGGCCGGAATACTTTCGCTACATGGCAGACGCGGAAAGCACTAGATTGCAAACCCCGTAACATTCCATGGGAGTGCCACGCGGAGCTTTCTAGACACCCTTTCCGATGAATTGCTATGACGTGTCCTGAAGATACAAGTGGACACGTTACACCATCCTGTTAGGATGAAAGCTCACATCACTCAAGGGGTTGGTAATGACGTTCATGTCGGTTGTTGTTGTCATCGGGATCTTGAGGAGGAGGCATACCCAGAGTGGTAGCCTACAAGTCTCGTACTTCAATGATTTGTAAGAAAGGTCATATGTTAAGAAGGGCAGATGGACTGATATTGCAGAGACAGCGCACCAAGGGAGATGGCTTCAAATTACTTGTCAGAAAGATTCTGTTAGTGAGTCAGCTATCCTGAACTGCGGGATGTTACCACCTTTTCCACAGTCAGCTTCTCCCCCAAGGGTGTTTCCACCTTTTCTTGGAATGAGGCCTGTTATGACAGGGAATTTTTTCATTTTCTCCCATAACAGTTTGTTTATTTTTTTGTTTTTGTTTTTTGTTTTTTTTCTTTTCTTTTCTTTTTTTCGGTGAAAAAGAGAATGGTAGAAATACCATATGTCAGGACCAACCTTGCCACCATTGTTGGATCAGACGAGAAGAGAACAAGGTCGGGTTGAGATGTTTCTGCGAGGGGATAGTAGAACGAGACCGCCTCATGAGGAGAATCATAATGGTTATCAGAAGCACAACAAGAAGGATAGTGTGACACCCAAAAGGGAAGGGGTAGGTCGATTGTGATTGTCAAGATCCCCAAGGAGGGAAGTACTTCTTCAGGCGATAGCCATTGATGAGGAAAGGATCATTAGAGGCATCAACAATCTGCACCTGAGTAGAGCCGTTAGGATTGACGGCTAGTACCTTGTACGAGCCCATCCATCGTTGTTGGAGCTTGCCAGGAAACTTGCCAAATCTCGAATCATAGGCCAAGACAAGATCACCTTCTTTGAACTCCTTGTGCTTGATGAAGCTGTCATGATAGGCCTTGCGTCGTGCCTGAGTAGTTTCCATGCACTGTAGGGCCATTCGTTGTATCTCATCCAAGCATTCCAAGTGCAAGAGACGGTGCTGCAGTGACTCATTATCTCCCAAGCATTCTTTAACTGCCACTCGCAAATATGGCAATTCCAGTTCAACAGGGAAGACGGCTTCTGTACCATACACTAGTTGGAAAGGGGTCTGTCCTATAGCTGCCTTATGGGAGGTTCTGTACGCCCATAGGGCCTCTATAAGTCGATCGTCCCAGTCGCGATGATGTATGGCAATTGTTCTTGTTAGAATTGAGCAAAGGATGCGATTGGTGACTTCAACTTGGCCATTGGCTTTGGGGTAATAGGGAGTGGACTTGCGATGGCGGATCTTATATAGCTCAGTCAGCTTCTCCATGATTTTGTTAAGGAAATGAGTACCTCTATCACTTACCAGCTCTAGGGGATTGCCAAAAAACGGGTGATAATATTCTCATACATGAATAGGGCTATGCTATTACCATCGTCCCGCTTCAAGGATTTAGCTTCACACCACTTTGTGACATAATCCGTACATACTAAGATGTATCTGTTTTGCTTCCGTCTGGTAGGTGAATCAATGGGACCCAAAAAATCAATCCCACACTTCTTGAACGGCTTTAGGGAAAGAATGGGTTGCAATGGCATGGCACTTGTTTTGGTGGGCTTCCCCATCCGCTGACAAGCATCACATCTTAAGCAGTAATCGTATGCATCCTTGTGGAGGGTCGGCACCAGTATCCTGCTAACAGAGTCTTCCTAACTGTCGCTTCTCCTACAAAGTGTCCACCACATGGTTCGCCATGGCATGCTTTCAATACTATGCCGATTTCATCCCCTGCAACACATCTTCGCAGCACTTCATCTTTGCCTCTCTTGTGCAGTGCACCGCCTAGCAAGGAAAGGGGGTTGATTCTAATAGAAGCTTCTTCTTCTCATGGCTTGAGATGCTAGGAGGATATTGTTGAGTTGCCAGGAGGTTGGCTATGTCTGCATACCAGGGAGTAACTGTTTCAACTAGAAACAAGGAAGCATCAGGAAGGTCTGGATCATTCTGTTCCTCTTCTTCTGTTTGAGGGATCCGTGATAGATGATCGGCTAGGACATGGGAACGGCCAGGCTTAGTGACTACTTCAAAATCAAACTCCTGGAATAGGAGCAACCATCTCATCAGTCGTCCTTTAATATCGGCTTTGTTCATTAGGAAGGACAAGGCTTCATGATCCACATAGAACTTGAAATGTGTTGACAATAAATAGTGTCGAAACTTCTCTAGTGCAAACACCATTGCCAAGCACTCAAGCTCTGTCACTGTATAGTTCCGTTCCCTATAAGTGACCTTTCGGCTTGCATAATATATCGGTTGATCTAATTTAGAGGGTCCCTTTTGACATAGGACAACACCTAGCCCTTCAACTGATTCATATGTGTGCACATGGAACTCCTTCGTCCAATCAGGAGGCCGCAAAATAGGTGCTTGGATAAGGCACTTCTTTAGGATATTAAAGGCCTCTTCACAGTCATCAGTCCAAAGGAAATCGACTTCTTTCCTTAGGAGCTTGTGTAGAGGGGCTGCCTTGGTTGCAAAATGTGCAATAAATCTTCTATAGTAGCCCACATGGCCAAGAAATCCTCTCAATTGCTTGAGGTCTGTCGATGTTGTTAAGGTGGCAATCTTTTCAATCTTTGCCAGGTCTGTTGCAATCCCTTGTGTAAAGATAACATGGCCCAGCAAAACTCCTGATGAGATGCCAAAGACACATTTGTCAGGGTTGAGAGAAATCCCATACTCGCAGCATCTGTCAAAACATTGCTCTAGGTGTCCCCAGTGCTCACGGATCAAGCTATAGACATAGAAGTCATCTAGATACACCTCAATGAAATCATGCAGATGATTCTAGAAGGCAGCCATCATTACTCGTTGGAAGGTGGAAGGAGCATTACAGAGCCCAAACGGCATCACTCTATAGGCATAGGTCCCCCATTTTGTGGTGAAGGTTGTTTTAGATTGGTCCTCTTTTGCGATTTGGACTTGGTTATATCCATTGAATCCATCCAAGAGGGAATACAGCTCATGGCCTGCCACTGTATCCAACAGTTGGTATGTAAAAGGGATGGGGAAATGATCCTTCTTTGTCTTTGAATTGAGCTTTCGGAAGTCGACACATATGCGAAGTTTCCCGTTCTTCTTGGGTACTACCACAATGGGTGAAACCCATTCACTGTTAGCCACGGGATAAATGAACTCTACTTCAAGAAGTTTCAATAATTCAGCCTTCACCAGAGCAGAGTAATTAGGATTCATTCGCCTTTGTCTTTGCCTTACAGGTTTGGCATCAGGCTCTAGGTCAATGTGATGTTGGCATACTGTGGGATCAATCCCCTTTAGGTCTTTATATGACCAAGCAAACACATCTAAGTTCTCTTTGAGTAGGTCTCGCAGGACCACTAGTTCTTCTTTTGGAAGATTGAGACCCATTTTTAGGTGACATTCAGTACCATCAGTATCCAAGAATGTTACTTGTCTTTCACCTTCCACTTCGCGGATAAATGTCCCACGGATTGCTTCTGGGTAGAGTCTGACTCTTTCAAGAGAGTAGTATCCTCGTCTAATATTCCGCTAGAACCAGTATCCTCCTTCTGAACAGATGACTCATTCATCTGTTTAGGTTGCTGGAAGGGCATCAGAGCTTTATTTGCTTCTGTGTGAGTAGTGATTTCTTCTGGACTTAGGGATTCATCTTCAGAGGATGCATCCAGGAATGTCACATAGCACGGACCTGCTAGAGGCCGTGGCTTTGATGACTCTGGCTTCTATTGACAGGGGGCATCATCATCATCTTTTCTCTGGACTGAATAGTTAGGGTGATAAGAGCCATCGATGAACTTAATTTTTATGCCTTTAATCCATTGCTTATACAGATTCTGAATACTTTGTGGTCCATTGATCAACCCAAATGGAACCATAGTCATTACATCCAACACCCTGAGATCTTTGACCTCTGAGGTCTCTGTAGGGACATCAACAAGATCATCCTCTATCAGAGGGAATTTTTCATCTACACTTTCATATCCTGCTTCATTTTTTTTCTTATCATTTTCATCCTCTTTCTTTGGAGACTCTGTCTCTGCTTCTGTAGAGGCTATGTAGGAGAAGAACAAATATTCTGCCTCTGCATCTGCTTCTGCTTCTGTCACAGCTTCTGACTCTACTTCTGCCTCTAGCTTTGGCTTTGGCTCTGTATCTGCTACTGTCTCTGTGACTGTCTGTGTATCCGCTCTGTCTCTGCTCTATGCTGCTCTGTATCTGCTTTGCCTCTGTACTGTCTCTGCTCTGTAACTGTATTGTCTCTGTACTGTCTCTGCTCTGTCTCCGACTGTCATGTAATAGGGAGAACAATACATCCATGCTTCTATTTCACTGTCAGAGGTGATTTCAGAAGTTAATTCTAGTTGAGGCAGGAGGTATTTGCCCATGGACAAGGATTTTTCTTTCCTTGGCAGTTGGCTTACAGTGCCCACTGTTAGGGATTGTGCCTCTGTTTTCTTAGGAAAGATCTGCTTAACAACCTCTTCCTCTCCTAATGTACCATCTGTTACCTCGTTGGAGGAGTCAGTTATGACTTTGATGGATGTGGATCCATTGCCTTTTTGCGATCAATATAGCTTCAACACCGCTTTATTGGGTCCTCTGCCTAGGGTTAGGGTTCCTTTGAACCAATCCATCCTAGCTCTTGCTTCAAAAAGCCAAGGTCTTCCCAACAGCAGGGGGTATGAGGTCCCATAAGAATTTGGTTTGATCACCAGATATGTCAGCCAATAGTCTCTTCCTGCAAAGGTTGTTTTTACGTATGGGAGGATGCCCAATGGATTTGGTTTGCCAATCTGATAAGCCACTATGTAGGTTGAATTCCTTGCAACCCTAAGTCCTTCATTGTCACATTCATCATTATGTTTACTGATGAGCCTCCATCAATCAATGCATCTGAAATAAAGCATCCTTCTATCCGTACACTAATCTCTGGGGTTCTAAGATCTAGGAAGGCATTAGCCACATCTACTTCCTTTACAGGATCCGGGGCCTTATTGGTCTTGGTCGCTATTGAAGGAGCGATCCTTAGTCCATGCCTTCTTGTGAAAATGCTTTTGAATCTCTTTCGATAGAGGGAGATGACATCAGTAGCTGTCGGAATGTTAAGTTTGGTTTGAAAGTGTCTAGGTCTTTGACCAAGTCATAATCTTTGATAGGATCCACAGGCTTCTCCAGCCTGTTGGGGAATGGGGCTACACCCATTTTCATCTTTCATTTTTCTTCTAACAATTATAGCATCGGCACTTTCTCTATTTCTGGAAGTGCTTCTGTATCTTCTATCTCCTGGGCCTCTGGTCCTGTCTCTGGGACTGTCTTTGTAACTCTCTGTGGCACTGTAGTGCTCTGTACTGCACTGTTCTGTTCTGTACTGCTCTATCCCTCTGTAGGTAGGTTGAACTTCACAGTCTTGGCAGGAGAGTTATTTTCATTCTGAGCCACTGGTTCCTTCTTCTTGGTGCGTATAACAGCGGCAACTTCCAACTCTACCAAATTGGAAGCAGGCTCTTGTATCTTTTGTTGGCTATCAGTGGCATTGGCCTTTACAGGGGCTGGACTGGGATAGCCCTTTGCAGTGTGGCCTTCTCCTTTGCATCGACTGCATAAGGGCTTGTGATCCACGGATTGTCTAGGGTTTGGACAATTCGGGGAGATATGTCCCTTTTCTCCACACCTATAACATTCCACCTCTAATCTCTGACCACCGCCAAACTGTCGTCCTTTGTAACTTTGAGAGGAAAACCTCCTTGGACCGAAATTAGGACCAAACTCCCTAGGCTTTGGTCCAATATCATGTGTTGTCATTTTGGATTCTAGCAAGTTGAATCTTGCATTTTCATCCTTCTATCTTCGTTCATGCATCTCTTTCAGAGAGCAAATATCCTCTATATGGTTCTTCCGCAAACAGTAGGAGTAGAAGGCTCCAGGAATGATTGGTTTCTGGGTACATTCAGTGGCTAAATGTCCCGCTTGATGACACTTTCCGCACCATGTATTAGAGCGCATCACATCTCTTCTAGCTCCCACAGGAGTGGATATATTGGTGGTATTCACCTTCAGTGTCTGCAACTGCTCTGTAATCACATCCAGAAGCTCTTTCTTGATACTTGCAACTGAATTGGATAAATAGTCCTTCAAATTTTCACCTCTTGAAGTACTTGTAGTAGGGTTTTGGGAAGCGTCTGTAATTACTGCATACACTGGTTGGGTTGATCCAGAGGGTCCTCTATTTTGACTTTGATTCAAAGCTCCTATTGAGACTTGGGGTTGTTGATTCCAGTTGGTAGGGCTCCACTGTTGTTGAGTCGCCATACTGTTTGAGGCCACTGTTGCTATGGTTGAACCATCATTTGAGGCACTACCATCTGCGGTGACCACAATGGATTAGGTGCATTATATTGTGGCACTGTTTTCATCTAGGGATAGAGGTAGGGAGCTGTCCCTGGGACTGCATTTGGTGGGTATACCATTCCTGGCATGGGAGGAGGTAAAACTCCTCTTCCTAGAGTCATTGACAGCCTTGCTTCAACTTCGTCATACAATCTTGCACCTTCCACTGCAGCTTGTAGATTGACTGGTCTTCTCAATTCCACGAACTTGCAAACTTCTGGTTGTAGGCCTCTAAGAAACACTCCTTTCTAGATTCCTTCGTCCAAATGATAGTTAGTCCATCTCTTCAGGATGGATTCCATTCGTGAGACATAAGCTTCTACTCTTTCTCTAGAGGACTGACTTAGGTTCATGAACTCCTCTCACATCCGCTCTTCAAAACCTTCACGCCTGAATTTAGTGAGGAAGGCCAACTTCAGGTCGTCCCATGTGCCAAAAGTTCCTATTGCTTGTCTCTCATATCACTGAAACGCTGCGCCCTTGAAAGTGGCAGGGAATATTGCTAACCAATGCTCAGGGGTTCTAGCATTGTTAGCTACACATGCTACCATAAATTCTGCTACATGAAGATCAAGGTCTTCATTATACTCTCCCTTAAAAACTGGCAATGGGACTACATTTCTGGCTTATCATCAATATTTTCAGGATGAATCTGACTAGGAAGGGGACCTTGAGTCGCCATGGGGACTTCTGTAAAGAGTGTTTTTAGGGCATCAAAGGAGACTTCTGCTGCGAGCTCATTCTCAGCTTTGATTTTTGCCTTCTCTCTTCTCACGTACCTCTGGACTTGTTCTAACGCTTGCCTCTTTATTACGTCATTCATCAGGGGGTTGGCTCCAACCAATGGGTCTGTACTCAACAGGATAGTATCATAGAGGGCTTTAGTCTCTAATGAATTCTCTTGCCAACATCTCTTCTACTTCCTGCTTTTCAACATCTCTGAATTCGGCTTTCAAACCACTACAGAGGGGAAGATATTCCATTCTGAAAGTATCAAAACTCATTCTTCTTAGGATTGTTGTTGTGCCATTATAATAATGCCAGCTTCTGAGGGTTTCAACAGTGTATGTTGTGAAAAACACTCTATCTACCAACTTTCTAATTGGACAAACAGAAGATTGTCAGTGCACCAAGCATCCCACGTATCTTGCTGTTGAGCATCCACGAACAAATTCCAACTCTTTTCCTTCTTGTTTTCGTGAATCTCTACAGACCAAGACTCCTGAAGCTTCTTCACAATCTCCCACTTGATGATGTCTGGAAACTTCTCAATGAATGCCAAATATTCCATGGATGGTCATTCTCTCTGTTTCTGCTCTTCAGTTTGTTCCCAAACAGTTTGCCACCAAGATGCAAGTTTCTGCTGCTTCAACAAGAAGAGGAAACAATCCACCACATAGAGCATGCATCATGATGGTGATATGTTTCCACCATTGTGGGATGAAATTCTTGTGGAAAGTGGCTTTGATTATGAGAAATTCCAACTCTTCAGTGGAAGAAGGAACTTTGCAAACATCCATTGGATTCTCCTCTTCTTGGCAATGCCATTTCCTTCATTTTTAGCCTCTTCTGGTGCGTATTGATAGCAAGATTCCCCGGCTACGCACCAAGAACATGGAGCCCCAAGAGGAACACCAAGGAAAAGAGAATTATCTTGCAAGAAAATCTATATTGTAACATCAACAAGCTTTTATTTCATTCTTTTGATCATCAAAACAAAGAAAACAACAATTCTTCACATAGCATCATAGTAGATTTCTCCCACAGATTTGATAGAATCAACCATAATCTTCAACATCTTCATAGAATTCTTCAATATAACAAAGAACACAAATGAATACACCATCTTTGAATGAAAATCAATCACATAGTATTCATCTTCAATGCCTTCATAGTTCTCTCTCTCAATCTCTCATATACAGTTACACTGTTTTGATATAATTGACTATCTTTGGCTCTCTCTCTCTCTCTCTCTCTCTCTCTCTCTCTCTCTCTCTCTCTCTCTCAATAGTACATCATCTCCTCACTACAATACTCTCATAATAACTCTCAATAATCTTTCTTAGGTTGTGGATGAACCTCCCAAGAGGTATGTCTGATATGAAGAGTCACCAGAGCCACTACAATGTCTTTTCACAGCTCACTATTATCACTGTCACTTTAGTTTTCTCTTCAGTGCAGCTGCTTCTTCCACTTGTTTTAGCTCTTTTGAACTTAGATTCATCCTTTCCAAAGGTTAGAAAATTTCTCCATCGTCACATATACATTCTACAGAACACTTACAGAAGGTCTACAGAATAGTTACATTACAGCACCAGAGCAGCTACAGTACAGTTACAGTACAAAGACAGAGCAGAGACAGAGGCTCTACAAAAGGTCATCAAAACCTCATAACTCATACACAAACCATTCCATAATATCAAAAACTATTCAATAAGCTTCTAAAAGATCTCAATCTTCATCAATCATCAATCCATGCTTCATACAGAAGAAAATCAGAACAAAACAGAAGCTATACAGAAGGTATACAGAACCAATCAGAACCTTAACAGAACCTATCAGAACATTACATAGCTTTATATCTCCACTAAGAATCATCATCAACTTCCAAAACATAATCAATATCATCCAAAACACTCTCAAATACTTTCATTAATAACCATATTGTCAAGATTGTGGGAGAGAAGGAAGGAGTCTCACTTGTAGCTTTCTCACTTACACAATGGGGGAATACACACAAAGGTGGAGGCTGAAAACAGTTTTCCTCTTCTTAGTTGTGTAAGCCAAAAAGAACTCTAGTACAAAGAAATAGAAGAACCCTATATATAGGTCTCAAACCAAACTCAACTAACTAAGGTGGCATACTAACTGAGCCACGAACTAGAGTAGATAAGGATAGCTGTCATCTAGCTATTATTCATGGGCGGTGTACCAACCGCATCTGCAGCTAACAAGTCGGTGACATAAATGCACAACGGTCACCCTGGCATATCACGAGTGGAGCTCGATATCTCAACACTCCCCCTCGAGCTCAATCCCAATTCCTGCACACCAAGCAGGTCTCTGAACTTGCGCAGCTTCTCTGCGCCCAATGCCTTCGTAAATATGTCAACTACCTGATCCTCTGTGCTGACATAAACTAGATCAATAAGACCTAGTAAAACCCTCTCCTGCACATAGTGATAATGCACCTCAATGTGCTTTGTTCTAGCATGATAGACTGGGTTATTTGCCAAGTGTATACTACTCATGTTGTCACAATAAATGACAACTGGCCCATCTGTAGGCTGATGCATATCATAAAGTAGCTTGTGCAACCAAGTTACTTCACATGCAGCCATTGCTGCACCCCTGTACTCAGCCTTTGTACTCGACAAGGCAACTGTAGGCTGTTTCTTGCTGCTCCAAGTGACTGCAACACTCCCAAAAGAGAACACATATCCAGTGGTAGATCGTCTATCAGAAATACTACCAGCCCAATCAGCATCAGTGTATCCATACAACTGTATCTGAGCCTCGGTCTCATAAAATAGTCCATACTGCAATGTGGACTTCACATACGTGAGTATGCATCTAGCTGCATCCAAATGCGGTTTTCTTAGAGCCTGCATAAACTGACTTACCAATCCAACAGCATAGCTCAAATCTGGCCTGGTAATAGTCATATAAATCAAACTTCCTACTATGCGTCTATACATAGTAGGGTCTTCCAGAAGCTCACTTGCATCTGTGCTCAGCTTCACATTCTGCTCCAAAGGAACTGAAATAGGCTTATAGCCTGTCATCCCATATTTGGACAGCATGTCCAATCCATACTGCCTCTGCAAGAGTCGTATCCCACTTGGTGATCTAAACACCTCAATGCCCAAGAAATAACGCAGCTCTTCCAAATCCTTCATCTCAAACTTCTGCTTCAATAGCATTTTCACATGAAGGATATCTTCATCACTGTCACCTGTCATAATCAAATCATCAACATGAATGACAAGTAGCATCATACCTTTCTCTGTTTTTCTCACATAAAGTGAGAAATCTGCCTTGGAAATCTGAAAACCAATAGTGACAAGATATTATCCTATCTTGTCAGACCATGCTCTAGGTGCTTGCTTCAAGCCATACAAGGCTTTCTTTAACCGGCAAACAAACTCAGGATGAACAGCATGCACATAACCTGGTGGTTGCTCCATATAGACATCTTCTTGCAAATCACCATGCAAGAAGGCATTCTTTACATTCATTTGATGTAAAGACCATCCCTTTGATGCAGCCATAGCAATGACTGCTCTTACAGTTGCCATCCTTGCAACCAGACTGAATGTTTCTTCATAATCAATGCCATATGTTTGTGCATACCCCTTGACTACTAATCTTGCCTTGTATCTATTCACAGAACCATTTGCATTGTGTTTCACATTATAAACCCACTTACAACCAATTGCATTCTTATCTTTAGGCAAAGGTACCAATTCCCATGTAGCATTTGCTTTCAAGGTATCCATTTCTTCATCCATGGCTTTCTCCCATTTTTCTTTTCCCATGGCTTGCTCAAAAGAAGTGGGTTCTGGTTCCTGTATCACTTTTACCATATAGGCATAGTGAATGGTTGTAAATCTATCATATTTTAGCCTATCCACAGGATACCTAGCTCTGGTAGACCTGCGCAAAGTAGGTTCACTCTCAGGTGCTCTCAAAACATCCCTAGTCTTCCTTACTCCAGGTGTAACAATAGAAGGAATACCCAACTCATCATCAATGCTCTGTTCTGAGCCACTGGATTCACCATCCACATAAGAGTGACCTGCATTCACATCAACCATGGGCTGATCTACCTTCTCTTTTCCTTTTCGTGAAACCTGCATACCACTATCTGCATTGTTTTGAGGAGATTCTCTTGATCTCAATCTGCTTGTCCATGGCGAAGAATGTGAACCACTGCTAGAGGACGCTCCAGGTCCACTAATATCTTGTGACTGCTGCTGTGAATTCTGTGCAGCATTGCCATTTTGTGTATCTACATTATCAATCACATTTACTGATTTATACCAGCTACTCATCTCATAAAAAACAACATCTCTGCTCACTGTAAACTTACGAGTAGAAGGGTTATAGCATCTATACCCTTTTTTATGCAGAGAGTAACCAATAAAGATGCACTTCTCAGCTTTTGGATCCAACTTAGATCTCAACTCATATGGCACATGAACATAGGCAATGCAACCAAAAATTTTCAAATGAGAAATATCTGGTTTCTTACCAGTATACCTCTCCTCTGGAGTCATGCCATGTATTGTTGCAGTGGGAGTCCTGTTCATTATATAGACTACTGTAGCAACTGCCTCAGCCCAGTAAAAATCTGGCACGTCTTGTTCATTGAGCATGGCATGAGATACCTCTCCAATATGCCTGTTTTTTCTTTCTACAATTCCATTTTGCTATGGGGTATGACTACATGAATATTGCTGCTTTATGCCATGCTCCTACAAGAACCTTGCAAAATCATTTGAGAGGCACTCTCCCCCTCCATCTGACCTTAGGCATTTTATTTGCAAGCCTGTTTCTTTTTCAACCATAGCTTTAAGAGTTTTGAAATGCCCAAAAACTTCACTTTTCTTTTTCATAAAATACATCCAAACTTTTCTGCTATAGTCATCAATAAAAGTGACAAAATAATGATAGCCTCCAATAGATGTAGCTTTAGTAGTCCGTACATCAAAGTGGATTAATTCCAATGGCTTCTTACTCTCTTGAACATGTCTAGAAAATGGTTTCCTTGCCTGTTTTCCAAATTGATAGGCTTCACATACCTTATGCATTTCTACAATCTTGAATTTAGGCAATCCTGCAACAATATTTTGGGCTTGCATTGATTTAAGTCGATGTACATTAACATGACCAATGCGTTTATGCCAGATATCAATATCTGCAACTACACCGGTCCCATATGCAAACATTGCTGCACTCAATTCAGGCATGTATGCATCCAACGTAAACATTCTGCCCTTCTTCTTTCCTTTTGCTATCAAGCGACCTTTATTTTTTATATCCTCAACAAAGCATCCATGAGAATTAAATCTGACCAACAAGCCCTGCTCAACCATTTGACCAACACATCACCAGTCTCCACAAATCCTAGTTTTTCCATTTTCCTTGCATCATGCATCCATTCTGCATGACCTGTCATGTGGTTTGATGCACCTGAGTCAACATACCACACATCGTTGCTTTCTTCTGCACTTGTCATAGAATTGGTCATGTACTGCACCATAAACAAATGCTCATTTCTGTCATCACCCTGTCTACTAGAAGATGCATAATTCCCTTGTTGCAATTTTCCATTCATGATGTCATTCTGCTTTTTATAGCAGTCTTTAGCCATATGACCCATTTTACCACAGTAGTAACATTCAACATTGCTGTTTGCATTTTGGCCTCTTTGCCATCCACCACGACCTCTTTGGCTCCCCCTGCCTCTAGAGTTACCACGTCCTCCTCCATAGGACTGTTTTCTTGAGTTTGTTGCATATTCTGATTTCTACCACGGCTTTCAGATCGGCCTCCTCTACCTCTGCCTCTACCTCTTCCAGCATTTGAGTAGAAGACAAATTCTTTTGAAGTTCCTCCTGAAGAAGATACACCACCATTTCTCTGCTCCTCAGAAATTAGAAGAGCAATCAACTCCTCAAAATCAAGAAATCTTTCACGGACGGAAATCGATGTTCGAAACTGTGTATAATCCTTTCCTAGACCATTCAAGGTCACAGAAACTAAATCATCATCTTCCACTGGCAACCCAATGGAAGCAAGTGCTTCTGCAATCTTCTTCACCTTCATATGGTAGTCATTGATGCTCATACTTTCTCTTTGCACATTGTGCAACTCTTGCTTGAGCTGCATTTTCCTGGCTTGCGTATTTGTGCTATACATTTTTGACAAAGTATCCCATGCCTCCTTTTGGCGTACTTGCATCCTGAATATGCACAATCATAGAGTCTGAAATGTTGATAGACAGCCAATACATAACTTTCCTAGCTCTCTCATGCCATCCTTTAAATGCATGCATTTGCTATTGATTGGGAACATTAGGAAGAACTGGTTCTTCTTCATTTCCTACAACGAATTCCCAATATCCTTTTCCCATAAGGAAATTCGTCATTCTAAACTTCCATGCTTGGAAGTTGTTCTTGTCAAGCTTTTTAGTGACAATTTGTGAAAAAGAATCAGACGCCATTACAGAACACTGCAAAAAATTCTCACTGCAAAAAACACAGCTTCAGCCTCACAAGGGCAAATCTGCAAAACTGATGAAAGTGGTATTTGACCACACAGTCACTTCCTAGTGACGATTTTCTATCAAGGATGATTTTGTAACTCCCAATGTCTCTGCGCACAGGCATACGATGCAATTTCTACATTAACTTTTCACTAACCTGTAGAACAGTGGTCACACAGCAAAAAACATGGCCTTTTCCTGAGTGCGTGCGGAAAACTTCCGCCTCCAAAACAGGCACCAAAATGTCCTCGAATCAAAAAAACAGGGCAACTAAGGGCTAAAGCCCTATCCCGCAGCATATACTGCCCTCTTGCTACACCGCGAAGGGTCTCTCAATCTGAGACAATACACTCTTGCACTTTCCAGCTGTGCTACCTGCAGAGACTTGCTCCCAAACTCAAAAAATGAAAGTAACACTGGTCCTCTTACCAGAACACCGCGAATTTGGTTTGCTTTCTTGAGCTCCTTACCACGAATCAGGCTCTGATACCGTGTCAAGATTGTGGGAGAGAAGGAAGGAGTCTCACTTGTAGCTTTCTCACTTACACAATGGGAGAATACACACAAAGATGGAGGCTGAAAACAGTTTTCCTCTTCTTAGTTGTGTAAGACAAAAAGAACTCTAGTACAAAGAAATAGAAGAACCCTATATATGGGTCTCAAACCAAACTCAACTAACTAAGGTGGCATACTAACTGAGCCACGAACTAGAGTAGATAAGGATAGCTGTCATCTAGCTATTATTCATGGGTGGTGTACCAACCGCATCTGCAGCTAACAAGTCGGTGACATAAATGCACAACGGTCACCCTGGCATATCACGAGTGGAGCTCGATATCTCAACACATACATCACTCTAAATCCATCAAAAATAATCATTCAGTCCTCAAAAACAACAAAAATCAGTTAAAAATTTAATCTTTTTCCACTCTCAACATGGCCCATTGAGGTTCTAGGGTCTCTGTTTGTCTTTGTTCAGGAATGGGATTTTCGTTGCTCTTTTGCAAGTGAAAATCCATGCTCATGTAGAGCCATTACTACACTAGGGTCCAATTTGAAGGACCTGTCACGGCGTGCATTTTCTCTCCAACCTACTTGAGGGAGGTGCGTAGAGGGGGCAGAGCCCGCTCTGCAGGGGTTCGGGGGGGGCAGTCCCCCCGGCCCGCAGTGCCGTTACGATAAATGCCATGCACAATTTGAAGGACTATTTGTAGCCAAGTTTTGAACTACTTGCTCTAGATTTCAGTTTAGTGATCGATCTATGATATGGTTTTGGCTCTATATGGTCTCTTGGTTAGTTTCAGGGTCTATAGGTTTAGATTTGAAAAAATCCAAATTCGGCCCAACAAGTCCGAATTGTAGGGGCCAAGTGCCTGATTTGGCCTGTTTGAGGGCCGAGGGCCGAATGAGAAAGGGCCGAATGTAACTGGTTCGAATGTCAAATTTGGCCAGTCCAAGTGTGGTTGTCCGATGGCCGAGTGGCCGAGTGGGCCGAGGGCCGAGTCAAGTGGGTCGAGTGTCGAGTGGTGAATTCGGCCGGGCCGAATGTCAACTTATCCGAGTGCCGAGTTAGCAGGGCCAAGGGCCGAATTTCAAAGTTGGTCTGAATGCTACACTCGGACAGGCCGAGTAAAAGGCATCCGAGTGTAGTGGGCCACCGAATGGCCAAATGGTCCGAGGGTCAAGTGGTCGAGTGGGCCAAAAGCCGAGTCAAGTGGGCTGAGTCAAGTGGTCCTTGTGGTTGTGGACCGAGGGCAGATTATGCGACTCGGCCTAGAATTGTCGTCACTCGGACGGGCCGAGCGCGACGTGATTTTTGCCAGACTTCAAAGAATTTGTCGCGAGAGCGATCAAGGGCTTCCTACCTGCTAAGCACCTCTAGATCCAACCTACTCATGTAGGGGAAGGCGTGGAATTACTTGGGTTGGGCAAATAACTCTTGGATGGCCAGATCGAAGTGGAACCATGCAACAAAGCTTTCTCCCTCTCTCCTACTCTCCTGAAACCCTGCAATGCACAATGTGGTCTTTCTTGCCACTCCTAGCCCCTTATCACCCTGCCCAGGCCTGTACTCACCTTAGTCTTGCTCCCCTGACTAAAAGTTAACCCAAATTTTCTTTTGCCCCTCTTTTCCCTGTTTCAACCTATTATACAACAATAGAAAACCCTACTGTTTGCTTCAGTGTTTTGCTCCTATCCTTTCTAAATGCAAGAAAAAATCATAAGGAAAATATCTACACTACTCCATCATGCTTCCCCAAGTCCAAAACAACAAAAACCTACTTGCTAAGGAGATCGAATATCTCTTCAAACTCCCTCACTTCCTACCTATCTATCTCAAGCACCCGTTCAGGGAAAACCCTATTTCAATGCTCGATTCGAAGCGCGCAAGTGCTCAAGGCTTGAATCCGTTGGTCTCGACAACGGAACCAAAATGTGGGAGCTTTCGCTCAACCGCCAAGACCCACGGACCGCTTGTTGTTTCAAGCGTTCCAAGCCGAACACTAATGGCTACCTCTCACATAGCCGACGTGCCATTCATATCTACGGGTGTAGTGAGCTTACCTTGATGTCGATATGAGTTGCCTCCTCTCTCGCACATACCGGTAGCTCCACGATCCTAAATGCTAGCTCAAGCATCCTAAAGCCTCCTCCATCTCCAAGCTCCATCCACCATAGCCGTGCACGCGAGAAAAGAGAAGAAAAGAGAAGAGAAGAAGAGAAGAGGAGATGGTGAAGAGCTTCACCCTCTTGATCCCTCACTCCCACACACTCACTCTCTCACACTCTCACACTCCCTCTCTCAAGAGCACACACAAGCAAGGAGAAGAGAAGAAGAGAATAAGAAGAGAGCTCTTGTTAGCCACACACAAGAATAAGCTTCTCATTCACTTTTCAACTTTATATATAAAACCCTAAATCCCTTTTGGTTGGTCATCCCCTTATCCCCTTTTTTACATGGCCAACTATGGCCTTGGCCCTTTTTCCCATTGTCCTCATATCTTCCTAGCTTCCTTCCTACCGCCCATCTACCTTTATAAATTGCACGGGTGAGAGCTCGACGCTCTTTAAGTTAAATCATGATGCGCTTGCACTCGTTTACAAAAGTATTAACTTGCCCTTTTTCTTGTGTACATTTTTTCTTTATTTAGGACTTTTCTTCACTTCTTGTGTTTCCATATTTTTCATGTCACGCCTTCGTCTTCCGTTTCACTTTGCCTTAGTCTTTGTCTTCTGCTTTAGCTTTTCTAGATTTTCAACCTTGTTCATCTGACGATTAACAGTATTCTTCCTGTAGACAATAACCAGTCAATATCCTGGTATAACTAATAAAAAATCACTCCAAACTTTGGACTTTCAGTACTCACAATATCCCAAAAAGCATCTACCACTCAAGTGGTATGATCCAAGCATTTGCCATTAGGAAATAAGCATCACAGATACTTCAACCGTGTAGGTATATTGTTTCCAAATTCAAGACAGTAACCAGTTCACTATTTCCAGCCTACAAATAAGCTCCAAAACTGAGCATTTAACACTCCAATATCATGCTCAAATGCATGATAATAAGGGCATATACATTGTTAGGATGAAAGCCAGCAGTGCCCTGGAATCACTTGCTATTTACTGCAGTAAACAGCCAAAGTCTATACAGGTCTGCACTAAATATCTCAATATATGTGAAGAATTTTTAAAAAATTTCTTCTGCAAAGTTGTAGACCACATCGAAACAGTTTGGATTTCTAGGCCGTTTCTCCAAAATCCATTTATGTAGTAAGATATAGCTTCTGCAAAAGAACAAGCTACAGGCACAGTCTCCTTTGATGACATTTTCTTCAAATCTAATGTCTGGATTTCAAATGGCCACTGCCAACCTTCAGGCTTCAGGTGTTCAAGCTCTGATACCATGTTGGAAGAGAGGGAGAGAGATAGAGTGGAGCGGAAGATGAGCCTCAGCTCATTATTATTATTCTTCCATTATTCTTCCATCATACTAACTGAAAGAGACTTACACACATAGGTATGACTAACCAAGACTAACAGTGGTTAAGTCACTGACTACACCGACTTATTGAATGTCACACACATGTATAGCTATATCCAGTTAGTCACACACATAAATATAGATTGATTGAAGAGTAATAGGAGCTTGATATTCTAAAAATACATTTCAAGGTTAAAAATTTTTGAAAGATGAAAGATACAACAAATGTGAAAAAACCTCTATTCTAATGATATATATGTGGCCCAAATGGTGATACCAAAGTGAGACAAATGGCTGTTCAATAATAGCTACAATGTGGTTTTTACACTAATACATGTAAAGAGCACAAGGTTCTAGATTTCAGCCCATAGGTAACTATAAGAGACCCTTTGCATATGTTCCAAACATGATCACTAAATATCACACATTACAATCATCTAGTGGTTAAGCACTTATCAGACTTTTCTTCAAGTCTAATACATTAGCCAACGGCAAATGCACATCTCCCCATCCAATAATATTGCAAGCAAAGTTGTTCCCTAAAAATACACATCCTTTTCTTCCAACATCATATGTAGTGAACTGTTCCTTATGGGGAGTAAATCAAATGATGCTTTCTAAATCAAGAATCTAGACTTGAACATGCCATCATTAGTAGAAAACTTCCCCCATAATTGCTTATGTTGTTAACCTCTTTCATGTTTGGATTTTGTTTCTCCTCTTTCTTGCCATTTTCACCACTTTGTTTCTTTCATTTATGTGGATACGATGCTCAACTTATGGAAGAAATACTAAATCCAATCCTACATATACAAGCTAAAAAGTGAATAGAGGACTTATTATGTGTGTAAGTTTGAGAACAACCCTTTTCTTGGTTCCATCCATCTTCTTGTCCACTTTATTGAGAGTGAGGGAGAGTGAAAGTGAGAGTGCAAGTGAAGGACCTAGAGAGTGAAGCTTCTCTCTTGTATTACATTCTCCCCCCCCCCCCCCCTTATTCTTCTGTAGCTTTGAGGGTGAGAGGTAGAGTGTGAGATTGGGTTTTCCATGTCTCCTTCTTCTCTATGTTTTCTCTCATCATTAGAGTACTTAACTAATGTATTGATAGCAATGGAGTAGCATGAGTGGATCAACGTAGCATTGATTGATTCAACCGCCACTATCAAACCTTTGAAGAAATTTGGACTACAACACATAAAAGTAAGAAGGTGGGTCTACTACAAGATCTTAGTTATTGGTTTTCTTGCTTGCTTAGGATAATGAGGAGAAAGCATGTTTTTTTTTCTTGTTTAGGTCTCTTCTTTAGTCAAAGGCAAGTACGAGATGCTTCAAAGGCCTCTCAAATTTATTATCATCTTTTACTTTTAGTAATCCCAATGGATATTCTTGAGGGGGAGAAATTCAAAAAATCAAAGAGAATGCTTGAGTTCTTTAATCAAGCATCATTATTCGGATAGTGAGCTAGCGTAGAAGACTTTGGATAGTATTGGTATTAATCAAGATCCATATACATAAATTTTCTAGCTAATGTAATCAAATATGAAACAAGGTCAGATATAAAAATAGTTTACTTCTAAATCCATCTATGGTGAAGACTATGAGAGAAAGAGCTAATGGTAAAGTGATGGAAGTTTTGGGTGAGCCTCTTCGTATGGAGATTAGCTTTAAGGGAAAGAAGGAGGTTCTATTAAATGAATTTACAAGATTTTTCTTGACTTGCGCATCCAATAACATTTTATGATCTACGATTTGTCTCTAAAAGCGGCTCAAGGAGTAGCTAGGTTTGTGATTAAACTTGTTGAAAGTGAGATTTTAAAGTATACAAAATTAGAGAGGGTCTCTATTATCTTGATGAATAGAGCACTTTTATTAAGCCATTACAATGATTCAATATCATTTAGTATTCAATCTAAATACAACATTTGGTAGCTAAGACCTTTTAAAGTAGATATAGAGGATTGGCACATGCTATATTGGGATTTTTATCAAACTTCAATATTTGATGTGATTAAGAGCCAATAAGCAAGAGAAGAGCTATTTGTGGAGAAATGCATAAACTATGAGGCTGAATGGCACATATTTGGTGACTTGAGGATACTCAAATGCATGTACAAGATGTCAAAGGGAGCCAACTATAGATATAGTGGCTTGACCACTAAATACAATCGATGGAAATCCTTTCATAATGCAATTAAGGATCATGCTAACAACCACATCATGTAACACATCATCTTTGGCAAAGACTATACAAATGGTTATCCAAAAAGAAAGAGGGATACCAAAACTCTTGTGCAAAGCAAAGATTTTTAAAATGGCTACAAACTAATCAAAGACAAGGTAAAAGATGGATTTTAAGAAACCCTTGACTCTTTGATATCATTTAGTATAATTTTGTTACAATGGAAACTTTAATTTTGTTCCACTCAATAAGGCATCTACATTTTAAAAGTTCTTATTTTCTATAACCTTGGGGGAGCTTCAAATCTTTTGCATCTCCTACATGGAATAAATAGGAGCTAGGAACTTCCAAAATATCTAGCTCTAGATCCACTATATCTAAGCATGTAACAAAAAATTCTTATAGGTTCTTCATTCTCCATCAAAATTATCTTGTCTACTCCTTTTTTGACACTTTGGAGATAGCTTTTAAATCCATCATCAATAAACTTAGAGAGCTTGACAATCTATTGTGATAAATTGCAATATTTTGATTATTCAAGCTTCCAATACAGTGGACAACGTCTAGACCTTTTCTAAGCTTTAATGGTCTAGAGCCCATGGCTCTTCCAAGAAAGTTATTGGGGTATTCAATTTTAAATTTCATAATAAAATGAAAAAAGTTTAATTATTCAAGCTTCAAATATAGTGGCCAAAGCCAAGCTTCAATGTTCCAGAGCCCTTGGCTCTTCCAAGAAAGTTATTTGGGTCTTCAATTTCAATTTGCATAATGACAAAAAAAACTTGAGATATTAATACATGAAAATCTTATCTCGCATATCCATTAATCATAATAAAACTCTATCACTAAGCCTAATGAAAATCTTATAAAAATCTTTTATAAATTTCTTTCATCTTTTTCAAGAAGGCTCTTATCGTAAAGATTTATTAACTTTTTTAGCTTCATCCTCTTCAAAGAGGCTCTTAAAGATTTATGGAGTTTTTTTGGCTTTTTTGGTAATGGAGGCTTTAGTTTGTCTTTATGTCCCATGTCTTCAATACCATGTCTAAACCTCCGAGAACTCATCTTCCTAAAGGAAATCCTTTCTTTTCATACTCCACAATCTGATCAATACATGAATATAAGGCAATGGAGCTATCTTTAAAAATTTCCTCCTCAATATCTACAGCTAATAGAGAGTATAGTTCATAGCTTATGAAATCCTTATCATGCTAGCACATCTTCAAGAATAGCTCAATAAGAATCTTCTCTAAAAGGTATTGAATATCATTGAATGACATATATCTTGTTTTATTAATGAGGTAACTATGAAATATAGGGACATAACCAATAGGGCCTTCTTTAAACACTGAACGAAAAGGTAGAGCTCGAGTGGAAGCACACAAGTGAAAGAAAGAGAAAATTAAGAGCTATGGCAAATGGAGCAAGAGAGCAAGAGAGAGAGACACTGTATGTGGGAACTCCAATAGTCACAATATCTAACTAGCCTTCCCTTTTTCAATAGTTATTGAAAGAATAAAGAATAAAGTGATAGTGGAGGGTACTCGCCACTTGCGGTGTACAGGCGTGTGGTCACAATGTGTGAAGTAAATATAGAGTGATGTAAGCATAGATGCCTTTATAGCCAACAACCTCTCACTTAAAGGTGAATGTATCTCTAGTGAAGAAAGAATAAGAAAAATGTTACAAGATACAAATGTATATAAAGTACATCAAGATGATGACTAGATGTCATCTCATCCTATGCCCATCATCTTCCTAAGCAAGGAAAAAACGTTCCACTAAGAGTCTTTTAGTGAGTAGATCTACAAGTTTCTTGTTAGTCAAGATTTTGACAAGCTCAATAGACTTATCCTCTACCATCTCTCAGATGAAGTGATAGTGCACATAAATGTGCTTTATCTTTGTATGGAAAACTAGATTCTTTGCCAAATGAATACCACTCATAGAATCTAAATGCAGTGTAGGAGTAATAGTAATACCAAGGTCCTGCTGTCCACCAGACCTTGGTATCCATAGGTCTTCTTGCAAGCCTCATTGGTGGCTGTAATATACTCTACCTGAGTAGCAGATAAGCCCATGCAATTTTATACCCTAGAGAAACAATACCTCCAGCAAAAGTGAAGACCTACCCAGAGATGAACTTCCTACTATTTGCATGTCCTACATAGTCAGAGTCAATGTAACCCACGATTGTAGTATCCTGACCACCATGAAAATGCTCACATCTACAGTGCCTTTCAAGTACCTCATGTTATCCTTCATAGAATTTCAATGTTGCCACCTAGGTATAGCTATATAATGTACCTATTGCAAATGCAATATCAGGGCGAGTGGCTACCATGGCATACATCACACTATCCTTGCATATGCATGAGAGATTTGGCAATCTCAACCTTCTGCTCATCTAATTGAAAACAAATTGCCTTACTAACCTTCACATGGAAAGGTAAAGGACAAGCAATAGGCTTAACATCTTGCATATAGAAGCACTCAAAGATATTTTGTATGTACTCTATCTGTGATAAGTAAAGGAGCCCTTGAAAAAGATTGCACGTGATGCACCACCCAAGAATATGTGAGACTTGCCCCATGTTTTTTATCTCAAAGCTCTTCTTGAACTATGTTTTTGAAGCATCCAACTCATCATGAGCTCTCCTAACAATCAACGTATCATCCACATAAAGTACCAAGATAATAAGACTACCATCACGAGTCTTCTTCGTGTAAAGACATGGATCCATATCACTGTGGGAGTAAGACTGTGATCACATAAATGCATCAAACTTATGATACGATTCCCTAGTTGCCTACTTAAGACTATAAAGGCTCTTTATTAACTTGCACACTAGGTGTTTCCCACCCTTTTCCTAAAAGCCCTTAGATTGCTACTCATATAAATCTCATCATTCAAGGCCCCTGTAAAAAGTATGTCCTAATATCCATTTGATAAAGCTCGCATTCTAATTGAGCAACCAAGGAGGAAAATACTAAGCATCGAGTAGTCATCTTGACTATAGAATAAAAGATCTCATCAAAGTCAACACCATGCTCTTGTTTAAAACCCTTAGCAACAAATCTAGCCCTATATGCTAACTTTGGGTATCTAGGTATACTCTTCAACTTGTACATCCACTTGCATAGAAATGCATATTTTCCATTGAGCAAAGGAACCAAATCCCATGTATCATTTTTCTTCTACAATGAGTCATACTCTAACTGCATGGTCCTCTCCTAAGAGTGACTATCACCTCTACACATGGACTTCTTATAAGTAAGGGCTCACTACAAATTGCTACCATAATATAGTCCATGGAGGGCTCGAATTGATCAAGCTGGCGTCTATCACTCGTAAACCATCTCAAAATAGATTGTGGGGTATGTACATATTGTCCAACATCATGATCATGGGCCATTAGAATATCAACAGGCTATCTAGCTAGGCATGTGCTAACAAGAGGCTCCTCTTAAAATATCACCTTGTCCATCTTAGCTACCTGCTCAGGTTGCTTATGCATCTTCTCCTCATGGAAAACAACAACATGGCTACAATACCCTTCCTAGCTTGCAAATCCCATAGGCAATGGCTCATCTTACTTGCATCCCCATAACAAAGAAATATGCATTTCACTGACTTAGGATGTAGCTTATTGCACTTATCCTTGGAAACATGGTAGAAAGTCTCGCGACCAAATATATGCATTTCACTGACTTAGGATGTAGCTTATTGCGCTTATCCTTGGAAACATGGTAGAAAGCCTCACGACCAAATATATGCAAATGAGCATATAATGGAGGTTTTCTAGACCATACATTCTCTGCAACTTGATAGCCAATAATAGTGCATGGGGATCTATTAATCAAATGTATGGTAATAGTAACTATCTCAACCCAAAAATATTGTGGCAAGCCTATATAAATAAGCATACTACCGAATCTCTCCTAAATCATCATATTCATATGCTCTGCAACACCATTCTGGGGTGGGGTATAAGGGGTTGTCAACTAAAGATTAATAACCCACTCATTGCAAAACTTCTCAAATACTTTAGAGACATGTTGACTCCCATTATTTGACCTAAGGAATTTTAGCCTATACCTAGATTGTTTCTCAACAAAAGTAAGCCAATGTTTAAAGATACTAAATACATCTGATTTTAACTTTAAGAGATATGCCCAAACCTTGTGAGAATAATCAATGAAAGTCACAAAGCACTTCATGCCACCTAGTGATGATTAATAGGACATGGGACCACACACATTGAGATGAACAAGAGCTAGCGGCTCACCCATACACACAATGCCATTCTTATGAGAACTACATATCTGTCTACCATAAAGACAATGATCACATGAATCAAAACATTTGTAGTCAAGGGGTAGAAGACACTATAAGTGAGAAAGCATATTCATTTATTTTAAGGATATATGCACAAAGCAATGATGCCATAAAGATACATGCGATATGTCAACCACAGCCAAAACATGGTTAATAGACCTAGATACAAGAAAGGGGGATTGAGTTTGCCATCCTTGGCATCTCAAGCAAAGACAAGATTCCCACAATCAATCTTTCATGTAGAATCTCCAAAACATACATGATATCTTGCATCATTCAACTATGCAACATAGAGTAGGCTTTTGGTCAAAGCCAGAACATGTTATACATCATGCAAAACAAAAATGCTGCCTAAAGCAAACTAAAATCTAATATCACAAATGCCAATCATATCCAATGCCACTATGATAGGAATGAAACCAATCCCTATGTGGGGTAACATGTGGAGAAGCCCTTAAATCAAGTAGCAAACATTGAGAAAAAGTGAACGAGGCATTGACCAATTAACTAACGTCAAGAGAAGAAGCTACCAAGATATGATCATCATCAGACTCAAGCTCTAAGGCATTTATCTCCTCAATCTTCAAGTTGTACTTACTAGGAACAATGTTGTGACCATTAGACTTATCCTGCACTACTTTGCCCTTGCATTTCTCCTTACACTTATCATCATGCATCTTATGGCACTGTGGCCTAATAGCCCTACTTTCCACAGTAATGACATTTAAGAGAGACCTTATGACCACAAGACTTACTACAAGACTATCCACGAGACTAAGACCTATGTGAGTCTCTACATGGTGGCCATTACCACTCTTATCATTATGTCTGCCCCTAATAGTCAATGCATGAGAAGTACATGATGCATCCATATTCTTTTTGTTTATCTCCTTTCTGAGCAAGGCACCCTCAACATCTTGGAGTTTCAAACCACCCTTGACCATATTAGCACACATGATAGTATAGAAAGTGTCCTACGACTCAAGAAGTATCACAAGCAAGAACAAGGAGTAGGAAGATTATCCTTGAACTCAATGCCCTATAAAGTCAAGTGGCTGAAAATAGGATGAATTTTATTCAAATATGCAAATACACTAGTCCCTTCCTCCATTTAAAGGTCCACAAGTTGTTTCAACCAATACATCAGTAAAGTAAAAATTTCTTTTTTCATAAAGTTTGCACATATTTTCCCATAACCACCAAGCATTATCCTCAAGTGCCACAACATTGAAAAAAATATATGTTTTGACAATGATAATATAAGAGTGGATTTACATAGCTCATTGAACTTATCCTAAATATCTTGATCAATGTTGTGAGGTGCCTGCCACAATCTCAATCCAAGGCGCGCCTTTTAGTAGTCCATCAGTAGGTTTTCCAAAATGACGCCGCCCTGCACTCCCTTGGAGTATCACGCGGTTTGTCACTTAGGCCTTAAGGAGTCTACATTGCAGCAGAAGAGTTTGGCTAAACCCACTGGGATTAACCTGAATTTTTGGGTTCCTAAAAATTAGATGGGTCTCTTAATAGCCAACTAGCATCAGTAAATTCGAGTTTCCACTTCCTATAGGATTACTCGGACTTGCCATTGCACTTGGTTCAAAGAGAATGGGAGATAGAAGAGAGTGTAATACATCAACCCTCCTTCCCATAAGGCAAAATCCCATTTCGACCCCCTAAAAAAACCCCCTAAAACAATGGAAGTTAGTTCTACCTAATGATTAGTTGGTCAATTTATCATTTTCCTATTTCTATTATTGATTTAAAAAAGCTCCCAGCTAACGGGAGACCACTCTACCGTTGGATGAACCTACCATCGGGGGTCATGCCCACCTGCTTTCCTTTGATGAGATATCATATTTAGTTTTTTAATTACCTACAACACATTTATTGAAACATATACAACCAACTTTCTTAATTAGTCTATTAAATCATAGGTTCCTTTACATAATTTATTTCATGGACATACATACAATTCAAACAACCCTAAATAAAAAAACAAATTCGTTTATTATATTGGAAGTTTATTACAATTTCCATCTTTTCAATCCTGTGGAAGATATACAGAATTCCACGAGGGTATTCTGTCCACCAAGATTCCTCCCTTGTAAGTAGTATTAGGTTATAGGATTTCATCCTGGGTCACGAAGGGGGTCATTAGATTCTAGGAGTACTGCGGATTTTATGGCCAAAGCCACCCATAGAATCCACGTTTCCTACTGCTCAAGACTATCCCTACGGCCGGTCTAAGCCTCTCAAAACGATAATCATGACCCCCTTGGAGTAGGGTCTTGCAGCTAGCTTGGGGGTAGCCTAGTGCGATCTTTCCTTTTATCATGTTTATCAATGTTTTTAATCAGAGATCTAGATTCTAGCAGACACAAACAATCCTTTCAAACAATGACAATCACACCATTTGTTGAGAAATTAGCCAAAAGTCTAAGGCATAGTCTAAGCCTTATCATATTGTTGTATGTAAAGTGTCCTTAAGTTTGGGGGCATCTATCTTTTGAGGATACCACTTTAGTGAGTGGACTGTTGTTTGAGATAAGTGTGAGAGAATATTGAAGAAGATGAGAATGAAGAATGGTTGAGCCTCCATATCCCATGCTGTCCACTCTCCGTTGCGCGTCTTTCTTCCTCTCTTTTCACCATTGTGCAATTCACAGTTTCACATAGCCAAGGTACATCCTTAACCCAAGGTAACCTTACATTCTAATGAGGACTCTTCTTCCCATAAAGAAGTGTTAAGTACAAATATTTCAACGTTGTTAAGCAAGACACGAATTTCCCATTTAGGACTAACTTATCCAACATAAGTGATTTTTTTTAAATCGGTACTTAGAAAAATATTGCAATAATAATTTAACGAGATGATTTACAATATTCTCTAAATAGACTTTCACTTTTTAAGTGTTAATCAACTCCTAAGCTTTGTTGCGTTTGGCAATAAATATATCGAGCTATCTTACTAATCTTGAGTGCGCATAACATCCTTTACTCATTTCGTGCAATAACCTCTTGCAACTATCTCCATCATGATTCTACAAATTATAATCTTGATTAATCTACCTACAAGTCATAGGTAGCAGTTAATCGTTTGTGTGTGTATTAGTACACTCTCTAGATGAAACTAACATCTCGTTAAGTGTAAATGCAAAAGCTAATATTTTATGTACTTAATTTTGAAAAAAAAGCCTTATTATTTTATGTGGCGATATGAAAATAATAGCCTATTTCTAAGTTGTGAATAACTTGGTTTGGCACGAGGTCATTGGGAATTTTGTCTTTGCTTGTGCTTGCGTTTGCCACACACGATGTTCCATTGGTCATGGCAATTTTGGCAACCTCACGCACTCTTGTATCTCTGGCAATACTTGTTCTTTGACTGGTTGTGATGGATTTCATGGTCTTTTTGCCTCGTTGCTTTGGAGCCATGGCTCATGAGCGGGTTCAAGAGATAGAGAAGGTGGAATAATTTCGAGATGGGAGAGCATGAGAGCAGCTTGCTGAGTTGAAGACCGAGATAGGGGGAGGCTGAGTTAATTCATTTACTCTCTAACCCCCTCTCTAATTCCCTCTCTTGCAACCTCTTGGGATTTTCTTTCCTCTCTCTCTCTTTCTAATTCTCCCCCTCTCTAGCTCCCTACTCGCAACCTCTTGGGGAGGGGGTATCCTTCTACCTCCCTCTCTTTTCCTCCCTCACGCTCTATACTCCTGAGAAGGGCCTCTTCCCTCTTGCTCAGACCTCCCTCAACTTCTTTCCATGCCTCTTATTTATAGCTAAATTAGATAAGAAAGGTTGTGGCTAAGAAAAAGAGCTCTTTACAGAGGGGATCTTAGCAAAACCAGTACAATCTGAAGCTTCGAATATGCAATCTGATGCTCAAATCGCAAATATAATGGTTTCGTTGGTTCCGAAAGGGGTAAAACTATTGGACACCTGCTCAAAAATCTTTTCAATCACTCCTCCTTGTTCGAGGAGTGCTATTTGTTGCATGTAAACTGCGATCGTGACGCATACGATTTCACCAATCCTTCATTTTGCATTAAATCTCCAAAATTGGTTGAAGAAGCCACTTGCTTTTTTTACACGACACCCTGTTCTAGAAGTTTCCATAGCTTTTTAGGATATTTTTAATAAATAATATCCAAAATATAAAAAATATACTAGTTTTGTCCAAAAATCTAGTATTTTTGGACCATCCATACTATAGACACTAACACTACAAGGACTAATATGGCTCATAACTCTCGTTCACCTGGTAACTTCCGTGACATGTGGTCATAGTCCTTGTCAATCCAAAAAAAAAAATCGAGTTACGATCCTTGATTTTTTTTCTCAATATCTTCTTTATTTAATGATTTTAGAGTTCTTCAAGTCCATTTTGCAAGAAGTCGGGAAGATTTTAAATCAAAGTGGAAATATCACATCCTCTCCCCCTTCGAGGAATCGAGATGTCCTCATCTCAAATGAAACTAAGTATATTGGTTACATAGTGACTCATGGTCAATCCAAGTGGCATCCTCTTCAGGGTAGTCTTTCCATTGGACGAGATATTCTCTAAGAGTTCTACTCCTCAATTTTCTCTCCCTTACATCAATTACTTTGTAAGGTTGTAGCTCAAGGACCCCTTGGTTAGGTATTACAACTTGTTGATCATCAAGTATATGGTTAGGGTTAGCTACGTATACTTTCAATAAGCTAACATGAAATACATATGTGGATTTTTATATTCTTAGGGAGTTGTATCTTGTAAGCGCTTGGTCCTAAGCACTTGAGAACCTTATAGGGCCCACAATGTCTTGGACTTAGCTTCTTAAATTCTCCTAAAGACAAAGAACTCTTCTTTGGATGGACAAGGACGAAGACCATGTCTCCTTCTTTGAAGATTTGTTCTTGCCTTTTTAGATCAACATACGCTTTTTGTCGATCCTTGGCAGCTTGAATATCTTGTATGATAATCTTGATTTTATCATCCATTTCTTCTAACATTTTTCTTGAAGCTTCTACCCTTAGAGTAGGATTGGAAAAATTAAGTGGCATGTGGCAATGTTGACCATATAGTACTTGAAATGGTCATCTGAATACTTCGATGATAGGAGGCATTATAAGCAAATTCCACTAAGGGTAGATACTGAATCCACCTTTTAGGTTCCTTGCTGCAATATGTGTGCAAAATATCCTCAATCACTTGATTAACTCGTTTTGTCTGCCCATCAATTTGTGGATGATAAGCAGTGTTGAGGGTTCCAATGGCTTCAAATAAACTCTTCCAGAAATGTAATGTGAAAAGAGAATCATGATCACTAATGATCCTTTTAGTAACCCATGTAACCTAAAAATCTCTTTTACAAAAATTCTTGCAATATCTGAAGCTTTGTAATTGGTTTTTGTTGGAATAAGATGAGTGACCTTTGTTAGCATGTCTACTATTACCATTATTAAGTTATATCCTCCTTGCACAAAAGGTAACCCAACTACAAAGTCCATGCTAATAAACTCCCATTTCATCTAGGGAATGTCGAGTGGCTAGAGTTTTCTTGGTAACTTGACATGTTTAGATTTTACCCTTTGGCAATTTAGACATTTAGTGACATACTCAAGTACATCACCCTTGAGTCTTTGCCAGTAATAGCTTTTCCTGACAACATTAAGAGTCTTTGCATACCCTAAGTGTCCTGAAAAAGGAGAGTCGTGTGCTTCCCAAAGTATCCTTCTCTTGAGAGTCTAACTTCAAGGAATGCATAGTCTCATTCTGAAATAAACAAGTCATTTGTCTTCATCTATAGAGAATTATTGATACTTAGTCTTGAATTTGGAATCTTGTTCCTTATTTTGAACTCCCCAAAACAATTGTTGATAGTTTGGGTCCTTATTTTCTTCATCCTTAGTCAATTCAATGATAGAATTAGTTGACATTGATACCATTGTAGCTAGAGTTTTTGCCCTAGATGGTTCTTCAGCGCGATAAGAGCATTAAGGAAGGATGAGACTAAGGGCATCTGCTACTACATTTTCTTTACCATGTTTGAGCTTAATTTCAAAGTCATACTTCTGCAGAATTTTGATCCATTGTCGTTGCCTCATATTAAGATCAGGCTGGGTAAAAATCCACTTAAGACTTTTATGATTTGTGACTAACGAAAACTTATTTCCAAGCAAGTAATATCTCCATAATTTAAGAGTGTGAATCATATATAACAACTCCAGGTCGTGAGTAGCATATCTCTTTTCATGGGCTTTCAATTTTCTCGAAGAGTAAGCTACATGATGACCTTCCTGTAGCATTATTACGCATCCCAATGCGAGAAAGCTAGCAGTTGTGACAACTTCAAATTCCTTGCTTAAGTCAGGTAGCCTTAAGATAGGAGCAGTTATCAAACTATGCATTAGTTTCTCAAAGCTAGATTGTTCAATTGGCATCTAGATAATGGCAACTTGCTTTTTGAGTAGGTCTGTAAGAGGTGCTGCAATTTGGGCATAGTTTTTGATGAATATTCTATACCATCCTATTAGATCTAGAAAACTTCTCACTTCCTTATGCGAAGATGTGGTTCATATTCTTATTCCTCCTTAGAATAAGTTAGGACGTCATCAAAGAATACAAGAACAAAATCATCGAGATGAGGCTTGAAAATATCTTGCATTAACTTGTTGAAGGTAGTTGGGACATTTGTCAACCCAAATGACATCACGATGAATTCAAAATGATTGTATCTTGTGTTGAAGGAAGTTTTAGGAATATCTTCATCCTTAATTCTACTATGATAATATCCTGACTGAAGATCGATCTTAGAAAAGATCCTTGCTCCTTGTAGATGAGCAAGAAGCTCGGATTGGATAGTTATTCTTCATTGTTACCTAGTTTAGCCCTCGATAGTCAATACGAAGACGGAGAGTTCCATCTTTCTTCTTTTTGAACTAGTTGGCCGAATATACCCTTGTTATAATAGTTTTTTGAGTTGCTCTTTTATTTTTATGGCTTTAGGAATAGAAATTTTGTAAGGTCTTTTTGCCACTGGGGCGGCTCCTAGAACAAGTTTGATCTCATGATTAATTGCTCTTTCCAGAGGTAACTCAGTTAGCTCTTCAAGAAATATGTCGGCATATTCTTTTAACCAGGATGGTTCTTCTATCTGACCATCTTGATTTACCTTGTTAAGCTTGATCAAGTAAACTGGTAATCCTTTCTTCAAGCCTTTCACAATTCGAGAAGCTTTTGCTAATTGAACTTTAGGTTTCCCAGTTTCACCTTGTGTAGTTGCTATTTCATCGTTCAAATCTTGAAATGTGACTTGACCTTTTCCACATTGGATATAAGCATCATTGGGAATCAGCCAATCCATTCCTAGTAAACATTCATAAGCTCCTAAGTTCATTACTCTCTGAATCTCATACTTGAAAGGTTTCCTCCTAGGTTAAACTCTACCTTGGCAGTTTGCTATGTAGAAAGTACTTCCTTTCCATTTGCTAATTCCACAAGCAATTTTGATGCATTTAATGTATATATTCCTAACTTCTTAGCACACTTGGGAGAAATAAATGAGTGTGTACTTCCACAGTCAATCAAAACTTTGAACAATTTACCTTGGTGACTAGTTGGTGTGTGTATTATCGAATATTGATGATCTGGACCCTTCTTGTGGAATGCAACATGAACAGTTGCTTTCTCAATATCTTCTTCCATAGTAGGGTCTTCCTCCTTATTAATCTCTTTAAGGGTAATATTTGACATTCTTCCTCTTGCCATAGCTACTTAACCACGACCTTGGGCAGCTCTGTCTTGACCTCGAAATTGGCCTTGGCAATGGTTTTCACCAAGCTTTGGGCAATCTCTCCTGAAATGTCCTAGCTCATTACAGTGAAAGCACCTAAGACCATCCCTGTTTCCTTGGGTATGTTTCCCTGGGTAGGAACAAAATTTCCAACTACATTGGATTTTTCCTTTTTCTTCTGACCTTGGTGAAATTGGCCTTGGGTTCTTTTTGCTTGACCTTTGAATCCTCCTTTGTTTGATTATTGTAGCTCCAAAACTTATTATTTTTAGGTTTTGATTGTACTTCTTGCACAATACAAGTAGCTCGAATCAAAGCATCTTGGAGGTCTATGGGCGCATTGATTCCAATGAGTGTTCAGAGGAGAATTTAGCCCATTGTAGAACTTGGACACTTGTTGAGCAGTATTCATGGAGGGTGCATATTTAAGAAGTGAAACAAACTTGGAGTAATACGCTTCCAGGGTCAATCCCATTTGCTTCAAATTAAAGAACTCATTCATCTTCTGGGTGCGATAAGCTGGAGGTAAATATCTTCCTCTTACATCTTGTTTTAGCAAATCTTGAGTAATGGTATTTTTAAAGACACCTTGATCTCGGTACCACTGCTTCCACCAAAATAAAGCTTCGCCAATTAATTGTGGCTTAGCTATCATGGCTTGGTTGGCTGGGACAATTCGAGCAACAGTAAAATAACCTTCCATGGATTCGATCCAAATTTTTGCATCAACTTCCACATTCTTACCTTTCCCATCAAATTTTGGAGGTTTGACTTGCTTCAAAATATTCATTTTCTCTTGGGCTTCGTTTGGGAATTATTTTTTGTGGGTGCGAAAATTTGGAAAATTTTCAATAATTCCCAAGTTAAACTTTACGAAATTTATATAGCGTTAATATTAGAGTTTGATATTCAAATTATTTCTCACTTAATTTATTGAAACAATTTCAAATAAAACTATTTTCCCATTGCTAAAGTTAAATTGCAATTTTAGAAGTTCCAAGGGAAAATAAGGTTTCATTATTTCTCTAATTGATAAAGTATCAATCAACCTTTATTACAACGGTTTATTACATTGGATGTACAAGGTAGTCAAATGGGAAAAAAAATACATTATTCAGATAGCTCATAGGTTCATCTTTTTTTTTTCAGAAAATGATTCCCTACTACAATCTAAGCATGACACTCTGATACATCCTTTATGAAGTAACTTGGATTTTGAGAGTAGATATCTAGGAATCTATATTTTTTAGGAAGTTCAAGAAATCTGTCCTTTTTGTAGTTGCGGTGGCTAGAGTGACCTATGACTTCTATTCTATCGGTTGGAAGGATCTTTGTAACTTCCTCATATATATACGGGCTTAGTTTGATCTTCTTGCCCCTAGTATACAAGGTTGAGTTTACACTGGCTTCAAAAAACATATAGATCTTGACAACTTTAAGATCTTCCATCCATTTTACCCTTTTCAGATTATTCAAAAGATAAGTTAGACAGCTTGCATCAATATAGCAGTATGCTCCACTAATCATCCACCTTCTTTCACGATATGGAGGTGAGGGGTTGTACAACTGATCTAGTATTTGCATCATCTGATTCCTCTAGGCAAGACTGGATGAATCCATAGCTGACATAAACATTACTCGAAAGATCAATAATAGTTTCCAAGATTCGTTATTTTGCCGTAATTCAAAAACATACATCAACAAAGAAAAGAAAACATGTCTTAGGCTATATTTACCATCCAAGAAAAAAAATTCCTTAAGCTTGTCTCAATCGAAGGAGCACTTTTTAGTAGTCCATCAGTAGGTTTTCCAAAATGATGCCGCTAGATGCTCCCTTGGAGTATCACGAGGTTTGTCACTTAGGCCCTATTGAGTCTACATCACAATGGAAGAGTTTTAGCCGAACCCACTAGGATTGATCGGAATTTTTGGGTTCCTAAAATCAGACAGGTCTCCTAACAGTCAGCTAGTGTCAATAATTTTGAGTTCCCACTTCCTACAAGATTACTCTCGAACTGAAGCAAACTTGCCATTGCATTGGTTCAAAGAGAATGGGAGATGAAGGGAAGTGCAGTACATCAACCCTCTTACCCATAAGGAAAAATCCCATTCCAACCCCCTAAAACAATGCAAGTTGATTCTACCTATTAATGACTAGTTGGTCAATTTATCATCTTCCTATTTCTATCGCTGATTTAGAAAATCTCCCAGCTAAACAGGGCCATCCTACCATTGGACAGACCCATCGAGGGTCACGCCCACCCACTTTCCTTTGATGATGATATCATCTTTAGTTTTTTAATTACCTACAGCACATTTATTGAAACATATACAACTAGCTTCCTTAATTAGTCTATTAAATCACAAGTTCCTTCATGTAAGTCATTTCACATATACGTATACAATTCAACAACCCTTGAATAAAAAAATAAATTCCTTTTTTATATTGAAAATTTATTACAATTTCCATCTTTTTGATCCTACAGAAGATATACAGAATTCCACGAGGGTATTCTGTCCACCAAGATTCCTCCCTTGTAACTAGTATTAGGATTCTAGGATCCATGCTGGGTCGCGAAGGGGCTCGCCAGATTCTAGGAGTAATGTGGAATTTATGGCCAGATCCTGCCTTGGCATCCACATTTCCTACAAATCGAGACTAATCCCTACGGACAAACCTTTCTGAGATACGAAGATGGTCTAAGCCTCTCGAAGTGATAATCATGACCCCCTTGGAGTAGGGTCTTGCAGCTAGCTTGGGGGTAGCCCAGCGTGATCTTTTCTTTTGTCTTGTTTGTCTATGTTTCTAACCAGAGATCTAGATTCTAGCAAACACAAACAATCCTTTCAAACAATGACAATCACACCATTGTGTAGTTCACAGCTTCACGTAGCCAAGGTAGATCCTTAACCCAAGGTAACTTTACATTCTAAGGAGGACTCTTCTTCCCATAAAGAAGTGTTGAGTACAAATCAGCAAGACACAAATTTCCCATTTAGGGCTAACTTACCCAACATAAGTGAATTTCCTTTAGTTGGTACTTAGAAAAATATTGCGATAATAATTTAACAAGATGATTTACAAGATTCTTTAAATAGACGTTCACTTTTTAAGCGTTAATAAACTCCTAAGCATTATTACACTTGGCAATAAATATATTGAGTTATTTTACTAATCTCGAGTGCGCATAACATCCTTTACTCATTTCGTGAAATAACCTCCTGCAACTATCTCCATCATGATTCTACAAATTACAATATTGATTAATCTATCTATAAATCATACGTAGCAGTTAACCGTTTGTGCATGTATTAATACACTCTCTAGATGAAACTCACATCTCGTGTAAGTGTAACTCCAAAAGCTAACATTTTATGTACTTAATTTCGAAAAAAAAATCTTATTATTTTATGTGGCGATATGAAAATAATAGCCTATTTTTAAGTTGTGAACAACCTAGTTTGGCATGATGTCATTGGGAATTTCTTCTTTGCTTATGCTTGCGTTCACCACACCCAATGTTTCGTTGGTCGTGGCAACTCCGGCAACCTCGAGCACTCCGGTATCTCTGGAAATACCCATTCTTTGACTGGTTGTGGTGGATTTCATGGTCTTTTCGCCTCATTGCTTTGGAGCCATGGTTCACGAGCGGGTTCGAGAGATAGAGAAGGTGGAATGAATTCGAGATGAGAGAGTGTGAGAGCAACTTGCTGAGTTGAAGACCGAGACAGGGGGGAGGTTGAGTTAATTCGTTTCCTCTCTAACCCCCTCTCTAATTCCCTCTCTTGCAGCCTCTCGATATCTTCTTCCCTCTCTCTCTCTCTTTCTAATTCTCCCCCCCTTTAGCTCCTCGCTCACAGCCTCTCGTAGAGGGGGTATCCTTCTACCTCCCTCTCTTTTCCTCCCTCTTGCTCTATACTCCTGAGAAGGGCCTCTCCCCTCTTGCTTGGATCTTTCTCAACTGCTCCCCATGCCTCTTATTTATAGCTAAATTAGAGGGATCTTGGCAAAATCGGCACAATCTGAAGCTTCCAATATGCAATCTGACGCTCAAATTGCAAATTTGATGGTTCCATTGGCTCTGAAAGGGGGATAAAAGTTCAAGACACCTGGTCAGAAATCTTCCATATCACTCCTTCTCCCCGTTTGGAGTGCTATTTGCTGCATGTAAATTGCGATCGCAACGCGCGCGATTTCACCAATCCTTTTTTCATTAAATCTCCAAAACTGGCTGAAAAAGTCACTTGCTTTTTTTACATGACACCCTATTCTAGAAGTATTCATAGCTTTTTAGGATATCTACAACAATAAATAATATCCAAAATATCAGTTTTGTTCAAAAATCTGGTATTTTTGGACCATCCATACTATGGACACTGACATTAATGACTAATATGGCTCATAACTCTTGTTCACATGGTAACTTCTGTGACGGGTGGCTACAGTCCTTGTCAATCCGAAAAAAATGTCAAGTTATGATCCTCGGTTTTTTTTCTTGAGATCTTCCCTATTTAATGATGTTAGAGTTCTTCAAGTCCATTTTGCGAGAAGTCGCGAAGATTTTAAATCAAAGTCGGGATATCACAAATGCCTTTGAGCTTTACACTCTTGTTTTCAAAGGCCTAACCTTCTTCTTTTGAACTAGTATTTGCCATATCTATGTCTTCCAATAGGTGAAATTCATGTCATCAAGCTTTTCAATATTGAAAATCACAGTATCATTTGAAAAACTAGCCATAATGATAGTATACCAAGGTAAAATCCAAGAGAATATGCTGTTATAAATTATTGCAAAACAATCTCCCAAAACTCAATCAAAATAAGGAGAAAAAACAAGAGAAAATGCAAAAGTACCAAATTGTAAGCAATAGACTACCAAAGTATAATATCTCTCTTGTAGGCAATATTGAATACTATAATTACAACAATGCTAAAATAAAGACAATAGTATATGTCAATCTAACTATGGGAAAATAGCCAAGAAAGCAAGCTCCCACTACCAAGGATATTTGAATAGTAACCAAGATACAAAGAATGCAACTAGCAGTGTGACTAAGCATAGATCATCGATACCAAAGATTATCATGAACTCAAGTTGTCAATAATTAAGCTTTACATCCCATAAGTATATACATAACTGACAAACTACTGATAAAGATATGTGCCAATGTCGAAAGCATACATAATCAAACCAGCCCCAAGGGGAGGTAATTGCATCCTATAGCATACAAGAGAGCATATACATGAACCAAGAGTCCCATTGTCTCAAAAAACCAAGCTCTACCTAGTAAGTATAAGTGTCTCCCATTGGAAGTGAATCTAGAATGAAAAATGAGCAAGAAAAGCTCAAGACATATACATCAAAGCATCTAGGAAACCCAAGTGATGGTTATACATCAGTACTAGACATCACTATAAACATATAGCATGCTTGAAATACTATGTAGGCACAATATGAATTCAAAGCATAAAGTTCACGATTGTATGCTTGCTATTCAAACTATTATGACAACAACAAACCTTTATAAAACTAAGCTAATAAAGCTCTAAACAATCCAAATAGCATCTCAAAGCATAACTATACTATACGGTACTAAAATAGCATCCCCGAAGCATTAAACATGCATTATGGAATTTAATGTCTACAGTCCAAACTAGAATTAGCATCTTGCAATCACCATTTTCATTTGTTATCTTTTCTATCTCCATCAAACTGAAGCTAGGCTCTCTAAGGCAAAGGCAATCAAATCAAACACTGTAAGTGGATAAACCAACTCATTTTTTATCTCATAACAAATAGAATACAAATTCTTTTACCTCTGTGTGCCATTTCTTCAATTATTATTATGTTTCATCCCATCAATATGTCTATCAAAGTGCTTGAGAATTTGTCATATGGAATGTAATCTTAGTAGCTTTGCTGACTCTTGTAGCTTATAAAATTGTGTTTCTTATGCTAGACTACCAAATCCTGGCAAAAAGTTTGATCTTGATCCATTGATTTCAGTCCATTTTTCATATGACAAGAGCTTAGCAAGCAAAAATTCCCATGTTCAAAGGCTATACACTCAATTTTTACACATATTCTTCTTTGATTCTAATCATCTTGTTTATGTTGAATTCTTGGTTACCAAAGCTTTAGTAACTTGGTTGTCTTTATTATTTCACCTTAGAGGTAGGGGTTGATTGAGCCTCTTTATTTGTCAAAAATTATGGACTTCTTGGACTTTGGAACCTTATTTTCTACAAACTTCAATGGTCCTTGTTATTGTAATAATTAACCACTAAAAAGATGTGTTTATTCTATGTTGTATCTTCTTAATCTCATAGCATCCAAAATGGACATGAACCCTAGGCATGTCAATGACTTACCATAGACTCTATCACCTCATTGACCATGTCCTCACAAGCGGTGGTTATCATGCCAGATGCATGCACCTAGCTACTATGGGTAGGGATATCTCTATTAAGTTGGCAAGCTTAACACCTATGGATGTTTATATGGACACCTATTTAGATGGTTATGCATGTTGTTATTAATTGCCCTATTTACAAGATAAAAGGAGTGGATGGACCTATTTAGGCCACAATTAAATGCCACTCTGTTGGCATGTTGTCATATGAAATGCAAATTAAGTTGTGTTGTTGTCTGGTGCCTTCTACTTAGCTCATGTTTCACACATTTGGGATTACGTTTTAGCATACAATCTAGTTATTCAAAAACATTTTGCTAGTAAGGGGTACACTTTCATATTTCTTATTTATGTGGTGTTTAGGGATATCATAGAGGAAGCTTTTCCTTATGGAATGAAGTAAGAGGATCTTGAGAAAAATTGTGATGATAGGCTTTTGATTTCCTACAAACTTGTCATGAAACTCATCCAAATGTATGTACATTAGGGAGCTACTCAATGTCCCTTTTGATTTACAAGAGCTGCTGAATGATCTTGATGAGAAGCTTAGGAAGTAGAGAGAGTTCTATTCTAGACATGCAAAGTCTCTCTTACTTGAAAATTATATCCATTTTAATGATGTGATCCAAGCAACCAATGCTCCTAAGATAACTTTGATTGAAAGGAAGAGATTATTTAAGAGGATGTTGACAAGTAGTTGACACATGGTTTTATTACATGCCCACATAAAGAGGTTAAAGAAAAGGAAGAGATTATTCAAAAGGATGTTCAGAACTAGTTGGCACATGGTTTTGACCTTGTTTTTCTCAAGAGTGAGAATATCACAAAGATAGAAGAAAAGAAGATAGAACTAAGTTCATGTTGGGGGTAAAGGTACCTGTGCCTACGCCACCCTGTATTTACTTCATATACCATGACTACACACCTGTACACTATAGGTAGTAGACGCCCATCACTATCACTTTATTCTTTAATATTTTAGTGACTATTGAATAAAGGAAGGCCGGTCACACATTGTGACTATTGGAGTTCCCACATGCAATGTGTCTCTCTCTTGCTCTCTTTCTCCATCTACCATAGTTCTTGCTTTCATTTGTGTGCTTCCACTCAAGCTCTACCTTTCAATTGATATTCGAACCAGCCACTCAAGGAGCTTCTTCATTCAAAAAGTAGTTTTTATGGGATCTTGTTGTTAACCTTGGAACTTGTAGACTTTTTGATTGAGTTTTTCTTCCAGTTAACTTTTTATGCCTAAAAGTTGTGGTAGAATTTGCGGACTTTTTGATTGAGTTTTATGAGATCTAGTCGTTAACCTCAAATTGTCAACAATTGAAATAGGATTTCTTTCGAACATAAAAGTAACCTTGAGACTTCCACTACACAAGGAGTTTTCGTAAGGCAAAGGCATTATACGTGCCACATGTGGCATGATGAATCATCATATGGTTTTTAAAAAACATTCAATGTGATTTTTCTTTTCGGATGCATTATGTGCCAAGCTAAAATGATTTTGTATTTTTGGGTTAACCGCATTTTATTACTAAATCACTTGCACTTTCTCTCATCTTCCTTATTCCAAAACCATACGAGTTGCATTGCTCCATCTAAAACTGCAAACTCATCCATACTAATGTACATGTGCTTTATTTCTATTAAATATCCCCAAAGTTGTTTGAATCTAGCATCAACATTAAACTTTATTCATGTTATTGAATTTATGCAAATATGAAGTTAGTTTCAATAAAATCTACTAATGCGTTTCTATTTGTCTTACAAAATACAATAAGATAGCATCTCAAACAAAGAAAGCCTATGTTTTTGCATGTCATAAGTCATGGTTCTCAATCTTTCCAACAACAATTCAAAATTTTCATTTTTGTTTTGATTTGTTGTATGAAACAAAAATATACGAGTGTTGATGTGTTGTGAACTAAGGTTTTGGTATTTCATACTAGATTGGATAAATATTTTTCTCTTTGGGTCAATGTCATATGAAACACAATTGGTATCTTTTAGTGCTTCAACAGGCCCATTATCACATTTCATAAGATAATTCTTATTTATTTTTGTTGTTTTTTTTGCTTATCAATATTGTGATGGCAAGAACAAAGACAACTATAAGAAAACAAAAATTTAATCCCATGCAAATTCCTCAAAACATCCATCAATCCTTTAAGCCTTCAAAGCATTCCAAGCCAAGAAATCCTAATAGAGAATTTTCACAAGCTATGAGATGTTTAAGGGAGATTAGGACACGAAAATGAAAGCTCTCAACAATGCAACATCAAAACTCCAATGCAAATTCCATAAAAGATCCATCAAGCCTCCAAACCTTCAAAGCATTTCAAGCCAAGCAACCCTAAGAGAAATATTTCACAAGGTATGAGATGTCTGAGGGAGATTAGGAAGGTAGTGAGAGCTCTTAGAAATATAGCTATCAAAACTTCCATTTCAAAGACTTGTCAAGAAGATTTGTGATAATCATAGTCTCAATAGTTTTAGATGGACAAAATTAACTCTTAATTGTGGTCAAGACATTGCAAAAGAACTTTTGATTGCGCTTTTATAGGATGCTTACATCTATGCTACCCATACACAACATAGATTGACAGTCACATCAACAAGGATATAATCATCCTCAGAAGGCTTAGATATAGATTTTATATAATTTTAGAGCTAGACCGTCTTATAGATGAGAAGATGTAAAATATTTTAGATGTGTCACCACAAAAGAAAAAAAAAGACAAATAGGGATCCTAAGATCAAGGATATTAAACATGAAAAAGATACAAGACTAATTGAAAAGAGGGAAAAGGCTACAAAAGTACAAGTAGAGAAATGGGAGGAACACAAGAGAAAGAAATTAGGAGAAAAAGAAGCATAGCAAGTAGAATCACTAGAAGATGAGTTGTCTAACCTCCTTGAAACTACTGATCTAAAAGGGTTCAATGTGCATTTCTTTTTTCGTGGTGACATGGGCAAGATAGCCAATATTGTTACTTTTGACTTAGAGTGTATTTGAATCCTCAAGGATAAAATGAGAGAAAAAATGGGTATATTCTCTTATTGGATTAAGGTATAACATGCTCAAGTTTTGAAATTATTAAGAGTAATATTATTTTGATAATATTGTTTAATATGCTAACTACCCTACTTCATTTTCTAGGTGTTTAATGCATGAGTTCCCTTTCTATATACATTAGAAAATTGAAGTGTTTGATCCTTCAATCTCCCATTACATAAGGAGAAATGAGATTGATATAGGTGGAATTGATCATTGGTTAAATGCAATTGACCTTACAACTTTAGAGTTTCTTTTGGTTGCATACTATGAAGAGTAAGTGCTTTGCTATTCTATCTCATTTTATAATATTTTTCTTTTGAACTAAATTACTAGCATATGATTATTTTTAGTTCTCATTGGAGCTTGATTGTAATAGACTATATTGATGAACAATATTATATTATTAATCCCCTAAAGGGAACCCATGGAAATGCCAAGGTGTAAATTGAATAATCCAAGACCTCATTGATCATTTGAACTTCTGTCTATTGCAAGTCCTCTAGATTTTATTATTATTTATATAGAAGTGTAAAAATATTGATTAAAGTGCTAGAAACAATTCCTCCAATGCCTTTTGACCTATTTACCTAAATGGAATATAGAAAAGTTGTGGTGAGTCCTTAATCAAAATATATATAGAAGATGATTCCATAAATTGCCATATATAGGTTGCATAATTTAACTTTGTGTTGGTGGTCGTAGAGTCCTCATCATCAAGATGATAGCCATTCTTGTGTTTAAAGAGTAATTGCAAATGCTAGAATATTAATTTATTGTTTTTATCTTAACGATGACAAATTTTATAAAGGTAGTTACATGAAAGATGCTTCACTTTAAGATAGAGTTTCACTCAAAAGGTAAACCAGTACAAAATAATGGTGAACTAATACTCTTTTCTTTGAAATATATAGAGTTTTCCAAGGATTGTTACAATGTTGCACGTTTTGTATGTAAGAGTTAAAATTTTTAAGTACATAATCACCAATTGCACATAATGAGACCACAGAGACATGATGGCCATGGAGGGTATGGAAGTGGATAAAGAAGGAGAGATGACCACACATAGTGTGGAAATTGACAAGGAAAGAGAGCTACCCTCAACTGTAGAAAGTGAAGGCATGCCCTCAACACTTAAGGCAACTAAACAATCAAAGAGAAGCAAAATATACCTAGAAAGAATATTCCTTCTAGAAAAAGTTCTCTAGAAAACAAACAACTTTTCTATATTGCCTTGTAAGAACTCATGTATGCAATCTTAAAGAAAGAAAATAGAGATTCGTTGCAATATCCGTACTTGTATTTATGTTGATAATAAAGAGATATTTTCTTTAATATCTTGCAATATATATTCTTCTATCTCACTTTTGATATCTATAGAAAAAATTTAGCACAAATGCTTGTCATTCAAGAAGTGGAATCAAATATACACTTAAGTATATATAATTTGATGTAGATACTTACCTATTTGTTGTTAACTTGGAGTACAAATCAACATAGCAATTCAAAATCTTCGTTCTATAAATCCATCCTCAATTGATTAGTGTACATAATGATTGGACCTTTAGAATTGTAATAATGTTCATTGAACCAAACATCAAGATCCACTATAGGATATTTGTTGAAATCATCAAAATTCTACTCCAATGCAATCAAACTGCTACCAACATAATGTCATCTACTATAATAAAAATTAACATTGAAATTTTAAGTAGAAACCATGTATTTAGAAGCAACATAGTCCTAAATCTATCTTACAAGTTATCTTGCCCTCTATCTTGGTATCCCACTCTTTATCAACAAATTGTTAAACATGATCATATGTAGATAGTCTCTTCCTCCACCCACTTTGTACAATAATTTGTGGCTACTATCAAAATGTATCTAAACTTTGTGCAGGTCACCATTGGCTTGATCAAACCGATGAAATCAAGGCTCCAACTTTGAAATGATTCCAACAAAAGAATGGGGTGAAGAGGTAGCCTATCTGGATCCAAAGGCTACCCCAATTTCTTGTAGGAATCACACTTGTGGATCCATTTGTGCATAGCACCATGCGTCATGGGTTACCATAACCTGGCTTACTGAATTTTTTGATTGTGACCTCCATGAAAAAATGGCCACCAAAAACTCCATGGTGGGCTTCATCCATGACATCTTCCTATTCCATTGATAGAACTATACTCAGGACAAAGGCAAGTGATAAAGCTGACCCAAGATCTTCTTCCATAGTTTAGAGGGTGACAAGTGGAGTTGAGTGGAGGTTGGGATATCTCTCCTTCTTCTCTACATTTTTTCTCTTTGCTGGAGTGCTTAAGGAGTGGATTGGTTGCACAACTAAGTGGCAAACTAAATTGAGGAAGTTATGCTTAGATTTGAGCCTTCAATGGCATTTGGACTACAATGCACAAGGGCGAGAAGGTGAGTCTACAATAAACTCTTGGGCACTTGCTTTCTTGCTTGATTGGAGAAGGTTAGGAGAGTGTAGATGGCTTTGAGAATGGAATTTGAGTAGATTGTGTGAGAGGCAATTGAGTCCAAGAGTATTGAAGCACCTAAAACAATAGGAGTGCTATATAATTCCAATATGTCATGCCTATAGCTAAACATTTTAGTTTCATTACCAAAAACAAATAGAACTAATATCTCTAAGATGCTTGCGTTCCCACCATGCAACAAAATAGGAGGCTTGTGTACATAAGATTAGGATTGAGAGGTGAAGAATTGATCATCCCCAAGCTTATTATTATAGTAGAAAATTGGAGTTTTTAGAAGTTAATTGAAGATGTTTGGAATAGATTGGATTAGGTAGAAGATCCACATCCAATCAAAATCCCTTAGAATCCAAAAACATTAGAACCTATTAGTCTACCATAGTAGAGATTACAAAGGTGCATAATTAATGATTGTTGTAGGAGATCAATCATGCTTTATGGTTAATCAAGTCTCTACTTGTCATGGTACAAGATAAGAAAATAATAGGTTGGAAATGTAAAGGACAAGGGCCTAAATAACTATATGGATAGTACCCTATGGGTTACATTTGAATGTAGCTCATTTGATTTGAGTGTAACTCATTCAAGTGTGCTAAGAGTAGTCGAAAGGAAGAGAGGAAAATTGAAAAGAGGATAAAGAGATATTTCCCAACTAAGGCATTACAAGACCAGAATGTGCATGAAACCAAATAAAGAATATCAAAATAACTACTTGAAGGGAGAGGAATTGCTTCGCAAGAGTATGACAAATATCCATAGATATTATTACAAGAAATATAATGAAATTTGGGGTGGCCCATTAAAGATAGCACCATCCAAAGAAGAGAGAGAAAAGTGACTCAATGGTGGCTATTAAATTAAAAAACCATGTGGGGCTTGTGTGTAAAAGGGAAGGACCATTCTGATGCTAATGATTTGGATGATCATTTGAATCAACACACCCAAGATTAGACCAATTAGTTCCATATCAAATCCACCCATGTGATTTGGATTGATCCATTCAAGCCCACATATGCTCAAATGTGATTTGAATCCAAGTCCATCTGACTTTGACACTTGGGGATCCAAGTCCAATTACACTCACAATTAGGAGACTACATCTAGTAGTCGAGACAATAGAGAAAGTGGAAGGTGCAAAGGGACTAGACTTGAGAACAAGCAAAGAGGCAAGAGGAGTCTAGAGGAAGTAGGAAGAAAATCAAAGAGAGAGAAAGCAAGAGAGAAGACTGGTACACAAGAGCAATATGTTGAAAGATATGGCAAATGTTGTATGCTCCAGGAAGGGATGTCCTCAATCCCGTATGCACAGTGAGGAGAGTGGAACAACCCAACTACTATAAGGCATTGTACTTGACTATCACTTTCAACATGAGTAATGCAATATCATGATGCTTTGTACTTTCAGTTAATGTTAACCCCAACAGGAAGAAAGCAAAAGGAAATAAAAAAGAAGCATGGCAAAGGCAGAAAAAAGGTAGCTCGACTGAAGAAAGAAGAGGAGGAAAGGCCAAAGGCGCAAGGGCAACCTTAAGAGTCCAAGGCAAATGCAAAAGGGGAAGGGCGCACCCTGAAATCTTGTAAAAGAGCGTCGGGCTCTCATCGTGCAATTTGTAAATGTAGATGGGCGGTGGAAAGGAAGCTAGGAAGATAGAAGGACAATGGGAAAAAGGGCATGGGCTACGGCCGGCCATGTAAAAAGGGGAAAAGGGAATGACCGCCAAAAAGGGATTTAGGGTTTTGTATATAAAGTTGAAAAGTGAATGAGAAGCTCATTCTTGTGTGTGGCCAAAAGTAGCTCTCCTCTTCTTCTTCTTCTTCTTCTTCTTCTTCTTCTTCTTCTTCTTGCTTGCTTGAGCTTGTGCTTGAGAGAGGGAGTGTGAGAGTGTGAGGGAGTGAGTGTGTGAGGGTGAGGGACTGAGGAGGAGAAGCTCTCCATCTTCTCCTCGCTTCTTCTCTTCTCTTCTCTTCTCTTGTCTTGCTCGCGGCGATGGAGCTTGGAGCATGGAGCTTGAGGATGGAGCTTGCTTGAAGCTTGCACTTGGATCGTGGAGCTACCGAAGTGCGCGGAAGAGGAGGTAACTCGAACGGCACGGAGGTAAGCTCACTACACCCATAGATATGGATGGCGCGTCAGTTATGTGAGAGGTAGCCATTAGTGCTCGGCTTGGAATGCTTGAAACAATAAGCGGTTCGTGGGTCTTGGCGGTTGAGTGAAAGATCCCACATTTTGGTTCCCTTGCCGGGACCAACGGATTCAATCCTTGAGCGCTTGCGCGCTTCGAATCGAGCATTGGAGTAGAGTTTTCCCCGAACCGGTGCTTGAGGTAGATAGGTAGGAATCGAGGGGGTTGACGAGGGTATTCGATCTCCTTGGCAAGTAGGTTTTTTGCTTTATGAGATTTATGTTGTGGAATGGAGTAGTATAGGTATTTATTTTGTGATTTGGATGCATTTAGGATAGGAAAAAACAAAGAAAAAGAAGAAAAAACAAGCAAACAGTAGGGTTTTCTATTGCTGTATAACAGGTTAAAACAGGGAAACAGGGGACCAGATTCAAGTTTCTGGGTAAGATAGGGACAGGAAACTAGCTGTAAGGTTCTGCAGTGCTGGGAAAGAACCTTAAGAGGCCTGGGAGGCCAAGACAGACCTCATTTCCTTAGTTTTCCTTGTGTGTGAGAGAGAGAGAGAGAACTTCTGGTTCACAGGACGAGAAAGCGCTGCCGCGATTTCTAGGCGCCGGTGATTCGTGCTACTCCAGGTGAGTCTAGTGTTTTCCAACAAGTGCCCTGATCAGATCTAGAAAGTCTGTGGTGATTGTGTGCACCAGACAGTGAGGAGGAGTCAAACGCGTGGGAATTGCGCCCGCCGCCGACGCACTCGGACCAACTCGCTGTGGTCCGATTCCCAGAATCGGACCACCCGAGTTCGGGAGTCGGACCGTCCGATTCCCAGAATCGGACCAGCCCGATCGAATGTGCCACATGGCACTCAAACCAACTCGTCCGATTTTGAGAATCGGATGCTCGGACCAATCCTCCAACTCGGGCACTCGGACGAGTCCATAATCGGACCACTCACAATCGGACCAGGCCGTTCGAGTCCCAGAATCGGACCACCCTATTTGATCCGATTCCCAGAATCGGACCACTTTGAAAATCGGACCACTTCTTAATCTGACTCCTAGAATCGGACGTGACCAAAATCGGACCATTGGTTTGATCGGACCAACCCAAAATCGGACGTCCGATTTTGATAATCAGGCTCCTGAAAATCGAACATCTTAGAGTCAAACCAAAAAACTGTCAAAATCGGACAGGTATCCAGAACACAAATTCTGACGCATCTAAACCCCGAAATTGACCCCAAAGACTACGTAAAGCTAAAGGCACATCACAGATCCATCACTGGGCTGAAACTTAGAGCACGTAGTTCAAAATTTGGCTATAAACGGTCCTCCAAATTGCATATGGCGTGTACCGTAGTGGCCCTGCGGGCCGGGGGGGACTGCCCCCCCCGGACCCCCGCAGAGGGGGCTCTACCCCCTCCGCACCTCCCCCGAGTAGGTTGGAGAGAAAACGCGCGCCGTGACAGATCTTCCAAATTGGACCCTAGTGAAGCAATGGCTCTACACGAGCATGGATTCCCACTTGCAAAAGAGCAGCCGAAAGCCCATACCCGAACAGAGAGAAACAGAGACCCTAGAACATCAATGGACCAATCTAGCCACCATCAAGGGCAAAAAGGCCACACCTCGAGAACACAAAGACATTGTGTTCAAACCGTGTCTAGTTAGAGCAAAATGCAACTTCAGCAAGCTACAAATCCGAAGATGACTAGACATGACACTCTTGATGAGAGATGTACCTTGAATAGCACTGCACTGACGATCCAAGACAGCAATGGAGAATCCACATCTGGTCGTGTAGTCGAGAACTCAAGGGCATCTGTCACAAGGCTTAAATTTACAAGCCAGGACCCGGAAGATGAAGACATAGTACCACCTGCTTATCTTAGGGTCAAACTCACCGCGAAAAGAGAGCATACTATCGATGCTCTGATTGATAGAGCAGATTTTAACATCTTGACCTATGAATCATGGACCCTACTAGGCCAACCAGAGCTCACACCGACTAGTGCAACTATTAGCCCTTATGGGGGACACCCACAAGCACTCATAGGGAAGTGCAAAATCCTTGCGACAATTGAAACGGAAAGCTTGCCTATCCTACTTCATGTTCCTCCAAAAAGTGCTAGCTGGGAAAGAAACCCTCATAGGAAGACCCTTCAAAAGGGCGACCAAATGTGAGGCTGACTATGTAGCACAGAGGATACACCTGACACTACCGGGTGTGAGGATAGTCACCACCTTTAGCGAGGGTGACCTCATCAAACCTCAAGGGAAAGGCAAGGAAGGTGATGACATAACAGTCAAGCCTACAAACGAGGGCATAGGCTTGTTGGAAGAGTTGATACAAGCACAGGTCGAACAACGAGAACCAGTGAGTGAGGCCATGCCCAAAACAAGAAGGTCAAGAGACAAGGCCAAGGACAGGGTTTGGACTCATAAAAATCGTAGAAGACCATGAAAGAAGCCCAAGCCTTATAGGCGAAGGCATCGATGGAGAGTCAGCACAACGCCGCGATGGATATCCAAAGCGTTGTTACGTGCTCAAGGGTACTACACAGGTAACCAATGGATTTGGGTACCAAAATCCCCTGCTAAACCGCCTCTATCAGCTGAAGGCCAGAGTGCCTCAAAAGCATGGCACAGGAGGAAATCTAAGAGAGACTCTAGGTCTCAAGGCAAGAAACCAGACATGATTGTTCGAAGGAAAGAGCCCCAACCTAGCATGCAAAATAGACAGATGCCATACGTAGCCATTGAGCAGGCACAAAAATCATTAGTGCCCAAGAAGCCTTTGCTTTCCCAAGGAGAGAGCAAGCATCATAGGCACAACATTGCTCAAGGCAAGGCTAATCGCTCAACAAAGCAAATGGCACAATCGTCTAAAAGCCTCGAGTAAATCATTCAGCCAGTGCCAAGTCCACCTAAGAGTACTGGATCTCCTACATCCTCTTTTTTCAAAAGGACACAAGAAGCACAACAGCGGCGGCAGTTGTCAAGGGAAACGGCTCAATTCCAATCTCTATCTCCATCTAAGTTTCCAAATGTCCAAGAGGTGGGACATGACGCCATCTGTAGCTCTCGACTCAAGGATATGCATGAGCAACCTAATGTGACTAAATCAACTCATGCTCGATCTACACACATGAGTGCTCAAAGGCCAACAAAAGACATGACCACTTCTGATCGCCCTAGGGACTTGACACCGCAATCCACCAAGGGTAGCCAGCCCACTAAACTAGCTGCTACTACTTCCAATCAGGGATCACAGCAGTCACAGCCCTTGGCCGTGACAATACCCTATGTGGAACGTGTCCTTAGAAGTTCACCTATGGAAGAGGTGTCGCAACCAACTTCCTCGAAAACTCTAGCACTGTCAGAGGGCCTAAAGCCTAGGCTGGAGGAGTTAAACGCAAGGGAGTTGATTGAAAAGCTAGACTCTCCGAAAAGAGCGGCAGTTGTGCCCTCACAAACGGGCAAGGCTATTCAGCAAACCGCGGCTATGTCCCATAAGGACACACTAGAGAAGGGAAATGCTGAGGCCCGACCAAGCACATCAACGGTCGATATAGCCCAAGGTCCTGAGTCGTTGAGAGAGGCACCTTCATTGACCAAGAAAAAGAGGAGAAAACAGAGAAAACAACAATAGATGCAGGTGGTTGTGGACCCCAACAACATTGAGACGAAGGGCGCTAGAGAGCTGATGAATAAAGCATCGAGTCCATCCACCAATGAACCCACTGATGCCTCTCCTAATAGCGGTGAAACCTCAGACACAGCTGTGTGCTCTGACAAACCAAAGCAACAGTTGCCATCAACAGTTGCTTGCAACACTCTATCCACTGACAATAGAACTCACATTGATCAATCAAGAGTGGAGACAATGCTGTCACAATAGGGTGACAAATCTATACCAGTCACATCCGAGAAGAACCATGACAAAATAGCAGCAAAACCTCAGGAGAAACGTGAGAACCCCAAGAGCATAAGAAATCCTAGCGTTGACCAATCTTGCTCATCTAGGCCTGAGCCCCCAGCCATGCTAAAGCCTAAGGAAACTCTTAGAACTTTGCATGAGATAGCAACCGAGCAAGCCCTCGTTGAACATAGAAGTGTCGCAGAATGCTTAACTGAGTTGGAGGCTAAGCTCAAAGTGGTCACGCGTGTCTACATCCTTGCGGACATGGGCACGATCCCCAAGGAGCAGCTTGGAGATTACTTGACCTTTCCTCTATCATGGGAAGAACAAGAACATCTTAACGAGCACTACGACAGGCTCCTGCATGAACATATGCGACTCATCCCTGACGAGGAGGCTGACGAACTGCGCTTAACCGTCACGTTCAATGAAGTGCTCTGCTGACCGAATCTCGTAGACATAGAGCTATTAAAGCGACTGTCAGCAGGCCAGAGTCAATTTGAGTAGCGTTGGTGCGAAAGCCGCGTTGTAATGGCCAAACTAGGGGCTCAGATCATGACGGTCTCAGAAGAGTGATTGGCCAAATGTGGGTCTCAAAGAGACCCAACCTACGTGGCACCAACTTCCCTTCGAGTGCTCACTGGCATTCGGGGTAAGGAATTAGCCGGGACTAGGCTACAGGGCCCTTTGATTGATAAGGTTCTCACTGAGGAGGAGTTACATATTGCCAGTAGACTCGGTCAAGGTTCCATGCTACTCGACATGGCAAAATATCTATCAGTATTAAGTCAGCTGCCACGAATACTAGATGTGTGTGCCACGCTCCAATACAACCCTGAGTTCTACACTTGGTTCTTATCCTCGTGAGGTGACATGGATTCATGAATATGTATATAAATAAACACTGATTCTGGTGTCACCTTGTATAAACAATATTAACACACACAAGCAATGATAGTCAAGCGCAGGCACAAGAGTTGGGTCTGACAGGCTAAGCTCCCCAAGTCCTCTTCTCAATTTAAAAGCTATGTGACCATTCCCACCTCCAAGTGAAGGGCATGCAACCCACATTACCGCCATAGGAAGCCTTGACCAACAACACTGATGTTGTAGACAGGGTGCAGTCCCTTTCTATACACCTTCTTCCCATTTTGGTCTACCCTTCCGAGGCTATGCCCTATCCCACTCCATGACAACCGGTCCACACATCTTAGCATAAGCCAATATTGGCTAATGGCTGGAGGCAACACGAACATCATCATGTGAGCCATCCCTTTACGACGAAACACTGCATGCCTCAACCCCTCCCCATCTTGTCATATGCGCTTCATAAACCACACTAAAATCCCTTCCATGCAAACAATTGTATCCTGCATCAAGGTCTAAACCCTTGGATTGCGTCTTGCAGGTTTCCTTTTGCGGCAGAATGCATGGAGAATCATGGAGATCTAGCATGCAAAGACGCTCTTCGCAGAAGGCGGGAGCATGTGGCACGCGCCCCTCCATCGGAGCGCTATGTGCCCACCATCAAAAGGTATGCCAAGAAGCGAGGCCCTAAGCGACACTGCCCAGGGCGAAGGCCGAAGAATCCTCGAGTCAAGAAAGTCGAGACTCGAAACGCGCAACAGGTGGCAGCACTAGTGGTACGCACTCCCAGCTCCCGCTCGGGCCCCAAATGCTCAAAGGCAAAAAGGGCAGCTCGGGAAAGAGAAGAATTTAATGAATTATTTAAAGATATTCTGGAGACGGTAGCGGGCCGGGATTACACCATTCATATCCCAGCCGACATGTTCCCTGCTCACCCCCACGGGAGTCCCACACCAGCAGAGCCCCAATCACCCGGCCATCCAGACTTGCCCCGCCTCATACAAATCGAGTAGCCCATAATGCATAAGGGGCTTATCGAATGATAACTAGCCATGACTTTTTGTTTTTAAATGGTTAAGTGTTCCCGACTTGTTAAGTGTTGACATATTCCTGACTTGTATGAACTTATCATATCTGCGTTTAATATATGCTACGCCTTTAGCAAAAGAAAAAGCTAATCAAGCGCAGGTGATAAAGGTCTAGTCAACACCATAGAACTCAAATAAGTGATGTCTCCTTGCATTGCACTGGTTTATTATAGTTGCGGCATACACAATGCATATGCTCTCATGAAGCGACAAGTGGATACAGGATGGGACAAATCTTTTGGCGAAAGTGTTCAATGCTCGATCACCGCAAGACTATTGACCCCCCCAAGGAGCCGTGGCAAAGCCACCCTGCCGAAATCACGAATCACACTTGCCAACCGCCCACATTGCATGGCCCAAAACACATTCCTGGGCCACGCCCCCTTTCTGGGTCAAGCTCTATAGTTGGCTCACGGCAGTCGTTACCTCAATTGTACCCACATCACATGTACCGCAAGGAGGGTTGCAATATCTCAAGTGTATCTCCCCCTTTCGCCAACTGCTTCTCTAACAACGAGGCTAGGGCACAATCCTCATTGTACTATCCATTTTCTGAGCCTTCAAAGCTTGACATTTTCCAACCCATTGAAAGGCTGATAGCCTCAACATATTGTAATGGTTGTACTCAGGCAAAAAAAAAAAAAGAAGCAAAGAAAAAAAAAGATAGAAAGAAAAGAAAAGAAAAAGAAATGAATGGAAAGATGAGAAGCACCCACGATCATAGCACAGCACCTAGGGGTCCTCAAATTAGGTACGTCTGGTGACCTTGGTCGACCGGCTTCATCCCTAGTCCCCTAGCCCCTTACAATCACCCACAATTGTTCAGGGCACATCAAGGGCAGGACATACCTGGGGAGCTTGTCTCGCCTAGGGTTAGACCTGTCACCCTGATCCACTTGCACAATTTTCTTTTGCACTCTGCCTTAGTACCATTGCAATCAGTGGTGATAAGCACCGCACGATTGGCCATGAAAAGTACACCGTACTCATCAAGCAAGTCCAATAGTTTCCAGCTACTGAAAGTGCAGTGTCCTTGTAATCAATTATGCTACATCGTGCAGTCACAATGCAAAGGATGTCTCATATACCTTCACGTGTACTCCTTCTCCACATGGACAACTTTGCTTCATCCACGTATTGTTATGAGAAACTAGCCCATGGTCTTCTAACTATGTAATATTTAAGTATGCACGAGCACTCACATGATATCTACACCGAAGTATATCCACAGTTTGGGTCCTCAAGTGCAGGACAATACTCTAGGCTTGCTTAGAGTCGACCTGTCTCCCAAACTAATCAAAATATGTCTTGTGCACGATGAGAAGACTAGCACTACCCCTTAAGGAGAGATCACATGTGAGGTTTTCCAATTGCAGGTATAAGGTGTTGTTCGCTCTTCATCAACACTCAACTTTGAATGCTTGTCCCTTACCATCCGACAAGCCCACAAAGAATCGTCATGTGCAGAATCCCCAACAAACCAACACTTGTGCTGGCCATCAATGCAATCCCCAACACAGCGTAGCCCTACCACCAACTCCAACAACCTTCCACCAGCCACCTTGGCCACCAACAGGGCCCCAGGACCTTCTGCCACACCACCACCAACACTCCTCCACAGAAACCACACGCGTCCTTGTCACCCACATCTTCGGTGCATGCTACAGCCTGCTACCTACGACGGCGAGGGCCATGGGACTGGCACTCGTCTAGGAGGGGGGTAATGTTAACCCCAATACGAAGAAAGCAAAAGAAAATAAAAAATAAGCATGGAAAAGGCGGAAAAAAGGTAGCTCGACTGAAGAAAGAAGAGGAGGAAAGGCCAAAGGCGCAAGGGCAACCTTAAGAGTCCAAGGCAAATGCAAAAGGGGAAAGGCGCACCCTGAAATCTTGTAAAAGAGCGTCGGGCTCTCACCCCTGCAATTTGTAAATGTAGATGGGCGGTGGAAAGGAAGCTAGGAAGATAGAAGGACAATGGGAAAAAGGGCATCGGCTACGGCTGGCCATGTAAAAAGGGGAAAAGGGAATGACCGCCAAAAAGGGATTTAGGGTTTTGTATATAAAGTTGAAAAGTGAATGAGAAGCTCATTCTTGTGTGTGGCCAAAAGTAGCTCTCCTCTTCTTCTTCTTCTTCTTGTTCTTTCTTGCTTGAGCTTGTGCTTGAGAGAGGGAGTGTGAGAGTGTGAGGGAGTGAGTGTGTGAGGGTGAGGGACCGAGGAGGAGAAGCTCTCCATCTTCTCCTCTCTTCTTCTCTTCTCTTCTCTTCTCTTCTCTTCTCTTGCTCGCGCCAATGGAGCTTGGAGCGTGGAGCTTGAGGATGGAGCTTGCTTGAAGCTTGCACTTGGATCGTGGAGCTACCGGAGTGCACGGGAGAGGAGGTAACTCGAACGGCACGGAGGTAAGCTCACTACACCCGTAGATATGGATGGCGCGTCGGTTATGTGAGAGGTAGCCATTAGTGCTCAGCTTGGAACGCTTGAAACAATAAGCGGTCCATGGGTCTTGGCGGTTGATTGAAAGATCCCACAGTTAGTGTCATTGTCATTATCAGTCTCTTACACAAGATAGTGTTTATGAGTCCAAGCTTCCATCTTGGAACCTAATTCACTCGTGTAAGAGTTGGTCTATTCACCTGTCCATGTCACTATGAATCTACTCTTCGTCTTCCAACCTCCATAGCTGCCATGCTCTAGATCCGTGTTTTCAACATGGTATCAGAGCTTAGTTGAGCATGGCTCAGCTCTCCTCTCACTCATCTTAGCTTTGCTCAACCTCAGGTCAGCTCAATTTGAATGCATGACTTTAGTTTCTCACTTGAATCTCACACTCACTGTTTGGTAGCCATAGCCAAAACTACACTTGCCCTACTTTGAGCTCGTAGATCTCTTCAACCAGACAAGATCTTGATAAGCTTCCTTCAAGAGAGTTCTCTCCCTGCTCTTGGAGCTTCTCTATGTCACCTCAAAGCTTGACATTTCTTACCACATAGCCTAGCATTACACAAATTCAAAGTTGTTGTCTAAACTACGCCGAATTCTATTCATAATGTCGATTCTTCTCCTATGCTGCATGATTTACCCTATGAGTATAGGGCTTTGAAAGCTCACTATGTAAGCCAATCCCCATGCAATATCTCTCGCAATGATTAGCTCTTTGAGCTACAGGAGCTAAAAGAACATCCACCTATCAAAACCCTAAAGAAGAAGCCATAGCCATTTCACTTGAAGCTCACTTTTTTTCTTCATTTTCTCTCTCTTGCCACTTAAACCAAGCCTAATGTCACTCTAATTCACTGATTTAATCAATCTCTAGCAACATTTTCCCATCAAACCAGCAACAAGGAGGAGAGACTTTGGAAGATTTGAAAACCTCAAGACCAAACATCCAAATCTTAAGTTTCTAGAAAGTATAAACCTTCAAGAAGAAGATTTGGAGCAGTCCTAAAGATCAAGCTACTTGCCTAAACATCAAGCAACCAACCTGCAGTTCAAGCATCATCAAGCTTGACATCAAATGATTCAACCTAGCATCTTCCTTCCTTGGTACACTCAAGTTCAACTCTCTTGCTGGTTACACTCAATTATTGGATGTTGATTATTGTCATACCAATGACAAACGTGAAGATTTTAATGTGGAATGCCCAATTGATCAAACCCCTTGTAAGCCTCAATCTCATTGTAAAAGGATGGCCGAGGACACTCGGCGGTAATACCTTCTTCAAAATGTCTAAACTTGAGAAAATAGCCAAATTCAATGGTGAATGCTTTCATGCCTGGAAAGAAAAGACAATGTACCATCTCATGAGGAAGCACCTTTGGGATCTATTTGAGAATGATGCAAGAGATACAAATAGCAAGAAGGAAGATGATGAAGATGGGTTCATTGAAGAAGTCTACTATCTCAAGACAAAAGAGTGGAAAAAGATGAACAATAAGGCTCTAGGCATCATTGCCTGGGGACTATCTGATGATGTATTGCACCATATCTCTGGCATCAAAGATGCAAAAAGGACATGGGATGAGCTTGACAAGATCTTTGGAACTCAAGCTAAAAAGTCAATGGTAAAACTACTCATGCAATTCTACAAACTAAATGTAAAAGATAGTTCTTATATGACCATGCACATTAATAAGTTTAAGAGCCTAAAAACCCAACTTGCTACACTAAAGAACATTGATGAAGATGAAGCCATAGCAGTATTATTAGCAAGTGTAAATCAAGAGCCATATGAGAACCTTGTATCTACCTTAAGTAATGTTCCAAATCTCTCACTTAAGGACATTGAGCACTCCCTACTTGATGAAGAAACTAAACATAAAAACAAAGATGCAAAGGGAGCTGTCTCAACACAAAAAGATAGTATGTTGTACACTAAAGGAAATTATAGAGCAAAGGGCCGAGGCATCAAGGATTCAACTTTGACAACAAAGATCAGATGACATGTAATTATATGGTAAGACTAGCCATATAGCTAGTGAATGTTTCCACCGTAAAATAGCACAATAGGTGCAAAATGGTAACCATCATCAATATCAATTCATGAATGAAGAACATGCTTTCACTATCAACAACAACTCTGGCATATTGTTTTGAAGAAATTATCTTTCCCATAGTGGATCTTATGTTTTCCCATAGTGGATTTTATTTCCCTTAGTGGATTTTCTTTGTAAAACAAAACCCTTTCCAAAGATGTAAAGTTTCAGCTTTAACTTGACTAGGCTACCTATGAGCTAGTCTCCCGGACCATGTCATCACATGTAAGGGGGCAAAAGCCAGTAAATATAGGAACTCATCATTTGAGGGGGGGGGGGGGGGGGGGGGGGGGGGGGGGGCGCGGGGTTGAAAGATATGACAAATGATGTATGCTCTAGGAAGAGATGTCATGAATCCCATATGCACAATGAAGAACTACTATAAAGCATTGTACTTGACTATCACTTTCAACATGAGTAACGCAATATCATGATGCTTTGTACTTTCAGTTAATGTCATTGTCATTATCAGTTTCTTACACAAGATTGTGTTTATGAGTCCAATCTTCCATCTTGGAACCTAATTCACTTGTGTAACAATTGATCTATTCATTGTCCATGCCACTATGAATCTAGTCTTCATCTTCCAACCTCCATAGCTGCCATGCTCTACATCCGTGTTTTCAACACAATACAAGCATATACGTGATGGATTTTAATCAAATCATATGTAACCCATTGCATTGTGACCACTAGACCGACCAACATAATCCAAGTGGCAAACTTTTTGAGAAGATCCCTCACAACCCAAGGCTCTCCATAGTTTGCAATATATTTTGAGACTTATAACATATCATACATTCTCATGTAGCTATATGTTCAGTGAAGGAAAAGCAAGGGAAAGACATCTATATAAGCATTTTAGATATATGCTTATGGAAGATTTAAACAGGATGCGAATAGGTTTTTCTAGGTTCAGAATTGGTCTCCAAAACAAATAGAATGTCCATTATTAAGTTCTAATAACGTAATGAGAAGTTTGGGTATATCTAGATACACGCAAGGACTTATCTAAAATGATACAAGTTATCCAAGTCCAAAAATATAAAAAAGTGATATTTTTTATAAAAAATAGTATTTTTGGCTATCTTGAGACAATTTTCACAATTTTGTTCATGTTTGCTTGGACATCAGGTTTGTTCTAATCAATTTGAGTACTTGGATGACCATATTCTAAGTCTCGATGAAAAAGTTAACTTGTATCAAGTTTAGCATTGGACTATGATCCTTAGGATTTTGATGTAGGATTTCTTGCTTAAGGCTTCTACTTGCCTACTATTGGTGGATGCTTTGGGCTATCAAAGGGATATTATTTCTCAATGTACAACTTAGTAGGATTCTTATGGATTGCATTGAGTGTCTAAGTTATATTCTTGGAAGAGTTTAATTTGAGCAATCAACTTAGATGCAGTGCTTGTAACCCAAGGATATAGGTGCAGTCATGCAAAGTGTTTCAAGAGCAATCCATAAAATCTTTTTGAAATCTTTCTATCTTTATTCTTTTATTGAACCCTTGTGGTTTGTGGAAATAGGTAAGCCTATCTCACTAGCACAAATCTTTCCCATCTTTCCAAAAGATCAAATTTTTCTACACATCGTCTTTATAGGCATCACATGGTTGAGATGTCAAGCTTTACATGAGATGGCATCCACTGTGTGCCTTGGTGATGTGGCATGATATTATTCACTAGTGTATTAGGTGATCAATGTGAGGATACAGTAGTGATTTTATAGCTGAACTACACCCACATAGTCCATCCTTGGCTATGGCACATTTATTGTGCCACCTCTTCTTTTCTAGCGAGTTCACACTTAGTGATTGCATGTACATATGTTATGATACTTTCATATTAGTCTCTTATCATGTTATAGACTTAGTTTTTTTGTGTGGAAGAAGAAGAAGATTTTAGCCTTGTCTCTCTATGCTCTCAAGTCTCCATTGCTTTTGATGTATGTGTGCTCTTAGGTGCTTTATCTCTCTTCCCTCTTGTTTGTTTTCATGGTATCAAAGTCATCCCACAACTGGATGATCTCGATTGAAGGTTGAGATGAAGGCATTGGAGCACAAAAGAAATCAAGCAAGCAACATGTAAAACGATATTTCACCTTGCTCGATTTGCCTTAAGTTATAGCTGGCATAAGGCTTCTAAGGCTAGTAGGGCTACAATCTCCGATTTTGTAGTGAAACTTGGTGAGCATGAAGAATGATATACATACTGCAGATATGCCCATTGGGGCTTTTCCACATTGATTTTTGGCATGTGAGGTCATTTCAACATCCATTCTAGACCTACAAGTGGTCTCAATAGCAATCTTTGGATATATTGCAGTTTCAATGCGTCTGCTATTTATAGATGCACAAGTTATAGATTTTGAATCTATAAGATTTCATGAATTACTTGGTTATTGCAGACACAAAAGGCATTTATATATAGATTGTAGATTGTTGTTACTGTTGTGCAATTAGTGAAAAAGGTTGTGTATTTAATTGTGGTGCACTTGGTATTAGCTTGCTTACAGATTGCAAATTTTTGCAAGTTTTTTGTTTTGTCAAAATGTCTAATAACTTCAATCACATTGTCAGTGAAGCTTGATAATAAAAATTATCCAGTAATATGGAATTTTAGGATGATAATTTTCTTGAAGGGAAAAGGCATTTAGAATTACATTAAAGGAGACATAGTAGTAGCAACAACTGAAGTTCATGCACGAAAATGCTACTTTAGAATAGTTAAAGGCTAAGAAAGATTGGGAGCAGACACATATTGAATTCATGTGTTGACTGTCTGTCCGTGTACCACAGATAGCATAATAGGCTATTTGCAGGAATCTGAAATCCCTACTATTGCATGGAAAAATTAGCAAGGTTGTTTAAAGTAAATACAAAGGCCAGAAAGCTGCAACTCAAGTCAGAGTTGAATCAATTGAAAATAAGAAACCTATTCATTAATGATTATGCCTTGAAGATCAATAGTATTGTGGAAGCTCTTGGATCTATCATTGTGGTAGTTGATGATGATAATATTGTGTTACATGCTTAGATGGACTTGGAGATGAATACAAGAGCTTCAAGTCATCTATGAATACGAGGGATGCTATCCCTGATTTTGTAATGTTGATTTCTATGTTGATCTTTGAGGAGAAGAACCTTTGCTTGGATTCATCTTCTTCTCAAAGCAAAAACAAGTCTGAACAGGTGTTTTACTCTACTAGTAGAGGTAGAGGTTGTGGTAGAGACCAAGGTGGCAGTCATAGTCAAGGTTATGATACATAGGAAAATAGAGAAGGACAAGCCCCAAGGAAGGAGGAGTCAAAGAGGACAAGTTGCAGATTCTAATAGACTACAGAATTTTGATGATAACAAAGGATGTTAGCATTGTGGTCAAAGAGGCCATATTTCTAAAAATTACTTCAAAAAGAAGGCTGAAATTAGAAATGGAAAAATGCAATAAGGTAACTGTATATCTAGTAGCAAAAACAATGATGACAGAAGTGAACAGTTGTTTATTATGCAGCACTTTATGAATACTATGATTGTTGATGGTTCCTCATCAAAGAATGATGTATGGTATGTAGATTCAAGTGCCCCTAACCACATTTCTCATGGAGAGTGGTTTAGAGAGATGTGCAGTCCAAAGTCTTCGAGCTATGTGGAGACACGGGATGATACCGTTCACCCCATTACTCATGTTAAAAATGTTCATTTGAGTATGTAGGATGGCAAAACCAAGTACTTGACTGATGTGTTACATGCACCAAATATTACAAAAAAACTTGATTTCTGTTGGTTAGACGGTAGAATAGGGATTGCAAGTTCAGCTCACATTTGATGTTGTTATGTAGAAGATCTAAAAAATAATTACAGACTGATTGGAAAAGGGAAACATGCTAGTAGATTTTTTACTATTGATGTTAGTCTACCTAAAATAGATATTGCCATGTTTGCACAAGGTTTAGATGTCGTGGTGGTGGCTGATATTGAAATTTGGCATAAGAGAACTGTTCATGTGAATGTACAACAAGGCTGAAAGACATGCAATCAAAACAGATTGTGGATGGCTTGTCTAAGTTTAGAGTTGATGGGATGCACAAAGTATGTGAAGCATGTCAACTTGGAAAGCAAGAAAGACACGTGTTTCCACATGAAAAGCATGTATGCAAGAAGCCACTTGAATTGATACATTCTGATATATAGGGTCCTACAAAGACTACAACTTTGAGTGGTTGCAAGTATTCACTATATGTTGGAAAAGTGAGGTATTCACTCACTTTAAAGGCTTTAAGGATTTGGTTGAGAAGGAGACAAGGTACATATTAAATGCCTAAGATCAAATGGAGGAGGATAATATCTCTTCAATGAGTTTTCCAATATTTTGTAAAAAAATGATATAAAAATAATATACATGTAGATATATCCATAGCAAAATGGAGTTGTTGAGTGAAAAAACAAACATATTATAGAGGTGGCTCCTCATTGATATCAAAAGGAAACTTGCCTCATTACTATTGGGTTGAAGCTATTATTGTTGTGTACATTATGAACACTATTGTTGTACATGGTATGATACCTAAAGAGAAGATGGGTAGAAAGCCAAATCTATCCCATCTAAAAGTATTTAGATGTATTGCTTATACTCATATTTTTGATGAGTTATACAATAAATTGGATCCCAAAGCATAAAAATGTGTATTCGTTGGATATTTTCTTGAGTAGAGGGAATATAGATGTTATAACCCTGTTACACATGAGCTAAGAGTTAGCAAGGATCTTATTTTTTATAAAATGAGTAGCTGGGCAAAATATAGTTGGGATTGACGAACATGAGAGTCGCTATGCAAAAAACAAATCAGCAGTCTCATAGACGTTGAGTGGACCATAAGAGTCTCCCAGTCATGGTTTTATTAATAGACCTTGGAGTGGCAGATTGAGGTCACAAGTTACTCTAGCAAGTGCATCATCACAGATGTCAAGAAAAGGTAAAGAGAAAGTTAGGGACTCACCTATTGTGACATATGTATCATCAGGTTTCTCTCATCTTGATGCTTATTTAAATGGCTCTTGGATGAGGAATTTGGTTGGGATTTTATCTATTAAAACACATGGTATGCAGAAGGCACAAGAGGATGCTAAAGCAGCTAGTGATGATCCAAGTCTATGCAAGTCGAGTAGAGTGAGAAAACCAATGCAATAATTAACATATGACAGCTATGTATCTCACCACTATGCATACATGGCTAAGGTTGTGCAAGATGTGAAACCCACTTGTTTTGAGGATGCAATGGGTAATGAGTATTGGGATCATGCTTTGGATGAAGAAATGGCTACAATTATGAATAATGACACATGGGAGTTAGTACCCTTACCTGAAGGCAAGAAAGCTATTGGTTGCAAATGGGTTTACAAGGCTAGATGGATATATTGAGTGCTATAAGGCAAGGCTGGTTGCCAAAGGGTACATGTAGACTCATGGTATTGATTATGAGGAGACTTTTGCTCTAGTGGCTAAAATGGCTGCTATAAGGGTTGTCATAGTAGTGGTTGTATCAAAAGGATGGATCATGCATCAAATGGATGTTAAGAATGCCTTCTTGTAGGGGGAGCTACAAGAGGAAGTTTATGTGGAGCAACCACCTAGTTATATGAATGAGAATCATCCATATTATGTATGCAAGATTTGTAAGGCCTTATATGGGCTAAAGCAAGCACCTAGGGAATGGCATGAAAAGATTGCAAAATACATTTTCATCATTGGATTTCGTAGAGCACAAGCTGATCATTCACTCTATGTATGTGAGAGTGATATAGGTATTGTGATCGTTTTACTATATATATGGATGATTTGATCATTGTGGGTGATACAGAGATAGAGGTTGACAATGTGAAGGGTCTTCTCAAGGCTGAATTTGAGATGAAGGATTTGGGAGAGTTGTGGTATTTTCTTGGCATAGAGATAATCGAAACTCCATAGGGTATATGGTTGTCAAAGAGACAGTATGCATTGGATATGTTGAAGAAGTATAGTATGGTTGATTGCAAGTCTATTTCTATACCTTTGGATGTTAATGCTAAGCTTTGTACACATAAGGGTGACTTGGTTGAGGATGTCGCTATGTAAAGTATCAGAAAATTGTGGGCATCATTATCTATTCAATGATCATTAGGCAAAATCTAAACTACATAGTTGATTTGAAGAGTCTCTTTATGCAACTTCCATGAAAGCAACATTTGGATGCAATGTGGTGCATGTTATGCTATGTTAAGTCTACATTGGACTATGCCTTATTCTATAATGCAAGTGTACCATTAGACTTGCATAATTATATAGATATAGATTGGGCTAGTAGTACTTCATACAAGAGATCTACTAGTTGTTTTATGTTTTCCTTTGGGAGTGTTGTTGTTACTTAGAATAGTTGCCTTGTCTAGTACAAAGGCAAAGTACACATATGTTGCAATTGCAACATGTGAGATAGCTTGGTTACGTAAGCTACTTGGTGATTTGGGAATGTAGGTGGATAACAAGGTTATCATCTATTGTGATAACCTATAGTAGCATTCAATTGGCTAGGAACCTAGTGTATCATGCACAAACCAAACACATAGAGGTCCATTACCATTTCATTTGAGAGAGTGTTTTGGCAGGTCATATTGACTTGGTTTATGTCAGCACAGAGGAAAAAGCTACTAACATTTTTAAGCCTTGGGCGTTGAGAAGCTTTGATGCTTCAAGATTATGCTTAGAGTTCACGAGCTCATGCACTAAGCTTAAGGGAGAGTGTTGAGATGTCAAGCTCTACATGAGCTGGCATCCTACATGCCTTGGTGATAGATCATAATATTATTCATTGGCATGTTAGGTGACTGATGTAAGGATACACTAGTGATGAACTACACCCAGGTAGTCCATCCTTGGTTATGGCACATTTATTGTGCCACCTCTTATTTTCTAGTGGGTTCACACTTAGTCACTACATGTACATATGTTGTGGTACTTTCATACTAATCTCTTATCATGTTGTAGACAATTTTTTTGTGTGCAAAAAGAAGAAGAATATTTCAATCCTATCTCTTTGTGTTCTCAAGTCTCCATTTCTTTTGATGTGTGTGTGCTCTTGGGTGCTTCACCTCTCTTCCCTCTTGTTTGTTTTTATCACAGTGCTCTGTGTTGTCCACCACGTGCAATGGTGGACAATGTCTTCTTGATTTGGATATCTAGGAGCAAAAGATGGCCATGTAGAACCTATAAGCTGACTATTTTGTTCAAATTTTCCCATCATGAACAATTCATCCATTCATCATCCCAAATAGGTGTAGCCATAGAACAAGTTGTTTTGTGATCACTTCCATTGCCTTGTCAGGCAGCACAGATACAAATTGCATTCTAGGTCTTCATCCTTCTCTCTTAAGAAGCATAGAAACAACATCTTTTGCATCCTACCAATCAATCTTTAAACATGTTCTTTGGTTTTATCTTCAAGTAGCTGCTCCAAACTCAACCACAAAGGAGAATTTGCAGCTTTTCACTTTTTCAAATTCAAGAGTGGCCTATTTTGTAGCATTCAAATGGTCACCAAACCTAAGCTTAAATTCTTGATGAAGCTCTGTACTAACTACCAATCCTTTGTTGGGCTTTTAAATCCATTCTCTAAAAGATCATGTAGTCATCAAGCCTGAATCTTCATGGAATGTTTTTTCTTTTATCGCCTTCTTAAACTCATCCTAATTAAGATATTCTACATAGATCTCTACTATGCATGTCTTTAAGGCAAGAGATGAGATCCAAACAAAATGCTAGCTCATCCTATCTGGTGGTATTCCAAAGAACTCCATCTTTGCAACATGCAGCTTCAAGTATTCATAAACTCTATAGCCATGAAATAATTGCAATTGGTTCTCTACTGCCTACAATGCTTTAACTGTTGCAAACTTTGCTTTATGAAATCTTGTAATCTTGGTTTTTGCTAATGTTGTTGCAAACACATATTGAAGAGAATTGAACTAGTTGCCTTTCTTCATCAAATGATCCTAAAGAATGTCTTAAAAATCGTGCAGTATCTTCCATCTTCGGGATTTTGGATGTGGCTTTTCACGTTCACCAAATGTTGTGCCAAGCCAGAAACCATAGGGATTCAAGAAAAGAATCAAGATAGATGGAACATAGGAAGATTCCAAATAGATTTTTTGTATTGCTCTTGAAGGACTTTGCACAACTACAGCTACACCCTCGGGTTACAAACATTGCATCTAAGTCAACTGCTCGGACTAAACTCTTCCAAGAAGATAACTTGGACACTTTGTGCAACCCAAAAGAATACTACTACATTAGTACAATGAAAAGCAATATCCTTTATAGCCCAAAGCATCCACCAATAGTAGGCAAGTAGAAACCTTAAGCAAGAAACCATGTATCAAAATCTTGATAACAAAGGTCCAATCTTGAACTTGCTGCAATGTGTGTTCTCCCTAACTTTTTTATCTACATTTAGAATATGGTCATCCACAAACTCAAATCGATTTGGAACAAATCTAATCTCCAAGTCTACATGGACAAAATTGCAAAAATCATCTAAAAGTAGCCTAAATGAGGCTTTTAAAACAATGGCTTTTTTATATTTTTCAGCTTGGATGACTTGTACTACTTAAGATAAGTCCTTGTAGGTATCTAGATCCACCCAAACTTCTCACTAAGTTACTAGAACTTAATAATGGATATTCGTACTATTATGGAGACTAATTCTGAACCTAGAAAAACCTATTCTCATCCTATTTAAATCTTCCATAAGCACATATCTAAAATGCTTGTATAGATTAGTTTCTCTTCCTTTTCCTAGACCTAGAAAAATGTGTTCACATCCTATTTAAAACTTCCATAAGCATATAACTGAAATGCTTATATAGATCCTTCACTAAAGGTGTAGCCATACAACAATGCCAAGAGTGTCGACCAACTATCCAATAGCACGTCACACCTAGTTGCCCTTAGGATAGTGATTCTTTTGTCTTTGAATGAGATGCATGTAGAGGAATTCTATTGACATCTCAAAAGAGGAGACATAATCATGCAAAATGGTAAAATGGAAAAGCATTTGAAAATTTGCATTCAAATCATAAACCAAAGTAATCAAATTCATCATAGGTTCAAACTACTATTTCAATCATACATTCAAATTGATGGCTTGACAAGTGATTGAAGAATTGATCAATCAAATTGACTTTAGATGGAAGGATTTCAATTATGATTTAATTGAAATAAGCATGGCATTAGAAATGCAGTAAAATTTCCATTCAAATGTAGCATCTAAATAGACACAACTTCTAGTCTATTAAAAAATCAAATTAGTGCCAATAGAAAAACACATTTCTCTAGCTTGATATTGCATAATCAAATACACCACTCTTTTTTCCATTGATCACCTATCAACCCACATCGTTGCTTTCATGTTGTTGTTGTCCTTTTGCAACGTTTTCGATGTCGGTAGATAAGAAGATGCAACCTTACAAAGGTTATACCCCTATGTAGAAGCGTGTTAGCAAGGTGCAAAAGCATGATAGTATTGATAAGTTTAGAGGCCACACATAGGTGGCAAGGTGGTAGCAACATCAAATATCATGCCACAATCAGCACAAGTCCATCATGACTTAGTCATGATTTTTTATTTGTATTTTCTTTAAATTAATTGCTTATTTTTGTGAAGAAATAACTTTAACGCAACCTTAGAAATTCTCCAACTTTTAAATTCTAAGATGAGAACATATTGAAATAATAAAGGTTCAATATCTCTATGCCAGGATTGGAAATGGAGGGTTTCAATGAGAGAATCCAAGAAGGGAAAAACATAACTATTCAAGAATAAATTATGCAATCTTTAAATACACTCATGTGTAATAGAGTAAAAGTGCCCAAATGCCTTAGCCAATATTTAGCCTACTAGGGTTAAGTATAAAAGGCTAAGTTGTAACTACCCTAGTATATTTTTGCCATTTTACAACATTACATGTTTGAGGTCTCAACCTCCCATCATCTATTGGCCACCATAGCTTGCGGTGCATACCATTCTAGAACCTCTCATTATTTGATTCTCAACCAACATTGGTAATATCATTTCATGTCTAGCCACCTTGGCTATGGTTTCTTGGCATTTAAGTCTATTTTTTGTATTTTTAGTTTAATGGCTTATGGTGGGAGTTAACTTCTTTACATTGGTATCAAAGCACATCTTTGATCCAATGGGAAGGTCATTTTCATGGTGAATCTGGTTACAATTTAGGCACAAAATAACTGGAGGACAAGAATTAGTCACAGGATTTGACTCAGTTAAAACTGTGACTAGTTAAGGTCTCTACAGCAAGCCATGACTAAATTTGATAGTCTTAAAGAATTTCTGAATAAATAATGGTGGATTCATGGTCATTTTGGTGGTTTATGGTCAATTTGAAGGATCATGGACCTAACTGCAACCTAAACAGGGTTTAGAAGGGTTAAATCGTGGTTACTTTTTGGAGCAAGCTTCTTTTTCCTCTTTCCAAGCTTCTTGCTGAAAATTGCCATGGCGATCTCTTCTCCTTTCTCTCTGCCATGATCATTTCTCTTCAAGCCACCTACTAGCAATGATTCCTAATACCCTAAGCAAGCTATGGACTACCTATTTGATGGTCCTATTTGATGGTTCTTCATCAAGATTATCATCACATGATGCAAGAGAAGGGCAAAAACAGTTTGCACCAGTTTTCAATATGTTATTGTCCACATGAATCAATTCACAACTTCATCCTGAAGCTATGTCCTCTCTTGCATGATCAAATACAGCCCTAACCTAAAGTACTAGTCATCTCTTACTTGATATTTCACTTTCCTTCAGCCTTGAAGGTTCCTTCACAACCCTAGATATGGCTAAAAATGGACGACATGAAGATTTTAGCAATTTTTTCAAGTTTTGAGTCAATCTTAGTGTCTTTTAGCTTCAAGAAGTGGAAAACAAGCATCTCCAACCGACATTGGGCAAACATTGGAGCTTCCAAGCAAGATTGAAGCATTTTCCTCGTCTCAGATTAGGGCAAAATAGGGCGGCCATCAATCTTCATCAAATTTTGCTTCCTTGAGGCTTCAATTCATGGAGCTTTTGTTGTCTACAACCCCAAGAAGGTCTATTTGAAGGTATTCCATAAAGATTGGGCTTACATTGAAGAATTTCTTCAAGATTGAAGGCATTTTCAACCTCTTGTACATGGCAATGTCTGAAAATTCTTGGAATCTTTGATTCTAACAAGAATTTACACTCTTCAAAGCTCAAAGGATCTTCTCCAACAAGCCATTGTAAACTCCTATCAAATTAGTGGATTCTCTTGATTGCATTGGAGCAACCTTATTAATCGGGAGCTGGAAATTAATGGGAGAATTCATATTGGACAAAGCTTTCTTGAAGCTGGCCTTATGATCTTCAATCTTGATCCATTGATGGTGGTTTATGGTGAATATTAATTGGTTAGATTCATCTCCTACTCTTCATCAACATTAAAGAGGTAATTCTATTGCTTTCAGCTTAATCTCTCTTTCCATCCAATTGTTGAAGCAGTCCTATTGTTCATAAGAGATTGAGTGTAATAGAACCTCTTAATTTCCATTGAAGGGCATGTAGAATTTAGTCTAGGACTGATTACGATTACTTGATGAATTTCTTTCCTGATCATTCAAATGTTGATTGCATAAATGCTACTCATTGCCTACTTAACTTGGATTTTTGTTGGATGATTGAACATTGATGCTATAGGACTGAAATAACGATGAAAATGGTAAGTGGGAACATTGTAAAAGTCGTGATTACTACAAAAGGTAATGCCCTATCCATAGCCCTTTCAATCCAATCATTTTCCAATACCCACTTGCATTTCATTGAAGAATTTAAAGGCTTTTTCAGTCAAATGCATAGCATCCTTGTTTGATTAGCCATTAGAATGTACTTGCCATGTTGATTCCTATGAGGAAAAGAAAATGCCAAGCAAGTCGGGAAGACAAAAGAGAGGTGACCCTCCCTTCCTGATTATGACCCTGAAGGGGTGCACAACCCGGCTTGAGGTGGAACTTTGCACAACCCTCTTGTCTCAAAGCCCATGCAATTTTCAAATTTAGGTACAGGTACATTTTCCATTGTCAAAGTTTGGTAGTAGTACAACAGTGATCAGCCCTATTCAGGGTACCACAAGTGGTTGAAGGTTCCATTGGAACAAGATGTTGGGGGTAAAGGCGCCTCCGCCGTGCCGCCCCGTGTATTACTACACTGACAGTACCCGCCACTTCACACTGCAGGTGGCGGGCGCCCGTCACGTCACTTTATTCTTTATTCTTTTAGTGACAGTTTGAATAAAGGAAGGGCCGGTCACACATTGTGACTGTTGGAGTTCCCATTTCTTGTCTCTCTCTTTCTTGCTCTTGCTCTCCCGCCATAGCTCGCGTGCAAGCTTCGATCCTTCTCACCTTTCAACTGGTATCAGAGCTTGGCATTCTCTTGCTCGAGCTCGACTCGGTGCTTCCCGACCTTCGCATCGACTCGCTTCATGCATTGGGTCTCCATCCCGGCAACCATAGCCGACCTCTTGAGCTCCCGACTCTCCCCGGCTTCCCGAGCTCCATCCCGGCCTTCTTGAGCTTCATCAGGGCCTTGCCCTTGAGGTATTGCTTCAGCATTTGCAGGCATTTGAGTGTATTCTCAGTTTGAAATAGGGCAGGAACAAAGGGCAGCCACTCTTCTTGAGCTCCATAGCTCATATCTTCCCTCCCCTTTGCATTGGGCATTCATGGCTTGGTATGTGCCTACCTTGGGCCATCATTGAGCCCCCCCCACACTCAACATTCAGCCACGTGATTAAAGCAGCACTCCAGGCCTCAACACGCTGAATATGGCGCCCATTTTCAGACTTTGACCTCTACGTTTTACAGCTGAATGCTTTGTTGCTCATGGAGCACTCATCATTGGCCTATTTGGAGGGCATTTGAGCCATTTTTGGATGTCATTTTGATGCTTTGGCTTGACATTGAGGTTGGGAGCTGATCATTCTCAGTTTTGAAACTGTCATTCACTGCATAACAGTGCTGGAAACAGGGCAGCACCCCTGACACTGACATATGTTGCTTATGCCTCATTCCATTGGAGCTATTTGATGCCCGTATGCGGTCTACTTCCTACCCGGATGTATTGGGGATGTATGCATTTGGTTTGACCATGATTTTGGCTTGAATTCGGGGCTGAAATCTATTGTTTAGAACAGTAAATACATGCTGGAATAACAGTGGGCTGAAGGTACTTTACATGCTTTGGCACTTACCTACCGATACCGGATGTATGCTTGGAGCTTTGGCATGATGTCTCTGACATTTGGGGACGACTTGGAGCATATGTATGAGATTATGGGATGCTTTTGAGCTTCGCATTAGCTCCGTCTTCACTAGCATTTGGACCGACTTGGCATGCTCGTGGACCGCCTATGCCTCATGTCTCTGCTTGACAGTTAGGCTTTTGCATTACATGCTTTGGTTTGTGACATATGCTATTTGGTTCGTGTATGCCATACCGACATTTGGAGCTTGGATTTGGATGTATTTGAGCATTCCCAGCTTACTTGATCACTGATCTTGGTTGCTATTTGGATGTCATTGAGTTGACCGAGAGCTTATTTGGGCTTATGTATTGCTTCATGGTTAATACGACCGGTGCTTCATGTATGTCATGCTCTCTTGGATGCGCTTGATGCATTGACAGGGTCACTTATCACTGGTGCTTTCTCTTGGGTTGTTTGAGCTTCTGAGCTCGCTTTGTACGCCTCTTGTGCCAGTGGGAGCATTTTACATGCTTGCTTGACCTTTGACAGTTGCATGCTATTGGAGCACTGACATGTATTTGGAGCAGTTTATGTCTTGAGCAGCTACATACGCATTGAAACTTTGGGATCATACTCCGATCTTTATGGATACGCATTGATGTACTCTTGGTTCACAGAATGCTTATGAGATGAGTCTCATATTTGGATCTTTCTCTTTGAGCAGACACCTATTTGTGTCAGGTTTTGGCAGTTATAGGAACACTTTGCCTAGAGTGTCTGGGGGTGTGCCTTTCACTGGCAGATGTTATTTTGACATGCTTCGGTGTTGAGCTCATGTTCTTTTCACTGTCATTGGCCTTGCTTATGTCCGTTTCATGCCGGCTTTGGACCTAGCATTGTTTGCTTGACATTGGATCCTATTTTGGGACAGTTTGCTCTCTAGACTGCATACCTGCAATTTATTATAGCAAGCAGTTATTGGTGGATTGAGGTGTACTTTTCATGCTGAAATATCCTGATTTGGTGTACCACACCTAGTACTAAGTGGGCAGCAACTTTTGCCACACTTTGCTCGCCCTTTGGACCCTGTTTTGGTCATTTTTGGGCAGTTTCTGCAATAAAATAGCAAGCAGTTTTGGACTGTTTGGGCATTTTTAGCCTGCATAATGGCGTCATCTTCGCATGATAGTGCCATCTTTAACATTACAAAGTTGGATGGTACCAACTACTCTTACTGAAAGAGTCAAATATGGCAGGTTTTGGTGCAGAAATCTCAGATTAAGCCACTTCGGTTGAGTGGGGAGCAGCCTGAAACTATGGACAATGACGACTGGCTTGAACTTGATGAGCTATGCAAGTCCACGATTGTATTGTCTCTCACTGAACAGGTACATTATAATGTATTTGAGGAAGCACAGAGTGCATGGGATCTATGGAATAAGATCAAGAATCTTTATGATAAGAAAAGTCCGGCAAGTCAGATGTACTGGTTGAAGCAGCTTATGGATCTGCGCATGAAGGATAATGCGACTATGTCTTCTCACTTGAGCCAGTTCCATGCTATACTGAAGAACCTGACTTCGCAGGATATCACCTTTGGAGAGGAAGTAACTCCTCTTTTCTTGCTTGGGACTCTGAATGAGTCATGGGATGTTTTCCGTACTGCTCTTTGTGCCTCTAGTGCTACTCTAAAATTGGCAGATGTTGAGAGTGCTCTTCTTCAGGAAGAGGTGAATTGCAAAAACTTGGATGCCTCTCGTGGTAGTCATGCTTTGACAGTTAGAGGCAGGAATGACAGGTATGACCGTGGTAATGGCCGAGGCTGTGACTCGCAGAAGGGTCGGTCTAAATCTCGTGGTGGCAAGTCGCATAGTAAGTCGTGTGGGCACAATGCAAATGTCACTTGTCATCATTGTGGGAAAAAGGGCCATATTAGACCACAGTGTCATGAGTTGCACAATGAGAAGCGCAAGGATAAGGGGAAAGATAAAGTGCAAGAGAAGTCCTCTGATCGCAGCATAGTACCTACTAAGTCCAGCGTCAAGATTGAGGAAATTAATGTCACGCAGACTGAGGAGTCCGATGGTGATGATGAGTTTATACTTACAGCTAGTTCTTCTGATGCTTCACACTTGACTGAGACACCTAGTATGTATGCACAGTGCTGGTTATTGGATTCAGGTGCGTCCTTCCATGTGACGCCTTACCGTGAGTGGTTTTACTCTTACCGTACTGTATCTGGATCAGTCAGACTTGGAGATGACAAGTCTCTTGATATTGTGGGCTGTGGAGATATTCAGTTGCAGTTTTCCACTGGCAGTTCCTTTTTGCTCAAGGATGTACGTCATGTACCTGCGCTTACGCGCAGTCTTATGTCTGTAGGACAGTTGGATGATGGAGGATTTCATGTCTGTTTTGGGGATTCTGCCTGGAAAATTACCAAAGGCAGACTTGTGCTTGCTAGAGGCGCCAAGGCTGGCAGCCTCTATCCTCTTGTTGTATCTGGGTCTTCTGTAGACCATGTTTTGGCAGTGGGCTCTATCCCACATGTATCACTTTGGCATGCCTGTTTGGGACATATGTCTTTGAAGGGAATGAAAATGTTATCTGGTTTGCAGTATCTTCCGCCTTTGGACTATGCACGTTTTGACTCGTGTGATCATTGTCTTTATGGTAAGCAGAATAGGTCTACGCATAAGAAATCGGGTAGACCACGCATAAGTGAGCCCTTGGCATTGGTGCATTCTGATGTTTGTGGGCCTATGCCTTGCATGTCTATGGGTGGCGCGAAGTACTTTGTTACCTTCATTGATGATTTTTCTAGGAAAGTGTGGGCTTATCCCATAAAGCAAAAGTTCGATGTCTTGGTAGTCTTTCAGCATTGGCTTGCTCTTGTTGAGAACCAGACTGGGTATAGGCTGAAATGCCTTAGGACTGACAATGGGGGAGAATATGTCTCACGTGCTTTTGAGTAGTTTTGTGATGACAGGGGTATTAAGCGTCAGTTGACCGCCCCTTACATCCCACCCCAGAATGGTTTGGCTGAGTGCATGAACAGGACTATTCAGGAGCGTGTGCGCTCTATGCTTAGCCATGCAGGCCTACCCCAAATTTTTTGGGTTGAGGCAGTTAGTACGGCAGTGCATGTCATAAACCGATCGCCTTCCAGTGGATTGGATTTCCAGGTTGCAGAGGAAGTTTGGGCTGGTAAGCCACCCTCTTATGCGCATCTCCGTGTCTTTGGATGTGAGGCATTCTGCCATGTGCCCAAGGACAAGAGGAGTAAATTGGATCCAAAGAGCATTAAATGCATATTCCTTGGCTATGGTGAGTCAGGAGAGATGGGCTATCACCTATGGGATCCGTAGGCGCAAAAAATAGTACGCAGCCATGATGTCGTCTTCCATGAAGACAAGATGCACAGGCAGCCTGAGAAGGTGGTTGAGATCCGCAGAGTGATCTTTCAGGAGGAGTCTAGAGCTCCAGCACAGCCAGTAGTACAGCCTGCAGCAATTCCTCCACAGGGCCAGGGTGTTGGACAGGCAGTTAGACAGGCAGCAGAGCCTGCGGTGAGACGGCCTGCTAGAGACAGACGTCCACCTGACAGATTTCAGCCCTCTATGCATTATGTTTTGGTTACAGATGCAAGAGAGCCTTTCACTTATGATGAGGCTATGCGCAGGGGTGACAGTCACTCCTAGGAGAGGGCTATGCAGTCTGAGATAGACTCCCTGCATAAGAATGAGACTTGGGATTTGGTTGCCTTGACTAAGGGCAAGAAGGCTTTGCCATGCAAGTGGGTGTACAAGCTGAAAAGTACCCCTGGACACCCCAAGCCGGCATACAAGGCTAGATTGATAGCAAAGGGTTTTAAGCAGGAACATGGTGTGGACTTTGATAAGGTCTTCTCTCCTGTGGTTACGATGACCACCCTGCGCTTAGTCTTGGCTTTGGTTGCACAGCTTGACTTAGATCTATATCAGATGGATGTCAAGACGGCTTTTCTACATGGGGACTTGCATGATGAGATCTATATGGATCAGCCTAAGGGCTTTGCAGAACTTGGCAGGGAGCACCTAGTGTGCAAGTTGAAGAAGAGCTTGTATGGCTTGAAGCAGGCACCTAGGGAATGGTATCATAAGTTTGATGCCTTTATGCAGTCACAGGGCTACAGCAGGAGTGCTATGGATCCATGTCTTTACACGAAGAAAGCCCGTGATGGCAGTTTGCTTATCTTGGTACACTATGTTGATGATATGCTGATAGCAGGGAAAGCTCATGATGAGCTAGATGCTCTTAAATCTCAGCTGAAGAAGAGCTTTGAGATGAAGGATTTGGGACAGGCCTCACATATACTTGGGATGCGCATTAAGCGCGATAGGCATCAGGGGCTTTTGTATCTCTCACAGTGGGAGTACATTCATAAAGTCCTTGAGCGCTTCCGCATGCAGGACGTAAAGCCTATTGGCTGTCCATTACCTTCTTATGTGAAGGTATCACAGGCCGATTGTCCGCAGACAGATGAGCAGAGGGCCGAGATGGCCAAGATCCCTTATGCTTCAGCCGTGGGCAGTTTGATGTATGCCATGATAGCCACTCGTCCAGATATTGCGCATGCAGTTGGTGTTGTGGCACGCTATATGGCTACACATGGCAGCAGACATTGGGATTCCGTGAAGGGTATCATGAGGTACCTGAAGGGCACAGCAGATATGTGTATTTGCTATGGCAGCCAGGATACAAGGGTCGTGGGGTACACTGACTCCGATTATGCAGGACATGCAGATAGTAGGAAGTCTACTTCTGGCTATGTATTCACCTATGCTGGAGGGGCTGTCTCTTGGATGTCCAGGGTTCAGAAGTGTACGGCTTTGTCTACCACTGAGGCCGAGTATGTTGCAGCCACTGAGGCTTACAAGGAGGCCATATGGTTAGGCCGTCTAGTTGCTGACCTTGGGATTGATGCTACACCTACACTGCATTCGGATTCTATGAGTGCCATTCAGTTGGCTAAGTATCCGGTCTTCCATGCGAAGACGAAACACATTGAGGTGAGGTATCACTTCATATGTGGTATCGTGGAGGACAGGTCTGTTGACCTTGTCAATATCTCCACTGATGAGAATCCTGCAGATCTGCTCACGAAGAGCCTCACTACTGAGCGCTTTGCCTTCCTTAGGAGGTTGATGGGCGTTAAATGAGATGTCACCTTTCCTCATCCCTTGTACCTATGTACATTTGTACTGTCTTTTCTTTTTTCTTTTCTCTCTCACTAGGGCAAATTCGCCTTTAAGTGGGAGGTTGTTGGGGGTAAAGGCGCCTCCGCCGTGCCACCCCGTGTATTACTACACTGACAGTACCCGCCACTGCACACTGCAGGTGGCGGGCGCCCGTCACATCACTTTATTCTTTATTCTTTTAGTGACAGTTTGAATAAAGGAAGGCCCGGTCACACATTGTGACTGTTGGAGTTCCCATTTCTTGTCTCTCTCTTTCTTGCTCTTGCTCTCCCGCCATAGCTCGCGTGCAAGCTTCGATCCTTCTCACCTTTCACAAGATTGAAAGAGGTGCAACATATCTCTTATTTTTAGCATACCTATAGGTGGTGGACAAATTTTTTACAAGTCTTACAGCAAGTACCTACCAATCTACAGGCTATCCTTGAGCCCTACACGTGCCCCATAATCCTCTTTTGGTTGCTACAGTGGGTTATAAGGGATTTCTCTACTCAAAGTACTCCCACAGGGTCAAAGAGGGTACTTACAGAGGTGGTGGATAGGGTGCAAGAAACGTATATTTAGAACTAAAGATTCAATTACAAAAAATTCTATCCTGATCCAAATTGAGAACTTGATAGCTCTATTTGAAGAGGGGATTCTAAGCTTCGATTTGAAGAAAAAAGTTTGGCAATTTGATATCGGGAGCTCAAGTTATTGCTGATTTTTTAACACTAGGTATAGTGAGACACCACCCAAAGTATCCAACCCAAGTCCATATATTTTGAAATCTAGTATATCCCCACATAATAAGCTTTCCATAGAGATATTAAGCATTGGGATTGGTGCTATATTTTGAGAGAAACAAGGGATTAATTAACAAATTGTCTACTATTACATCACTGTCTCTTAATGGCCAGGAATAAGAAGAAAGACCCCATTATTGAAGCATTGAATGATGGTGTCCTGGACTTTCAAGAGGATCAAAATTGCACAAATGAAGCCCATAGCATTGAACAAATAGATGAAGATTTAAGCATGGGGATTGCTTATAGCACACACTAAGGACGGTATGACATACATAAAGTGCATGCATTGAATGATTACATTTTACTGCCAAAAGAGTTGGGACATATCAATGAAGGCCTTTCTAAGGATTTGAAAGCTTTGAATGAAGGCTTAACACATATGAATCAAGGTTTGTTACAAGGGATGGCATAAGTAAACAAGGAAATCTCTGATTTGCACCAAAGCAACAAATCTTTATTCCAAGAACTCATCTCAATCATAAAGGAAATTGGGAGCAAGCCACAAAGAGAACCTCAAACCACATGCAATCCCCTTTGTTGGTAATCATTCCCATCCAAACAAAGAGAGTTCTCAGCCAGTTATGCACACTTTTGAAAGGGAAGAACCATCTAGAGTGAGGGGCAACCATCATCCTTCACAAATCCATGGCATTCATACCCCAAGGCCTCAGTTTAGCAGCCCAAAAGATAGTCATAGATATGAAGGGGAACAAGACAACAATCGATGGGATAATGATTATTATGGATGTGATCCCTTCTACAATACTTTTTATCATTAGCCCTCAAATGTACAAAAAGGAAATGCAGTCAACAATCAAGTTCATGAAGGTGGAATGTATGAAGAGCAAAGATCAGCCCATGACATCCCAAACCAAGAGCATGTTTCAAATGGCTAACCCTATCTTGACATGGTTTTGGGCAACCTACTTTTAGGCAAAACTCATGGAATAAAGATTCATGGAGGCAAAATTCTTATGGGCAGCCATCTTACAATGAAAAAGAATATAATGAAAATATTAATATCACTCATTTCAAAGGGGATAACGCTTCATCTTTGGAATGGTTGGAGTGGATTAATAAGCTTGCATTGTACTTCACCCTTTATCCTAGAAGTGAAGTAGCCAAGATTTATTTCATGGCTCTTCATCTTGAAGGTTACGCCCATACTTGGTGGCATTACATGCACAAGATTGGGCAAAAATTTATCACTTGGGAGGAGTTCAAGCAAGCAATGATTGATGTCTTTGTTTCTCCTTTGGGAAAAAAAAGACTCCAAAGAAAATGGTATGCATGTGCTCAAAGAGGAATGTCAATTAGAGACTATTCCAACACCTATTTGAATCTCTCCATATATGTTGAAGGCATTTCAGATTTTGCTAAGCTGAATAAATACATTTTTGGTCTTGACACTGCCCTATCATCGGAGGTAGGAGCTCAACAACCGAAAACATTACATGAGGCCATACAATTGGCTGAAAGATACTCCTTGAAATACAACAGAGATGCATAAAATTTTCAGCAAAGGAGTATGGGCAATAATATTTCCAATCAACCTACAAAATATGGGTAAGTTTTCAGCCAATCAAGAGACTCTTTTAAGCAAGAAAATAGGGGTTATAACAGTCAAAACAGTTATAACAACAAAGTGTCAACTTTTTCCACTAGTTATGCCTCTAAATAGGGTGAAAATTATGCACATAAACAAGGGCAAAATTTCAAAAATGTGGCTGAGATAAGAAGCACTTTTTCAAGAGCTAAAAATGCTCCTAAACTGTCCCAAAACAGTTCTAACAGCAACTTCCTTCCTTACGATAAGCTTAGAGAAATGCATGCAAAAGGGTTATGCTTCAAATGTGGGAAGAAGTGGTCACAAGATCATAAGATGAAGTGTGAAGCTAAAAACTCAAAAATCAATATGGTGATCACTCAAGATGTGAAAGTTAAAGAAGAAGAAGATTGAGAGGAAAATTTACTGCATGTTGATGCATACCCAATGGTTGAAGAGATTCATGAAGAAGAGTATGCCACTAATGAAGGATTCTATGATCCCATGGATGGATTTCTGTTTGATCTAAGTGGCACTCATGATTCTCATGCTTCCTTGTGTACCATCTCACATGATGTATGGACTGATTGCAAAGAGGAAAGTACACTTAGACTCAAAGGTTTCATTAATAGCAAGGTTACACATATTTTAGTGGATACACGTAGCAGCACTCATAGGTTCGTCAACACCAATCTTTAAGCGGACTGAAGTTGCTACCCATTGATGTGGATTCTTCCTTGTGGATACAAGTTGTCAATGGTGTATATGAGTCTAGTAAAGAAGTGTGTCCATATACTTCAATTCAGCTATCATCGTCTTGCACAATACAAGTGAACTTGATCACTTTGGATATGGGGCCTATTGACATTGTTATTGGATGTAATTGGCTAAAGACACTTGGAAAATTCACTTTAGATTTGGAACAAATGCAAATGGAATTTAATTGGCAAGGATAGCATATAGAATTGAAAGGCATAGACCACAAGCATATAAAACTTATCTCCATGAAGAAATTCTGAAAGGAAATCAATGCCAAGTCATGTATCTTCACTCTTTTGCTTTCGAAAATAGATGAAGAGAAATTATCAAATTAGCCAACTTCTTCCACAAAGAAAAGGGATCCAAGATTGGAAGAGCTATTGGAGAAATACAAGAATTTATTTCAACCACCGTCATCTTTACATCCAAAGCGAGAGGTTGACAATCCTATTGATTTGATGCCCAACACAAAGCCCATCAACAAACCTCCCTATCGCTTGTCCAAGTTTGAAAGGGAAGAATTGGAGTGATAAGTCAAAGAATTGTTGCAAATGGGTTTAATTTAGCAAAGCCAATCACCATTTGCCTCTCCCACGCTCTTAGTCAAGAAGAAGGATGGAACATTTTGCATGTGTATTGATTACCGGGATTTGAACAAGTCAACGGCCAAGAAGAGGTATCCTATTCCCCGAATTGATGATCTTTTGGATAAGCTTAAAGATGCAAAGATCTTCACCAAAATAAATCTTCGATCGGGTCATCATCAAATTCGAATGAAGGAAGGAGATGTGTTCAAAATAGCTTTTAGGACTGAAAGAGGGTTATACCACTTCTCGGTTATACCATTTGGACTTTCCAATGCACCTGCTAATTTTCAAGTCCTCATGAATAAAATATTACAACCCTTCTTGTTCAAAATAGTCCTTGTTTTCTTTTATGATATCCTTATCTATAGCAAATCCAAGGATAAGCATTTGAAGCATATACGAGAGGTCTTTGATATATTACAAAGACACACACTCTTTACCAAGATGACGAAATGTTCTTTCATGGAAGATGAAGTTGAATACTTAGGTCATATTGTAGGAGAGCAAGGCATTAGAGTGGATCCCAACAAGGTGAAATGTATTAAAGAATGGCCTACTCCTATGAATGCAACCTCTTTGAGAGGATTCCTTGGGTTATCATCCTTTTATAGGAGGTTCATCAAGAATTATGCTCATGTGGTGGCTCCATTGACGAATAGACTCAAAAAGGAGTCTTTCTTTTGGGACTCCGTCACTGATCAAAGTTTCAATGAGCTGAAATCTCTCTTAATTTCAGCACCTATCCTTGTAAGCCCAAATTTCTCTAAGGAGTTTATCATATGTGTGGATGCTAATGGAAGAGGAATTAGAATTGTTTTATGTCGAGACCATGGAGTCATAGCTTATGAGAGTCAAAATCTTGATGACAAGGAGCATCAATTACATGTTTATGAGCAAGAGATGTTGGCAATATTGCATGATATTAAAAAGTGGCATCATTACATCTATGGCAGCCATTTCAATGTCAAAAGCGATCATCATGTGTTGAAATACTTCCTTTCACAACCAAATTTGTCTCCCAAGCAATAAAGATAGTTAGCTACTCTTCAAGGATATGACTTTGAGATATCTTATATGGCTGGAAAAGATAATGTGGTGGCGGATGCTTTATTAGGAATGTGGGCATGTTCTATCTCTACCATTTCAACCATGCATAAGGATTTGATCCATGACATTCAAGAAGAGTATTTGTGTGATGAGCAAGCATCCAAAATGATGAATGAATTTCAGCAAGGCAGAGGAGAAGAGTATCCAAATTATAAATGGTATAATGGTCTTTTATGGCATCAAGGATGGTTTTCTTGACTCCTCAATCATCTTTCAAAGACCACATTTTTCAAGAGATGCACTCTTCACCTTTAGCGGGACATCATGGTTTGTTCAAAACATTTAATAATATTCATAAGGGCTTTTATTGGAAAAGGATTTGGAGATATGTTAAAGACTATGTCATGAGTTGTCTTCCGTGTCAACAAAATAAGGATTCCACACTTCTACCTGGTGGTTTGCTTCAGCCCCACTACCTATTCCTCATGGGAAATGGACTGATATTAGCATGGATTTCATAATGGGACTACCCACAGCAAAGCACGGGTGGAATAGCATTTATGTGTGCTGGTAGACCAGTTGATTAAATCAGCCCATTTCATTCCAACAAAGGCTCAATTTACAGCAAAGCAAGCGGCTGATCAGTTTATGGAATGTGTCTTTAAGCTTCATGAAATGCCAATGAAGATTGTGTCTGATCATGACACCAAGTCTTTGGGCAGCTTTTGGAGGAGTTTGTTCTCTTCTATGGGGACTATTTTGATCCTAGTACAACTTATCATCCACAAATGGACGGGAAAACTGAAAGTTCAACAAATGGCTAGAAGTTTATTTACGTCATTTTTGCCATGACACACAAAGTGCATGGGACCATTGGCTTCATCTTGCAGAATTTTGTTATAATAATACTCATCACATGAGTATTGGAATGTCTTCTTTTGAAGCATTATATAGTTACAAGGTTCAAGTGCCTTCCGCATTGTTTCACGATGATGTAAATCCTAATGCTTGTGAAGAGTTAGAAAAGATGGAGGCTCATATGAAACAATGCAAGGACAACATTGTAAAAGCTCAAGAGATAATGAAGGCCTATGCAAATGAGAAAAGAAGACATGTGGATTTTAATAAAGGTGAATTTTCTTAAAGGTTCCAAAATCCCATTATGCTTCTCTTAAGGGAGGAATTAATAAACTTGCTCATAAGTATTATAGTCCATACCAAATACTTAAGAGAGTTGGGAATCTTGCCTATCAACTTGATTTACCTTCAACTACACACATCCACAATGTCTTTCACATATCTCAGCTCAAGAAGTATGTTGGCCCTAAAATCCAAGTTCTTGAAGAACTAGCTTCCCCTAATGAAGATGGTTGATCATTTATGAACCTGAAAAGACTATTGGTAAGTGGAAGAAAGTTCTAAGGAACCAAGTTCTTGTGGAGTATCTTATTAAGTGGAAGGGTTTGCCTATGGAATAATCTTCTTGGCAACACGCTTCATATTTGGAACAATTTTCATGGCTTCTTCAAGAGGATAGTTCATTCACTGGATAGTAATCAGCTTATTGTAATAAATTTACGTTCTATAGTTAAATGCTTTGTCTTCATCAAAATTGATTTTGATTGCATGGTTGAATACTATATATTGTCTTCTACATTTCTATACCTCATATATGAAAATTGGACACTTACTACTTCAAGATATGGCCAGATTTGTACTACAGCATGTTTTGGACAACCTACAACCATTTGTTCCATTTACACGGTCTTTCTTCATCTACTTATTTGGTCTTTTTCAACATGGACTCCTATTTCAACATGACTTCATCTATTTCAAGCTATTCATGTACTTATCCTTGTATCTTGTTCCCAAATTAAGCTTTCAAGACAAACCTCTTCTAGGCCAGGATGGCTTGTAATAGAGTAAAAGTGCCTAAATGCCTTAGCCAATATTTAGCCTACTAGGGTTGAGTATAAAAGGCTAAGTTGTAACTACCCTAGTATCTTTTTGCCATTTTACAACATTACATGTTTGAGGTCTCAACCTCCCACCATCTAAGAGGGTGCATACTCTTGGCCACCATAGCTTGGGATGCATACCATGATGTAGCATCTCATCATTTGATTCTCAGTCAAAACATTGGTAATATCATTCCATGCCTAGCCATCTTGGCTATGGTTTCTTGGCATTTTAGTCTATTTCTTGCATTTTCAATTTGATGGCTTATTCTAGGAATTAGCTTCTTTACATCATGATTCAAGTAAGAAACACTAATCAACCTTTGTTGTCATTATTAGAGCTAATCAACAAAACTAGGTTGTTGCTAGAATAAACCCAACCACTTGACCCCCATATACGTCCAAGGGCATTCTTAGGTTTTCCTACTTAGAACATACTAATGTGGATAGACCACTTTGAAAACATGGGAACATATTATGGATCGTTAGACAAAAGAAAAGCACATGAGATAGGAAAGGTACTAGAGGGTATTGTTGCAACATGGTATACTCAACTTTTGGTGCTTCTAGGATTTAAACAACAACAAAACATGGATATGATTATTTCCATCAAGGAAGGAGTGCAAAGAATAGTCAAGCAATGCATCCTTTTCTTTATCCAGCTTTTAGAAATTTGGATATCATACTTTGTCCACTTTTTTCCAATTTCACCAAATGTTCAACAACTCCAAATAGTAGATTCTACTCTTTACTAGTAGTTTGAGTTCTAATCCAATGAGTGTAGTGTAAAATGCCAATGCGTATTTTCTTCGAGAATAGAGAAAGTTACATATCTCACAATCAATCAAACTGTTAGTATTTTCTCTCTTAAGTAGAAACAAAGAAAGTACTTCTAGTTTATGCTTATTATCTCAATTCCAATGTTAGGTTTTTATCCATGTGGATGAACCATTGAGATTCCCTTGGACATGAACAATGTTCCCAATAAGTGCGAACTTCAATTTGACAAATACTACTCTTATATATGATCAAGATTTTAAATATAATCAAGATCATGTGTGTATATGATGGCAAGATTTGATGAGATTTTATTAACTGTGTTAGATGGTACGATCCAAGTCTTAAAATGCATTTCGAGACACAATTCATGATCTACAAAAATTGAATATTTAGAAGTGTAGGAAAAGTGGTGCATGTATATTTATGCTTTTAGAAGTCTAGAGGATGCCATGAGAGCCGAGAGGACAAATCCACTCACTTAGATGTATTACTTCAATGAGATGCCTTTAAATAGGCTTTAGATACATAGGTTAGGACATAGTTCAATGACTCTACATTTAGCCCACAATCACAAGTCTACCTTCCTAAGATGGTGGATGTGCTCCTTGATTCTTTCCACCTATGGTGTCTTCTCATAGTCCTCTTCATATAAAATTGTTCTATATTTGCATCAATGCTTCTGACACTCAATCATGTTCTTGGACCAAGGTTCTACTAATACAACATTAACTATCACAAGTCCTAATTTTTCCTTCCACATTCCCAACACCCTCCCCTTTAGGGTAGATTTTGATGCTTACACTAATAATAAAATAGCCACTTAATCTTGGCTTGAGCTACAAGGTTAAATTGATAGTGAGGGTTGCCATGTAGACTCTTCCATAGGTAATCCATGCCATTTGATGGAGGTACTCTAGCAAATTTCTATTCCTTAGAATGTTTTCTCTCTTTGTAATAATCCTTTCTGGCTCATATACAATTAGCCTATCCTCATCAATAGGAAGCAAGAGAGAATGTATCTCTTTCCATGTATTTCCTATGTAGTAACCACGCAAATCATAAGGAAATCCATCCATCTCATTATGAGAATCGTCCGCAAGATCATGTGGCTTCTCACTAGTAGGTCTTTGTCTTCATGTTCATGCCTAACTTTTGGATGGTCTTTGTCTTCATGTTCATGCCTAACTTTTGGATCTTTTGATATTTTAAAACTTAATTATCCATGGTCTTTACCTTTTGTCTTTTTCTCCTAGCTTTCTCCTTTTGCCTTAGCTCTAGCATTTGGTGCCATATTCAATTTTGAATTTCTCTTTTTTCGTGGACTTCACGTTGATTTTGGTTTTCTTGGTCGTTTTATTTTTCATCTTCACTTGGGCTTGAATGTTACATAATCAAAAATTATATGCAAACATTTAACACATGTAATCTACAAAGAAACCTCACTTGTTGGCACCTTTTTATGGAGTAATACTTTTGACCTTACTAAAAGGTAATAAAAGTAACATTTTAAGAAAGGTTAACATTTAGTGTGTACTTTTTTAATTTAGTTTTTATTATTTTACTAAGCTTGTAAACTAACTTTTAGAATCTTCTTATTTTAGTATGTCTCATTCCTTTGCAATACCTCAAACTTCTTCCATGGATTTTTCAAGGAAACTTTATGGCTCTATATGGATATACACAAGTCAAAACACAAGATGGAATGATGTATAACATCCAATAACCTACAATATCCATGATTGGACAAGAATAATCCCCACTTACAAACATCCTCACAAGATCAAAAAACAGAAAAAATATTTCAATTTTCACACGAAGAAAGCATGGATTGTGAGCTTAAAATTACAATATGAAAAAAGATATGTAAATGTTTGACATACATATTCTACAAAAGACCTTTATTTAGCACTTTTTATCCATAGTATTTTTAAATTTATTGTAAGGTAATAATTGTGATTATTATTGTAAGGTAATAATTGTGATTATTATTGTAAGGCAATAATTGTGTACATTATTTACATTGTTATTATTTGGAGTAAATTTTAGGTCTAAATGCGAGAACTTTTTGGAGTAAAATTTAAGTCTAAATGCGAGAACTTTGTACAGAGAGTCCTCTTAACAAGTGTAGAGTGGCAAACTTTGAAGACACTAGTGATAAGTATATTAAGCATCTTGAATGCAAAATTTTGGCATTATCATTCATCTTTCTTTCTAAGAAAGATTTGATACTTTACTTTATAATTTATTTTTTTCAATAAATGTATAATATATGGAAGGTTCAAAAGACTTTATATAATCTTAGTTGACCTAAAAATTGGAATATGCCTGACGATAGACTTTTAATCCATGAAGATTCAATCAAAGATTCTTGGTTGATATCCTCCCAAGTTCCTCCTGAGGATATCCCATCTAGTCCCTACTTACATAATGTCCTCCTAAGATCTTTCTTGGGGATGTTTAATACTTTTATAGTGTGTCCTTTGCACTCCCCTTACCTCTTCCGGACCTCGTCTTTGTTATGAAATAATAATTATTGATTTTTTTATTGTGGATTTTGTTTATTTGTCGAACAATCCGTGACTTATTATGTGAACATGTGACTGTGGTACTGATCACATTATGCTTGGAAGATGGACCAAATGATACCGATAAGTTTTGTATTGTTAAGAGCATATGGAGCTAAGCGTATTAATTGTTTTGGAGTGCATATTTTAATGCATGGATTTTATGAAATTTGCAAAATACAATATATAAGATTGTCATGAAAATATATTTATTGACTTTTATTATTGTGAATTGTATCTATTTGTCACATAATCTGTGGCTTATTGAATACATGCGTGCAATACTAGTCGCATTATGCTTGGTAGATGGACAAAATAACATTATTATTTTTTGTAATGCAATTAGTAAATGACTAGATATGCATAGTTATTATTTTGGAATGGAATGCACATTTTAATACATAGAATTTGTGTTTCACAACGTGAAAAAATATTGACAACATTATATTATATATGCGTTTATTAGGGCAATGACTTTGCGTGCATACATACATAATCAATTTACTTCGATACATTTATTATTGTAAAGCTATTAGAATGGCATATATTTTGAACGGGATGAATCATGAATCTTCTCCACAAGAAGGATTGCTTTTTTTGTCATACCTCCTTCAAATACGTCAAAATAATTTATGGAACTACAAGATCCATAAGTCGGATCCCGCGGAGAAGTGGGTTTCTTCATAGCATTTCATATGGAATGAGGCCTGCTCTTGGTCCGAATCCCTGAAATCTAATAACGTCCTAAAGGCTCACTTATGAAGCTAATAACTATTGCGCATAGAAGCTATTGTTAATAGGTCCTTAACCTCTTATGCAAAGCGTAGCCACGTAAGACATGAAGATTTCAAAATGCTATATTAAGATTTATTTGCACAAAAGGCAAATAATACAAGGTGATGAAAGGTAAAAATTCAAAAAGGATGCTTTGAATATATTTTGAGCACAAAAGCTTACTTCAATAATATAAATATATGCACATTGGAGGTGTTCACCCATGCATGGGAGGAGTTTGCACCCAATCTTACATCATGCAAGTATCGGATTTCTACTCTTGTGCAAATTTATCATCTTTTTATTTTCCTTTCAATTATTTGCTATTTTATGAAGTGGAACTAGTAAACACGGAACTCTAATCCATATTCAGCACAAGGTGTTGAATATGGGTCACATTTCCATGTTTACTAGTTTGGCCTAATAGAGAGGTCTCTACGCTTGTTGAAGCTTTGGGCAAGATATTATATGCACCCTCCATCACGGCTATTAGAGCTCTTAATGTGGAAAGGTAAGCTTTATAATTTAAGATAAGAGGAAACATTAGTGCAAATGTATTTAAGCTTTTCAATCCCAACAACATGGAGCTGGTGGTAGATGTGTGATTCTTTGCCTTCCTTAACAAATGTTTAATTTTCAGAGAGGGAAGTCACAATGCCAAAGATTTCCCCACAATGAGAATTGTAGAAGCATCAGAACAAGAGCAAAGCCAACATCCATGCTAAAAGAAAAAGTGAGCAAGAAAGAGATTGTGATTGTATCTCCAACATTACAAGCAGACAACAAAGGAGAATAGGATGAAAGCAAAGAGAAGGATAAGCAAAACATGCAAAAGGCAGGATTACACTTGGAAAAGGGTGTACATAATGCACCCCTCCCCCGAAAAAAATATTGTTAGATTCAATATTTCAACTTTGGCAACTAGAGCCGTTCTAATTCAATTGACAAAAGGATGCACAAGTACAAGAGTTGGAACTAATGAGCCAATGGTGAAGTGGAATGTATGCATGGCAACAATAACTATGATAACCAAGAAACATGGTAAAACTTATGATGGAAGGTTAGAGACTACTTGTCGTAGGTGCAGAGATTGTCAACTAATGGCTCTTGGTGTAAGGTTGGAGTTGTGAAAGTGCAATTGAAAGGAAGATGGATGGTGGGAGGTGTCCTCCCCACCAGTATTCTTTATTGCTGTGAAAATGAAAGATAAAAGGGGGTGTGTAATTGTAAGAGAGATCAAAGGTGACCAATTGCTCACAAATGTCATGAAAACCCACAAAACCATAGGTATATGTTGAGAAACTCAAGGCCCTTCATGAGTTAGAAGGAATTGCGATATGTAGTCTCTACAATGAAGAGACGAGAATTCGCACAAAAGAAACCTTGCTTTAGAGAGGCCTTTCACTTGAGAATTGCAATATGTAGTCATTGAAATGAAGAAGTCAATTGCCAAGAACAGATGCCACCCTTGTTGAGATCATCCAAGAGATTTGCAAGATTTGTGGGCAACTGGAATTTAATCAACAAGATACAAGTGGAGATTAGCAACTATACTACACATTGTATAGCTAGCTTACTCTCTTCTCCAATGCCCATGCAATCACATATGTCATGATCTATCCTCAAAGCTCTTCACATTGTAAAGGTCTATAAGGCAAGTCTACCCACTTACACTACTATTGTTTGCTAAATGATAAAGCAAGACTACCCACTTGCACTACTATTGTTTGCTAAATGTTGACCTGTTCATGACAAATGTTGATAATAAATATAGATAGAGGTAATAAAGCATTGCCCCTTAAACAAGGATACTCATTTGTCTCCCAATTTTACACAAACAAAGAGTTAAATGAGAAAGTTGTTGGAGGCCTATGGCCAATTTGCGAATCTTTGGAGAACAATAGTAATCAGCAACCACAATAATACATAGACCCTAATCAGCTAGGATCAATCCAGACCATAGACTTAGAACCTCATATTCAAAAAAGTTGTTGTTGGGCGTATCTTCTAGTAGTAGCCCTAAGCTTTGGAGGGAGGTTAATAGTCTTGTACATAACCATGATGTCCACACTTATCTACACTTTCGTGGTGCTAGGTTTTAGCGCATCAATGTAGAAACTGATGGAGATGGAACTTGAAGCTTGGCAATAGCAAGGGATGTCAAGCCATAGCATTGCCACTCGTTACAGCAAGCAAGGCTAAGGATGGACTTGTGACCCCTCAATTCCATTAGACTTGTTGGTATTTATCTTTGGCATCCTAAAGGTATGGCTCAACTACAACCTTGGATAGTCTAATCAAAGAATGGTTAGCAAAGGTGAAAATGAAGAGGGGAGATGTGAATGGAATGAGCTGAGTGAATGTTAGCTACTTAAGGCAAATAATCAAGATTGCGGAATCACAAGCGACACAAGCAACATTGCTCAAGCAGCAAGAAATGTACATGAACTCATTAGAGGAAGTTCCATGCTCTTGGTTTTTTTCCCTGGTTTGGGCGTACATGTTTTTCCTTTGTGGGAGGCATGCTATTCAAGCTTGATTGACGATCATGATCAATGTCAAATGGCACCATGTTCCGCAAAATCAAGTAAATGTTTACTATGGAGATTCGGACAAAAAATTCTGCCGAGCACAGTTAAAAATCAGCTTTATATTAACATGGGCATGATTTTCAATGTACCATGGCAAAATTGTCAATTCTCCAGCACAAAGTTGAGCCTAACAATATTTACTAAGAACCAAAAAAGTAAAATTGTGTGTTTTTTATAGGTATACAAACAATGTTAGAGTGGATATGCCTACCTAGCCTTCAAAATTGCGTACAACCCTTGCAAGGAAACTTAAGGGTCGCCTGTATGAAGGAATGCATTTATTTTTTCCGTCGAAAAGCTGTAAACTCGCCTAAAACTAAGGTAATTGCGGATCGAAAGACAGAGAGACAGGTTAGAAACAATAACAAAACTGCAGATCAGGGCGCTATTGTTCTCCGGGAAGCATTGTGTCCTCCGGAAGGTCACAGAAGCCATTTTCCTGCGAGTATGGTAAAGTCATACTAAGCAACCTCTCTCTCTCTCTCTCTCTCTCTCTCTCTCTCTCTCTCTCAGAGCAGAGTACTAAACCATCAACAACACAAAAGAGTATGAAAGCATCAACAACACGTGAATACCTCCCCTATCAAATGCGCCACGCATCTTCGTTCTGCCAGAAGTTCCTCTTCAGTCTGAAAAGAAATAGAGTAGATACAATCTCCTTACTATAGTTAATCTTGTTTGACACATTCTTAAGTTTTTACGACATTTTAAGGTGTTGGAACCCATTTTCAGTAGACGCTGAAACATACCTTCTTGATGCGCTCTGCCAGCCAACTATCAATTTTCAAGTCCGGGACAACTTCGTAGTCGCCATCACCCTGTACAGTCAATGTGAGACACTCTCTCTCTCTCTCTCTCTCTCTCTCTCTCTCTCTCTCTCTCTCTCTCTCTCTCTATATATACACACACACACACACACACACACACACACACACATACATATAGGTATGAATGTGCGTGTGCGCGGCCTAGTCCGGCCATTTTCTGTGGGTGCGATACTTCTACAGCAGGAAAGCGTGCATCCAAAAGGATAACAGGCTTCGAGCACTCATCAGGATTACCTTGGACCGGCAGGGCATGCTGAAAATCAAATCGTCTGCAATACCGTAAGGGTTCCCATTTGTGTAAACCTGTCAAACGTTTCATAACGATTAAAGCTATAAAGTTTCCGACTTAGTTCTTCAAAAGTCTCTTACACAAACAAAAGATGTAAGAATCTTCTATGTGAGACCCGATCAACCAACAAAACGACTGAAGAGTGCGCAGGTTCCAGACTATCTATGTAATCAAAATTTAGCAATCGATTGTCCCTCTATTAGATAATTTCCACAAACAATAATTAACAGATTTTATACCAAGACAATGGACGACGAAAACACAACTAGAGCAACAGCAACAGTATAGTTTATCTCACCCCGCTTGAAAACCAATCACCCTCTTTAGTAGGTGTCACAAGAGATTTAATGGCATCTGCAACAGAAACAGCTGTAGAAGCTGCTGAGGAGCGACCCCACTTTTTGATTAGCACCCCACCCCTCTGGACAAAGTCCAAAGCATACGTCATACAACAGAGTAGCGTGACAGATCACATAACAGTAAACTAACTTGACAGACCACGTGATGCAAATTCTTTGTACCTTCTGCACTGTTTGAGTAAACTCTTCCTCCAACCACTTATGATCAGTGATAACTTCTTTTACAGGTAATCCGTTAATCTTTGCATTCAAAAAATCGGGCACCTAGCAAGAGCAGGAACATGTGTAAAATAGAATCCTCTAAACTATGAAATCTTCTAAGGTGGACGAATAGCGGTAAAAATCGATTATGCAGGGCTTAAAAGTTTTTTCAACTTGAAAGCAAAGTTAGCTGGTGATTCACACTTTCACGCCTGCACACAGTGAATTTGATCATATGGTGAAATACTACATCACTGCTTGAAGATTCTGATAAACTGCATCCTTAAGTGAATTTGATCATATGGTGAAATACTACACCACTGCTTGAAGCTTCTGATAAACTGCATCCTTAAGTGAAGACCAACTATTTGATATTGAAGCTGTAATATAGTAACGTAAAAGTTTAATACCTGTGTTGTCGAGTGATTCCCCCAGATTGTAACGTTGGAGACCTTATCATAAAATACTCCTGCTTTTAAAGCCAACTGACCATGGCGACAGAGAATGCAAAATCATTTTGTGCTGCTATGTAAACATTAACAACTAGCCAATATCCTTGTTTTCTTTACCTGGCACTTCGCTCTGTTTTCATCCAGCCTGGTTAAAGCATGAAAGTTCTTTTTTGGGATTCTTGGTGCATTTTTCATGCAAATAAGAGCACTGCAAAAGAACGCATCCAGCATCAGTCAAACCACATAACTTCTTTCTGTTGCTAACCACAGCGTAATAAGCAGAGGTTAGAAAATACCATAGGCTTACTTTGTATTACAAGGATTCCCAACTACGATAACCTTCACATTTTCACTCGCCACAGCATTCAGTGCATTGCCCTGAATGTTTGCAACCAAACCGCAACCAGGGCAAATACGACATCAGCTTCTGTTGAAAACTCAAGTATTCATATACTATGCTAGAACCAAGCACACAAATCAAGGAGAACACTTGTTCACAGATAATAAGAGCTCCAAGCCTTGTCGACTGGTAACATTGGACGAAATAAAAATAGCTCACTTGACATATCAAAGTTCTAAGGTCATAGTAGAGGAGCAATCACCCAAATTGGGGCTCTCCACTTTTGAAGATATTTGAAACTCATAGCAGAATCATTTGAGATTAAAGAAACAACTAATGCTAATGTACTTCAATCAGAATTAGTCAATTATTCTGAATTTGTACCAATTAAGATTTGAATGCAAATAAGGTGGTATGCTACACACTTGCTCTGCAAAAATTTTTCCATTGATGTCAAGCAAATCTGCTCGCTCCATTCCTGGTCCACGTGGCTTAGCCCCAATCAGTAGGGCCCAGCCGGCATCACGGAAAACCTCATAAGGATCTGTACCCAAATTAACTTCCCTTAGCAAGGGATATAGAGAGTCCTCCAGTTCCATAGCTACACCTGCAAGTGTACATCCACATTCCTAATGAGTAACCGTCTTCCATGACCACCTATTTCACACCAACAAGACGCAGATTTGTATGTAGGGGAACCGTGCTTCAATCACAGTTAATCAGAAACTTATTACTGATTTTTCAGTTTAGATCAAATGTATTAAATGCTTCACTTGGCAAGACACTCGATAGTAACCAGGTAATATGCATTGGCCATGTGTAAACTCACCTTCAAGAGCAGTTCTTGACCGATCAGAACCAAGAAGACTAAGAGCTACTGGTTGATCTGATCCAAAAACCTCACCAGAAGCAATCTGCCCAAAGTACAGAAAGGCAACAAAATTATTTTCTGAAGTATGCACCGAGATTTCTATAGATTGAAAAGGGCATAGTAGCATTTGGAGCATCTGTGATAAAGAGAAAGAGAACAAGGAAAGGAGAACTGTCAAACAGAAAGTAAACCTTGAACAGCAAGTGGTTTGAAATTGTCCCAGCAGCACCAGATACTGCAATTCGCAAAAGCTTCTTCCATGACTTGGGTTTCTCATCCTGGAAATCCCCGAATGTCCATGTTTACTAAATGTTTATATGAATAATGGTGACCTGGCTCATTCTAATGCTATTAGGATTAAATATATCAACTGAAAGGCAAACATGATGACCTAAGCTGAAAACATCTGCTCAGTTATGATTTGGAAGCCACCAAGATGGAGCTTTCAATCAACAAAATAATGAAGTATCAACTTAAGAGAGATTTAAGGGTCAGTGATTACCTTCATTGGAAGTTTAAAGATTCATGGGCTTAGTGTTAACCAGACACAAGCCAGATGACTTCCTTTTCAGTATTTTGCATCACAATGGCTCAGCAACCTGTCAGTTTAAAGAAGGCATTGAAGCCTGTTTCACACGCACAGTATTCGAAAGTATCAATGAATGTCATCTCCCAAGATCCACATCCACTGAGTGGCATGGCTACTACACATGGGACCTAAAAGTGAAACGTCTTTCCATCCTAAGACTCAACAGCAGGCACATGTCTATGTTTTGGGTCTTTTCCATGCATGTTTGTGGAGTGAAAGCTCCCTCATTAGGTTGAGATGTAAATAATTCCACTTGGTGAACTGTTAAAGGTGACCAAGAGGCCACTTCCCCAGTTTATTACCGTAGTTCGAAAGAGTTTGGATCAAAGCATAGTAATCCATTCAAATGAAGGACTTTGATCAGGCAATCAGCTGTGAAGTCCTTAGTGTCGTGTGCTACTTTGGAGTCAAAAGTCTTGAAAGGGATATCTAAAAGATGTCCCTTAGGTGGTAATGACAGAAGATAGTGGTAACTTGAATGTTGACTTAGTCTTCGAAGCCATTGCATGTCCTAAAGTCCTGACTGATAAATCTCATGGCCCAAAAAGAAATGGAGAAGTCCTATATTCGTCATCTCAAACTTCTGGTGTAGAGCCGCCTTCGTCTCTTCGACCTTCTAGTATGAGCACCTGCAATAATCAAGTCATCAACATACAAAACAAACAACACACGACCTCTCCCCCAGAAGTGAGCACATAAAGTTGTGGATCGGTCCTAAAACGCCAATATCCCAACTTGGCCTAGAGAAACGAATCAATCTTCTCGTTCCAAGCATGCGGAGCTTGCTTCAGGCAATATAAGGCCTTCTTTAACCTATAAACCAGTCCATCGGAAAAACCAAATCCAGGAGGCTGCTCTACATAGATCTCCTCCTTCAAATCACCATTCAAGAAGGCCGAATTCACATCTAATTGAAAACTAGGCCATCTCCTATAGCCAGCAAAGGCAAAAACAGCACGAATAGTCGACATGCAAGCTATAGGGGCAAAAGTATCATGGAAGTCAACACCTGGGCGTTGTGCAAAACCTTTAGCAACAAGGCAAGCCTTCTGCTTATCCAAAGAGCCATCACTATGGTACTTGGTCTTGAAGACCCATTTGACACCAATCACCTTCTTATGAGAGGGACAAGGCACAAGGAACCAAGTGCCATTCTGCTCAATAGCCTCCAACTCGGCTTCCATCGCCTTCCGCCTGAAGCCTCCTTCACTGATGTAGGCTCTCTATCTTGCATTGCACGGGACATCAAGCAGTAGTTAGAGCAAGCAAGCTCCGTAGCATGTGCCTGGTGCCTCCGTGACCTCTGCGGTCCATCCTACGGTTTCCACTCCTCAAGGACCCCCTCTATCCCTGAATCACAAAGTGTCATAGGCCCAATGAGGAGGAGGCCGGATCTTTCCTCGACACTTGCAATCCACTAGAGACTTCGATAAATCCACCGGCAGGTTTGCCACTAGGGTGGCCGGTGGAAGGAAAGACTCAGAATCAGAAGAAGAATCTCCATCAAGAGGCTCTGGCTCCAAAGGAACGGTCGCAGGAGCCCAACTCTCCCTTGGATCTCTAAATACAAGGTGCTCCTCACCCCCCGCAATGGCCGAACTACACATCTCGACTCGTGTACACATCCCGCTTCACCAAATCATACAAGCAATAACCTTGGGACTGGGAGCTGCAGCCAACAAAGACCTATCGTCGGGAAGCCGCCTCAAATTTGTCACACTACATCTTCGGAATGTGCACATAGGCGTCACACCCAAAGATCTTGAAATAAGAGACATCAGGCTTAGTCCCAAAGTAAGCCTCAAAAGGTGTCATCCTGTTGACGGCCGAAGTGGGAGATCGATTTAGAATGTGGATTGACGTAGCCATTGGCTCGAGCCACAGAAACTGAGGTGTCTGTCGGTGCTCCATCATGGTGCGTGCCATCTCGATCACACTTCAATTCTGAAAGTAAGATACCCACTACATGTCCTTATAAATGGAATTGTTGGGCATTTCCCTACTATCACAATTTAAGATGGAGTGTACAATGAATGTAGAAATGAGGGAAGAAAGTAGGATGCCCCCTACGTGTCCTTATAAATGGAATTGTTGGGCATTTGATAGCGCGGTTTTTGTAGAGTTAAACTAGGCCAACCTGACAATTTAACATTAAGGCCTTTAATTTTACTTGCTCAACATTCAGATCCATCTTAGGTGCATTCAATTTCCAAACACTTAGAAATTAAAAGGCAGAGCTTGAAGTAAGTGGCCGGATCCAATGTGCAGCAAGAGTCGCCTTCCTTGGTGCAATACTTCTGCTTACCCAAATGTATTTGTCGAAAAGCATACAAGCCAAATAGAGTTTGGAAGAAAAATGAAAGCAAGCACATCATATCCTCTTATTTGAATCTGCTCAGATAGGCAATGCCTTCATGAGATCAATATTCAATTATTACTGCTCAACAAATCCAACTGCCAGCAACCTGATGCTGGAATGATTAAATTGAAGTCTAACAAGCAACCTATGAGACGAGACTATCAAAAAGAGAATCATCTCCGCTCAACCACCGATCTCCATCACGTTGGAAGACATCGAAGAGAAAGGAGAAGAAAGAAATGGAAGCAATCATGATGAATAAGGAAAACCAGCAAACTGGATGAATTCCTTTGGGTAGCCTACATTCTTAAAATTAATGAGAGATTTTCTCTGGTCAAATTTCCCTGATGAGCCTTGATTACCCCAAAGTTAAGGAGGTGCTGACACTAACATACTATTGTTCTAGGAGCCCAAGGAAAAAAGACCTAGATCTTTTTATCAACATCAATACTCACAAGCTTTGAATGCAAATTTGACAGTCATGCAATACTGATTATGTCAATTGCAAAACCACCTAAAGCCTTTAAGTTCGACCTATGGTTGAACACAATACTTGGTGCACATGAAATGGATTGTACTTACTCTGAAGGTTACGGTTTTTTTAGGTCCTCTCAAGTAAAGCACTCCACTCCATGCAAAGCAAATACTTGAAAAGAGAGCTGTGCTCCAGTCAGCCAATTTGGCCTAGAAACTAGCTGTTAAACATCATGGTTCAGTCCACATGTATTCCTGAGAACAAACTGTTAGTCATTATAAGGGATGGCACATGCATGCTGGGTGGGTTGAGTTTCATGGGCTTCTATCAAGCACCACGGTTTCCGCTGGATGATATAGCTTCGATTTTGCTCTAGTGGATAACTATAACAGAGGCTATAACCCAAGGAAATGCCTAATGTTTTATATGAAGCCATTTTGATGGTGCATGCTTTGCATGTCACTAGCTTGGGCATTTTAGAAAGGAATGTCCTCAATCTAATCCTAAGCCATCAGTCCACATGCTGGCCTTCGGAATCCTTAATACAATCAGTACCATGGCATCTAATCAACAAATACGTCATGCAGATCTCTCTAGCAGTTCTGGTTGTTGGTATACAACCTTCTCCAAAAGTGACCAGTAGAAAGAGAGCAGAGAGTTCATTCAATTACTGAGTCCTCTCTTGACTGGCAAGAAGCTTTGAAAAAGAATAACAAGTGGGATAGACACTTTGTAGCCTCAACAAGTGGGACAAACACTATGTAACATTGTTGCAGGCCATGCTTCATCACGTACTAGACTCATGCCACATAAACTAGTTTTAGTGCAACTTCGTCTTCTGGGTGCATTTCGGGACTCCAGCTTATTGGCTGGCAAAAGTTGGGAGGATGCCTTGACTTGGTGACCCAAATTTGAAGGTCTGAGGATTCTGAGCCATGAAATTAACATCAGATAATAGGCTTAAATAGCAAATTAAAAGGCAAAGGTCTTCAATGTTTGATAATGTTAGGAATGTAAATTATATTTATTGATCGCTCTTATCTAACAAACAAATATCTCCCCCCAAGATACTATTGTAAACAATGCTTCTTTCGAATGAAATCATAGAGCACTTATACTATTCATTGACTTCTAGAGCCTCCAAGGAGCTTTACTTGTAATAGATTGTATAACCCTATTTATTCGGTTCGTCGGGATACACATTATGCATTTAGTAATGGACCATGCTTACCAAACTTTTGTCATCCCTAGACGGATTCTTCATGTGCTTGTCTCACCACTTTCCACTATTGTTGGCTCTAAATTCAATTCCCATTTCTATATGATTGCATAAGGAGACCCTTTGAAAGTCAATCGATCGGAATTGCACTTTAGGTATTTGTTTCAAGAAAACTCAAGTTTCTTGCAATCAATGTCTCTATGAATACTTGCCAAGCTTGGAGTTATCATGATGAGAATTATGATTCAAGAACTTGGAAATTTTGAGAAAGCAAGTTCATCTCAAAATATTCTTAAAGCTATGCAATAGATTGGTTGTGTGTCAAACTAGGACGCTGAAAATCCTTGCCGAGGTAATTTGCTATGTTGGCTGGTTTGAGAGACTTTTAGGATATTCAAAAATCCTCTAATCCTTCTACATGCTTCTTAAGAGGAGCTTTAGAAAGTTTAATATTGTTTCCTATCAGCATATGCTAGTCAATGCTCAAGCCAAGATCAAAGACAACATTCGTAAGATAACAATTGTTTGGGAAACCATCAGATGTTTAAGGCCAGGAAGGTGCTTTGAATCAATAACAGAAATTGGCTTCATGTAAGAAAGACAAGTTGGAATAGCTATTCCATCTAGAAGAATTGGATGATGCTTACAAGGATCTTACAACTAGACAACTATCCATAGGAGCGCTTAAATCATCATGGGAGGTGATTAAGGAACATTTGTTGCTTATGGGAAATATGTATTTGGATGTTGGAGTCCTTCCCAATGAAGGCAAAGAGGACTTGCTCTTCTTTTTGGAAGCGTTTGAAATTTCTCTCATTCAGATTGGAGGCCCATAAGTTTATGGGTTTCCTCTATAAGATGATAGTCAAGTGGATATTCTGAGAGGCTCATTAGGATCTGGTCAATGAACTTACATCTATGCAATAGGGGTCCGAAGGGAAGAACTATTTGCGACACCATTCTTGGATATGATGGTCACACACATGGTAGCTGGAGCTGATCTTAAAATTTTCTTGGGAAATCGAAGTAGAGAGCTATCGCAGCTGTGGGACTACCTCAAAGGTACTTATCACGTTCTAGTTTTAGTCCCATAATTCATCATGTGACGAGCTTCTTATCTGAGATAGCATAAAATAATAATGGGAATATAGAGGAAGGGATGTTTGTAAAGAGAGAATCAAGCAAGTTTGTCCTTAATGGCCATTTTCAGTGCGAATAGTAGATATCAGGTCAAATGTCAGATTTTAGGCTATTGGGCTACACTTTGGGAGTTCACATCAAATCCCTTCAGTAAGTTACATAGAGTTTGGACAGATCATAAAGAAGTCTGATGAATGGCAAGCCTCTGCTTGAATTGGCATAAGAGGATCAGACTTATTTCTATGCTCTTTAAACTAGTTCTGCTTAGATTTGGCTCACGAGGATCAGAATTTTTTTGTTTTGTGATCTAATTTTCAGTTGAACAGCTTTCAGTCTATTTTCAAAATATTTCTATTGTCAAAAGATGCTGCAAGGAAAGGAGTAGCATTCATCTCTTAAAAAAAGATTGTTACACCTAAGAGCTTTGGTGGTCTTGGGTAGGCGGAACCGATACTTTCCATATTTCCTTGATGTTTAAGTTAATAGTAAACATTTGCCTGCCTTGAATGATGCTATCTTTGGCTTCTTAAGCTTCAGATATTGCTGGTACATGCAATACTCGAGGTTCACACAAAGTTCTTATAGACTTCTGGAAGGTTAAAAAGGATTCTGCTGGTTGGGTAAGTTCAGCATCTCTTCATCTTAAGAATTGTGCAGTTGATGAAGCCATTGTACAATTAAGCACTTTCAATAGTCCTCCTACCATTAGAACAGTGAAAATTCAAAACGCTTAAGCTTCTCTTAGATTGGGCACATGCTGGTTGCCCTTGAGATTCCTACCTTCAGGAAAGCTGATCCCCTTTGACCCTCAGTAAGTGACTCAGTTCTGCTGCGCATGGTTTTTCATTCGCATAAGCTCATTGTGCCAACGCAAAGGACAAAGGCACTTTGAGTCTCATGTGTCTCATATATAGTATAATCATAGGATAACTCTACGATTCATATCCTCAGCCACATTTCAGCTGGGGGAATCACTCTGGTGAGAACATGCCAACCAACCCAACCATCCCGACTGATTTTTCACCTCGGATGAGAGTCTACGGATATGCATGGGAGGCATCTAGAAAATGTTGTAAACGAAAAGTCAGCTTATCTTAGGTCACCTCAAGTTTCTAATTCCCCTCAGTTCTACACCACCAGAGGGCTTCATCTTAATTGCAACATAAAGCATGTTGGCCTCTTTGCCTTGTTGTGATGTAAAATATTAAAATTTGATCAAAGTCTTAATTGCATCAACATATGAACATCGGCCTTTTCTTTACATCATCAATCATAGGATAAGATTGTATAACATTGATCAATTCTAACAATCTGAGTATCATTCAGACATGACCATTTCATTAGACAGTCTCCAAATTCTCCACTGTTTACCCTTCCACATGAGCTGGCTACTATCCAAATATTGGGGTCATTGGTCTGACAGGTATTAACAGCCAACAAGTCAAAGTTAAGCTGCAATCTCTTGATTGCATGCCACTGATGCAGGGTAAGCTGACGCACAAAAGCCAAATAACTGTTCTTTTTTATTTTTTTCAACACAGAGAGTTATTTATAATGGTTGAAAATCCCAACCAATTACACATAGCATACAGTCCCCATGTTTATAAATTTCCACTGTTAAGACCATGATAAAAATGCCAAGCATCTTCTAGCAATAGGTAATCCCAAAATCAGGAGGTTCACCTTGGTACCGACATTGCAAAAAGATGTACCAATTATATCAGACAGATATATCCACTCACCTGTTTTAAATCATAAGTAACACAAAAGACACCAAAGCATTCCACACCCTTGTTCTCAGGAGGAATAATCACAGCTGGCTCAGGAGTTTGTGTCTGGCTGCAAGTACACAGTCACAGTAAGCCTCAGCTAGCAGAACTTCTAGCAGCAACTGTTCACATGTAGCACATAACAAAAATTCTTTTTGAATTCAAAACCAGTAGTAAATGTCACTAGAAACAAAACAAAATACGAAATATAGGCTGGTGGTTTAGCATCCAAGGAGGGTGTTGTTACTCATGAACACCCCTGAAATTGTGGTGAACATTTTTCAGTGGAAGTTTGCACAAAGACACGTCAGACTGATGATTTATCTGAAGAAGAAAGGTAGGTACTAATATAAGCCCAGACTGTCCAGTGAGATAATAGAGAGCAAATTGTACAGAAAAAAGTGTGTGCAAGCCTAAATGGAGAAATTGAAAGCAGAGACCAGAGAAAGAAGGCAAGTTTGGAAAAACTCAGGCAGACCCCTTGATTCAATACAGTAACCTGTGAGTGAACGGGACATACCTTTGTGTCACAGAACCGAAGACGCCAGGTGCCTGCGGCTTTCTGTGGCTTGTGGTAGATGCAGTCTGCAAGGAGAGTCTGGAGACTGCTGTTTTTCGACCCAAAAATGCACTCCTTAAGGGGATAATCTGCTCCCAACTCCTACTGTCCACACTTGCCTTAGAGGCATTTCCAAGGAGAAATCCAGTTGATGAAGACAGAGCCGCAGCAATCTCTGCCATTCGACTGTCCTAATCTGCAAAACATGGTTAAAACTATTCATAGCAGAGGGTTGGACTGCCTTGCAGCTGACATAAACATTGATTTCCTAGAGCTTGAAGTCTGTCAAAAGTCTAATATAGGAAGCTTACTCAAACTTAAGCTAATATTGCTCACAAAGTTAGTCTTTGCAAGTATAGGACGTAGACTTTCAACCCAATCTGCAAAGTTAAAAAACGTGCTCTACATGCCTGGAAGAATGTGGTCAAGCTCCATATATTTTGGCATGCTTTAAGGTCACTGTCTAGATTATTCTTTAGTAATTATGAGATGGAGTTACATTAGGAAATTAAGATCCTCTATAAAACACCAGCCTATTAAAGAACCTTCAGCTTCCCCCACCTCTAAAATTACCGGTCACTCAAGCGATCCTATTGAGTAATCATGACCATCCGGCATGCTAGATGATATTTCTCACTTGAAACCCTCAGACTTCATGTATTGCTCGAGGCACCGTCCATTTGCACAAACTGCCTCTCCTTCCAACATCAATGTGTTTACTTACTTCAATCCATATCAACCATCTTAAGATACGTATGTCACAACCACGGATGTTGGGAAAGAGTCTTCCATGTTGTGTTCCTATAATTGAATTGCATCACCAACGTTCAGGCAAACAAGAGGCCTCACATTGACAACGCAAATGCCACTTATGCATGTATTACTCGGAAGCTGTCTTCATAACAGGCGTTCTCTACTTTTGTGGATGGCTTTATTTAACATTTCAAGCAGCGCATATTCTACTTTCGTTAATATCCTCATTTAAAGCAGCAAACAGCTTCAGCATTTAGAATGCTCTAAACCACGCTAGAGTGCATACCAAAATTTCCTTGTAAGCTGATCCTGTATCGAGTTCCTGTGAAGGGAAACTTCAGCTTGTACGCATGAAGCTTTACTAAAGCATGAAATAAGCCAACAAAGGAGGTTCAATGGATGTCAGGATAGCAATGCGCTGTGGAGAAGTGCCCCGAGGAAACAGAGAACAACGAGAGCTTTAGGAGGCAGAAGGGGAAAGAAAATAAGTAGTTCAGAAAGCGTAAAGAGAAGGAAAGAGACAAGCACAAATAAAGAGAGGGGGGAAAGGTAGGGCAGCCTGTGTTTTTACCGATGAAGAGTCTGTTGTGTCTTGATGATACTTTTCTTCGAACTTCTTCCGTGGCCGATTGTCTTCGTCGTCTGCTTATCACTCGTGGGGTTGATGATGCAGTGCTTTCTTGTTGGTGGATGACGACCGTGGAGGGAGGTGGCTTTGTCGTCATGTCATCGGAGAAAGGGTGAGCGGAGAAGAAAGAAGGTGATGATTTTGATCTTCCTTTCGTTGCCTGCGTCACGCTAGGGAGAGAGAGAGGGGGGGAGAGAAGGAGAGAGGGCCATTATTGCTCTCTCTGAATCGCCCCTCATTCCTCTCGCCACGTGGCTCCCCTTGCCACCACGATCATGTGGATGAACCTCAGTCCTTACAGAATCTTATCACCTTCTCTTCTCTTCACTCATTGTAGTAGTGTAGGTATTGGTAGCAGGTAGGTCCCATAGGTACATGAAAAGGTGCGCTACAGCTCTTGTTATCCAACCAGAGAGAAGCCATTCCTTTTGTTCCTTGTTTTTCTTCCCTGCTCTATTATACCGTAAGCACGGTCTATGTGACCACATTGACTTTTATGATCATCTTGAACTCATATGTGGATAGGAGCAAATTGCAATGGAGCATATAAAGAGGGAATCCCCGGGCAGGTCACATGTGTGGACTCTCCGAACTTGCAACCGATCAAGCCGCGCTAAAGTCGTGCGGACTCCACAGATTTTGGAGTGCCAAATAGGGAGCAAATTGCAATGGAGCATATAAAGAGGGAATCCCCGGATAGGTCACATGTGTGGACTCTCCGAACTTGCAACCGATCAAGCCACGCTAAAGTCGTGCGGACCCTACATATTTTCAAGTGCCAAATAGGGAGAAGAAGTTTGCAAATCACTAGACATGGAAGCAAATTTATACTTAGGGTAGTGTGTCACTCCCGAAGTCTTGACTATACATTCAAAGTAAAGGTAGCCATATTTTTAGTGAGGAAGCTAACAACAATGTTGCACCCGGTGTTGACTTGTAACACTCCCACCAAGTGTACTCTAAACTAGGCATGACACCACCCTTACTCTTAGTCTCTATGAAACACTTACAATACACACCTAACTTGCTTAAGCTACAATAAACACTCTTCCTTTCTATTTGGGATTATGCTTAATCCTTTTAGATTCATAATTATTGTTTTGCATGATCTCTTCTATTTAGTATCGCTTATTTGCAAAGATATAAGTACTCTTCATTTGGAAGTCTAGATCCCATTAAGTTTGAGATATGCAAACCTACTACTATTATGTATGAATCTTGTTGTTGGGCATAGATGCCTTTAAGTTTGAGATAGGCAAACCTACTGCTATTATGCAAAGCTCTTGTTGTCTCGTTACTATTTCAAGATCCTAAAGATCTCTCTTGGTCTCTAATCAACTAGAATGTGCAAATCATCTATTATTTACCTTTCCATGGCATATCATGAATGTGTGTAAAACACACTATGTAAAATCCACTTAAGTTGTTGTTCAATAACGTATTATAATTAAGGGTTAACAAGGAGAAACACAAGCATATCTTTGATTGACATTCCTCTCGCCTAGTGGCTCCCCTTGCCACATGTGGATGAACGTCAGTCCTTATAGAACTTTATCACCTCTCTTCTTCACCCCTTGCAATATAAGTAGGTTCGATTGGGTACATGAAAATGTGTGCTACTACATCTTGTCATCCAATTAAGGAGAAGCCATTCCTTTTGTTCTTTTTTCTTGCCTCTTGTATTTGACACTAAGCAAGGTCTATGTGCCCCACACTAACTTTTGTAATCATTTAAAACTCATATGTGGATAGGAGCATAATAATAGCAAGTCTCCACTCAAGTAGACTCTTCAAACTAGCAACACACTAGTCCTCCACATGTAGCTCTTGTGGGGGGCCCCAGACCTATGCGAGCTAAGCAAGGAGAAGAAATTTGCAAATCGCTAAACATAGAACCAAATTTATACTTAGGGTAGTGTCACACCCAAAGTCTTAACTATATATTCAAAGTAAACATAGCCATATTTTTAGTGAGGAAACTAAAACATTTTACACCATGTTCACTTTACTTGTAACACTCCCACAAATGTGTCATCTAAGCTAGGTGTGACATCACCCTTATTGTCAGTCTTTGTCAAACGCATGTGCAATACACACCCAACTTGCTTAAGCTACTATAAACAAATAGCTTACTTGCAAATATATAAATGGTCTTCATTTAGGAGTCTAGATGCCATTAAGTTTGAGATATGCAAACCTACTACTATTATGTATGAATCTTGTCATTGGGCATAGATGTTGTTAAGTTTGAAATATGCAAGCCTATTGCTATTATACATGAATCTCATTGTTGGGCATGTCTCACTCCTATTTTAGGATCCTAAAGTTCTCTCTTGCTCTCCAATCAATTACAATATGCAAAGCATAAAATTATTTACCTTTCCATGACATATCATTTATGTTTGTAAAACACACTATGTAAAATTCACTTAAGGTGTTGTTCACCAACTTATTGTATGATGGGATAAACAATCAAGTAACACTTCTCTACCTCACACAAATTGCCTAGGCTCACTTGTATGTCTTCTAAATGTGTTTTGTAAAGATACTCCATGAATAGATATTTCCATTCCAAAATACCCATGCAAATCACCTTTTAACTACATAGAACCTCTTTACCTTTCTCTTGATGAGTATATGTACCGCTAAACATCATTCTTCAAGCAACTCAAATATGAAGTTTACAAAAAATGTGTATGTGAGTCTATACATGTGTGTGTGCATGTATGCATAGAGGAAGCATCCATTCTTGGGAGCTCTATCATTTTAGTCTGTACAACTAGTTTCAACACTCTTGTTGCACCAATCACTCTATGATATCTGTTGTATTGGTGATGTAGAAACTTCACATATGGTTATGCTTTACTATTGTTTTTGACTTTTTTTAATAGACCTCATTACACAATCTATTATCCTTAAAGGTACATTTTACAAGGCAAGAGCATTGTCAAGCATACATGTGCAATTTGGCCACCACCTTATCATGCTCCTAGCCACAATCGTCATTAGCTACTTCTACAAGCATTCCTTCCCATTGATCCCCTTATTTGCATACCACAATTACATCCTTGATTGCCACATCTTAAATAACTAGATGTCCTCAATCACATTGAATAAGCAATAAGAGGATACCACAAACCAATTAAATATATTCCAGTAACTCCACACATTGATTTCTTTCTGTATTGATGAGCAAACCAACATAAACACTTTTCTTGAAGGATGTATATGGTTGAGATTGGTTGATGGGCCATGATGGCTTCCTCTTTGAGTTGCATTACAAAGCAATGTCATAGCAATTGAGTTGTCCAAACATTGAGTATGAGTAGGCTCTTAACCCCCCCCCCCCCCCCACCCAAAAAAAAGATGTGATTGCAGTTTGGAGTAATCAAGGGACCCTTTCATTTACTTTCATTTAGTGACATCAGGCTTTGTTTCCTATAGTATTCTTACATATGGAACAAAAAGTAATAAGCCTAAAAATCATCCTACAATATATCCTTAACATCCTCAATGTACTTGGTGTGCAAATTTTTTTTGATATGTATGTACAAGGAAAAGAGGGTTGTTTATTTATCTAAAAGGGTCTCCACACTTGGAACATGAAGGTTTATATAAAAATCTAAGTCTGACTACTATGAGCCATGTGATATATACTACAACATCAATTAAAGGATTGTTGAGATATAGATATTTGGCAATATGTCGTTTTTCTTTCTAAGAATCTTGTTTATAAGATCATGATTTAGTAGTTCTGCTTTGTGCACTAGCAAAATCACTCTAAGGAACATGGATACCACATATGTAGGGTGATGAACCTTTATTGCTAGCATTAGTCATCAATTGACTTCCTTTGCATTCTACAAGGGGCCTTAAGCACTTGTCTCTTTTTGCAAGAACAAGGCATTCATTTTGGCTTTCCTTGCATTAACTCTTGATTTATTTTCTCTTTCGTTTTCAATGAAGCTAGTGATAATGCATGTACCTTTAATTGTAGAGTGAAATGTGATGTCCCTGAACTCTTCAACTATATTGTACAATGGCCATCAAAGATATGCTTGTGTTTCTCCCTAATAACTCTTAAAAACAAAGAATTATGCAAGAAAAGTGCTAGAATTCAGTTTTTAAATGGATTTATTTTTAGATTTCAATATATTAAAGTAGGCATTATCCATCCATCATATGTAATTGCACCTTATTTCATCAATTTATTATAGGTATGTGAATATCATCATTCTTGCAAGTGTTATGTGGGAGCTAGGCTCACTCCCAAATGCAAATTGTAATATCACTTGATGAAAGATTAAATAACCCATTCACTCTAGTTTAGCTTGGTTCTAATTAGCCTAAGTTGTATTCGTGCATTATTAAAAAGGGTGCATTAAAAGCCTTAAAAAGCAAATAAGACACCCAACTTTTGGTGGAAACCCTAATTCTAAACTTGATGTATAAAAACCAAAAAGTGAATAGAAGAGCGCATTCTTGTATATACCAATTTTGAGATGTAGCTTTGTTCATACCTTACCTCTCCATTGTGTGTGTGTGTGTGTGTGTGTGTGGAACCAAGAGAGTGAAACACTCTTTGCATCTATCCTTCTATTCCTCTTCCTATTCTTCTACTTCTTCTTCTTGCAACTCGTATCACTTTAGCTCTTGGAGGGAGACTCGAAGTGTTGACATAGCAAGCTTAATACATGTAGACATTGAAGATGGATTGCTTGGTTAGATGGGTCTACATGTCTACACTTAGCACATCATGATAATTATAATCCTCACATAGCCATTAACTCATCCCTTATTAAGTTTAGTTAGTTACATCTACTTAGACTTGGCATAGTTATAGCACCAATTAATTAGGTAATTAGGATATTTGATTATGCATTGTTAATCTAGTAGGTCACTTTCCTATATGTTGTACATTATCTATACTTTGTGTACTATATTTTGTGAGAAAGAAGAAATAGAAACCAACAAGAAAATGTTTTGGTCTCCATTTCTCTACTTGTATTATTGAGTGGGCTTCTCCTTGCATACATTGTGTGTGTTCAATGCAACAATTGGAACAAGTCTCATACTTCTCACTGCACGATTTGTTACATGGTGTTAGAGCTACACCACTAAGAGAGGTTTGTTTTGGAGGATGAAGTAAAGGAGAAGTAGTAAGGATTCAAGCAAGTGAACAATGCATAAGAAGCTCTCATATTCTCTCACTCTTTCCCTTGGATAATGCTTCTAGACGTACCAAAAGTAGAGCAAAGCAAAAATCTCATATTGCTATGAGATTTGGTGTGTAAGCATAATTATGTATATTTTTCTAATATTATTATTATATTTTAAGCCTCATTTTAGCTTTGTAAGGTTGTGGACAATAGTTTCAAGGTATACTAATTGCACATTGTGTGTATTCTTGAGGAGTAAGTGAAAGAGAATGTTTGGTTTATTGTCGTATACTTTTTGTGAAATTTTGCATAATATTTTATTACTATTTGGTACTTGCTTTTATCATAATAGTTGAGAACATTGGAGAAGCTATTATTCAGAAGCTAGACAAGAATAACTATCCATCATGGAAGTTCCACATGACAAACATTCTTATTGGAAAATGCCTCTACATGTTTATTTAGGTGAAGAAAAGGAACTAGAGCAAAGTCCTTAGACAATTAAAGAGTTAAAGGTATAGAAAACATGCAATGTAAAATACAAAAAAGTGAAGTATTGGATATCTACAATCAGTAAAACACTATATTGAGGCATATTAGAAATGCTGTAGAGAGTTCACATACAACTTGGACAACCCTTGAAACATGTTTTAGTAAATACAAAGGCATAGATGATTTGTCTCAAACACTTAGAAGAAATAAAAAATGTCTATAAATGAGTATGGTTCAAAAGTGAGGAGCATCGTAGATGATTTGGAAACTATTTATGCAATGCATGATGATGATGATTTATTCTCTTCTACTTTGGGAGGCCTCAATAATGAAAAGGCTTGGAAATCTTTTATTACTTGTGGATGTATGGAAGATCTTTCCAAATTTTGATGAGTTGCTCCCTCTCATGAATCCTAAATACATTATGTGCAGGGCAAATTGTTAGAAAGCAATGGTGAATAAGTCCAAGTATTTTGCTTAAGTTTAGGAAGGAAACTTGCCAGATTCTCTTTTAGAGGCCATGGTATGGGACATAGTAGCGGTAACTAGCAAAACATATTAAATCAACAATTTGGTGGCATGCATATTTTAGGGGGTTGTGGTAAATTTAGAGGCAATGGCAGCTCTAAAGAAAGAGAATGATGATAAAAATGAGTGTTTGTTTGTCATACAACATGTGATGAATGTTGTTATGGGGGAAAGAGGACATGTTATGATGTATGATACATTGATTTAGGTGCATTGAATCATATGACTAGCCATGTTGAATAGTCTAGAGAGATAGAGGATTTACATAGTTCAAAATATGTAGAGACATGTGATGATTCATACCACTTGATCTCACATATTAAAAAAGTTCCCTTGTCCTTGCTTGATGTTGAGACAAAGTGTTTGTCAGATATATTACATGTGCCATCCATCACAAAGATTTTGGTATCTACTAGTCAGATGGTAAAGCAAATGTTTCAAGTTAGATTTAATTAAAGGGTTGTCTTGTGGAGGATTTCAATTACATATATAGATTGGTTGCAAAAGGAAGTAGAGTTGGTTCCATGTTCACCTTGGATGCCAAAATTCTTACTATGAATGTCATCATGTATACCCAAGGCAAAGGTGTAGTTACAAACATATGGCACAAACATATTGGTCATGCAAGTGTACAAAGGCTGAAATTGATGTAGTACAAAGGTTTGGTTGGTTGCATTTAGGGTTGCATCATTATTTAAGATTTTGGAAGCATATCAACTTGGGAAGTAAGCGAGACAATCGTTTACACATGACAAAGATGCAAGCAAGAATAAAATTGTATGTACATATGTTTAGGGATCTACACAAAATGCATTTCTTGGTAGAGCAACTATTTTGTTGCATTTATTGATAATTGTTCCACAAAGTTGTGGGTATGTTTCATAAAGGAGAAGAATGAAGTGTTTGATCACTTCAAAACTTTCAAGGTTGTTGTTGAAATAGAAATAGGCTTAAAAGTCAAGTGTTTGAGATCAGATGGAGGGAGAGAACATCTCTCTAATTATTTCAATGAATTTTTAGTATCTCATGCGATAAGGAGACAATTTACCTTACTTTGTAACAAAAGGGGATTTTGGAAAGAGAAAATAGACATGCATACAGAAGTTGCATGGGCATGGATAGGACTAAAAATGATATACCAATGCATTTTTTGTCTGAGGCTATTTATACTACTATCTATATTACGACTAGAACTCCCACATGTTCATAGGTTACTCTATGGAGTAGAAAGGCTATCGTCGTTCTAACCTTGTCTTAGCAATGAGTTTAGAGTGAGTAGGGATGTTATTTTTTATGAGATGAGTAGTTGGTATGCATTTAGGAGATGTATTGAATGATATTGATGATCATGATAGCCATGAGTAGGAAAAAAGGACTAAAATCATAGACAGTTCATGGACTAGAGACATCATTTACTAGTAAATATGTAGTGGTGAGTCCTTGGTCTAGGAGATTAAGGAATAGCCCCACATCTTTAGGTGCATCTACTAATGTTATGACAAAGGGAAGAAGAAAGTATTTGATAGTAATGGTGTATCTGCAAGTCATTTAGTTCTTGATGAAAACTCTAGTGGATCAAAGAGTTTGGATGATGAGCTTGGTATTTCTTCAGTTAGGATACCAGATATAGAGAGAGCACATGGTAATTTAAAGGCTTTGTTTTCTAGCAATATGCAAGTCTAGCATGGTCAAATACCCTATTATAAGATTTGGTTTTTAGGGTTATGTAGCTTAGCATTATGCTTATATGGTAAAGGTGGTGAAGGATATTGAGCTCGCTTGTGTTGAGGAGATTTTTGACTCATTGGGATGTATCAATGGTGGATAAGAAGATCATTGCATTAGAGTCCACTTGTTTTGAGAAGATTATTGGTCATGCTCATTGGGATGCATCAATGGTGGATGAGGAGATGGTTGCATTAGACGCCAACGAGACTTGGGATCGAGTACCATTTCCCCAAGGTAAGAAAGCTATTGGTTGTAAGTGGCTCTATAAAATAAAGCATAATGCAAATAGTTCTATTAGAAAGTATAAGACCAGGTTGGTTACAAGAGGCTATTGCATAGACATATGGCATAGACTATGAAGAGCCATTTGATCAAATTGCTAAGATGGCAACTGTTAGATGTGTGATTGCTTTACCAACAATCAAAGGTTGAAGTTTGTACCAGATGGATGTGAAGAATACATTCTTGCATGGTGATTTGTAAGACTAGGTGTATATGCAGCAACTAGTAGGTTAATATGAGGATTTATAGCATCCCATGTACTTGCGGAGGTTAAAAATGGGTGCTCCATAGACTGTAGTAATTACCTAGAGCATGGTACAATAAGTTCAGAGAGTATCTTGTCAACACTGGCTTTTATATTTCTAATGTAGGTCACTCACTTTTTATGAGGAAGGATGATACAAGGTTGATCATCATAGTCATCTATGTGGATCACTTGATTATTATAGGTGATAGTAACAATGGGATTGCTAAAGAAGTTTGAGATAAAAGATTCGAGTAAGGTAAGGTACTTTCTTGGAATGGTTGTCCCTCTATATATATGTATGTATATATATATGTACATATATATGTATACATGTACATTTATATGTATACATATATATATATATATATATATATATATATATATATATATATATATATATATATATACAGACATACATACATACATACATACATGTATGTATGTATGTATGTATGTATGTATGTATGTATGTATGTATGTATGTACACACACACACACACACACACACACACACACACACACATACATACGTACATACATGTGCCCACCCGAGCTTTCCTTGGTGGTACGTTCTTAATAGCCCATCAAGAGATATCCTAGAAAGTGTCGTCTGAGATTTTGATGAAAACCCTCGGAGTTTGCTAAACAAGGCTTGCTTGAGTCTACCCCGCATTGGAAGTTTTAGCCATTCCCATGAGGATCGTGACGAGTCTTTTGATCAAATCAACTACTAACGGTTGACTAGTGTCAATAGTTTGAGATTCCATCCCTTATAGAAATTGCTACCTGAAACGGGCTTACATGGCGCTAGGTTCAAAGAGAATGGGAAACGAAGGGAAGTATGGCACCTTGATCCCTTCTGCCCAAGGTTCTAAAGTGATGCATGCCAGGCTTTTTGATCTCTAATGGTCCATCAAAAATGCGATTTTTATTCCTTCTTAGGAAAGCTCTCGGCTTACCGAGACCACCCAACCATAGGTTTGGATCTGTTTCGGGTCCATCCTCCCACTTCCCCCTTGAGAGAGTATTTTTAATTACCCAATTACCTACCACCTTATGTTCAACAGATAAAAATAGCTTCTTTGAATTATCTCCTGATACAAATTTGTTACATGCCTTTAATTCACAACACAAAAACATAGTAAATCAATCCCTTCTCAATAGGTTCCTTTAAGAAAAACAACTTTTTACAATGTTTTCTGTTATGACTAGAGTGATGTCAACCCAGAGGTATTATTATTTCCAGTTCATTTCCTCAACTAGTATTAGAACTTCCAGAATACTGTCTGGAAATCGAAGGGTAGTTGGCAGTTCATAAGAGCCTAAGGAGTTTATGACCAAAGCCCCTTGGTATCCTCACCTCCTCCTGCCAACTAGAGTTCCCTATGATAAGAACTTTTGCGTCATGATTGGTCTATACTCACTAACGTGAAAAAGCATTATATGCAAGAAATGAATAAAATCCTATTTTATGAATGTAGCTTTTGTTGCCAATTCATGGGATGTTGGCTTGCTAGTTGCCTTTATTATAAAAATATAATACTTGTGGATCCATGACGAGTGCTTGGTTGATGGTATTCGCAACTTTGTTTGTAATCCTGGTACTCATTATTTCATTTGTAGTAATTATGTCCGCAATGTTATTCACAGCTCCTCCCTCCCCAACCTTCATAACTTTCTTCTTCGGGGCCATGGTCTTTAATCGCGAGATTGTAGAGGGGATTTTTGGCAAAAGATCTTGGGGTTGTCGCAATTGGATTGATGGGGGTTGGCAATCACTAGGATTTTTAGGAAAATCAAGAAGAGTCTTGATTCCATAAGGAAGTAGGGTAGAAGGGATGGAGGATTCCATTCCAAGAGCTGGCAGAGTATCCTTATTGTCTTCGTGGATGAGAATTCCCATCCTCGCGCTTCTCTTGCCCCACTCCCTCTTGCTCTATACTCCTAAGAAGGCCCTCTCCTCTCTTGCTCAGATTGCCCTCCAACGGCTCTTCATGTCTTGTATTTATAGCTAAATTGAAGAAGAAGGGTTGTGGCCAAGAAGAAGAGTTCTTTATGGAGGGTATATTTGCAAATTAGCAAACTGAAAGCTTTCAAGATGCAATTTGACGTTGGCGATTTGATCTTTGAGGTCCAGAGATGCCATGACTGATTTGCGTGGCACTCGGATGATCTTACTTCAATCTAAGCCTCTCATCGAATTGAGAAGAGGGGGAGATTGCTGGAGTTATCTGCTGTAATATGAAGGAAAATTTAGGCTTATTTTTCAACAAATCAGGGACTCCAAATTTGGGAGTATGAGATATCATTTTTTTAAATTAAAAAGCAGGGGGGACAGGGGGCGGCCTGTCGTTGTTGTTTTCCTCTTCCTCTTCTTTTTCTTGATAAGCTTTAATGCTTAAAGCTTTGAGACTTGTCTTGCTTTGCTAAGTTTTAAATGAGTTTGGTCAATTTTGACTTATGACCCATGACTCGCATTCGCGTGGTAACTTTCGTGAAGGATGGCTACAGTTCCTATCAACCCGTGAAAGTGTCGTGTTATGAACCTCAGACTATTTTGCTCAAGACTTCCTCCATTTAATGGTTTAGAATTCTTCAAGTCTAATTTGCGATAAGTCGGGAAAATTGAAAGTAAAGTTAGAATATCACATCCTCTTTCCCTTAGAGGAATCAAGATGTCCTCATCTCGAATGAAATTGGTGATATTGGTTACATAGTGATTTTTTGTCAATCTAATTAGCATCCTCTTCAGGGTAGTCTTTCCGCTCGACAAGATACTCTCTTAGGGTTTTGCTTCTCAGAGTCTTCTCCTGCATGTCAAGTATCTTCTCTAGTTGAAGTTTGAGGACTCCTTGTCTTGGCATCACAATTTGATGGTCATTAAGTACGTGGTTTGGGGTAGGAACATATGCTTTCGATAGACGACATGAAATACATTATATACTTTCAAGTTCTTAGGGAGTTGCAGCTTGTGGACATTTTGTTGGGGGTAAAGGTGCCTCCGCCTAGCTGCCCGTGTATTACTACACTGACAGTCACCACCACTGCACATTGCAGGTGGCGGGTGCCCGTCACCGTCACTTTATTCTTTATTCTTTTAGTGACAATTTGAATAAAGGAAGACCCGGTCACACATTGTGACTGTTGGAGTTCCCATTTCTTGTCTCTCTCTTTCTTGCTCTTGTTCTCCCGCCATAGCTCTCGAGTGCAAGCTTCGATCCTTCTCACCTTTCAACTGGTATCAGAGCATGACTTCCCGACTCTTGAGCTTGGCTCGTGGCATTCTCAGCTTTCCATTGACTCCCCACTCGCATTGGGTCTCCTTCCCATCAGCCATAGCTCATTCTCTTTAGCTCCCGTCACTCCCCGGCTTCCCGAGCTTCTTCCCACCCTATTGAGGCAACATTAGGGCATTGACATTGAGGTATTGCTTCATTATTTTAGAGTTTTACTTCAATCCACAGGTCTAGGTAAACAGGGTTTTCACAGGTTGTGGGCAGCCATAGCTTATATCTCTTGGAGCTTCCTTCACCTGGATCTTGCTTCCAATCTATCAAGGCTTGCTGAGGCTTGGTGTAGGCCTTCTTTGGCCCCCATTTGTGCCCCCTTTGGGCCCCATTTTTGACATGTGGGATAGTAGACCCCCAAGCCAACTCATGTTTTTTTGCGCTTGTTTCAAAATCTGGCCCAAAAAATCACTCTTTTTGTCATATCTCGGGCATTCGAAACCCGATTCAGGCAAGGTAAGAGTCTAAGTTGGGGTTTTGGCACATTCCGAACGTGATGGTGATGTCAAATTTACCAAATTCTAATGACATAATATTTTGCAACAGATTTCAGGTCTGAGATAGCATGTATTTGTATGTCTATGGCTTATGTGATGCTTCTACTGATGTTTATTAATACCAAATCACTTGTGGATGTTATGCCTCTTATGTGAGACACATTTGGAGCTGATTTAGCTCAGCCATTGACTATTTTCAACAATCCCAGATTTGTCCAAAACAGGGTAGCCACCTGTTACTTCAATTTTATGCTTATAGGTCTTGGCATTTGATGCCCGATTATGCCCGGTTGGTGCCTATATATACAGGAATGTATGCCTATGGTTTGCCTATGGATTTGAGCTTGGATTGAGCACTGATTTGCTCAATTTACAGAGGTTATATGCTACTGGAAACTTCAGGGCTGAAGCTATTTATGCTATAGTTGGGTTATGACTATTGGTCACAGGGTGCTCCCGGCTACTCGGTATGATGTTATGATGTATTTGGACTATGCCAAATGTCTTGTTTATGCTCTGGAATGATTTTGAGCTGAGATTAGAGCTCGATTTGGGTTTGACTGTCACTGTTAAGGGCCAATTTCCACCCTTAATATACCAAACAGATACAAAACCTCCATAACAGATAATCAAAATCTGATTCTGAATGTTGATAATCTGACTTCTCAGATACACATTCTGATTGCGATACGCTATTCAATATTCACTATTCATCACCATTAACCTTATGAATGGAATCAGATAATTCAGAATACAGTACAGAGAATCAGATATACACAGGCAAAATCAGGTAACATCCTTTCATTGCCAAAACAGAACTGTCTTCTACAGCAGCGCATTCCCATTATCTCTTCCTTCCACGAATAGTTACATACCCAAAAGGTTCATGACTCTTCCATTCAAAAAGGTACAACTGACACCCCTTCATATCCCTTACGCCCTAAGGCTCAAACTAAAGTGATAAATAATCCCTAAGGTTATGCCTCTAACACTGGCACACTCGGTGGATACTATTTTCCCAAAATAGTTGACCTGGACCCACAAAATCCCTTGATCTTTCTGAAAAGTTACAGAAATGAATTCAGATGTTAGGACTTATATGAGTGCAAGGTGCAGTGGCTGGAAAAGAAATCCAACTTACACAAATACAAAAATATAGTCCCTATGTCTGTTTTCAGTATCTGTTTACTAATCAGAACTATTCTGCTTTTGTTTCATCATTTATCACTTTAATTTCCTGTCTTGGCTGCTGCTCTGCCTGGTTTGCCTCTGTGGAGAAATCCACATTTTTTTGTTGGAAATTTGTAAAAAAACACTTCTGCCTCCAATGGTTCATCATAAGCTTGTCCAACAGGTACAATTGCCCACTCTTGTTGAATCAAACTCTCCTGTTCAGGTTCTTTTCCACTATCTTCCTTTACTTCTTCTGACTCTAAAACATCTGTTAAATTCTTCTCATCAGAAAAATCCAATAACCATTGCTGAATATTCTTCCACTCCTCTGATTCTGACACATCAGTTCTCCCTCTAAAAACACTTATGTGTTTACTAACAAACTAAATCAGTGCTTTGAATTTGTCTTCATAGTCAGATTGACTACTTTCTGCCTCTTCAGATTTCTTCTGAAACAAATCTGCCTTTCCTCTCTGAACTTTCAAAGCTTTAATCTATTCTTCCAAAATTTTTGAATCCAATTTTTGAATTGTCAGGGTATGTTTTTGCATTTCCACTGTACTCAACAATTCCTTAATTAACATATTCAGATTAGCTTCTGTTTCTGACTCATCCTTAATCTGAATCATGCTATAAGGTTTCTGCATTACCCCTTCCATCTTTTTCTGTATAGAGTTCCAAACCATATCTCCATTTTCCAATACTTCATTGACCAGATGATTCAAATCATTTCCTGTCAAGAATACTGCATCTACATCAACTTCATCTGAATCAACTGAACCTTTTAATTGATTCTCCACATCCTCCAACACCTTTAGTCTGTCCTTCAGCACACCACATTCTGCCATTAACCTTGTGTTTTCTTTTGACAATTCAGTAAGCTCATTATCAAAGGTTAACTTCAGATCTTTTATCCATTTTCTCACTGTATTTGCTTTGATTTCTACTTCTGACAGCTCCCTGTTCATCATTACAATGGTCTCTTCTTTTTCAATAATCTGACTTCTGAAAAACTCTCCTAATTCTTCAACTTTTTGTGACAACACATCAAAGTTCACAGTTTTGGCTCTTTCATCTTGCATCATAGACACCAATGCTGTATTTGAATCCTTCAACATCTGAACAGTCTGATTCAAGTTGTGAATATGAACTTGCTATTTTTCAATGAACACAATAAGTTCATGTAGTGATTTAACAGCCAATGAAGCTGTCAAATTCTCCTGATCCTTCTTATCCACATTTATTGAAATGTCCAAGTCTTCAATTTTCTGTTTCCCCATCAAAACATCTGATTTCTTCACTAAGTCAGTTTCAGGCTGTACATTTTGCTCCTCTTTCTGCTTTTTGCCCAATCTGATTGATATTTTCTTCATAGGAATCCCCTGTACTTGGCCTTGCCTGCTAACAGGTCTTTTCTGCAATTGACTTTTCAAATCTGTCCCCCATTCACCTATTTCTTCAGTCTGAATCTGAGCTTCACTCCCCTGATCCACAGATTCTATTTTCTGATCATGCTTCTGACTTTCAACTGTTGTCTCTGTCTTTATCTTCTTGGTTGGTGGTTCTGACTCATCAGGCACAGAAGTAGAGATAGAAGTTCTTCTATTACCCCGTGCCTTTCTGTTTTTACCCAAACCAGAACATGACAATGCTCCCACCAAGTCACATTGCACATCTCTAGTGTCGTGAAACACACTAGGCAAGAATTTCTTCAACCGGAAATCATTAACAGGTTTTTTAAGCAGAGTTCCCTCCAAATCAGATAAAATAAAGGTGCCCTGACCAATATCTTGAAAAATAACATAAGGTCCCACATATCTGAGTTTAAGCTTACCATGATGCTTGCCCAATTTGGAATTGTACATCAGAACTAAATCCCCTTCCTTCAATTTTTTCTTCTTCAGATATTGGTCCAACCATGCTGACCTCCTATTCTGAATCACTGTTGCCACATAAGCACTATGAAACCTATCTTCATCCAAAGTCAACAACTGGTTTAATCTGTGTTGCAATGACTCATCCTGTGTCAATCTGTGTTGCACAACCACTCTCAAAGATGGCACAATGAACTCCATTGGCACTACAGCTTCCTTTCCATAAACCAATCTGAATGGTGTAAGCCTTGTACTGACTTTAAAAGCTGTTCTGAAAGCCCAAAGTGCTGAATTGAGTTTCAGATCCCAATCCTTCCTATTTTCTGCAACTGTCCTCTTCAAGATCTTGACCAAGATCTTATTGGTACTTTCAGCTAACCCATTTGCCTGTGGATGATATACAGAAGACATCTTGTGACTAATCATATGAGTTTCAGTCAGTACTCTAATCACCTTATTCAGGAAATGAACTCCCTGATCTGAAACCAGTTCAATGGGACACCCAAATCTTGTCATAATATTGTTGTACAAGAAGGAGGCTACACTCCTGGCCTTGTTATCCTTCAGAGCCACAGCTTCCACCCATTTAGTACAGTAATCTGTTGCAACCAAAATATACCTGTTTCCTGTGTTTTGTGCAGCTGGCTTAAATGGACCCATGAAATCCAAACCCCACTTCTCAAATGGGCCTAATGGCAAGACAGGGTTTTGAATCATCCTACCCTTGTTTTTAGGGTAACCATCCCTCTGACACTTCTCACAAGTCTTGGCAAACAAATGTGAATCCTTAATAACTGTAGGCCACCATAGACCACTCTGAAATATTTTTCTGTTGGTTATTTCACCTGAGAAATGTCCTCCAGCATCTCCTGTATGTGCCTCAGCCAACACTACAGTTTGCTGACTATTAGGAACACATCTTCTGAGAATCTGATCCACTCCCTTCTTATAAAGATACCCTCTAATGACAGAAAAAGTGCTGCTTCTAAGTACCATCTTCCTTTTGTAATCTGATGTCATCCCTTTAGGAAACACTCCCTCTGTAAGATAATTCAACATTTGATCATACCAGTCCTCTGATCCAGTTGCCTGAATCTGAAACAGATCAGCATCAGGTAAATCATCTGAAATTCCTTCTGGAGGTTCTCCTGTCTCCAACCTGCTCAAATAATCAGCAATCAGATGTTCTCTGCCTGGTCTATGAACAATAGTATAATCAAACTCCTGTAGCAGCAAAATCCATCTTGCCAATCTACCAGTTGGTTCAGGCTTGTTCACCAAATAAATGAGGGCTTGGTGATCCACATGAATAACAATAGGATTACCCAAAAGATAGTGTCTGAATTTTCTTAATGCAAATATTACACCCAAACATTCTCTTTCAGTCACAAAATAATTTCTCTCTGCTCTTGTCATCACTTTGAAGGCATAATAGACTGGTCTAAACCAACCTTTCTGTTTCTCCTGCATAAGCATTGCTCCTACAGCTATATTAGAAGCATCTCCAAAGACATGGAATGGTAGACTCCAATCAGGAGGTTGCATAATAGGAGCCACCTGTAACATCTTTTTGAGTAATCTGAATGCTTTCTCCTATTCTTTTGACCAAACAAACTGAACATCCTTCTTTGTTAGCTTAGTTAATGGAACACAGACATGAGACAAGTATTTCAGAAACCTACTATGCCACTTAATCTGTCCCACAAATCTGCTTAACTCCTTCAGATTAGTTGGTGCTTTAGCCTTCTGAATTGCTGCCACCTTTTTAGGATCCACTTGCATTCCTTCTTGTGAAATGATATGGCCCAGTAAAATACCCCTTTTAACTGCAAATGCACATTTGCCAGGATTCAGGCTCAACCTGGCCATTCTGCATCTTTCAAAGCACAATCTGAGATGTTTCAGATGATCTTCTATCTTTCCAAAAACACTAAAGTCATCCAAAAATACCCTCATTCAGAATCAGATTTTGATTATCTGTTATGGAGGTTTTGTATATGTTTGGTATATTAAGGGTGGAAATTGGCCCTTAACACTTGGCGATCCTACAATCTTCGATCCTCGTGAATCTTCGATTGCAGATTGTGAGAGCAACCTAGTGATCAAAATCATCTTCCTGATTCTTCTTCAGCCTCACCAACCCGTTGACAGCACTTTATTAGCCCCATTAGGACCATCATCCCAATGGCTTCATACCCCATCAACCAGCCCGTGTTTATCCCAGCAGAGTGGATCCTTGTGAATCTCTGCTTGTTAATCAACTTTGATAAGCCTGGCGACTAGAATGAATTGGATACCCACAGTTTCTGAATTATTGAAGACGGGCAAGAATGGGTACTTGGCTTGAAGAATATCAACATTGGACAACGGAAGAGGAAGAATTCGAAGCGTTTGCACAAACCTTGCTTCAGGAGTTCAGACATTGGAAAACAGAGCAAGAGGAAATCGAAATCTATAATCAGGTATTTCTGAAAACCAAGTTTTCTGATGTACCTGGGGACGTTATCAGGAAAATTAAGGGGCAGGTCTCGAAAGCAAAGTTCAAACATTTCAAATTGTTCCCAAAGGAGTCCTTAGAAGCTGCCTAGCAGACATTTTGGGGAAACCACTGCTTGTGGAGATTTCAGCACTCTTATGATCTGACAAATGCACCCAGAAAATGCAAAGGACCTTGGTCTAAGGCCTATGGTTGTGTGTGCCATTGGTGTGAGTACTACTTGCCCTGGGACTAACAGCAGATAGGGCTAATGACAGAATAGATGTATAGTGCATGTCTGCTGAAAAGTACAGGGGTGAGGGTTTTGGTACTTACTATACCAGATTACAGGCCAAGCTAGAACAGGAAGAAAAACAGAAACAGAAGGCACATCAAAGGTCAAATTGTGGAAGTCAGGTTGATACCCTGGATTTGGGTTATCTGAGTGATCAGGAAGCCCAGACAGAACAGGCAGGTCCAAGTCAGATATCAAGAACTGAAGAGGCTTTCCACCAACATGAGGTTCAGGAGGGACCATTTACCCCAGGGGCAGAAGAGAGAGATAGAAATAGATTTGTGGGTGCATTGGCACTAACACAGATTCAGAGACAGTCTTGGAGAAAGTTAGCATTTCATCCATTGGCTAAATCAATTGCCAGAAAACAGACTGTGGCAGCAGTAGTACCAGGAAGAATGGCACAACCTCTTAACCCAGCAAATCTCAGAGTTAAATTTGCCACATTCAAGGGTGAATCCAAGAAGGAATACCCTGATGCCCATGTAGCTCAATTTAGCACAAAATGGGAGGCAAGTGGACTAGGAGTATTGTATGGGGATGATGTGAAGAAGCAGCAGTTTGCTGCCACACTAGAGGGTAAGGCCATGAACTGGTTCATATAGTATGGTGCAGCACATTTTCCTGACACACAAGCTTTGCAGACAGCTTTTCTGTCAAGATTCAGGAGGTGGAAGACTCCAACTGATATCTTGAAAAAACTAAAAACAATGAAACAAAAGAGGCTCCTGGTGGAGGATTATGCACAGCAATTCGTGGACTTGAATGGGAGCCTGGCACCAGCAGAGAGACCTACTAATGAAATGTTAGGGGAATATTTCTGTAATGGTTTGAGAGACACTCTCAGAAATGCAGTAGCAAGTACAGACATCCTTGGGGGAGCAGGAGGCTTCAATGAATTTGTGACAGCTGCCAGAAGAGCAGAGAAAAGATTGGGAAGTGTTAAATACAGAAAGAAGAAGAAACAGGACAGTGATTCAGACTCAGATACAGAGTCAGATTCAGATTCAGAGACTGACTCAGACACAGATTCTGAAGATAAGGATTCTGACTCAGATTCAGAGGGTTCTGATACTGAGGACAGGAAGACTAAAAGCAGGAAAAAGAAGAGGAAGCATAAATATAAAGGCAGGAGCAAAACAAGGAAGGATAAGAATAGTAATGGTAAGTCTAGATCCAAGGTGCAAAATTTGAGCAAGCAGATTGCTGCAACATTGAAGAGTATGGGAATCTCTACTTCCACTAAAAAGGAGAGACCCTATTGCAACACTTGTCAGAAACAGGGACATACAGATGCAAACTGTTGGTATAATCCTAATAACAAGTCAAATCCTGGACCATCAGCACAGAGAACTAATGGACCAGCTGCCAATGCTGTGGAACCAGACAGGAACAGAGGAGGGGAAGGTCCCAGAAGATTTCAAGGAAGGAACAATTGGGTGCCACCCACCCAGCAGGGACCTGAAGATCCATGTACCTACTGTGATCAGATAGGACATAGGCAAGGTCCAAATTGCCCTCTGTGGTGCAAGCATAGCGAAGAAAGGGGGATACCCATTATCAGATACAATAATCAGAGACAGCCTGCACAAGTGCAGTAGAATAGACCTCCACAGGCCAATGTTGTGATTGTGGAAGAGTCAAAGCAAAGTTCTGAAGATAGGTGGCAAGAGAATTAGAAAACTGGGCATGGTTTATTTCAGAATCATTGTGATTGTTCTAACTATATGCAGATGGAAGGTGTTCCTGAAAAGGCAGCACCAGTTTTGGTAGTCACTAGATCAGGGGCACAGTATGTTGCCGACCCTGTTGTCTCTCATAAGGAGATGAAAAACCCTCATTTTTGGGACACACAGAAACAAGTCAGACAGGAATGTCTGAATCTGATTCAGAAAAAGCAGAAAAAGGAGAGTATTGATTTGAAAGGTCAGAAGACAGGCAAGCAGATGGATATTTAGGAGGAGATTCTGCAACAAGAAGCCAAGGAGGCTCAGATAACAGCAGAAGTCCTGAAGAATACCACAGTCACTATGGATCAGATATTGAGTCTAGTGCCTGAATTTAAAAGATAGGTGCTTAAAAGCCTTGCTGAGGAGGATGACCAGGCTGATGAGCCTGATGTATGTCAAGTTGAAGCTGAGGATGTGGACTATAAAGTTCCTAAAATCACTGTGACTTATCAGAATCAAGAAATACAGGGAGCACTTTTGGATGGAGGGTCAGGTGTGAATATTTTACCTGAGTTCCTGTATACAAAGCTTAATCTCCCTAAAATGGAAGAAGCTCCATTTCAATGGAAGATGGCTGATCAGAGAAGGATCCAACCTCTTGGAATACTCAAGAATCAGCAAATCACAATTTCAGGTTTGACCTTTCCTGTATATTTTGTAGTGCTCAAGATGGATAAAGGGGATAGTCCCTATCCAATTCTGTTGGGAAGGCCTTGGTTCAAGCAGGCTAAAGTGAAACAGGATTGGGGTGCTGCAAGGGTAACAATCAAGAAGGGAAAGAAGAGAATTCATCTGAATATGGTACCTAGTGTTGTTTTGGCAAAAGACACTAGAGCTTTGTATGCATAGGGTATAAACATGGTTGGAGAAGTAGAGGATGATGAAGAGGATGCTTTTCTCAAAGTGAATGAATCAATTGTACCTGTGTTTGACATTGATGTTGTCAGAATTTTGGAAAACCTGAAGGAACAGAGGAAATCTACAGTTTCTGAAAAACAGGTTCAAATTAAACAGGAAGCCCCTGAAGTGGAGGAAGTTTTGAATAAACAACTGTCTGAGGAGGAAGAGAAGATGCATATTCAGCAGATCTTACAGGCAGAGAAAGCTTTTGAGGAACAAATGGCCAAAACAGCTAGGGTACAAGAAGATGATCTACAGGATCTGAATCTGGGTTCTGAACAGGAGCCTAAGATGGTAAAAGTCAGTGTCCATGCACAGGGACAGTTTAAAACAGAATTAGGAAAATTACTCAAGGAGTTCAAGGATATTTTTGCCTGGACTTATACTGATATGAAGGGTGTAGATCCAAGCTTTTGTATGCACAGGATTAATTTGAAAAAGGATGTTGTTCCTGTTATCTCCCAAAGGTACAAGATGAATCCTAATTATGCCAAAGCTGTCAAGGAGGAACTGGACAAGTTATTGAAAGTGGGGTTTATCTATCCTATGGAGAAAGTTACTTGGTTGTCACCAATAGTTGTGGTACCTAAGAAGAATGGCAAACTCCGGATCTGTGTTGATTACAGGAAACTCAATGCAGCAATTGTAACAGATCCATTTCCTTTACCATTTCAGGACACATTGCTGGATGCTGTTGCAAGACATCAAATGTATAGTTTTCTAGATGGTTTTAGTGGCTACAATCAGATACTTATGGCTGTGGAAGATAGGGAGAAAACAGCATTTGTGACAAAGTGGGGTGTTTATGTAAGTAATGTCATGGTCTTTGGGTTGAAGAATGCTCCTCCCACATTTCGAAAATGGGTTCAGGAGGTCTTTGCTCCATATTTGACAATTCATATCCTGCTTCGTTTTCTTCCTCATCATTTTCATCATCTTCCTCTGGAGGCTCTGTCTCTGCTTCTGTAGAGGCTCTGTAGGAGAAGAACAGATCTTTTACCTCTGTGTCTGCTTCTGCTTCTGCTTCTGTCTCTGGCTCTGTCTCTGTTATTGTCTCTGCTACTATCTCTGTAACTGACATGTAACAAGGAGAACAATACATCCATGCTTCTATTTCACTGTCAGAAGTGATTTCAGAAGTCGATTCTAGTTGAGGCAGGAGGTATTCTCCCATGGACAAGGACTTTGCTTCCCTTGGTAGTTTGCTTATATTGCCCACTGTTAGGGACTATGCCTCTGTTTCCTTGGGAAAGATCTGTTTAACAACCTCTTCATCTCCTGATGTACCATCTATTACTCATTGAAGGAGTCAGTTATGACTTCGATGGATGTGGATCCATTGTCTTTTTGCGATCCATACCATTTCAACACCACTTTGTTGGCTCCTCTGCCTAGGGTTAGGGTTCCTTTGAACCAGTCCGTCCTGGATCTCGCTTCAGAAAGCCAAGGTCTTTCCAACAGTAGAGGGTATGAGGTCCCATAAGAATTTGGTTTGACCACCAAATATGTCAGCCACCAATGGTCTCTTCCTGTAAGGGTTGTTTTTACATATGGAAGGATGCCCAATGGTTTAATTCTACTTTGGTCTGCCAATCTAATAAGCCACTGTGTAGGTTGAATTTCTTGCAACCCTAAGTCCTTCATTGTCACATCTGTCATTATGTTTACTGATGAGCCTCCATTAGTCAATGCATCTGAAATAAAGCATCCTTCAATCTCTGGGGTTCCAGGATCTAGGAAGGCGTTAGCCACATCTACTTCCTTTATAGGCTCCGAGGCCTTATTGGCCTTGGTCGCTGTTGAAGAAGCGATCCTTAGTCCACGTCTTCTTGTCAAGATGCTTTTGAATTTCTTTCGGCAGCTAGTAGATAGCATCAGCAACTGTCAGAATGTTAAGTTAGGTTTAAAAGTGTCTAGGTCTTTTACCAAGCCATATTCTTTGATAGAATCCACAGGCTTCTCCAACCTGCTGGAGAATGGGGCTACACCCATTTTCATCTTTCCTTTTTCTTTTATCAATAGTAGCATCAGCATTTTCTGTGTTTTTGGAAGTGCTTTTGTATCATCTATCTCTTGGACCTTCAGTCCTGTTTTTAGGACTGTCTCTGTGACTCTCTGTGGCACTACAGTGCTCTGTACTGCACTGTTATGTCCTGTACTGCTCTGTTCCTCTACTCACAGGTTAAACTTCATAGTCTTGCCAGGGGAATTATTTTCGTTTTGAACAACTAGTTCCCTCTTCTTGGTGTGCATGACAACGGTAACTTCCAACTCTACCAAATTGGAGGCAGGCTCTTGTACCTTTTGTTGGCTATTAGTGCCATTGGCCTTTACAGGGGCTGGACTTGGACAGTCCTTTGCAGTGTGGCCTTTGCCTTTGTATCAGCTTCATAAGGGCTTGTAATCCATAGATCGTCTAGGATTTGGACAATTGGGGGATATGTGACCCTTTTCTCGACACCTGTAACATTCCACCTCTGATATCTGACCACCGCCAGACTGTCGTCCTCTATAACTTTGAGAGGGAAACCTCCTTGGACCGAAATTAGGACCAAACTCCCTAGGCTTTGGTCCAATATCCTATGTTGTCATTTTGGATTCTAGCAAGTTGAGTCTTACATTTTCATCTCTATGTCTTCGTTGGTGCATCTCTTTTACAGAGCAAATATCCTCTGTATGGTTCTTCCTCAAACAATAGGAACAAAAGGCTCCAGGAATGGTTGGTTTTCGGGTACATTCAGTGGCTAAATGTCCCGCTTGATGTCACTTTCTGCACCATATATTAGAGCACATCACATCTCTCCCAGCTCCCGTAGGAGTGGATATATTGGCGGTATCCACCTTCAGCGTCTATACTTGCTCTGTAATCACATCCATAAGCTCTTTCTTGATGCTTGCAACGGAGTTGGATAAGTAGTCCTTCAGATTTTCACCTCCTGAAGTGCTTGTAGTAGGGTTTTGGGAAGCTTCTATAATTACTGCATACACTGGTTGGGTTGATCCAGAGGGTCCTCTATTCTGGTTCTGATTCAGAGCTCCTGTTTGAGACTTGGGATTGTTGATTCCAGTTGGTAAGGCTCCAATGTTGTTGAGTCTCCATTGGAGGAACTCTTTGAGGCCACTGTTGTTGTGGGTAAACCATCATTTGAGGCATTGTCGCTACGGTGACCACAGTGGATTAGGTGCACTATATTGTGGCACTGTTTGCATCTGGGATAGGAATAGGGAGCTGACCCTAGGATTGCATTTGGTGGGTATACCATTTTTGGCATGGGAGGAGGTAAAACTCCTCTTCCTGGAGTCATTGACAACCTTGCTTCAACTTCATCATACAATCTTACACCTTCCACTACAGCTTGTAGATTGACTGGCCTTCTCAATTCCACGAACTTGCGAACTTCTAGTTGTAGGCCTCTAAGGAACACTCCTTTCTGGATGCCTTCATCCAAATGATGGTTAGTCCATCTCTTCAGGATGGATTCCATTCGCGAGACATAAGCTTCTACTCTTTCTCTAGAAGACTGACTTAGGTTCATGAACTCCTCTCGCATCCACTCTTCAAAACCTTCACACCTAAATTTAGTGAGGAAGGCCAACTTCAGGTCATCCCATGTGCCAAAAGTTCCTGCTGCTTGTCTTTCATACCACTAAAATGCCGCGCCCTTGAAAGTGGCAAGGAATATCGCTAACCAATGCCTAGGGGTTCTGGCATTGTTAGCCACACATGCGACCATAAATTCTGCTACATGAAGATCAAGGTCTTCATTGTACTCTCCCTTAAAAACTAGCAATGGGACTACATTTGTTGGCCTTCATCAATATTTCCAGGATGCTGACTAGAAAGGGGACCTTGAGTCGCCATGGGGACTTCTATAAAGAGTGCTTTTAGGACATCAAAGGAGACTTCTGCCGCGCAAGCTCATTCTCAGCTTTGATTTTTGCCTTCTCTCTTCTCACATACCTCTGGACTCGTTCTAATGCTTGCCTCTTGATTGCGTCATTCATCAGGGGCTTGGCTCCAACTAGTTTTTCAATACTCAACAGAATAGAATCAGAGAGGGCTTCAGTCTCTAGGGGACTCTCTGGCCAACATCTCTTCTACTTCCTTCTTTTCAACATCTCTGAATTCGGCTTTCAAACCACTACAGAGGGGGAGATATTCCGTTCTAAAAGTATCAAAACTCATTCTTCTTAGGATCGTTGTTGTGCCATCATTATAATAATGCCAGCTTCTGAGGGTTTCAATAGTGTATGTTATGAAAAACACTCTGTCCACCAACTTCCAGTGGGTTGCTAATTGGACAAACAGAAGATTGTCAGTGCACCAAGCATCCCACGTATCTTGTTGTTGAGCATCCACGAACAAATCCCAACTCTTCTCCTTCTTGTTTTCGTGAACTTCCACAGACCACAACTCCTCAAGCTTCTTCACGATCTCCCACTTGATAATGTCTAGAAACTTCTCAATGAATACCAAATCTTCCATGGATAGTCATTCTCTCTGCTTCTACTCTTTAGTTTGTTCCCAAACAATTTGCCACCAAGATGCAAGTTTATGTCGCCTCAACAAGAAGTGGAAATAGTCCACCGCATAAAGCTTGCATCATGATGGTAATATGTTTTCGCCATTGTGGGATAAACTTCTTGTGGAAAGTGGCTTTGGCAATAAGAATCTCCAACTCTTCAGTGGAAGAAAGAACTTTACAAGCATCCATTGAATTCTTCTCTTCTTCGCAATGCCATTTCTTTCATTTTCAGCCTCTTCTTATGCTTGTTGATGGCAAGTTTCCCCGGCTGCGCACCAAAAACATGGAGCCCCAAGAGGAACACCAAGGAAAAGGGGATTCTACTACAAGAAAATCTATCTTGTAACATCAACAAGCTTTTATTTCATTCTTTTGATGACCAAAACAAAGAAAACATCAAATCTTCACACAGCATCATAGTAGATATCTCCCACGAATTTGATAGAATCAACCATAATCTTCAACATCTTCATAGGATCCATCAATAGAACAAGGAACACAAAAGAATACACCATTTTTTAATGGAAAGATCACATAGTATTCATCTTCAATGTCTTCACGGTTTTCTCTCTCAATCTCTCATATACAAATATATTGTTTTGATAGAATTGACTCTCTCTCTCTCTCTCTCTCAATAGTACATCATCTCCTCACTACAATACTCAATAATGACTCTCAATAATCCTTCTTAGGTCGTAGATACACCTCCCAAGAGGTATGTCTGATGCGAAGAGGCACCAAAGCCACTACAGTGTCTCTTCATAGCTCACTATTGTCACTGTCACTCTAGTCTTCTCTTCAGTCTTTAGCAACTGCTTCTTCCATTTGTTTTAGCTCTTTTGAACTTAGATTCATCCTTTCCAAAAGTTAGAAAACTTTCCCAAAGTCACACATACATTCTATAGAACACTTACAGAAGATCCACAGAACAGAACAAGAACAGGAACAGAGCAGAGACAGAACAAAGACAGAGCAGATATAGAAACTCTATAGAAGGTTATAGAACCAATCGAAACCTCAACAGAACCTATCGAAACATCACAGAGCTTCATATTTCCACTAAAAATCATCATGAACTTCCAAAACATAATCAATATCATCCAAAAAACTCTTAAACACTTCCATTAACAACCATACATCACTCTAAATCCATCAAAAATCAATAATTCAGACCTAAAAAACAACCAAAATCAATCAAAAATTCAGTCTTTTTCCACTCTCAACACAAGGACTCCAAATTTGGGAGCATGAGGCGATATTTTTTTAATATAAAAAAGGGGGGGACCTATTGTTTTCCTCTTCCTCTTTTTTTTCTGCATAAGCTTTTTAAGCTTTAATGCTGGAAGCTTTGAGACTTGCCTTGCTTTGCTAAGTTTTAAATGGGTTTGGTTAAATTCAACTCATGGCCCATGACTCATGTTCACGTGGTAACTTCCGTGAAGGATGGCTATAGTCCCTATCAATTCAGGAAAGTGTCGTTTTATAAACCTCAAACTATTTTGCTCTAGACTTCCTCTATTTAATGGTTAATAATTCTTTGAGTCTAATTTGCGAGAAGTCAAGAAGATTGAAACTAAAGTCAGAATATCACATCCTCTTTCCCTTAGAGGAATCAAGATGTCCTCGTTTCAAATGAAACTGGGGATATTGGTTACATAGTGATTTTTGTTGAGATATCGAGCTCCACTCGTGATATGCCAGGGTGACCGTTGTGCATTTATGTCACTGACTTGTTAGTTGCAGATGCGGTTGGTACACCGCCCATGAATAATAGCTAGATGATAGCTATCCTTATCTGCTCTAGTTCATGGCTCAATTAGTATGCCACCTTAGTTACTTGAGTTTGGTTTGAGACCCATATATAGGGTTCTTCTATTTCTCTGTACTAGTGTTCTTTTTGGCTTATACAACTAAGAAGAGGAAAACTATTTTCAGCCTCCACCTTTGTGTGTATTCCCCCATTGTGCAAGTGAGAAAGCTACAAGTGAGACTCCTTCCTTCTCTCCCACAATCTTGACATGGTATTAGAGCCTGGTTCGTGGTAAGGAGCTTAAGAAAGCAAACCAAGTTCGCGGTGTTCTGGTAAGAGGACCAGTGTTGCTTTCATTTTTCGAGTTTGGGAGCAAGTCTCTGCAGATAACACAGTCGGAAAGTGCAAGAGTGCATTGTCTCAGATTGAGATGCCCTTCGTTGAGTAGCAAGAGGGCAGTATATGCTGTGGGACAAGGGCTTTAGCCCTTGGTTGCCCTGTTTTTTTTATTTGAGGCCATTTCGGGGCTTGTTTTGGAGGCGAAAGTTCTCCACACGCACTCAGGAAAAGGCCTTGTTTTTTGCTGTGCGACCATTGTTCTTCAGGTTGGTGAAAAGTTACCGTAGAAATTGCATCGTATGCTTGTGCGCAGAGACATTGGGAGTTACAGAATCATCCTTGTTGCCTGTTGATGCAAAATCGTCACTAGGAAGTGACTGCGTGGTCAAATATCACTTTCGTTACTTTTGCAGATTTGCCCTTGTGAGGCTAAAGCTGTGTTTTTTGCAGTGTTCTGTAATGGCGTCTGATTCTCTTTCACAGATTGTCACTGAAAAGCTTGACAAGAACAACTTCCAAGCATGGAAGTTTAGAATGACGAATTTCCTTATGGGAAAAGGATATTGGGAATTCGTTGCAGGAAATGAAGAAGAACCAGTTCTTCCTGATGTTCCCAATCAACAGCGAATGTAGGCATTTAAAGGATGGCATGAGAGAGCCAGAAAAGTTATGTACTGGCTGTCTATCAGTATTTCAGACTCTATGATTGTGCATATTCAAAATGCAAGTACGCCAAAGGAGGCATGGGATATACTTTGTCAAAAATGTGTAGCACAAATACGCAAGCCAGGAAAATGCAGCTCAAGCAAGAGTTGCACAATGTGCAAAGAGAAAGTATGAGCATCAATGACTACCATATGAAGGTGAAGAAGATTTAAAGTGATACAGGAACCAAAACCCACTTCTTTTGAGCAAGCCATGGAAAAAGAAAAATGGGAGAAAGCCATGGATGAAGAAATGGATGCCTTGGAAGCAAATGCTACATGGGAATTGCTACCTTTGCCTAAAGATAAGAATGCAATTGGTTGTAAGTGGGTTTATAAGGTGAAGCACAATGCAGATGGTTCTGTGAACATATACAAGGCAAGATTAGTAGTCAAGGGGCATGCACAAACATATGGCATTGATTATGAAGAAACATTCAGTCCGGTTGCAAGGATGGCAACCGTAAGAGCAGTCATTGCTATGGCTACATCAAAGGAATGGTCTTTACATCAGATGGATGTAAAGAATGTGTTCTTGCATGGTGATTTGCAAGAAGAGGTCTATATGGAGCAGCCACTAGATTATGTGCATGTTGTTCATCCTGAGTTTGTTTGCAGGTTGAAGAAAGCCTTGTATGGCCTAAAGCAAGCACCTAGAGCATGCTCTGACAAGATAGGACAGTATCTTGTCACTATTGGCTTTCAAATTTCCAAGGCAGATTTCTCACTTTATGTGAGAAAAATCGAGAAATGTATTATGCTGCTTGTCATTTATATTGATGATTTGATTATCACAAGTGATAGTGATGAAGATATCCTTCATGTGAAAATGCTATTGAAGCAGAAGTTTGAGATGAAGGATTTGGGAGAGTTGCATTATTTCTTGGGCATTGAGGTGATTAGATCACCAAGTGGGATACGGCTCTTGCAGAGGCAGTATGGATTGGACATGCTATCCAAATATGGGATGACATGCTGTAAGCCTATTTCAGTTCCTTTGGAGCAAAATGTGAAGATGAGTGCAGATGCAGGTGAGCTTCTGGAAGAACCTACTATGTATAGACGCATAGTAGGAAGTTTGATTTATATGACTATTACCATGCCAGATTTGAGCTATGTTGTTGGATTGGTAAGTCAGTTTATGCAGGCTCCAAGAAAACTGCATTTGGATGCGGCTAGACACATACTCAGGTATGTGAAGTCCACATTGCAGTATGGACTATTTTATGAGATTGGGGTTCAGATACAGTTGCATGGATACACTGATGCTGATTAGGCTGGTAGTATTTCTGATAGACAATCTACCAGTGGATATGTGTTCTCTTTTGGGAGTGTTGCAGTCACTTGAAGCAGCAAGAAACAACCTACAGTTGCCTTGTCGAGCACAAAGGCTGAGTACAGGGGTGCAGCAATAACTGCATGTGAGGTAGTTTGGTTGCATAAGCTACTTTATGATATGCATCAGCCTACAGATGGGCTAGTTGTCATTTATTGTGACAACATGAGTAGTATACACTTGGCAAATAACCCAGTCTATTATGCTAGAACAAAGCACATTGAGGTGCATTATCACTATGTGCGGGAGAGGGTTTTACTAGGTCTTATTGATCTAGTTTATGTCAGCACAAAGGATCAGGTAGTTGATATATTTATGAAGGCATTGGGCGCAAAGAAGCTGCGCAAGTTCAGAGACCTGCTGGGTGTGCAGGAATTGGGATTGAGCTCGAGGGGGAGTGTTGAGATATTGAGCTCCACTCGTGATATGCCAAGGTGACCGTTGTGCATTTATGTCACCGACTTGTTAGCTGCCGATGCAGTTGGTACACCGCCCATGAATAATAGCTAGATGACAGCTATCCTTATCTACTCTAGTTCGTGGCTCAGTTAGTATGCCACCTTAGTTAGTTGAGTTTGGTTTGAGACCCATATATAGGGTTCTTCTATTTCTCTATACTAGTGTTCTTTTTGGCTTACACAACTAAGAAGAGGAAAACTGTTTTCAGCCTCCACCTTTGTGTGTATTCCCCCATTGTGCAAGTGAGAAAGCTACAAGTGTGACTCCTTCCTTCTCTCCCACAATCTTGACAAAATTTTGACAATCCAAGTGGCATCCTCTTCAGGGTAGTCTTTCCACTGGACAAGATACTCTCTAAGGTTTATGCTTCTTAAAGTCTTCTCCCGCATGTCAAGTATCTTCTCTGGTTGAAGTTCGAGGACTCCTTGTCTTGGCATCACAATTTGTTGGTCATTAAGTACATTGTCGGGGTTAGGAACATATGCTTTCAATAGACTGACATGAAATACATTCACTTTCAAACTATTAGGGAGTTGCAGCTTGTAGGCATTTAGTCCTATACACTTTGGCACCTTATATGACCCACAATACCTGCGGCTTAACTTCTTGAATTCCCCCAAAGATAAGGAACTTTTCTTTGGATGAACTCATAGGAAAACCATGACACCTTCTTTGAAAATGTGTTCTTACCATTGTTGATCGGCATATGCCTTCTATCGATCCTTGATAGCTTGAATATCTTGCCTTATAGTCTTCACTTGCTAATCCATTTCTTCCAGCATTTACCTAGATGCTTCTACCCATAGGGTAGGATCGGAAAAATTTAATGGTGTGAGACAATCTTGCCCATATAGTGCCTAAAAAGGAGTCATTTGAATACTTTGATGGTATGATGCATTGTAGGCGAATTTAAACTAAGGGCAGGTATTGGATCCACCGTTTGGGTTCCCTATTACAATAAACTCTTAATATGTCTTCAATAACTTGGTTGAGTTGCTTTATTTGACCAATGGGTTGAGGATGGTAAGTAGTACTGAAGTAGAGTTGGGTTCCTTGAGCTTCGAACAAAATCTTCCAAAAGTTTGAGGTGAAGAGAGAATCGCAGTCGCTGATGATTCTCTAGGGTGATCCATGTAACTTGAAATTTTTCTTAATGAAAAGCCTGGCAATATCAAAAGCCTTGTAATTGGTTTTTACATGAATAAGGTGGGTGTAACATGCTTGCTCCTCAAATCATGGGACACGTCTTAGCAGCCCATCGAGAGATATATCTAGAAGACGCCACCCGGCACTCCCACGGAATGACACGGGGTTTGCCAACTAGGGTCTCTCGAGTCTGCCTCGCAACGAAACTTATCTGGTTGTTCCCACTAGGATCGACCTGAAGTCCGGTTTCCTTGTAGTCGGGTCTTCCTTACAGCCTTTTAGCATCGGTCTGCAACTGCTCCACTTTGCTTATGATCCTCCTATCCTTAGTAAGATTCTCTTCTCTTACCAACACAACTAGTCGATATTCACTTGGAGATACCCTTTTCAAACAACCAAGTATAACTTGGGTCAACAATCCATTTAGAGTTAGGTCACCATCTTCTATTAAGCTAGGAACGTATCCATTTGCGATAGTCTACAACAAGATCGATAAAACAATTCGCAGGAAACTATACTTGACCTCTTAACATCTTTTGAAGCTCTCTTTCCCTTGGGTGTTTCCTTGTGGTAACTTAGTCCTAACTCAAAGCATTGACTGGTCAACCAAGGAAACGGACAAGCCTTATTCGCAACCCATCCAAGAGCCTTTTATTCTTCCAGTTCTTTACTCATCTCTCTCTAACCAAGTAAAGTTAACACACTTGGAAACACAAAACTTTTCATCTAGGCCTTCAGGATACAGTCTAGATGCATGTGTCCCATCCATCTTCTCTTAGTGCAGTACTATGCAAAATTTTCCAATCAAACTTACCCATTATGCAAATGGTGCATTTAATATATTAGTACATCCTAAACGACCTTTAACTCTCTTCGTACTTGACAACGAATACTTATTCCTAATGCACCGGATCTCATGTGACTTGCGTATATGAAAGTCTAGGTTTCTATCCATCGGTGCAATTACATCCTATGAACGGAAACTAACATTTCATGTGTTTTATTTTTATGCAGATGCGAATTATGATTTTTATTGGTTAATTTAAGCATTGCTCTACGCGAAGGTCTATCATTTTATGTAAAATTTTATGAAAACCTTATCATTTCATGTGTGTGAATCCATGTAGAATCCATTCTATTTGTCCACTTGACTCCCATGCAATCATCCCGTGTTTGCAATATTTCGTGCAACAATATTTCATATACTAGGCTAGTCAATATTTCATGTAACTCATGCACTTGACTTTTCATAATCATGCACTTTAAGTATGAAAGAAAAACCATGAACAATAAGTAATGAGAATAGTGGGAGGGTTAGAGGACACCCTTTTCGAGTGGGTAGTCAATGTTGTCTTGCTAGGTGTCACGAGCCATCCATGGACTTTCGGTCTCATGCGTCTGCGTAACCCTGAGTGTCCTTGATTTCTCGATGGCCGCGAACGAGTCTTCGTGCTTGGCCTTCTGATTTCTCTTTAGGTTCTCTTCTTTCTCACCTTCTTCTTCTTCTCCTCCTCTCTCTCCCTCTTCTTCTCCTTCTTCTTCTCCTTTGCCTCTTCTTCTTCTTCTTCTACTCTTCTTCTCCTTCTCTTTCTCTCCTCTTCTTCTTCTCCTTCTCCTTTCTCTTCTCTCTTCTTCTTCTTCTTCTTCTTCTTCTTCTTCTTCTTCTTCTTCTTCTTCTTCTTCTTCTTCTTCTCCTTCTCTCTCTCCCTCTTCTTCCTCTCTTCTTCTCCTCTCTCTCTCTCCCTTCTTCTTCTTCTTCTCCTCTCTCTCCCTCTTCTTCTCCTTCTTCTTCTCATTCTCTCTCTCCCTTCCTCTTCTTCTTCTTCTTCTCCTCCTCCTCCTCCTCCTCCTCCTCCTCCTCCTCCTCCTCCTCCTCCTCCTCCTCCTCCTCCTCCTCCTCCTCCTCCTCCTCCTTCTTCTTCTTCTTCTCCTTCATGGCCAGGGGGGGCGCGTTGTACTCCAGACGGAGGGGGGGAGCTCGCTGCCTGTCGAGACCCAAGGAGGGGGGGCGCTGCCGCCTTTTAAGGAGGGGGGAGAGATGGCTTATGGGGGGGATCTTCTTCTTCTTCTTCTCCCTCTTCTTCTTCTCCGTCATGGCCGAGGGGCGCGCTGTACTCCAGACGGAGGGGGGGAGCTCGCTACCTGTTGAGACCCAAGGAGGGGGGGCGCTACCGCCTTTTAAGGAGGGGGAGAGATGGCTTATGGGGGGGAGGAGACGGCGCTCCTCGCCATCTGGGGGGCTGCATGCCCCCTTTCTCTCACTTCACTCCCTCTCTCTCTCTCCCCGACGTGCTGTTGACGGGGAGAGAGGGAGGGATAAAAAAATTTGTGTAATTTTTTTAAAAAACTCTAAGGGGGGGTTCGCATGGGGGGGAAAGCACGAGGGTCACGGGGGGGAGATATTACAGTGGGTAACTTTTGTTAGCATATCAATGACTACCATTATGGAGTTATATCCTCCTTGTATCGGGGGTAATCCAACTATGGAGTCCATGCTGATATACTCCCATTTCATTTGAGGGATGTCAAGTGGGTGGCACTTTCCTGGCAACTTGACACGTTCGGCCTTAATTTGTTGGCAGTTTAGACATTTGGTGACATACTTGAGTACATCACCCTTGAGTCTTTCCCAATAGAAGCTTCTTCTGACTCTATTAAGAGTCTTAGCATAACCAAGATGACCCAAAAATGGAGAATTGTGAGCTTCCCTTAGTAGTTTTCTTTTGAGTTCTCGACTTGTAGGAATACATAGTCTTGTCCTATAATAGGCAAGCTCCTCGTTTATGGAAAAATCTTGATACTGTCTCGAGTTTTGGATTTGAATCCTTGATGGAAATTTCTCTTAACAATCTATGATAGCTTGGATCCTTCACTGCCTCTTATTTAGCCATTTCTATGAGAGGGTTACTGGGCATGGAAATCATTGTAGCAAGAGTTCCAGCCCTAGAGGGTTCCTCTGGGATTCGAGCATTAAGGAATGATTTATGGCTTAGGGCATCCACAATCACATTCTCCTTGCTTGGTCTATACTTGTTTTCAAAGTCAAATTCCTACAAGGTCAATCCATCGGCGTTGTCTCATATTGAGATCTGGTTGAGTAAAAATCCACTTTAGGCTTTTATGATCAATGACTAGAGAAAACCTATTTCCAAGCACGTAATGTCTCCATAATTTAAAGATATGAATTACGGCAAGTAATTCTAGATCATGTATGGCATAGTTTCTTTCATGGATCTTTAATTTTCTTGAAGCATAGGCTACTGGATGTCCTTCTTGCATAAGCACACAACCCAAAGCAAGAGAGCTTGTGTTAGTTGTGACTTCGAATCTTTGCTTAGGTCAGGTAGCCTTAAGATAGGGGCAGTTACCAAACTTCGCTTAAGCTTCTCAAAGCTAGATTGTTTGGTGGACATCCATGTAATGGAGACCTACTTTTTGAGAAGGTCAATATGAGAGACACGGTGATTGAGGCATAGTCTTTAATGAAGGCTCTATACCAACCCATTAGTCCTAGAAAGCTTCACACTTCCTTGACTATTGTTGCGGGTGGCCAATCTTATACATCTCGAACCTTGGCAGGATCCACTGAAATGCCATCTGTCGATACTATGAATCCTAAATATTCAAATCTCTTTTTGAAGAAGGCACATTTCTTCTTTTTCCATATAGTTTGTGGGCTCTCATTGTTTCAAGAACTACTTGTAGCTGTGGTCCATGGTCTTCTTCATTCTTGGAATATGTCAAGATATCATCAAAGAAGACGAGGACGAAGTCATCAAGGTAGGGCCGGAAAATGTCTTGCATCAACCTGTTGAAGGTGGCAATAGCATTTGTTAATCCAAATGACATCACAATAAACTCATAATGACCGTACCTTGTGTTAAAAGCAGTTTTAGGGATAAATTCCTCCCTAATTCTTATTTGATAATAATTTGATTTGAGATAGATCTTTGAAAAAACCTTTACTCCTTAGAGTCGGTCAAGCAACTTGTCTATCCTGGGAATTGGATATTTGTTTTTCATCGTCACCTGGTTTAGTCCACAGTAATCAATACAAAGGCAGAGTGTTCCATCTTTCTTTTTTTGAAATAGTACCGAGGCTCTCCATGGTGAATTACTTGGCTGGATGTATCCCTGGTCTAATAGTTGCTTGAATTGTTCTTTTAGCTCAATGGCTTCAAGAATTGAAATTCAGTAGTAGGGCCGTTTGGCGATGGGGACAGTGCCTGGAAGGAGTTGAATTTCGTGATCTACTTCCCTTGTTGATGGATGCTCTATCAGGCCTTCTAAAAAAGCATCCACATATTCATTTAGCCAAGATGGTTAATCCTTGGCTTCATTGTCCTGCTCGGTGTTGTTGAGTTTAATTAGATAGACATGTAATCCTTTCTTTAGCCCTTTTATTATTCGAGAAGCTTTAGCCAGCTAAACCTTAGGGTTCCCTACTTCTCCCTGAGTGGTTACTTGTTCTCCCTTTAAGTTTTGAAATGTGATTTGGCCCTTTCTGCAATGGATATGGAAATTATTTGGAATCATCCAATCCATTCCTAGAAGACATTCATGGGCACCGAGGTTCATAATTCGGAAGTTCATTTTGGAAGAATTGCCACCCAAGCTAAATTCTACCTTGCTAGTTTGTTGTGTTGATAGAACTTCTTTGCCATTTGCCAACTCTACAAGAAAACTAGGTGCAAGAGTAGTGCCAACTCTACAAGAAAACTAGGTGCAAGAGTAGTGTTTATGCTTAGCCTTTTCGCACATTTTGGTGATATGAAAACGTGGGTACTTCCACAAATGATTAAAATTTGAAAGGGTAAATCCTGATAATTTGTTGGTGTTTGAAGTACTAAGAATTGGCAATTTGGACCCTTCTTATTCAGAGTGGCATGTACTGTGGCTTTTTCCATATTGGATTTCATTGTAGGATCTTTATCATTACTAACCTCCTTTAGGTTTATTCAAACAACCTTTCCCCTAGCATCTTGCCTTTGTCTGCGAAATTGAACTTGGCCAAGCTTCAAGCACTGTCTCTTGAAATGTTTTGGTTCCTTGCAATAGAAGCACCTTGGAGTCTCATTGCTCTTTCTTGTGGGTATAAAGCTTCCCACTACATTTGATTTGGCCTTCTTCGTCTTGTTTGATTGGTACTACCCTTGGGCTCTTTTTGTATAACCTTGGAAGTTGCCCTTATTCTGACTATTTCTGTTCCAAATTTTTACATTTCTTGGCTTTTATTCGATCTCCTGAACTGTTGGAGCTGCTTGAATCAATGCATCCTGTAAATCCGATGGTCTCATTGATTCAAGATACTTATTATTTTAGGGGCGAATTCAGACCATTGCAAAATTTGGATACTTGCTGTGAAATATCCATCATAGGCACATATTTTAGAAGTGTAAGCTTCTAGGCTTAGGATTAATTGCTTTAGGTTGAAGAACTCATTCATCTTCTAGGCTTGATATGTGAATGGAAGATATTTCCCATGGAGAACGTCCTTATTAATCTTGTCTCAAGTGATAGCACTTTCGGATGTTCTTTGGTCCTTGTACCACTGTTTCCACCAAAGAAGGGCATCTCCTATAAGTTTTAGTTTGGTGATCATGGCTTGATTTGACGGTGCAATCCCGATAGCAATGAAATAGCCTTTCATAGATTCTATCCATGTTTCTGCTTCAATTGGAATGTCCCTCCCTTTACCATCAAGCTTCAGTGGCTTGTACTCCTTGAGAAGAAAGTTCTTCTCTTGAGCTTTTGTAATATTCAAATTTGGGGTGACGTTCTGGGGAATTATGCAATTTTTATGATCAAATTTCTCTCCAACCATATTCAAAAAATATGTTTACTTGCTTAATCTACCTCATTAATTTAGAAAGTAAATTATGTACTACTTGGCCTTTTGATAATGATCAAGGCTTACACTTCAAAAGAGAGTTTTATTTTTTATCAAAAAAAAATTCAAACGAATAATATCTTCCCACTATTCCTCATTATCAAGGAGACAAACAGGTGGACAAAAATAATTATTTATGTCAATAGGAAGGAAATACAATATTCGAGTAGTATGGAAGCTAATATTATTCTTGGAAAAGGTTTTTCTACCACAATCTAGGCATGGCGTTGCGATACATCCATAACATAGTAATTAGGATTCTGGAAATGGATATCTAGAAATCTATATTTTAGGGAAAGATCAGGTAATCCATCTTTCTTGTAGTTGTGTGTAATATCCCCACCCCCTCCCATAAGAACCTCCCCTAAAATAAATAAATTTAATTAAAATTTTTTATCCCCCCTATCATCGCCGAATAGGTGGCGGGGGGAGGAAGAAGAAGACAGCGTGATGATGAAGATTCCAAGGAAGATGAGGGCAACGACAATGATGACGATGGGAGGAGGGGCACATGTGTGCCACTTCTCTCCCCCCCACCCCCACTATCTCTTCTCCCTCAAGATCAATGAGTGCATGATGGCGAGTCAAATCTGGCCACCCAGGTTTGGAGGGGAGGGCCTCCACCACCCCCTTTCCCTCCTAATAATACCTCTCTTTCTCCCTATAAACCCCCCTGGCAATGGAAGAAGGGGAGTAATAGGAGGAGGCTAGGACGTTGCACAGCACAGAGAGAGAGAGAGAGAGAGAGAGAGAGAGAGAGAGAGAGAGAGAGAGAGAGAGAGAGAGAGAGAGAGAGAGAGAGAGAGAGAGAGAGAGAGAGAGAGAGAGAGAGAGAGAGAGAGAGAGAGAGAGAGAGAGAGAGAGAGAGAGAGAGAGAGAGAGAGAGAGAGAGAGAGAGAGAACCAAGGTTCTCCTCTTTTTTCCCCCTCCTTAGAGGGTGTCCATACACACTCTTCCCTTCTTATCTTATCCGAGAGCTTAACCCCCCCTTTGCAATAAAGAGAGTCACCCCAACATGCTATCTCTCCAAAGAGAGAGAAAGAGAGAGATTTATAAGCTGAAAGTATGGCCCCAAAACGGAGGGAGGCATGCACCAATGGTAATCCTGTGTCCAACAGTGGAGCCATCGGTCAGGGCGTTGTTGTTAATATGAATACAATGTTGGGTATGGATAATTAATCTCTAAACACCCATGTATTAATTGCCAACTCCGCTATTCAATAAGACATAGGCTATATCGCTCTGGCATGTGTATAAATTCATTCTAACAAGTAGCTTGAATTTATTTTTCAATAGTTAATGAACTCATAGGGGATCGTAGGATTACTCTTTCCACATCAGGTTCTCCATAACCATAAATGACCTTGCATAGATTTATGCATATGGTGCATTGAGATTTGCACAAATCCTTATACCCAAATACAATTATTGCATCCTGATGCTACGCAACAAAATCATACATAGCATGAAAAGTATGTAAGGTTACCTTGAGGGTTATGCACATAGACGGTACATGCATGGGAAAGATTATAAGAAACATACATCAATGGTACATGAAATGATCTTGCATTAAAAGTTTTGCATCCATCCTATGAGGGTTTTGCATTAAATTACGGTGAGTTTACCTTGTGCTACCAAACCATGAATTGATTACAAGTTGCACAATAATTCGGGAATTATTTTACATTGAAAGATAGACTTGCATCATATAAGAGCTTATAATTGTTACAAAATTGTCTCACTGTCTTTGCCTTAGGAGAAAGGAAGATAAATGCAAGTTAAAATTATACATAGTATTGCGCTAGGGAAAGGCTAAAAGATAAATGCCACTTAGAGAATAGGCATAAAAGCTCTTGCTAGATTGATTATCTCGCATTGAAATGATAGGACTTACATCTTGTACAGTTGTAGGAGACCTCATCATACGCCTTAGCCAAATGAAGGGAGTGTTAAGTAAAAATTTTCATAGTATCGCTCTTAGATCCCAAGGGGGAGATCGAATATGTGGATGGAAATGTTATTGGGACTATTCTTGCATTGTTCGGAAGAATACAATTGGTTTTGTTGGTTGATCAAACAATATCCTAAATGCTTTTACATTCAACTGATTGCTGGATTGTCGTTTGGATGATTATTCCAAGTGCTTGTATTTAATGGTAAATTCATGGCAGGGGTTTGTGATGACAAATTGCCATGGGAATAAAGAAATGTTTTCTTGGAAGATGGTATTAGGGCTGATTGCCTTGACTGTGCTTGATTCTTAAAGGAATTAATTAAGGAAAGGTTCTTTACACGTGTGGATCACCTCCAAGATCGCACGGCGAATTAACCCAAAAAGGGCATTGCTCGATTCACGGGCCAAAGATCGAGTGGTGAAAAGGCCCACCATGGAAATGGTGTTTCACTCCTAGGCAGCTTGCAGGTCAGGTGGAGCTCTAAACACCCCTTGCCAAGTCTGGAACGGAGTTGAGGACCTCTGTGGCCCCAATGTCTGTGGCATTGGAAGATCCTATTCTAGATAGAGTATGGAAATTGTGGTGCCATGTGATTTGGACCAATTACTTCTGCAAGGCAGAAGGGATATATAATTTCTTATGTATGGGCAGGAGACAAAGATTAACTTGAAGAGAAGTTAAGGAACTTGTTGTCAAAAGGACTGTTTGCTCTATTTTCGTATCAGTGTTGTAAATTACGCGAATGAACCTTGTTCCCTAAAAGGCTTAATTAAGAAAGTTGATTTTAAATGTCACACATAAATGTGATAGGACCTAAATAAATAACTAAAGAATGTCTATTAAGAAAAGCAGGTGGACGAAACCCCCGAAGGGTCTGTCCTACGGCAGGGTGGTCCCAAAGAACTAGGAGGCTTCTCACAAGATTTATCGACGACCTGACCTTTAGTCATTGTTAGGTTAGAACCCCGATTCATGCTATTTTAGGGGATCGAAATGGGACTATGCCCTACATGTGGAGAGGTTTAGCAATGCATCCCTCTCATTTCCCATTCTCTTTGAACCAAGTGCAGCATGGATCTACTTTAGCTTGGGTATCTTTGCATATGGTAGAATATCCTAGAGCCAACACTAGATTGCTGTCAGGAGACCTTAACCACTACAAACGTGAATTTTAGGTCAATCCCAGTGGGTTCGACCGTGAACGTTCCGTTGCAAGGCGAACTCCAGGCGACAAACCTCATAACATTCCATGGGAGTACCCGATAGCATCACTTAGATTCATCTCTCAATGGACCGCTAAAAATGTGCCCAGACAGCCGGTAGGTGGGCACGTTACATTGCGGCAACTAGAGCATCCTACAACCATGACTCGATTAGCTGGCGTAACCTTTGTAACTTCCTCATAGATATACCGGTTTAATTTTACATGTTGCCCTCTAGTGAACATGTTTGAGTTTGCTCTAGCCTCATAGAAGAGATAAATCTTGGCAAGCTTAAGGGCTTTCATCTACCTTAGCCTCTTTAAATTATTCTGGAGGTAAGCAAGATGGTTTGTGTCAATGTAACAATACCCTCCGCTTAACATCCATCATCTTTCGTAATACAAGGATGAAGGATTTTATAGCTTATCTAATATTTGCATCATCTGGTTTCTCCAACTGAAACTAAAGGAGTGCATTGCTGACATAAATATAACTTAGAAAATCAAGAATAGTTCCCAAGGTTTGTCTTTCTACCATAAATCAAGAACATATATTAACAAGGGAAGATTTTTCACTATTTAAGGAAAATATATTTTATGATGTAAATATAACTAAGTTTTATTTACTTGGGTCATGTCCTATATCAATGTGTGCTCTGATACCAACTGTAACGTGCCCGCTCGAGCTTTTCTTGGCAATATGTTCTTAGTAGCCCATCAAGAGATGTCCTAGAAAGTGCCATCTGAGATTTTGATGAAAACCCTCAAAGTTTGCTAACTAGGCTCACTTGAGTCTACCCCCTTGTAATGGAAGTTTCGATCGTTCCCACGAGGATCGACTTGAGTCTTTTAGTCAAATCAACTACTAACAATTGACTAGTGTCAATGGTTCAAGATTCCATCCCTTATAGAAATTGTTGACTGAAATGGGCTTATGTTGTGCTAGGTTCAAAGAGAATGGGAAACAAAGGGAAGTATGGCACCTTGATCCCTTCTGCCCATGGTTCTAAAGTGATGTAAGTCAAGTTTTCTGATCTCTAACGGTCCATCGAAAATGTGATTTTTATTCATTCTTAGGAAAGCTTTCGACTTATCGAGACCACCCAACCATAGGTCTGGATCCATCAGGGTCCATCCTCCTACTTCTCTCTCAAGAGTATTTTTAATTACCTAAGTACCTACCACCTTAGGTTCAACATATAAAAATAGATTCTTTGAATTATCTCGTGTAACTTTTTACAATGTTTTCTGTTCTGGCTAAAGTGATGTCAACCCGAAGGTATTATTCTTTCCAATTTGGTTCCTCAACTAGTATTGGAACTTCCAGAATACTGTCTAGAAATCAAAGGGTGGTTGGTAGTTCGTAAGAGCCTAAGGAGTTTATGACCAGATCCCCCTGGTATCCTCACCTCCTGCCTACCGACTAGAGTTCCCTGCAACAAGACCTTTCGCATCATGATTGGTCTATACTCACTAATGCAAAACAAAAAAAGAAAACCCCTTGGAGTAGGTTTTATTTACCCTCGCCTTGGGCAAATCTAGTGCCATCAAGAACACTGCCTCAGTCGACATTCTGTGCTCACTAGAATATTGCCTCGTCAGCGATCTATACTCGCTCATTCATCTTTTAGCCTGATGATTTTAGGAAAGGTTAGTACCTAACTTACAATCACAAACATCTTATTTCGAATGCATTATACATAAACTTTTAACAAATGTATTTCTAAGCCAAATCTTTTCTTTCCAATAATAATAATATCAAGGCAAAACTTAGCGTAAGTAGCAATACCTTCCAATAGTCTTCTCAGATTTCCCCTTCCTCGGGATCTAGTTTGGACTAAACAACAATTCTATTCTTGAGAATAATTCCCTCTTGGAGTTTTGTGGATCCTTGTGCGTAATTTAAAAAATGTTGGTTAGTTTAATTACAAAAAGTATTCTTTCGATAATTCCATCACAATGTCTTTTATATATCGAGAATTAGCGTCTGTGATTATCCATTAGAGGTTTCGTTAGATCAATACAAATAAAAAATATTAAGTTTTTTAGGGACATAGTACCTTCCTTGTACTCATTTAGGTTCATCTTGTACAAACCCAAGTTCCCCTTGGAATTTATGGTTAAGAATTCCTTTAAAGGATTATATGTAGCAGGAAATGAATAAAATCCTGTTTTACGAATGTAGCTTTTGTTGCCAAATCATGGGATATTGGCCCGCTGGCTACCTTTGTTATGAAAATATAGTACCTAGGGATCCATGATGAGTGCTTGGTTAACGGTATTCGTAGCTTCGTTTGTAATCCTAGTACTCCTCATTCTGTTGTAGTAATTGTGTCTGCAATGTTATTGGCAGCTCCTGCCTCCGCGACCTTCATAACTTTCTTCTTGGGGGCCATGGTCTTTAATCGCGAGGTCGTAGAGGGGATTTTTGGCAAGAGAGCTTGGGGTCATCGCAATTGGATTGATGGAAATTTGATTGATGGGGGTTGGCAATCACTAGGATTTTAGGAAAATCGAGAAGAGTCTTGATTCCACGAGGGAGTAGGATAAAAGAAATGGAGGATTCAATTCCAAGAGCTCGCGGAGTATCCTCCTTGTCTTTGTGACGAGAATTCCCATCCTCGCACTTCTCTTAACCCAATCCCTCTTGCTCTATACTCATGAGCCTCTTCTCTCTTGCTCAATGACTCCTCATGCCTCGTATTTATAGCTAAATTGAAGAAGAAGGATTGTGGCCAAGAAGAAGAGTTCTTTATGGAGGGTATCTTGGCAAATCAGCAATCTAGAAGCTTTCAAGATGCAATTTGATGCAAGCGATTTGATCTTTGAGGTTTAGAGAGGCTACCAGAGATACCATGACTCATTCGCCTGGCTCTCGGATGATCTTGCTTAAATCTAAGTCTCTCATCGAACTGAGAAGAGGGGGAGATTGCTGGAGTTATTTGCTATAATACATGATGAAAATTTAGGCCTTTTCTTCAGCAATCAGGGACTCCAAATTTTGAAGCATGAGGTGCTGTTTTTTTTAAATTTAAAAAAAAGGGGGGGGGGGGGGGAAGAAGGTGTCCTGTCATTGTAGTTTTTCTCTTCCTCTTCTTTTTCTTCTCATAATCTTTTTAAGCTTTAATGGTTAAATCTTTGAGACTTGTCTTGCTTTGCTAAGTTTTAAGTGGGTTTGGTCATTTTTGACTTATGGCCCATGACTCACGTTCACGTGGTAACTTTTGTGAAGGATGGCTACAATCCTTATCAACCTAGGAAAGTGGTGTGTTATGAACCTCGAACTATTTTGCTCAATACTTCCTCTATTTAATGGTTTAGAATTCTTCAAGTCTAATTTGCAAGAAGTCGTAAAAATAGAAAATAAAGTTGAAATATCACACATACATACATATATAGGGCTTGGACATGTTAAAGTATGGTATGATGTTATGTAAGCCTCTTTTAGTGCCATTGGAGGCAAAACACAAAGTTGAGTGCTACTGTTGGGGATGAGATAGAAGGACCTAATATATTTGGGATGAAAGTAGGGATTTAGATTTATATGACTATCACAAGGCCAAACTTGAGCTATGCATGAGTCAATTTATGAATGTATTTAAGACACCTCATTTGGATTAGGTGAAATGAATATTGGGGTATGTGAAGTCTACCTTGCATTATGAAACTTTTTATTAGGCAAGTAAGGATGTACATATATTTGGATACATAGATAAAGATTGGACTGGTAAGAATGTACAAGCATTCAAGTACATAGATATAGATTGGGCTAGTAGCATGTTCAATAGAAGATCTACCAGCAGATTCATGTTTTCTCTTGGTAGTATAACAATTATGTAAGATAGCAAAAAGAAATCTATAGTTGTTTTATTGAGTACAAAGGCTAAGTATAGAGGTACTACTGTGGTAGTACGTGAGGTGATATGATTGCAAAAGTTATTGGATGATTTGAATATGTAGGGACATGATTCAATTGTCATTCATTGTGACAATATGAATATCATATAATTGGTTGGGAGAACCTTGTGTTCCATGCTAGAACAAAACACATTGAAGTGACCAATTTGTGAGAGAGAAGATACTTGTAAGTGAGATTGACTTGTTGTATGTCAACACACATGATCAAATAGCTAACATTTTCACAAAGGCATTGGGTGCAAATAAACATTCAAGATTTTAAATCTTACTTGCAGCTACAAAGATGTAGTTTAGCTTGAGGGAGAGTGTTGAGATGGCAAGCTCAACACGTACAAATATTAATGATGAAATGTCTAATTACATGGGTTTACATGTCTACATATAGCATGTCAATGGTCATTAAGATCCCCACATGGCTATTAACCCATCACTTATTGTATTTGGCTAGTTATAGCCCTAGTCGATGACTATAATCAATTATGCATTGTTTGACTTGAAGAAAGTAAGCTTGGAGTGGAAGCACGTGAGTGGAAGCAAAAGATATGGTGGAAGAAGAGAGAGAGAGAGAGAGAGAGAGAGAGAGAGAGAGAGAGAGAGAGAGAGAGAGAGAGAGAGAGAGAGAGAGAGAGAGAGAGAGAGAAGATGTGGGAACTCCAACAATCACAATGTGTGACCAACCTTCCGTTATTCAAATGTCACTAAGAATAAAGAATGAAGTGACAGTGATGGGCACTTGCCACCAGTAGTGTACAGGTGTGCGAATACTATTAGTGTAACTAATACACAAACGGCTAGGCATAAGTGCCTTTATTCCCAACAACCTTCCACTTAAAGGGATTGTGCCCCTAGTGAGGAGAGAATGAAAAAAAAAGTGACAAATTACAAATATACATAAATACAACATGATGAGGAAAGACATCGTCTCATCCAACGTCCACCATCAACTTCCTAAGGAAGGAAAAATGCTCTACTAAGAGACTTTTGGTAAGAAAATCTACACAATTTTAGTTAGTTTAGATCTTGACAAACTCAATGGACTTGTCCTCAATGATCTCTTGGATAATGTGGTAAAATAGCACTCATAGAATGGGAATGCAATGTAGAGACCACATCAATAATACCAAGGTCAACCTAACCAGAGAGCCTCCTTGTAAGCCTCAATGGTGCAATATACTCTATCTCAATAGTAGGGAGGGCCGTGCATTTCTGTACCATGGACAGCCAAGAAATAGCACCCCCAATAAAGATAAACTCATAGCCAGAGATGGACTTCATACTATCACTATATCATGTATAATCAGAGTCTGTGTACCCCACAACTCTTGTATCCTAGCCGCCATAATATATGCACATAGCTGCCATGTCCCTTAGGTACCTCATCATACCCTTCATAGCATCCCAAAGTCATTTTCCATGTGTATCCATATAGCATGCCACAACTCCTAATGCAAATGCTATTCCAAGACAAGTCTATCATAGCATACATCAAACTATCCACTACAAATAGATAAGGGACATTGGCCATCTCAGCCTTCTACTCATTAGACTGTGGATAATCGACCTAATAAGCTTCACATGAGAAGAAAGAGGACAGCCAATAGGCTTACCATTCTACATATAAAACCACTCAAGGACTTTCTAGATATACTCCTTTTGTGATAGATAAGAAACCCCTTAGAGCGATCGCGCATGATGCGCATCTCAAGAATATGCTAGGCATGTCCCATGTCCTTTATCTCAAAGTTCTTCTTAAGCTGAGTTTTCGAGGCAGATCATCATGATGAGTGCTTCTAGCAACAATAAGCATATCATCCACATAGAGTACCAAACTCATAAGGTTGCCATCACAATCCTTCTTCATGTATGAATACGGATCCATAGCACTACGGCTATATCCTTGTGAATGCATAAAAGCATCAAACTTGTGGTACCATTCCCTAGGTATCCACTTAAGGCCATAAAGGCTCTTTGTCAACTTGCACACTAGGTGTTTCTTTCCTTTTTTCTTAAAACTCTTAGGCTACTACATATAAATCTCATCATGCAAGTCTCCATGCAAAAAAACCATTTTTACATCCATTAGATGAAGGTCTATGTCTAGCTAAGCAACGACCAATGCTAGTAGTACCAAGTGTAAGGTCGTCATTTTGACCACATGAGAGAATACTTCATCGAAGTCAACACAATGTTCCAACTTGAAACCCTTAGCTACCAATCTAGCCTTATAAGTAGGCTTGGGCAACCAGGGATACTTTTCAACTTGTATAGCCACTCACATGGCAATGCCTTTATGCCACTAAACAAAGGTACCAAATCCCATATATGGTTTGTCTGTATAAGGAGTCAAACTCTGACTACATAGACATGTCCCATGACTGGCTATCATCTCTGTGCATGGCCTCATCATAACAAAGATTCTCACCTACATCTATCACCATAACATAGTCCATGGAGGGCATAAAGCACTCGACTCTAGTAGAGCATCTCAAAACAAGTTGATCCTACACAATAGGTCTTAGACCACTAGAGCATCAACTACTGCAAGCTATCTAGCTAGCTGTATGGGAGCTAGATGCTCATTTTGAAAAATCACTATGCATACCTCAACTACCTATGCAGGCTACTTATGCATCTTTTCCTTAAGGAAAATGACATCATGCCTATAGATAACCTTGCGAGCTTGTAGACTCCACAGGCGATAGCCCGTCTCACCTGCATCCCCATAACCAAGAAAGATGCATTTAACAAACTTAGGATCTTTCTTATTGTGCTTTGTCGTTAGGAATTCTTCCAAAATGAACTTCCAAATTATGAACCTCGGGGCTTATGAATGTCTTCTAGGAATGGATTGGTTAATTCCAAATAATGCCCATATCCATTGCGAAAAGGGCCAAATCACATTCCAAAACTCAAAGGAAGAACAAGTAACCACTCAAGGAGAAGCGAGGAACCCTAAGGTTCAGCTAGCTAAAGCTTCCCGAATAATAAAAGGGCTAAAGAAAGGATTACCTGTGTATCTAATTAAAATTAACAAGGTCGAGTAGGATAGTGAAGCCAAGAATCAACACCATCTTGACTAAAAGAATACGTGGATGTTTTTCTAGAAGACTTGGCAGAGTATCCACCAACAAGGGAAGTAGATCACGAAATTCAACTCATTCCAAACGCTGCCCCGATCGCCAAATGGCCCTACATCGAATGTCAATTCCTGAAGCCATTGAGCTAAAAGAACAACTCAAGCAGCTATGAGACTAGGGATACATCAGGCCAAGTAATTCACCATGGAGAGTCCCGACACTATTTCAGAAAAAGAAAGACGGAAAACTCCGCCTTTGTATCACTTCTCATGGACTCAAAGATCGATCTCAGATCAGGCTATTATCAAATAAGAAAATAGGGAGGAAGATATCCCTAAAATTGCTTTTAACACATGTCATTATGAGTTTATTGTGATGTCATTTGGATTAACAAATGCTCCTACCACCTTCAACAGGTTGATACAAGACATTTTCTGACCCTACCTTGATGACTTTGTCCTCGTCTTCTTTGATGATATCTTGACATATTCCAAGAATGAAGAAGACGATGGACCACATCTATGAGTAGTTCTTGAAACAATGAGAGCCCATAAACAGTATGCTAAAAAGAAGAAATGTGCCTTCTTCAAAAGAGATTGAATATTTAGGATTCATAGTATCGGCAGATGACATTTCAGTAGATCCTGCCAAGGTCAAGATTGGCCACCCCCAACAACTGTTAAGGAAGTGCAAAGCTTTCTAGAACTAAAGGGTTGATATAGAGTCTTCATTAAAGACTATGCCTCAATCATCATGCCTCTCACTGACCTTCTCAAAAGGAAGTCTCAATTACATGGATGTCCACTAAACAATCTAGCTTTGAGAAGCTTAAGTGGAGTTTGGTAACCACCCCTATCTTAAGGCTACCCAATCTAAGCAAAGAATTCGAAGTCATAAAACTAATGCAAGCTCTCTTGCTTTGGGTTGCATGCTTATGCAAGAAGGACATCTAGTAGCCTATGCTTCAAGAAAATTAAAGATCCACGAAAGAAATTATGCCATACATGATCTAGAATTACTTGTTGTAATTCATGCCTTTTATTTATGGAGACATTACATGCCTGGTAATAGGTTTTGTCTAGTCTCACTGATCATAAAAGCCTAAACTAGATTTTTACTCAACCAGATCTCAATATGAGACAATGCTGATGGATTGAGACCTTGTAGGAGTTTGACTTTGAAATCAAGTATAGACCAAGCAATGGGAACGTGATTGCGGATATCTTAAGCCATAAACCATTCCTTAATGCTCTAATCATAGAGGAACCCTCTAGGGCTAGAACTCTTGCTACAATGATTTCCATGCCCAATAACCCTCTCATAGAAATGGATAAAGAAGAGGCAGTAAAGGATCCAAGCTATCAAAGATTGTTAAGAGAAATTTCCATCAAGGATTCAAATCCAAAACTCGAGACTAAGTATCAAGATTTTTCTATAAACAAGGAGCTTGCCTATTACAAGAGGACAAGACTACGTATTCGTGCAACTCAGGAACTCAAAAGGAAAATACTAAGGGAAGCTTACGATTCTCCATTTTTGGGTCATCCTAGTTATGCTAAGACTCTTAATACAGTCAGAAGAAGCTTCTATTGGGAGAGACTCAAGAGTGATGTACTCAAGTATGTCATCGAATGCCTAAACTGCCAATGAATTAAGGCTGAACATGTCAAGTTGCTAGGAAAGCTCCAGCCACTTGACATCCCTCAAATGAAATGGGAGTATATCATCATGGACTTCATGGTTGGATTACCCCCGGTACAAGGAGGATATAACTTCATAATGGTAGTCATTGATATGCTAACAAAAGTTACGTACCTTATTCCTATAAACACCAATTACAAGGCATCCAATATCGCTAAGATTTCCATTAAGAAAATTTTCAGGTTACATGGATTACCCTAGAGAATTATCAATGACTGTGATTCTCTCTTCACCTCAAACTTTTGAAAGAGTTTGTTTGAAGCTCTAGGAACCCCGATGTGCTTCAGTACTACTTACCATCCCCAAACCGATGGTCAAACAAAGCAGGTCGACCAAGTTATTGAAGACATATTGAGAGCTTATTGTAATAGGAAACCCAAACAGTGGATCCAATACCTACCCTTAGTTGAATTCTCCTACAATGCACCATACCATCAAAGTATTCAAATGACTCCTTTTCAGGCGCTATATGGGAAAGATTGTCTCATACCATTAAAATTTTCGAATCCTATCTTTCTACGGGTAGAAGCATCTAGGCAAATGCTGGAAGAAATGGATCAACAACAAGTGAAGACTATAAGGCAAGATATTCAAGCCACCAAGGATCGACAGAATGCATATGCTCATCAATGAAGGCAAAAACACATTTTGAAATAAGGTGACATGGTTTTCCTACGAGTTCATCCAAAGAAAAGTTCCTTATCTTTGGGGGAATTCAAGAAGCTAAGTCCCAAGTATTGTAGGCCATATAAGGTGCTAAAGTGCTAAACAGCCATTCAAGAACCATCACAGGCTTTCTTCATGTGAAGACACGAATCCATATCACTCCTGCTGTAGCCCTGTGACTGCATAAAGGCATCAAACTTATGATACCACTCCCTAGGTGCCTACTTCAAGCCATAAAAACTTTTCTTCAATTTGCACACTAGGTGCTCCCTGCCAGGTTCTGCAAAGCCCTTAGGCTGCTCCATATAAATCTCATCATGCAAGTCCCCATGTAAGAAATCCGTCTTGACATCCATCTGGTATAAATCCAAGTCAAATTGAGCAACCAAAGCCAAGACTAAGCACAGGGTGGTAATCTTAACCACATGAGAAAAGACCTCATCAAAGTCCACACCATGCTCTTGCTTAAAACCCTTTGCTACCAGTCTAGCCTTGTATGCCGGCTTGGGGGGTCCAGGGGTACTTTTCAACTTGTACACCCACTTGCATGGAAAAGCCTTCTTGCCCATAGGCAAGGAAACCAAATCCCAAGTGTCATTCTTATGCAAGGAGTTTATCTCAGACTGCATAGCCCTCTCCCAGGAGTGACTGTCACCCCTGCACATAGCCTCATCATAAGTGAAAGGCTCTCCTGCATCTGTAACCAAGACATAATGCATCAAGGGCTGAAATCTATCAGGTGGACGTCTGTCTCTAGTAGACCATCTCACGGTAGGCTCTGCTACCTGCCCAGTTGCCTGCCCAATACCCTGACCATGAGCATTTGCTGCAACTGTAGGCTGTCCAACTAGCTGTGCTTGCAGGAGCTCTCGACTCCTCCTGAAATATGACCTTGGGGATCTCAACAACTCTCTTAGGCTGCCTATGCATCTTGTCTTCATGGAAGACTACATCATGACTGCGGATGACTTTCCACTCATGCGGATCCCAGAGACGGTAACCCATCTCGCCTACATCCCCATAACCAAGGAAAATGCATTTGACACTCTTAGGATCCAGCTTACTTCTCTTGTCCCTAGGCACATGGCAAAATGCCTCACATCCAAAGACACGGAGATGCGCATAAGAGGGAGGTTTTCCAGTCCATACCTCCTCTGCAACCTGGAAATCCAAACCACTAGAAGGTGATATGTTTATGATATGCACAGTTATACTAACTACCTCAGCCCAAAAGCTCTGTGGTAGGCCTGCATGGGTAAGCATACTGCGTACATGCTCCTGGATGGTTCTATTCATTCGGTCAACCAAACCTTTCTAGGGGGGTGTAGGGGGTGGTCAACTGATGCTTAATACCCCTCTCATCACATAACTTCTCAAAAGCACGTGAGACATACTCACCCCCATTATCTGTCCTTAGGCATTTTAGCCTATACCCAGACTGGTTCTCAACCAATGCAAGCCATCTCTGAAACTCAGCCAAGACATTGGATTTCTGCTTAATGGGATAAGCCCAAACTTTTTGTAAAAAATCATCTATGAACGTAACAAAATACTTTGCACCACCCATAGACTGACAAAGCATGGGCCCACAGACATCCGAATGTACCAATGCCAAGGGCTCATTCATGTGTGGCCTACCAGACTTCTTATGTGTAGACCTAGTCTGCCTGCCATAAAGACAATGCTCACATGAATCAAAACATGCATAATCAAGGGCGGTAAGTACTGCAAACTACAAAGCATTTTCATTCCCTTCAAAGACATATGGCCCAAACGGGCATGCTAAAGAGATACATGTTGGATAGAACCCACAAACAAAACATGATCAAGGGAAGAAGCGGATACAATCAAGGGATAGAGGCTGCTAGCCTTGGCACCTCTCACAATCACAAGTCTGCCACAAGTGATCTTCCATGCAGAGTCTCCAGAAGATACATGATAACCTGCATCATCAAGCTGTCCAGCTGACAGGAGACTGCATGTCAAAGCAGGTACATGACGTACATCCTGCATAACAAAACTACTGCCAGAAGGAAACTACAGTCTAACATCACCAATGCCCACAATGTCAAGAGAGCTCTCATCACCCAAGCGCACAGAACTCGAAACAATAACTCTCGACAAGGTGCCACATGAAAGGATGCACCTGAGTCCAAAAGCCAACACTGTGCATACATAGAGTGTATCTCTGTCACTTGTGAAGCACTAGAAGAAGTTGCAAGGATATAATCATCATCATCAACATCCTCATGCTGCATAACATTGATCTCTTCAAGTTTAACACTAGACTTTGCAGGCACTATGTTGTGATCAGAAGACTTATCCTGCACTTTGTCTTTCCCCTTATCTTTGCGCCTTTCATTGCGTAGTTCATGGCATTGTGGCCTAATATGGCTCTTTTTCCAACAATGGTGACAAGTAACATCTGCATTCCTGCCACGGGATTTGCTACATGACTTCCCACGAGACTTGGACCGAGATTTCTGAGAATCCCGTCCACGACCACTGCCATGCTTTCCATATCCATCATTCCTGCCTCTGACTGTCATAGCATGCGACACATGAGAGGCATCCAAATTCTTACAGTTAACCTCTTCCTGCAAAAGAGCACTCTCAACATCAAATAATTTCAAGGTAGCAGCAGAGGCACATAATGCAGTGTGAAATACATCCCATGACTCATTAAGAGTACCAAGCAAGAAAAGAGGAGTGACATCCTCTGCAAAAGTGATGTCTTGTGAAGTCAAGTTCTTGAGTATAGCATGGAACTAGCTCAAGTGAGCAGACATGGTCACATTCTCCTTCATGCACAGATCCATAAGCTGCTTCAACCAATACATCTGACTCGCTCGACTTTTCTTGTCATAGAGATTCTTGATTTTATCCCACAACTGCCATGCACTCTGTTCTTTCTCAAATACATTGTAATGAACCTATTCTGTGAGAGATAATACAATAGTGGACTTGCATAACTCATTAAGCTTAAATCATTCCTCATCTGGCATAGTTGCAGGCGGCTATCCGTTGAACCTCAATGGTTTGATCTGCGATTTCTGCACCAATACCTGCCAAATTTGGCTCTTCCAATAAGAGTAATTCGTACCATCAAGCTTAATGATGTTAAAAATAGCATGATCAGTGGACGAACTCGCCATAATGCAAGCTGGAAGACTGTAGACAATTCAAAACTACTTGTTGTTTACTGTAAAAAATGATCAAAAAATCACCAAAATCGAGAGAAAATGGCAAGAAAAGTGTAACCAAAGCTACTGCCCACCACATACTAGTGAAAGTACATCATATCAGAATATTTCAGCATGAAAAATCCATGTTAGTTTGGAGTTATATGCTTGTTATAATAAATGATAGCAAGGTACTGTGAGAGGCAATTGCTAACCAAATCACTGCACCAAGTCAAGAAATGATAGCCAAGACATGACTAGCCATAAACAAGCATAAATCAGCACCAAACAGTCATCAAGACCTTGAGAAAACACCCAAATATGTCACCAAAGCATCCGTCAGTGAGTAGGCATACCCCCTGGACAGTAGGCCAAAGTATACATAACACTGGCAAGACCTGACACCAATAGGTGTATGCTCATAAGAGTGCAAAGCCCAAGCTTAGGTCAAAAGCAACTCCAAGATATCAGTGCATGAACCATGCAACATGTAAGTGTAAGAGATCCCAAAGTCTCAAGTATCTGCAAAATGCTCAAATAGCATAAACCTCCTGCTCAATGTCAGTCAAGCATACAAGATGCTCCCACTGGCAGATACACATTCTGATCGCGATACGCTATTCAATATTCACTATTCATCACCATTAACCTTATCAATGGAATCAGATAATTCAGAATACAGTACAGAGAATCAGATATACACAGGCAAAATCAGGTAACATCCTTTCATTGCCAAAACAGAACTGTCTTCTACAGCAGCGCATTCCCATTATCTCTTCCTTCCACGAATAGTTACATACCCAAAAGGTTCATGACTCTTCCATTCAAAAAGGTACAACTGACACCCCTTCATATCCCTTACGCCCTAAGGCTCAAACTAAAGTGATAAATAATCCCTAAGGTTATGCCTCTAACAGTCACTTCTTTGCAGCTTGCATTTCATCTATGACATGGTTTATGCCTAGGCTACCTAGTACGGGTTATGATGTCTTGGTGAATGCTTTATGCTTTGGCTGTGGATGGTAGTTGTTTGAGCTTGTCTCGACATTCATTTGAGTATTCCCTTGAGCAGTTGGACATTGACTTGGATTTTTCTGTTACGACTTGGTTTTTACCATTACGATCGTAGATGCTATTGAGGCATTGTCTTGGTTACCTATCTTTGGTACTTTGACTTGGTTTGCTTGAGCTGTTGAGCTCGTTTATCCACCTTGTACAGATGAAGAATTTCCTCTAATAGTGGATGATCTTGTTGATGTCCCTATGGAGACTTCAGAGGCTGAAAATATCGGGGTGTTAGAATTGTTGGATGGAATGACCATGGTTCCATTTGGATTGACCAATGGGCCACAATGTATGCAGAAACTGCATAAGCAATGGATCAAAGGCACAAAAATTAAGTTCACTAGTGGCTCCTATCGCCCTGACCATTCATTCCAGAGAAAATATGATGATGATGATGCCCCTTGCCAACAAAATCCAAAGCTATTAAAGCCACGGCTTCTAGAAGGTCCATGCTGTTGAGATGACAAGCTCAACACATGTGGACATTGGTGATGGACTACCTGGTTAGATGGATCCACACGTCTACACTTAGCACATGGGTGGTCATTATGACTCTCACATGGCCACTGACTCATTACTTATTATATTCAGGTTCTTACACCTATTTACAGCTGGCATAGTTATAGCGCCAGTCGACTAGTGTAGTAGGTTATGCATTGTTTGACTTAGTAGGCCACTTTCCTTTATGTTGTATCTTATCTATACTTTGTGTACATTGAAAAGTGTGTGAAAGAAGAAGAAGAAACTAGCAAGAAAACGTTTTGGCCTCCATCTCTCTTCTTGTCTCTTGAGTGAGCTTCTCCTTGTGCATTCTGTGTGTATTTGGCGTAGCATCTTGAGCAAGTCCCTTCACCATGCGATTCTTGACCTGGTATCAGAGCCGTGCCACTGAGAGAGGCTGATTTTGAAGGCTGAAGTGAAGGAGAAGAAGCAATGTTCGACCAAGCAAGCCACGGGTAAGAAGCTCTCCCATCCTTCCACTCTTTCTCCTGGATAGTGCCTGTAGAGGCACCGGAAGCAGGGCAGAGCAAAAATCTTAGATTGTAGTGAGATTTAGTGTGCGTGAAGAGCGCTATGTATTCTGCAGATTGGCCCTTTAGGGCTTTCCCACAGTTATTTTGGGCATCTGAGGCCGTTTCAGGCCCCATTTTAGAGCCGCAAGGTTGCGAACAGCAGTTTCAGGGTACATTGTGATTTTAAAACAACAGTTTTGACCGAAATTGGGTGAGTCTTGAGGCTTGAATTGCACTATATTAGTACTTTTATACCTTAGTACTAGCATATATGTAGAACCAGCATATGGAAAGTGACCTAAGATGTCATATGAAGCATTCAAGTTTTTACCTGACATGCAGGCGCTTTCTTGACAGTCAGGAGTTTGTGTTTCTTTTGTATTCCTGCATGATGAGAACTGATATCTTCTTCAGGACAGCGCCAGATTCTGGTTGTTTATGTCTGGTTCTAATAATGTGTATTTGTGTCCTGACTATTTGTGCTTTCTACTGCAAGTTATTTGATCAGGAGTGAATATGATGATGATAAACTATGTGATCGTTTCAAGGACAGTGGTTCAACATTGATGAATATAATATGTAGTTTGTGTTTGCATATTGTTCTTGAAGATTAAATGTACAAAATGGCTGTAAATTGTGTCAAGAAGTTTCCTGCAGTGCTAATTTCCTGCATTTCCTGTTATGGTCCTGATGGTCCATAACACTTTGGTGATCCTGCCCAGTTTCATGAGAATATTTTTCATGATTTAGGTATACGTCTTGGAAGAAATACTTACACAATTTGGATGCAAGAATTTAGGATGCTAATGGCATTGAAGATGTACAAGGTGCCTTGCATGGGGAGTCTTTATGTCAGAGAATTATCCTCATTCCTCTAATCTTATTTTCACAAGGAGCAGATCTCGAGCATTGAGGGAGGCATTGTCAAGACAGCAATAGCAATCTATGAGGTCTGATGATATAGATGAAGTGGTGCAATTAGGTAGGCTGGATGAAGAGGAGTTCACAGATGTTGGACATAGTCTTTTGGGGGTGGGCTCTGCTGAGGGCACTTCCACAGTTTATCATTCTCCTGCCACCTCTACAGATTCCATCCCTACACCTCCAACCCCTTCCAGCATACCAGATGTATCAGATAATGAAGAACTAGTATTACCTCCTGACCATCAGGGTACTCCCCCAAAACAGGCACTTGAAAGACTGCAACATGCAGTTCTAGGGAGAACATTTTTTAAGGAATGCAGGGGTTTTAGTTAATAAATCTTTGAATTTTAATCCTTTACCACCTCAAAGGAAACCTAAGAAGAAACACAATATGAATCAAAATCAATTGTTCAACCCAAAGGTGAGGGCATCTAGATTTTTAGGCAGGAAGAAGGAAGATCCAGATTGTCATGTAGCTCAGTTTGAAACAAGGTGGACAGCAAGTGGATTTAATCAATTGTATGGAGATTAGGTTAAAGAGCAGCAGTTCATAGCCACTTTGTAGGGAAAAGCCATGGACTGGTTTTCTAGTTATGGCATGGCAGCATTTAACACCTATGATGAATTGAAGAATGCATTTTTGGGCAGGTTTCGGAAAGACAAAACACCAGGAGATATTTTGAGGAAGATAAAGAGAATTAAGCAAAAGAGGATGTTGGTGGAAGATTATGCTCAAAAGTTCAAGAACCTATTGAATAGGTTGAATAATGCTGATGCACCATTAGTGGAAATGCAAATTACTTATTTCATTAAGGGTTTACAAAGCAAGATCAGGAATCCAATTGCTAATGTAGAATTGGGACAGAATGGTACACTGGATACCATGATTAGGGCTGCTATAAGAGTGGAGAGAAGGCTGGGTACTTCTTGTTCAAAAAGACATAAAGAGGATGATTCTTTAGGATCAGATTCTGACACAGATTCAGATTCAGAATCTGAAAGTGATACTAGTGATGATGATAGTGAAAATAGTTCAGATTTAGAAAATGATGCTAGTGATTCTGATAGTGAGACTTCTCATAGGAAGAAACACAAGAAGAGGAAGGAAAAGTCAGGATCAATCAAGTCCAGAAGGAAGAAAACCAAAGACAAGAATGAAAGAAAAGCAGAGGAGACTAAACTAGATAGAAAGATCAAGCAGAAGCTGAAGGATTTAGGTCTTTTAGACACTAAGAGGAAAGAAAAGTATTGTGAGATATGCCAAAGAAATGGCCATGAAACAAGGACATGCTGGTACAATCCTAATGTTAGGATGCCACAGCAGATGCCAATGGGGCAGCCTAGGCTGAGGGCTTTGCAGCCAGTTGCAATAAGTCAGGTTATGACTGACACAGTGCCTCAAAGACCTTTCAGGGGATTTGGAAGAATACACAGCAGCAAACTACTCAAATGGGAGCATGCCATTATTGTGGAGGTCAAGGACACTTTGTGGGACCAAACTGTGAACTTTGGGTAATGCATAGGACTGAGAGAGGAATGCCGGTAGCGAGGAACCGCAATGACGAGAGACCTATAGGAGCATCTCATCTACAGCATCCACCTGCCCCAGTTGCAGCAGTCCTAATAGAGTTACATGAGCATGATGAGGAATGGCAAGTCCCTGCTGATATAGGAGCTGTTAGTGGTAGGGAAATACAGCAAGAAGAGGTTCAAGAAGGTCAGGAGAGGGGGTCATGTAACTTAAATGCTGTAAGTATGCATATTCAATGTGATTGTTTTAATTGCATTAAAGTTGAGGATTGTCCTGATGAAGCTATGATATTAGCGGTTACTAGAAGCCAAGCAGGCGGGAAGCTTGATTGGCAAGAACAAGAGGAAGCCAGGAGAAAGGTGACAAAGTAGGTCAAAAGACTAGAGAAAATTGCAGAGAAAGATAGATTTGAAGAGCCTAAGGATCAGGCAGAGTTAGGAACACTGTTTCCTGATGATCAGGATTAGTCTCCTGAAGATAAAGAATTAGGAAAATTTCAGGAGGGAGGTTCAGCAGAGCTATTTCAGGCTCTAGCAAAGTATTCCTTGCAATTAACATTGGAGCAGATCTTGGATTTGATCCCAGGGTTCAAAGAGAAGTTACTCCTGAAGATCAGGGAAAAGCAACAGGAGGTTATTGAAAGTACATCAGTTCAGGATCAGGTACTTTCTGACTATCAAGCAGTTATACCAACTCAAAAGGAGGTGGTAGATTATCAAGTGCCTACTATTCAAGTTGAATATCAAGGGAAGAAGTTTGATGATGTCCTATTAGATGGGGGTTCTGGAGTTAATATCCTTTTTGAACATGCATATTTAGCAACTAAGCAAGAAGAGTTGCTATCAGCCCCATTTCAGGTCAGGATGGCAGACCAGAGGAGGTTACAACCTCTGGGAATTCTCAGGAAGCAAGAAATTCAAGTTGCTGGTCTGAAGTTCAGGGTAAGCTTTGTGGTATTAAGAATGTTAGAGATTGGAGATTCTTACAAGATGCTATTGGGAAGACCGTGGTTTAAGTTGGCTAAATTGAAGCAGGATTGGGGGAATGATTATGTCTGTATACCACGGGGATTGAAAGAGATCAGATTATCAACCATTAATAAGGTAATCTTGAAGAGTTCTTCTTGACCTGTGGTAGCTTAGACTATTAATTTGGCTGATGAAGTGGAAGATGATGAGGAGGAAATGTTTCTTCAAGCAAATCCTTCTGTAGTTCTAGTGTTTGAAATTGATGTGGATAATATTATTCAGAAGTATCAAGATTCTTCAATATCTACAAGCTATAAAGTTCGGGACCATTCAGTGGTTCAATATGCAGGAGAAAACCAGTCAGGACAGCAACCTGAAGCATTTCCTAAAAGTTTAGAATAGCCTGATGTTCAGGAGATCTCAGGAAATGAAACTTATAATAGGATTCAGGATCAGGGCAGTAGTTATCCTGAAGAATTTCAGCCAGAGCAACTTGGAAATCAGCCTAAGGAGGTGGATAAATGTAGGGACAGTCCTGAAGTACTTGATGAAGAGGGACAAAAAGCAATAATTCAGGCTGAGTTGAGATATGAGCACACCTTGAGAACATCTACAAGGGTGGTAGAAGATGAGGTGCAAGAAGTCAATTTGGATCTTGAAGGGAAGGTTAAACTCATTAAGGTCAGTATTTTTGTGGAACAAGAGTTCAAGCAAAACCTTGTTCAGTTGTGCAAAGAGTTTCAAGATATCTTTGCTTGGGATTACACAGATATGAAGGGTTTTGATCCAGCTGTTTGTCAACATAGAATAAATCTTAAAAAAGATGCCAAGCCAATTGTTCAGAAAAGATATAGGATGAATCCCAATTATGCCAAGCAGGTCAAGGAAGAAATTGACAAGCTTCTAAGGGTGGGATTCATCAAACCAATCAATGAGGTCACTTGGTTATCCCCTATAGTGGTGGTACCTAAAAAGAATGGAAAGATTCGGGTTTGTGTGGATTATAGGAAATTGAATGCAGCTACTATTACTGATCCTTTTCCTATTCCTTTTATTGATTCTCTTCTTGATGATGTGGCTGGTCATGAAATGTATAGTTTTCTGGATGGTTTTTCAGACTACAATCAAATAAGGATGCATCGGGAAGATATGGATAAGACAACCTTCATTACGGAATGGGGAGCATATGTTAGTACGGCCATGAATTTTGGATTGAAGAATGGGCCTCCTGAGTTTCAGGGAGCTGCTCATAAGACCTTTGGGCCGTATTTGACAACTTTTATGAGGGTGTTTATTGATGATTTCTGTGTTTTTGGCAGCACTAAAGATCATCTTCAACATCTTAGGTTATGTTTTGAGAGATGCAGAAAATTTGGCATGTCCTTAAATCCATTCAAATCAGTATTTGCAGCAAAGAGAGGAGTGATGTTAGGCCATATTCTCTCTGAGGAGGGTATGAGCATAGATCAAAGAAAGATTGCAGTTGTTCAGAAAGCTAAAGCTCCATCCAATGTGCAGGAAGTTATGAGATTTGTCGGGCAAGTGAAGTGGCATAGTAGGTACTTGAGGTATCTATCTCATATATGTGCTCCTCTTACTAATTTAACCAAAAAGGGGATGCAGTTTGTCTGGAGGGAAGATCATGATAAGACCTTTGGTATTCTCAGGAAAATGCTTGTTGTAGCTCCTATATTGTAGCATCGTGCATGGGATTTACCTTTCCATATTTTTGTTGATGCTTCTGATCTTGCTGTGGGAGCTGTTTTGATGCAAGATAAGGTGCCTAGATGGTATAGACCTATTTACTATGCAAGTCGGAGATTGAGTACTGCTGAAAAGAATTATTCAGAAAAGAAAAGAGAAGCACTTGGTATGGTGTACTCAGTTCAGAAATTTAAACATTACTTGCTTGGGAATTAGGTTATATTTCATGTGGATCATTAGGACTGTTGTTCCTGATCAATAAACCTCAGTTAACAGGCAGACTTGCTAGATGGATGTTGCTATTGCAGGAATATGATTTCAGGGTTATTCATACTCCTGGGAAAGAGCATGTTGTATAGTTGATTATTTTAGCAGATTGGACAATGATGATATGGAAGCAGGAGTTCCTGATCAGCTGCCTGATGTTGAACTTTTTGAAGTTCAGGCTATAGATCCTTACTCTTATTATGATCAGTTACTGCATTTCTTATAGGAAGGAGTGATGCCTGCACACCTTACAGCAGATCAGAGAAGGAGATTAGCTTTGAAGAGTCGGTCCATTCAGGTTATTCTGAGTCTTTTGTACAAAAGAGGAGTTGATAATCTGTTGAGGAGGTGTGTTCCTGAATTTGAGCAACCAGCAGTTCTTCATGAAGCTCATTTCCGACTGTCAGGAGGTCACTTTTCTGGAGAAATTACAGGTAGGAAAATACTGCAAGCAGGTTTATGGTGGCCTAGTGTGTTGAAGGATGCTCATCAATATGCTAAGGAGTGTTTGCAATGCTTGAAGGAAGGTCAACCTCTTGGCAAGGATAGAATGCCGGATCATGCTGTATCACCACTTGAACCATTTCAAAAATGGGGAATTGATTTTGTTGGACCTATCAAACCAACAGCTAAAGGCACATGTAACAAATATATTTTGGTTTGCACAGACTATGCCACAAAGTGGGTGGAAGCACAAGCCCTCAAGGATAATAAAGTAGTTAGTGTGGCAAAATTTTTGTATACTAACATTATGAATAGGCTTGGATGTCCTATTGAGCTGGTTAGTGACAGGGGTAAACATTTTTTGAATCAAGTTATTCGGGATTGACTGTCAGGCATGTGATTCTTCATACGAAGTCAACTCCATACCATCCTTAGGCTGATGGGCAAGCTAAGAGTTCCGACAAGATCCTACTCCGTATCTTGAAGAAGATCATTGAAGATAACAGGAAGGATTGGGATGTCAAGTTGGATTCTGCTTTGTGGGCTTTCCAGATTGCATATAAGGTGACAACTGGATTAACACCTTTCAGGTTAGTGTATGGATTGGAAGCTGTTGTCCCTATGGAATTTGTGGTTCCCAGTTTAAGAGTTGCTGCTGAACATAAGTTGGATCCGGAACAGTTAGTGCAGCATCGGATGGAACAACTCCTAAAATTGGAGGAAGACAGAGTGTTAGCTGCTTATGTGTCAGGAATCACACAGCAAAGGAGACAGGCTTGGGTAAATCGACACATCCGTAAGAAAATATTTGAAGAGGGGGATTGGGTAGTTGTTTATAATTCTCGGTTGGGAAAATTTCCCAGCAAATTGAAGCTTAGATATGCTGGACCATTTATTATTCATAAAGATATTGGGCAAGGTACATTTCTGCTAAAAAATTTGCAAGGCAATATCTTGAAGCATGCGGTCAATGGTTTTCAGCTTAAAAGACTACTGCAACCTTATTATCCACCTGTTAATTTAAATTTTCCTGTTAATGTAAGGGAATCAAATTGTGAAGGTTACATGTGTGAAGGGTCACTTGTGCATGATGTTGACATGACATTTGGCACACAACAAAGTTCACTTGCAGAAGACTTGGACTTCACTTTTCAAATGGAGAAGGAAGCATGCATTCTTCGTGATTCTCCTCTTTCTCCATCATCGTGTGCTGTGCACCCTGTTCATGCCGTCATGACACATACATGCCGAAGTTCTGCCCGGAATTTGGTTCTTCCAAAGCGTGCTCGCCAAGAGGAGGAGGACAATGAGGAGTATGAGCTGTCGGAAGATGATCGGTCTGGTCGACACAAGGAGGACACGTCAACACCGATGTCGGTTTCTCAGCTGTCAAGCCCGAGTGCTGTGAGTACACCGTTTGTTGATTCTTCCTTGGTCCTTGACGTGGATGATGCAGTTCATAGCGCTTAGCTGCAGCGCATTGGATTATATGCATTTGCATGTTTGCCATGGTCTCGGTGGGTTGCCAATGCTAATGCATCTGCCCAATTAGACATGATGAGACAAAGTCAGGGCATGATTGCAGGCCATTTGGAATTGACTGCTGCAGTGGTTGCACGGGTATTTGCATTATCCATGAATGAAAATCCAACTTTGTGAAAATGTAGTGATGAGCATATGTATCAGGCCTTTGGGGAGCCTGCTGGTCCTCGGCATGTTTACATTTTGAAGAGAGTTGATGCTGTTCGAAAATTGCAGCTTCGATGTTTTATTGAGCGTTTCATGTTATTCATCAAAACTGACAGCATAGCAAGAGAGACTTATGGTGTTATTTATTATGTTGAGAATGTGGGTATGGCAAATTGGGCAGGTTTGATGTTTGACAGGCTTATGGCTACGATCAAGAAGTTTTTCAGAAGTCGCGTATGGGATGCTATTTGGCTGCTCTTTATGAGTATGCACAATCCAAATTTCCTGATGTTGTTTTGGAGAATGTGTCTGACTCGAAGCCATTCTCTTCAGTGGATAATGCAGTGCATGTTGATGATCAACATGTAGAGTCTGATTCTCATCAAAAGGATGCTGATAGTGATAAGGTTTTTGCCGGCCAAGAGCAGCAAAAGGCTATATACAGGGACTTGATGCAGGTCGATTATGATAAAGCCTGTGCTGAGAAAGTTGCCTTGGATTTTGTTCCAAAGAATTCTATCTCTTTGGATGATGCAGCAATTCATGAAAATAAGGGTAATGAAGATTTTCTTAAGTCTGCTGGTTATGGGCATGCTAAAAAGAAACCTAGAATAGGTAAGATTTGGTTGAGAAGCATGCAGGAGCCTCAGGTTCAGTAGCAGACTTTTTTTGAAGACCTTGTGGTATCTGCAACATCTTTGGATGTTAAAGAGCGGGTGGATGTTGTTCAACCCAGTGTTCCCTTTGTTCCAGATTGCTCTCGGGTGGATGAAATTGCTGTCAGTAGTGTGTCAGATGCTTGGATTGTTATGAAAAAGGTGAAGTCATTTTTTGAGCAGGCTGACAAAAATAGTGCTCAAACTGCAGCTGAATGTAAACATGTCAAGTTCCAGTTAGATTTTCAACAGAAGCAGTATGATGCCTTGGTTAAATAGTTGAAGATTAAGCAAGATGAGTATGATGCTTTGAAACAAAGTCTCTTGGCAAAATTGTAGCTTTACAGCAGTTAGTGGATAATAGAAAAATGTCAACTGCTTTGTTTGAGAAATGGACTCAAGAGTTGCAAGGTAAGTGTATGCATCAGTTGCAAAGTTTTGTTGATATGCATGCTAAATTGCAGGTTGAGCATCAATTGTTGTTGGAGAGGTTTCAGTCTCTTAAACATGTTGAAGAGCAGATTTTAAAGAATTTGGAAGTAGATCTGGATGCCTCGGTTGTATTGAAGTCTGAATTTTCTGAGATGCAGCAAGCTTTGATTGGTCATGTTAGAAACATTTGGCAGCTGGTGATGGGAAAATTTGACACTTTGGTTTTCTAGACCTTATAATATGCTTAAAAATGCTTTTGTTCTAGCTGAGTTTGATGCATTAATTCAGGAAAAAGATGCATTGCTTCAGCAAGTTGCAAATTTGCAAGCTGTCAAAGTGGATCTTGCTACTAAGTTGCAGTATGCTTTGGATGAGAAGAGAAAAAGTGATGACTATGTAGCATCTCTTTTGCAGTAGAAGGATTTTAAGTTGGAAGATAAGGATGCTACTGTGCAGCAAGTTGTGTATGAGGTGCATGAAGAGATTAAGGTTACTAGTAGTAGATCTGTTGAAGACTATGTTGCTGCACGTTCGGAGGGTCAGATTTCTACTTGCACAGATATTATTCTGTACACTCCTAGTTTGTTTACTACTTGACTTTGATATGTATCTTCTTTTTGCTCATGACATGATGTAATGACCTCTAACACTTAGGATCAATTATGCAACTGCACAAGAGGACTATGAGTATCCTAGAGGGGCTCTACTCATGGTTGCTCAGTGTGGCTTGTCAAGGGCTGCAAGGCCTCTGGCAGGGCATAATTGTATTCTCTAGGTTATTTCTTACTTTGTATGCTTTCCGTTATATAGCTACATACTTGTGGGTTCAAGTCTTGACTGTCCCACTTATCCACCGGGCTGTGCCAGGTGTTGAGGCTTGAGTTGCACTATATTAGTACTTTTATACCTTAGTACTAGCATATATGTAGAACCAACATATGGAAAGTGACCTAAGATGTCATATGAAGCATTTAGGTTTTTACCTGACATGCAAGCGCTTTCTTGACAATTAGGAGTTTGTGTTTCTTTTGTATTCCTGTGTGATGAGAATTGATATCTTCTTCAGGACAATGCCAGATTCTGGTCGTTTATGTCTGGTTCTAATAATGTGTATTTGTGTCCTGACTATTTGTGCTGTCTACTGCAAGTTATTTGATCAGGAGTGAATATGATGATGATAAATTGTGTGATCGTTTTAAGGACAGTGATTTAGCATTGATGAATATAATGTGTAGTTCGTGTTTGCATATTGTTCCTGAAGATTAAATGTACGAAATGGCTGTAAATTGTGTCAGGAAGTTTCCTGCAATGCTAATTTCCTGCATTTCCTATTATGATCCTGATGGTCCATAATAGTGCACAGGTTACAGATTGCGAATTTGTAATTCTTGAGGTGTTTTCAGAAAGCAAACATAAGGTTTATCTGCAAAGAGGTTGCAGATTGCATGCATTGTTGAGCAGACATGTATTGCTGTGTACTATAGGTCGAGGGTTGCAGAAGATTTGCTTGCTGTTTGGTATTAATTGTGTGATAGTGGCAGAGAATAGTGGAAGCCCCATCATTGAAAAACTCGACAAGAACAACTACCCTTCATGGAAGTTCTGTTCACGAACTTCCTTATTGGAAAAGACCTCTACGAGTTTGTTTCAGGTGAAGAAAAGGAGCCGGAGGGGAGTGATCCTCCAATTGCAGAAGAGACAAAGGCACGGAAGGAATGGAATGCAAAAGATAAAAAGGTCATGTATTGGCTGTCTGCAGTAATTGACAATAATATGCTGGGACATATTCGAAATGCAAAGAATTCATATGCAGCTTGGACCATACTTGAAAGTATGTTTTTCGTAAATACAAAGGCACGAACGATTCAACTCAAGCAAGAGTTGAATACATTGAAGAAAGGGAAGATGTCTATCAATGAGTATGCACTGAAGGTAAGGAACATTGCAGATGCATTGGAAGCAATTGATGCAATGCCCGATGATGATGATTTGGTGTCATCTACCTTGGGTGGACTTAACAATGAAAAGGCTTGGAAGTCTTTTGTAACTTCCATATATGTCAGAAAGCCATTTCCAGATTTCGATGAGTTGGTCTCCCTTATGATCACACTGAAGAGATCAACATGCAGAGTGAGACATCTGAAAGAAGTGGTGAACAGGTTCAAGTTTTCTACTCCAGTTCAGGAAGGGGATGTGGCAAGTTCTCTTCAAGAGGCCGTGGTACAAGACGTGGTAGTGACAACCAGCAAAATAGATTGAATCAGCAATTTGGAGATATGCAGGTTTCAGGAGGTCATGGTAACTTTAGAGGCAGGGGGAGCTTTAGAGGAAGAGGTGGATGGCAGAATAGAGGCTCTAAAAACTCTGGTATTGTGTGTCACTACTGTGGCAAAATAGGTCATATTGTAGCCCAATGCTATGCTAAGAAAGATGATATTCGTAGTGGTAAGTTGCAGCAAGGAAACTATGTATCGTCTTCACGACAGAATGAAGACAAAAATGAACGTCTGTTTGTTATGCAGCATATGTTGAATTTGTTACAGGAAAGGGAACACATGATGATGTTTGGTATGCTGATTCAGGTGCATCCAATCATATGACCAGCCATGTAGAATGGTTTGGAGAGATGCAGGATTTGCAAAATGCAGGTTATGTGTAGACGGGTGATGATTCGTGCCACCCAATTTCACACATTGGAAAAGTTCCATTTTCCTTGCATGATGGTAAGACAAAGAGTCTTTCAGATGTATTACATGTGCCATCTATTACAAAGAACTTGGTGTCAGTTGGTCAAATGGTAGAGCAATGTCTGCAAGTCAGATTTAATGCAAAGGGCTGCTTTGTAGAAGACTTCAATGACAAGTGCAGGTTGGTAGCAAAGGGAAGTAGAGTTGGACGTATGTTTACTCTGGATGCTGGAATTCCTAGTATGAATGCTGATATGTATGCTATAGGAAAAGGTGTTGTTGCAGATATTAAAATTTGGCACAAACGCATTGGACATGCAAATGTACAAAGGTTGAAATTAATGCAGTCCAAAGGGTTGGTTACAGGTTTGCCTACATTTAGAGTTGCAGAATTTCATAAGGTATTCGAAGCATGTCAATTTGGTAAGCAGGTAAGACAACCCTTTTCACATGACAGAGATGTAAGCAAAAATATCCTTGATGTTGTGCATACAGACATTGGGGGGCCTACACAAAATATATCTCTTGGAGGCAGTTCATACTTTGTCACATTCATTGATGATTGTTCTAGAAAGCTGTGGGTATATTTTATGAAGGAAAAGAGTGAAGCATTTGAGCACTTTAGAACTTTCAAGGCTGCAGTTGAAAGAGAAATAGGCTTGAAAGTAAAGTGCTTGAGGTCAGATGGAGGGGGAGAGTACCTCTCGAATGAGTTCAGTGATTTTCTGAGGTCTCATGGGATAAAGAGACAGTTCACATGCAGGTATACCCCACAGCAAAATGGTGTTGCAGAAAGGAAAAACAGGCATATTGCAGAAGCTGCATGTGCCTTGATGGCTAAAAAGAATATGCCTAAGCATTTTTGGTCTGAGGCTGTTCATACTGCTATTTATATTATGAATAGAACTCCCACAACTGCAGTTCATGGGATGCCTCCTAAAGAATGCTTTACTAGCAAGAAGCCTGATGTATTGCACTTGAAGGTATTTGGCTGTGTTGCATACGTTCATGTGCTAGATGAGCTATGGAAGAAGCTTGATCCAAAGGCATAAAAATATGTATTTGTTGGATACTCTTTAGAGCAGAAAGGGTATCGTTGTTATAACCCTGTCACATGTAAGTTCAAAGTGAGCAGGGATGCCATCTTTGATGAAATGAGCAGTTGGTATGCATCTAGTGGTGATGCATTAGATGATGATGATAATCATGACACTCATGTGCAGGATGAAAAGAAAGAATCACGGACTCTTAGTGGACCAGAGACATCATTTGGTAGTCCTTGGTCTGGGAGACTAAGGAGTAGCTCTACATCTTTAGGTGCATCTAGTAGCACTACAGGTAAAGATAGCAAGTGCATCTAGTAGCACTACAGGTAAAGACAAAGGAAAGAATAAAGTGTTAGAAGGCATTGATGTAGTTCTTGATGGAGACTCCAGTGGCTCAAAGAGCTTGGATGATGAGCTTGGCATTCCTTTAGTGAGGACACCAGGTGTATAGAGAGCTCATAATAATGTAAAGGCTCCATTGAGTGATCCGGTGGTACGCAGATCTAGCAGGGTCAGATACCCAGTTAAAAAATTTGGTTTTGAAGGTTATGCAGCTCACCATTATGCTTATATGGTGAAACTAATTGAGGATGTTGAGCCCACTTGTTTTGAGGATGTTGTTGGTCATACTCATTGGGATGCAACAATGGATGAGGAGATGGCTGCATTAGAGGCCAATAAGACTTGGGATCTAGTATCATTGCCGAAGGGCAAGAAAGCTATTGGATGCAAGTGGGTTTATAAGATTAAGCACAATGCAGATAGTTCTATTAGTAGGTACAAAGCTATGCTGGTTGCAAAAGGCTATGCCCAGACATATGGCATAGATTATGATAAAACCTTTAGTCCAATTGCTAGGATGGCAACTGTCAGATGTGTGATTGCTTTGGCAGCAGCCAAAGGTTGGAGGTTGCAGCAAATGGATGTGAAGAATGCCTTCTTGCATGGTGATTTGCAAGAAGAAGTGTATATGGATTAGCCAGCAGGTTATTAAGATTTAGAGCATCCCACGTATGTGTGCAGGTTGAAGAAGGCACTCTATGGGCTCAAGCAAGAACCTAGAGCATGGTCTGACAAGATCAGAGAGTATCTTGTCAATATTGGCTTTTATATTTTTGATGTTGATCACTCACTTTATGTGAGAAAGGGAGATGCAAGTTTGGTCATCATAGTCATCTATGTGGATGACTTGATTATTACAGGTGATAGTGATAGTGGGATTGCTGAAGTCAAGGACTTTTTGAAGAAGAAGTTTGAGATGAAGGATTTAGGTGAGCTAAGGTACTTCCTTGGCATTGAGGTGATCAGATGGGATGATGGTATATGGCTGTCCCAAAGACAGTACGGCTTGGATATGTTGTCCAAGTATGGTATCACAGCATGCAAACCACTTTTAGTCCCGTTGGAGCAGAATGTAAAGTTGCGTGCTAATGTTGAGGATGAGATAGAAGACCCTACTATGTTCAGGAGGATAGTGGGGAGTTTGATCTACATGACCATTACAAGGCATTCTGTGTGTGTTCGACACAGCATCTTGAGCAAGTCCCCCCACCAAGCGATTCTTGACATGTGCTATGTGACATTCCTGGATGCATCCTCTGAAGATGAATCCCTAAGTCCAGAAGAAATCACCACTCACATAGAAGCAAACAAAGCTCTGATACCCTTCCAGCAATTTCAACAAGCAAATGAGTCATTTGTTCAAAAAGAGGACACTCGTTCTAGTGGAATATCAGACGATGACACTACTTCCTTGAAAGAGTCAGACCTCTATCTAGAAGCAATCTGTGGAACATTTATCCGCGAAGTGGAAGGTGAAAGACAAGTAATGTTCTTGGATACTGACGGTACTAAACGTCACTTGAAAGTGGGTCTCAATCTTCTAGACGAAGAACTAGTGGTCTTGCGAGACCTACTCAAAGAGAACTTAGATGTGTTTGCTTGGTCGTACAAAGACCTAAAGGGGATTGATCCCATAGTATGCCAACATCACATTGACCTAGAGCCTGATGCCAAATCTATAAGGCAAAGACAAAGGCGTATGAATCCTAAGTATTTTGCTTTGGTGAAGGCTGAATTATTGAAACTTCTTGAAGTCCAAATCGCAGAAGAGGACCAATCCAAAACAACCTTCACCACAGAATGGGGGACTATACCTATAGAGTGATGCCATTTGGGCTCTGTAATGCTCCTGCCACCTTCCAACGAGTAATGATGGTTGCTTTTCATAATCATTTGTATGATTTCACTAAGGTGTATCTTGATGACTTTTGTGTCTATAGCTTAATCCGTGAGCACTAGGGACACCTAAAGCAATGTTTTGACAGATGCTGAGAGTATGGGATTTCTCTCAACCATGAAAAATGTGTCTTTGGCATCTCATCGGGAGTTCTTCTGGGCCATATTGTCTCTGCACAAGGGATTACAACAGACCCGACAAAGATTGAGAAGATTGGCAGCACCAACAAACCTCAAGCAATTGAGAGGATTTCTTGGCCATGTGGGCTATTACAGAAGATTTATTGCACATTTTGCAACCAAGCCAGCCCCTCTGCACAAGCTCCTAAGGAAAGAAGTGGATTTTCTTTGGACTGATGACTGTGAAGAAGCCTTTAATACCCTAAAACAATGCCTTATCAAAGCACCTATCTTACAACCTCCTAATTGGATGAAGGAGTTCCATGTGCACACAGACGCATTAGTTGAAGGGCTAGGTTATGTCCTATGGCAAAACGACCCCTCTAAATTAGATCAACCAATATATTATGCAATTCGGAAGGTAACTGATAGGAAACAGAACTATACAGTGACAATGTAGTGTTGCGAAGATGTGTTGCAGGGGATGAAATCAACATAGTTTTGAAAGCATGTCATGACGAACCATGTGGTGGACACTTCGCAGGAGAAGCAACAACTAGGAAGGCTCTATTAGCAAGATACTGGTGGCCGACCCTCCACAAGGATGCATATGACTATTGCAAGAGAAGTGATGCTTGTAAACGAATGGGGAAACCCACCAAAACAAGTGCCATGCCACTGCAACCCATTCTTCCCCTAAAGCCATTCGAGAAGTGGGGGATTGATTTTGTGGGTCCCATTGATCCACCCACCAGACGGAAGTAAAATAGATACATCTTAGTATGTACGGATTATGTCACAAAGTGGTGTGAAGTTAAAGCTTTGAAGCGGGATGATGGTAATAGCGTAGCCCTGTTCATGTACAAGAATGTTATCACCTATTTTGGCAGTCCCCTTGAGCTGATAAGTGACAGAGGTACTCATTTCCTTAACAAAATCATGGAGAAGCTGACGGAGCTGTATAAGATCTGCCATCACAAGTCCACTCCCTATTATCCCAGAGACAATGGCCAAGTTGAAGTCATCAATCGCATCCTCTGCTCGATCCTGATAAGAATGATTGTCGCACATCGTTGCGACTGGGATGATCGACTTACAGAGGCCCTCTGGGCATACAAAACCTCCCATAAGGCAGCTACAGGGGATAGACCCCTTTGTAGCTAGTGTATGGTACAGAAGTCGTCTTCCCTGTTGAACTGGAATTGCCCTCTTTGCGAGTGGCAGTTAAAGAACGCTTGGGAGATGATGAGTCACTGCAACGCCACCTCCTGCACTTGGAATGCTTGGATGAGATACGACAGATGGCCCTACAGTGCATGGAAACCACTCAAGCGTGACGCAAGGTCTATCATGACAGTTTCATCAAGCACAAGGAGTTCAAAGAAGGTAATCTTGTCCTAGCCTATGATTCGAGATTTGGCAAGTTTCCTGGAAACCTTGAACAACGGTGGATGGGCCCATACAAGGTACTTGTTGTCAATCCTAATGGCTCCGCTCAAGTGCAGACCGTTGATGCCTCTGATGATCCTTTCTTGATCAACGGCTATCGTCTGAAGAAGTACTTCCCTCCTTGGGGATCTTAACAATCACACTCGACTTACCCTCTTCCTTCTTTTGGGCGTCGCATTGTCTTTCTCTACATGCTTATGATAGTCCTTATGATTCTCCTCATGAGGCGGTCTCGCTTTGCTAGCCCCTCACAGATACCTCTCAACCCTACCGTATCCTCTTCTCGTCTAATTTAGCAACGGTGGTGAGGTTGGTCTTGACACATGGTATTTCTACCATTCTCTTTCTTCACGAAAAAAACAGAAAAAAGAAAAAAGAAAAAAAGAAAGAAAAAAAAAAACTGTCATGGGAGAAAAGGAAGAAATTCCTTGTCATAAAAGGCCTCGTTCTAAGAAAAGATGGAAACACCCTTGGGCGGGAAGCTGATTGTGGAAAAGGTGGTAACGCCCTGCAATTCAGGATAGTTGACTCACCAGCAACACCTTTTCAGCAAGTAATTTGAAGCCACCTCCCTTGGTGCGCTGTCTCTACAATATTAGTCCGTCTACCCTTCTTAACATACGATCTTTCTTACAAATCATTGAAGTATGAGACTTGTTGGCTGCCTCCTTGGGTACGCCTCGTCTTCAAGATCCTGCTGACAACAACAGCCAACATGATCTTCATCACCAACCCCTTGAGTGATGTGATCTTTCATCCTAATAGGATGGGGACATGAGTATGGGCTGCCCTCTGTATTTATCAGTGAGCGTGAGACAGAGGGTGGGGAAAGTGACCAATTTTTCCCTTCAAATCAAATGAGAGGTGAGATGTGTGAACGGAGTATTGTATGCACGGGATGGGCCTCTCAATGCACAACGCACAATTTGTTCCTATGCACTACACCATGAGGCTCCCTGGCCTTCCTTCTTACACTGTATGCCAGCATAGGGTGGGATGCACAATTGCACCATCAAATGCGCACAAGGCATACAAGCTCTGCACAAGTGACGGTGAGGATTATATCACTGGGTTTCAAGAATGGGCTACCCTTTGTATCTTTCAACAAAGAGTGAGACAGAGGGTGGGCTAAGTGTGACGGATGTTTCTTCAATCAAGTATTGAGAGGTGAGGATTGAGGGACGTTACGACAATTGGAGTCAGGTATGTTTCTGTTTTCCTATGCACCCACGGGATGGGTCTCTGCCATTGGCACATGACACGCCACTCTGTTCTGTACACGGTACTGCAAGGCTCCCTGGCCTTCCTACTTGCACCTATGCCAGACGGGTTGGACGCACTCACGCACCATTAACTGTGCACCCTGTCATACTCTCTCTGCGCCATTCCCTTGTCGATTCCTAAATCGGGTGTGAGCTCTAAGTTTCATCATTATTCACTCGAGTGATGTTAGTAATGGGGCGAGTGACTGTTCTTTCATTCCATTTAAGTGATCGTGAGTTGAGTGCAATATCCCTCATCATCGACGAATTTCTTGCAATTCCTTCACCTAGCTACCTCCCTGGTGCTGCCGCATGGTCCCTGCTACGAAGGACGTGTGCTGTGACAACACCTTGATACTCCTGCAGCGACAACGACACAAGACGCAACCTCAATAGTCGACATTACTCCTCGATAATATGGGCCAAGTTTTTCTAACCCTACACATTCTGCTTCTTAGTGATGGTCATGTTTTCAGTGTGGGGACGTTCGTGGATGGTCTGATGTGTGGTACTAGGTCCTTGTTTTTCGGTTTACCCTTCCTGTTAAGGTTTAAGAGTGGGGACGCGTCCCTGTGCGTGTATGTTGCATACCCCCATGCATATACCCTGCTATGATCATGCATCTATGCCATGAATTCATTTTACCCTGGTGGGGTCCCTTACCCACCCACCGTCCACTTTTCCCTCTCCCTTGGGGTCGTTCCTTCTCTATTTCCCTTTGTCCTTTGTTTTGACGCTCTTTCTTGTGAATGAATCCTACATTCACCGGAATATCTATCCACCCTTATCACCCTATTCATCCCTTTGAACTGTCCATTTTTCCTTTTTACCAACCCCTGTTCCCGACAGACGGTTCTCTAGTTATTAATTTTTGAAGCAATTCTCATAAATTGGACGGTTTTCCATGTGAATGCACCTTTACTGCTTCGAAAATGTGATTCAACATGACCATCCTGACAAACACCATCCCCTTGATATTTTTTGTTTTTACTCCGTATCCTTCCGATGCACGGTTGGTCCGCTATTAATTTTTGCAGGTTTTCGGGACCTTTTCGTGTGTAATTTCCACATTTTTCCCATGTGCACCTGCCCTGTTTGCACCCGACGTCTCGTTTAATTTGACAGACATATCCCGCCAACCTTTCCCTCACTTTTTATCCTTTTTCCTCCCCCCTCTTTCGATTGTTGGATTTTTAGTTATTAATTTTTCCATGTGTTTTCGAGTGTCTTTCTTGTGTTTTTTGCATGTGAACCCCTCCTCCCTCCACCAACAGTGAGTTTTGCCATGACAGTCCTATGAATTCCCTTCCTCCATACATTTTTCCTTTTTATTGTCCTCTATTCCGGTGCACGGATCATTCCATATTAATTTCCAAATCCCTTTTCGGGTATGATATTTGGGTTTTTTCCATGTGAACGCGTCCTCTCTCGGTTGAACCCGTGTGTTGATAGGTTTTTCGGCACATTCTTTGGCACATTTTTCTTCTTTCCACCCTGCGTTTCGACGAGCGGATTTTTCCATATTAATCCTTGACTGTATTTTTGGAGCCGTTTTTTGTGTTTTTCCCATGTGAATACCCTGATTTGGCCCCAGAACCCGTGTCGCATTTTTCTATCATCTTCTCCTCGTCTTCCAGCCCATTTTTCCTTTTTACGGTCTTTCGATCTGATGTATGGTTTAGTTTTTATTAAATTGTCTTCCTCTTAACGTGTGGCTGCATCTCTCGTGTCGCGTGTGTAGGCGCATGTTTTTGGTTTTAAGCACCTCGGGACGCCCCCGTGGCCTTTGTGCCTCGCGTGTCACCATCCCCGTCCTATCTGATCCCACTGATGCAAATTTTTTTACTCTCGCCTCGCGCCTGCGCGCGGGATGGGGGTGCGCTCACTTTTTAATGGAAAAACACAACCCACACAATCCTTTAAAAAAAACAAAAAAACACAAAAAAAAGAAACAAAATACACCAAGAAAAACCCAAAAAAAAAAAAAAAACGCAACAACTGACAACTAAGAACACAAACAAACAAACTTTTTTTTTAAAAAAAGAGACAAAACGATAAACACACAGACCCAACACCCCCACCAATAATTAAGGGAGAAAAAAAAACACAAACCACCAACAACACACAACACAACAAAAAAATAAACAAACATAATTTTTTAAAAAATACAAAGAGAAAAAACACAAAAAAAAACAAAAAAGAAGCAAAGAAAAAAAAAAAACTACCTTACCTGGGAGCATCCTCCTGCACCCTCTCCTTTCTCCCTCCACCACGATCCCTTCACCCCACCTTCCGCCCTACACCCCTCCCTCCTCTCCGTTGTCTCCTCGCGGGCCTTCTCCCTGTGCCCCTCCTCGCGGGCCTTCTCTCCACGCCCTTGCCTCCTCCTCCTTCTCCACGCCCTCCCTGCTAGTCGCCAGCATTGCCTCCTCTCCTCCTTCCGCCGCCTGCAGCGCTCGCGGCCTCCGCAGCCTCCGCCCCCTCCGATGACGCCTCCATTATTAATGCCCTCGCCAACCTCCCCCTCTTCCTCCTCCACGCCCTCTCCACTGTTTGCCATTTGTTGCCTCCCTCGTGCCAGTATCGCCTTCTCCACGCCATCTCCGCCTCCCAACGCCACTCTCCTCCTCTCCTTTTCCTTCGTTGCCCGCCTGGTTCCATGCTGCCGTTGCCTCGCCTAGATCCATGCCCCCCCGTCTTGGCAAATGCCATCACCACCTGGTCCATAACGCGCCCCTGCCTTGGCAAATGCCGCCGCCGCCCGTCGTCGTGCCTCCTCTTCTCCTCCCGCCGATGGCCGCTCTCCTCACTTCTTCTCCTCCTTTGCGACGCCGTCGCCACCACTAGCGTCGCCTTCTCCTCCCTTCCTCCTCCCACCGCCGCCGCCCTCCTCTTCTCATCTCCTCCCTTCCTCCTCCTCTGCCGCCTCCTCTTCCTTCCCCTCCCTTCCTTCTCAGGTTAGTTAACTAACCACCACCACTTAACTCACCTAATTAATTTAGTTAACTTAATTCACTATCCTAAGCTAATTAACCTAACTAACCTAACTAACTTAATTAACCTAACTCACTTAATTAATCTCACTCACCTAATTAACTTAACTAACTTAACTTACTTAACTCACTTACCTAGCCTAAGTTACTTAACCTAACCTAACCTCACTTAGCTCACCTACTTAACTAACCTCACCTAACCCCGTTTCCCCTCATTCTAGCCCCCTTTCCTACCCCTATCTCAGTCTAGCCCCACCCTCCACATGCAGCGCGGGCGTCTAGGTGTGCCTATGTGCACGGGAGTGGCCAGCGGGTATTCATGCGCGAGGACTCGCGTTTGGTCTTCTCCGTGCGGTGGTGCTTGCCGTCCTGAGCACACACAGTTGTTCACACGCAGCCGTGTATCTCTTTTGATTTTCCACAAACCTGAGAAAAATACCTACAAAATACCTAAAAACACTTAAAAACATTAAAAAATTCATAAAAATTCAATTAAAAAACAAAAAATTATTGAAAAATTCGTTGCTAAATTGGGTATTTTTTTGGTTGATCTTGCTAATTATAATATAAAGAATTAATTGTAAAAACAATAATAATATTTAAAATCCTTTTAAAATTTACTAAAAATTGAGAAAAATTCACTAAAAATCCCTAAAAATCAAAATTAAATTCAAAAAAATCATAAAAAATTCCATCAATGCATTTGACCGCTTTTGGAATATTTTAAAATAAAAAATATACCAAAAAATAATAAAATAATATAAAATACAAAATCAAAACATACCTAAATTACAATTTAAAAAAAAATAATAATAATTTCACCCAAATACTAATGAACATTGCCTATACCAATTCTGATCCCCCTAATATTGCTTTGATATTTATTTTGTTTAAAAGAAAACTAAGGTGCTTTAGTTTTTCGAGTTAGTGGTTTTTGCTTTTTTGTTGGATTCCTTGCATTTGGGACTACTCAGTGCGCCCTCAGTCTCTTGCATACACACCCCTACTAGGTATTTAATTTTCATGCTTTATTTATTTTGGTCATCCCTTAACCACATTTAATTGTTAAAATGAACTTTATTCACCCACTTTTTCACACGCGTTGGCGCCAAACACCTATTTTTCTAATAACTTAAAATCAATCCGCCGTTCACTTTGCACGCGCTACGTGTGTTTCAGAGGCACTTTAATTTTTTAAAATAAAAACGAACCAACCGTCACAAAAAAAAAATGCACGCACTGAAAAAGAAAAACGCTTCAGACACATTAAATTTTTAATTAATGAATATGCATTTAGAGACCTAAGTCTGGGGATCGCAGTTCGAGTTTCGTTAAAAGCACCATTTCACATTAATAAATTATAATAAAAATTTAAAAATAAACGATCGTTTTTTAATTAAGGTTTACAACCTAATACAATTTCAACCATTATTAATAATTTATTAAAATAAACCCTTCACTAAAATCATTCCCCTCACTACACTTTTTTCTCTTTTTCAATAAATACACTTCGTGGGATGGGCACGTATAGTCCTTTAAGCTGACATTGTTTATTGAAGTTTTGGTTATATCCTGATTAGGTTTTTTAGGTATTATGGTTTGATTGTGTGATACGATTACGGGTGCGGTTTGTAGCTTTCTTTTTTTCCTAATGCGGGGTCTTGGATGCTGCTTGTTGCATAGCATGAAGCTTTTGGTCGCATATGTGTAGGGGTCATGCCGAATTTTTTCTAGGATGTGGGTTGTTTGGGGTCGTCAATTGGTTAGTTACGTCTGTGTGTGCTTCTTTTGATCAATTTCTTTATTATAGATATTTTGTTTTTTTGCAAGCATTCTTTGTGATTGTTTGTGTTTTTGGTGTGTGTGTGTATATTCTATCTGAATGGCGCCTCAAGCTCCTCCTCCTGTTCAGTATGTCCCATTGATCAGTAGGGATTATTCTTCCCTATTGACTTTTGAGCCTATTGCGAAAGCAAGCCTTGCAACTTTCGTGGCTGCTTCCCTCCTTGATTCCAGACGATCCAGTCCTATGTGATGAGTTTCTTGTATCATACAGTAAGAAATCGGGCTTGGTTCGTGGTACTTCCATGGTCTTGATACCTAGAGGGTTAGGGAAGGCTTTGTCTCTTCCCTACAAAGGAGAACCCTTTGTTACAGCCAGACAGTTATTCTCAAATAACGAGATTCTCAAGCTGTTACAGAAGCATACCAAAGAGGTCCTTGATGTCAAGAAGGTGATTAACACTTCAGGAGTGTCTTTTTCAATGATCATTGATCCTCTCTGGAAGCTAGTCTGTCGATTCCTCCAAGACAGGTTTATGCTTGCCAAGACTCCATCTCACTATTTGTCCAAGGAGCTCTTCACAGCTTCCAGGATGGTGTTAAAAGGGGTTGCCATTGATTGGAGTACTTACCTTCTTACAAAGATGGACCAACATTTTATCAAAGTGACCAGAGGGAATGTTACCAATGTAACCTATGGTTCATATTTATATGCTTTCTTGACATACTCAGGCCTTAAGAAGGGTATGCTTCCTCCTCCTCCATCTAATCCAGTGCGTCCCCCTCCACCTTCAGAGGATTTAGAACCCATTGACATCGAGGATCTTGATTCCCCTCCTCCGTTGGTCATTCAACAGAAGCGCTTGAAGTGTGTAGCAGAGAAAACTCCCCCAGTCATTCCTTCAGTACCAATTCCTGCTACCTCTGGAAGTGACCTTCCTGCCTATCTCACATGCAACAACTTATTCAGGGCACATCGAGAGGGTTCTTTGGAAATATCAGTTCCTTTGCAGAATAGTTTAGTGTCAGGGGATGACATTCCTTTCCTTTGTAACGAAATCCAGAGTTCTGTTGAACTCTCAGTGACAACTTGTGTTCAATAATTATATGCTTCTTTCTATGAAGAATTGATGCAATCCAAAGACCAAATGCATAAGGCAACCTCAGAGTTAGCCTCTGCTAAAGACACTCTTGCCTATCTGTTTAAGCTGATGGAGCAGCAGACCCAAATGATTGAAAGCCAGTAAGAAGAAATATCTTCTTTGAAAATTCAATTAGCAAAAGCTCAATCAGAGGTCACTAGAGTCTCAGAATAGAAAGAGCAATTGTCTAAAGAAGCTCAAGAGTTTAATACTCTTTTAGATACGAAGCTCTCGGCTTTATAGACTACTAACCGTACATTGGAATCCCAAGCTTCCCAGGTTAAGCAGTTGCAGGACCAACTGGCACAGTCACGGTCCATTCCTCCAAGCCCCAATGTTCCTATGATTCCTTCTATATCTCACCAGGACTTGGCAGTTCTCCAGAGACAGGCCACATTATGTCTGTTGTTTCAAGATAAAGTGAAAAGATTGCAGTCTAGGATGGATTTATTATGGTTTGTATTTGAGCAATTTTAGGAGTATGTTCCTTCGAACCATTCCTTTTTTGTCCACTATCAACTGCAGAAGTTGGCCTTCTATATTAAGCTCTCAAGGATGGGTCTCCCTCTTCCAAAGGATGGTTGAAGTGGAGCTTGGTCTTCAGATTTGCTGACAGAAGTTGTCCGTATGGTCTTTGAAAATTCTATGACGATGGACACCATGTTGCTGTCTTATATGTATCTACGAGGTGATTTGTTAATTTCAGATAATGTAGATTTGGATTAGTATGTGGGGGATGTGGTCTTACAAGCTGCCTTATATGTCAATTATTTGGAGTTGAGGATAGATGACATGTTTCAGTACTATTCTTCTAAGGTGGCTACTTGCCCTGACACTTCATGGCATTCAATGATTGATTCTGTAGTCATGAACCAACGCCAGAATACAACTTCTACTTATGTGCAGAGCACTAACCAACTGAGGGTGGATCTCCTAGATTATCTTTCCAAGAACCATCCATTTGATTCATCCTTATTTGATGCCTACCATAGATGATTTGTTTTAGGTCCCTCTGTTCCTAGCTTATTGTACTATCAACAAATGGCCCATCGCTATTATGCTTATTTTTCCCTTTATAAATCCAACTTAGCAGCTAACTTACCTCTCCTTTTCCAACCTCAGGGTTTTCCTCAAATTCCAATCTTTACCTATTGTTCTTTCATTGAAGATCGAGTCATTTCTCCTTCTCCACCATGTCCTTCTCCATCTATCCATATACCTTCTACTTTTCATGCTTATCAATTGACACCTTTCCTAACTAATTCGCTTAAATTTTCAACCACTCCTTCTTTAGCTTATTCCTCATTTTATGATTTTTCCTACCCATCTCTTCACCCTCTTTTACTTATTCCACTTCCATCTCCTGCCACTTCTATTTCACAACCTCGTCAGTTGGTTAGTGGGTATGAAGGATTTGATCAGTAGATTTTGAGAAGAAGAGGATGGAGCTCAATCGATTCTCTCACGGGACCACATATTAATTGGCCATTAATTCTAGGGGACTGGACAACTGCTAGTCAAGCATACCAAAATTACCTCCATTTTTCTCACTAATATTCACAATCTCTAGATCCTTCAGTGAGATTGACAGCCCATTTTGCTTGGTATTTAGCATATATGCATAGTCATTTCCATAACGATCAAAAGGCCATTCCAAAGCTTTGTATGAATGTCAATGTGAACCATTGATTCCCAACAGTTGGATGTCCTATATTTTCATGCCCTTTGTCTACCTAGCAGATACCTTGTTTTGCTAGAATGGATGTGCTGCCTTCAGTTCTTTCAAAATCCTCCCAAGACATTTTGGATGAGTCCTTATCCAGGGATCGTTTTCGAAATCACCAAGCCTTCAAGAGGGATCATCTTCATTGATACCCCTGGATGTATTTTTTGTGCTTCTTAATGAGACATTTTTTTTTGAGGTGCCATTCAGATGGTTGTATTTGTGTGTGTGTTGTAATAATTTGTATGTGATGAGTTCGTGCTGGTTGAATAATTTGTTCGAGAGCTCTCTTTTCAACTATTGATGGTGATGGTGGATGGCAAGCCTACGATGGAAAGGTGAAGAAACTCTTATATCCTTTACAAATTTGTTATGACTTTTTATTGTTTATCAGATGTGTTAATGAATAACAAAGTTTTCCTTTAGTAGTATTCTTTTCTAGAGATACAGGTGATAAGTTGGGGTCGTGGTGGAGTGATTGTTGAAGATATTGAAGAAGATCAAAATTGTGCTCTTTAGTGAACTTCTATTCTTCTTTTTCTTAGGTCGCAAGGACGCTTCCTTTCTAAGTGTGGGGATATGTTGAGAGTGGGAAAAGACTGAATTTTTGATTGATTTTTGTTGTCTTTGAGGTCTAAATGATTGATTTTTTATGGATTTAGAGTGATGTATGGTTGTTAATGGAAGTGTTTGAGAGTGTTTTGGATGATATTGATTATGTTTTGGAAGTTCATGATGATTTTTAGTGGAAATATGAAGCTCTGTGATGTTCTGATAGGTTCTGTTGAGGTTCTGATTGGTTTTGTAACCTTTTGTAGAGCTTCCGTATATGCTCTATCTTTATTCTGTCTCTGCTCGGTTCTTGTTTTGTTCTATTTTGTAGATCTTCTATAAGTGTTCGGTAGAATGTATGTGTGACTTTGGGAAAGTTTTCTAACTTTTGGAAATGATGAATCTGTAATATCCCCCCCTCCCTCCCCCCTGCGACCCCCGTGCCTTCCCCCCCATGAGAACCCTCCCCCATTTTTAAAATTTTTTAAAAATTAAGACATTTTTTTAACTCTGCCCCTGCTGCCTGCATGGCGGGGAGAGAGAGAGAGTGTGTGTGTGAGTTAAGGAAGAGAGGGGGGCATGCAGTCCCCCCAGGTGGAGGGTGGCGGCTGAGAACAGCCGTCTTCCCTCCCCCGTACCACCTCCCTCCCCCATTAAAAAGGGAGCGCCCCTCATGGGGGATGGAGGACACAGTGTAGCCCCTCTCCTCCCTCGTGTGGACAACCCCCCTGGTGGTCTCGGCAGTGCGCCCCCTCCTCCAGCTTTGACGGAAGGTCCTCCCCCCTCGTACTTTGTCACCTCCCCCCACCTTAAAAGAAGGTAGCGTGGCCCCTCTCCCCCCCGTTACCTACATCAGCACCCCCTCCTCGGCTCGACGGTAGTAGGCAGTGGCCCCCTTGCTACGGCAGGCAGCAAGCCCTCCCCCCTCTGTCTGGACACAGCACCCCCTGGTGATTATAGCGCTCCCCTTTGGCCGTGAAGGAGAAGAAGAGGGAGAGAGAGGAGAAGAAGGAGAGGAAGAAGAAGAAGAAGAGAAGGAGAAGAAGAAGGAAAGGAAGAGGGAGAGAGAGGAGAAGACGAAGAAGAAGAAGAGGGAGAGAGAGAAGGAGAAGGAGAAGGAGAAGGAGAAGGAGAAGGAGAAGGAGAAGGAGAAGGAGAAGGAGAAGAAGAAGAAGAAGAAGAAGAAGAGAAGGAGAAGAAGAAGAAGGAGAGGAAGAGGGAGAAGAAGAGGGAGAGAGAGAGGAGAAGAAGAAGAAGAAGAAGGGAGAGAGAGAGGAGAATAAGAGAAGAAGAGGAAGAGAGAGAAGGAGAAGAAGAAGAAGAAGAAGAGGGAGAGAGAGAGGAGAAGAAGAAGAAGAAGAAGAAGGGAGAGAGAGAGGAGAAGAAGAGAAGAAGAGGAAGAGGGAGAGAAAGAGAAGGAGAAGAAGAGTAGAAGAAGAAGAAGAAGAGGAAGGGAGAGAGAGAAGGAGAAGAAGAGGGAGAGAGAGGAGGAGGAGAAGAAGAAGGTGAGAAAGAAGAGAACTTGAAGAGAAATCAGAAGGCCAAGCACGAAGACTCGATCGCGGCCATCAAGAAATCAAGGACACTCAGGGTTACACGGATGCATGAGACCGAAAGTCCATGGATGGCTCGTGACACCTAGCAAGATGGCATTGACCACCCACTCAAAAAGGGTGTCCTCTAACCCTCCCACTATTCTTATTGCTTATTGTTCATGGTTTTTCTTCCATACTTAAAGTGCATGATTATGAAAAGTCAAGCGCATGAGTTGCATGAAATATTAACTAGCCTAGTACATGTAATATTGTTGCATGAAATATTGCAAATACGGGATGATTGCATGGGAGTCAAGTGGACAAATAGAATGGATTCTGCATGGATTGACGCACATGAAATGATAAGGTTTTCATAAAATTTTACATAAAATGTTAGACCTTCGCGTAGAGAAATGCTTAAATTAATCAATAAAAATCACGATTTGCATCTGCATAAAAATTCAACACACGAAATGTTAGTTTCCATTCATAGGATGCAATTGCACCGATGGATAGGAACCTAGACTTTCATATGTGCAAGTCACATGAGATCCGGTGCATTAGGAATAAGTATTCATTGCCAGGTATGAAGAGAGTTAAAGGTCATTTAGGATGTACTAATATATTAAACGCACCATGTGCATGATGGGTAAGTTTGATTAGAGAATTTTGCATAGTGCCGCGCTAAGAGAGATGGAAGGGATGTATGCATCTAGACTGTGTCCTGAAGGCCTAGGTGAAAAGTCTTGCATTGCCAAGTGTCTTATCTTTACTTGGTTAGAGAGAGATGAGTAAAGAATTGGAAGGATAAAAGGCTCTTGGATGGGTTGCGAAGAAGGCTTGTCCGTTGCCTTGGTTGACCAGTCAATGCTTTGAGTTAGGACTAAGTTACCACAAGGAAACGCCCAAGGGGAAAAGAAGCAGACCGAATCAAGTGGAACTGTTAATGTCTCAACACCTATAGATCAAAATCAGGAAGGGGAGACTTACATACTAGGGTAAGGACGTCCTAGTGGACTCAATGCGCAACAACATTTAGGAGTTAGATAGGTAAACTATATAGGGAAAAATTCCTATGAAGACCTAGTTGATGCTAAGGTCGTTGGAAAGGGTGGATCACCAGTCCATAACTCAAAAAGCATGAGTTGAATTGGAATTCGACTATGTAGATTCTTGTTCCTTACAAGCAAAAGTGTACTTAGGGAAAACCCCAATTCCCAAAGTATCGGATCTTGCGGGTTGCAATCGACCTAAAGAAGAGTGTTGAGGGTATTCAGGAAAGGAACTTCACCTTAACACGAATGTTGTACAAACCACCAAACTTATCTATGTTTGAAACAATAGGGCAATGTTAGCCCTGATCAAATTAGGATCAAGGGGAAGACCACTTAAATCATTTAAAGGATCTAGAAGGATTTCTACCTTAGAAAAGGTTATAAATTCCTTGAGCAAGTGTTTTGATACATCCAAGTTAAACTCTGGTTGTGCATGCAATGGGATTGCGATGCCTTGAAGCAAGAGGTTGTGCATTCAACTGTTTGTTAATGTGGTTTTGGATATTAATCCAAGCGGGGTGTGATTGGTAATTTCATGGCTGGGTCTGCGATGACTGATTTCCATGGGATAAAAAAGGATGTTTTCCTAGTTAAAGGATGTTAGGCTGGTTGTTTCAGCTTGATTGTTCCCGAAAGGATACTTAAGGATTGGCTGTGGTTTTGATTGAATATCCAAGTGATTGTATTTTCATGGCAAGAACTGTAAGGATAAATTGCCATGGGAACAAAAGGGATGTTTTCCCTAGTAAATGTTATTAGGCTGGTCACTACAGCTGTGGATGATTTCCTAAAGGGATAAGTAAGGAAGGATGGCGCTAGCTACCCCTGCAAACCGCCAAACCCTAACCAAGGGGGTTATGAATCCGCACCGGGAATGTGGACCGAACCCATTGCGAGAGGTCTTTCCATGGAAATTATTTGGCGTAGGAGGACGCTTGGGTGCCAAGGGGCTCTGGTCGTAAATCCCAATGCCTCCGGACCCTACACAAGTGTTCTACGTGACTCGAGATGGGATCTCGAGGCCTTGATACTAGTTACAAGGCAGAATCTTGGTAGGATAAACCTTCGGGTTTTTATTGCCGGGAGACGGAAGGATTTTTTTGCGGAGGCAGATAGGGACACTTAATTCTCTTGTATGGGCGGGAGACAAACATTAATCTGAAGATAAGTTAAGGAAGTGTTTGATCTTATTATCTTGTCTTCATGTTTGTACCCTAAATTATGTAAAGCAACCAGTGATTAACGGGTTAATTAAGAAAGCTGCTTTTATGTGTCAAACATAATGTGGTAGGTAATTAGATAACTAAAACAACCCCCGAGGGAAGCGTGGTGGATGTGACCGTCGGGTCCATCCTACGGTAGGGTGGTCTCAGTTAGCCGAGAGCTTTCCTCAATGGAATTTGTTTGATGCGAACATTAGATGGACAAGGACCTTAGAACTTCTAAGTTAGAAACCTGATTCATACCGTTTTAGGGGACCGGAATGGGACTATGCCCCACGGACAGAGAGGTCGAGTGATGCATCCCTCTTGTTTCCCATTCTCTTTAAACCAAGTGCGGTATGAGTCTGCTTTGGTCCAGTTGTATCTGCGCAAAGTGGAGCAGTTGTAGACCGACGCCAGAAGGCTATTAGGTAAACCCTACTGCTAGGAACCTTGAATTTAGGTCGATCCTAGTGGGAACGGCCAGATAAGTTCCGTTGCAAGGCAGACTCAAGAGACCCTAGTTGGCAAACCCCGTGTCATTCCTTGGGAGTGCCGAGTGGCGTCTTCTAGATTGATCTCTCGATGGACTACTAAGATGTGTTTACAAGATAGATTTTCTTGCAGTAAAATCCCCTTTTTCTTGGTGTTTCTCTCGGGGCTCCACCTTGATTGTTGAAGAAAAAGCCTAAATTTTCCTATTGTATTACAAGAGATAACTCCAACAATCTCCCCATCTTCTCAGTCCGATGAGAGGCTTAGATTGAAGCAAGATCATCTGAGAGCCTGGCGAATCAATCATCATGGCATCTCTGGTAGCCTCTCTAGAGCTCAAAGATCAAATCACTTGGATCAGATTGCATCTTGAAAGCTTCCAGATTGCTGATTTGCCAAGATACCCTCCATAAAGAACTCTTCTTCTTGGCCACAACCCTTCTTCTTCAATTTAGCTATAAATATGAGGCATGAGGAGCCGTTGGAGGGCAGTTCGAGCAAGAGAGGAGAGGGCCTTCTCAAGAGTATAGAGCAAGAGGGAGTGGGGTAAGGGAAGTGTAAGGATGGGAATTCTCGTCAGGAAGACAAGGAGGATACTCTGCAAGCTCTTGGAATCGAATCCTCCATCCCTTCCACCCTACTTGTGGAATCAAGACTCTTCTCAATTTTCCTAAAATCCTAGCGATCACCAACCTCCATCAATCAAATTTCCATCAAGTCAAAAGTTTTTTCTTGCTATCCACCTATCACAATATCTTCCTTATTCCTTTGGGGATCCTATTAGCTTGTGTATTGAGTATGTTACAGGTGAACATGATATCGAAGACGTTGTCAATCGATTTTCTAACAATTTTTTATTGCTTTCGTAGAGTGTGAAAACTACCCCTAGTGAATGGAACTAATTCACATTTTCATGGCTCAAGAGCTTTAGTAGCCAAGAGATGGATTAAAGATCTGGGAGACATTTCCCGAAGGACATAGGACGTTAATCTTCATGTGGAATCTAACGAGTTAATTCCAACAAAGACATGTTCCAATATCTCTAAGGATGGTTGGGCATGAGTGTATACCCATGCTTAAGGTTTTTGTTTTTGAGTTAAAAAAACTATTACAATTTTAAAATTGTTATGAAATTATGGGAAGTGGCACTGAGCTTTGAAGAGTAGCATAGAGGATGCAAATATATGTATATATATAATGATGGATACCTTATTCGCATTTGGACTATCTATAAGATTTCAAATCTAATTCAAAAAATTTAAACTTTTACCAATGAAATCTTGTGATTGCCATGCTTTTCTATGGCCAAGACAAATTTTGCAACGACAAAAATTGACTGACAAACATTTGGGATAGCCCTTTGGATGTAATGTTTCTCCTCAACAACAACTAGATTGGGTTTTATAAAACTAAGAGAAAAGTTGTAAGATTAGAAGCTCTCCATTGGGCTCCATAATATTAGGCTATGCATTGTTCAATCTATTATTATAGCATACATCTGGTTTTATATACCTCAAAAGATATTGATGTCCTTATGCTTGAAGCAATGAACATTCTATGAAAAACTCATAATGATTGTAAGATTTTGTGGCTTCTTATAATGTTGGGTTCTATGTAAATAGCATACAGTAATTGGTGGAAAATCTGAGGGAAAATTTTGTGTTTGTTCATATTCCATTGAATTGATTCAAGATTCAAAACATATGCTAGACTCCCCTTGAAGCAAAGTTAATTTTCTTGGAGATGTCTAACAAGGAATGTTATCATTGTGAGAGTGTTGTTGGGGGTAAAGGTGTTTGTGCCTATGCCACTTGTGTAGTCACTACATTTATAGTACCTACACACATATATGTTGCATGTGGTAGATGCCCATCACTGTCACTTCATTCTTTATTCTTTCAGTGACTTATTCCCACATCTCATCTCTTTCTCTCTTGCTCCTTCCTCCATAACTTGTCTCTCTTGCTTCTACTTTCACTTGGGCTCCACCTTTCAACTTGCATCAGAGCATTAATCACAAGGCTTTATGCAATATTCCTTCAGCCTGAATTGGATCCCTATAGTTCACATTCATGGCAGCCATGGCTCGAGCTTAAAGAGATAACCATTTTCTTTTCCAACTTGCTCTTGATCTTCTTGGGCTTCTTTGAAGTAGTAAGGAGGTTTGTTTGAGCCTTGCTTGAGGCTCCATAGTAGCCATTTGGTTTAGTAAGCACAATAGCATGTTCAACAAAAATTGCACCATTTTTAGTAGACCTTGTCCTTGAGTCTTCAGCACATGTCAACAGCTCCTTTACTCCCTTCTCTAATTGGCAATTATAGAACAAGCCTTGGTCACTTACCTAGCACATGAAGGCTTCTTTGAGCATCCACTAAGTGCTCCTTTATGGATATAACCCATAACCATTATAGTAGCAAATAGTGTACTATTTGCACCTATTTTCTCGAGCTCCTTCCTTGCTTGACAGTGGTACACAACAACTCATGTGGCATAGCACTTGGATAACTAACTTGGAAAAACTCCCCACCATCTTTGGCATGTGTTCTTACTTCAGGCATTAGCTGAATAATCAAATAGACCTACTATTACAGACTTGTGCTAGTTTCTTTTCTCAAAGTTGGAGCTATTGTATGTCCCTATTGATGCCTATTTGGTACCCCAATGCGTGGAGGATGTTATGATCATAGATTGAAGTACTATTGGCTCTAATTTGAGCTGAAATACCTCAAGTTACAAAGGGATTTTACTATTGTAATAAATAGGCTAACAAGCCACTTATTAGGAAGAATCTATGCTTATTGCTACTTGATACTATTCAAGTACTCATAGCGATGTATTGATGGTTAGCATTGAGCTACATGCTTGGATATAAATTTGAGAGCTTTTAAGCTTCAATTTTGAGCTTGGTGAAATTCATATTGGGTGTGCTTACATGATTTGGTTGCTATAGTGATTATTACATAATACAAGCTTGAAGATTTTATTGGGTTTTATGCTCCCTGACTTATGCTTCATGCATCTTTGATGGATGTCATGTACATGATATATTGAGCTTGTCTTGATCAATTGGAATTTGGTTTTGTTCTAATGGGAGTCACTTGGCACTTGGATATTTACATTAATCTTTGGATTCATGCAGTTGAGCTTAAGATTCTTTCATTGAGACAATGGGATTCATTGAGTTATGTATATCCTCTCTTAATACTTCTTGGATGCAGCTACTCTTCAATGCACTGATTTGATGCATGCTTTAGATCCAGCACCTATTTCTATTATGTTGAGATTCAGAGACAGAGACAAGAGTAAAGAGCTGAGTGCTCTCTCTTTCTTCTTTCATTATCTAATAGACCACACACATAACATAAGTGTATACAATAGTACTAAGGTCCGTAGGACCATTCACACTGGGTCTAAGACCATCGACTTATTTAATGTTCAACACTTCCTGATACAGTTGGACACAGCTAATGTCGATCATACAAACTGACAGGAGAATAATAGGAGCTTGATATTCTAACACTCCCCCTCAAGCTCAAATCACCTGATGAACTCCAAGTAGCTGTCTAAAATTACTAAACTTATCTTTACCCAAAGACTTGGTAAAGATATCTGCAACCTGTTCATCAGTCTTCACATACATAAGATCTACTCTTGCTGCAAGAACCATCTCTCTGATAAAATGGTAGTGTACCTCTATGTGTTTTGTCTTGGCATGGTATACCAAATTCGTTGCCAGAAGTACACCACTGAGATTGTCGCATAATAAGGTCACTCGAGCATCCACCTGAATATCCAAATCGGCCATAAGCTTGAGTAGCCATGAAATCTCACATGCTGCCAATGCAGCACCCCTATAATCTACCTCAGTACTAGACAATGCAACAGTTGGTTGCTTCTTACTCTCCCACTGATCATGTCACTTCCAAAGCCAAAAGCATAACCACTCGTAGATCTGCGATCATGTGAGCATCCTGCCCAATCCGCATCTGTGTATCCAACCAGTTTCAAGGGCTTATCTCTCATATAGAACAGCCCATAATCTACAATGGACTTAACATATCTCATAATCCGCCCAACAGCATCCAAATATGGCTTCTTGGGCTTTTGCATAAATTGACTTATGAGCCAACTGCATAACTCAAATCTGGCCTAGTGATGGTCAAGTAGATCAAACTTCCAACCATCTGCCTGTACATAGTCACATCCTGAATTTCAGCTCCAGTGCTAATGTCCAGCTTGACATTCTGATCAAGGGGTGTATCCAATGGTTTGCATTCAGCCATGCTACACTTTTTCAACATTTCCATGGCATAATGTTTATGCATCAGCCATAAACCATTTTCAGCCTTGATTACCTCAATACCCAAAAAGTACTTCAATTCATCGAGATCTTTCATGTCAAATTCAGATTTCAGCATCTTCATTACATGCTGTATGCCCAAGTCATCATCACCAATGATTATCAAATCATCAACATATATGACCAGCACTACCAAGCCACTGTCAGTCTTCTTTGTAAATAGGCTGTGATCAGCCCTACCAACAGTAAATCCCAACCTCTACAAGTAGTTACTGATCCTAGCATGCCAAGCTCTCGGAGCCTGCTTCAGTCCATACAGTACCTTTTGCAGCTTGCATACATAATGCTGAAAATCAGGGTGAACATACCCTTCTTGCTAAACCATATAGACATCCTCTGCTAAGTCACCATTAAGAAAGGCATTCTTCACATCCATCTGCTGTAATTTCCAGCCTCTAGCAGTAGCCAAAGGTTTCACACTATGTATGGTTGCCATCTTGGCAACAGGGCTGAATGTTTCCTCATAATCAAGTCCATACTATTGGGCATACCCCTTAGCAACCAGCCTGGCTTTGTACCTTTCCACACTGCCATCCGATTTGCATTTGATTTTGTAGACCCATTTGTAGCCAATGGTCTTTTTTCCTTCAGGCAGCAGTGGCACAAGATCCCATGTCTTATTTTTAGCCAAGGCATTCATTTCTTCATCCATAGCTGCACACCAGTTCTCATCTTCCACTGCTTCAGCATATGTACTTGGTTCTTTGATCTCCATCACTTTTGTCATGTAAGCATAATGCTTTGCAGTTTAGCCACTATATGTCAACCTGTCAACAGGGTATCTGACCCTCTGTGAGCATCTAGGCTGTGGTGCACTACTCGATTCCCCTCTCTCGTGAGGCGGAATGTACCTACTCTACCTTGCGCCAGGCGTATAGACAGGCGGAATACCAAGTTCACTATCTAAAGTGTCAATAGACTCATATCCAAAAGTCATTCTACCAGGTGTCATCATACCAGATGCATCCTCAGTAACTTTCTCTTTTCCTTTGTTGTCCAAGACATCATATCTCCCCCTCACTGACATATTGGTGTCAGTGGACGGTGAGCTCCTTAATCTCCATGTCCATGGGGATACTGTCTGACTACTAGGTCCTGTCATAGCAATGCTCTACGCTGCAAATCAACTGTAGATACATGAGTGGAAGGCATATCCGATGGCACTGTAGCCGGTGATACATACCAAGAACCCATCTCATCAAAAATAACATCCCTGCTCACCAAGGTCTCCTTGGTAGAGGGATCATAGCATTGGTATGCCTTCTTCTCCTGCGAATATCCAATAAAAACACTTATGTGCTTTTGGATCCAACTTCTTCCTTTTTTCATCTGGAATATGCACATAATAAAGACAACCAAAAACTTTCATGTGACTTACATTCAGCTTATAGCCATACAGCTTCTCAAACGGTGTCATCTCATGAATACCTGCAGTGGGAGTCCAATTCAAGATATACATGGCTGTCATAACAGCCTCAACCCAATAATAGAGCGGCATCTTCTTCTCATTCATCATGGCACGAGCAGATTCCATCAAGACCCTGTTCTTTCTTTCAGCTACCCCATTGTGCTGAGGTGTGTAGCTGCAAGTAAGCTGCCTGCTTATGCCATTTTCAACCAAAAAGTTGTCAAACTCATTTGACACATACTCCCCACCGCTATCTAATCTCAAGCAAGAGATATAGCAGTCAAATTCCTTTTCAACCTGCTTTTTAAACTGCTGAAAAATAGCAAACACCTCATCCTTTGTCTTCAGAATGTAAACCCAAGTATAGCGATTGTAATGATCAATGAATGTCACATAATACTTCGAGCCTCCCATGGATGCATTATGGGCTGGCCCCCAAGTATAGCGACTGTAATCATCAATGAATGTCACATAATACTTCGAGCCTCCCATGGATGCATTATGGGCTGGCCCCCAAACATCAGAGTGCACTAACTGCAATGGACATGTACTTTGCCTTACATGCCTGACAAATGGCAACCTTGACTGCTTACCAAACTGGCAAGCATCGCATATATGACCAATATCTAAATATTGAAACTTGGGTAAACCTGTAACAAGCTGTTTTTTCTGCATAATTTTCAGCCTTTGCAAATTCACATGCCCCACTCTCTTGTGCCAAATTTCCAAATCTCTGATAGTGCCAGAACCATGGGCAAACATAGCTGAATTCAACTCTGGCAAGGTAGCATCAAGAGTAAACATTCTGCCATTCCTGTGACCGCGAGCTATCAACTTGCATCCATTGCCAAACTCTTCAATAAAGCAACCATGCTTGTTGAATCTAACCTGCAAGTTCTGCTTCGTCATCTGATCGACAGACAATAAGTTCTTTGTAATCGAAGGAACATGCAATACATCATGCAAATTTTTCTTTCTGCCATCATGAACCACAATTGCCTTTATGCTCAATGCTATGCTGCGTGTCATCACCTGTACAGACATAACCATATTTTTCAGCCACCATATCAATGAACCAATCATCGTGAGGAGTCATGTAGTTTGATGCCCCTGAATCAATGTACCAAATTGCATCATCAGTGCTTTTTTCAACAACTTTGTCTTTTACAAACTGCATGGCAAACAATCTATCTCCTGAAGTATCATCTATCTGACTAGACATAGCAAAATGTCCATGTTGTTTGCCTTTCTGATTGCCCTATTTCTTCCAGTAGTCCTTGGCAATATGCCCATACTTCTTGCAATAATGACAATCCTTATCCTTATTCGGATTGTCAGATGGACGTTGCTGTTGCCAGGAGCCTCTGCCTCTAGGGCTAAATCTCCCCCTGCCTCTAAAGTTTCCACCACCTCTTGCATTCGATACTTGTTGGTTGTTATTGCCATAGGATGCATTCTGCTGGCCTCCTCTGCCAGATCCATAGCCTCTACCTCGGTTGCCACGACCGCGCTGATTCGAATAAAAAACTGCATCCTTATTTTTAGAACTGCTTGACCCTGTAGCTAAGCCAAGTTTAACCTCCTCATGTATAAGCAATGCAACCAGCTCATTAAAATCAGGCATTTTAGCCCTCACAGACACAGAAGTGTCAAAAGACTTATACTCAGGCCCCAAGCCATTCAAAGTCACAGCAACCATGTCTTCATCTTCAACCTGTGAACCGACAGATGCCAGTTGATCCGCAATGGTCTTAATCTCTGTGACATAATCTTGTATAGATCTGCTCTTTCTCTCCATGTTGTTGAACTTCTGCTTCAATTGTATTTTCCTAGCACTTGTGGTTGTGCCATAGTACTTGATAAAATGTCCCATGCATTCTTAGGAGAGTTGCAGTTCATTATCTGCATTACCATGGCATCTGAGATACATAAAGAAAGCCAGTGCAAGACTCTACAAGCTCTTTCTATCCAAGCTCGGTGTAATCGTCTCTGATCAGCCGTAGGTCGATCTGGGAGCTCAGGTTTAGCTTCCACTCCAGTCACCAATTCCCAATAGCCTTTCTCTATTAAGAAGTTCTCCATGCGGAACTTCCATATGGCATAATTGTTACTGTCAAGCTTTTCCCCCACTATCTGGGTTATTTGTCAGTCCTCTCTACATTAGCCATGTCGTATGCTCTGTCTGACTACTTGCAAGCCAAAATCTTCCTGACAATTCAGTTTCAGCCTGCAACTGTTTATGACAGTTTTCAGCACTCTATGTGCTCAGACAATCAGCATTTCAGCCTGAAAGCACCTAGGTATTGCAGCCTGCATGTACGGACTGCATTCAATGCAAAAACAACATGTACTTGGGCAACCTGTTCATGTACAGACAAGGAGTCTGTAGGCTAAAAATGACAGTAAACAGTAGTTCCTTTTTTAGCTCAACACAGAGGGTACGTGCCCCAAGATCACTTACAATAGTTTAGAGTTATATCTTTGCATATGGGGTTCCAAACATATCAATCTGACACTGAATACATCATGAACTGCAAGTACAAGAGCAAGGTACACTTGCTGTAAATTCCAACCAAGAAAAATAGTCAATGACAATATATTTCACTCCACCAAACCCCTCAAAATGTCATAGACATATGCCACCATACATGGGAACCAATACATGAACCTGATAGCTTCCAAGATTGTCCCGTCATCAAGACACAGTAGCAAACAAGACATTCATAGTTCATCCACAGTTCATTGACATTCAAAACCATGTCAAGCCACTTGCTTTAGCTCCAAACATTTGCATCCAACTCCCTTCTCAATGCTCAAAACATTTGACACATATATGTCAAGTCACTCCTCTCACCACAAGAGTCAGTCAAAGACATGTAATGCTTCAAGAAGGACCAATCTTGCTACCCACACTTTTTGTCAGTTTTTCAGCTTGCTTTAGGCTTCCAGATCTGTGTATTTTCAGTAAGAAATTTCAGCTTCAATGCATAACATCTAGTTTATATGTCTTCTTTGCATGTACCCATGCTCCAGTGGTTGTTTTGGACATGTTTGAGAGATCTGGACTCATGTTAACCATGCATTCATGCTATATGTACCCTGTATATAGCAAACATTGAAAAATCGCAACCTGTAATTAGTGATTTCAGCTCCCAGATGAGCTCACAGCAAACAAGAATGGTTCTAGGTCTTCAATCACCCTTCAAAGGGTTCACACAATCTCTTTACCAATCAGTAACTGATCACAATCATGATTTGCAAGCATTTGAGTCCACATTCTGGACTGGCGCAGTTCATGTAGATCTGCTGATGTATTCAGTAGCCTATATTGATGATAATGATGGTAATGAGCACTTTAGTCATGCTCAATAGAGCTCCCCATAGGCTCCATACAGGCCTCAAGTACTTATATCAATCATAGAACTCACAATGAGTAGATGCATACCTCTACAGGAGTAGGAGCAGTTAGCCCTTCTTCTCAAGAAACTTAAAGCTTCAATTTTCCAGTCTTCTTCACAAATGCTTTCCACAGAGCTCAGTCATGGGTGCTCTGATACCATGTTGAGATTCAGAGACAGAGACAAGAGTAAAGAGCTAAGTGCTCTCTCTTTCTTCTTTCATTATCTAATAGACCACACACATAACATAAGTGTATACAATAGTACTAAGGTCCGTAGGACACTGGGTCTAAGACCACCGACTTATTTAATGTCCCACACTTGCTAATACAGCTGGACACAGCTAATGTCGGTCATTCAAACTGACAAGAGAATAATAGGAGCTTGATATTTTAACATATTAAAGTGATGTCAATGCTCTATATACCCTACTTGGTTATGTATTGAGCTTCATTACCCTTGCTCATTGGTTGTGCATTTGTGTAATGTGCCCGCCTATCAGCTTTCTAGGCACATCTTAGTGATCTATTGAGAAACGAATCTAAGCGTCGCCGCCTAGCACACCCATGGAATGTTTCAAGGTTTGTCACTTAGGGTCTCTTGAGTCTGCCTCGCAATGGAACATTCACGGCCGAACCCACTAGGATTGACCTGAGATCAGGGTTCCTAGGGTCAAGTCTCCTGACAGCATTCGAGTGTCGGGTTTTGGACATCCTACTTTACGTAGGTGGGAAACGAGAGGGATGCGTTGCTCAACCTCTCTGCCCATAGGGCATAGTCCCATTCCAGTACCCTAAAACAGCATGAATCATATTCTTGCTCAACCATATCTAAAGGTCAAACGATGGTAAGACTTTGTGAGAAGTCTCCCAGTTCTCTGGGACCACCCTGTCATAGAACAAAACCGTCGGGGTTCTGCCCACTCGCTTCCCTTCATAGCTTTAGTTTTCTAATTAGGTCCTATCACATTTATGTGTGACAATCAAAATCAGCTTCCTTAATTAGGCCCTTTTAGGGAGCTGGGTTTGTTCGTGTAATTTATAGCACTAACATGGAAACAAAACAAGTAGTCCTTTTCACAAACAAGATCCTTAACTTATCTTCAAGTTAATCTTTGTCTCCTGCCCATACAGGATAATTATATATCCCTTCTGTCCAACAAAAGCACCCAATCCAAATCACATGGTACATAATTTCTATCCTTTATTTAGAATAGGATCTTCCAATGCCCTAGACATTGGGCTCACAGTAGTCTTCACCTCCTAGACAAGGGGTGTCCAGATCTCCACTAACCCCAAGCGACCTAGGAGCAAGACTTCTGTGGTTGCCCTTTCACCACTTGACCTTCGGCCTGTGAATCAAGTAGTGCCCTCTTGGGGTTGAAATGCGGCATGACCTTGGAGATGATCCACCCGTGCAAAATATCCTTCCTTAATTAATCCAATTAGGAACCAAGTGCAATCAAGGCAATTAGCCTAATATCATCTTCCAAGAAGAACATTCCTTTATTCCCATAGCAACTTGTCATTACAGACCCTTGCCATGCATTTACCATCAAACACAAGCACTTGGAATAAACGTTCAATTTACAACTCATAATCAGTTTAATGCAAAAACATTTAGGACATTATCTAATCAATCCACAAAACAATGGTCTTCTTTTCCAACCATTGCAAGAATAGTCACGATAACCTTCCATTGTGTGTTTGCTCTCCCACTTGGGATTTAAGTGATTCCATGCAAAAATTACTTAATCCTCCCTCCGTTCATCTAGGACATTGCTCAAGACATGAACTCTAATAATCCCTTACTTTGATTGATAACCGAATAAGCATCGGTCTTTCCTTTGACTTAGGGTTTCCTAGTCCTTGAGCTCTTTGCTTGCCCTAGAGTTGTTGTTGCATCTAGCCCAACCCCCAAATAGGTTCGGCGAACATAGTCGCTACGAACAGATCTCAAGGTATCATAGTTTGTATCCTAATGAATGTTGTTTGTACTAGCTACACATAACTTCAAGATCCCAACGGATTAATAGTTTGGGATATTAGCAGACTTTTAATGCAAGCTCAACTTGTGTACCATCTATGCATGTTTCATAATGTCTTTCTCCTACATGCAACGTTTATGTGCATAACTCTTAAGTAACCTTATATGTTCTTTTATGCCACAAATGACTTTATTGTGTAGCATGGGGATGCAAAGTATTTGAGTACATGGGTTTGTGTGAACCTTAATGCACCATAAACATAGATCTATGCAAGCTCATCTATGGTTGTGGAAGGAATCTACCTCGACATTCGGATATGAATTATCCATATCCGACATTGTATTCATATTCACGAAAATGCCCTGGTTAGTGGCTCCATTGTTGGGTGCGAGATTACCATTGGTGCATGTCTCCCTCCGTTTGGGGCCCATACTTTCGGCTTATGAATTTCTCTCTTTCTCTATCTTTTGTTAGAGAGATGATGTGCCAAGGTGACTTCCCTTGATTGCAATGGGGCTCAATTCACGAGGAAAAGGGAATAAATTACGGGAAAGAGATGGAGTGTGTGGCCATCTTCTAAGGAGGGGAAGGGATAAAATTTCTAGAACCTTCCTCTCTCTCTCTCTCTCTCTCTCTCTCTCTCTCTCTCTCTCTCTCTCTCTCTCTCTCTCTCTCTCTCTCTCTCTCTCTCTCTCTCTCTTCTTCTTCTTCTTCTTCTTCTTCTCTTCCTCCTCTTCTTCTTATTACCTTCTTCTTCTCTTATTCTCCTCCTCTTCTTCTTCTTCTTATCTTCTTCTTCTCTTACTCTCCTCCTCTTCTTCTCCTCCTCTCCTTCTCCTCTCTCTCTCTCTCTCTCTCTCTCTCTCTCTCTCTCTCTCTCTCTCTCTCTCTCTCTCTCTCTCTCTCTCTCTCTCTCTCTCCTCATGCTGACAGCAAGGGGGGTCTCTCTCTCTATCTTATGGTAGCAAAAGGGGGGGGGGAGGGAAAGGAGTAAGGCTCCCTTAGACGCTTAGGGAGGGGGGTGTGGAAGCTCCCTCTAAGAGAATCTTTCCTCTCTCTCACATAGGGGCAAAGGGGGGTGGCAAGAGGTCGTCTTCCCTATTCGTCTAAGGGGGAGAAAATAGCGTGTCTTGGCCCTTCAAGGCTTTTCCCCCCTTATTTGTGATTGGGGGGGGGGGGGGGGGTGTTTATATAATGGTTTGGAAGGTTTATTACTAGGGGGGACGGATAGTAAGGGGGGGAGTGAGGTGGCACACGTGTGCCCCTCCCCCCATTGTAAACATCGTCTTCTTCACCCCTCTCATTTATGTGTTTGGCTCCCTCCGTCAACTTCTAGATCGACTTCCCCTTCACCTACTTTTGGTGAATTACAGCTCCCCTCTCCATCTCATACTTTAACTCCCCCTCCCTTGTCGACGTGTGGTTTAACTCCCCCTCCCACAGCCAACCGACGGCATTGACAAGGGGGGGGAACGTAATAATAAATTTTGTTTTTACTTTGGAAATAAAAGGGGGGGTCCTCATAACGGCTCTCTTTTATTACTCTTGAGACCTACTACATTCATGATGTCTTTGCCCATTGGATGTATCTCTCCCTTACACATTGAGGTTATGATAGCTCTTGGTCCCGATTGTATGCATCTTCACCTGCTACTTACTCTTACATATCCCGATTGTTGGCGAATATACCTAGTAGTCTCGTTCTCATTTGCATGGATAGTTTTGGAGTAAGTCTCGTGGTCGTAAGTCCACATTTACTTGCATTATTGTGAGAAACTAGGTCATATTCGGCCACAGTGCCATAAAATGTGTGATAAGTGCAAGGAAAAAGAAAAGGGCAAAGTGTAGGAAAAGAATGATGGTCACAACATTGTCTCTAGTAAGTCCAACATCAAGATGGAAGATATTAATATAGTGCTCATTTAGTGTAGCCTAATTCGGATGGTGATTACATACTTGTAGCTTATTCTCTTAATGTTTCATAGTTGACTAATGCCTCATCTGCTTATGCTTAGTATTGTTTGATTGATATAGGGGGCTTCATTTCCTATTAACCCTCATCAAAAGTGGTTCCAATCCTATCGTAGCATGACAGGATCTTTCATCAGTAGATTGGGCAATGACTTGGTAATGGATATTGTGCATATGTTATGATGGACAATATACAAGAGTCATGGGGTGCACTGACTCTAATTATGCAAGACATGCAAATAGTAGAAAGTCCACCTCTGGCTATGTCTTCACCTTTTTTAGAGGTATTGTTTCTTGGATGTCTTGCATATAGAAATACATAACCCTATCTACTAGAGAAGTAGAGTATATTGTAGCCATTGATGCTTGCAAGGAGACTCTCTAGTTAGGTTATTTGGTGGTAGACCTTGGTATTAGTGATGTGGTCCCTACACTGCATTTGGATTCTATGAGTGCTATTCAGTTGGCTAAGAATTCGGTCTTTTATGCAAAGACAAAACACATTGAGGTGAATTACCACTTTATCATATAGGTCATTGAGGAAAGTCCATTGAGCTTGTCAAGATACCCACAAATACGAATCCTAAAAATCTACTCACTAAAAGTCTCTTAGTGGATTGTTTTGCCTTCCTCGGGAAGATGATGGGTGTTGGATGAGATGACGTCTATCCCTCATCCTCTTATACTTTATATACATTTATAATTTTCTTTTTTATTTTTCCTCCTTACTCAAGGCACATTCACCATTAAGTGGGAGGTTGTTGGGGATAAAGGATCATGTGCCTATGCCACCTTCACTACACTTACAATACTTGCATACATATACACTCTTCAGGTGTGGCAAACGCCTATCACTATCAAGTTATTCTTTATTATTTTCATGTAATAGATAAGGGAAGGCTCGTAACACATTGTGACTATTGGAGTTCCCACATCCTATGTCTCTATCTCTCTTGCTCTTTCCTCCATAGCTCACCTCTCTCTTGCTTCCACTTGCTTGTGCTTCCACTTGGCCTCCACTTTTCATGTATAGTAGAAATGAAAATGAACAGAGAGACAAGGATAATGAATCAACACAAGATAATGAATAAACATATTACAATATGGTTGAAATCTATAAATCTACAACAATCAATCCCAACATGTAGTGTTGGCTGTCAATATGGGCACTCATAGAATCCAAATGCAATATAGGATTCATGGGCATACCAACCATAGGGCCTCCTTACAAGCCTCAGTGACTACAATGTACTCACCCTCAATCCTAGACAAGGCCATGTATTTCTATGCCCTAGATAGACATCCAAGCCAACTCAGCCCTCTCGTAATCTGTTGACTATGGACAATTGGCCTAAGTAACCTTCACATGAGAAGGTAAAGGATAACCAATAGGCTTACCATCTTGTACACAAAACTTCTCAAGTACTCTATGTGTATTTTTTATGGGACAAGGAGAGTTGTCCCTTGAAGTGATTGCATGTAATGTGCATACCAAGTGTATGTGAGTCCTATCCCATGTTCTTCATCTCAAAATTGTTATTGAGCCGAGTTTTCAAAGCATCCAACTCAACATGAGCACTCCTAGCTATAATTATATCATTAACATAAAGCACCAAAATAATAAGGCTACTAGTATAGGACTTCTTTGTGTATAAAGACAAATCCATATCACTACAATAATACCCCTACAAATGCACAATAGCATCAAACTTATGGCACCACTCCCTAGATGCTTGCTTGAGTCCATAAAGACTCTTCTTCCATTTTCACGGTAGGTGTTCCCTACCTTTTCCCACAAAGCCCTTAGGCTGCTACATATAAATCTCATCATGCAAGCCTCCATGTAGGAAAGCAGTCTTAATATCCACCTGATAGAGATATAGATCCAATTGAGCAACCAAGATCAAACCAAGTGTAGGGTAGTTATCTTGACTATAAGAGAAAAGATTACATGGAATTCAATAGTATGCTCCTACGTAACTTCCTTTGTGATCAATCTAGCCTTGTATACTAGCTTAGGGTGACCAAGGGTACTCTTTAACTTGTACACCCACTTGCATGGTGATACGCATTTCCCATCAGGCAAGGAAACTAGGTCCCATGTATGATTCTTTTGCAACAAAATAAACTTAGACTGCATGACCCTCTCTCAAGAATGAGAGTTACCTTTCCATACAGCCTCCATATACATAAGTGGCTCAACAAAGTCTATCCCCATGATATAATCTTGAGAGGGCTCATAGTGATTAAGAGGACTTGAAGCTCTAGTGGCAAAGCACCTCAAAAGCTAGCTATGAGGCTTGTACGGCATATCCTTTCTATCTAACACTATGACAATGGGTGGATTATGGACCACTACATCATCAACAACTACAGTAGGTTGTCTCACTAGGGATAATGGTACAGTGATAGGAGCTCCTCCTAAAAGACTACCCTATGTATCTCAACTACCTACCCAAGTTGCTTATGCATCCTCTCTTCATGAAACACATCATGGCTATAGATAATCTTCCGAGCTTATGGATCCTAAAGGTAATGGCCAATCTCATTTTCATCACCATATCCAAGAAAGATACATTTGATAGACTTCAAATCCACCTTATTGCGCTTGTCCTTGGAAACATGGTAGAAATCCTCACATCTAGAGACCCTCAAATGAGCATATGACAAAGATTTTCTAGACCATACGTCATCTCTGCAACCTAGCAACCAAGAGCAGTCATGGGAATCTATTCATGAGATACACAATAGGAGTGATTGCCTCAACCCAAAAATACTACAGTAAGCCTGCCTAACTAAGCATACTATAGACTTTTTCTTGAATATTCATGTTCATGTACTCTATGATACCATTCTAAGGTGGGGTTTATGGGGAAATGAACTAATGCTTAATACCTTCTTCATCATTGCAAAACTGCTCAAATTCCTTAGAGACATATTCACTTTGTCTATCAAACCTTAGGTATTTAAGCTTATACCTACACTTGTTCTCAACAAGAGCAACAAAGTGCTGAAATGTAGCTAGAATAGCTTATTTCTACTTAATAAGGTAAGCCTAGACCTTACATAAATAATCATAAATAAATGTCACAAAGTACTTCATGCCACCCAATGACTAAGAGAGTATGGGACCACATATATTGGAATTGTTGAGAATAGCAAATGATGCTTGTCTTTAGAGATTAGATGTATGCCCTGAAGACGCTAGAAGATAGACAAATGATGTATGCTCCAGGAAGAGATGTTCAAAATCCCATATGCACAGTGAGGAGAGTGGTACTATCCAAAAAGCTATAAAGGCATGTACTTGGTTGACACTCATTACAAGGCAACGAAACTATCCAAAAAGCTATAAAGGCATGTACTTGGTTGACACTCATTACAAGGCAATGGAACTATCAATTTGAAACACTATTAGTGTCATTGTCCATCTTACACAAGAATGTGTTTATGAGTCCAAGCTAATCTATCTTGGAACCTAATTCACTTGTGTTATAGTTGGTCTATTTAAGTTTATGTCATCATGAGTTGTACATTCATCTTCCATCCTCCATAGCTTATGCCATGCTGTAGATCCCATGTTTATCAACATGGTATCAGAACTCAACTTAGCATGGCACTACTTCTTTAGTCTCTTCTCACATTCAACTCTCCTCTTAGCTCCTCGCAGTTTCAGATCAACTTAGGATAAGTGCATGATTTCATATTCAACTTCATTTTCTTCTTGCCTGGCTTGGCAGCCATAGCTAAATAGGACCTGTCCATCTTGGAGCAATTGGTGTAGCCAAATAAAAGCATATCTTGCCTTGCTCCCTTCTGGAGACTTCTTCCTCACATCAAGGCATAGCATCCTATCATCTAATAGCTCGACATTAGCCTGTGTAAAGCCCGGCATTGCAAAAATTTGACCTCATTGTCCTGTTTGCGCTTGTCCTTTGTCGTACTACTATTGTCGCCCATGCAGTCTACCATTTCACTTGCGACCATAGGGCAATGCAAGGTCACTATATGGACCACCTTCTCATCAAATATCTTGCTAAATGGACCACGCATCGAGCTGCTACAATAGAATTATTAGGTGCCTGTGGGAACCCTAGTGCAGAAATCCATAGCCAAAGCTTTAAAGCTTGATTTTTTCACAATATCTTCTCATTGAAATTATCAATAGTGATTTTAATCACTGATTCATCATATTTGAAGACCATTCTAGATTTGGAAGTGCCGAAGAAAGCACAAAAGTCAACCATAAATTTAGTGGGAAGCCAACACACAAGAGGCATAAATGGTGAAACTAGTACTTGTAAGCATTAAGTACAGTTCTTAATCATTTGTCTATTGGACCTTAATCAGACCTAAAATTTAATCTTAAATTAAAATCATTTAAGCATGGTTTAAGGTGCCCTGTTCAACCAAGCATTTAAAAAGGGATTAGACACTACCATTGAGCAAGATTGCCAATCGGTAAGACCTTCCCATGATTTTGAAAAAGGAGGTGTTTTATTTGCACCATGCACAAGTGCCTAAACTTGAAAGAAAATCCAATGCCAATGGAATGGCAAGCCATGTATTCCAAAAAAGGAGGTGTTTTATTTGCACCATTCACAAGTGCCTAAACTTGAAAGAAAATCCAATGCCAATGGAATGACAAGCCATGTATTCCAACAAGCCCAAGAGCTATCCATATAAAAATGTATTCATTTTGTATGTCCAAAGCACTGCAATGCTCATGATAAGCCAAAAGCCAATTCTATAATCCCAAGATCTATGTAACAGTTCAACTCATGAATGTCAAGAAGGGTCTGACAAGCCAAGGCAATGTACCCATTTGCATCCATCCCAAACTCACTGAACAAAAGGATTACACCAAGAAGACTAGAGCACAAGAAGAAGCACTAAGCATCAACCAAAAGAACAAAGAACAAGAGCATGAAGAAAAATAAGTCCTAGAAGACAAAGAAGACCAACAAAGACACCCAAGAGATCGAAAAAAGCAAAGGATGCCAAAGAAGCATGAAGAAGATAAATAAATTTCCATTGCTGATAATTTTTCCCATTGTGGAACTTTATTTCCCGTATTGGATCTTTTTTTTCCCATAGTGGATCTTTATTTTCCTTAGTGGATCTTGTTTCCCATAGTGGATGTAAAAACCCTACCAAGATGTAAAGTTTCAAGCCTTAACTTGACTAGGCTGCCAAAGAGCTAGTCTCCAGGTCCATGTTTACATGCAAGGGGGGGAAAGCCAGCAAGGGTAGGAACTCATCATTTGAGGGGGGGTGTTGAGAATAGCAAATGATGCTTGCCCATAGAGATTAGATGTATGCTGTGAAGAGGCTAGAAGATAGACAAATGATGTATAATCTAGGAAGAGATGTTCAGAATCCCATATGCACAGTGAGGAGAGTGGTACTATCCAAAAAGCTATAAAGTCATGTACTTGGTTGACACTCATTACAAGGCAATGGAACTATCAATTTGAGTCATTGTCAATGTCATTGCCTATGTTACACAAGAATGTGTTTATGAGTCCAAGCTAATCTATCTTGGAACCTTATTCACTTGTGTTACAGTTGGTCTATTTAAGTTTATGTCATCATGAGTTGTACATTTATCTTCCATCCTCCATAGCTTCTACCATGCTCTAGATCCCATGTTTATTAACAAGAATGCACAAGAGCTAGAGGCTCACCCATGTGCATAGAGCTAGACTTCTTATGCAAGTTACAAATTTTCTATCTTTAAGAGTCCGTCAACCATAAAGACAACAGTCACTTGAATCAAAATGTGAATAATCAAGAAGCAAAAGATACTATAAACAAATCAAGAATTTAATTCCTTTCAAAGACATGTTCCCAAGGTGATGGTACCATTAATATACATGTGGTAAATTGATCAAAACCAAGACATGGTCAATAGACTTAGATACAAACATAGGGTAGAGACTGCCAGCCTTGGCACCTTGAGCAAAAACAAGGCAACCATAGGTAATCTCTAGTGTAGAATCACTAAAGGAGACATGATATCCTGTATTATCTAACTATTCGGCAAAGAGTAGGCTTTTGGTCAAAGCCAGTACATTGATGTACATCATATAAAACAAAAGAGCCACTTGAAGCAAACTATGTCTCCAATGCTAATGATATCCAATGCAATGTCATTTTCTAGCCTTATAAAATCTTATAAAACATGTAATGCTATGATATGTATGAAACCAATCCCGATTTGATGTAATATGGAAAGATGCCCCCTAAAATAAGTATCCAACATTGAGAGTAAGTAGATGAAGCATCGATCAACTAAGTAGCATCAAGAGATAAAGCAACTAAGATATATCCATCATCATGCTCAAGTTGCACTCCATTCATCTTTTCAATCTTCCTGCTGGACTTACTAAGGGACAATGCTATAATCATCAAACTTTGCATTATCTTGCACTTTCTCCTTACCTTTCTCATTGTGCCTATCATTGCACATTTTATAAAACCATGGCCTAATATGGCCATGCTATCCATAATAATGACATGTCAAAGAGGACCTATATCCATAGGACTTACTAAGAGATTACCCACGAGACTAAGGCTTACCCTTGTTGGGAGGTTGAGAGTCTCTTCCATGGTTATTTTTACTATTGCTATCATTTATACCTCTAACAATCAATGCACTAGAAGTTGTGATTGCATCAATTTTTTTAATTTACCTCTTCTATCAATAGGACACTCTCTACATCATTATATTTAAACCACTCTCAAGGGGATAAGCACACACACATAGTAGTATAAAAGGTGTCCTGTGACGTAGGCACAGTGTAACAAGCCAAAGAAGACACTTGATAGTATCTTCAAATTGAATGTCCTACAATACAAACTGACTAAAAATAGAATGAAACTCATTCAAATGAGTAGACATACCTATAGTCTCCTTCATGCAAAGGTCCACAAGCTTCTTTGACCAGTACAATTGAGATGCTTGTTACAAAGATTACAAATCTTTTTCCATAATGCATAAGCACCACCCTTAGTGTCAATGACATTAAACTATACATGCTTTGATAAAGTGACAGAATGATAGTGGATTTCCATCGCTCATCAAGTTCTTCCCAATTCTCTATATCATAAAGCTCAAGCTTTACACCCTCTGACTTCAATGGATTCACTTGTCTCTTGTGCAACAAGACATGCTATACATGTGTCTTCCAATATTGAAAGTTATTGTCATCAAGCTTTTCAATGTTGAAAATAGCACTATTTCATGAACCTGCCATAATGACTACAAATGTCTACATTGACAAGAGGGTAGGCTACTGAAAATTCAACAAAATAGCCCCAAAACTAATCTAAAAGGGTGGGCAAAAGGATAGGAACAAAAGAGGATATAGCTCTCCACAAATTGCAATCAATAGACTGCCAAAGCAGAGTGTTTTCTCTCCAACTAAAAAACAAAGAATGCAACTAGAAGTGACTAAATATAGACCACTAGAACCAAAGAGTATTATATACTCAAAGTGTTAGTAAACCATAATCCACAAATTAGTGGCACTGATGGAGAATTAGTTGACAGTTTGCTAACTCAAAGATCTCTAGCATGTCCATGACTACATAATAGTACATTTGTAGAATGGGGTCCCTCACACTATAGGTCCCATTCAATTGGTTGATCACCAACTGCAAGTCACCTTGCACCAATAAATGAAAAATACCACCATATCTAGCTAAATTTATCCCCATGAGTAAGGCCTTTTATTTTGCTATATTATTAGTGAAAGTGATGCCTAAATAAACTCCCATTTTCATAATCACTCTACGATGGGGGTGATAACCCCTCCACTTGCATGCTTGGCGGGCCCTTAGGAATGTAAGAAAACATGGATCTTGAGCATGGTTGTAGCTATGGAGGTTTGAATGTATTAAGTAGAACCATGACAACATAGCAACTTACACTAAAGGTTACTTGGTTGAACTAGGTTCCAAGATAGAATAGTTGGACTCATAAACACAATCTCGAGTAGGACATGACAAAGACTCACAGTGAAGTACAAAGTACAATTTCATTCCAATGAAAAATAAACCAAGTACATGTCTTGATAACTTTCCATCTTCTCCACTATCCTCACTGTGCATATGGGCTTCAGGATGTCTCTTCCTGGAGCATACATCATTTGTTATTTCTCAACACCCCCCCCAAATGATGAGTCCCTACACTTGCTGGCTTTTGCCCCCCCTACATGATAACATGGCCCAAGAGACTAGCTCATAGGCAACCTAGTCAAGTTAAATCTTGAGACTTTACATCTTTGGCAAGGATTTTTACAAACAAAATCCACTAAGGGAAACATAGAGATCCACTATGGGAACAAATTTCTTAGAACAATCTATTAGAGTTGTTGATGGTAGCGGAAGCATCTTCTTCTTCTTCTTCATTCATGAATTGACTTTGGTGGTGGTCATTTTGCATCTAATGTACTCTTTTCTTGTGAAAACATTCACTGCCAATATGGCAAGTCTTACCACAATAATGACATGTCATCCAACTTTTGTTGTCAGTGTTGAATCCTGGACCTCTTCCTTTGGGTATAGCAGCTCCTTTGGTGTATAAGAGATTTTCCCTTGAGCTAGTTTCTTTTACATATTTGCTTTTAAATTTGATTTCTCCATCAAGCAGTAAGTGCTCAATGTCTTTGAGTGAGAGACTAGGAACATTACTTGGTGTTGAAACAAGATTCTCATACAATTCATGATTAACACTGGCAAGTAGCACTACTATTGTCTCATCCTCATCAATCTTATTTTTAAGAGTTGCTAGTTGAGTTTTAAGGCTCTTGAACTTATTGATGTGTATAGTCATAGATGAATTGTCTTTTACATCCAATTTAAAAAATTACATAAGTAATTTTACATTCGAGTCCTTTGCTTGTGTACTAAAGATCTTGTCAAGTTCTTCCCATGCCTTCTTTGCATCCCTGATGCCAGAAATATGATGTAATACATCATCGGATAGACCCCAGGCAATAATACCTAGAGCTTTGTTGTTCATCTTCTTCCATACCTTTGTTTTAGGTTGTCTTCTGCAGCATCTTCCTCTTTAGCATTGTCATCTACATCATCTTCCTCAAAGAGATCCCATAGGTCTTTCCTCATGAGATGGTACATGGTTTTCTCCTTCCAGGCGTGAAAGCCTTCACCATTAAACTTTGCTATTTGCTCCAGTTTTGTCATCTTAGAAGGAGGTCTTACCATGAGGACACTCGGAAAATGTTTGTCCTTTTTACAATGAGATTGAGACTTATAGGGAATTGGATCAATAAAAAGTCCAAATCATTGCAAACTAAGAATAGCCTTTTGAAGTAGCTAAAGATGAGTTACTCTTGAGTAAGCCAAAAAAAAAACTTTAAGTGCCAAGAAGCACTATTTGAGTATCAACAGATACTAGTTATGATGAGCTTGATTGTTGATTTGATTCTTCCAAAGCATGGTTGTAGCTATGGAGGTTTGAATGTATTAACTAGAACCATGACAACATAGGCAACTGACACTAACTGTTACTCGGTTGAATTAGGTTCCAAGATAGCATACTTGGACTCATAAACACAATCTCGAGTAGGACATGACAGAGACTCGCTGTGCAATTTCATTCCAATGAAAAATAAACCAAGTACATTTCTTTATAGCTTTCCAGCTTCTCCACTATCCTCACTGTGCATATGGGATTCAGGACATCTCTTCCTAGAGTATACATCATTTGTTATTTCTCAACAAGGAAGCTCCATCAAAATATAATGTATACACCAAGGCTTCATTGATGTGCCACACTATACCAATCAACCTACTTATACGTACAATAAGTCAAAGTCTATCCAAGACTCTGTATGTGTGACAAGTACAATCCCTCCTCCCTCACTAAGCTCAATAGTGAAAGGTGAGAAGGATCGAAGCTTGCACTCGAGAGCTATGGCGGGAGAGCAAGAGCAAGAAAGAGAGAGACAAGAAATTGGAACTCCAACAGTCACAATGTGTGACCGGGCCTTCCTTTATTCAAACTGTCACTAAAAGAATAAAGAATAAAGTGACGGTGACGACGCCAGCCACCTGTAGTGTACAGTGGCGGTGATTGTCAGTGTAGTAATACACGAGCGGCTAGGCGGAGGCGCCTTTACCCCCAACAACCTCCCACTTAAAGGTGAATTTTCCCTAGTGAGGAGTGAAAATAAAAAGAAAAAGACAGTACAACATGTACACATGTACAACAGGATGAGGAAAGACGTCGTCTCATCCCATGCCCATCAACCTCCTAAGGAAGGCAAAGCGCTTTGTAGAGAGGCTTTTCGTAAGCAGACCTATGAGGAAAGACGTCGTCTCATCCCACACCCATCAACCTCCTAAGGAAGGCAAAGCACTTTGTAGAGAGGCTTTTCGTGAGCAGATCTATAGGATTCTGGTCAGTCTTGGTCAGTCAAGATCTTGGCAGGATCAACAGACTTGTCCTCAACGACCCCACATATGAAGTGGTACCTCAGCTCAATGTGTTTCGTCTTCGCATGGAAGACCAGGATTCTTGGCTAACTGAATAGCACTCATAGAATCCGAATGCAGTGTAGGGAGAGCATCAATACCAAGGTCAGCAACCAAACGACCCAACCAAATGGCCTCCTTGCAAGCCTCAGTAGTGGCTGCAACATACTCAGCCTCTATAGTAGAAAGGGTCGTGCATTTCTACACCCTGGACATCCAACAAACAGCACCTCCAGCATATGTGAATACATAGCTGGAAGTGGACTTCCTACTATCTGCATGTCCTGCATAATCAGAGTTAGTGTACCCCACGACACTTGTATCCTGGCTGCCATAGCATATGCACATATCTGCAGTGCTCTTCAGGTACCTCATGATACCCTTCACGGCATTCCAATGCTTCTTACCAGGTGTAGCCATATAGTGTGCCACAATACCAACTGCAAAGGCTGTGGCTATCATGGCATACATAAGACTGCCCACTGCAGATGTATAGGGAATCTTGGCCATCTCGGCCCTCTGCTCATCTGTCTGTGGACAATCAGCCTGTGATACCTTCACATAAGAAGGCAATGGATAGCCAATAGGTTTTACGTCCTGCATGCGAAAGCACTCAAGGACTTTATGAATGTACTCCCTCTGTGACAAGTAGAGGAGTCCTTGATGCCTGTCGCATCTAATGCGCATACCAAGTATGTGAGCGGCCTATCCCAGATCTTTCATCTCAAAGCTCTTCTTGAGCTGAGCCTTAAGAGCATCTAGCTCATCATGAGCTTTCCCTGCTATCAACATATCATCCACATGGAAAATCAATAAAGAACCATCACGGGCTTTCTTCATGTAAAGACACGGATCCATAGCACTCCTGCTATAGCCATGTGACTGCATAAAGGCATCAAACTTATGATACCACTACCCAAGTGCCTATTTCAAGCCATAAAGACTTTTCTTCAATTTACACACTAGGTGCTCCCTGCCAGGTTCTGCAAAGCCCTTAGGTTGCTCCATATAAATCTCATCATGCAAGTCCCCATGTAAGAAAGCCATCTTTGCATCCATCTGGTATAAATCCAAGTCAAGCTGAGCAACGAAAGCCAAGACTAAGCAGAGGGTGGTCATCTTAACCACAAGAGAAAAGACCTCATCAAAGTCCACACCATGCTCCTGCTTAAAACCCTTTGCTACCAATCTAGCCTTGTATGCCAGCTTGGGGTGTCCAATGGTACTTTTCAGCTTGTACACCCACTTGCATGGCAAAGCCTTCTTGCCCGTAGGCAAGAAAACCAAATCCCAAGTGTCATTCTTATGCAAGGAGTCTATCTCAGACTGCATAGCCCTCTCCCAGGAGTGACTGTCACCCCTGCGCATAGCCTCATCATAAGTGAAAGGCTCTCTTGCATCTGTAACCAACACATAATGGATCGAGGGCTGAAATCTATCAGGTGGACGTCTATCTCTAGTAGACCGTCTCATGGCAGGCTCTGCTACCTGCCCAACTGCCTATCCAATACCCTGACCATGAGCATCTAACTATGGCTGTAGGCTGTCCAACTGGCTGTGTGGGACTCCTCCTGAAATATGACCCTGCGGATCTCAACAACTCTCTCAGGCTGCCGATGCATCTTGTCTTCATGGAAGACTACATCATGACTGCAGATGACTTTCCACACCTGCACATCCTAGAGACGGTAACCCATCTCGCCTACATCCCCATAACCAGGGAAAATGCATTTGACACTCTTAGGATCCAACTTACTTCTCTTGTCCCTGGGCACATGGCAAAATGCCTCACATCCAAAGACACAGAGATGCACATAAGAGGGAGGTTTTCCAATCCATACCTCCTCTGCAACCTGGAAATCCAAACCACTAGAAGGTGATATGTTTATGACATGCACAGTTGTACTAACTGCCTCAGCCCAAAAGCTCTGTGGTAGGCCTACGTGGCTAACCATACTACGTATATGCTCCTAGATGGTTTATTCATCCGCTCAGTCAAACCATTCTGGGGGGGTGTAGGGGGTGGTCAACTGATGCTTAGTACCCCTCTCATCACATAACTGCTCAAAAGCGCATGAGACATACTCACCCCCATTATCTGTCCTTAGGCATTTTAGCCTATACCCAGACTGGTTCTCAACCAATGCAAGCCATCTCTGAAACACAGCCAAGACATCGTATTTCAGCGTAATGGAATAAGCCCAAACTTTCTGTGAAAAATCATCTATAAAAGTAACAAAATACTTGGCACCACCCACAGACATCCGAATGTACCAATGCTAAGGGCTCACTCCGTAGCCTACCAGACTTTTTATGCGTAGACCTAGTCTACTTTCCATAAAGACAATGCTCACATGAATCAAAACATGCATAATCAAGGGGCGATAAGTACTGCAAATCGGAAAGCATTTTCATTCCTTTCAAAGACATATGGCCTAAATAGGCATGCCAAAGAGATACATGTGGGATAGAACCCACAGACAAAACATGATCAAGGGAAGAAGCTTATACAATCAAGGGATAGAGGCTGCTAGCCTTGGTACCTCTCGCAATCACAAGTCTACCACGAGTGATCTTCCATGCAGAGTCTCCAAAAGATACATGATAACCTACATCATCAAGCTGTCTAGCTGACATGAGACTGCATGTCACAGCAGGTACATGAGGTACATCCTGCATAACAAAACTACTGCCAGAAGGAAACTATAGCCTAACATCACCAATGCCCACAATATCAAGAGAGCTGTCATCACCCAAGTGCACAGAACCCGAAACAGTATGTTATGAATGAAACCACTCTTGACAAGGTGTCACATGAAAGGACGCACCTGAGTCCAAGAGCCAACACTGTGCATACATAGAGTGTATCTCTGTCATCTACGAAGCACTAGAAGAAGCTACAAGGATATAATCATCATCATCAACATCCTCAAGCTGCATAACATTGATCTCTTCAATTTTAACACTGGACTTTGCAGGCACTATGCTGCGATCAGAATGCTTATCCTGCACTTTGTCTTTCCCCTTGTCTTTGCGCCTTTCATTGCGCAATTCATGGCATTGTGGCCTAATACGGCCCTTTTTCCCACAATGGTGACAAGTAACATCTGCATTCCTGCCACGGGATTTGCTACGTGACTTCCCACGAGACTTGGACCGAGATTTCTGAGAATCCCGTCCACGGCCACTGCCACTGCCACTGCCATGCTTTCCATATCCATCATTCTTGCCTCTAATTGTCATAGCATGCGACACACAAGAGGCATCCAAATTCTTATGGTTAACCTCTTCTTGCAGAAGAGCACTCTCAACATTAGATAATTTCAAGGTAGCAGTAGAGGCACATAATGTAGTGTGGAATACATCCCATGACTCATTAAGAGTACCAAGCAAGAAAAGAGGAGTGACATCCTCTACAAAAGTGATGTCTTGCGAAGTCAAATTCTTGAGTATAGCATGGAACTGGCTCAAGTGAGTAGACATAGTCACATTCTCCTTCATGTACAGATCCATAAGCTACTTCAGCCAATACATCTGACTCGTTGGACTTTTCTTATCATAGAGATTCTTGATTGTATCCCACAACTGCCATGCACTCTGTTCTTCCTCAAATACATTGTAATGAACCTATTCTATGAGAGATAATACAATACTGGACTTGCATAACTCATCAAGCTCAAGCCATTCCTCATTTGGCATAGTTGCAGGCGGATGCCCGTTCAACCTCAATGGTTTGATCTGCAATTTCTACACCAACATCTGCCAAATCTAGCTCTTCTAATAAGAGTAATTCGTACCATCAAGCTTAATGATGTTGAAAATAGCATGATCGGTGGACAAACTCGCCATAATGCAGGCTGAAAGAGTGTAGACAGTTCAAAATTGCTTGCTATTTACTGCAGAAAATGACCAAAAAATCACCAAAATCGAGAGAAAATGGCAAGAAAAGTGTAACCAAAGTTGTTGCCCACCAAGTACTAGTGAAAGTACATCATTTTAGAATATTTCAGCATGAAAAATCCATGTCAGTTCATACATATATGCTTGCTGTAATAAATTACAGATTTCAATAAATGAGAGCTAACAGTGCTAAAATCGGATCCTAAGTCAATCAGATACTGCCAAGACCAAAGCCGACATAATGCGGGCATAAAATAGGCATATGACAGTCGATAAGCATGAATCCAACACCCAAACATATCATACAAACATTAGCCAATGAGTAGGAACACCCCCCAATCAATGGGGCAAAGTGTTGCTGCCACTACCAAGACTTGACACAAGTAGGTGTCAGCTCACAAAGAGAGGGACCCAAAGCGAAGAGTCAGCTCATAAGCATCAGAGGAACCAAGACATATGAACCACGCATCATCCTGAAGGGTACAAGATCCCAAATAGTCTCAAAAGCTCAAAGAGCATAGACCACTTGCTCAATGGCTGTTAAGTATCCAAAGACGCTCCCACTAGCACAAAAGCCATAAATATCACGCAACAAAGCTCGAACAAAGCATGTACAGGCACTAGTGATGACCAGTGTCCAAGATCAAGCATCAATGGCACATCCTAGACATGTAGGCGGTAGAGCATCCGTATATAGCATCCATAGCTCAAGTAAGCTCCGGAAATCCAAGGTCAAGCCAAGACCGAGAGCTCCAGTAGCAATAGGCTCCAAACAATGTAACTAGCATGTAGTAATGGCATAGGCTAAGCATGTCAAGATTGGTCAGACATAAGCAACATACATGCCATAAGTACATCCAAGACGGAGCATCCAAATGCTTTGCAAAGCGAGCTCAAGCTCAACCAATAGTCCTAAATCAAAACCAAGCTCTATGTTGAGCCCCAATTGTCAATACATCACCATATATGCCCGAAACATAGCCCGAAAAGCATAGGCATAAGTATACATGAGTAAACTGACTTCAGCTCAACTATGTACAATAGTGATTTACTATTCAAAACTGATAATTTCAGCACCAAAATCAGCTCCAAATGGTTGCCAAACAATAGGCATACGTTTCCCTAACATCCGGGCATCAAACGGGACCAACTGAGCATCAAATGACAATGCCAAACAAGCTGTAGCATCAAATGTCAGTGTAACACTGTCATAAACTGCCTGTGGACTGTTATGATAGTCCCAAAATAGTGTTAAATCAGTCCCAAACAATGTCAAGGATCAAACCATCAAAGCCAAGCATGAAGACATGTACCAATGACTTGAATGAAGCCCAAACAAGTGCCCAATGGCCAAGAAGCTGCCCGGGATGAAGATGAGATGGAGTACATACTCATGTATGCTGGTGCAAATAGCGTGGGCTGGGCTGAAGGGGTTGCAATGCCACGTGGCTACAATGGCAAGTGTTAGAAGCTCCAAGGGGTGCCAAGAAAGGCACACACCAAACCTCAAATGCCCAAATGCAAGGGGGAGCTAGATACAAGCTCTAAGGTTTCGAGCTATGGCTTCCTTGTTTCAAGAGACCTGAAAACTGAGGTAAACCATGTAAAGAGTGAAGCAATACCTCTGTGTGAATGCCTTGAGGGTGCCCAAAGGGGCCAGGAAGGTGCTCGGGAAGCCGGAGAGTGACGGGAGCTCGAAGGAGTCAGATATGTTTGTCGGGAAGGAGACCCAATGCGAGTGGGGAGTCGATGGGAAGCTGAAAATGCCACGAACCAAGCTCAAGAGTCGGGAAGCCGAGCTCTGATACCAGTTGAAAGGTGAGAAGGATCAAATCTTGCACTCGAGAGCTATGGTGGGAGAGCAAGAGCAAGAAAGAGAGAGACAAGAAATGGGAACTTCAACAGTCACAATGTGTGACCGGGCCTTCCTTTATGCAAACTGTCACTAAAAGAATAAAGAATAAAGTAACGGCGATGGGCAGCTGCCACCTGCAGTGTGTAGTGGCGGTGACTGTCAGTGTAGTAATACATAGGCAGCTAGGCGGAGGCGTCTTTACCCCCAACAAATAGCGAAACTAAAAAGAATACTATGACAATGAAGGTAATAGACCTTGATGTCCCATGTGAAAGATTCATCTAGCCACTCAATAATGTAACAACCTTACTCTACCAAATGACTTTGCCTTAGTGGTAACACTACTCTAAGTATGGATACTCAAGGTAAGGAATGACTTTTTCCATCCAATAGCCTTGATACGCTCTCCAAGTTTAAGTTGGTGGATCTTGGAAGACTTACAAAGGTACCAAGTCTCAACCCCTATACATAATAGGAATTTAACTTATTGAATTTCACTTTAGTCTTAAACTCTATCCTTGCAAATCTACTAAAAGGGCTATAGAGCTATCCTTCCCTATATGAACAATTTTATAAGGGTCATCCCAGTTGGGTTCTAACTTTCCTGGGGATAGTTTACATTGTGCATCATAGTACATGACCAATTTTTCCTTAGAAATTTTATATTTCTTAGCTTGCACATGGTGTAAGCCTTTCATCCACTTCTTCCCTACCTCTTGATACAACAAAGTTTATAATTTGATTTCATAAAGATGTGCTAAAGAAGTGATAACCCAAAATTTATGTAAGAAAAAGGCACAAAATGTGGTCTACATCGGCAAAAAAAAAATTCAAGCAGCTATCATTGATAATATTCTTTGTAATTTGCCATGGTATTTTATTGGGTCCACATTGTAAAGCCATGAGCATGAGAAGTAGTGTGTGGGTTCTCAAAAGTTGAAAGGTTTTAATGTTTCAATGTTCATAGACCTCCTTTCTAAGGTCTAAGAATGCTCATGTAAAACGAACCCTTAAAGGAATATGAAAAGGTGGAAATGAAGAGCCATGCAATTTGTGGAAAAAGGTGGTTTGGGAAGTTACAACTTCTCTTCCTCTCCTTTATCTAGCTTCTTGCACGAATCTTCTTTTCTCTCTTGCATTGGCACAACTCTTGCTCTCTTTCCTTTCTTGTGCTCTCTTGCTTTATCTCTTCCATGGAAGAAGGAGAGAGTGAGGAAGAAGATGATGGTCTTATCTCTTGTGTGCCCAAATCTTGTGTGTGAGCATGGTTTCTTGTTGAGAGGAAGGGTGTTTCTTGCAGGTTTTTGAGGGCACGGGCATTGTAGATGCCACCATGAGGCCTGCTCTCTTGGTAGATTAGGTGCTGTCCTTGGGCTGTTCATTTTTGGCGGTCTTGCCAGGGGTCGAACCTGGAATCTCCATAGCCTTGAAGGAAAAGGAACTCAAAGATTCTAAGTCAAAATTAGAAGAAGATGAACGGAATTTGGCTGCGTTGCAGATGAAACTTGAGGACCAGATATTGAAACATGATGTGTAGGAACACGAGCTTAGTGTCCTTACGTCTGAGCTGAAGCAAGCGAAGGCCCTTGCTGATGCTGCAAAAGCTGCTGCTCTTTCATCAGAGAAAGAAATTCGAGTGTTGAAGCAGGAATGTTCTCATCTAGAAGAGAGATTCAATGTTGAAACTAAAAGGCTTGAAGAAGTGGAAGCCAAATACAGATCAGCCCAGCAAGAAGCCAAATTGGCCATTGAAAGAGCCGAAAAGGCTCACGATGAGGCTTCACAAGCAGAGAAGGACAAATTAGAGGCGAATCGGCTAGCAGCTGAAAGGCTTGCAGCACAAGAAAGGTCTGACAGAAGAGCTGAAACCCTGGCTAGAGAGAAAGAGGAGCTATTGCAGGACTTGAAGAGGTTACGATTGCTGGAAGAAGATTCGGAAATGAGAATGAAGTCCATAGATAGGCAACTGGAGGATAGAGAAAGGGAGATGGAGGAGCTTTTGGATGCTGCTCATAAACAAAGGGCAAATACCATTCAATTTCTTGAGACCTTGTTAGCATCGGAGAGGCGGGCCTGCGCAGATGCCAATGCGCGTGTTGAGGCTTTGTCTTTGCAGTTGCAGGCTACCCAAAGTCAACTGGACTCCTTACAACGCGAGTTTTCAACAACCCGCCTGAATGAGACTGTGCTGGACAGCAAGCTGAGGACATGTCAGGGGCACCACAGTAGTGGCAAAGCAACCCCTCTAGGCAAGAGACTGAGAGACGACAATGGCGAGCCTCTGCAGGAAATACAAGTGGATGATGCTGATGGGGCCATGAAAAAGCGTGCCTGTATTCTGATTGATGACACTGGCAACAGGGCTGATGGTGGTGAAGACAATAGGGGCAACGCTGGAAAGCCTGACAGTTCCAGTACGAGCAACGAAGCAAACGAAGATGAGTACTTGAAATTCACAGTTCCAAAGCTTAGGCAGGAATTAACTAATGCAGGGTTTGCTGAAGAGCTACTGCAGTTGCGCAGTGCTGCAAAGAAAGATATTATCAGCCTATATGAGAGATTGATACTACACAAGTAGGAATGCTTCTTTTCATTCTTCCTACCCTGGAACTGCATGGCGCATTAGAAAAATACCTTTCCCCCGAGGCTGCGGCATGTGCGGCGTGCCCTGTACTAATTTTATGTAAAACGATGCACAGTTTCTGCAGTAAATTTTGGTAGGCATTTTGGAGAGAGAGAGAGAGAAAAACTTCCCACTCCACTCCTTTCTTTCTATCTTTTTCCTCTCATTCCCCATATCCCGCACAGACGACGATAGCCACTCAACTTTCACATATCTCTTTATCCCCCCCTACAATGAAAAGAAAAAAAAAATAACAAATCTCTTTAAAGTCTGTTCACATGATCTTCTCAACTAAGAGCCTTACTCCCTCACACAAGCATCATACTAGAATAGTTATTTTCCTTTTATAAATAAAACCACTCTTCTTTCCTTTTATACCAAACACACGAATACATCAACCAAGTGGAGCTCTTCATTGGCAAATCTTTTGTGAGGGTGCACTTAAAGGAAGTTTCTTTTGTGAGTTAAAACTCCATGGTATTTTCCATGGATCGGTCTACAATGTGTTTCAAGATGAAGGTGGTTCTCTTTCCTTCTTTGCTAAAGATTGTGGGCAGATTTGTGTTCTTTTGGAGGGTGTTTTGCCTTGTGCTCTTTTCAAAGTGAAAGTGGAAGGTTTTGCAAATGTTGGTGTGAAGAAAAAGTTAGAGATGAGATTTGAAGTGGAAGTGTGAAGAAGTATGGTGTTTTTGGACGGGTACCGATTGAGGTGGTCCATTTTGAAGTGAAGTGAAGTAAAGAGATGCAAATTCTTCATCAACATGATGTGCTTATTCCAAGGCAAAGTGTCTTTCCAAAGTGTTCACGAGGACGCTCACAAGATTGGAAGAGGAGGAATGATAACCCAAAATTTATGCAAGAAAAAGGCACAAAATGTGGTCTACATCGGAAAAAAAAAATTTCAAGCAACTATCATTGATAATATTCTTTGTAATTTGCCATGGTATTTTATTGGGTCCACATTGTAAAGCCATGAGCATGAGAAGTAGTGTGTGTGTTTGCAAAAGTTGAAAGGTTTTAATGTTTCAATGCTCATAGACCTCCTTTCTAAGTTCTAAGAATGCTCATGTAAAACGAACCCTTAAAGGAATATGAAAAGGTGGAAATGAAGACCCATGCAATTTGTGGAAAAAGGTGGTTTGGGGAGTTACAACTTCTCTTCCTCTCCTTTATCTAGCTTCTTGCACGTATCTTCTTTTCTCTCTTGCATTGGCACAACTCTTGCTCTCTTTCCTTTCTTGTGCTCTCTTGCTTTATCTCTTCCATGGAAGAAGGAGAGAGTGAGGAAGAAGATGATGGTCTTATCTCTTGTGTGCCCAAATCTTATGTGTGAGCATGGTTTCTTATTGAGAGGAAGGGTGCTTCTTGCAGGTTTATGAGGGCACGAGCATTGTAGATGCCACCATGAGGCCTGCTCTCTTGGTAGATTAGGTGCTGTCCTTGGGCTGTTCATTTCCAAAAAATGACTGGCCAAAGACGAAGCCACTTTTAACCCGAATGTCAAGCCAACTCCTAGGAGTTGTTGCACTGAATAGGTAATATTGATAACTAATTTCTATGATTTGTACTAGCCTTCCTCAATAGTTACGACACTCGTTTGTAGTAGTCCAACTATAGATATCTAAACTCCAGTAAACATACTTAATCTCACACTTCGTTTCTTTTCAACCTTTTTCAGCTAGGTCTTTATATTGGGCACTAAAACGCTAACCTAGGATAACTACAGTTTCCCTCCATCTTTCAGGAGCGGCTCCTTATAAATTTCTCCTGCCATACTAGTGGCGGTTTATCCAGGAAGCTTTGATGTTTGACTTTAAGAAGTTTGTTTCATGGTGTAGATCCCTTGGATCTATTTGAATACCCCCATTTAAATTTCCTTTTATATTTCTCTTCTCCAACTGATTAGAATTAATTCATTTTATTTATTAAATATTAGCAAACATTCAAATCAAAGCATCTAACATTCTAAAAACCCATAAACTTTAATCCCTTGATAAACGTTTCTCCACTCCGTACTGCAATTTCGTCGTTGCTTTTTAGTATTTAAATACTTAATTCATTTTACGAGTATGACGTCATTTCCTTCTTTCTCTTTACTAAATATCAATCAAGATAAAAACAGGTACTCTCTCTCTCTCTACTCTAGCGATAAACACATACATAATTCATTTTAAATCCCCATATTTTCGTTTAATTTATCAGTTAGTCCTAGTCGCCCTCCACTCTTAATCACAATCATCATATGACTTCTTTTTAATATAAACAAAATGTAGATCTTAAATATGGATACTGAGGCTTTCCCTCATGCCATCAAATAATTATTTTATTACGTTTCTGATATTTGTAAATTAAATTTAAGGTTATAATTTTCTTATCATCAACAAACATCATAAAATACTATTGCATCTCTCATTTTTCACCCATCCTTGTGTTATTGAATAGTACACCACGTATCGTTTTATTTACTTAAAATAAAAACACCATATTCATGTAAATGTTCTTTCAGTAAAATATAATTAAACTGATGTTTCTTTTCATCTTAAAGCTTACAAAAATTCATCAGCAATCAAGAATTGTCTTTTCAGCTTTTCGTGTAAAGATCCATATTTTTATTGATAGAGAACATTTTTTATTTAAATGTAAACTACTATTTTGCTTTAAAAATAACTATTTTTGAATTTTTAAATGCATATAAACCATCTTTAAAAATTTTGATAAAAACTCAGTAAATATTCTAAGTCATAACCTTTATAGGAAAAATATCACAACTTATAAATTTTCAATCAACCATTTTATAAAAATTTATTTGTGTCATTTTAAGTCATTTTAAAGCATCTTTAACAGTTTTTTATTTTTAAAATAAAAATAGGACCTACATAAATTCTAAAAACTATCTAGAGTTGAAATTGAGGTTCAAAGACATTTTGTAAAAATTCCAAACTAAAGAAATATTTATGTAAAATCACTTTTTTTAATGTTAAACAAGTTAAGGCACTTACGTAAAGTACGAGAATCGTAATTGCGTCTTTGGGAGCCGTGTCCTTTGTAGTCCAGCCAAGAGGAGTCTATCCAGTTGTTCCCAATGGTGAGCTCATCATTTTCCCTCTCCCAAGAAATCAATTGGTCAATTGCATTGTTGCCATGGAAAAGCCACTTGTAACTCTTTTAAGACTTAATCTTGATTAAGTCCAAACATACGAGCTTAGCTTTCATGGTTTTATGTTGATGACTAAGAGAGAAGAGAAGAGAAAGGCTCCAAAATGGAGGTAGAAGGAGAAGACATGGTAATGGCTATGGAGTAGGCATGGGCTTCAATTCTCTCTTCTTGCTCTCTCCAACTTCAATTGTTTCTTCAAATCCTCTTGCTTGGATGGCTTGAATTGATGGCACTTCCTTCACGATGATAGTGTCCCCTTCTTGATGATGGCGCCCTTCTCTCTCTTTAGTTTTCTCTCTCTCTCCCTCTTTATAGGATGGTACCCCCTCCTCTCTTTCTCATGACTCTTCAACTTCCACTAACTCCTCCCCTTCCTCTTCTCCAATTGGCTTTTGGACTTCCTCTCCCTTTCCTCTTCCTCTTCCACTTAGTCTTTTCCCATTCTCCCTCTCTTCATCTCCCACTATGATGTGCCCCCTAGGATGAGGGCGCCCTCTCCTTGGTCATAACCTCTTCAAATCCACATGCAATATTTTTTCTTTTAGTTATGGTTTTTTTTAAAAACTCATTTCCTAACCTTTAGAACCATAACACATAGAAGAACACCCCCTTCTCTTTCAACTAGCATCCTCTCTTACATAATATTTTTTTGTTAAGCTAAAATGCTAGCTACTTTTCCACCTTCATTATACAACTAACCTCTCTTACATTTTTGCCTATGAGGTTGCCATTATCAAAATGTTTCCCCTCCTTGCTCATATTAACTCAAATACTCATGGTTCCACTAATCAAAAATAATCCCTTCTGATTAGATAAAACTATCAAATTCTACTTGGTATTTTCCTAAGTCCACCCTCTAGCACAAAATTCCTTTAAACTAGGATTTTCCACTTGTCGGACTACAGAGACACGTCCTCCAAAGACGAAATTACGATCGCATCTGCATTAAATTAATGTGAAAATTTGGTAACAATGTGTCAATTGTATACAATGTTGCTAAAAATTTTTGCAATGCTAAGCATTGTTTCTAGGTGTTGTCATTTCTCCCCCACTTAATTGCGAAGTGTCCTCATGAGCACATCTTCATCATGAACACTGCTACGCAACTTCAAGAAAATATATACTCTCCCGCACTTAATTGCGAAGCGTCCTCGCGAGCACATCTTCATCACGAACATTCAGCATCACGAACACTGCTACGTAACTTCAAGAAAAAATATACTCTCCCGCACTTAATTGCGAAGCGTCCTCGCGAGCACAACTACAAAATCTGCAAAACCACACATGGACAACTAGTAGACACTGCAAAGGTAGAAAAATACTGATTGGTGTCATAGTAAAACGCAAACAATACAAACATGTCAAGAAAATTATGTAAAAACTAGTGCAAACTAACATTCCCCTTACTCACTCTGCCCACTGAAGTGCATAACAGAGTGTCATCCACCATTGCATAGAATATACCAACTAGGAAGCTATCTAGAGCCGCTAAACAACAATAATCCCTCTAGGCAATAAATTGCCACACTACTATCCTACTAGAAATATTGCTTCTGAAATAGCGTCACTGATAAGGTCCATGCCTATCAAAGAACCCAAACAAGGCAATCCAATACTACAATACCAAATAGGACTCCTATGGTTTAACTGCTAACCCTCCATGTTCTACTAAAACAACCAGTAAATGGTCCCTAACTCCAAACTTTCTTGATTTTTTTTTAAAGAATAACTTTTCTTTGTTTTGTTTTTTATTTATTTTTTAAGTCAAAAGAGTATATATATTTATTCTCCTTCCCAAAAGGTCCCACCCCAAAGTGATGCAAGGCATCGGACGCAGGGCACCCGTCAAGGAAATCCCTACAGCCTACCAGGACCTCAGAGGCGATGGTTATCTTCTTTTGTTTTTTTTTTTTTCAACCCTGCAGTCTCAGGGCGTTTTTTTCCCCTTTCTTTCTTTTTCTTTTTATTCTTTGTCTTTTTAGAAGAATAAATAGATAGACTCTCCCGAACTTAATTTATTATTATTACTTTAGTTTTGAATCTCGTGACTTATAGGAATGACTAGAAGGCTAGGAATACATCACCAAATTGAACTTTCAAACATTTTAGCTCAACAGCGTCGCGCGAGGAATCTAATCTAGCACATAATATTAGTCACCTTGCCTAGGCAAATGACAAGCAAAGATACTCACCAGCTCAGCATCTCTCTTCCACTCTACTCCTAGTCAAAATTTCGTGGAGAGAACCTTGTTATTCCGCTACTCCACATCGCTAAAAAACGACAAAAAGTCCAGGGAAAACTCGATTGGATTCCTAATTAGACATCCATACAATGGAATTCACTATGTCATGCACGCACATCACCCCCTTTTAAGCACTCCCTGGTACTAAGTCCCATCCCATGTGAGTGGACTCTCATATAGACTAAATTGTTTATGTATCTTTCAGTGTATTTATGTTTTAAATGTTTTATGTTCCTTCTGTAATTACTTAGGTTGTGAAATCTCTAAATTATTTCAATCAAGTTATAGAGATTGTTACTGTTCTTTATTTCAAACGAATATAAATAGATAGATTAGATATGAAACAACCTGTTATGAATGTTGACGTGGCGGCTCCAAAATAATGCGAGAATAAACACGTAGTGGTTCACAAATTTGCAAAAATCATTAAACCTGCACAGAACTCAACCACTAACCACTAAACCATTAATAGGTTAGCTCAATAAAGAATGAAACTCCTTTAGAAACTGGCCACCTAGTCAAACTCCCGTGTAAGAAGTTCCTAGCACTGAAGGAGTATCCCGACCGTGCATGCAACTAACTACCTAACCAGGTGAAGACTAACTAAGTTAAGGTGCACAAAAACCTAAAATATGAAGTTAACAACAAATCAAAAGTTTTTTAAAAGGATTATTTGGTACGTTTTTTTTTTGTTTTTTCTTTCTTTTTAAATAATGATACGGCTTTTGTCTACTGCTCATAGAGCGCTTAAGGGAATAATATAGCCAAGGAGCAGTAGTCGAGTTTTTCTCTTGCAATCCAATTCCAGAAATAGCCAGAGGTTTACTTCTTGTATAAAATTCATTTGTTTGCCCACATTCCACTGAGCATTTCCTAGGAATAGGTGAATTCGTTCCATTTGTTGTACATCATTTTTTAATTTAGATTCTTGCTCTTCTAAATACACCTCTAGAAGTGAAATTTCTTCTAGATACCGCCTCTCCCTAAATTGGAATTCTGGCTTTTCTTTTTGTAACTCCGCAATTTTCTTCATTGCTTCATTCACAGTTGTCACTGTTGCCTCACGTTCTATTTCCAAAGTCTCATTTAAATCATTGATTATCCTATCATAATTACCATGGCATTCATTAAAAGTCTACGCAAATCTATTTAAAGCTGGAGATGGGTCATCTCTATCATCATGTAATATCGGCTGTTGTAAAGGTTTGCAACCATTCCTTTTTCTTCTTTCTCTTTCTTTCTTTTCTAGCTGACGATAGTAAGATCTTTTAGCAACAACTGGAAGTTGTTCGAACCCAAAAGGCAGAATATCTAACTCATAAGGAAATGTTGTAACTAAACTCTCCTCAGGTTCATCACGATCATTCTCAATAGTATTGACTTTCTCCATAGAGGAGCTTACTGAAACTTCATCTAAGTCTAATGTTCCTACCTCATTCTCCCCCTCCTCTTGTAAGTCATTAGGGGAAAAGATTTCCGATCTGTTATATGCAAAAAATGCATCTCCAAGGTCACCTTCTTCCTCATTTTTACCAAATCCGGGACATGCATCAAAAAATGAATCATTCAAATCATTGAATTCATGGATTACATCCACAGGATATTTATCCTCCTTTGCTAAAACCATTAAATAGTCTAGGGTTGTATCTTCCGAGGTCGACAACCAACGAATAATATCACTATCAGAATCATTGTCTGATGAAAAATTAACAGCATATTCACCAATACCCACTTGTTCTGCTTTGCTAGGCTGATGCACAATATTAACCTCTAATTTTTCTACTTTTGCTGGTCGTTGTGTTTTAAATAACCAAGCATAAGGCCCTTCGTTATCGGTCCTCTCTACTTCTGAATCATAGAATTCACTATTAGACTTTTCATCCATCTCACTAACTATTTCATCTCCTGACTCCCTTAAAAATCCTTTTGTGGTAACTTGAATCTTGACCCTATCACTTCGAGGACCAATCACAATTGAGCCTTTATACCAATCCTGAGTGTATCTTGCTTGGTACAACCAATGTCGACCCAACAACACAGAATATGAAGAGATATTCGACAATGAGTGAACTACTAAGTAATTTACATGAAATTCTAGTCCAGCAATTACAGATTTCACGTTGCGAAGTAACCCCAAAGGAGTCACTTTCCTTTGATCAGCCATACGTAAAACTATATGAGTAGTTTCTAAATTCTTCAAACCTAATTCTTGCATCGTCTGGTCTGTCATTAAATTGACTGCTGAACCACCATCCAATTGTACTTCACTCAGCAAATGTCCATTGATGGTATTGTCTATAATTGGTGCTCCTGGATCCAAAAATAAATCTACTATTTTTACTTCCTTAGTTGTTCTCCTTTTGGATGCATTTGCAATTACTTTAGAAGCGTTAGTCTCAATCCTTTTCCTCCTACGTCGAACTAGCTTATGATAAAGCTGCCTTCGACATATAGGCGCTACTTCAAGCAGCTGCCTGAGATTAATTGTTAAGTTTATTTCCTCCAATGTTGCCCAAAGATCATAGGCCTTATTCACTGTTTCCGCTTGCTCTTTACTCCCTTCTTTTGGAGGTATAAGTCTTTCAGGAAAATGAGCCACCCCCAACTGAATCTTAGGATTTGCTAGAGGCACGTGCAATAACGGATGGTCTGAAGACTGCTGAGGAGAATCCGATTCAGGTAGCTCTATGTTAGGATCTATGTCCTTAGATTTATCCTTCACAGCTTCTTTTGATTGGGGACTTCCTTCCTCTAGACCATGCTCCTTTTGTTGCTGCTTTTGTGCTCTAGTAACAACACCAATCATGGGGTCAGCCTTAAAGGTCACCCTACATGGTATGAATTTAGACCTAAACCCAATCTCTTGCCTTGTTGTTTCTACTTCAACTAAATTTGCGGATGAGGTTGAGGGTTCATTAGAAACTTGTTTACCCCTATCATTATTTTTATTATCCTCTCGCTTAGGGCAATTCTCTTCATGATGCCCTTCACCGCTACACCTCCTACAAAGGGGAGTATAGTCCTGATTTTTCCGTGCATTTGGACAATAAGTAGCTATATGACCTTCCTGTTGGCAGTGATAACAAATTACTGGTCCTCTAGGCCTTTGTTGTCCACTCTGGCCCATTGGGTTACGAAAGTTACCATTGTTTCTCCTAAAAGGAGAATTTCTTCCTCGGTTTCCATCACTATTATAATTGTTTCGTGGCACTGGAGGTCTGCCTTGGGTAGGCAATCCACGGGGCCTGAAAGGTTGATTGGGTGGCCCGATCTCATAAGTAGTATTATTACGATCCATGTAATTGTAATTTGTTTGCATCGAACGATCTTGTTGTTGTTGTTGGCCGATCTTGTGCCAACAATTTGTTTCTAAATGACATGTTTTTAGACAAAAAGTACAAAATGGAGGATGATCAGGCATTAATCGCGAAGGCGTCGGACATTCAGTAGCCACATGGCCATAACCATGACACTTACCACACCAGATATTTGATCTAGGTGGGTTTAAGGTCGAGCTGCTCAAAGGCTGTTGCGCATTAGATTCTCATGTTGTTATTGAATAAATTTCTTTCAAGGGTGCTTGTACTGCACCCATGATTTCCTCCTTCAACTTTCCCAAAGATTTTGCAATAATATCTGCTACTTTTGCTTCATCAAGAGGGGACTGAGGTTGAGGCATAGAGGGCATCCCTGTCTGCATCATATAGGCTGGAATTGAAGTGTATGGATTTAAAGGTACACTTGATACATTGGAATTTGCAGTTGCCGATGGATTTAAGGGAACGGTCACATAAGACACGTTCTTAGGTACCCCGCCTAAAGTGCTCGAATATTCTATCCGAGGTTCTTTGAATAAATCCCTCCGTCGTTGTTGACTAAGCTGCACTTCTTCCCACCATCTGGCATGTGTTTTAGCATCTGCTAGTGTGGCTGGTCATTGTAAACTAACATGCTGATGAACTTCAGGATTAAGCCCATCAATAAATTAACGCTTTTACGTGGGATAGTTAGGAGCTGGATTCATCTTTCGTATAATTGTCTCCATACGCTCAATGTAATGTTCGACACTTTCAACTGCCCCTTGGGATAAATAATCCAATTGCAGAGCCAATCTATCTTGAAAACCTTATCGCCTAAATTTTTCGAGAAAAGCTCTTGATAAGGCAGCATAGGTTCCTTTATGTTGAGCATCCAGGTTCCCATACCACCTCGCTGCTTCATCTTTTAATGTTGTAGGGAAAATATGAAGCTTTTGGTCGTCGTCTATTATCTCGTTGGCGACACAGGTAACCTCAAATCTTTGCGAATGGGCATCGGGATCTTTGTCCCACAGTCCCCCAAATTGCGTAAAGTCAGCTAATTTGACTGGGTTTCAAGCCATTGTTTCCTTAAATAGTGTTCCTAGTCCAAAATCTGAAATAGAGTTAGACCACACGGGTCCCTTGGATTCTCTGAATAAGGATCTTAGTCCAAAGTCATATACGGCTCTTGATTGCTCTCTTTGACGGGGAATACGAAACAAAGAACGTAATCCCAGATCTGTTACTCTATCTATCCACAAGGGTTCTTTTGGTGCATTAAATAAGTAATTTAACCCAAAAGTAGATTCTAAATTCGAACTAATTGTAGATTCATTACTCTCTATAGTGGCATTAGCTTCACTTTCCACGCTCTCACTTTGTGTACTCTTTACCTCAGTGGCACTATCAGTGCTTGAAACCACTCGATCCCACTGGTATGAAGCTGCTTCACTTTCCTTTGATGGTGTTCTATCAAATGATATGTTAGGCTCTAAGGATTCTACGTTTGAATTAGTCACAGCGTCTATCCCTAAGTTTAGTAATGCATTGACCCTCTCAAGCCTTTCTAATAGCCAAGCCTCCTATCGCGCCGCTCGTTCTCTAGCTCACTGATCTCTAGCTTCGTTTTGCTGCCTCCGTCTCTCTTCTGAATTCATCCACGATTACTAAACTAGCTCTTACTGTCATACTCCAAAATTACGCACGTTTTATTTGAAGCTATAAAATTAGGTTTTCGCTTGTATGCGCGCTTAGAAGATTCAATATAGTCGGCAACTCTAGGTCTATTTCCCCCATAAGGCAACTTTTCTTCTTGCTTGGGGATTAAGCCTAAGATTTCAGCAACCTCTCTAACGTCTTTTGTATCAAAAGTAATTTTTAAACCTCTAGACACACGTATCCAGGGCTGCACATCATCCCAGACCACTCTTCTAAAGGTTCGGTAAGAGCTGCGATAATACCAATCGAAGTGGTACGATACACTAATTGTATTTATCTCTACTACGTCTATTAGCCTAAAATGTGTTGCTAGTAGAACTATGGTTTGTGCACAATCGTTGTAACCCGAACTCCAAGAGGATAATTGCTCTACGTCCACAGTTAATTTAGGGCCAAAATATTCACCTCCCTCTACTAACTCTGTATCTCTCGCCCAATATAGCACTCTTCTTTGGCACTCCTGGGGCAAATTAGGAAAATAGTCCCTTAGAAAAGAGACTGTGTATTCACTCATAAATAACACCTAGGATTTAAATACCCTAGGAAAATTGATCACCCGTTCGAGCGCACTTGGCTCTCGGCAGACGCACCAAAAAATGACTGGCCAAAGACCAAGCCACTTTTAACCCGGATATCAAGCCAACTCCTAGGAGTTGTTGCACTGAATAGGTGATATTGATAACTAATTTCTATGATTTGTACGAGCCTTCCTCAATAGTTACGACACTCGTTTGTAGTAGTCCAACTATAGATATCTAAACTCCAGTAAACATACTTAATCTCACACTTCGTTTCTTTTCAACCTTTTTCAGCTAGGTCTTTATATTGGGCACTAAAACGCTAACCTAGGATAACTACAGTTTCCCTCCATCTTTCAGGAGCGGCTCCTTATAAATTTCTCCTGCCATACTAGTGGCGGTTTATCCAGGAAGCTTTGATGTTTGACTTTAAGAAGTTTGTTTCATGGTGTAGATCCCTTGGATCTATTTGGATACCCCCATTTAAATTTCCTTTTATATTTCTCTTCTCCAACTGATTAGAATTAATTCATTTTATTTATTAAATAACAGCAAACATTCAAATTAAAGCATCTAATGTTCTAAAAACCCATAAACTTTAATCCCTTGATAAACGTTTCTCCACTCCGTACTGCAATTTCGTCGTTGCTTTTTAGTATTTAAATACTTAATTCATTTTGCGAGTATGACGTCCTTTCCTTCTTTCTCTTCACTAAATATCAATCAGGATAAAAACAGGTACTCTCTCTCTCTACTCTAGCGATAAACACATACATAATTCATTTTAAATCCCCATATTTCCGTTTAATTTATCAGTTAGTCCTAGTCGCCCTCCACTCTTAATCACAATCATCATATGACTTCTTTTTAATATAAACAAAATGTAGATCTTAAATATGGATGCTGAGGCTTTCTCTCATGCCATCAAATAATTATTTTATTACATTTCTGATATTTGTAAATTAAATTTAAGGTTATAATTTTCTTATCATCAGCAAATATCATAAAATACTATTGCATCTCTCATTTTTCACCCATCCTTGTGTTATTGAATAGTACACCACGTATCGTTTTATTTACTTAAAATAAAAACACCATGTTCATGTAAATGTTCTTTCAATAAAATATAATTAAACTGATGTTTCTTTTCATCTTAAAGCTTACAAAAATTCATCAGCAATCAAGAATTGTCTTTTCAGCTTTTCGTGTAAAGATCCATATTTTTATTGATAGAGAACATTTTTAATTTAAATGTAAACTACTATTTTGCTTTAAAAATAACTATTTTTGAATTTTTAAATGCATATAAACCATCTTTAAAAATTCTGATAAAAACTCAGTAAATATTCTAAGTCATAAACTTTATAGAAAAAATATCACAACTTATAAATTTTCAATCAACCATTTTATAAAAATTTATTTGTGTCATTTTTAAGTCATTTTAAAGCATCTTTAACAGTTTTTTATTTTTAAAATAAAAATAAGACCTACATAAATTCTAAAAACTATCTAGAGTTGAAATTGAGGTTCAAAGACATTTTGTAAAAATTCCAAACTAAAGAAATATTTATGTAAAATCACTTTGTTTAATGTTAAACAAGTTAAGGCACTTACGTAAAATACGAGAATCGTAATTGCGTCTTTGGGAGCCGTGTCCTTTGTAGTCCAACCAAGAGGAGTCTATCCAGTTGTTCCCAATGGTGAGCTCATCATTTTCCCTCTCCCAAGAAATCAATTGGTCAATTGCATTGTTGCCATGGAAAAGCCACTTGTAACTCTTTTAAGACTTAATATTGATTAAGTCCAAACATACGAGCTTAGCTTCCATGGTTTTATGTTGATGACTAAGAGAGAAGAGAAGATAAAGGCTCCAAAATGGAGGTAGAAGGAGAAGACATGGTAATGGCTATGGAGTAGGCATGGGCTTCAATTCTCTCTTCTTGCTCTCTCCAACTTCAATTGTTTCTTCAAATCCTCTTGCTTGGATGGCTTGAATTGATGGCACTTCCTTCACGATGATAGTGTCCCCTTCTTGATGATGGCGCCCTTCTCTCTCTTTAGTTTGCTCTCTCTCTCCCTCTTTATAGGATGGTACCCCCTCCTCTCTTTCTCATGACTCTTCAACTTCCACTAACTCCTCCCCTTCCTCTTCTCCAATTGGCTTTTGGACTTCCTCTCCCTTTCCTCTTCCTCTTCCACTTAGTCTTTTCCCATTCTCCCTCTCTTCATCTCCCACTATGATGTGCCCCCTAGGATGAGGGCGCCCTCTCCTTGGTCATAACCTCTTCAAATCCACATGCAATATTTTTTCTTTTAGTTATGGTTTTTTTTTAAAACTCATTTCCTAACCTTTAGAACCATAACACATAGAAGAACACCCCCTTCTCTTTCAACTAGCATCCTCTCTTACATAATATTTTTTTGTTAAGCTAAAATGTTAGCTACTTTTCCACCTTCATTATACAACTAACCTCTCTTGCATTTTTGCCTATGAGGTTGCCATTATCAAAATGTTTCCCCTCCTTGCTCATATTAACTCAAATACTCATGGTTCCACTAATAAAAAATAATCCCTTCTGATTAGATAAAACTATCGAATTCTATTTGGTATTTTCCTAAGTCCACCCTCTAGCACAAAATTCCTTTAAACTAGGATTTTCCACTTGTCGGACTACAGAGACACGTCCTCCAAAGATGAAATTACGATCGCATCTGCATTAAATTAATGTGAAAATTTGGTAACAATGTGTCAATTGTATACAATGTTGCTTAAAAAAAAATTCTGATAAAGGGTAGTGGATAATAATCATTTACTTTTTTCTTGTTCATCTCCTTAAAATCCACACATAAGTGGATTTGATTATTATTATTTTTCCCAATCATAACCAATGAGCACCATTTTGTGTATTCAACAAGAAAATTTAAGACCTACCTTCCTCGAATTCATCAATTTCTCATAAAGAGGCTCTCTCAACTCAAAAGGAATGTGTCTAACTTTTTGCATCATAAGTTTGCTACCCTCTTTCAGTGGGATCTTATACATGGCAATAGTAGGAGGAATCCTCTTCAATTCATCATAGCTCCATGCAATTATGTCTCTAAGCTCTTGTAGGAATGCCGCCTAGTTTATACACTCATCATTCAATAATTTGGTACCAAGCTTGATCGAGTGGGGAACATTAGGAGTCATGAGATCCAACTCTATCACATCGACATCAATAATCCAAGGCCATCCAAGCAATAGATGGTAGCACGGACTCATAGCAAATTGAACAATAGCGAATACACTTAATATGTGCTGCGATCACATGAACTTGAGACATCATTCCTTGTGGTTGTCTCCTAGCAAATCAAATGATAGGGAAGTTAAGAATTTGTGCTACGGTCACATGCACTTGAGACACCGTTCCTTGTGGTTATCTCAAGCTCTTGTAGGAGTGCAACATAGTCCATACATGTTAGATATGCTCAATGCCCCACCCTCATAAGGTGCGACCAATGATCCATGGTGCTCAAATTTGTAAGGCCCCCATTATGAGGAGAAGCCAAATGTGAGCCTGGATATTGGTTGAGTCCTAACTTGTATATCAGATGAGGACTATGTGACCGGATGGCAAAAAGGTAACCATTATGGGTCTAATCTTTGGGTTGGATTGAGTAGTTAAGTTGGTAGCAACTCGAGGCACATTGCATCGAGTTGCAATGTAAGGGAGAGCAAACAGTAAAGAGAATATTCCTTGGAATATTCCCTGATTGACTAGTGGAGGCTCATATGGTAGGTCGGTCACGTCAACCTAACCACCTTCATGGGCTATAAAAGCTAAACCCCTTTACAACCATCGATCATCTATCTTTCACCCAGTCAAAGTTGTTCCAGCTAGCCTTAAGCTCTTCACCTATCTTCTGTCTATATTGCCATCTAAGCTTCACAATGGAAGCGCACGGGTGGATAGAGCCATCTCTGTATCAGTTGTTTGGAGCTAAAGAAATTTTCTAATTCTCCTCTTATTTGTTGTGTACTTTTTATCTCTATCTCTTTCTCATATTATGTTCATTGTGCCGTGTAATTTTTACATGGTATCAGAGCCCAGGGGGCTCTAAGGATCAAAGAGTGCACAAGAGGCAAAGGATTCAACAGCAAAGAGGAACAATGTCATCTTCTGAAACTGGTTCTAACGCATCAGGAAGCGGTGCAGGAGGTGGTGTTGATGTACTAGCTATTCAAACACTAAGGATTTGTCCACCAACCTTCAGCGAAGGCAAGTTAGATGGTACAAACTATACCTTGTGGAAGTTCAAAATTACAACTATCCTTGATTCTTATGAGCTTCTGGAGAGTGTGCTGGGGATTGATGTACAACCACAACCTACCCCCCCCCCCCCGACCCATCAAATCCTAGTGTGATGATTCCTCCGAATGCAGATCTTCTATGAGCTTGGAAATGAAGGAATGCAGATGCATTGTGTGCCTTAGTTACAAGCTGTTCTGATAGTGTTCTGACTTTGATTCAGCATACAACCAAAGCATCAGAGGCTTGGAATGCATTGAGGAGTTAGTATGAAACACGAAACCAAACAAGGATTCAAAACTTGGAGAATCCACTAGCAACAAAGAAGTTTGTTGAAGGAGAGGCAGCTGAAGCATTCAACACTCGAATTAAGAATCTGTGCGACCATATGGTTGGTGCTAGGATACAAAACACTAGCGAGGAGCTAGCTTGGAGGTGTCTTCAAATTTGTCCACAAAAGTTTGATGGACTAGTAACTGCCCTTAATACTTAGGTGAGACCTCAAGCTTTGAGTTTTGAGGAGTTTTGTGCATTATTGCTGGAGGAGGAGTTGAGGCTGAAAGCCCGAGAAGGAAGCAACAATGGAGATGCTGCATTCTCTGCGAATGCAAAAGGCAAAGGTGGTTCCTCCACCAAAAATGATGGTGACAAAAAGAAGGAGGGCGGTAAGACAAAGTTTAAGGAGAGTGCTTCTACTGCAAGAAGAAAGGACATGCAATCACTGATTGTTGTGTCAAGAAGGCAGATGAAAAGAATGGTACCCTTAAAAGTAAAGGTAAAGAGACAGCCAATACGGCTAAAGCAGAGTTGGAGTTATTCATGGCAACCATTGAGGAGGTGTGTTCCTTGGCGCAAGAAGAATCTACCACTGACTCATGGGTGTTGGATAGTGGGGTCTCCCATCACATGACCAACAAGAAAGTTCTATACAATTCTATGCAGCCTCTACAAGAATCCATCACTATGACGGTTGGAAATGATGCAAAATGCCCTACTGCGAGCACATGTACTATTTCATTTGTTGCTGCAAATGGTGATGTCAAAAAGCTTTCAAATGTGTTGTATGTTCCTGAAATTAGGAGAAATCTGTTATCAATTGCTGCCATAATTGATCTTGGTCATGAAGTGAGGTTCAAGAAGACAAGTGCAAAAATTCTTGACAGTGATGGCTAAGTTGTTGGCAAAGGAGAAAGAAGGAACAACCTAATGAGCTAAGTGCTCTTACAGCCACCATTGGAGTGGGCACAAGTAAGCTTTAGCATGAAAGGTTTGGACACATTGGATTTGCAGTGTTGAAGGAGATGCACAAGCAAGGTATGGTTGCTCACCTACCTACAATGACTAAATTGAAGGAACCATGTGACGCTTGTATGATGGGCAAGCAAAGAGAAAGGAATTTCCACAGGAAAGCAAGAATAGAACACAAGCTTCTCTAGAGTTGGTGCATGATGACTTGTGCGGAAAGATGCCTACACAAGCCTTAGGGGGATCTTCTTATTTTATGTTGATTGTTGACGACTACAGTATGCAGAAGATGTGGGTGTACTTCCTTCGTAATAAGACTCAAGCTTTTGGTAAGTTTAAAGAATGGCTAAAACTTTTTGAGAATGAAACATGGAAAAGTGTGAAGAAATTTAGAACAGATGATGGTGGTGAGTTCAACTCAAAGGAGTTTGAAGACTTTTGCAAGAGCAAAGGGATCAAGCGTCAATTGATGATGTCTCACACACCTTAGCAGAATAGTGTTGTGGAATGCAGGAATTACACCATTGTGGAGATGGCAAGATGCATGCTAAAGGGCAAGGGATTGCCTAACCATTTTTGGGCTGAAGCTGTTAATACTATAGTCTACATCTTAAATCGGAGCTACACAAAGGATCTCAAGCAAAAAACACCTCATGAGGCTTACACTAGTAAGAAACCATCTATCTCACACTTCAGAATTTTTGGATGTGAATGTTATCCACATACTCCAGATGAGAAGAAAAACAAGTTACAACCAAAAAATAGAAAATGTATCTGCTTGGGTTATAGTGATGAGCAGAAAGCCTAGAAATTATATGACCAAGAGGCAAAGAAGATCATCACGAGCTGTGATGTGGTGTTCAAGGAGCAGCTACATATAATGGAGGAGGAGAAGGCAAGTTCTTCCACTTTATCATCATGAGAAGAAGAAGTCCACTATGAACTTGTCCTGAGAGCTGTCCCTATCCTTAAGGAGGAGGAAGCATCATCTTCAGATGATGAGGGAAAAGTTCACCAACCTAACATCACCCCACCAGAAAAGCCATTGCTGCATTGGGTGAAGCAGCTCTATGACCACATGTGGGAACTTTTGCTCAACCGCCAAGACCCACGAACCGCTTATTGTTTCAAGCATTCCAAGTCAAGCACTAATGGCTACCTCTCACATAACCGACGTGCCATCCATATCTATGGGTGTAATGAGCTTACCTCCATGTCGATTGAGTTACCTCCTCTCGTGCGCACTCCGGTAGCTCCACGATCCAAGTGCAAGCTTCAAGTAAGCTCCATCCTCAAGCTCCATGCTCCAAGCTCCATAGCCACAAGCAAGACAAGAGAAGAGAAGAGAAGAGAAGAAGAGAGGAGAAGATGGAGAGCTTCTCCTCCCCGGTCCCTCACCCTCACACACTCACTCCCTCACACTCTCACACTCCCTCTCTCAAGCACAAGCTCAAGCAAGCAACAAGAAGAAGAAGAAGAAGAAGAAGAAGAAGAAGAAGAGACCCACTTTTGGCCACACACAAGAATGAGCTTCTCATTCACTTTTCAACTTTATATACAAAACCCTAAATCCCTTTTGGGCGGTCATCCCCTTATCCCCTTTTTTACATGGCTGGCCATGGCCTAGGCCCTTTTTCCCATTGTCCTCCTATCTTTGTAGCTTCCTTCCTACCGCCCATCTACCTTTACAAATTGCACGACTGAGAGCCTGACACTCCTTAAATTAAATTATGATGCGCTTGCGCTTTTTTACAAAAGTATTGACTTGTGCTTTTCCTTGCGCATCTTTCTCCCTTATTTGGGACTTTTCTGCGCTTCTTGTATTTCTAGATTTTCCATGTGCACCTTTGTCTTCTGTTTCACTTTTCCTTGGCCTTTTTCTTCTGCTTTAGCTTTTCTCGATTTTCCACCTTATTTGTCTGACAGTTAACATTACCGCCCTCCTAGACAAGTGCTAGTCCCATGGCACTCACCTTCGTAGGTAGCAAGCTTTAGCATGCACCGAAGACGTGGGTGGCAAGGACGTCTGTGGTTGCCATGGAGGAGTGTTGGTAGTGGTGGGGAGGAAGGTTGTTGGGGTGCGTTGGTGGCCTAGGTGGCTGGTGGTAGGGCTGTTCGTTGTGGGGATTGCACTGATGAAGTACAAGTGGCAATTTGTTTGGAATTCTGCACATGACGATTCTTGGCGGGCTTGCAGGATGATAAAGGATAGGAATTCAGAGTTGAGTGTCGATGAAGACCGAACGACACTTTCGTTGGAGTCTTCAATACCTACAATTGAAAACCTCTCAAAGGTGGTCTCTCCCTGGGGGTAGTGCTAGTCTTCTCTATCGTACACAAGACATAGTTCAAGACATGTCAAACTCTAAGCAAGCTGAGAGTATTGTCCTGCACTTGAGGACCCAAACTGTGTATATGCTTCGGTGCGGATATTATGTCAGTGCTCGTGCATACTTAGATATTACATAACTAGAAGACCGTGGGTTGGTTTCTCGTAACAATGTGTGGATGAAGCAAAGCTATCCATGTTGAGAAGAAGTACACGTGAAGGTGTATGAGACATCCCTTGCATTGTGACTGCATGACGCAGCCTAATTGAACACAAGGACACCGCACTTTTGGTAGTTGGGAGCTATTGGACTTGCTTGATGAGGACAGTGTACTTTTCATGGCCATTCGTGCGGTGCTTACCACAAGTGATTGCAATGGTATTAAGGCAAAGTGCAAGAAGGAATTGTGTGAATGGGTTAGGGTGACAAGTCTAACCATAGGCAAGACAAGCTCCCTAGGTATGTCCTACCCTTGATGTGCCCTGAACAATTGTGGGTGATGCTAAAGGGCTAGGGGACTAGGGACAGAGCCAGCCGACCAAGGTCACTGGACGTGCCTAATTTGAGGATCCCTAGGTGTTGTGTTGTGATCGTGGGTGCTTTGTATCTTTTTCTTTTTTTCCTTTTTTTTCTTTTTTTTTCCTTTTCTATTTTCTTTTTCTTGTACTTTTTCTTTCTTTCTTTCTTTCTTTCTTTTTTCTCTCATCTTTTTTTTTTGACTTGCCTGAGTACAACCATTGCAATATGTTGAGGTTATCAGCCTTTCAATGGGTTGGGAAATGTCAAGCTTCGAAGGCTTAGAAAATGGATATTACAGTGATGATTGTGCCCTAGTCTCGTTGTTAGAGAAGCAATCGTTGAGAGGGGAGATACACTTGAGATATTGCAACCCTCTTTGGAACGTGCGATGTTGGTACAATTGGGGTAACAGCTGCCGTGAGTGCCCAGCACAGAGTGTAATCCAGAAAGAGGAAGTGGTTAAGATCATGCTTTGGGTCATGCGATGTGGACACTCGCATGGGTGATTTTTGCTTTCGGCAGCGTGGCTTTGTCGCGGCTCTTTGTGGGGTCGATGGTCTTGTGGTGACTTGGGCGTTGAACACTTTCACACAAAGACCTATGTCATCCTACATCCACTTGTCACTTCATGAGAGTGCATGCACGGCATATGCCGCAACTATAATAACTAATGCAACGCAAGGAGGCATCACTTATCTGAATTCCATGTTGTTGACTTAGATACTTATCACCTGTGCTTGATTAGCTTTTTCTTTTGCTAAAGACATGAAATATATTAAACGCAAATGTGAAAAGTTTGTACAATCGGAGAACATGTCAACAATTAACCATTTAAAGACAAAACGTCATGGCCAGGTAGTATTTGATAAGCCTTTTACATGACATGGGGCTACTCTATTTGTATGAGGCGAGGCAAGTCTGGGTGGTCGAGCGACTGAGGCTCTACTAGTGAGGGGCTCCTGTGAGGTTGGTTGAGGAAGATGTCGGCTAGGACCTCGATGGTATATTCCCTGGCCGCAAATGTTTTCGAGATGCTTTTAAACAATGCGTCAAATTCCTACTTGTCCCGAGCTGCCCTTTCCTCTTTCGAGCACCTGGTGCCTGAGCGTCTGGTGGGAGCCTGCACTGCTGGTGTTGCCACACCCCGTGTGCTCCCTTGAGCCCTCGTCCTCTTGGCTTGGGGGGTTTTTGGCCTGCGTCCTGGGCGGTGTCGTTTAGGGCCTCTTTTCGGCGCATACCTCTTTAGAGTAGGCACGTAACGTTTTGGTGGGGGCGCTTGTGCTGCATGCTCCCTTCGATGGTGAATACCATCCTTACAAACCAGCTGCATTGGGTGCTCCATGTCGGCTACTGTAGGGGGACCTGCAATATGCGAACCAAGAATTAGGCCTAGAGGCAGGATAAAACTGTTCGCATGGAAGGGATTATACAATGGGTTATCAAGTGCACATGACGAGAAGGGGAGAGGTGAGGCATGCAGTGTTTGTTGTAGAGGGATGTCCCCCATGATGATGCTCATTTGGCCTCCATCCATTAGCAGATCTTGGCTCATGCTAAGTTGCATGGACTAGTTGTCATGGAGTGGGGCAGGACTCATCCTCGAAAGGATAGACCGAAAAGGGGGAAAGGTGTATAAAAAGGGACGGTACCCTGTCTACACCATAAGAGATATTGGTCAAGGCTTCCTATGTCAGTAATGAGGGTTGCATGCCCTCCCCTTGGAGGCGGGAATGGTCACACAACTTCTAAATGTGTGGTGAGAGGAGGACTTGAGGAGCTTAGCCTGTCAAACCCAACTCTTGTCCTTGCACTTGACTATCATTGCTTGTGTGTGTTGATAATGTCTATACAGGGTCACAAAATTCATTGTTTATTTATGTACATATTTATGAATCCATATCACTTCACGAGGATAAAAGCCAATTGTAGAACTTTGGATTATACTGGAGTGTGGCACACACATCTAGTACTCATGGCACCTTACTCAATACCGATAGATATTTTGCAACATCGAGTAGCATGGAACCTTGTCCGAGTCTACTGGCAACATGTAACTCCTCCTCAGTGAGAACCTTATCAAATAGAGAGCTCTCTTGGCTAGCTTCAGCTAAGTTCGTACCCCGAATGGCAGTCAGCACTTGAAAGGAAGTTGGTTCCACATAGGTTGGGTCTCTTTGAGACCGCCATTTGGCCAATCGCTCCTCTGAGACTCTGTCATGATCTGGGCTCCTAATTCAGCCATTGCAACGTGGTTTTCACACCAATGTTGTTGAAATTGACTTTGACCCTCTGATTGTCGCTTTAATTGCTCTATCTCTAAGAGATTTGGTTGGCAGAGCACATCATTGAATGTTACAATTAAGCGTAGTTCGTCGGCTTCCTTGTCAAAGATGAGTTGCATGTGTTCATGCAGGAGCTTGTTATAGTGCTCGTCAAGATGTTCTTGCTCTTCCCAAGATAAGAGAAATGGCAAGTATTCTTCAAGCTGCTCTTTACGGAATGCACCCATGTCTGCCAGGACATACACATGTGCAAACACTTTGAGCTTAGCATCCAACTCAGTTAAGCATTTTGTGACACTTCTACGTTCAACGAGGGCTTGCTTGGTTGCTATCTCATGCAAGGTTCTAGGAGTTTGCCTGGGCTTTAGCATAGCTGGGGGCTCAGGCCTAGACGAGCAAGATTGGTCAACGCTAGGATTTCTTATGCTCTCGGGGTTTCCATGTTTCTCCTAAGGCTTTGCTATGGCGTCATGGTTCTTCTTGGATGTGACAGCGTTGTATCCACTCTTGATTGGTCAATGCGAGTTCTATTGTCAATGGATTGAGTGTTGCAAGAAATTGTTGACGGTAACGACTGCTTTGATTTTTCAGAGCATATGGATGTGTCTAAGGTTTCACCTCTATTAGGAGAGACATCAATGGGTTCATTGGTGGATGAATTTGATACTTTATTCCTCAGCTCTCCAGTACTCTTAGTCTCAATGTTCTTGGGGTCCACAACCACTTGTAACTGCTATTGTTTTTGGGGTCTCAATGTTCTTGGGGTCTCAATATTCTTGGGGTCCACAACCACCTGTAATTGCTATTTTTTTCGTTGTTTTCTCCTCTTTTTCTTGGTCAGTGAAGGTGCATTCCTCAACGACTCAGGACCCTAGACTAGGTCAACCATTGATGTGCTTGGTTGGGCCTCAGCATTCTCTTTCTCTAGTGTGTCCTTATGGGACATAGCTGTGGCCTGCTGAATAGCCTCGCTAGGCTGTGAGGGTATAATTGTCTCCCTTTTTGGAGAGTCTAGCTCTTCCCTTCTGTTTAACTCTCTAGCCTAGACTTTAGGCGCTTTGGAAGTGCTGGAGTTGTTAATGAAGTTGGTTGTGACACCTCCTCCACAAGTGAACTACTAAGGACATGTTCCGTAAGGGGCATTGTCATGGCCAAAGCTATGACTGCTGCAATCCCTGATTGGAAGTAGTAGCAGCTAGTTCAGTGGACTTGCTACTATTGGTGGATTGCAGTGTCAAGTCCTTAGGTCGATTAGAAGTGGTCGTGTCTTTTGTTTCCCTTTTGCATAGATCGAGTTGAGCTAGCCATGGTGGATTGCACAGGCATATCCTTAGGTTGAGAGCTAAGGGTGGTGTCGTGTCCTGTCTGTTGGACATTTGGAAGCTCTGATGTAGGTAGAGATTGGGATTGAGTAGCCGCACTTGACGACTGTTGTGCTTCCTATGTCCTTTTAGGGGAAGAGGGTGTAAGAGACTTGGGACTCCTAAGTGGCTTTGGCACTGGCTGGGAGATTTGCTTGTGACTATTAGATGATTTTGCTATTTGCTTTGTTGAGCATTTAACCTTGCCATGAGCAATGTTGAGCCTATGATGCCTATTATCCTCTTGGGGAATCAAAGGCTCCTTGGGCACTAGTGGATTTTGCGTATCCTCAACAATTACATCTTATATCTGCTTGTCAAGCATGCTAGGCTGAGGATTTACTCTCCGATAGGTCCCATTTGGTTTCTTGATTTCGACTATGAGGGGCTCTGTCACTCCGCTGTTGTTGACTCAAGACTTGGTTTTTCATTTAGATCTCCTCCTATGCTTCTTCACTCTTGATACGATCTGGCCTTTAGTTGTCAAGGGAGGTTTAGCAAGGGTTTTAGGCACCCAAATCCATCAATTACCTGCGTAATACCCTTAAGCACGTAAAAATGCTTTGGATATCCATCATGGTGTTGTGCTGACCCTCCACTGATGCCTTCGTCTATAAGGCTTGGGCATCTTTTGGGGCCTTCTACGATATTTGTAAGTCCAAAGCCCATCCTTGGCATTGTCTCTTGGCCTTCTTGTTTCACGCATGGCCTCACTTACTGGTTCTTGTTGTTCGACTTGTGCTTGTATCAACTCTTCCAACAAGTCCTTGCTCTCGTTAGCAGGCTTGAGTGTTATGTTAGCACCCTCATTGCCCTTACCTTGAGGTTCGATGAGGTCACCCTTACTAAAGGTTGTGACTATCCTTACACCCTGTAGTGTCAGGTGTATTCTCTGTGCTACATAGTCGGCCTCACACTTGGTCGCCCTTTTGAAGGGTCTTCCTAGGAGGGTTTCCTTCCCGTAGCTAGCACTATTTGGAGGAACATGAAATAGGATAGGCAAGCTTTCAATTTCAATTTTCGGATTCTGCACTTCCCTATGAGCGCTTGTGGGTGTCCCCCATAAGGGCTAAGAGTTGCATTAATCGGTGTGAGCTCTAGTTGGCCTAGTAGGGTCCATGCTTCATAGGTCAAGATATTAAAATCTGATCCTTTATCAATCAAAGCATCGATAGTGTGCTCTTTTTTCGCAGTGAGTTTGACCCTAAGATAAGCAAGTGGTGCTATGTCTTCATCTTCCGGGTCTTGGCTTGTAAATTTAAGCCTTCTGACAAATACCCTTGAGTTCCCAACTGCACGACCAGATGTGGATTCTCCACTGATGTCTTGGATCGTCAGTGCAGTGCTATTCAAGGAGCATCTATCATCTAGACTGTCATATCTAGTGCTCCTCGCAGTTGCAGCTTGATGTTGTTGATTTTTTCTTTGACTAGATGCAATCCGTATGCAATACATATGTGTTTTTGCAGTGTAGACTTTTTTCCCTTGTTGGCTAGATTAGCCCATTGATGTTCTAGGGTCTCTGTTTCTCTCTGTTTGGGTAGGGGCTTTTGGTTGCTCTTTTGCAAGTGAGAATCCATGCTCATGTAGAGCCATTACTACACTAGGGTCCAATTTGGAAGACCTGTCACGATGCGCATTTTCTCTCCAACCTACTTGGGGGAGGTGTGGAGGGGGCAGAGCCCTCTCGGGGGGGGAGGGGGGCAGTCCCCCCCGGCCCGCAAGGCCGTTATGGTAAACACCATGCGCAATTTGGAGGACTATTTATAGCCAAATTTTGAACTACTTGCTCTAAGTTTCAGCCCAGTGATGGATCTGTGATGTGCCTTTAGCACTACGTAGCCTTTGGGGTCAATTTCAGGGTTTAGATGCGTCAAAATTTGTGTTCTAGATTCCTGTCCGATTTTGACAGTTTTATGTCCGATTCTCAGATGTCCAATTTTTAGGGGTCTGATTATCAGAATCGGACGTCCAATTTTGGGTTGGTCCGATCAACCCAGTGGTCCGATTTTGGTCACATCCGATTTTGTCAAGCATCCAATTCTGACAAGTGTCCAATTCCTTGTGTCCAATTTCCAGGGTCCGAGTGTCCGATTTTGAAGTCTAATTTTTAGTGTGTCCGATTTTCAAGGTCCGAATGTCCAATTTTGAGACTGCGTCCGATTCTTGCAGTGGTCCGATTTTGGGAATCGGATCGGGCATGGTGGTCCGATTCTAGCAATCAGATGGTCCGACCCCGAAATTGAATGGTCCGATTCTCAGAATCGGATGGCTTTGTTCGATGGCACCGACGACGGCCCGCGAGTTGCACGCGATGCCTCAAGGTCAACGCCTACTCCACGGAATCGTCTCGTGCCTTCCAAATAGGTGCAAAACACTACAAGGAAATGCCAAACTTACCTGGGATCACTGTGGCGCTCAAATCGATCGTCACTTCAGAGGTCTCCCCACCACTCTCTCTCTCTCTCTCTCTCTCTCTCTCCTTGGCTCTCAAGCTCACTGTGGTCTTTCCTGGTTCCCTGGGCCTCTTATTGCCCCATCCCAGCATGATGTAACCTCATAAATTAATCCCTCATACTCTTCCAGCTAGAAATCTGAATCTGTGTCCCTATTTCCCTGTTATACAACAACAGAAAAACCTACTTTTTGCTCCAATGTTTTGCTCCTATCCTTCCTAAATGCAAGAAAAAATTATAAGAAAAATACCTACACTACTCCATCATGATTTCCCAAGTCCAAAACAACAAAATCCTACTTGCTAAGGAGATCGAATACCTCTTCAAACTCCCTCGCTTCCTACCTATCTACCTCAAGCACCGGTTCGGGGAAAACCCTACTTCAATGCTCGATTCGAAGCGCGCAAGCGCTCAAGGCTTGAATCCATTGGTCCCGGCAACGGAATCAAAATGTGGAAACTTTCGCTCGATCGCCAAGACCCACGGACCACTTATTGTTTCAAGCATTCCAAGCCGAGCACTAATGCCTACCTCTCACATAACCGACGCGCCATCCATATCTACAGGTGTAGTAAGCTTACCTCCATGCCGATCGAGTTACCTCCCCTCCTGCGCACTCCGATAGCTCCATGATCCAAGTGCAAGCTTCAAGCAAGCTCCATCCTCAAGCTCCACGCTCCAAGCTCCATAGCCACGAGCAAGAGAAGATAAGAGAAGAGAAGAGAAGAAGAGAGGAGAAGATGGAGAGCTTCTCCTCCCCGGTCCCTCACCCTTACACACTCACTCCCTCACACTCTCACACTCCCTCTCTCAAGCACAAGCTCAAGCAAATAAGCAAGAAGAAGAAGAAGAAGAAGAAGGGACCCACTTTTGGCCACACACAAGAATGAGCTTCTCATTCACTTTTCAACTTTATATACAAAACCCTAAATTCTTTTTGGGCAGTCATCCCCTTATCCCCTTTTTTACATGGCCGGCCGTGGCCTAGGCCCTTTTTCACATTGTCCTCCTATCTTTGTAGCTTCCTTCCTACCATGCATCTACCTTTACAAATTGCAGGGGTGAGAGCCCAGCACTCCTTTCCTTGCGCTTTTTACAAAAGTATTGACTTGCACTTTTCCTTGTGCTTCTTTCTCCCTTATTTGGGACTTTTCTGCGCTTCTTGTGTTTCTAGATTTTCCTTGTGCGCCTTTGTCTTTCATTTCACTTTTCCTTGGCCTTTTTCTTCTACTTTAGCTTTTTCAGATTTTCCACCTTGTTCATCTGACGATTAACACCACAATAATCCTATGCCTACATTTGTTGAGGAGAAGGCAGACGAACCAAGGAGGTCTCAGAGAATAGAGGAGCAAAGGAGGGCTTCTGCTCACATAGTCAATATGGCCTTGATGGCTGAGATTATGAGAGAAGTAAAGGAGCCAACTTACTTAGAAGAAGCACTTGCAGATCCAGCATGGAAGTCAGCTATGCAAGCCGAGTATGACAGCATAATGAAGAATGACACTTGGGAGCTAGTGGATCGACCAGCAAAGCGAAAGGTTATTGGCACCAAGTGGATATGGAAGGTAAAGTACAAGGCTAATGGTACTTTAGAAAATTACAAAGCTAGACTGGTTGCACAGGGTTTTTCACATGTTGAAGGGTTTGATTTTCAAGAGTCATTTGCCCCAACTTCCAGAATGACCACTATTCGCACAGTGGCCACCCATACGCTTGAGCCAATTTACCAAATGGATGTTAAGTCAGCGTTCTTAAATGGTGAACTCAAGGATGAGGTGTATGCAGCTCAACCACAAGGGTTTGAGGGCCCCCATTTTGAGAACAAAGTATGTAAGTTGAAGAAGGCATTGTATGGGCTGAAACAAGCCCCCAGAGCATGGTACCAGACAGTGGATAGACAAGTTGTTTTTAAGCTTAAACTTCAAAAGATGTGCCTCAGATACTAAGTTGTATGTTTACAGGGATGGTGAAAAGTTTGTAGTGATTGTTCTATATGTGGATGACCTTCTTATTACAGGTGACTATGAAGATATGATCCACCAAACTCGAAAGGCTTTGAGTTCTAAGTTTGAAATGACAGACTTAGGCTTGCTGCACTATTGTTTGGGAATTGAAGTCTAGCAAAAGCTAGGAAAGATCTTCATCTCTCAGAAGAAGTATGCATGGGAGATCTTGAAGGCATTTGTCATGACCGAGTGCAAGGAGATAGCTATACCTATGGAGGTGAACATAAAGTTATCCATTGAGGATACATCATCACTGGCAGACATTGGGAGGTATAGGAGGATGGTCGGCAGTTTGATCTACTTGTGTAACATCAGACCAGATATCAATTTTGCTATTGGTGTTTTGAGCAGGTTCTCAAACAAACCTCATGAGAGTCATTGGAAGGTTGGGATGCAGGTGCTCAAATACTTGAAGGAAACTCTTGACTATGGTATCACATACAGTTCTGGAACTTCTCTTGTGGGGAATTGTGACTCAGATTGGGCAGGAGAGTGATTCCAGGAAGTCAGTTTTTGGTTATTGTTTCTTTTTGGGTTCAAGAATTTTCTCTTGGATTAGTAATAAGTAGCCAACAGTGGCATTGTCTTCTACCGAAGCAGAGTACAAGGTAGCTTGTTTTACTGCATGTGAAGCAGTATGATTGAGAAGGATCCTATGTCATATGGGAGTGCAGGATGAAGAACCAACTGTGCTGAGATGTGACAATCAAAGTTGCATCGCCATTGCCAAAAATCCAATGTTTCATGCATGCACAAAACATATAGAGATCTAGTATCACTATGTGCATGATTTGATGGAGGATGGGATAGTGGAATCGGTCTACTGTCCAACAGAGGAGAATGGAGCAGATATCTTCACCAAGGCACTTACGAAGGATCTACTTCAAGTTCATCTTCAGAGACTCGGCATTGGGCCTAGAGGATAGTTCACCTATGGGTGGACATTGAGGGGGGGTGTTAGATATGCTCAATGCCCCACCCTCATAAGGTGTGGCCAATGATCCATGGTGCTCAAAGTTGTAAGGCCCCCATTCTAAGCAGAAGCCAAGTGTGAGCCCAGATATTGGTTGAGTCTTAACTTGTATATCAGATGAGGTCTATGTGACCGGATGGCAAAAATGTGACCATTGTGGGTCTAATCTTTGGGTTGCACTGAGTAGTTAAGCTGGTAGCAACTCGAGGCACATCGCATCAAGTTGCGGGGTAAGGGAGTTAAAAGGGGCCCCTATTTTGAGGTCCGGGGGCCACGGAAGCGGCCCCTGGCTAGGGGGTCCCAAGGGGGGCAGCGCCACCCTGGCGGGGGTCCGAGGGCAGCACCCTTGGCCAGACAGTAAAGGGAATATTCCCTAGAATATTCCCTGGCCGACTAGTGGAGGCTCATATGGTAGGTTGATCATGCCGACCTAACCACCTTCGCGGGCTATAAAAGCTAAACCCCTTCATAGCCATCGATCATCTATATTTCACTTAGTCAGAGTTGTTCTAGCTAGCCTTAAGCTCTTCACCTATCTTTTGTCTAGATCGCCATCTAAGCTTCATAATGGAAGCACATGGGTGGATAGAGCCATCTATGTATCAGTTGTTTGGAGCTAAAGCAATTTTCTAATTCTTCTCTTATCTATTGTATGCTCGCTATCTCTATCTCTTTCTCAGATTCTGTTCACTGCGCTGTGTAATTTTTACAATACACTTATCATTCAATAATTTGGTATCAAGCTTGATCGGGTGGAGATCATTAGGAGTCATGAGATCCAACTCTATCACGTCAGCATTAATAATCGAAATTTTTCCAAGCAATATATGGTAGCATGGTCTCCTAGCAAATTGAATAATAGATAAGTTAAGAATACACTCAATATGTGCTATGGTCACATGCACTTGAGACACCATTCTTGTGCGTAGTTAACACAAACAATGGCCATAAGAACTAAAACTAAGATGCCTTGAGATCTGCCCAATAGCGACTATGTTTATCAATCCTATTCAGGGTTGGGCTAGATGCAACAATAACTCTAGGGCAAGGAGCTTGAGGATTAGAAAACCCTAAGTTGAAGGAAAGACCGATGCCTTTGTACTTGTTAGGAAGAAGTCTGGGTTATCGATCAATGTAAGTGATTATTAGAATTTATGTCTTGTATGCTGCGACGTCTATCCCTTCTCCATCAAACTCAGGTGCCTTAATTTGCTTGAGAAGGAATTTCTTCTCTTGCATGTCAGCATTCGTGGGTGCAAAAGGTGCATGACAATCAAGCCATACCACTTAGATTATTCTCTTTAGGATATGCCTACAAGCCATACATTAACCAATCACGCATCATTACGAAGTTTCACTTTGATACCAACTATGACGTGCCCCTGTCCAGGCACATTTCTAGTGGTCCATTGAGAGATGAGTCTAGGCAATGCCACCCAGCAATCCATGGAATGTCACGTGGTTTGTTGCCCAAGGTTTGTCGAGTCCGCCTCGCAACGGAACGTTCATGGCCAAACCCACTAGGATCGACCTAAAACTTGGATTCCTAAGAATCAAGATCTCTTGACAGCATTCTAACATTGGGTCTTGGACATCCTAGTTTACGCAGAGATACCCAATCCAAAGAAGATCCATGCCCCACTTGGTTCAAAGAGAATGGGAAAAGAGAGGGATGCACCACTCAACCTCTCTGCCCGTAGGGCATAGTCCCATTCCGGTCCCCTAAAACAACATGAATCGGGTTCTAACTTATCATTACTTATAGGTCAATGATAAAACCTTGTGAGAAGCCTCCCAAATCTCTAGGACCACCCTGCCATAGGATAGACCCGTCAAGGGTTCTGTCCACCTGCTTCCCTCAATAGGTGTTCTTTAGTTACCTAATTAGATCCTATCACATTTATGTATGACATTTAAAATCAGTTTCCTTAATTAAGCCTTTTTGGGAATAGGGATCATTTGCATAATTTACGGTACAAACACGAATACAGAGTAAGCAATCCTTTGACAAACAAGTTCAAAAAATTCCTTATCTTCACGTTAATCTTTGTCCCTTGCCCATACAAGAGAAATTATATATCCCTTTTGTCTAACAGAAGTACCCGATCCAAATCACATGGCACCATAACTTCCATCCTTTATCAAGAATAGGATCTTCCAACACCACAAACATTGTGCTCACGAAAGTCTTCAACTTCATTCCGAACTAGGCAAGGGGTGTCTAGAGCTCCAACTAACCGCAAGTGACCTAGGAGTGAAACACAACTTCCATGGTTGGCCTTTTCACCACTCGACCTTCAACCCATGAATCAAGCAGTGCCCTCTCGTGTTGAAGCGCAGACTGACCTTGGAGATGATCCACCCACACAAAATATCCTTCCTTAATTAATCCAATTAAGAATCAGGCACAATCAAGGCAATCAACCCTAATATCATCTTCAAAGAAAACATTCCTTTATTTCCATGGCAACTTGTCATTACAAACACCTGCCATGCAATTATCGTCAAACACAAGCAATTGGAATAATCATCCAAATCACATCCCAACAATCAGTTTAATGCAAACGCATTTAGGACTTTTTCTATCAATTAAAAAAAACAATAGTATCCTTTTCCAAACTGTAAAGTGTCCGCTAGTCCCAATCCACGACACACCTTTTAGTAGTCCATCAGTAGGTTTTTCCATAAATGATGCCGCCCGGTGCTCCCTTGGAACATCACGGGTTTGTCACTTAGGCCCTACCGAGTCTACTTCGTAACGAGAGAGTTCTGGCCGAACCCACTAGGATCGACCTGAAGACTTGGGTTCCTAAAATCAGATGGGTCTCCTAGCAGCCAGCTAGCGTAAGTAATTTCGAGTTTCACTTTTTAGAGGATTACTCGATCTAAAGCGGACTTGCCATTGCACTTGGTTCAAAGAGAATGGGAGATGGAGGGGAGTGCGGTACGTCAACCCTCCTGCCCATAAGGCAAAATCCCATTCCAACCCCCTAAAACAATGCAAGTCGGTTCTACCTAATGACTACTTGGTCAATTTATCATCTTCCTATTTCTATATCCGATGTAGAAAAGCTCCCAGCTAACCAGGACCACCCTACCATTAGACGGACCCGTCGAGGGTTACGCCCACCCGCTTTCCTCTGATGATGGGTTATCTTTAGTTTTTTAATTACCTACAATACATTTATTGGAACATATACAACCAGCTTCCTTAATTAGTCCATTAAGTCACATGTTCCTTCACATAATTTATCTCACTAACACGCATACAATTCGAACAGTAAAGCAAACTTCTTTATTATATTGGAAGTCTATTACAATTTCCATCATTCGGTTCCAGCGGAAGATACACAGAATTCCATAAGGACATTCTGTCCACCAAGATTCCACCCTCATAACTAGTATTTAGGGTTCCAAGATCCCATCCTGGGTCACGAAGGGGCTCGTCAGATTCTTGGAACAATGCAGGATTTACAGCCAGGGCCCCCTCTGGCACCTACAATTCCTACTGCCCAAGACTATCCCTACTGACAGACCTTTCGCCTACGGAGCCGGTCCAAGCCTCTCGTAGCGATAAACATGACCCCCTTGGAGTAGGGTCTCGCCGCTAGCTTAGGGGTAGCCTAGCGCGATCCTTCCTTTTATTCTATTTGGCAATAATTTCAATCAAAAATCTAGATTCTAGCAAACACAAACAGTCCTTTCAAATATGTATCAAATAGTGCAATGACAATCATCCCAACATGTAAATCACAGTTTCCATAGCCAAGGTAGACCTTATCCTAAGGTAACCTTTCATTCTAATGAGGATTCTTCTCCCCATAAAGAAGTGTTGAGTATACCTCTTATAACATGTTAAGCAAGGCATGAGTTTTCCATTTGGATTCACTTATCCAACATAAGCAAAATTCCTTAAGGAAATATATTGTGTCAATAACTCAACGAGATGATCTATAGGATTCCTAAATAGATAATCAGTTTCTATAACCTTCACTAATCAATTCTTAACCTCGTCGCATTTGATCATAACTATATTGAATGCGCATAAAGTCATATGTACAATAACCTTTGGCAATTAACTCTATCATGATTCTATGCCTTGGTATCCCAACTATTCTAGCTACAAATCATAGTGATTAATCGTTTTATGCTTGAACTAATATGTCTTTCTAGATGAGTTATTAATTTAATGTATAAGTGAAGAATATGGAAGCTAATATCTTATGTAATTATCTTATATTGAAAAATGATAATCTAGTAATGAATAACCTGGTTTGGCAGCATGGCGACATTAGGAACTTCATCTTTACTCATGCTCGCATTAGCCACACCCGATATTCCATTTGTAGTGGCAACTCCTGCAACCTCGGGCACTCCCGTATCATTGGCAATACCCGTTGCTTGACCGGTTGCATTGATTTCCATGGTTTTTCCACTTCGTCGCTTTGGAGCCATCGTCCACGAGGAGTTTGAGAGATAGGGAAGGTGGGATAGATTTTAGATGAGAGAGGGTAAGAGAATATGGCTTAGTTAAAGATTGAGACAAGGGATTTGAGCTAACTCTCTTTCTCTTTCTCTTTCTCTCTCTCTCTCTCTCTCTCTCTCTCTCTCTCTCTCTCTCTCTCTCTCTCTCTCTCTAGCTTCTCGCAGCCTCTTGAAGGAGTATTCTTCATTCTCTCTTCTTCTCTCTCGTAGCCTCTCGAGGTCTCCTTCTGTCCCTTATGCCTCTCCCATGCCTTATATTTATAGTGAATTGGAGAAAAGGGCTTGTGGTTGAGAAGTGGAGCTCTTTGTGGAGGGGGATCTTGGAAAGATCAGTGATCTCATGCTCAGATCATAAATCTGATGGTTCCATTGGCTCCGAAAGGGGGGTAAAACTCCAAGATACTTGCTTAGAAAGCTCTCAGTTCACTCCTTCTTTTCTCTGTTCGAAATGCTGTCTACTGCCTGTAAACTGCGATCGCGGCGCACGCGATTTCGCCAGTCACTTTTCTTTATTTTTCTTTTTATAAAATCTTCAAACTAACTAACACATCACTTGTTTTTTTTCTTTTAAATGACATCTAGTTCTAGAAATCTCCATATCTCTTTTTTTTAAAAAAATTTAAGATAATCTCTAAAATATCTAAAATATTCTGGTCTTGTCCAAAAGTCTAATATTTTTAGACCATCCAAACTATACACATTATCCTAGTGATTAATATAACTCATAAGTTTCGTTCACGTTGTAATTTACGTGAAGGGTGGCCACGGTCCTTGCTAATTCGAAAAAAATATCGAATTTATGACTCTTGATTTTTCTAAATAAAATATTTTAAATTAAATAAAAATTATTAATAATTAATGTTAGTTAGTTTTTACCTTAGTTAGTCTTTAGTTAGTAATCTTACTAACTTATTAATTAACTAACTAACTTTTGAACTAACCAACTAACTTTTATTGAGTGGAAATATTACATCATTCTCCCCTTAGAGAAATCGAGATGTCCTCATCTCGAGAGAAACTGTGGGTATTGTCTATGAAGAGCATCCTCATTTATCCACGAAGCATCTTCTTCAGGATAATCCTTCCATTGGACAAGGTATTCTCTAAGGGTTCTACTCCTCAATTTTCTCTCCCTTACATTAATTACTATGTCAGGTTGTAGCTCAAGGACTCCTTGGCTAGGTATTACAACTTGTTCATCATCAAGGATATGGTTAGGGTTAGCTACGTATGCTTTCAATAAGCTAACATGAAATACATTGTGGATTTTTATATTCTCAGGGAGTTGTATCTTATAAGCGCTTGGTCCTAGGCACTTGAGAATCTTATAGGGTCCACAATATCTTGAACTTAGCTTCTTAAACTCTCCTAAAGACAAAGAACTCTTCTTTGGATGGATGCAGATGAAGACCATGTCTCCCTCTTTGAAGATTCGTTCTTGCCTTTTTAGATCAGCATACGCCTTTTGTCGATCCTTGGCAGCTTGAATATCCTATCTAATGATCTTGATTTGATCATCCATTTCTTCTAACATTTTTCTCGAGGCTTCTACCCTTAGAGTAGGATCGGAAAAATTAAGTGGCATACGACAATCTTGACCATATAGTGCCTGAAATGGAGTCATCTGAATACTTCGATGATAGGAGGCATTATAGACAAATTCCACTAAGGATAGATACTGAATCCACCTTTTAGGTTCCTTGCTGCAATATGCACACAGAATATCCTCAATTACTTGATTAACTCGTTCTGTCTACCCATCAGTTTATGGATGATAAGCAGTACTGAAACAAAGTTGGGTTCCAATGGCTTCAAATAAACTCTTCCAGAAGTGTGATGTGAAAAGATAATCACGATCACTGATGATCCTTTTAGGTAACCCATGTAACCTAAAAATCTCTTTTACAAAAATTCTAGCAATATCTGAAGCTTTGTAATTGGTTTTTGTTGGGAGAAGATGAGCGACCTTTGTTAGCATGTCTACTATCACCATTATTGAGTTATATCCTCCTTGTACAGAAGGTAACCCAACTACAAAGTCCATGCTAATAAATTCCCATTTCATCTAGGGAATGTCAAGTGGCTGGAGTTTTCCTGGTAACTTAACGCATTCAAATTTTACCCTTTGGTAATTTAGACATTCAGTGACATACTTAAGTACATCACCCTTGAGTTTTTGCCAGTAATAACTTTTCTTGACAGCATTAAGAGTTTTTGCATATCCTGGGTGTCCTGAAAAAGGAGAATCATGTGCTTCCCAAAGTATCCTTCTCTTGAGAGTCTGACTTGAAGGAATGCATAGTCTCATTCTGAAATAAACAAGTCCTTCATCTTCATCTATAGATAATTCCTGATACTTAGTCTTGAGTTTGGGATCTTGTTCCTTATTCTGAACTTTCCAAAACAATTGTTGATAGTCTGGGTCCTTATTTGCATCATCCTTGGTCAACTCGATGATAGGATTAGTCGGCATCGATACCATTGTAGCCAGAGTTTTTGACCTAGATGGTTCTTCAATTATAAGAGCATTAAGGAAGGCTTTACGGCTAAGGGCATCTGCTACTACATTTTCTTTACCGGGTCTGAACTTAATTTCAAAGTCATATTCCTGTAGGACCTCGATCCAACATCGCTGCCTCATATTAAGATCAGGCTGAGTAAAAATCCACTTAAGACTTTTATGATATGTGACTAAGGAAAACTTATTTCCAAGCAAGTAATGTCTCCATAATTTGAGAGCATGAATCACAGCTAATAACTCCAGGTCGTGAGTAGCATATTTTTGCTCATGGATTTTCAATTTTCTTGAAGAGTAAGCTATAGGATGTCCTTCCTGCATTAGTACACATCCCAAAGCAAGAGAGCTGGCATCTGTGACAACTTCAAATTCCTTGCTTAAGTCAGGTAGCCTTAAGATAGGAGCAGTTACCAGACTATGCTTTAGTTGCTCAAAGCTAGACTGTTCGATTGGCGTCCAATTAATGGCAACTTGCTTCTTAAGTAAATTTGTAAGAGGTGCTGCAATTTGAGCATAGTTTCTGATGAATACCCTATACCATCCTATTAGACCTAGAAAACTTCTCACTTCCTTGATAGTGGTTGGGGGTGGCCAATCTTGAACATCCTTGACCTTGGCAGGATCTACTGATATATACCCTCAATAGACACTATGAATCCCAAGTATTCAATCTTTCTTTTGAAGAATGCACACTTCTTCTTCTTGGCATACAACTTGTGTGTTCTCATTGTCTCTAGGACAATGCGAAGATGTGATTCATGATCCTCTTCCTCCTTAGAATAAGTTAGGACGTCATCGAAGAATACAAGGACAAAGTCATCAAGGTGGGGTCTTAAAATGTCCTGCATTAACCTATTGAAGGTAGCTGGAGCATTTGTCAATCCAAATGACATCACGATGAATTCGAAATGGCCATATCTTGTGTTGAAGGCGGTCTTTGGAATATCTTCATTCTTGACTCTAATCTGGTAATATCCTGACAGAAGATCAATCTTAGAAAAGATCTTTGCTCCTTGTAGACGATCAAGAAGCTCATCAATCCTTGGGATTGGGTACTTATTCTTTACTGTTACCTGGTTTAGCCCTCGATAGTCGATACAAAGACGGAGAGTTCCATCTTTCTTCTTTTGGAATAATACTGGGGCTCCCCATGGTGAACTACTTGGCTGGATATACCCTTGTTCTAGCAGTTGCTTGAGTTGCTCTTTTAGTTCGATGGCTTCAGGAATAGACATTTTGTAAGGTCTTTTTGCCACTGGAGCGGCTCCTGGAACAAGTTTGATCTCATGATCAACTTCTCTTTTCGGAGGTAACTCAGTTAACTCTTCAAGAAATATGTCAGCATACTCTTTTAACCGGGATGGTTCTTCTTCTGCATGATCATCTTGATTTATCTTGTTAAGCTTGATCAAGTAAACAGGTAATCCTTTCTTCAAGCCTTTCACAATTCGAGAAGCTTTTGCCAATTGAACTTTAGGTTTCCCTGTTTCACCTTGTGTAGTTGCTATTTCACCATTCAAATCCTGAAATGTGACTTGACCTTTTCCACAATGGATATGAGCATCATTGGGAATTAGCCAATCCATTCCTAGTAAACATTCATAGGCTCCTAGGTTCATTACTCTGAACCTCATACTTGAAAGGTTTTCCCCTAGGTTAAACTCTACCTTGGCAGTTTGTTGTGTAGAAAGTACTTCCTTTCCATTTGCTAATTCCACAAGCAGCTTTGATGCATTTACAGTATCTATACCTATCTTCTTAGCACACATGGGTGAAATAAATGAGTGTGTACTTCCACTGTCAATCAAAACTTTAAATGATTTACCTTGGTAGCTAGCCGGTGTCTGTATTACCGAATATTGACGATTTGGTCCTTTCCTATGGAATGCAGCATGAACACTTGCTCTTTCAATGTCTTCTTCCATAGTAGGGTCTTCCTCCTTATTAGTCTCTCTTAGGGTAATATTTGACGTTCTTCCTCTTGCCATAGCTACATGACCACGACCTTGGGCAGCTCTGCCTTGACCTCGAAATTGGCCTTGGTGATGGTTTCTACCAAGCTTTGGACAATCTCTTCTGAAATGTCTTGACTCATTACAGTGGAAGCACCTAAGACCATCCCTGTTTCCCTGGGTAGGAACAAAATTTCCAATTGCGTTGGATTTTGCCTTCTTCTTTTGTCCTTGGAAAAATTGTCCTTGGGTTCTTTTTGCTTGACCTTTGAATCCTCCTTTGTTCTGGTTATTGTAGCTCCAGGACTTATTGTTATTAGGCTTTGATTGTACTTCCCGCACAATAAGAGCAGCCCGAATCAAAGCATCCTGGAGGTCTATGGGGCGCATTGATTCTAAACGAGTGTTCAGAGGATAATTTAGCCCATTGCAAAACTTGGACACTTGTTGAACAGTATCCATGGAGGGTGCATATTTAATAAGAGAAACAAACTTGGAGTAGTATGCTTCCAAGGTCAGTCCCATTTGCTTCAAATTGAAGAACTCGTTCATCTTTTGGGTGCGATAAGCTGGAGGCAAATACCTTCCTCTTACAGCTTCTTTCAACAAATCCCAAGTAATGGTATTTTTAGGGACACCTTGATCTCGACACCACTGCTTCCACCAAAGTCGAGCTTCACCAATTAATTTTAGCTTAGCTATCATGGCTTGGTTGGCTGGGATAGTTCCAGCAGCAGTAAAATAATCTTCCATCGATTCGATCCAAATTTCTGCATCAGCTTCCACATTTTCACCTTTCCCATCAAACTCTGGAGGTTTGACTTGCTTCAAAAGATTCCTTTTCTCTTGAGCTTCGTTGGAAATTGTTGTGGGTGCGAGATTCTGGGAATTTTTAGCAATTCGTAAGTTAAATTTCACAACTCTATGTAGCGTCAATAATAGAGTACAGTACTCAAAATATCTCTCGCTTAGTTTACTGAAACAACTCTCAAATCAACTCTCCCATTAAAGTTAAATTGCAATTTCAGAGGTTTCAAGACAAAAATAATGAAATAGGATTGCATTATTTCTTTGATTGATAAAGTATCAATCAATCTTTTATTACAACGGATGTACAAGGTAATTAGATGGAAGGAAATACATTATTCAGATGGCTCGCAGGCTCATCTTATTTTCTCTCAGGAAAGCTTTCCCTACTACAATCTAAGTATGATACTCTGATACATCCTTTATGAAGTAACTTGGATTCGGAGAGTAAATAACTAGGAATCTATATTTTTGAGGGAGTTCAGGAAATCCGTCTTTTTTGTAGTTGCGGCGGCTAGAGCGACCTATGACTTTTATTCTGTCAGCCGGAAGGATCTTCGTAACTTCCCCATAGATATATTGGTTTAGTTTGATCTTCTTGCCTCTAGTATACAGGGTTGAGTTTACAGTGGCCTCATGAAATAGATAGATCTTAACAACTTTAAGATCTTCCATCCATTTTACCCTTTTCAGATTATTTTGAAGATAAGCTAGACGGCTTGCATCAATATAGCAATATCCTCCACTAATCATCCACCGTCTTTCACGATATAGAGGCGACGGGTTGTACAACTAATCTAGTACTCGCATCATCTGAATTCTCCAGGAAAAACTGGATGAATGCATAGCTGACATAAACATTACTTGAAAGATCAACAATCACTTCCAAGATTCATTACTCTGCCATAATTCAAAAAACATACGTTAATAAAGAGAAGAAAACATGTCCTAGGGTATGCTTAGAAAAAAAAAAAAAATTCTTAAGCTTACGTCGTAATCTATACTAACGTGGGCTCTGATACCAACTATAAAGTGTCCGCTAGTCCCAATCCACGGCACACCTTTTAGTAGTCCATCAGTATGTTTTTCCATAAATGATGCCGCCCGGTGCTCCCTTGGAACATCACGGGTTTGTCACTTAGGCCCTACCGAGTCTACTTCGCAACGGGAGAGTTCTGGCCGAACCCACTAGGATCGACCTGAAGACTTGGGTTCCTAAAATCGGATGGGTCTCCTAGCAACCAGCTAGCATCAGTAATTTCAAGTTCCACTTTTTAGAGGATTACTCGATCTGAAGCGGACTTGCCATTGCACTTGGTTCAAAGAGAATGGGAGACAGAGGGGAGTGCGGTACGTCAACCCTCCTGCCCATAAGGCAAAATCCCATTCCAGCCCCCTAAAACAATGCAAGTCGGTTCTACCTAATGACTACTTGGTCAATTTATCGTCTTCCTATTTCTATATCCGATGTAGAAAAGCTCCCAGCTAACCGGGACCACCCTACTATTGGACGGACCTGTCGGGGGTTATGCCCACCCGCTTTCCTTTGATGATGGGTCATCTTTAGTTTTTTAATTACCTACAACACATTTATTGGAACATATACAACCAGCTTCCTTAATTAGTCCATTAAGTCACACGTTCCTTCACATAATTTATCTCACTAACACGCATACAATTCGAACAGTAAAGCAAACTTCTTTATTATATTGGAAGTCTATTACAATTTCCATCATTCCATTCCAGCAGAAGATACACAGAATTCCATAAGGATATTCTGTCCACCAAGATTCCACCCTCATAACTAGTATTTAGGGTTCCAGGATCCCATCCTGGGTCACGAAGGGGCTCATCAGATTCTTGGAACAATGCAGGATTTACAGCCAGGGCCCCCTCTGGCACCTACAATTCCTACTGCCCGAGACTATCCCTACTGACAGACCTTTCGCCTACAGAGCCGGTCCAAGCCTCTCGTAGCGATAATCATGACCCCCTTGGAGTAGGGTCTCGCCGCTAGCTTGGGGGTAGCCTAGCGCGATCCTTCCTTTTATTCTGTTTGGCAATAATTTCAATCAAAAGTCTAGATTCTAGCAAACACAAACAGTCCTTTCAAATATGTATCAAATAGTGCAATGACAATCATCCCAACATGTAAATCACAGTTTCCACAGCCAAGGTAGACCTTATCCTAAGGTAACCTTTCATTCTAATGAGGATTCTTCTCCCCATAAAGAAGTGTTGAGTACACCTCTTATAACATGTTAAGCAAGGCATGAGTTTTCCATTTGGATTCACTTATCCAACATAAGCAAAATCCCTTAAGGAAATATATTGTGTCAATAACTCAACGAGATTATCTATAGGATTCCTAAATAGATAATCAGTTTCTATAACCTTCACTAATTAATTCTTAACCTCGTCGCATTTGATCATAACTATATTGAATGCGCATAAAGTCATATGTACAATAACCTTTGGCAATTAACTCTATCATGATTCTATGCCTTGGTATCCCAACTATTCTAGCTACAAATCATTGTGATTAATCGTTTTATGCTTGAACTAATATGTCTTTCTAGATGAGTTATCAGTTTAATGTATAAGTGAAGAATATGGAAGCTAATATCTTATGTAATTATCTTATATTGAAAAATGATAATCTAGTAATGAATAACCTGGTTTGGCAGCATGGCGACATTAGGAACTTCATCTTTACTCACACTCGCATTAGCCACACCCGATATTCCATTTGTAGTGGCAACTCCCGCAACCTCGGGCACTCCCATATCATTGGCAATACCCGTTGCTTGACCGGTTGCGTTGATTTCCATGGTTTTTCCACTTCGTCACTTTGGAGCCATCATCCATGAGGAGTTTGAGAGATAGGGAAGGTGGGATAGATTTTAGATGAGAGAGGGTAAGAGAATATGGCTTAGTTAAAGATCGAGACAAGGGATTTGAGCTAACTCTCTCTCTCTCTCTCTCTCTCTCTCTCTCTCTCTCTCTCTCTCTCTCTCTCTCTCTCTCTCTCTCTCTCTCTCTAGCTTCTCGCAGCCTCTTGAAGGAGTATTCTTCCTTCTCTCTTCTTCTCTCTCGCAGCCTCTCGGGGTCTCCTTCTGTCCCTTATGCCTCTCCCATGCCTTATATTTATAGTGAATTGGAGAAGAGGGCTTGTGGTTGAGAAGTGGAGCTCTTTGTGGAGGGGGATCTTGGAAAGATCAGTGATCTGATGCTCAGATCATAAATCTGATGGTTCCATTGGCTCCGAAAGGGGGGTAAAACCCCAAGACACTTGATTAGAAAGCTCTCAGTTCACTCCTTCTTTTCTCTGTTCGAAGTGCTGTCTACTGCCTGTAAACTGCGATCGCGGTACGCGCGATTTCGCCAGTCACTTTTCTTTATTTTTCTTTTTATAAAATCTTCAAACTAACTAACACATCACTTATTTTTTTTCTTTTAAATGACATCTAGTTCTAGAAATCTCCATATCTCTTTTTTTTTTTAATAAGATAATCTCTAAAATATCTAAAATATTCTTGTCTTGTCCAAAAGTCTAATATTTTTAGACCATCCAAACTATACACATTATCCTAGTGATTAATATAACTCATAAGTTTCGTTCACGTTGTAATTTACGTGAAGGGTGGCCACGGTCCTTGCTAATTCGAAAAAAATATCGAATTTACGACTCTTGATTTTTCTAAATAAAATATTTTAAATTAAAGAAAAATTATTAATAATTAATGTTAGTTAGTTTTTACCTTAGTTAGTCTTTAGTTAGTAATCTTACTAACTTATTAATTAACTAACTAACTTTTGAACTAACCAACTAACTTTTATTGAGTGGAAATATTACACAAACATTGCAAGGATGTAGTGATAACCTTTTCATCACGTACAACAATGCTATTTTGGCATTTTATGTCTGGACCACTTTGGCATTGACATTGGTTGCCCAGTTGGTCTCGAATGCGCCACGAATACTAGGGGAATGTATGCCTATGATGTGAGATGCTTTTGGGGCTGAATTTTCTCATTCATTGACTATTTTACATAGTCCACAGGCAGCCCAAAATAGGGCAGCCCTCTGTCATTACACTTTATGCTCATGCTACATAATCATTTGATGCTCGATTATGCCCGATTGGTGCCTATACATATGGGAAAGTATGCCTATGGTTTTGAGCCTGGATAGAGCCACTGTTTGCTTAGTTTTGGATGTTTATTTGCTATTGGAATATTCAAGGCTGAAACTCTTTTTCTTATGTTTGGATATGCCTATTGCATTCGAGCTATGTCTTGGATGTATACATTGATGTAGTGACTCTCGGGGATCGACATAGAGCTTGGATTTTCTCTCAAATCATTGGTTGAGCTTGAGCTCGCTTTGCATAGCATTTGGATCTTCATCTCTGATGTACTCATGGCATGTCCTTTGCTTATGTTTGATCATTCTTGACATGCTTGGCCTATGCCACTACTACATGCCCGTTACACTGTTTGGAGTTGTGTAATGTGTCCACATGTCCACTTGTAGGACACGTCTTAGTAGCCCATCGGAAAGAGAGTCTAGAAAGCGTCACCCAACACACCCATGGAATGTCACGGGGCTTGCAATCTAGGTCTTCTTGAGTCTACCACGAAGCAGAAGCATTCCGGCCATTCCCACTTAGGACCAACCTGAATCAGGGTTTTCCTAATGGTCAAGTTCCTAGAAAGTAACTAGCATTGAACCCCAAATGAACTACTTTACGCAAAAACGTCAGGGTTGAAGCGGATTCATGTTGCACTTGGTTCAAGGAGAATGGGAAATGAGAGGGATGCAAAGCTCGACCTCTCTGCCCATAAGGCATAGTCCCATTCCGTTCCCCTAAAACAGCACAAATCGGGACTCTAGCTTCCTAGATTTTAGGTTATCGTTACTTTGCTGTTAAATCCTTTGAGAAAAGTTCCCAGCCAACCAGGACCACCCTTCCGTAGGACAGACGCATGGTCACATCCACCGCACTTTCCTCAAGGTTGCTTTAGTTATCTAATTACCTACCACATTTAGTTTGACATGCAAAAATAGCTTCCTTAATTAGCCAATTAATCACCAATTCCTTCACATAATCTTAGCACTGACATAGAAAAACAATGTCAAGCAAGTCTCTTTTCAACAATTGATCTTATTTATCAGTCTTTGGAATATATCATATAATCCAGCCCAAAGGCTATTCCATAATCCTCCCGAAGGCAATCCCATAATACGCCCGAAGGCAATTCCATAATCTGCCCAAAGGCATTTCCAACAATCCTCATCAGGGATTGCTATTCCAAGTTTTCGCCGTAGACTAGTATGTGGGCCTCGATATCCAATCTCGAGTCACGTCGGCCTCTTGTGCACGACCGGGAGGCAAGGGATTTACGGCCAGATCCTCCTACTACTCCAGTAGCACCCACGGAGAGATCTCTCGCGACGGATTTGGTCCACATACCCGGCACAGCTAACAACCCCCTTGGATAGGGTCAAGCAGACAGTCGGGGGTAACGGAGGGTGCCTCTCCCTCCAGGCCTTCAACCTGAAGCATTAATTATTTTTCCAGCTTTAGTTCATTGAGCAAAGAAGTACAAACAGTGCTCCTAATTGTACAAACACAATCAATCCA